>NC_044387.1:37325688-38575688 GCF_006542625.1 Nomascus leucogenys | reverse complement strand
TAAGGACTTAAATATTTTTTCAGTTCCACTGAATCCAATGGTTCTTATATATCTTAATGTTAGGGACAATAGTTTTTTATGTAAAGATAACCATAGACTCCATCAAAAGAAAAAATAAACTGTATGTCTTTTAACAGTCTATTTTATTTGAAGAAATTTTCCCCTAATCCAATTTGGATATTTAATTGCACTATTATTTTTATCTAAGATATAGGAAGAATTTAAGATCCTGGGATTTCCTTTTTTTCTAGCTTTAAATGCGTAGAATAAAACTGTTTCAATATAATATATAACATTTACAGTTATGTTATATCCTTAGAAGAAAGAGTAATCAGAGATAAAGCTCACGACATCATAATAAAAGCATTGCAACCAAATCCTATTATGATTCCAGAGATGGGCTGTATTTTAGTAAGATTTCAGAAACAAATAAGAGCACTAATCATTAACTTAGAATGACCGAAGAGTCCTCAATGTTATTTTTTAAGCAGAAAAGAATGATAAAATTATTTCATGAGGCATAAAAAGCAGAGATGCTGATGGATCGTCACCTCTATGTTTAGAGATCAAGGTTCTCCACAACTTTCCATAAGAGGGGTAGATTCTTAAAAAATGCCTCCGAGCATAATTTTAACTTGAGTTTAAAATTTAATATTATTTATTATCAATGAATTTCTGTGTACTTTAAACGTGGAGTAAAGATGATTAATTTCTCTGCACACATGAAGTAAACACAATTGAAAGCTGTATTTTTTTTAATTCAGACAAAGAAAATTGGATGTAGAATAGAATCAATAATTATTTGTGGGGCAATCTGA
The DNA here is from genome assembly GCF_006542625.1 of Nomascus leucogenys. Classification (NCBI taxonomy): domain Eukaryota; kingdom Metazoa; phylum Chordata; class Mammalia; order Primates; family Hylobatidae; genus Nomascus; species Nomascus leucogenys. Next base: position 38,574,870 of record NC_044387.1, on the reverse strand, counting down.
GGTGGTTTAATATCTGGGACACCTGAGGACACTGGATTGCCCTCTGCACACACCATGCCCCACATGTTCAAATCTTTACACTGGTGAGATAAGTTTAAAAACTGCATCAAAAGTAGGATTAAAGGGAAGAAGTTAATGATAAAACAGGGACATATAGGAAAATACTTTTTTTTCAGAGTTTTAAAAAATTTTTTCATTATACTTCAAGTTCTAGGGTACATGTGCACAACGTGCAGGTTTGTTACATAGGTATATATGTGCCATGTTGGTTTACTGCACCCATCAACTCGTCATTTACATTAGGTATTTCTCCTAATGCTATCCCTCCCCCAGCCTCCCACCCCCCAGGAAAAGTCAGTTACGTAGAAGAAGGAAGGAACATCAAACTCATTTTGGACATAATTTCATTTGGGAGTAAAGAGGCCGTCTCTTAAAAGCACTGGCTTTAAACCAATATTTTTTTTCCAAAATTGTAATTGTCACTGTTACGACATTTTTTCACCTGTACTAGCTGGAACAAAAATCTCAGTTTATATAAGATCCCAGCTTCGGTTCACAGCTTCTAATTCAGAGAAAACTGATCTCAATTGTTTTCTAAAATGCTTAGTTAAAATAACAAATGCTTTCAACCTGAATAGAATATATACATAGAATTTTTGAGAGTGTGCATATCACTGCTGAGCTAGAGCATAAAACAAATACTTTAAAATACTCAATTATCACAGTGAGAAAAGAAAAGATACACAGATGGGAGGATAATTTTTTAACAGAATAAGCGCTGAAAGTATGTATACAAAAATGCTGCATATTTTTCAGAACCCATGAAAGATAAAAAAAATAGAGTTGTGGTAATTTTTCTGATTGTCCTTTTTAAGGGTGTCTATCTATGTGACCTCTTTATTGGACACATGATACTGATCAACATGTGTTTTCTACAATAGATTTTTTTCAAAATTTTCTCAAAGTAGCTTCGACATATATCTTCAAGAAATATATTGACCTAAAAAGAGAAATACAGTAGAATAACATAAAAGAGAATTCAGTGACTCAGTAATAGACATTGAAATTATTTTTAAAATAGATTGTTAGTGACTAGAGGCAATTAATGGACAATCTGTTGATAGTGTATGGTATGAAGAGATCGTAAATGTTTCTGATTGAATTGATCAGTTCTGTTACATTTTCTGAGTAGAAGATTAATGGAGTAAACTTAGCAAAAGACTGAAATAATTTTGTTTTATTATGCTACTTAGCCAACTGATATTCATTGGAACTGATAACATTGGAATTTTTAGTGCATTTTCTTATTATAACTTTGCTTTTTGTAATTTACCTAGCCATTTGGAACTTGTTCCCCATAGTATGTTAGTACAGGTGAAGTCTACATCTTTAACAAGGGAATATTTGTTTTATTTATATACCTACTGCAATATTTACTTTTGTTACCATAACACTGTCCAAGGTACTTCATTGTAAACATGTATGATATAGTTGAAGCAGACATACAGTAACTTAAGCATCCTTGAATATATTCTGTTTCTTACTAGGTGAAAAAGAATTTTAGTGCAATTCAAAGATCTATATTTTCCCCTCAGAGTCAGTCTTCATTGATTTTTAGTGCTTGATCCACTGAAAATGTGTTTTAACATATTGTTACTTTTTAATTCACTCTCTAATCTGTGTATTTTGATTAATCATCTCAGAATCCCTGAAAGAAACTTCGGGTGGAATTTGACTGGGAACAGAGCCCAGAAGCTACATGCTTTAGGCTTTTTGTTATATTACTGATAAAATTTCTGCTAAAATTTTTCCAGTTTTAGCAGAAAACACTTGCAAGATTTTTGCAAAATGCTGACATTTTCTAATTCTTATTTTGTGTTATTTTTTGTCTGTGCATATGACTGATTTATAATAAATTTTTGTTAAGTTTTAAAGCACTTTTGAAAAGAAAATGCATTAAAAGAGCAATAATTGTGGTGAATGGAATGATATATTGATGAATAAAATAATTATTTGTCATTTAGCTTCATAGATGCATGCTATATTTTGGTTTAATGAACAAACTCACCTCAATATGTCACCCAATAAAGTATTATGATTTACAACCTTACAGCTTTTTAGGCCTCCTTTTTTTTCCTGCCTTACATTTCTTCACTTTTATCTACAATACTGAATTAGCAGCAAAAGGCACCTTGATATTTGTTTAAATATTAATAGACTTTGTTTAGAGTAGTTTTGTGTTTACATAAAATTATGCAGACAGAACTGAAAGTTCTCTTATACCAGCTCAGTTTCTGGCTCACAGTTTTCCCTATTATTAACATCTTGTGTAAGTATGGTTTATTTTGCTGCAGTTGATGAGCAAATACAGAAAAGTTTTTATTAACTGAAGTCTATAATGAACTTTAGCGTTTACTCTGTATTGTATTGTTCTGTGTGGTTTGACAAATGCATAATTTCATGTGTCTTGCATTAAGCCTTTTGATTTTTACTTTCAATTCTGTTAATGTGCTAAAAGGTCAAATAGGAAGAAATATTTCCATATTGTAAGTCATATTTTTCCCCCAAGCTTGAAAGGTTTGTCGTCCATTGTTAGAAAAATACACTTTTGTTCATATTGTCATGAAAAGAAAAATTTTTCGATAATAAACTTAAAACAAAAATTGCATTATCAATATGCAACAATATAATTATCAGTATATTTGGTAACCACAGATTTTACTTTACAGTATTATATACCTACTTAACATAATTCTATAAAGTAAAGGTGAAGTTTTTCAATAAAAATAAAAGAAACTATAGAATTGCAAGATCAGTGGACTGAGCTTAACTTTTATAAGAGCTCCAATATTTTAGGTGGAAAAAAGATGCAATTCAATAAACCAAAATCTGGCTAGTCAAATATTATCTTTATTTTCAATATAGAGAGCCTGTATCTGTTGAGACAATCATGTAGTTTTTGTTTTTAGTTGTTTATGTGATGAATCACATTTATTAATTTGCATATGTTGAGCCAACCTTGCATCCCAGGGATAAAGCCTACCTGATTGTGGTGGATTAGCTTTTTGATATGCCGCTGGATTTGGTTTGCCAGTATTTTATTGAGGATTTTTGCATCAATGCAAAATGAAGTTAGCTGCATCAATAGACTTTTCCTTTCACAGAAATTTTCTCTGTAGCATGTGATGCTGCTCGCTAACATTTTACACACATAAAAACTTTCTTTCAAAATTGGAGTCCATTGGCTCCAACACTGCCCATGCTTTATAAGTCACATTCATGGAAATTCTTTGTTGTCATTTCAACAATGTTCATGGTATCTTCAACAGGAGTAGATTTCATCTTAAGAAACAACTTCCTTTGCTCCACCATAAGACGCAATTCCTCATACATGAAAGCTTTATCGTGGCTTTGAAGCAATTAGGTCACATCTTTGCTTCTAATTCTAGACTTTGTTTCTAATTCTAGTTCTCTTGCTATTTTTACCAAATCTACAGTGACTTCCTCCACTAAACTCTTGGACCTTTCAGAGTCATCCATGAGCATTAGAATCAACTTCTTCCAAACTGACTTCCTTTCATGAATCACAAATGTTGTTAATGGCATCTAGAATGGTGAATCCTTTTCAGGTTTTCAATTTACTTTACCCAGTCCATCAGAGGAATCACCATCTCTGGCAGTTATAGCCTTTCAAAATGTATTCACCAAATATTCAGACTTGAAAGTCAAAATTACTTCTTGATCCAAAGGATCTAGAGTGGATGTTGCATTAACAGGCATGAAGACAACATTAATCTTCTTGTATATCTCCATAAGAGCTCTTGGGTGATAAGATTCTTCGATACTGAGAAGTAATATTTTGAAATGAATTCTTCTTTTTCCTAAACAGTACATCTCAACAGTGGGCTTAAAAATATTCAGTAAACCATTCAAAACAGATGTGTTGTCATTCAGGCTTATCATTTCATTTATAGAGCACAGGCAGAGTAGATTTAGCCAAACACTTAAGGGTGCTAAGATTTTTGGAATGGTAAATAAGCACTGGCTTTAACTTAAAGGCATTAGCATTGGCTCCTAACAAGAAAGATGGCCTATTCTTGGAAGCTTTGCACACATTGACTTTTTTATTTTTTGCTGTGAGTTTTGGATAACATCTTCTTCCAATAAAAGACTGTTTCACCTACATTGAAAATCTGTTGTTTATTGCAGCCACTGTCATTAATTATCTTAGCTAGATCTTCTAGATAACTTGCTGCAGCTTCTACATCAGTCCTTGCTGCTTTACCTATGTTATGGAGGGGCTTCTTCCCTTAAACTTCATGAACTAAAATCTGCTAGTTGCAAATTTTTCTTCTTTGGCTTCTTCACCTAAATCTTCATAGAACTGATGACAGTTAGAGCCTTGCTCTGAATTAGACTTTGGCTTAAGGGAATGTTGTGGCTGGTTTGATCTTCTATCCAGACCGCTCAACTTCTCCCTATCAGCAGTAAGGCTGATTGGCTTTTTTGTCCTTTGTGTGTTCAGTAGAGTAGCACTTTTAATTTCCTTCAAGGATTTTGTTTTACATTCACAACTTGGCTGAACTGCTTGGTGCAAGATGCTTATCTGTCAATCTGTCTCAGCTTTCGACATGCCTTCCTCACTAAGCATAGTCATGTCTAGCTTTTGATTTAGTGAGAGACATATGACTCTTTCATTTGAACACTTAGAAAAAATCGTAGGGTTATTAACTGGACACATTTCAATATTGTTGTGTCTCAGGGAATAGGGAGGCTCAGAGAGAAAGAGAGAGAGAGAGAGACAGCAAGAGAGAGAGAGAGATGAGGCCTATTGGTGGAGAAGTCAGATCACACACAACATTTCTTAACTAATTTCCCTGTTTATATGGGAGCAGTTGTAATGCTTCAAAACAATTACAATAGTAACATCAAATTTTCTGATTACAGATACCATAACATATATAATTATAATTAAAAATGTACAACATTGCAAGAATTACTAAAATGTGACACAGAGACATGAAGTAAACATGTTGGAAAAACAGCACCAATAGTCTTGCCCAACACAGGGTTGCTACAAACCTTCAATTGGTTAAAACCACACAACATTTGTAAAGTGCAACAAAATGAAACAAAATAAATGAGATATGCCTGTATAGATTAGAATGGTTGATATGTGTGTGTGTGTATATATATATATACACACACACACACACACACACACAGGCACACACATATACATACTTTTTATCATTATAAACGAGGTAGACATAGCCTTACAAAATATATTTACTAAATAAGACTTGAAAGTCAAGTCTTATTAGTCTTATCCTCCTGGATCCATAGGTTGCAGAATGGCATGTTGTGTTAGCAGGCAAGAAAACAACATTAATCTTCTTGTATATTTCCATGAGACAGCTCTTGAACGTGTGTGTGTGTGTGTGTGTGTGTATGTGTACACATATATATATATAAATCATTTGGAATATATATACACATTATATATAAACCATTCTAAATTGTTATTTTATATATATATGTATATATGTGTGCATGTATATATGTGTGTGTATGTATATACACACACATATACCCATTTATAATTGTTTACATATCTGTGTGTATATATATACAATATCATTGTAAATGAGGATTATATTTTACATAATATTTTGTTTCAAAGAGCTTTCTTAACATGAATGCTTAATTTGTTTTGTAAAGTTGGCAATGTTAACATTTCTAGTTTTTCACTGACCTAAGCAACGAGTTTGATTTTTGAAGCATCATGGGCAAAACTATAAAAACAACTTGTTTTCTATGATTTAAGTTGATAAAATAACATGTTATTTCAGAAGCAATTGAAAGTGCTGTGCAGCAAAGAGTTATTTGATTATTAGAGATCTCAGAATATTAGAGTTTATTATAAGAAAGATACTTAGGAAAGCAATTCTTTGTGGGTGGATGATTTTATGAGAAATAATTATGTTAATAGCAATTTTATGTTAGGATAATCTGAATTAAGTTTTATGTCACCCACTTTCTTCCTTCAACATTGCTGTATATATATATGACTTGTTTATAGGATTTCTCACATATACTTTGTATCTAGGTATGTAGAACTGATCATCCTACTTTTTTTAAATATAAGAAGTCTGTGTTTAAATGTGGAGCATTACTATATTAAGATATATGCATATTTAAACAATTATTACATAATTTTATTTGTTTTCAAATTAGCTTGAAATTTAAACTTACATATGCAAATGCTGGTAGGGTTCTAACAACATTGGTACATTAAATTGTAGCAGTGTTAATTAGCATGCTCTTTTTGGAAAGCTGCATGGCAATGTATATCATAAACTACAGCAAAGCTTATGCCCTTTGACTCAGTAATTTCACTCTTGGGAATACCTGTGGAAATATTCCAAAAGAAGAAATTTAAAAATAAAAACTATAAGCGTAAAGAAGTTTAATGCAATAATAATTATAATAAAAAATGGAGTAAAGTTTACATAATTCTCACGGGAATAATTAGGTAGCTTTAAGAACAGTTATCTGATGGATGTTTTATGCTGTTTAACTGCATTTATATGTGAAGTTAAATGGCAAAAAGTGAAAAAAATTTTATATAAATTATAATTTCAAAAATGTATGAGTCCTAATGTGAATGTACATGTCCTAGAAACACACACATACAAACACATAAGAGTTAAAAAATGGTGTCAAATTTTAAAAATTACAAAGTTTTAAAATATCTAAATGATTTTCTGTGTACATTGGATTTTATCAACTAGTAAGATCATATTTTATTTAATAGCTTATTTAAATACTTTATTAAGATATTTTTTCCTCATTTTACTCTTTCCTATCTTGTTCGTTTTATATTTACAATTAGAGAAAATAGTAACAAACATCCATTGTTTACATAGCAGCTTAATCACAGGATTATTTTTGTGATATAAATTTACTGTAAAGGTATATGTTGGTCGTTTCATTTAGCTATCTGATGAAACATTTCTAGTAAGTATATATCTATGTATGTATACACTTATGTTTTCAAATGTGTTATTTTTTTTACAATGAAGCACAATACATAATCACAAAGGTAGCTAACACCTAGAGTGTTAAACAGAGGAAAGCCATATTCTTCAATAAAGAAAATATATAAAATGAAATGAATAAAATGAATTATTAGTAGAATCATATAAATCAACACATATATAAACTTAGGTATTTAAACATGTCCCATTCTTTTTACAGTATACAGTCAGAATGCTAGAAAATTTAGGGGATTTAGTATCACCTTGGTCAAGGGATGGTATATGCAAATGTTTACACAAGCCAGGGCAGTAAAATGGATAGATACATCTCTTTAGGTTCCATTTACAATGTGTCACCCAACCTAAGAAGACCAAAGAGAGGAGCAGTGACTCTACTCTTGCTGACTATTGTGCAAAAGCAGAGTCAACGTGTTCAAAAGGCAAGATGTCAACCCTGTTATGTGAAGCCTCCTGATTTTTTAAAAACATTTCAAATGTGTGTAGAACAAATAACCCTATAAGTCAAGCAAAAGTTATCTGCAGATCATATTTGCTGTCAGCTAGTTTGTGAATTCCAGCTCTAGTTCTAATCCTTTTATTTTAGAAAATACTTAATTCCTATAAAATAAAACAAGGAGTCTTAGATTGCAGGTAATAAGTCATGGAACTGGAAATGGAAAAAGCATTGAGGACTCATGGATAATTCTCTAGCACACCCTCTGTTTCTCTCTTACACACACACACACACACACACACACACAAGCATTGGAAAAAAATTATTTATTAGGCCCAATTTTTCAAAGCAATCTATTTTAATTGTTTCATGGACATAATAAAAATGTCTATTAATATTTCAGGACATTTGAAGCTACAGAACTGAGAGACTATTTTAGTCTCTGAATAATGTCATAATTCTGGAATCTGAAAATTCTAATGTTCTCTTAAATGGAATCTGAAAAACTTTCTCATAAGGACAAAATAATCATTTAAGTATGAAGCATTCTGCCAGCATGAAAGTAAATTATTCTCTTAAAAGCAGAAATCACAGAGGAGTGAAAACTTATCCACCTTTCTATATCCTAAATGGCATTGACATTTGAGGACAGTTATTTACACGGAGGTTGTTATGTGCTGCTTAGTTTACGTATCAAATGTCTATTTTAAATAACAGGATTCCAGAATTTGATTTCTGATAGTTTACAGTTATAAAAATAATAAATGATATACAATTTTATTTATACCCATGTCATTGATTATAACCTCCAACTTAACTCTAAAACATTGCTTGTATTCTGACCTCCTTAAAGTCATCTTTTTTTCATAACCCTCTTGTTAGCATTTCTAAGCATGCCAGTTAACTCAATGGAGTATTCATTGATAGCACATTTCCACATGTACCAAATAATTATCATAAGAAGAATACACGGTAAAATAAACACTTTAATCTGAGTTCTCCTGACTATCCACTGAGACTTTCTTCTCTTCTCCTGTCCAACATGGCATGAAAATAGTAGTTGGCTATGTTCAAGGGACTACACAGTTTTGGACCAATATAATCTGAATAGAACAGTTTTTACATTTTCTTCACATCCAGTTAGAAATAATAAGATATTATATCCTCACACACAAATCTCATTCTCCAAGACTAAATTCAAAATAAGCCTTTCTCTAAAATGCATCTAAAGTACTCCCACCCTAAGTCACCCTTTTTCTCTATATTACTATTTGATTTTCTTGGTGTTTATATTTTCATCACCTTTTGATATTCAAAAATACATGTTCAAAACAACTGCTTAGAATGTTTTATAAGAGAATGTTAAACCTGGAAATAGTCCTTATGATTTCAACCAACCCATGGCAATAAATATGGCAAGTTTCTACGTCTCTTGGCATCTCAAGTGCACCAGAATTGCTTCCTAGGAAGTGTTATTTACCCACATTATTTTTGAATCTTATAGTTTTGCTTGTTTTATTAAACATATGTATGACAAGCTCTGAATCAATATGAACTGTATTACACACATGTGATAAACACACAAATGCTATGGGGCTCAGTTGATGTTTTTATGGGAATGTTCTACTCTGCTTGGTTAAGTTTCTTGGTGAATAAATTTTAGATCATATTGTAACTGAGTGGAATTCAAAACAGAAAAAATATATATTTTATTAAACCTTACAGGCATTTTTAAAACACAAGACTCCACTTCTCTCACAAATTGAAATACAAGTCAAGTTCTGCATGTTCTATTGATTTATGTGATATAACAATGTCCCTTAATTCCTGCTCCTAGATGCCCAATCCATATAGGTAGCCCCTTTAAACCTCTGCATTTAGGTTGAGCATGGCCTGAAGTTCTGAGATAAATCATGCACTTAGTTCATTACGCAGATGTTCTTTCTGTCAGGCTGGCTCTAGCCCAAGGCAGATAATTAGATTTTTGTCTCATCCTAAGAACTTCCATGCCCTTGAGGATTCTGGTGGTTCTGCCTCGTTCTTTAGGTTTATTGCTTACCCAAATAATATGCTAGATGTATTATACATAGCATCTTATTTAACACAGAGGAAAGTGTTGAATTTCTTTCAGAATAATTTGTTTTAAAATAATGGTAAAATTCTTAATTTCAAAAGAGTAAATATTTGTCAAACTGTCACTTCATTTCCTTTAGTGAAGATTTTAGAACAGATGGTGATAAAGAAATATATAGCAGATATGTGGTTGTTTGGGCTATTGCAAAGCACACTGATCTGTCTTTTACTCAGGCATACTTTCAAACTTTCTTGACATTTACATATATACATTCACATACACACACATTAAAACATTGCGTTATAAAATAGCCACTGCTGTCAAGTGTGATGTACTGTGATTTTTTTAATTCTATTCTAGTATATTATTTTGAAAATTAGAAATGTACATATTGATTCTAGAACTGACTATTAAGATACAATCTGCAGTTTGAAAGTGCTCTTCAAGTAAGTAGGATTTGACTTTAGGGATGGCTTAAACTACTGGTGGTAAGGATAAATTCAAGGATTTGTCACTAGAGCATGTAACTCGGTCACACCTCAGGAGATGAAAGAAAACTTTTACTAGGTCACGAGCATAGAGACCAGAGACTTTTTATTCATTTTGAACTTAAGGGTCACACTTTCATTTTAGAAGAGATAGTGGAGATCTGTAAAAATGTTAAGTTTTAGTGACTTTATTGGTGCCACTGTATCGAGCTTTGTCTGGAATCAGTCATATTTCTGGATTGTCAGGTATGTATACCAATAAATGCATTTTACATCTAAGTGACTTTTTTACTTTCAATTTTTAAAAATTTTTATGCATATTTTTCAGAATTTGATTTCAGAGCATAAAATTTAAATTATACTTTATAATTTTATCAACTAGACACCATTTAATTATGGAAAATATGACTGAAAAGAGACATAATTGTTCAAGGCTCTCAGCCAATGTGAACTATTTACACAGGTCATGAGGTGGAATCGTGCATTTTAAAATTATTGCTTGCTTCAGTAAAATATGGGTCAATACACATTGCTTTATTATAAACAACAAGTTTCTGAGGAGAAAATTATTCTCAAATGACTCATAACTGCAAGTAATGAGAGCTGTATTTGTGAAGGCAGATGTCACACCTACTTGAAATGAAGATGGCACTTCTGCCATTTAAATGTGAACAGTCCCAGGATATTCTCTATGTGAACCTAAAGCCTATTGGAACAAATCTGGGAAACAATTAATATTATCTTACAGATTATTTATAAATGCAGGAATAGAAGATCATCAGTGCCAGGAGAGGTACTCAAACAATTCCTGGGTCTAGTGAGGTGTCCTGTGTCACAAAGGAATTAGTGTCCATTCCATGCTAAGAGAAGTTCCAAAGGAGAAAAATGAAACTCAGAGGTCTGGTGTTTGGAGACAAGTCAGAGAAATAAAAGGTTTTAAAAATTGTGAGATAAGTAATATTTTAGAGATGACAGCATAAAATATGTATCCTGCTTACAACCCATTGTGGGATACTAGACACAGCACATTTTAGCGCATACTTCTACTAAAAGAGGGCATTTTCATAAACCACTAGACCTAACTGCTTATAAGAATATGTTCTTATCTTTTAGAGTTTTTCTAGTAGATAAGGCAGCATGAAAGAAGAAATACTTTCTGAATTCTAGTGTTGCCATTTAATGCTTTTTGGATCATTAAAGGCGCTTTATGTTGCCATCTAGAAAAATGACAAAAATACCTAAAATTTTACTTACAATATTACAGGGTTTATTATGGTGATTATATGAAAATGTCATTAAAATGTTTTGTGATATATATAAAGCCTGATATAACTTTATTATTTTACTAGATTTATACAATGAAAAGTTGTCCTGTCTTTGATCAATTCTCTGGATTTATACAATGAAAAGTTGTCCTGTCTTTGATCAATTCTCTGGAACTAGTAAGAAATAAAATAAACTATCAGTTCAGAAGGATGGATATGAAGGTTAAAATCCTGAGTTTACTAAACCTGAAAACATATATGTTATCTACACTGGCAACAAAGAAGTATCCAGGGAAAATTGTGAAATGACTTTCGAAGTAAAGATTTAGTGACTATATGGAAAAGGAAAAAAATCCCAATAGATGACTATTAATCATAAATACACCTTCTACAATCACAGAATAACATAAGTAAAAAACATAATTGCCATCCATAATTTTGACATCATTGCTTTGGTTACAAAATGTAGTTGTAATAATTTTAATAAAATTTCCCGAAGGTAAAAGGTGAGGGCTGCAAAAGGAATGATTCCAAAGCTCAAGAATGACAAATCAGTTAGGCACTGTGGTATCTCCCCATATTCTATCAGTCTAGGCATATGTTCCTCCGTAATTTTAGCAGGAGTATAAAAGTTTATTTTCTGAGATATTGAGAGATGCTGCAGTTCAGGGAAAATAAAGCACAGAAAAATATAAACTATGGGGACCTGTCACAACAGGATGACTATGTGAGTTTACATATTGAATAATGAGACTCTTTGCCAGTGTGTCCTCCTGCCTGTACCATTTGGCCCAAAGATTGCTGTTGACGGGAATTTACTTTTTACCATAAAATTAGATATTTTTTTCCTGAAATAATTGAACAGGAGGAATTATATATAGTTACAGATATTTAATGGTATCTCAGCATAGTGCCTGCATTCTTGGTCAAGTAAGCCAGTCCAAGATTCACCAATGCACACAAAACATCCAACTTATCATTACCTCATTATTAAATTCAAGTAGGCAGAAAATAATTCTCAAACACTGGAGAAACTCTCCACTATGAAATACTGTGATAAAATCAACCAAACAAATGAAATAGAAACACACAGAAAGTAGGGACAATGCAGAAAACAGAACAAAACTTTAAAAGATAATATACTGATATCTCAAAGGTAATAATGAAAGATTTCTTAGAAGTTAAAAAGAAAATAGATAGATTAACAAAATTGCCCAATTTTATGTTTGGAAGCTACATTGAAGGAACATTCTCCCAAAGAATAAAAAATAAAAACATATTTAAACTATCAGAAAATAGTAAGAATATTAATTAGAATATTGATCCAAAAAATTCAGTGTCAAACTGATCATTGTACCAGAAAGAAACACAGAATAAAAGGAAGGAAGAATTCTACCAATATGTAAAAACATATTATACCATGCACAATGGTATAATCATAAATTATTTAATAAAATCTTGCATTCATTTCAAAAGAAAAAATTCTCTGAAATCTAGTAATAGAAAGGAAATTCCTAAACCTGATAAATGTAAATCTACAACACCAATAAATACCATCACTCAAAATGGTGAAAAAATGAATGATTTCCCCTAAAATTAGAAACAAGCCAAAGATATCTCCTTTAAACATTCCTGTTTAACATCATTCTTCTGTTTCTAGCCAGTGCAAAAGGCAAGAAGAAGAATTAAAAGGTCTTCAAATTGAAAAGAAAAATAAAATCACATAGGTCTTTATTTGTAGACCATGATTATGTAGAAAACTTGTTGGAATCTACAGAAACCTAGTACAACTAGCAAGTGAATGTTAACAGTTTGCAGGATACAAGATCAATATGTAAAATTCCTTTGAATTTATGTATAGTAGATACAAATTATCAAAAATTCAAAACCTAAAACATAGTCCCATCTAAAACAACTATAAAATGGGAAATACTACTCTGGTTTAGACATTTGTCCCCTCCTAACCTCATGTTAAAATTTAATCCCCAATGTTGGAGGCGGGTCTTCATGGGAGGTGTTTGGGTCATGGGGATGGATCCCTATGAACAGATTAATGTTTCCCCTCAGATGTAAGTGAGTTCCCATTCTGTTAGTTCCTATGAGAGCTAGTTATTAAAAATAGCCTGGTACCTCCGCCCTCTCTCTCTCTCTCTTGCTTTCACTGTCACCATGAGATCTCCACACAGGCTGAGTCCCATTCACCTTTCATTATAAATGGAAGCAGCCTGAGGTCCTCGCCAGATGCAGAGGCTCAATCTCAAACTTTCCAGCCATCAGGATCATAAGCCAAATAAATCTCTTTTATGAATTATCCAGCATGAGCTGTTCTTTTATAGCAACACAAACGGACTAAGATAAATACAAAATCTGACAAATTGCCCAAGAACTATACACTAAAAACTATAAAACATTTCTGAGAAAAATTAAAAACCTAAAGAAAGAGATATACCTTATTGACGGGTCTGAGAACCCACTATTGTCCATCGTTATTCCTTTCAAATTGATCTATAAAATTAATGTAATTCCAATCAAAATCCTAGTTAGGCTTTTTGTAGAAATTGATAAGTTAATTACAAATTTTACAAAAAAACCCCCAAAATATCTAGAACAGTTAGGGAGAAACAACACTAAAAGAAGGCCACCTTTTATTAAAATCATCCATCCTCTTTTACGGGTGGAGAGTAAGGATAGGAGGAGGTCTCTCCGAAAAAGGTCTACCTTAAACCTCTTTGAACCAAGGTTTCTCTGCTTTTCTCATTATATTCTCTCCTAAATGCCCTATACAGCAGCCTGAGTGTTGGCACCAAGCCCCTCTAGTACAATCAGGTATTGCCTATCCTAAGGCAAAAACCAAGAGAACTAAGAGCAGCTTTCCAACTGCCTTATTATTATTGTTTTAAGAAACACTCTGCTCCAGACTGTAGTAACCCACGTAGTCAAACATGCAACAATTCAAAGAACCATTTTAACTTAGGGTAGCCTTACAGCTTTTTAAAATTTGTTCTCTGTAATTTCTTCAGTGGCTGACCACGTGGGAGGGAGCCTGTTTAAATTCAGTATCTTGTAAGAAATTTGAACAGACATTTAAAAGATTATTTTTCTTCAAAGTGATTTATAACCTTGGAAGGATGTGATTCTGAAACTGCCTGAACCACCTTTCCTGGCTGTGTCAAGGAAGCCTGTCTGCAGGATAATAGAAAAAAGAAGAGTACAGCAGAAACATTTCTAAGCCATTAAGGTATGTGGGTATGCGCACATTTGTGAGAATGAGAGAAAGAGAAATCCAGTGACCTTTTTCTGAAGCTGGATATTGTTACATTGTTATCCCCAATGCAACCCTGGATTTCCCAATTACTGTGACAAACTTCCTACTCAATCTGAGTTGAATTTCTGGCTCTGGCAACAATAGAGTGTGGCATAATGAGCAAGGTATTTCTAGATGGGGCTAAAGTTGATATGCTTTTTGTGACACTTTTCAAAATGTAAGTACCAAGTGACAATAGACTCTGCCTCTCTTTAGCCTGTCCAGGCCTGATATCACGATGACAGACTGAAAATTATTTGAAAGATACATGCTACAAAATTTCCAAGAACATCTGAAAGTACTGGGTTATTAAAAAGGTATGATTCATATTAGAAATCAGTATATATTTTGTTTTAGTTTTGTTATAATGCCTATTTTATACCTATTTCTTAGGTATCAGATTTTGATTGTTATTATGTATACTATTTTAAATTGACTGAATAAAATTTTTAAAATAGCATATTTTTTAGTTTCCAAAATAAAGAAATTGTATTGTAGTACACTTGACATACCAGAGGCACAGTTGATTTATGAGACTTAGCATTAACCTCATCTGAAGATCTCTTTTGTTTTCTCTTACTATATTCAAGACACTTAATATCCCCTTCATCTCCCTCCCCTTACAGCTAGGATATGTGCCCAGGATTTAGTGATGACAACCATATTTGGAGACCAGAGGATGTGGAGACAACAGAGTCAACCCTGAGATTCTGACCTTTGTATTAATCAGGCACCAGGATCAATAAAGAAAAGAATTATCCCATTGAAGCTCATCTCTGAGGGATTGTCACAGCATGTAGCTGGACAAGTGTATTAGTTCATTCTCACACTGCTATACAGAAATACTTGAGACTGGGTAACTCATAAAGAAAATAGATTTAATTGACTCATAATTCTGCAGGCTGTACAGGAAGCATAGTGGCTTCTACATCTGGGGAAGCCTCAGGAAACTTACAATCATCGCAGAAGGCAAAGTGGGAGCAGCATCTTCACATGGCTAGAGCAGGAGGAGGAGAACTGCTACATACTTTTAAACCACCAGATCTTGTGATAACTCACTCACTCACTGTCATAAGAACAGTACAGAAGGGATGATGATAAACTATTCAGGAGAATTCTTCCCTTTTGGTCCAATCACCTCCCATCAGGCCCCACCTCCAACGCTGGGGATTGCAATTCAACATGAGATTTGGGTGGGGACAGAAATCCAAACCATGTCAATGAAACCAAGTGTTATTTACCCACAGGGCTGCTGTACTTTAAGGCCTACCAAGGTAGGCACAATCCCCTCCTTGAGACACCTGTGAGTTCCTGCCAAAATGTTCGCAAACTTGCTAATTCCTGCCTCTTTTTTGTGGGAGGTGAAGGTGCAGTATCCATCAGTTGGTTCTGTGTCCTCCAATACCTGGGTGATAAGTATTCTGGGATTTTGTGAGTTCCTGTTTCCTCAGAGAGGTAAGAGGATAAAAAGGACTTACGTGCATGCCTGATGAAATGTCAGGAGATATTCTGTACCATATTAGAGGATAAAACCATGAGAAACTGGTCTGGATTATAATCTTGGAAATATGGGATTTGGGGAACTACTGTGAAGTGACATTGATTGTACCCAAAGCTTTAAGAGCTGGAGACACATACATTTAAGCGCTGGAGCGCACACACACACACACACATATGTATAGTATCCCAATGCTTGGATTATGATGGTTGCTTATTGAATGATAGCAATCAGAGTTGTTACTGTTATTATTACCATTACTGATACTACTAATACTGCTGTCACTATAGTTTTACCTTAGCCATACTCAGATTATGTTTTACGGAAATAACAATGATTAATCTTTAAGCTCACTAGCTAGTTCAGGCTTCCATTCCACAGAGAATTTCACCAGAATAGCGTCCTACAACATAAAACATTATGCTTTATTTCATGACACACTTTAAAAATTTTTATTAAATGACAGAATGAATTCTAAATGTTGACAAAATTGTTCTGAGATATGCATTCCACATGCTTATGAATTCACGTGATTCTGTCATTATGAATGGAAAAGAAAATGAAACAACTAATTCGAGCTAGTGTTATTTTAATTCAACTTTGGACTTGTCCATGCTTTGAATTTTAAAAGCCAGCTCTCTTGTTTTCAGACATGGTTCTTATAAATGCAACTTTGTTTGACTCTGTCATAGGCAGCATTAAGATGGAAGTTACAGATGTTCTTAGACTGTGCTTATTTAAGCATTGCCAGCCACTTGAGGGTGGCTCTTGGCAAAGGCAAAGCTGTCAAAACTCACAGGTTGTGCCCATATGCAAAGGCTTGTGCCTTTTACTACATCTCCTTTAATTTCAAACATTTTGGAACCAGTGGCTCAGAACACAATATCCTGTAGAGCTGGGCTCATACTTCAGTGAAAGGGGACAACTTTGCAGATGATAAACTTTTACAGTTTTTGTTCATCGTGTGGTTGATAGAGAAACAATGAAAATCGACAGTGTATTCTTTTCTCCTGCTTTATCTTATCTTAATCCAGGGTCATGTAAAACTTACTAAATCAGTTGGGTTTACAATTTTCAGGTGAAACTACTGTTGTTCCTGTACTTTTCCTGTGAAGGTTACAGAATTTTTCCACAGGCCCCACCTCTCCCTACTCCAGGCCAGTGAGCTGAGAACAATCAGAAAGATACGACCTGCTGCTGGATTTTACCCTATGATTATGAAGATGAAGGGAAGATAGGTGTCTAAGTGATGTTTTCTTACTGTAATTAGAAAGAAGTACAATTAAAATTTCTACTTGTTTTAAAATAATCTTAAACAGCTCTATTTTATGCAGCTATGAGTCTCTACCTAGAAATTTATACTGTTGTTTGGCTGCTTTGTAACTGACTTGAGGCAAATGGTTAAAAAATAGCACAAAGTACACTACATCGGTAAAACCTAATAAAACAAATTTTGCAAGTGATAGGAGCCCTGATAATACATGAGAAAGAAGAGAAAGAATATGAGACGCTATTGTATAAGAATGGCTGAAAGTATTACTATATACAAGAAAAGATGGTAATAAAACATTTGTGTATAAACTTAAATATATTAGATTGGAACACGCAAAAATTAGATCTTTTTAAAAAACAAATGGATTTTACAATAGTGCTGAGATGATGGACTTTGGAATTCCAATTTTTGGAAATGGCAGCAGTTAGGTACAATCAATATATTCATGAGGCGAAGATACTGCCTAGGGGAAGCTCTCTGGCCCAGATTTCTCTCTGTCTCTGAAAATATTTTTGAAACGTTCTTCACTTTTAAGGACCTATTTCCTTAGGTTGATTCCTAATCAAAGATAATCCCCTAATCTTGTGATCCTTAATTTAATCAAATATTCAAAGTACCTTTCACCATGTAGAATAACATTTCTGCAGATTCCACAGATTGACATGTGAACATCTTTGGGAACTTTAATTCTGACTATCATACTTAGATTTGTTTTTTTTTTCTTTTGGTGGGTTCTGCTAGGTAAATTAGTATAACCTTGAGTGTGTGTGTGATTATTAGAGTAAGGTGTAACATACTAGCAAGTTTTATAGAATTTCTCTTAGATAAGTCTTAGATTATATATATATAGAGAGAGAGAGTAAGAAATATGCTCTTATGCTTGTTATATAATAACATTTTATATAATTTCACATAGATTTTAGTAATTAGCTCTTACAAATTGTTATATTTGTATGGTATATTATATCAATAAGTATTTATTTGTATGAAGATGTCAATTGAAAGCTGCAAGAAAGTAATATATGGGAAGCACATACCATGTGGAAGCCATACATATGCTATTTACACCTAAATCAAATTTTCTTTAATTTTTGCTTTCTACATTTTACAGAGAAAAGTATTAAGGCTTAGAGAAGTTTTCAAAAAAATATTGCCTGATTTCTACAGGATGCAAATGCTGAAGTCTGGATTTGAATCCAAACAAGTTAGGCTTTAAAAAAAACCATATTCTTTCTAAAATACAGCACTAAAACATGTGAAAGCTAATACCACCACTGGATATTAAATGTTCTTTGGAAAATTTAAGTCACCTTTAACATTGATTCCAACAGGTTTCCAAAGTAGTTATGTGAATGGATTAAGCTACAATATGATTCAGTCGGTATCTTACATGATCACTTTATTTAGTCAATGAAAGGATATATTTGCTAGTTTCTAATTTTCCGAGGCTGCAAACCAATTACCTACTTTCAGTTGCTCGAATGGTGTGGTGCATATTTGACAAATAAAAGAACAGTGCACAATATTACATTGTGGTCTCTTAAGATCAGTTATATGATGATTTTTTCCATCTGCTGGAAAATATTACAATTATTGTCTCATCGAACACTCATTTGCACTTCAAGTAAAACTTTAAGCAAGGATTCTATGCGATTTTGGTGTATGATTTCCTTGAAAACCATTATCGATAAATATAATGATTCAGTCATAGCACATATGCTTTAAATAAAAGTATAACACTAATATTCTACATTCTATGCATGTAGAAATGTTGCTCTTTGGATTTTTTTTTCTTAGTCAAGCTAGATTAATATTTTAAAATTAGTATCTCACAATAGAATTTATGGAAAATTCTTTTTTATCTGACCATTCCCTGGACTACTTGTCTTTAGATCTAGACTATTTTGAATAGGAAAAGGAATAAAGGGCATTAGAAAACCAACAGAGGAAAGAAGAGAAAGAAAACTTAAATAGAATGAAAAATCATTCTGAAATTAAATAAGGTAAAGGTAAAGATAAAGAAGGAATAAATGGAAAGAAATAGGGCAAAGAAAGAGACTTTTCCAGACTCATTTTTGTAGGTAATCTGTGACAGCTAACCTTGTGGAAGTGGAGTGGATGCCCAGGGCTGGAGTTGATTGGCAGCTCTGACTTCGTCTTGGGAGTATATCCCTGCAGTTGCTATTTTTACACAACGGCTTGCTTTTAGTGGGGGCCAATCAGAATTGTCTCAAAGATGATCTGGCAACTCCCAGATTCTTAGGAACTATTAAACAGGAACGCAAATAATAGTTTGTTCTGAAACTGTGAAAAAAAATAGTAGGAGGTTTAATACTATGGCCAAGGTTTAGTAGTCACAATACTAAGAGTACAAGGGGCTAAGCAAACATTAAGAATAACCTCTTGGTGCTTTCTTCATTAACTACATAGGTTTTTCAATGTTTATTTTCCCCTCAACCTACTTCAGTGGCTTCTTGGCACACACACAAAAAAATGTGAGTTAAAACTTGATGTATATAATGTACAGATCCCATGAAGTTATTCATTTTATTTTAAACTGTTGAAAAATTATAACGGCCAAAAAGAGGCAGGCTCTGCCATAGGAATTAGGAGAAAATGAAGTGTATAAAGGAAAACTTAAGAGCTTAAAAATGAAGAGATCTGTGTATAAATCTTGGCTCAGTTTCTTACTGGCTGTGTGGCTTTGAATAAATTGAATGTGACCTTGAATAAATTACTTACTTTTCTGAGTCAGAGTTTCTTAATATAGAAAATAAAATAATATGTACTTATTATGATCACTATAGAATTAAGAAAGATAAGTGCCTATTATAATAAACACACTGTAACTGCTAACACTAGGTGACTATTATTATAATTGATATTCTAAAAATAATGGATGAAAAGGTAACTTCCACAGTGATTGCTTGAATAGCCAAAAAATTTCACATAATTTCATTCCTGTTGGCACAATGAAATATTGAGGTAAATTCCTTAGAAAACCCTAAATATAAACAGCCATTTTTCTAATACTGAGAAAAAATACCCTCTTTTGTCTTTTTTTGTCAACTCTGTCTCTAGCATCACATCATGAAGAAGCATTGGAACACACCATCATCCATAAATTTATCTAATAAAATAAAAGTAACAAGTGTTTATTAAATATGAAGATTATGCATTAGAAGTTGAGAAACCATATAGGATTGAATGTAGACCCTGGAAACATATTATTATATCCTTCCTGTTTTCAATTAAAAACACTTTTTGTTTGTCTAAACCTTAGTATCTTTTGATATTACGATTAAAATAAATATCTGCTTTGTTCAGCAGCAAGATTCTGACAAAAAGATTCAATTAACTCTGAGAAAGCATTTTCTTTTTTGTTTTCCTAACTTAATAGCAATCTTTTTCTTTCACTAGAAGTCCTTTTGTAGTGATGTACAGGCTCAATATGTTCTATAGATAACACAACATAAGATGAAAATGTGCAGAAATAAAATAAATGGTGTATGAAGATCATCTGTTGTCCGCAGGCAGTGCATTGGCAGCAATTCCGTTTGCTTTACTGCAGTCTTGACAGGCATCCTGCTCCCTGATGGCAGTGCTAACATGCTTTGGCAGTAGCTGCAAAAACAGCTTTGGGTGATTAAATCTCAGTCTTTTTTTCAGGAAACTGTCTGTGATGTCTTTTCTCAAAATGACATTATGTCTTATTACAAACCATTTTACTTCTCCATAGACAGGCATTACCAATTAAAAGTGTTCATAAAACATGTTTCATTGTTCAGGTCCTTTACCTTTCTATTTTAGGTGACAGTGTGGTTTACATGCTCATTAGGAAGAAGCCAAAAATATAGAAATTTTTTTTTCTGTGAACACTGAATTATTCATATGACTTGAAATCTAAATGTATATGCTTATTTTGTTTTCTTTATAAGCAAGATAATGAAATTTATTATTGCTCTTCTGGATTTAAGGGTTCTTTCAGCAATTTGAATATGTAGTATCTTTACCTTCCGGTTTCCATTGTTTCTCGTAAGTCAGCTGAAAATATTATTGGAATTACCCTGTACATGAGTTGTTTGTCTCTTACAGCTTTCAAAATTTCCTCTTTCTCTTTTTCTTTCAACATTTTTGTCTTAATGTGTCTGGATGTGGATCTCTTTGTATTTTTTCTTACTTGTAGTTTATTGAATCTCTTCATGTGAGGTTGATGTTTATCAAATTAGTGATCTTTTAAGCAATTAATTCAATAGAATACATTCTAAGAATTATTTACATATAAATTTAAAGATCTCTTTCCCCTCTTCTGGTAGTCTCATTATGTTTATGTTGATACATGTAAGAGTATCCCGTATTTCGTTAAGAGTATGCTTATTTCTTTAACTTCTATTTCAGTTCTTCTGATTGCATAATTTGTATTGATCTGTCGTCAAGTGTACTGATTATTTCTTCCTCCAGTTCAATTTTGACTTCAAATATTTTACATTTCAACTACTGAAATTTCATTTGATTCTTTAATATAATTTATTTCTCTCTATTGATATTTCTATTTCATGAGACATCACCATGGAATCTTCTTTTACATTTTAAAGCATAGTTTCCTTTAGTTCATCTTTCCTGTTAAATCTGATATCTAGACCCTCTCACAGGAGATTTCTGTTGCCTGTCTTTCTGCCTGCATATAGTCTCACTTTCTTGCTTTATTAAATGTCATATAAAGTTTTTTTAAAATTGGAAACTCTAATATATTGCAGCATCTCTGGTCACTGGCCCAAACTGAGGACTTGCTTTTGGGTTGTTTACTCATTTATTTGTTTAGTGACTTAGTTGGAGTATTTTTCTAAGATGCAATTCTTATATATGTGAAGCCTATGATGCCATTCCTCAGGGTGCGCTAACTGGGTTTGTACACAGTCCTTTGAGAGAACAGTGGTTTCATCTAAGCTTTTCTTTGATCTTTCTGTTCATTTTTTGCCTTTGCTGCCATTATACTCAGCTTTTAGGCTTCCCTAGCTGAGGTTTCTTGCACAAATGTCTGAGACAATGACCTGGGACATAAATTGATTCACAATGAGTCAATTACATTCAGCCTTTCTTCAGGGGTATGTTTTGAAGCTAGTTGTTAATGTGTGTTTTCATACCAGAAAAGTACTTTTTAAGTGTAGCTTCTCCTGGTTTTCTTTGGTATACTACTTAGACTAATGTTTAGCTTCTAGTTTTCATGGAGTGACCAGCCTCCTTTTGTTTGCCACCAAAATCTCTGTTATTTTGAGAGTTCATGTAGGCTTGAACTTTCTTAGATTCCATTACATAGTCAGGTCCAGTGGGGAGATCTTGAATCTCTCGGTTCTTATGGCATGGATTTTACCCTAGCAAATTATCCGAGCTACCTCTATGGAGTTGGAGTCAGAGTGTTGCCTCCTTTTCTCAAAGGGAAAAACTCTACCCTATGAGTAGGGATGTGGATGGGGGCAGTATGCTCTGCCCTTCTTTACTTCAGTCTTTTAGCTTGAAATCTCTGTTCTAAGAGCACAGTGAGGCTCCAGCTTTCCCAGTGTGTCATTCCTAGGGTACAGCCTTCATCCCATGGATGAGGACTGAGTAGAGGAAGAGAGCCCATGACCTCGTGGTGTCCCTCACCTAGAATTTAATCTCTGCAACACCAGGCTGGAGGGACATGAAATGATGGTGGTCTGACCCTTTAGGTGAAATAACATAGTACATAACTGGTACCTGGGGGAAACGGTACCCCATTCTCTTGGCCATTATCACCTGAAATGGAGCTCGTGACACACTGTACTGAGTTCAGGACGCAGGTGATGGCACAAGTGCCACAGACATTTCTTGTTCTTTTAGAAATGTAGTATATTTTATTGAATAAATGTGTCTTCATTTTCTGTATACTCCAAGGATAATTTTCATAGACTTTTACATTTTATTGTTATTTATTTATTTTCTATATGTATGAATTTATAGGGCAAAAGTGCAATTTGTTTACATGCCTAGATCTCATAGTGGTGAAATCTGGGCTTTTAGGGTTTCCATCAACAAAATAACATGCATTTTATCCATTAAGTAATTTCTCATCACCCACCCCCAGTAGCCACAATCTACCAGGTTTCCATTGCCTATTATTCCATATTCTATATCCATGTGTACACGTTATTTAACTCCCACTTATAAGAAAGAACATGCAAAGTTTATCTTTCTGAGTCTGACATTTTTCACTTAAGATAATGTCCTCTAATTCCTTTGTTGGTATTAGCTCTTAGGCCTCACTAGGTGAGGTTTCTCAAATGTGTGAGACAATGATCTGGGCCATAAATTTATTCATGCTGCTGAGGAAGATATTTTATTCTTATTACGGCTGAATAATATTCCATTGTGCTTGTATACCACATTTTAATCCAATCATCTATTGATGAACACAGGTCAATTCCATGTGTTTGCTGTTGTGAATAGTGTGGCAATAAACATCAGTGCAGGTATTTTTTAATATAATGATTTCTTTTCCTTTGGAAAGTTAACCAGTAGTGGGACAGCTGGATCAAATGGTAGTTCTAGTTTCCTTGAGGAAATCTCCACACTGTTTTCCATAGAGGATGTACTAGTGTACATTCCCACCAACAGTATATGAGTTCTCTTATCTGTGCATCCTCACCAACATCTGCTATTTTAAAACTTTTTAATAATTGCCATTCTGACTTGGGTAAGAGGATAGCTCATAATTTTAATTTGCATTTCTCTGGTGATTAGTAATATTAAACATTTTTAATATATCCGTTGGCCATTTTTATGTCTTATTTTGAAAAATGTCCATTCATACCTTTGCCCACATTTTAATGAGATTATTTTGTTTTTGTTGAGTTGTTTGAGTTCTTGTATATTTTAGATAGTAGACCATTGCTGGATACATAGTTTGCAAATATTCTCTTTCATTCTGTATGTCTTCTGTTCACTCTCTTTATTATTTCTTTTTCTGTATAGAAGCTTATTAGTTTAAACATGTCTCAGTTTTCTATTTTAGTTTTTGTTGCCTGTGTTTTTGAAATCTTAATCATAAATATTTTGCCTTGACCAATGTTCAGAAGAGTTTCCCTAGGTAAGTTTCTTCTAGTATTTTTATAGTTTAAGGTCTTATATTTAAATCTTTAATCAATCCTGAGTTGATTTTAGTATAAAATGAGAGATAGAGGTCCAGCTTCATCCTGCATATGACAATGCCAGAACTGTTTATTGAAAAGGGTGTCCTTTTCCCAGTGTATGTTCCTGTCAACTTTGTCAAAAGTCAGTTGATTGTAAATATGTGGTTTTATTTCTGGGTTCTCTATTATCTTCCATTGATCTATGTGTCTATTTTCGTACCAGTTCCATTCTGTTTTGCTTACTATAGCCTTGCAGTACAATTTAAAGACGGGTATTGTGATGCCTCCAGAGACTTTAAGTGTTTTTGTATTTCTTCTACTTTTGTTTATAATTTTCACCAATTATTTTTATTTTCCTGGCGAGTGAGACTTCAGGATTTCTCAAATCATCATTCCAGAATTACATGTGGTTCTTTTAAAGTAAGTTAATTCGGGAGGTTTTATGAGTCAAATAGAAAGTCACTTGAGATAAAATAAACTAAAATAAGTTACTAGTGTTTATTATGAATTACATGCACACTAACACAGACACAAACTGTCAAGAATGGCACCAAACCTAGTCAAATAATTATAGCAATTATCTTGCATATTGGTCAGGAAGAATCAAAAATCTTTAAAAATATTGGTCCCAACAAATATATATATTAAAAATCAGACACAAAAAACTCAAATAATTACCAGGTAACATAACTGCATGTCAAACAAAGAGTATTTATAGGAAAACAAAATATTCAGTACCCTGTAGGTTACACTTACAAAGTCTGAAATTCCAGTCAAAGATTACTAGACATGCGTAACACTGGAAAATAATACGTATAGTGAGAAGTAAAAGCAATACAATCAGTCAGTATAAACAAACCCATAATGGATAAGTAAATTAGAATAAATAGACAGAAGTTTAATATGTGATTATGGATGCATACTATACACTCAAGAAGATAAGTAGAAACATGGAAGATATATAGGAGACCAAATTCAAACTTTTACAAATGAAATTTACAATGTGTGAGATTTTAAAAATGTATTCTAGATAAGATAAATAAATGTACTCAATGATAAACAAAAATTGTAGAAAAAAGTTAGTAAATTTTAAGACAAAAAATAGAAACTAAAACAAAACCAAATGAAAAATTAGCATAATAAAAAGCATGTGATTGGGCTGCCAATAAACTTTAAACATTCTAATATACATGGAAAAAGCTGGGGTAGAGGGAAAATATTTGAAAAAAATGACAGTGTTTTTAAAAATTTGTCAAATAATATAAACCCATAGATCCAAGATCCTCAAGCGCTATATAGATGAGGAAAACTTCAACAATGCACTTCATAACATAGTGAAATTTCTCACCAGTGATGAACAGAAAGTCCTAAGAGGAGACAGAAAATAAGACATAATGTACTGTAGAACAAGGGTAAAAATGACAGCACAGTTTTTGTCAGAAACAATTGGAGCTAGCAGATAGTCAAAACATACCCTTACAATAGGAAAATAAAAATATAATCCCTTACTCAGCAAACCGTATTTTAATAATGAAGAAAAAATAAATACTTTTTCAGATATGCAAAAGCTGAAACACTTTTTCACCAGCAGATCTGCACTATAGAAAATAGTAAAGAAGGACTTTTACAGTGAAGGCTTATGATACTAGATACAATCATGGATTGACAAACAGAAATAAAATGCAGAAATAAAATAAAATGGCAATGACATGGGCAAATATACAAGCTACTTTACTTATCATTAAATCTCTTTACATATAATTGACTTTAAAGAAAAATAGCAACATATTATGGGATGTATAACAAGTAAAATTCATGAGAAACATAGCATAGAAACAGACAGGAGAGAAATAAAACTAACATTGAAAGGTTTTCATAATATACACAAAATAATAAATATCATTAAAATTAGACACCAATAAGGTAAATATATATACTATAAAACTCTAAAGTAATCCTTACAACAAATACAAAAAATAGCTTGAAGTCAACAAAGGGGATAAAGTGAAATTATGAAAAAATTCAATGGAAAGGAAGGTAGAATAAACATGAGATGGAACAAATAAAAACCAAAGAGCTTGATGCCTAAATAGAACCAAATCAATAATCATGTACAATGTAAATGGTATCTGAACACATCAATAAAAGGCAGAGACTTTCAGATTAAATCTCTCAAAAAAGCAAAATGCAACTGCATATTGCCTAGAAGAAATACAGATGTGATAGGATTAAAAAAAATAAAATGCAAGTGAACTTGATTAGTAGGAAAAACATATCAATTTCTGGGCTTAAATTTAAGTACTAAACTGGAAGTAGATAAATTTATAGAAAAAAAATGTCTGAAGTTAAAGGAACTCTCATTCAATGTTCTAAACATTCTTAATGCAGTCAAGTACAAGTCCAGCTCAGCTATTGAGAGTATGAGTTAGGTACTTAGCTTAAGAAAAGTAAAATTTAGAAATAGTCTTGAAATCAATTAAGGACAGTTGGAAGGTTAAAGGATACAGAAGATTTAAGTGAGGTTAGAAGACATAATAATTGAGTGGCATTAATCTGTGTATTTTTATTTGTCCCCAGGAAGTTTTACATTACTCCATTGCAGGAGTGAAAATGTCAGCTAATAGCATATATTCAACATCTAAATATCTAAAAGTTTTTTATTTCTTCCTTTTCTTCGTTATTCCAGTTTCTGTTTCTCTGTCTTCTGCCTCTCTTCCCTTCTTCATTACAAGGTTTCTTCCTTCTTCCTTCTGTAAGCATACTTCTTTTCTTTCTTCTTTTTTGATTATTTCATTTTCTTTTTCTTTCATTCTTTATTTCTTGCACTTTTGAATTCTCTCTTTTCCTCTCTCTTTTCTTCCATTCTTCATTCTTTTCCTTCTTTTTTTGTCTCTTCCTTTTGTTCCCCGTTTTTATTAAAATATTTATGTGGCAAATACTGTGATAAGGGCATTATGTTTAACAAAAATGTAAAATTGTTGGCTATGGACTACTGTTTGGGATACGATTAAACATTTCACAAAACCAAGTGATGTAACAGACGCATTTTCGTTGAGTCCTAGGAGTTGTTACATAGCTGGATTCATATTCTCAGAAAATATTCTAAATGAAGCTATCAAATCAATTGTCTCATTATTTCCTTCATCAATCTACCTACTTGAATTAATAAATGAAAATATTAATTTTAAGAGCTCTAATCAAATAATAAGTTTATATTGAAGAATATTAATACATTATTCAAAATTGAAGCTGAAATATTCAACTACAGTCTGAGATCTTTTACTCATTTGAAATGCAAGTACAAATTTGTGTCTTATTTATGCTCTTTTGATAAACTGTCTAATCTCATCAGATATGTGAATTCAGCTGGGTTCACTTTAATTTTGGGGTTCTGTGCTTATCAGAATTATGAAATGGTCCTTCAAGATTTCCTGCACAAAAACCAAAGAATGTAAATATGATGAGATATTATGAACCTACTATGTTAAGTCACATTGAAAAATAAATTTTTCAGTTGACTTTGAGTTATACTTACTCATAAATGTATTCATTTTGATTTCTTTAGAATGTGGAGACTAACAAAGCAAACCTTTGCGACTTGCCTAATAAATATCTTCTTTCTAGCTAATCAGAATTAATTAATTCAGTGTACTGCAACAGTGATGTTGCTTTGATATTTAACAGGTCATGCTTCTTGTTAGAAATATGATTTTTGTTTTGAAAAATGAGAAAGGTATATTAAAAATTGCAAGGCTGTGGTCTTGTTCTATTCACTCTGCAAGCAAGGTATTTTTCAATGTGTATTTGTTCATAGAAAAGTAAATTTAAAAAATACTTATCTCTGCACATCTGCATTGTTGATTTATATATAATATTTGTAAATATTCCTGGAAAAACCTTGCAGACATTTGATATCAAGAACAGATTTATGGACTTGACGTATCATTTTCTGTTAAGGTATCCAAATCTTTAAAATTTGTGCTTAGAGTCTCTAATTTATTAGCAGAGTCTAATGATTACATCTGTAATTTTTCTTTGTTTCTTGGCAAAGTAAAAAGTAGTGCAACAACGATACTTTATAAAGAATAAAATCCTTTGTGAAATACATTTCTGTGGCTCATTTAAGAGAAACTGAGCCTAAAAGTAGAACAGGAATATCATTCTTATTATGATAACTTCAGCCCACTTGCAACATCTGGAAATAAATCTCTTATCCCCAAGGCAGATAAAGTACATCCTTTACATTAAAGACAGGACTGATTGAATAGTTTGGTCAGGACTCCTCTTACAGTTACCTGTTGGAAAGATGGAGCTATAAATAGTTTCCTTATAAAATGACAACCTATACATAATGTCTCAGATATCATGAAAATAATTTGTAAAATTATTCAAATGTGAATAATATGTCACACTATTAAATGGATTTTACAGATGATTCATTTAGGATCTTTAAACATTTTGAGAAATAATACTTTTTAAAAATACAGAAAACATAAACATTATATCTAGAGAAAATCGTACTATGTAGATTTTCTCAAAGTAGATATTCATAAATATGCTACAGAGCCTGACTCAATATATTCTCTTAAAATAGTGTCTGCTTTATTGCATTGTAGAAAAAAATGTTTTCTAGATGTGTTTGCTAGTAAGACAGCAACGGAAAAGTCCTCATTAATTCCCATTAACTGAAACGTATATGAATGGAAAATGCAGTCATCAAATTGAGTAGATAACTTATGCTAATTAAAATACATAAAGAGAAATATAGTTGACCTTTGAACATTGTGTGTTTGGAGCTGCACAGGTCCATTTACATGTCGATTTTTTTCCAATAACAATTTCACCTAGCATGCCTGCCTTCCCTTCCACATCCTGCACCTACTCCATCTCTGTGACAAGACCAACCCCTTCTTTCCCTCTTCCTCCGCTTCTGACTGAACATAAACATGGCAAAGATGAAGACTTTTATGATGGCACACTTCCTCTTAATTAATAGTAAATATATTCTCTCTTCCTTATGATTTTCTTAATAACATTTTTTACTCTAGCTTACTTAATTATAAGAATACAGTATATACTGTATATAACGTACAAAATATATGTCAATTGACTGTTTATACTATAAATAAGACTTCCAGTCAACAGTAAGCTATTAGTAGTTATATGCAGATTTCCAACTGAGTGGGGATTGGCATCTCTAACTCCAGCATTGTTCAAGGGTCAACTGTTCATATGTATGTGTGTCGCTCTATTATTTCCTTTATTAAGGTTTGTTGAGGAAATTTATGTTTTACTTTCAATGAAACTTATACTAGTTATTCATAATTTTTTATACTAGTAATTCATAACTCCAATGTTTAAATCAGGTATTCTTATACAGATATTAAACATATTAAAGTAATATTACTTAATAGTAATGCAATTATTCAATATGTATTCTTTTTGGGTATGAGTTTTTTTGCTTATCATTGTGAAATATAGAACAATTTTGATGTATCAATATTTTGTTGTTTTTTAATTGTTGTAAAGCAGAATTACATTCCCACTATGGGTTTAATCATTCCCTTTAATAACTTTTTAAAAAATTTTCTTAAAATATTATTAATAAATAATCTTTGAACATCAGGGTATTTTTTAGGGGTCAGAATTACTCACTTATTTTGGATTACAGCCCAGTAACTAAGATACAGGGTCATAAACTCTAAGAAAATTTAGTTTATTAGATGTCAGCAAACTTTCCTTAAAATGGTTATGTCCATGTATACTCCTACCAGATATTTACAAGAATTTCAGCTGCTCCACAACAATGCTTGGAATTGTTATTTATTTAAAAATATTTTCAATATCTCATCCATTCAGGCTGCACTACTGTGTTTGGATTTAGATGAAATACCACACTGTGGTTATTGATATTAGGCTTCCTGAACAGTTGTCAATAAACTAAATTACACAACTTTTAAATGTGAGGAATTGTGTTCCCGATGAGGTGAACCTTTGTAGAGAAGTCTCTAATGCAGAGTAAGTCCCTAAGTCACTTAGTGCAGAGACTAACTGACCCTCTTGATCTCTTCTCAGCTTATTGTGGAATGGTAGCCACAAAATAAGCTATCACATCACATTGCTTTGCATCTTTATTTACCTCACATCATTTGCACCTTGGACTTGCACCTCCCAAATAAAATACCAGATCTGTAAAACTTGCCTCAGATTCTAATATTTAGAGGACATTGACTAAGAATACTACTTTTTAAACTGCCTCCTTTATAGAAGTGGGGACTGACTAGCATGTTTATGTAAGAAAACACTTGACCTATTAGCCACCATTAACTATAGGGAACTTAACACTATATGTTTATTTATATATGTTTATTCTAGAAATATAAAATTATACTGATAAACACAAATCTAAGTCTCTAATATTTTAACACTTCTAGAAATTATTGTATTTTCAGTCATCTTTAATCTATTTTAGGGCCTAGCAATATACTTTACAAGTTCTAAATAACCATTAAATATTTTTAGAAGGAATGAATTAATGAGGTTTCATAATCCTGTAAGCAATCCTTTAGGACTCTTTTGTCAATATCTCTATTTATGGTTCCTCTGAGTTCAACGTCTCTTAATAATCCTATAGTTCCTATAAAATTATATTTTGTTTTATCTATCTATCTATCTATCTATCTAATTACCTATCTATCTATTTAGGTCAACATTCAAGAATTAACTGGTTGTACAGAATACTCATCCCCCAGTGGCTGGAATAACGAATGACAGATTGGCTTATTGAAGATAGCTTCAATTGGAAGACCACACCATGTTTGTATTACAGAAGATAAATGTATAGTTTTACTTGTCCATAACCAGAATACATGGTCTAAAAACTAAGATGTGAAAATAGAGTAAATCTTCTCACTATTATGCCTAGTAAGCCATTTAAGAACTTTTTTCCCCAACTCACAACATTACTGGTTTGAGGGAAAAGATTTTACAGAACACAAAAATGGATCCACTGATGTTCAAGTTTCAACTTCCACTTGGCCATTTGCCATGTGTAATTCCAATGAAGCCGCAGATAAAATGAGAATTAGTCTAATGGCTGACATGATTGAACTCAACTGACAAGCGAATATTGGATTACTCATGGAATTTACTTCTTGTACATTTTTCCTTTACTAGTTTTAATCTGTATCCTCTCTTTGCCATACACTGTAACCATAAGGGCAACAGGTTTTTCAGTCCTATAAGTCATTGAGCCCTCTCATCTGACAAAGCAAGGAAATATGTGTATATAATAAACCATGTATATGCACATTTCCACAAATATTTTTGTATTTGCACCTCTGTTATGCCAAATGTAAATTCATATAGTTCTTCCACTTCAATCTGTTACCATGTCAATTATTGTAAAATCCTACCCTTATGTTTTTACAACCAACCTCTCAACTGAGAGACACTCCCATTATCCACCATTCATTTATTTCATTGTTCAACTCCAGTATACATTTTTAGTTGTTTCAGATTTGTTAACTTGTACAACTATGGGAAACTACTTTATCAACTAGTGTTCAGTGCTTATGTAAATGTCCTCGTGCTTTAGTGTTACAGTCTCCATTCATTTCTACATTGGTTAATCTTCCACTCACACCTGCAAGGATCATGAAAGCATCTGTTTAGGATATTCACTTGATAACCTGGTGGGGCTCCTGCAGGTTAATACTCACAAAAATGTGACATTATCTTCTATCTTCTCAGGATAGAACAATTTCAATTTCAACAAAATCTATGATTTCAACAAAAGTGACAAATTTCTTCTTCTCTTCATTATTTATGTTTTTTTTTCAAATTCCTAAGAAGTGTGATTTCTAAAGTACGGTTGCTGCCTAGGTTAGTTATGTTCATTAATGTATTTTCTTCTACGAAAAGCAGATAATTAAACTTTTTCTGATGTTTCACTACATATCTTATTTCAGTTTGATTCAAAAAGCTTTCATTAACTACAGTTATATGACATGTGTTGTTTCAGATCCTGGCAAGCAAGACATGAGCAAGATTATATCCATATTACTGGTTCACTGGAAGACCTAGAAGTTGGAAACTGATAGCAATTCTCTACAACAATGGAAACATCTAAACAATGACTGACCATCACCCTCTCGGTAAACTACACAGCATACATTTCACTTAATGAACACAGTTTGATTGCACAACTTTATTGTCTAGAGAAAGAATTTGAGATCAAAAAGAGTATTCAAAGTACCTTGGCCTTATATGATTACAACTAACTATACATTTAACATAGCTGAAATTCAATTTTGGAGACTTGGATTTGATAGATATTCAGTATGCTTTCTCATTCAATTATACTATTTTAAAATAATATATAACTTTAAAAATTTTGTTTTTAAATGCCTGCTTATATATATCTTATGACCTTATGACAAATAGATATTTCAAACATTTGTTTCTTTCTATGATAAGAGCATTTACCTCCTCTCTATTTATGAATTCAAGACACTGATGAATGACTATTGAACAAAATACAGAATGAGTAGTTGCCCAACCAAAGATTGCTCACTGATTTGCAAAATGAATGGAACTTTTTTCTTGTGAATTTTGGAAGTGAATCTTTAAAGACAAAGATATTAAATAAAACTGCATACGCAGACATGCACACATGGGGAAGTGTTGCTCTGCAGACACTAAATGACAAAATCTGACTTTTAGGATACTGATCTTATGGGATTGCTTATACTGTAGGTCATTTCAAGCAGGCAAAAATAAGTGAATATAGTACATCTTGATAAGTGAAATAACTCTTAAATATCTGACAACCATCATCTCCTCATTTTCTTCCAAGAGTATGAAAGAAAAGGAATAATTTTGATTTTTAAGGTGAAAAATCTGTTATAACTGCTGGTGGTATTCACTGAACCTCCCTTTCTTAGGAAGCACAATGATGTCTTGGCTCTAGCTTCTTCATGAATTTACTGACATTCTATTATGAAATAGACCAAAGACATCAGCTTAATAAATTAACTTCAGCTGAGTACATAAAAGAGTATCTCTTAATACCCACACACAAATATTTTTAAACCAAATAATTTTTACATATATTCCTAGTTTTCTTTATGAAATGCTTAATCGCAAACCAAGAGTCACTGTCTGGGGCCTCAGAAACAGCCAGCATCTGAGCTCCTAAATGAACCAAGCTTCATAGGCCTATGACTCCTACGTACAATTTTTTAGTGGCATGAGTCAAAGTATAAGAAAAAAAAAATCAAAGTCAGTTTTGAAAGGCAAAACTGATAGCACACTCTTTAATTTAATACAGCTGACAAGGCATTTGAAAGGAATTGTTCATAAATATTTAAAAGGACTCTTAGGGCCATAATTAACATTGTACTACATTAATTTGACTAATATAGTTTGTTTTATTTCCAATTGAAGAATAATTCGTTTACTGAACAAAATAGTTTTGGCTTTGCTGGCTTTAATTTTTGCAGCTTAGTAGTTTTAATTTAGCATCTTGTGTCTACCCATGGATTTGTAAATGCTGCTAATTCATCAATAGTAGGTAAATCCAATCTACATACTAAATAAGTTAGAGCTGAAGCAGCTGATTGCAGTCATCAAGTAACTTACTAGTAATTCTTTCCATTCCTTGTTCTTTAATGGGTTGTGTAGGTTTATTCTTTATTACATTGATAAAATGAAAGCTGATAAGGAAAGTTAGAGGCGAATGGCAGTTGCACACATATATTGGAAATGGAAAGAACAGCAACGGTATGATTTCAGAAGTGTTGAAGATGGTATGTCAGATAAATGACACATGGTTGAAATACATGTTTACCTATCACATATTATCATATTGTAATAACAGTTGCAGAGCTATGCTGTCATTCACATTTTATATATTTTTTATTTCTGTTTCAATTTTTCTTTCTCTTTAATAGGATGGATTTAACTATTGTATTAGTCCATTCCCTTGCAACTATGAAGACATACTAAAGATAGAGTGATTTATAAAGAAAGGAGATTCAAATGACTTACAGTTTGCATGGCTGATGAGGCCTCAGGAAACTTAGAATCATGGTGGAAGGCACCTCTTCACAGAGCAGCAAGAGAGAGAATGAGTGCTTAGTGAAGGGAGAATTCCCTTATAAAACCATCAGATCTCATGAGAATTGACTTACTGTCATGAGAACAGCATAGGGGAAACTACCCCAATGATTTAATTATCTCCAACTGGTCCCACCCTTGACACGTGGGGATTATTACAATTCAAGGTGAGATTTGGGTGGCAACACAGAGCCAAACCATATCATTTTACTACTGGCCCCTTCCAAATCTCACATCTTCACATTTCAAAACACAACCATGCTTTTTCAACAGTCCCCCAAAGCCTTAACTCATTCCAGAATTAAACCAAAAGTCCAACTCTAAAGTCTTATCTAAGACAAAGTAAATCTCTCCCACTTATGAGCCTGTAAAATTAAAAGCAAGTTAGTTACTTCATAAATACAATGGGGGTACAGGCATAGGGTAAATATACCCATTCCAAATGGGAGAAATTGACCAAAATGAAGGGGCTACAGGTCCCTTGCAAGTCCAAAATTCAATAGAGAAATTATTAAAGCTTCAAGTTCCAAAATAATCTCCTTTGACTCCATGTTTCACATCCAGGTCATTCTGATGCAAGAGGTGGGCTCCCATGGTCTTGGGTAGCTCCACCTTTGTGACTTTGCAGGGTACAGCCCCCCTCACAGCTGCTTTCACAGCTGGCATTGAGTACCTGCAGTTTTTCCAGGTGCAGAGTGCAAACTATAGGTGGATCTATCTTTCTGGGGTCTGGAGGATGGTGGCTCTCTTCTCACACTTCAACTAGGCAGTGCTCCAGTGGGGACTCTGTGTGGGGGCTCCAACTCCACATTTCCCTTCTGCACTGCCCTAGCAGAGGTTATCTATAGGGCTTTGCTCCTATAGCAAACTTGTGCCTGGATATCCAGGCATTTCTATACTTTCTCTGGTATCTAGGCGGAGGTTCCCAAACCTCAATTCTTGACTTCTGTGCACCCTCAGGCTCAACATCACATGGGATCCACCAAAGCTTGGGGCTTGCACCCTCTAAAGCAATGGCCCAAGATGTACTTTGGCCCCTTTTAGCCACAGCTGGAGTTGAAACATCTGGGACACAGGGCACCATGTCCTGAGGCTGCACAGAGCAGGGGGATCCTGGGCCCAACCAAGGAAACCATTTTTTTTGCCTTCTGGGCCAACAGGTCTGTGATGTCATGGGCTGCCATGAAGGTCTCTGACATACCCTGGAGACATTTTCCCCATTTTCTTAGTGATTAACATTCAGCTCCTCATTACTTACGCAGTTTTCCCCAGAAAATTGGTTTTTCTTTTCTACCGCATCTTCAGGCTGTAGATTTTGCAAACTTTTCCTCTTAAACACTTTGTCGCTCACAAATTTCTTCTGCCAGATACCCTAAATCATCACTCTGAATTTCAAAGTTCCCCAGTTCTCTAGGGTAGGGGCAAAATGCCACCAGTCTCTCTGCTAAAGCATAGCAAGAGTCACCTTTGCTCCAGTTCCCAAGAAGTTCTTCATCTTTATCTGGACAACCTCAGTCTGGACTTCATTGCCAATAGCACTATTAACATTTTGGTCAAAACCATTTAACAAGTCTCTAGGAAGTTCCAAACTTTCCCCAATCTTCCTGTCTTTTTCTGAGCCCTCCAAACTGTTCCAACCACTGCCTCTAACTCGATTCCAAGTCACCTCCACATTTTCAGGTGTCTTTATGTCAGCACCCCACTCTCTATAAAGTCCAAAACCTACTGGACTTTATAGGCTGGCCTCTTTTCCAGGATTCTTCCTTTAGGGTGGGCTGCCTGCATGTGCAATGTCCTCCTTACCCTTGGGAAGTGAGCACGTGCAGTTCGTTTAGGAAGTTGTATGACGCCCACCTAAGGCTTTCTTCCCTTTTCTGGTGGTGTGCCCTTGGAAAGTCATACTGCTCCAATTTGTCTCTCAATACTCATGCCCAGGAAGTTGCTTCTCCCTGGTACAGGCATTCAATGAAGACTTTAGTGCAATAGATGTAGACTATCAGGAAATGGCCTCTCCCTGGTGCTGTCTGCCAATTTATCACTTTTAGAGAGGCAATGCGATAATTGCTGAACAATCACTTGACATTTGTGGTGGGTGGAGGGAAGCCCTCTCCTGCCCTGCTTATGCCTGTCTAACTACCTGTAACATTTGGGGGACTATTGGGAAGGCATGATTGATTTTGAAATTTGAAAAGGACATAAGATTTAGGATGGGTCAGAGGCAAAATTATATAGTTTGACTCCTTGTCCCCATTCAAATCCCATCTCAAATTGTAATCCCCAGGTGTTGAAGGAGGGGCCTGGTGGGAAATGATTGGATCATGTGGGCATTTTCTCCCTTTCTGTTCTTATGATAGTGAGTGAATTCTAACAATATATGATGGTGTTAGAGTGTGGCACATTCTCCCTCACTCTCTCCTCTTCTGCCACCATGTAAGATGTGCCTTGCTTCCCCTTCCATCAAGATTGCAAGTTTCCTGAGGCCTCTCCAGCCATGCAGAACCATGAATCAATTAAACGTCTTTTCTTGATAAGTTACTCAGTCTCATATAGCTCTTTATAGCAGTGTGAAAATGAGCTAATACAGGAAGTATTTAATAATGGCTTCACGTTAGTGGTTTTAATTGAACCCCAGACTGTCCATGTCTGTACACTGTGTGGATTTTTATTCTTCAGGTGAGTTTCTGCCAAGATAAACTTCCAAATCCTTTTCTTGAAGCTATAACCTGAATGCCCTCCAATAATACAGTTGCACCTGAATAACTGGTGGGTTAGGGGTGCTGAGTCCTCCCTACCGTCAAAAATCCATGTATAACTTTTGACTTTCACAAAATGTAACTGCCAATAGCTTACTGTGACTAGAAGCCTTGTCAATAAAACAGTCAATAAACACATATTTTGTATGTTATATGTATTATATATTGTATTCTTACAATAAAGTAAACTAGAGAAATAAAATGTAATTAAGAAAACATAAATATATTTGCTATACGTAAATGGTAGGAAATAATTGTATCAGTCCATTCCATGAAGAAATGGCTAAGACTGGGTAATTTATAAAGAAAAATAAGTTTAATGAACTTGCTGTTCCACATGGTCGGAGAGGCCCCACAATCATGGTGGAAGGTGGAGGAGCAAAGTCACATTTTACATGGCAGCAGGCAAGAGAGCATGTGCAGGGAAACTGCCCTTATAAAACCATCAGATCTTGTGAGACTTATTCACTATCACAAGAACAGCATGGGAAAAACTTGCCCCCATGATTCAATTACCTACCACTGGTTCCCTCCCATGACATGTGGGGATTAGGACAGCTACAATTCAAGATGAGATTTGGATAGGGACACAGCAAAACCATATCAGTCATCATAAAGGTCTTTATCTTTGTTGTATTTACATTCAGAAGGCTGAGGAGAAGGGGAAGAGCAGGAGTTGGTCTTGCTGTCTCAAAGTGTCGGAGGAAGAAGAAAATCCATGTCTAGGTGGACCCAGAAGTTTACATCAATTTTGTACTGAGGTGAACTGTAGTTGGGTGAAGAACCAGGATAGCAATCATAGGGTTTAATTTTTAGTGTTTCACTTAATTCCTTTCCTGTCAGACAGTTTTTCTCCCTCACCCTCAGCTATCCTTGGCATTCCTGACTATTGATTTGCACTCACTAATTTTTTCCAGAGGATAGATGATTCATTTCTTGTTGGTTCTTGAAGACATATTCACCTGTTTCTTTGTGTGGTGGGGCGAGGACAAATCTCGGCTTTTTAATTTTTCCTTGTTACCTACATTCACCCATCACTCTGCCTGCAGTCCCTCCAAATCAGAAATTTCTCCATGCATTCCTTCTGAAGCCAAGACAGCTTGTTCCATCCTCTACAGGCACTTAACTTTTAGCTTTTTTTGTGCTTACAAGTTATTTGCAGTTTATCTATCTGCTCCTCACATGACAAAAATATGTTGACATCTTACCTTTCCCCTGCTCTTCTGCCACTTCCTTTCTACTATTTTCTTCATGGATACACACACACACATCCACCACTACTGTCATTTTAGATCCTGAAAGAAAGAAGAGTAAAATTTATATGTTCAATTTTTCCAATCTTCACTTTCACCTTAGTAAATCTCCATTTTTTTCCTTACTTTCCCACACAGAGATTATCAGTGGCCAAATCTAACAATCACCCCTAATTTTCTTTTTATATGATTGAACTTATTTGCTAAATATTCATTTCTTTACTGAGACTTTTTATTCCCCATATGTTTTATAACTCTATTATTTAAGCTTTCTTCAGTTTCTATTATCATGATTTTTTAAGTCTTAGCCAGTAGTCCTCCCATATCTGTGGGGGATATGCTCCAAGATTCCCAGTGGATGACTGAAACCAAAAACAATACTGAAGCCTATATACACTATGTTTTTTCCTATACATACATACTTACATAAAGTTTAATTTTAAAATAGGCACAGTAAGAGATTAACAACTATAACTAATAATAAAATAGAACAATTATAAGAAAATAATAAAAGTTTGTCAGTGTTTTCTCTCTCTCTCTCATTCTCTCTCTCTCAACATACCTTATCTTTCTGTACTCACCTACTGACCACAGGTAACTGCAACCATGGAAAGTGAAACCATGGATAGGGGGACCTACTTACCCCGTTTTTCTCTGACTGCTTCTTTTTTTATTGACAGAGCAAAAATAAGGAGACTTTAGCATATTTTCCCAGTGTTTTTATGATATGCTTTTTTTCGTAAAACTGTATGACAACTTGGCACTGCCACTCTTTATTCACAGCCCAATTCCGTAACTAAAAGAGAGGCCTTGCTCTATGTGCATTGTGCCTAGGCTTTGCCAGATAAAATGTAAAGGAGACCTACATGATAATCCTTTCTGAGATTCTCTTGTTTCTTTGATTCCAAGAAACTATCTCTACACTTAATGTTGTTGATGTAGAGAAAATTGACTATTTCAGCAAAAGTTAAGCTTGAAAATGCATAAAAGACAGAAAGCATGCTTTCTCATTTTATCTCAGGAAATAATAATTCCAAAATGCCCAAGCTAGCAATAAAAAAATCCAGGTTATTAAAACATTACAAGATTGGTAATGTAACTGTATATACTTTGGAAAATAATAAAAAATTTGGATTTCTCATCAACCATAAAAATTGCCTAACATGTCATAGAAAAATACTTTTAATATATTTGCTTTAAAATGTATTTTTGAATGTTTTGATTGTCATTGAGAGAATGAATACAAAGGGAACACAAAAGAAACCTAGATTTATCATAGATATCCAAAGAACAATAATTTGAATCAAGATTAATCTGCAATATGACATTAATTTTTCTGATTTGTTAATTTTTGGTACTAAATTAAGATATCACATCTGAATTGAAAGTTAATTTATGTTCACAATATATGGCTGTCTGATAGATAACAAATATACAATGCACTTACATTTTAACATTCCTAACCATACATGTCAAATTAATAATCATAACCTAGTACCTACAAGATAACCAGTACCCATAAGAAAGCAAATTATTTCGTAGCAAATGAATGGAATCTAAAACTCAAGAGAGTCGTAAAGTTTGAATATTTTCACGTTTTGTTTACTGATATGGTTTGGCTGTGTCCCTTCTGAAATTTCATCTTGAA
This sequence comes from Nomascus leucogenys, assembly GCF_006542625.1. Classification (NCBI taxonomy): domain Eukaryota; kingdom Metazoa; phylum Chordata; class Mammalia; order Primates; family Hylobatidae; genus Nomascus; species Nomascus leucogenys. The sequence goes on along the minus strand of NC_044387.1, from coordinate 38,534,553 downwards.
TTGTAGCTCCCATAAGTCCCATGTATTGTGGGAGGACATGGTGGGAGATATTTGAATCATGGTTGCAGTTTCTCCCATACTGTTCTTGTGGTAGTGAATTGGTTTCATGAGATCTGATGTGAACTTGTGATAAGGAGTTTCCTCTTTTGGTTGGCTCTCAATCTCTTGTCTACCACCATGTAAGATGTGCCTTTCCTTTTGCCTTCGGTTATGATTGTGAGGCCTCCCCAGCTACGTGGAACTGTGAGTCAATTAAACTTTTTCTTTATCAATTATCCAGTCTTTATTAGCAGCATGAGAATGGACTAATATATTTACCAGTTTACATTGTAGGTAATAGTGTTTAAACCTTTAAACCTATTTTATCCTAAATGATGATTATGCACATTCTCAAATGAATTGAAGGGTAAAGACAACATAATAAAGCATGCATCTCAGGTATCTTTTCTGTCCACTTACATAGAAATAAGAATTGCAGCACATAGGAAAATTGTTATGGAAAATATGTGAAGAATATGTCAGGCTGTACCTTAGGTAGAAAATAAAGGAATTTTTCGTGTTGTATTTTTTTTTTGAGACAGAGTCTCACTCTGTCGCCCAGGCTGGAGTGCAGTGGCGCAATCTCGGCTCACTGCAAGCTCCGCCTCCCGAGTTCACACCATTCTCCTGCCTCAGCCTCTCCTAGTAGCTGGGACTACAGGCGCCCGCCACCACACCTGGCTAATTTTTTGTATTTTTAGTAGAGAGGGAGTTTCACCGTGGTCTCGATCTCCCGACCTCGTGATCCGCCCGCCTTGGCCTCCCAAAGTGCTGGGATTACAAGCGTGAGCCACCGCGCCCGGCCTCAGTGTTGTATTTTTACTGGACACCAAACTAATAATTTTAAAAGGTGAAACAGAGTATAAAACATATTAAATCCTCTTCATTTTATAAAATTTAATGAAAAATTATGCCTAAGTTATGATTATTTAAATAACAACAATGCCTTTTAGTATATGAACTACATCTTAAAATGTATAGTAAATAAAAACAAGTCAGTTCAGATTTTATTATAGTTACAGAAGTATGATAATTAACATTTAGATACATTTTATGTATGAGGCAAATATGTCCATAACATATAGAAATTGGTATGATCAGATTTTCAATTTTTTCCTTTCTTAGTGTCTAGTGGTTTTCCCTTGTGGTTATAATTAACATTTTCCTGATGATTAGTATTGTTTAATGTCTTTTTAAGTGATTACTGGACATTCATGAATTGCCTTTTTGCAAAGTTGTTTAAATTTTTTTATGGTAATTTCTATTTAATTCATTTTCTCCTTATTGAGGTATAATTGTCCTTAGTTATTTTGAATGCAAGTCTTTTGTAACACAAATGCATTGTATATTCTCTGAGTCTGCACCTGGTCTTTATATATTTATTTACATATATTTTTTGCCTATTTATTGTTGTTGTGTCTTTGGAATAATAGAGTTTTTATTATATGTATTTATTTTTTTTCTATTTTTTGTGTCCTAGTTACAAGCATTTTTATATATGAAGATTTTTCTATTTTCTTCCAGATTTTATAGTTTGCATCAATTTTGAATAGTGTTTTCATAGGGTATTCTACTATTTCTGCCCTTTACTTTCAGCACTTTTGAAATATATTTCCATTGTTTTCTGGTAATGATTATTTATGTTGATGAATTATCTGTTGATTTTATTGTTGTTCCTGTGACTATAGTGTGCAACTTTCTACTGCCTCATTTAAAAATTTCTCATATATTATGGTTGTAGCAGTTTTTCTACAATTGCCAATTTTCCTTTTCATTTCTATGTAATATTTCATCAGTTATTTTTCTATTGACTTATCATCTAATTCATTAATCTTTTCTTCTGCTTAATTAGGCTGCAAAATTATTCAGAGGTGCTAATTTTAATTATTTTTAACCTCGTATCTATAATTGTAATTTGATATTTTATGATTTGTAGTTCCACCTTAAAATATTATAATTTGAGGGCCTATGATTCATAGTTCTCATCAAGTTTGTATTTAATAACTGTAATATTTTGATTTTCAGTATATCTTTCTAAATTTTTTTTTCTTGTTTGGAACTCCATGTGTATTAGCCCATTTTCATATACTATAAAGAACTGTCCAAGACATGGTCATTTATAAAGGAAAGAGGTTTAATTGACTCACAGTTCAGCATGGTTGGCAAGGCCTCGGGAAACTTGCAATCACACCAGAAGGCAAAGGGGAAGCAAGGCACCTTCTTCACAAGGCAGTAGGAAGGAGAAGTGCAGAGCAAAGAGGGAGAAGTACCTTATAAAACCATCAAATCTTATGAGAACTCAGTCACTATCACAAGAACAGCATGGGGGAAATGGCCCCCATGATTCAATTACCTCCTGGTCTCCCTGGGCATGGGGGATTATGGAGATTATGGGGTTCAAGGTGAGATTTCGGTGGGGACACAAAGCCTAAACATATCACCATGTAATGTAATTATTTATTGCATTCTAGATGCTGTCTATGGAAAATGTTAGTGATATTTTGAGACTCCTATCGATCTTCCTCCAGAGAGCATTTAGTTTGCTAATTCCCAGTTTCGAAGAGGCATGGAAGATCACCTCTAATTTAACTAGAATTTGATTAATTAGAAGCTCCTCCTTGGATGGAGTTTTTTGGGTGCCGCTTCTTCAGCTTAGACCTTTTTTCTTGCCCAGTGGTTACATTCACATATTCTTTAAATTTAAATCCTAATGGTATCGTCAATGTGAAGCTTCTCTTTTCTCCCCAAGATCGATTTAAAAGAACATTTACCTTATTTTTTACTGAACATACTACTCTGTATTTCTGCAAATATAAGGTAGTATTATATCTTTCTACTGGACTCTAAAGTTTTTGAGAATAGGTAATGTGTCATTTACTTTTTAAATCTGGAACATTCAGCAAGATTTGTGCAAGAGTATTTCTATTTTAAATATTATATAAATGTATAATTTTTTATATATTTTAATAAATATTTTTTGCACAACTATATTATGCTTTGTATGTAGGTTCCTGGGGATAGATAGATGAATAATCTGTCTTTTAAAGCTTTTAGTATTTCATGTTGTATTATGCTGACAGAGAAATATCTCTTCCTTCACAAAGTAGTGCACCATTTGTTCAATGTTTTTAAATATAAATTACTTTTGCGCCAGAGAGTAAAAAATGTTGAATTTTCTTGGGAGGGAAATGGTATCAGAATTATTTCCCAAGGGGATGATTATATGAGCTGAACTAAAATGCTGGGTATATTAGCTGTTTCAACAGAAGGGAGAAGACATTATTCAGGGAAAAAATAACACATACAAAAAGATGAAAATGTGAAAGAGCACTAGATTTTTTTGAATAACTCTATGGCTAATATGAACTTGAAAGTTAAACAGGGGCCAGATCATTGGAGCATTTCACATCTTGATAAAGAATCTCCTCTTAATTATTTTGTTAATAGGGCTGCATGGCAGGGGAAAGGCATCATCATATACGCATTTTAAAAATATAATTGTAGTTGTAATATGGAGTTGTAATACGTAATTGGAGTTATAATATGAATCATGAGAGTACAGAAAGAGCATTGTAGCATTCCTGGGGTGACAAATAATGAACCTCTAAAAAAAGTATGGGGAATGGAGAAGAAAAGATAGGATTAAAATATGTTTATGATTATTTTAATGATGATTTGTATTAAAGATGCTTAGGTTTTTTTTTAGCATTTCATTGTTACTCAATTAGGGCCACTTTCACACTGAATTTTGATCATTCTGATTGTGGTCATGTTCATTCATTCATTCAGTAATTAACTAAACGTTATTATATAGAGTTGACTACTATTTCCATTACTGGGATTAAATAGTGAATAAAAAAGCAACAAAATTATTTCCTGCTGGCATTGTGTTTATATTTTGGTGGAATGTAAGGAAGTGGCTTGTTAAGGGTAGACATCTTGAAGATGAAATATACTAGGTTGTGTATTAATTCTTGCTATGTCACATTTAGGTAACATTGATGGGCATAATTTTATAATAGCTCCTGCTGTATTTTGCATTTTTATTTCTTAATTTCATAAATTTCAACAAACTCTTTTTTGCTTCAGGAAATGAAAAGGTCATTCTCACAAGTAAATGGATAAGATTTAAACATCTAATTAACTTTAGACCAATTGCCAGCAGAGAATAAGCTCTTCTAGTATTGATATACTACTAAAAGTTGACATACTTTTTTCATTTCCCATGGTACATGTCAGAATGCCTCTCACCATGTTCAGAGCTAAATTCTGACAAGTCCGTTTATAAGAAATGACACTAGACACTGCTAGCATATAAAAGCAAATTAAATCTTATATGGAGAAAGATGCCAGTGTAATTTAAGCTAGTATTCAGCTGGACCTGTACCAGGCGCTGTTGTTAAAGGTAATTTTGGATTTTTTTTAAACCAAATCCAAAGGTAAATTTAGATTTTTTTAAATACATCTTATGGATTTCTTCTGTTCCAAATGCAAACTTTAGACTTTTGCATAACAATTAGCAGTTGTCCCTTTTGATATTCCTAGAATGTAAATGATTAGAATTAATAAAGCAAAACAAAACAAAACTTTGCTAGTTGGTCAACTCTTGCTCTAAGCAACAATCAATATATTATTTTTAATGAAAATTAAAATTTAACAATGAAGAGTATGTGTGAATTTTTAGGTCTTCATTAAAATACCTACTAAAAGACATGAACCCAAGTAAGTCTTTTACTCTCTTTCTTCTCTGAATAAAATTCAAACCCCACTTTTCAAAAACAAATATTGCTTGTTACATGGAGATTTTAGATATTAATTTTGAATTTCAAACATATACCAAGAAGGGTGCTTGGAAACTACTAATTGTTTGAAGCTGGTCAGTAACCATACAGTAGTGTTATGATGAGTATTTACTGCAAAAATGCCTCAAAATGAAAAAGCTCCTTTTATTATATTCTGCTTAATTTAGTCATACTTTGCTCAGTGTAAAATGAGTTCTTACTTTCCCCAGAATCAAATTGCATATCAAAACGTATTTTATAGTTTATTTTCCCTTTGTATATTACTTTGTCAAAACAATATTGATTAGTAATAAAATAAGAATCTATCTCAGTTGCAACTTTCTTTCAACTAATAGCTTCTAGGTTACTTTGGTTTGGAGCAATAGTGAATCAGAGAAACAGTAACAAATATTGGCAATGCATTTTTAGTCTTCTAAAATAATGTTTAGTTATTCACAAATAAAAATAAAAACAAAAAAACAATTTTAGCATCACTAGACAGGAAATGGCATACTGTTTACAAATTAAGTGTAAATAATAATATGATACTTTGCAATTCTATAACATCTAAGGATTTCAAGGCTTCATCGATATGATTTGCCATAATTTAGTTGTTTGAAGGAATAAAAGATAAAAAGTTTAATAATCCATTGATTGAAATGGGCAATACAGCATGTTTTAATGGAAAAAATTTGGTTGAAATAAAAAAAAATAACTAAGTAATTGTGTCACCTTGGGTGGGTTTTTCTACTATGTTACATTCTGATAGCTTTCCTGTAGTTATTTTCTGTTGTATTTCCTCATGCTATTTCACATGAATTATGAATCATAAATGAAACATTTATATGAATGTTTTACATGTTCACCTGTTGCATTAGCAGGATTTCTAAACAATCCTCAGGATCCCTGGATCATATACTTTCAAGAAATCTGGCCATGGTGGCTCACACCTCCCAGCACTTTGGGAGGTTGACATGGGAGGATTGCATAAGCCCAGGAGTTTGAGACTAGCCTGGGAAACATGGTGAGACGCTATCTCTACAAAGAAAATAAAAATAAAAAAATTATCCAGGCATGGTGGCACGCACCTGTGGTCCCAGATACTTGGGATTGTGAGGTAAGAGGGTTGCTTGAGCTCAGAAGATTAATTCTGAAGTGAGGTTGATCACACCCCTTCACTCCAACCTGGAAAACAGAGCAAGACGCAATCTCAAAAGGAAAAAATAAAAACAAAACCAACAAGCAAACAAAAAGAAAATTCTAAAAATACCTACGTGCCTTACACCAAAGTCTCCTAGTCTTCAACAGTTTTTAAGCCCTTGATAAAGTCACTTCCTTTTTATGAGATTCTACTGGAAAGGCTTGTTTCATACACAATTACCCTGGCTGCCTGAATGATGTGAGTTCTTTGTAATTGTGACACTTCTGTTGCCCATTGCTGTCTGAAATTAAATCTTCATATATGTTTTGAGTTAATAGGCAAATAGCTTACTCTTATTATCAGATGGTTTTCTCATGTCTAGGCCCTATCTCTTATATTTGCAGCACATGGATAAAGATGGAGGTTCACATATGCATACTTAAATATTTAAAATCACAAATAAACAAATGATCATACATAAAATGTGGTCTATACTAAGTTGAAAAATATGCTTTCATAGGAAATAAATAGCTCACAATGTGAACAATGCGCTGTAATCATCAACAACCATGTGCAGCTGTTGGAAATATTTTGTTACTTTGTGATTATCACTGGAATCATGTATTGGGGCACACACACACACACAAAAAAAAATAAAAGAGGCCATTGACACTATCCAGAAAAAAGTTTTGTCATGCAAGAATCTCTGTCTTTAATGTGACCTAAGAAGAAGGATTTGCCATGTTAATAATTTGTCCTTCCTCTTAATAAGACACCTCCCTGCTCAAATCCTGCCACACACCAGTCCCCAAACACAGTATCTATTTGTGAAGCTGGAAGTAGCCTAAACTGCATTTTGTTTTTATATCAAAGCAGAAAAGATAAGGATAAACTCTCTCCTTCCTCTGGAATACATTAACATCTAAAGTATTTAGGGTTATTGGTTTTGCTGTGCCAGATTTGAAGGCTAGATCCTGAGGAATATCTGAAAGTTCTAAAGTCCTAGATTTTGTGTGTGTGTGTGTGTGTGAGAGAGAGAGAGAGAGAGAGAGAGAAAAGAGTTACAACTGAGATATGTGGGAAAGAGAGTTTCTGCGGTGCCAGTTGAGTTGGTCTCCCCTGTGTGAGTCACCCATAGGGAGCCATGGGTTGCCTCTGAGGAGAAAAGTCTCCTTATTGCCTTCATGTCTTTATGCCCGGAGAGCATAACCGCTCAGCGGCATTCCACAGGTTGCTCAGGGAGATAACACTCCCTTGAAGCAGAGGAGTATAAACAAACATTTTGGCTCCTCCTGAAACCCACTCCCACCTGTTTCAGTCCCAATAAGTTAAAGATCTTAAGTAGTTAGACACATGCCTTTGCTCAAGGAAATTCACAGAAACAGCCACTGCTATACATCTTATTGAATGACTCACAAGTTCTCCTTCAGTGATTAATCCTTTTCCTCATCCTTTCCTCCCCCTCCCATCTGCCGTAAGAACAAAGAGCTTGTAAAGCAATAAACTGGGCGGCGCCCAGAGCTCTAGGCCTTGAGCAAGCCTCCGACGCTCCGGTCTCCTGAACCCGCCTTTTAAACGCTTATTCTGTCGCTTTCTAACTCCTTTGTCTCCGCCGGACTCGGGGTATCAGCTGGGTGGTGTGGGGCTGGTTTCCCCATCATACTGAGAGGTGACAGCATGCTGGCAGTCCTCACAGCCCTCGCTTGCTCTCGGCGGCTCCTCTGCCTGGGCTCCCACTTTGGCGGCACTTGAGGAGCCCTTCAGCCCACCGCTGCACTGTGGGAGCCCCTTTTTGGGCTGGCCAAGGCGGGAACCGGCTACCTCAGCTGGGAGGTGTGGAGGGAGAGGCGCGAGCGGGAACCAGGGCTGCGCGCGGCGCTTGCGGGCCGGCTGGAGTTCCAGGTGGGCGTGGGCTTGGCGGGCCCCCCCACTCAGAGCAGCCATCCGGCCCTGCTGGCCCTGGGCAGTGAGGGCCTTAGCACCCAGGCCAGCGGCTGCGGAGGGTGTACGGGGTCCCCCAGCAGTGCCGATCCACCGGCACTGCGCTCGATTTCTCACGGGACCTTAGCTGCCTTCCTGCAGGGCGGGGCTCGGGACCTGCAGCCTGCCATGCCTGAGCCTCCCACCCCCTCCATGGGCTCCTGTGCGGCCCGAGCCTCCCCGACAAGCGCCACCCCCTGCTCCAGGGCGCCCAGTCCCATTGACTACCCAAGGGCTGAGAAGTGCGAGTGCACGGCTAGGGACTGGCAGGCAGCTCCACCTGCAAACCTGGTGCAGGATCCACTGGGTGAAGCTAGCTGGGCTCCTGAGTCTGGTAGAGATGTGGAGAACCTTTGTGTCCATACTCTGTATCTAACTGATCTGATGCGGACGTGGAGGACTTTTATGTCTAGCTCAGGGATGGTAAACGCACCAATCAGCGCCCTGTCAAAACAGACCACTGGGCTGTACCAATCAGCAGGACGTGGGTGGGGCCAGATAAGAGAATAAAAGCAGGCTGCCCGAGCCAGCAGTGGCAACCTGCTCAGGTCCCCTTCCATACTGTGGGAGCTTTGTTCTTTCGCTCTTTGCAGTAAATCTTGCTACTGCTCACTCTTTGGGTCCACACTGCTTTTATGAGCTGTAACACTCACCGCGAAGGTCTGCAGCTTCACTCCTGAAGCCAGGGAGACCACGAGCCCACCTGGAGGACCGAACAACTCCAGACATGCCACCTTAAGAGCTGTAACATTCACTGCGAAGGTCTGCAGCTTCACTCCTGAGCCAGCAAAACCACGAACCCACCAGAAAGAAGAAACTCCGAACACATCCCAACATCAGAAGGAACAAACTCTGGACACGCCCCCTTTAGAACTGTAACACTCACCGCGAGGGTCCGCGGCTTCATTCTTGAAGCCAGTGAGACCAAGAACCCACCAATTCCGGACACAATACATTCTTCTTTTATTACTAATCAATATTATTTTGATAAGGTAATATACAAGGGAAAATAAGAGAGATTGAGAACATCTAAAGCACAGGTCTCAGGTTACCGGCTCCTCTTGCCTTATCGTGTCACCTACATGGTTCTTTCCTTCAGATGTAGCCCTCTGCACCTCAGTATCGCTCCGTGCATGGAACAAATGCTCCTTTGGGCATTGCAGCTTTTTGTTTAGGTAGGTCTTTACTATATAATTTATTTATCCACTCGTGATAGTTTCTCAAAGGCCTTATTATTCTTCCTTCCAAAACAGCCTTCTTTCAACCCTCCCAAACCCCACTCCCACCCACAGCTATCAAACAGGTTTATGTTTGAACTGGTTCAGACTAACTTTATTATTTATTTATTTACTTCGTGACGGAGTCTCTGTGGCCCATGCTGGAGAGCACCCACGTAATCTTGGCTCACTGCAACCTCCATCTCCCAGGTTCAAGGGATTCTCAGATTCTCATGCCTCAGCCTCTCCGGAAGCAGGGACTGCAGGTGCATGCCACCACGCCCGGCTAATTTTTTGTATTTTTAGTAGAGATAGGGTTTCCCCGTTTTGGCCAGGCTGGTCTTAATTGCCTGGCTTCAAGTGATCCATCCGCCTCGGCCTCCCAAAGTGTTGGGATTACAAGCTTGAGCCACGGTGTCTGACCCACACTAACTTTAAGTTGTTTTCCCGCAGACTTTCTGGACTCCATGCAAATGAAGATAGACTAGCATTTTAAGTGTTTCTGAACAACCTCTGACTTGTGAGAAGTTTCTCAGATTTTTTACACCCACCCCAGCCTTCAGCAAAGGACTCTACTAAGATATATCACCTTATTCTATAAACTATAGCTAGTGCTTTTGCTCTTGAAGCCTCAGGAATTATTGCCACTTATAACTTGAGCACTTTCTCTCTAAGAAAATAACAATATAATATAAAATTAGATTGTATATGGTATCTTAAATCCCTACACTAAATGTTGCCATCCATGGAATGGATGCAATGGAAGCATCCATTGACATTTAAATTTGGGGAATGTGAATTTGGTTATGTTAGCACTAAATTTAACTGTACTCACTTTCACCTCAAAGTTACTACAAAAATCAACTCAACTGGTAATGTTTCTGGAAGAAAGATGTCAAAAATTTTGGAATTTTTCTACACCATCTACGAAATATTTTCTACCCAGAGAAAGGGAGAATGATAGTAAGTGGGCTGAAATTTATTAGGGAAAGAAATAATAAGAAATACTGTTTGGTCAAGAGATTGTGTTTCTAAGATGACATGAGATATATACATCTTAGTATTAGGAAATCATTGTTTAGCATTTGGTCTACAAAAAGTAATTACTGTAAGTTTTAATCAATATTTACTATTTATCACGTCAAAGAAATTTTCTGGGTCATAATCATAGCAAGCTCATATTTGCAGTAGTATTTTAATTTTTTGACACCTGCTTGCTTTATACAAGATGTATATATAAATATACCCTATAAAAAGATAAGAAGATGAAAATAAAAATTATTAAAATATTAATTCAAGGTTTTGGGGATAAAAATAATGGCAAATGACTCTTTTCTGCTTCTACATATCCTCTGTATTGTCAGGATGCTTTTAATGACTGTCATCTTAGTTTAACAATGAGCAATTAAGTATCACCTAAATCTGACAGAGCATATGGTACCGAAAGCTGTAGCGTGCACTCTCATAAATGATACAGCTTCTGTTTCCAGTGAGGATAAAAATAAGTTTATGTTGAATGTTAATGGGATGTTTTCTGTTTCTTCTGTCAGATACTTCTTTCAAGTGTACAACAGATGATAGAAGTGGATATTTTTCATGCTGCTTAAATTGGATCATTATCCCCTTTATTTGGATAAAAAGAAATCCAGAAAATATGATGCCAGTTGTCTTAGTCCATTTTGGGTTGCTATAACACTATACCCGAGGCTACATAGTGTATAAACGTTTATTTGGCTTATGATCCTGCTGGCTGGAAAGACCAAGATTGGACAGCTGCTTCTAGTGAGGACCTTATGCTGCTTCTTCTCATGGCAGAAAGCAAAAGGAGAAGATCATATGGTGAGAGAAGAAACAAGGGATGAAAACTAGGGAAGCCAGACTCTTTTTAACAACCCTCTGTCATGGGAACTAATCCATTTCTCCAAGAGCGAGAACATATTTCAACCCCATGGGAGGGTTTTAACTTATTTATGAGGGATCCACTCCCATGACCCAAACACCTTCTACTGGGGCCCACACCCAATATTGCCACATTGGGGATCAAGTTTCAGTATGAGTTTTAGATGAGACAAACCATATTCAAACCATAGCAATCAACAAATCATTTTAAATTTCAAATTATACAATAATTTTAGTTAAAAATTAGCCAGTTTCTATGAATTTCACATTACTACAATCAACCTATTATTAGTACCATGTTTTGAAATGTTGCTAATTTTTTTATTTATAAAAAGATACTTCAGGCTGAACCTTGTTTGAAGATACTTTATTTAGAATGCTAATTATTCTTACCACGAAGTATTTTAATTAGGATTCAAGAGATACATTTCAAATAAGAACTTGGGCAATTTTAATTTATAAAGCTTAAAATTATCAAGCTGTATGTTTTTCATATTATTTATATTATTAATCTGCAATACAACTATAATAATTTATTTATGTATTTTTAAAGTCACCAAAATCACTGTTTAATGAATTAAAATCTACTACACTGAAGTGATTGCTCTGCTGTGTCATCCATATTCCTCTATTATTATGAGTGATGCAACTGTTAGCAGACATCTACCAAACACTCCTGGACCGGTCCTTGGACAAATAGAACCTTTTTTTTCTGAACTCACACCCCGAGAGCCAGCTTGATACTAGTGATTGATCAATGCATGAGTGCAAAAACCTGGCCTCTCTCTCGAATTACAGATAACCTTGTAGAAACATTTCAGAGTCATAACTCTCTGTGGGGTTGCCTGAGGTCTTTGTTGAGACTGCATTGCGGCCCAAATTCTCCCTTGGTTGAATCCTGCCTTCTCCCGTTCGTCATAGGTATTAATCATAACAAACATCCATCACACTGAACTACATAAAAGAAATTGCTTTCCAAATGATATATTCTGCAAAATTTACTCCATAGTGAAAAGAGATAATATATACTTTTAAATTATTGTTCATTAAAATGCAGCGAAACTTTCAATTTCAGACAAGATGGTATAACCAGAATACTGTTTATCTACCCAGAAATAAAAAATGTATACACACCAAATATATGTAGTGATTGTGCTCCCACCAAGGCCATGTGAGAAACTACTGTGTCCTCACTGTGAGAATCTTCCTGAAGAAGAAGCCCAAGAAAGTTGTGTGGCTTTTTGAACACTGCGACCCTCAGGATTTTCTCTTTTGCATGAGTCTAAATATGGACTACCAGTTCATCAAAATTGTCATTTAAATGTTTGTGGCTCTGGTGACTTTTGCTACAGGTAACCAGATCTCAGTTCCTGCACATCTCTGGATGTGCATATCTTCCTATATACATGATTATAAGAAGGAAAATAGAATATATCAAAATAAAATTGTTATCTCTTGTCTAGCTTGAGTGATTAAAGGTGATCTTTATTTTTCTTTTTATCCTTGGTACATTTAAAACATTTTGTACAATATTTTTATAGTAAGAAAATTATCCTAAATTTCATTGAATACAATATTAGAACGGATGGAGGGAATTAAATGTTTCACCACTATTAACAAAAATCACAAGACTCTATACTTCATTTAGTGATAGATAAAAATAGTTACCAAATTGCATATTGTCTTTCTCTCAGAATCTCATTTCCTATTACAGTCACATCATAGAATCCAATCCTGAGTTCACTGGATGCCAAGAATGCAGTAATTTAGTCGGATCATCAAAGGAGAATTCATCAATATTTGGTCAGAATAAATGGAGTGTCAAAAATAGGGATTGAAAAGTGAAAAAGGAGCATTAAAAGCTATAAATAATGTTTTAATAAAGATAGGAGAATAGAAGGACTAAGGAGAGTAGACATATAAGGCTATTAAAAGAAGGATATTAAAATAAGAAAAAAGGACATCTTATTTAGTTACTGATTTGAACAAACCAACACTAAAAATAATTATATATATATATGAAAATTTAGAATTGAGGATCTCTATCTTGATTATATTAACAAAATACTTTGTTTTCCATAAATGTGGCAGTTATATTTTAGTGATACGTGCTTACAGACAACATAATATTTGGGGCTTACTTTAAAGTAATCCAGTGGGTTGGAAGTATAGATTAAACAAGAGTGTTGGAATGTTTATAATTATACGGCCTATGTTTATGTATTTCAATAATCAGTTAAATAAAAATGAAGGAGCAAAGAAAATACATGATTATAATAGTGAACATCTATAAAAAAGGAGAACTTTACATTAATGAGAAGACTCAGGGTGACCTTCAAGCTTGCCCTGTGCTCTTAAGCATAGACTTCATTTTCCTACTGAAAATTCTTGGGCAAGTTCTTTTCTATCTGCTTTGATTTTCTCATCTGCAAAGAGTGGTTCATTCTTTGAGAACATAATGTAAAGGTATTAAGTGAGAAGAATAGTTTTGAAATGTGTAGCATAGTAACTACTATGTATATAGAACATATGTATTATTAGCTATTAAAATTACTTTCTTGAATGGTGGCTAAAATAAATAATAACTGTAGCTTCATTTATTGTTTGTAAGAATCAAAGGGAATATATGATTTAGATTTTTTTTTTCTACAAATTCAGTTAAGTTGATAGAGTGTATTGCAACTATTGCTACTCCCTAGACATTGAGCTAAGCTTGGGTTTAGAAACTAAAAACAAACATGACACAGTCCGGGTCTACCCACTTTAAGAACCTTAGGATCTAGAGGTGAGGGAGAAGGATAACCAGGTAGAGGGAGGAAGAGATATTTTAAAAACACAAAAAGTAATGATAAATTGTTAAAATAATAGATATGGTAATTACCCTGATTTTGATCATTATATAAATGTATACAGGCATTGAAACATCATATTATACTTCATAAATATGTACAATTATTATGTCAATTATAAATTAAAAATTAAATAGTAAGGAAACAAAGGTACAGTTTTAGTGACTTTCCCATATTAAAGGAATTAAGTAGTGTCAAGGATAAGAATATAAATTTCCTAAATCCAGATTTCCCAAATTATGGGTCTTTGCTCTTTTTTGTGTGTTACACTGTCTGCCACGCTATTTTTTCAGAAAAGCAAGTTGGAATCGGTAGAAGAAAAATCTACCCTTACAGTGAATGGCTATGTATGCACATTTTTCCAAATGAATTGGATCTGTGATGTCAGGGGCTCATTTTGTTTTTGTTTCTCACTATTGATTTTATAGCTTGGACAGCCCTTGGCTGTAAGTAGATGAATAATAAATATTTCTTGGATTATTGAATAAATGAATGAACCAGATATATGTATTTTACTAGGTTTTGTTGAGATAATTCATTGTTGTATATGTTAACACACAGAAAACACCATTCCTCTGTGGTTTGATTGTTTTCTTCATAATAACAATATGCATTTAAAAGTTAAATAAAATTATAATACAAAAGTAGCATTTAGCTAGTTTGTAATAATTTGTTAAAAAAATTGAGCTATTCTAGCTCAAGGGAAAGACCTCATAATTGATGGTGCCCTCACAATCTGAACTCCGAATAAAATTTTAACTTATGTACATAAAATAGATTATTTGCTGTTTATATTTTTGAGCATTTTAATCCATTTCACAGATAAGAATTAGTACTATAGCTAGCACTTAAGTAAAAAGAAGTCACATTTATTTCTCTTAATTATAGAGATAAGATATGAAAATGGTTCACAATCGTTTAAATCTTTACACAGAGACACATTTTTAATTTTAGAAACCTCACTTTTTTTTTTTTTTGAGATGGAGTCTTGCTCTGTCTCCCAGGCTGGGGTGCAGTGGCGCAATCTCGGCTCACTGCAAGCTCCGCCTCCCAGGTTCATGGCATTCTCCTGCCTCAGCCTCCCGAGTAGCTGGGACTACAGGCGCCAGCCACCACACCCGGCTAATTTTTCGTATTTTTAGTAGAGACGGAGTTTCACTTTGTTAGCTGGGATGGTCTCTATCTCCTGACCTCGTGATCCGCCCGCCTCGGCCTCCCAAAGTGCTAGTATTACAGGCGTGAGCCACCATGCTCTGCCAGAAGCCTCAATTTTTTACCAAGATGAGAATTGATGTTTTGAGAGGTTTCTAGAAGGTGAATTCACTTTCGTTCAGAAATTAGAGATGCAGATGATGCACAAGCAAGAATTTTAAATAATATTTTGTATTTTTACTGCAATGTATTTTAACTTATATATGTGGTTAACTCCTTTCTCATGCTCACAGTTTTTTGTTTGTTTATTTGTTTTGCTTTTATTTACTCTGTGCCTGAATTTTCATTGAGCACTTGCTAAGGAACTGTTGTGAGCCAATATTATTCTTGCTCTCATGTATGTAGCAAGAAGCCTTAAGAAAGATTTATTAGAAAAAAAATGACTGTAGAAATACAAGGCATGATTTGTGTTTATGGTGAGAATTGAAAAGGAAAAGATGCAGGGTATATTTCTGAGGATTCTACAAACCCTATCTGATCAGGCTGACAGCTCTGACCTTCCATTTGTACAGAGTAAGAAGGTTTCTCATTGTTTGCAGATCACTTAGCAATTGATGGTGCCATTTTCCTTGGGTAGCCCATTTGCCAATCGATATTTCCTGGCAGAGTCAAAGTTTAGGAAGACATAATGAGAGTAACTGAAATGTCCCCATTAATAGATAAATCCCACGAGCAGAAACTGTGAGACAAGAGAGTCAAGAAATTTTGTTTATTCCACAAACAAGTACTAAGTTTGCTATCTATGAAACCATCAAGGATACAGGCACTTAAAGGTATTCACACTTCAATTACTAGTATTAAATATATTTCTTCACTGCCTTGCTTTTATGTAAGGATAATTATTAAATAATATATTTAAAATAAACCATTAAGTAATAGTTCTTTTAATTTGAGAAAGAAATTATGTAAACATTCAAGTAATAATGAACAATTAAATTTTATTGAAAGACATATTTCATAAAGACAGATTTATAGGTTTTAATTTTTTTTTTAATTCTTACATTCTCAATTGCTATTTGCCATAGTACTTGCTGATTTCATCCTTTCTCTTCTACTAAAGCATGAAAATTCAAGTAGGTTGGCTATATGGGGATGATGAAAATACTTCATCCATAACACTCTTCCACTGCATTGTTTTTTCATCCATAATGCAACTCTTTATGGGTCTCTGATCTATCACAATGGCTGTCAAAATGATTGATGAAGCTGCTGCTTAAAAAATATTTAGACACTTGGGTCCCTAGGTTTGTGGCAAAGGGCAATGGAAAGCCTTGTGAACGTGACTAAACTACATTTCTGGTGGGTCAAAAAGGCTAGTTTTTATACAAAGGAATTATTAGGTAAAGTGTTATTCAAAAGTGATTTTTAGCAGAAAACATTGTTTTAAACTGGTCTGGGACTAAGTGTTGCATGATGGATCATAGCTGAATCATTTATGAAACATTTAGAGACCACATGAGCAAAAGTCTCTTCAAGGATCAATGTTAAGAATCTAGGTTTTCCATTTATACTACAAAGTTAGGTTTAAATTTATGTAAACCTCAGTTACTTGTATTATGATATTTTTTTGCTTCATCTTCCTTCTCATTTTCTAGAACTTATGCATAGAGATAAGACATTGATTTCTCAAACTAATTTATCCATTGGTAGTTAACTTGTAGCAAGAAAATTAATGGGCTATGGGAGCCAGATAAAGCAAGATTCCAATCCTCATTCTACCATATACCCAACGAGTCTTTATTTGCTTATCTTTAAATGGGGCTAATAAAAATCAAATCCCATAATTACTGAGAATTTCAAGGTAATAATTCATTAAATAGGTCAAGCAGACTTAACAGATATTAATTTTCCTTTCACTATAAATTTAACTCAAAATATAATGAATTTGAAGAAAAATACAAATGATGTGTTGTAGAATTTGTTTAGAAGAAACAAAAGCAAATTTTCAACAAGTGGAGTTTGGCAAAATAAAAAACAATAGCTATTCTATAAATTGACACTAATCATGATTCATTGCCCCCCAAAATAAATAAGAATAGAAAACATAATTAATCAAAGAAATAAGCAAAAACCTAATTCAAACAAAGAAAAAACATGTTTTGAAAAGATTCCTAACATGAAAATGAGAAAATAAATAATTTACAAACACAACCAATTGAACCCTTAGATCAATAACAAAAAATTGCTAATTTATAAATTAAAGAATCGTATTGATATTGCACAAAAATGAGCACCATTTACATTTTCTAGCTTCTGCCCTTTGTGCTTTTCTTTTGATTCACATAGAATGCTTATGTTATTATTATGTACACATCAGAACATAAGCTGCAGGAGGGCGGGCAGTTTTGTCTGTTTACAAATGTACCTCATATACCTGAAACAATGCGTGATATGTAGTAGAGTCTCAGAAAATTATTTTTTAACATTTTTAAGCAAGAAGCGAAGCCCTTATCACACACACAAAAATGATAAATATGAGAGGGAATGGATATACAAAATACCCTGAATTGATTATTTATACATTGTATCCATGTACCAAAACATCACACTGTACTCCATAGTATGTACAATTATCATATGTCAAGTAATTAAAAATAAAATTTAAAAGAAATAAGTAAAGAAAAGAATAAGTGAAAGAAAATGAACACATAAATGAATGGACAAACAGGATACTTACCCACAATAACCTGCACTTTTCACTCTGTTAAAAGTTAAATGGGTATCAACTGTACAGAAGTAGATATTCTTATTAACCCTCTTTCACAGAGGAGGGAACTGGGCACTAAACCTTCATAAAAAGAAATCACATCTCTTGGCCGGGCGCGGTGGCTCATGCCTGTAATCCCAGCACTTTGGGAGGCCGAGACGGGTGGATCACGAGGTCAGGAGATCGAGATCATCCTGGCTAACAGGGTGAAACCCCGTCTCTACTAAAAATACAAAAAAACAAAAACAACAACAAAAAAACAGTCAGGCGTGGTGGCGGGTGCCTGTAGTCCCAGCTACTCGGGAGGCTGAGGCAAGAGAATGGCGTGAACTCGGGAGGCAGAGCTTGCAGTGAGCTGAGATAGCGCCACTGCACTAAAGCCTGGGTGGCAGAGCGAGACACTGTCTCAAAAAAAAAACAAAAAAAAAATCAAAAAAGAAAAAAGAAATCACATCTCTGTTAAATGGTAAAGACAAAACAGAAATCCACACCACAAGACTCAGGTGGTCTTGCTTTATTCTATTGTGTCCCAACTGCTGGATACATTCTAGACTTATTGATCATATTTTATTGCTATTTCAGTTATTGTTATTTTCAGCTTTAATATCTATATATAATTTTCCTCTTTGATTCCCTGGATTATATTTAACATTTTCTTTATAACTCTTTAATTTGAACATTTATTTATTTTTACTCTTTTGTGACTAATATTGGAAATCAGAAACCCAAAAAGACAACTTTTGTGGAAACTGATTTTTACATAATGTACTCAGTCATTGCCATTATGTCAGTAGTCAAAATTTTCAGTTTTCCTTTGTTATACTGATTTCTTAGACTAATATTTAATTTCTAGAGGGGCTAGACATTTTTAAAACTTTAGCTATTGATTTTGCAATTATATTTCTGTATGAATTACACTTAGATACGTTTGTGTTTTATATAAAC
The DNA here is from genome assembly GCF_006542625.1 of Nomascus leucogenys. Taxonomy (NCBI): domain Eukaryota; kingdom Metazoa; phylum Chordata; class Mammalia; order Primates; family Hylobatidae; genus Nomascus; species Nomascus leucogenys. Next base: position 38,515,783 of record NC_044387.1, on the reverse strand, counting down.
ATAAATCACTTTATGTTTCAAGGATACATGAAATAAACACGTATTCTCTTTTCTTTCCTGTAATATAAATATCTAAGACTCTCTAATGACAAGATGTGATAATTCAATGCACTCATATCATTAAGCTAACTATTGATCTTTTATTTTTTATTACAGTTTTTGATTTGCTTTTGTTTTCTTTTTCAGGTGTTTGGTATATGTATTTGCTATTTTATCCTCTATTATTTGAATTTTTATTGTTAGATTTTAAATTTTTAGTTTATTTATTATAAATAACAAGAAATAAATATAATTCTACATACATCTATTGTAAGCTGAGATGAGCTCCCTTTTAATTATTCCCTTAATTCCACTCATTTCCCAATTTTGTACATACAATGTAAGGGTTTAGATTCACATTTTTAATCTTGGTAATTTTTTCATGTAATAGCTATGCATTTCTACTAAGGTTCCTAACCACTTAAATATATTTACTTAGCTCTAACTATGCTTTACTCTTTTCCTTCCACATTGTCAACCTTTGCATCATAACTTTCCTGTGTATCACTTTCAAATTTCAATATTTTATTGGAATAAATATCTATAATTTCACCTTCCTATATTTTAGAATACATACTTAAAACTTTAGTATGCTTTTATAATAAAATAGAATAATTCTACACATAATTTGTAACAAATCAGGTTTCTAACTCTAATAGTTGAGGCTATAGGGTGTTAATATTAAAATTATGAAATTTTTAGGTTGGAACCAATTATTATTATATATTTTTTAGTGAAATACTTTATGTTGAATTCTAGTACCCTTTTATTTTTTAATGTTTATGTGAGGTTTCTTTTTACTACATTGTATTTTTCTCTTCTTTCTTTTATTTACCCAGAACATTAGCAGTTATCTACTAGTAGATCTTTTTTAAATGCTCACCAGTAGTGTCATCCCTTCCTGCTTTGTCCATACTCCCCTACTCTCACTCCCACTGACTCCGTGATTATTTTCACTAAAATGTGCATACTTTACCTGATAAGATTTGTAAAACTCAACTTGTTTTCTTTCTCTCTCAAATCACTTCATTTGAGATTTCCTCTCTTTCATTGCACTGACTACCACAACTCCTCATATTTGATAACCAAAATTATTTCTAGTTTCTGCTTAAAATTCTGGGGTCCCATTCTTCTCACTAATATGTTGGTGTTTTTAGTGAACAACATAAACACATGCACAAAGGTGAACTGCAATATTTGATTAAAACAGAGTAATAATAAATGTATAAGCCCCTCTGTTTCCTGGTCAGTTCTCCTTCTTATATTTAGTTTTTAAATATCCACATTCTCTATTCTGTCAGTTTCATGAAGGCAGGAAAAGGCTCTACATTGTCCAAAAGCCAACATATAGTACAGTGCCATCTAAACAACAGATGCTTCATAACCAATTAATGAATGATTAAATAATCTTAAGTGTATTTTATGCTCTAATAGCATTTAAAACTATTGTAAATATGTCATCCACATTGCCTCCATATGTACAATAGACACATGATGAGAAATTAAAAGAATTATACTTCACAAAGCTAAAATTAAAACTCTGTCATTTTCAGTATTTGATACTTGCAATGCTTCTTGAATTTTATATGCACAAATGTAATATATATAATATATATACACACAAGCATTATATATGTGGGTATATATGTAAATATTATGCATATATATATATAGAGAGAGAAGCTATTTGATTTTCTTTCTACTTTTACTAAGAAGTTTGCATAATTTAAATGTAATGCTTAGTCAATTACATGCTGAATTATGCACCATGTTTATTATGTATTTATTCAGCATTTTGAATCCGGGTCTTATTAGGGGCATATAACAGAATAACTGATTTCTGGACTTTATCAATTTAGGTAAATGTGTCTGACCCCAGCTCATCAAAGAACATGTGAATTTCTGCCAGTTTTCCATGATGACCAAGGTTTTCCTCAAACTCAATTTTCTTTTAGAGAATGTCCTTCAACAAATACCAGAAAAATTATTAGACAGAGCTGAAGATTTTTCACAAAATGTGAACTGTGTATATACAGTATATGTACATAGAACAGTTACATTATTCTATGTAGAGGGATGTGGATTCCATTTAGAGTTATAGTTACTGTAGGAAGTTATGTTACAGTGACAACTTGGGTCAGGTTTTCACTTGGTTGATTCCTCTTACAAATTTAAGTACTGAATTGCACAAAATGTGTAGCTTCCCTCAAAATGGGGTGGATATTACTTAAAATATTAAAAATAGAACTACTGCATGATCCAGCAATCACATTGCTAGCTATAGATCCGAAGGATGTTAAATTAGTGTTTCAAAGATACATCTACACTCCCATGTTCATTGCAGCATTATTCGTAGTAGCCAAGCTAGGGACTCAACCTAAGTGGCCACCAACATATCAATAGATAAAAAAGATGTCCTTTTATATACATAAAATAATAATATTAAGCCTTAAAAAAGAAAGAAATCATGTCATATGTGACAGTATCAATGAGCCTGGGGGAAATTATATTAAGTAAAATAAACTAGATGCAGAAAAACAAATACCACATCATCTTACTTACATGTGGAGTCTTAAAAAGTTGACCACAAGAAAGAAAGTAAAATGGTATTTATCAGATGCTGGAGGTTGGAGGGATTGGGAAGATGTTGACCAAGACACAAAATTACAGTTAAACAGAATAAGTTCAAGAGGTCTATTGTACATTATGGTGACTACAGTCAATAACAATATACTGCATACTTGAAAATTGCTAAGACAGTAGATTTTATGTTCTCCAGACCAAAAATTGATATGTACCTTAATGCCTATATTAAACAGCTTGATTTAGCCATTCCACAGTGTATACATCTATTAAACATCATATTGTACATCATAAATATTTATGATTTTACTTCTCAATTTAAAAATAAATTAACATAAAATAAAAGTAACAAAACACACATATTATTTTTCCTGTGTATACGTTCACACAAACTAATCAGGATTCTGCAAGTATACACCTACATAAAATGTGTGTGTGTGTCTCTGTGTTTGCACAATAAAACTTTCAATTGTAATGATTTACTTAGAAATGTTATTAATTAGTAAGGTTATAGAAAGAATAGAATAAGCACCATAGGCTTTGGTAAATTTGGGCAACAGGGCAGGAATGTTAGTATAAGAAAAAAATGTAAAGGATAGAGCAGATAAGTGGCCTTAGGATAAAAATTATTACAACATAAACTTAAGAGAAACTTTATCTGAGAGAAAAGTAATTTAGATTTATAAACAACATCTCAGAGAGCCATGATATGAACAATTAAAAATGAATAAGTTGTCCAGGCGTGGTGGCTCACACCTGTAATCCCAGCACTTTGGGAGGCCAAGGCAGGCAGATCACGAGGTCAGGAGATCAAGACCATCCTGGCTAACATGGTGAAACCCTGTCTCTACTAAAAATATAAAAAATTAGCCAGGTGTGGTGGTGGGCGCCTGTGGCCCCAGCTACTCGGGAGGCTAAGGCAGGAGAATGGTGTGAACCTGGGAGGCGGAGCTTGCAGTGAGCCAAGATGGCACCACTGCACTCCAGCCTGGGTGACAGAGCAAGACTCCATCTGCAAAAAAAAAAAAAGTTAATTTGAATATGGCTTAGTAGTTCTGATTGATTTTCCAGAGCTTCTGTTGACAATACATAATCAATTTATAATCAAATTTAAAATAAAGTTTATAATCTTCATTTAATGGATTTTGATATCCCAGGCAATACAGTGATATAAGAATATTAAAACGTGCCCCATCTCTGTGTAATCAACAAATCTTCTTTTTAAAATAGGTTAGCTTTAAGACTTCTAAGATGACTTAGCATTGCTGAATCTGTAGAATTTCCAATGCACATCAGCTATTATTTATATAAATATAGGTTCATTATACATTTCATTTCCGGATTATTAACACTGATATCATCCAATCAAATGAAAAGTTCATCATTTTGGTTTAATAGATTAAACCAAAAAATATATATATCAAAACTTTAGGAAAAGTACAACAAAATCGTGTTAAGAAAATGATGGAAGGCCGGGCGTGGTGGCTCATGCCTGTAATCCCAGCACTTTGGGAAGCTGAGGCAAATGGATCACCTGAGGTCGAGGAGTTCGAGACCAGCCTGACCAACTTGGAGAAACCCCGTCTCTACTAAAAATACAAAATTAGCCAGGTGTGGTGGCGCATGCCTGTAATCCCAGCTATGTGGGAGGCTGAGGCTGAGAATTGCTTGAATCTGGGAGGCAGAGGTTGCGGTGAGCCAAGGTGATGCCATCACACTCAAGCCTGGGCAACAAGAGCAAAACTCCATCTCAAAAGAAAAAAAAAAGAAAAGAAAGAAAGAAAGAAAAGAAATTATGGGAAAACATGTTTATTATAGATTCAAGATTCAAGATGATAATATTCTACAGTGATTGATTTTGAAAGGAGTGTGAATCAATTATTGAAATCAACTAAATAAAATAGAATTAACTATATTATGTAAAAACAATTTCTTTAATTAATATTATGACCCTAAATTTTATAGGTTTTATTTTATTTGACAAAATAGCTCACTTTGGTAATTCATTGTTAATTCTCTTTAAGAGTTAATGAATCACTTCTGCATATCTACAGATGGCACTAGAAAACTTTTGAACTCATGTATACTTTTTAATTAATATTCACTCGTCATAAAAATTGTGGTCATATGATATATATTACAGTTGAATTGTATGCAGATGTACATAGACCTTAAGATGCATGGCAGCTTTCTCTATTTTAAAAATAGTTTTACCCTCAAGAAAAGTGTTATGATTTATATACCAAGAGAAATTCAGAGCTTAACTTTCATAAATTAAAATTTCTATAAAACCTTTATCATTTGGCAAATTTCCACCTTATAAAGCATCACATAGGAAATGCATAGGTCTTCCAAAAACATGCTCATCATAATACTCACTAGATATCAAATATAATAACTCAATAAACATAAATATTTGTGGCTCATCACTTATCTCTTTCTTTGAATTGAGCAGAAGGAAGTGAGATACCCTATATACTCCATACTCCACATATGCATAGCCTTCCTCACTAACAAAATTCCACACCAGACTGATACATTTGTGAAAATAAATGGACACAACAAGATCACTCAAGGCCCATAGTTTGTATTAGGTTCATTCTTGGTTTTGTATATTCTATGAATTTGGGAAAATGAATAATGATGCGTATCCACCATTGTAGTATATAGAGTATTTTCAAAGCCCTAAAAATCCTCTGTGCTCCACTTACTCATCCCTCCTTCCCTCTTAACCTCTGACAATTACTCATCTTTTCACTGTCTCCATAGTTTTGTCTTTTCCATAATCTCATTTCGTTAGAATCTGATATATAAAGTTTTATATCAGTTAGGATTTCTAGTCAGATGTAAGAAGGCGTGGTAAAATTAGATATCGTTTCTTGTTCCTGATCTTAACAGAAAAGCTTCAAGTTTCCCACAGTTAGGTCTGATGTCACCTGTAGGTTTTTTGTAGATGTTCTTTATCATGTTAGGGAAGTTCTCCTCTATTTTTCAGTTTGTTGAGAGTTTTTCTCATGAATGGCGTTGGAACAAGTGTCTTTTGAAGTTAAGGACGAAGACATTACAATGATGAGAATCCATGAGCCCTTAAAAATTCTTCAAGTTTCTCCAGGATAATCTATCCTTCACTTTGAAGAACAATGGGCTAGAAATATCTGTAACAACAGAGCAAGAAGAGAAGGAAAAGGTTGGAAAGTTGAATTTCTATGATTTGGTAGAGCAAGGGTGCATTTTGTTTCCTCTTAATCAAGTAGACCTTGAAGAGCGAAGCGAAGCTTGTCATGTTTAAAAGTTTTTTTTCATGAGATGATTTTTTTTTTTTTTTTTTTTTTTTTTGAGACAGAGTCTCCCTGTCTCACCCAGGCTGGAGTGCAGTGGCGCGATCTCGGCTCACTGCAAGCTCCGCCTCCTGGGTTCCCGCCATTCTCCTGCCTCAGCCTCTCCGAGTAGCTGGGACTACAGGCGCCCGCCACCACGCCCGGCTAATTTTTTGTATTTTTAGTAGAGACGGGGTTTCACCGTGGTCTCGATCTCCTGACCTCGTGATCCGCCCGCCTCAGTCTCCCAAAGTGCCGGGATTACAGGCGTGAGCCACCGCGCCCGGCCGAGATGGTATCTTATGAGGTAAGTTGATCTCAGCAGAAACAGAATATTGATTTGTTTTGTGATGACATTGTCAAGGGAGATAAATCCCAATCAGATTGGCAAAAGTAGATAAACTACATTCAGCAGAACACTTTAAAATCCCGCATAATAAAGCTCCAGGCATCTGCAATACATAGACGGCAGGAAGTCAGATTCAGCAATGTTATTTTTTAAATAATTGCCATTTTCCTTTAACCCACCATTATTCTCTTCCCTGACTATTGAAAAGCCAGAATGCAGATAAAATGGGGTGGGAAAACTGAAGCTTTGGGAGCAAAAAATTTAAATGCACCCCATTCCAACTGAGGTGACATGCAAGCCTAAGCTTTAGGGATCACAGAGGCATTGAAAGGGGTATGAAATGGCCTGGTGATCTTGAGTGTGTACATGAAACACTTTAACAGCTGTTAAGTAGCCTATTTCAATACCTGAAAGAAAAAATAAATACTATAAGATACAGCATAGATACTGCTAAATGATGGGAATGGAAGATCCAACAAAGGGTACCTGAAATAGTGACTTAAGAGAGCAGTAACTACTTTGTACCCCATAGGTCACAGCCTACTCAATAGCATGATTTCATAGATATGCCAAAATAAGTTTTTCATGTCAAAACATTAAATGTGTTATAATATATATGGGCTGGAATCCTTTCTACACATTGCTTATTCTAGAAGTAAATCAAATGTGAATGCTGTCCACACAGGATATGTCGTTTAGTAGAGGAGACAGATGATAAACACAAGCATGATATACCCTATGATGCACTTGGGGAAACTACAAAGGTTCTAGCTATGTTTAGCAGAATTTCTATAGTGTTCTTTGTCTTCAAGTTATAAAATTGAAAAAAGTCCTAAAAGTCATATCTTTCAAATGTGAAAAAGAATAAATATGTCCACTAACAAAAGAAATATTGCAAATAAACGAGAAAAATAATAAAAACACACAAAAAATTATCAAGACATAAGTAATTTGCAATTGGAAAAGGAAACCCAGATGGCTAACAAGAATGAGAAGAGAAGATATATTTAAATATGTATTCATAACTTATATTAAAAATACTAGTTAAAACAACAGTGAGATAGTGGTTTGTATTCAACAGATAGGCGAAGTTTCAAAGTTGAGTAACACCAAATTTTTGAGACAATCTGGAGAAATGGGAATTTTTACATGCTGTCTTTGTAACAAGATATTTCCTAGAAATAAGTTTAGGATGAAAAATCATCAGAAATACTTTTAAGAATTACTAAATTTCACACTTGGTTTCTTCATTCTTAATAGATTTCAGAAGTCTTAATTTGTAAGCGACTCCAAGTAGTTTATGTGTGCATCAAAAATGAAATTATTCATTATCTTTAACCATAGGTAATTATATAAATTATTATAGAATTAGGCATGGAATAGATCAAATGAGACTGAAAAAAAAAAACGCTGTGAATAAATAATTTTTTTAAAGTAGGAAGAATCTGAAAAACAGAAGAATGGGTAATTCACAATAGTGTTCACTAATTTTTTAATGAATATTTTGTTATTATCCTCTTTCTGTTTTCCAATTCGGAGACACTTGGATTTACTATATAATCTGCATGACCAAAAGTATGACATATGTCTTTAGGCATATACATATTTAAAATATTCTCATTCATTATAATTTTTTACACTCCAATAATTTTATTTAAGTATCTTAATGTTTACATTCATTTTATTTAATAATTTTTCTAACAAAGTATCTGAAGTGACATCATTGCTGTTTCTATATGTATTATTTCCTCCAAAGACAGTAAATATTTTAGGAGCACAAAATTATTCCTGTGGCATTAAGATAAAATTGTGAAAATCTAGTTCTTCCAAATAGACATTTAGAACATTTGCTTTCTCTAAATCCCGTTATCTTGATAGTGTGAAGCCAATATAAGTTCTAGCACATTCAAGAGATAGTTTACCTTTCTCACTGTTAAGATTTTAGAAATCAAGAACATTTTCCTTCTAATTATTCTGAGTTATTTCAATCATTTTATTGAATGCATGATTTTGAATGTTATCGTATTTAGTAATGCATTTCATTTTTGTGTTAAAAGAATAAATTTTGGCAAGTAAAAAAATTCACCTTTTGTAAAATGTTCCAGTAACAGGCATGTTTAGCTATATTATTTAGCTATATTATTGTGCCAGCAGGGAGTCCTAAATTGCTTACAGAAGATTAAGGTCAAGGAGGTCACAGAAATGGGTCTTGACAACTAAAATGTTTTCTAGTAGACTTGATATATTCTGAAATTGTTTATAAGACTGATTTGTGCCTTAAGCACTGTGATTTTACAGAAAATAAGGTCAATATATAACTCAAAAAGTTTTGCAACTCAATCGACTTAGTTTCCTGTCTTTCTGCCCTTGTTATTCATTAAACTATTTAAGCAACCATATATTTTTTTACTCCCTACTCAACTTCCCCATTTGATCAGTTTGAGGGCTATTGTATTATTGTGGATGAAAACCAATAATTGGGGTAATTCACTAGGGGCGGGGCTATGGAAAGTATATTGAACTTTCTTTAGAATTTGATTTTTCTGTTTACTATGCTTGTGAAATTGACCAATACGATATTTTTCAGAACTTCAGTTTTCTTATCTGCATAAAAAATTAACAAAAACATCAAAGACAACTTGTATATACAAGGAAAACATGTATTACATAAACTCTAAAATACTATTCAAATAGGAAGTATTATTTAACACACAGTGAAGTATCATACAGGTTGTCAAGCCCAGATACCTAGAAATCTTCATTTTCAGTCAGCGTCCACATTAGTCTATGCAAAAGTCTTCATTCATATCCACGTCTCTCATCCCACAATTGATCTGAAACCACACACCACTTCTTTCTCTCTCTCTTCATCTCTTTCTATCTCTATCTCTATCTTTCTCTATCTCTATCATCTCACTCTACTATCCCTGCCTTAGTCCAGGACCACAACTAGTAGAAAAGCCTCTGAACAGGTTTCTGGCTTCTACTTATAACACTAAAATATGCTCCACACAGAAGTCAGAACTATCTTTTGAAATGTGGATCAGATCATTCCATTACCTCATTTAATGCTGCAATAAAATTCAAATGCCTGACTGTGCTTTTCATTGCCCTTTGGGATCTTACATTGGCCCAGCCTTGCAACTGCTTAGAGGTGCTCTTTTGGGTTCCAGCCACACCTGCTTTCTTGGCATATAGCACAATTCCCAGTAGAGAGTAGGCATCTGATACACATATTTCAATGGAATAAGTGAAGTAACATCTCATACATTGAAAGAAAGTGGATTGTGCCTATAAATATCTTAATCACATGTTACTAGGTATGTAAAAAACGTGTAGGGAAAATTTGTGAATGAAGAGAATTTTATTATCCAAATGGAATGATGAAACAAAGACATACACACACGTGTACATATATATGTGTATACAACTACACAGACAAATGCTGATACTCTTCAAGGAACTCAGAATAAAGAGAAAGCACACTGCAAAGCAAGTACGTGTGACCAGATTTGTCACTGATTGAAGGAACCTTTGGAAATACAGAGGATAACATTAATGAGAGTATACGATAAAAATAACTCCAGAGAGAGAGAAATAGAGAACAACGCAGAGAGCAAGAGAAAGAGAAACAAAGAGAAGGAGAAAAGATGGAGTTCAAAAGTTAAATTTGTTTTTAGGATGAGTACATTATAAAAACATCATCATAGGAGACCTGAATTCTAAATATGACTCTCCCACTCACTTGTTCTGTGATTTTGGCCATTTGCTTTTCCTCTTGGTTGTAGATTAGGAAAATTGGAGACATTAATTATTAAAGTTTCACTTTAACATATAAAGCTCCATATTTTCTTTTTTGATGATTACAGGTGGGGAGGAAAGTTTAATGTGGATGTGGGCATGCTAAGAGAGTAATAGAGAAGTTTTCGTTTTTCGTCTGTTTGTTTGAGAGGGAGTCTTGCTCTGTTGCCCAGGCTGGAGTGCAGTGGTGTGATTTGGGCTCACTGCAAACTCTGCTTCCTGAGTTCAAGTGATTCTCCTGCCTCAGCCTCCCAAGTAACTGGGACCACAGGTGTGCTCCAGCACACATGGCTAATTTTTGTATTTTTATCAGAGACAAGGTTTCACCATGTTGGCCAGGCTGAAAGAGAGTAGATTTTAATTGTTCTCTTTACACGCACAAAAAAAGTATATGCGATAATGGGTATGTTAATTAGCTCAATTTAGCCATTCCTCAGTATTTAAATACTTCCAAACAACATATTGTGTACTATAAATACATATAATTGTTATGTGTCAATTAAGAAAATAAGAATAAAAAGCTTGACAAAATATGGAGGTGGGCATCCCTTACTTCTTTCTAGTGGCTTCTGGTTAGCTGTCCCTTTCTCAATTGTGCTGAGAGCTCTCTTGTCACAGAGAACATCATGGGGAGTTGCTGTTTGATCTGGTTGTACACTTCTCTGGGCATACTGTGGCAGAGACAGCACTATGTGTTCAACCAGAATGCTCTCCAGCTCCACACACAAGAAGACCGCATTTTCCAGGCACCTCCCTCCAACTGGGACCATTTTTTTAAAAGTAGACTTTATTTATTTATTTATTTTTGAGCACTTTCAGGTTCACAGCAAAACTGAACAGAAAGTATAGAAAGGCTAAAAATTTTTGTAAGGTTTTTCAATTTTGTAAGACTTTTTAAGACTTCATTTTTTTGAGTACTTTCAGGTTCACAGCAAAACTGAACAGATAGTATAGAAAGGATAAAATTTGTGTAAGATTTTTAATCTAGGAATTGGTGACTTTCACCATTGTTGATAATTTTTAAACTTGTTTTTCTTTTGTTTCATTTTTGCATATTCCATTACACTCTTTCTGAAACCCAGATTAAAAGTATGTTACATTGTTTTATCTTTAATTTCTCTTGATCTTTCTTTCATAGTCTTTGTTTCTTTAGCTCTCTGAGATACATTCTAGGTAATTTCTATGGATTTAAATTTATGTCAATCAATCCTTTCCTTATCTGAATATAATTAGTTGAAAATATTATCTAATATTTATTAGATTTTTAAATGTTTAAAATATGTATGTTTATGTGTCTAATTTCTAGAAGCTCTATTTAGTACTTTTCAAAACTAGTTGGTCAATTTTGAGAATCTCTTGCTCTTTAATCATGCGTTTTATATGCCTTTAATTTCAAACAAATACAATATAGATATTGTATTTAATCCAAATCAAAAATTTAAAACTGCTACAATTTGTAGGAGGTCTTTTTGTAACTGCTATATTTGCTGAAGGTAGATGTGTTCTCCTATGTTTTTGATGTGAGCTAATAATCTTTGGAAATTTATCTCTGGGAATTATTTGAGGCCTATATTTAGAGCACAGTCATCCAGAATTGTTTTTTTGGCTAGTTTTTGCTAGGTGTCTGAGGATACACTTAGAGTGCTCTGAGGCACATTTTAAGACCACCAGCAAATGCCTGTTTATTTTTCGTTTTTGTTTTTGTCTCCTATTGCCAACATGAATAAGCACGTGCATTGTCCAATAACTGCTAAATCCAACACAGCAGAATGGATATATGGCCCCAAGTGTATGCTGGCTTCAGCAGTTATTTATCTATTTGAATGTATATTGCTACTAATTTCTGATCTCTAATGATTTTTCTCATTTTTTTCCACCTCTCAACTATTTGTGGCTTTTGTTCTGAACCAGTAATGTATTTCCAGCATCCCATTGTGGAAATGTACCTAGGTCATTATTAGGGGATAAAGGTAGATTGCTATTTTTTTATTTTATTTTATTTTATATGTTGTTATGTTATGTTATGTTATGTTATGTTATGTTATGTTATGTTATGTTATGTTAGTTTAGTTTTGAGACAGAGTCTCGCTCTGTCACCCAGGCTGGAGTGCAGTGGCGCGATCTTGGCTCACTGCAAGCTCTGCCTCCCGGGTTCACACCATTCTCCTGCCTTAGCCTCCTGAGTAGCTGGGACTACAGGCACCTGCAACCACGCCCGGCTAATTTTTTGTATTTTTAGTAGAGACGGGGTTTCACCCTGTTAGCCAGGATGGTCTTGATCTCCTGACCTGGTGATCTGCCCGCCTCGGCCTCCCAAAGTGCTGGGATTACAGGCATGAGCCACCGCGCCCAGCCTAGATTGGTATTTTAAAGGCTTTTAAGAATGAACTCAAATTAGAAAAGCAGATCATGGGGAAAAAAAATGAACGCTCTCTAATTCTAGCAGCTATCTTTTATACACATACACACATACACCTTTTGCCACTGTCCGTGGTTTTTTTGTCTGTATCAGCGTGAATACTAAATGTTATTTATTAAAAATTATTCATTTCTTTGTTCTCCTTAGTTTTCCTTAAGTATGTTTTCTTCTTTGATATCTCCATAAATATTTGTAATGACATTGAATTAATATAAACTATTTTGCATAAATATGATGCATTATGTACCTTGCCTCCAGAATATTAATACTTTTTTCATGTTAATTTCATTAACTTTTATTTTATTTCCTGTGTATATGTGTGTGTGTGTATATTTAGATAAATATAAAGTTGTGGGAAACAAAAATTAATTTCTATGAGGAAATTCAGTTAGAATTAAAGAGCACTTTATTTCAATTTGCATACTATAAATGGTAATGAGTTATATGCGTATATGTAAATGTATATATATAAATATATCATGGTAATTGTTTCATGTCTATTTCCTTTGCTAATGTGTGAAATAAGCTTACCCATTTAGTGTAGGTTTATAAAGATATAAACACTCCTCATTAAATATCTTGTTTGTAAACAGAAGTTTCTCAAAATTTTAACTATTTTGCTTCTACAAAGAAACTCTCCTATACATAATGCAAATTAGTTTTCTGGGTTAGAAGTTTTAAAAATACACTTTCACATATTTTTCACCAAAGTATTGTAAACAAGAGGAAACTTGCAAGGTGGTTAATTATAATCTTACTCCATATAAAAGGATTATTTCAAAGTAATATAATATATTAGTGTCTAGGTCCATATGGCTTTTTATAAAAATGAAGTGTCCAAGACAAAATATGCTCCTTTGCCTTCAAAAAGTGAGACCTCAAAGGAAGATACTATTTGCACATAAGTTTGTGACAATTCTCATCAATGAAAAATGTATGAATTTAGCAAAAATTAAAATGTATCTTGAAAAGTGCCTTTTCTATGGCTGTCTGTAAAGTCGGAGTGAGTTTGACCACATTTTAGAGACTACAGGTAGAAAATAGTTGACAGTGCTGGCATTTGGTCTCCATGTTCTCAAATCTCTATGATGTTTATTTGATAAGTGGGGAAATAAAAGGAGCAATTTCTGAAAATATTACATTTTATTTATGATCTAAGGTTGAACATATTTTAATCATTAAATTGAAATAAATAGGTAAGTTTGTGAGGATGCAATTATTTCTATTAAAAGTGTTATAATGAAATGTACTAAGACAGAAAGATAAAAATGAAAGAGGGTTAATATATCAAAAAATACAGGTAGGTAAGATCACAAAGGCTGGCCCTGAGTAAAGAAATAGATGGTGTGTGGTTTCTCCTACTCATTTCAATTAACTAATCAGTGTTTAGTTCTACCTTGAATTTTGAGTCGATGTAATCTATTATTTCAGAGAGGATGTATTTATTTACTCAAAAGATTAGATGTTTAAGAAGGTACAAAAATCACAAATATGAAAACTTAATACAGTAATCAGCAACTGTTCACATGATAGTTAATGTTTAAGTTTTTATAATCATACTTTGTTTATTAACAAAGTATGATTTTTTGTTTGTTTATAATCATACTTTGTTCAAGTATTGACATCAGATACTACTATCATGGAATATCCGTCATCTTTTCATCTAATTATTTTATCCTTTTTGCTTCAGTCAATTCTTTCCAAAGTTGCACAATTATCAGTTCTTTGTTATTTCCATAATTCCTTCTAGATTTTTAATGAGAATTATCTATAAAAAGATATGTTTCTCATTAAGGCTGAAATATAATTGACACAAGAAAGATAGAATAAAATTAGACAAAGAGTACCTTTTCCTCTTCTTCTTTTTTTTTTTTTTCGAGACATGATCTTGCTCTACTGCCCAGGCTGGAGTGTAGTGGGGCAGTAATAGCTTACTGCAGCCTCAAACTCCTGCTACCACGCTATGCTAATTAAAAAAAAATTGTAGAGATGGTAGAGTCTTCATATGTTGCCCAAGATTAGTCTCAAATCCCTGGGCATAAGCAATCTTGTTGCCTTGGCTGGCCTCCCAAAGTTCTGAGATTACAGGCCTGAACCACTCTGACTGTCATACTTTTTCCTCTTAACTGGCCAATTTATAGAATAAAGAATTCATGCTCTAGTGAAATAGCTTAAAATGACCTGTTGCTATTGTTGTGGCTTCCTCTTTTTCTGTGGTTATAATTGTAGGCGCATAGATTTTTATATATGCAATTTATTTGTATTCATTACATTTACCATTATTTGGTACTTAACTGGCTCACCTTCAGCACTAGACACCCCTTTCTTCCTTTAGCACGATTCCATGAATCTTTGATACCTTCATTGCTTTTGAGCACAGCAGAGTCCCAAGCTTCTCTTGCGTATTTTTCTTCCTCAGACCTCGAATAGTACTTAGACATGACAATTCAAGCATTAGCTCTGTCCTGTCCATTGATACTGGGTTGCAATTTCGTCTAAATTCAATGGACAAAACCAAAAAACTGTATTTAAAAAATATATATATAAAATATAAGGTGTCCTTTCCAATTTATATAAAATGATAGAATTTAAATGTCTGATTATACAATTATATAAATTATGTCACGCTGCATATTTTGTTTGATGAAAGATTAAATATTTGTATAATTCTACGAAATATATGTTTACCTTTAAAATAATGTCACTATACCTTCACTAAGTTTTATTGCAAGTATTTATCTTCATACTACATTTTTCTAAAAATATGCAATCAAAATTCAGTGTCTAAGATTACTTGTTTATCTCCATTTGTTTTCAAATTTTTGGGATTAAATTTTCTCTTTTAATTTTTATTTTACATTTTAAGTGTCTGTAAATTTTCAAGGCAAAATTATATGATAAGATATATTTTAAAATCTGTGTAGGTACATAGAAATCTTTTCACTCCTTTCTTTCTAGTTGCATAATATGTCCTTAAGTGGCTATGTCATAGTTTCTTCACAGTCCTCTACAAGTGGATTTTTCCTTTCCTTAAATCTTTTGCTATGACAAATAAGCTTTCATGAAAAAACAGGCATAGACATTTTATATTTTTCTAGTGCAGAAGTGGAATTGATTTGAAACGTAGAATATCTATTCAGATTACCTTCTGTAGCGTTTATTCCCAAATGAATTTCTGTCAGCAATTTAGAACAGTGTGCAGTCACCCAAAGCCATTCAAAGAGTAAACATGTTGTTATTCTTCTGTACTGTTTCCAAGCTGGTGAGATATGGAATCTTGACGTCATTTAAATTTTCAATAAAGTTCAGCATATCATTATAGGATATTTTCATTTCTTGTTTGTGTATTGTTAATTTATATATTTTGCCAACTTTTCTATCCATTCGTTGGTCTTTATTCTCTTTTAGAAACTGTTTGCCCATTGGCAATATTAGCCTTTGTCTGTGATACAAGTTGAAAGTATCTTCCTTTCAGTCAATTATTTTTATTTTACTTTTATTATGGTTTTTTTTGCAATGTGAGTTTTGTGGTGGTCAAATCGATCAGTCCTTTATTTCATAGCTTTTGGGCTTTTTCACCCAAAGGAAATATTTTTCTAAAAATATGCAATCAAAATTCAGTGTCTAAGATTACTTGTTTATCTCCATTTGTTTTCAAATTTTAGTGATTAAATTTTCCCTTTTAATTTTTACTTTATATTTTAAGTTCCCGCTCCTGGGTTATAAAAAAATTCACTGATATTTTCATTTTTTTTAAAGCACGATTAAGTATGATTTTATTATTTTTATATTTAAAGTCTACTGGAGCCTATTAGAGTGTAGCATGTGAATTTATATTCAAAAGTATATTTTTCCAAATGATGGTCAGTTATTACAATATAATTAATTACAAAGTTCATACTGTTTCTTAAATTTTTACACGTTACATCAGTATCTTCATTTTTAAAACACTGTTTCATAAATGTGTCTATCTATGTATATGTTAGTACACACTCTCTTAAGTATAAAACTTTATAAACTATTTTTAATTTCTTATAGGGCAAAACTCCTTTCTCTCATTACTCTTCCTTTTTGGATTGTGTCCTGTCTGTTTTTAGCTGATTGTTTTGTTATTAACTTTCTTGTCTCAGAAAAAAAAAATGATAAAGGCATTTTTACTGGGCTCATAATTAACTTAGAGGTTACTGATACTTCTACATTGCTATATAGGACACATCCTTTTTTATTCAACCTCTCCAATGAAGTTATACCTTACATTTACTATGCATTTATTTTCATTTCTTGCATTGGGCATTCCATCTGATACCCTGGTTGATTTTATTTTTTATTTTACATCCATAAAGTTCAGAGTTACATAGGTTTTGACAAATGCATGTAATGATGAATAAACCATCCCTGTTCTATTCTTAACAGTTATATCACCTTAAAAATTCCCCTAGGTATCCTCTTTGTAATCAACCACTCTCTCTTCACAGCAATTCTGGAAACTACCGGTATGCCTTCTGTCCCTGTAGTTTTGCCTTTTACAGAGTGTCATATGAATGAAGTCCTACAACATACAGCTATTTGGGTCTGACTTTACTTAATTGGCAAAATGTATTTTAACAATCATTCATATTGTTGCATGAATCAGTAGCTAATACCTTTTTATTGTTCAATGCTATTTCATTGTATGACTGTACTACAATTTACCTATTCACCTGTTAAAAGTTATCTTGGGACTGCACACAGTGGCTCACGCTTGTAATCCCAGTGTGGAAACTGAGGAAGGAGGGTTGCTTGAGGCCAGGAGTTTGAGGCCAAGAGTTTGAGACCAGCCAGAGCAATATAGTGAGATCCTGTCTTTAAAAAAAAATAATAATAATCTGGGCATGGTGACACACACCTGTCGTCCCTCCTACTTTGGAGGTTGAGGCAGGAGGATCTCTTGAGCACAGGAGTTCGAGGCTACGGTGCACCATTATCACATCATTGCCTTTCAGATAATTTTTTTTCTTTTTTCGTTTCTTTTTTTTTTTTTTTTTTTGAGATGGAGTCTTGCTCTGTCACCCAGGCCGGAGTGCACTGGCATGATCTCGGCTCACTGCAACCTCCACCTCCCAGGTTCAAGCGATTCTACTGCCTCAGCCTCCCAAGTAGCTGGACTACAGGCGCCTGCCACCAAACCTGGCTAATTTTTTTGTATTTTTAGTAGAGACGGGGTTTCACCGTGTTAGCCAGGATGGTCTCAATCTCCTGACCTCATGATCCGCCTGCCTCGGCCTCCCAAAGTGCTGGCATTACAGGCGTGAGCCACCGTGCCCAGCCCTGGCTTTCAGATAATTTTAATAAGCTGCTGTAGACCAAGTGTGAGTTAGAGAGTTAATTTCTTATTTGTCCCAGACTCAAGTCTTTTCTAGCCAGCCTTTCCTCCAGGGTCTCTACAAGACTCTCAAAGAGGATAGAGGACAAACTCCAGAGAAAGCATTCCCCACGGTATTGGCTAGGAGAAAGGATTAGTAAACATTATCAAAGTCTACACAGACATGCCCTCCACTCACCTACCTTGTCTTCACCATAAAGCAGTAGACTTGACCTGCTTCAGCAGATGACACTTATAAAATTCTGTTGATGCTGGAGAGTGGGAAAAGAGGCCTCCACCAAAATTCTGCCCAGAGGCAATAGCCCCTCACTCCATTTCTTCTTTTAAGAAATTAATATGCCATGGTAGAGATATCAGAACCGTAGCCTAAAGACCCTGACAGGAGCCTGCTGCGGCAAAGGATTGCAGCAAGATCTAATGAAACAGACGCTCTATACCTGAAGGTAGGGTAAAAACAAATGTGATAGTTTCACATTACCTACTCCTTCTCCACCCACCACCACCAAAGTAACAAGTCTCTAGAAAAAAATAATACTAATAGGAATGCAGCCGGAGACAGACCGTCTCTAGGAGCAACACTAGGGAAAACACAAAGCCAAGTCTGAAGGTGAAAACAAGGTATCACAAGTAAGACAGAACTTTGAAATCTTCATTGCCCATAGCAAATACAAACTCCAGCTTTGGTAAATACAGCTAAAACAACCTTGAAAATCAGTTCAACTTGTTACTTGATTAACAAAAATTTTCATATTTAAGGTTTAGTAGATGGAAAGGCCTACTTGCCCCAAAGCATAAGAGATAATTACTTGTCTATCTATTGTCATACTGGACAATAGATCCAGCTTTAAACAAATAATTATGAAACACACCAACAAAAGATAGTCTCCAGATTAAAAGCTATCAATAGAACCAGACTCAGATATGCCACAGTTGTTAAAACTATGAGGCAGATAATTTAAAATAATCATCATAAATATGTTGACAACTCTTGTTTAAAGGATGGACAACATGCAAGATAGATATTTCATAAACCAGGCACAGAAAAACAAACACTACTTGTTCCCACTTATATACAGAATCTAAAACAATTGAACTCAAGAAGAGTGGTGGTTACCAGAGACTGGAGAGTTGATGTAATAAAAAGATCATGGTAAAGAGTACAAAGCCTTAGTTAGACAGGATAAATAAAGTTTTTTTAGGGAGGCGTCTATTGCACTATGTGGAGAATGTAGTTAATAGTAGTATAGTCTGCCTTTCAAAATTGCTGAGAGAAAATTTCAAATATTCTCACAACAGAAAATGGTAAAAATTAGAGATGACTGATATGCTAATTAGCTAGATTCCATCATTCCATATTGTATTTATGTCATAGCATCACTTTGTACCCCATAAATATATACTATAATAATTTGTCAATTTATAAAAAAATTAATAAAAATAAAATACAATTGAAGTAATAAAAAGATAGATATTTCAGCATAGTGATAGAAAACTATAACAAAAAAATAAATAAAAATTGTGGTACTCAAAAGCACAGTAACAGAAATGAAGTATATGTTTCTTATGAACCATTTATTCTTAAAAAATTTAAATCATTCTCATGTATCTTCTTTGTAAGTCTATGCAAATAATTTTGAATTATTACTAGTAGAGAATACTGAACGGAACAGCTTAAGATTGTCTAGCGAATTTTACTCTGGAAAGTACAATATGTTAGAATATATTTTGAAGCAAAAAATAATAGTATATTCTAACGGTAATATTAAGTTGGCTTTTAAGCATAATAAGTAATTTCTCATAACCATTTATAGAATGTACCTAACCAATATTTGATTGATGAAAATTAGATCTCTTCCTTGCCCCAAATCTAAAACTTTAATAGAAATAATTCACATTATAATTTTTTTCTCCTTCTTTACTTAGTGAGTAGCAAATAAACTAATCCAATATACCAGGTGAATATGTCAACCCAAGTAACAAGCATAATGTTCCTAGTCATGTGTCTATTAAAATGGGCATGTAATTTGAGTTTATCAAAAAAATTATTTTAATGGCAGATATAAATCAAATAAATAGCAGTCAAATGATATATATTTTGCTTGCATATTTATTAACTGACATAATTATTTTAACTTTGAAGAAGTTTTACATTTTAAAATGTTGTTAACACTGTTAATGACAACTGTTTTGTTTGAGACCGTCTTGCTCTGTCACCCAGGCTGGAGTGCAGTGGCAAGATCCTGGTTCACTGTAGCCTCAGCCTCCCAGGCTCAAGTGATCCCCCCTACTTCAGCCTCCTGAGTAGCTGGGACTATAGGTATGTGCAACCACACCACGCTAAATTTTTATTTTTATTTTTTCCAGAGACGGAGTTTCACTATGTTGCCCAGGCTGGTCTCAAAATCCTGAGCTGAAGCAATTCTCCTGCCTCGGCCTCCCCAAGTACTGAGATTACAGGTATGAGCCAGCACACCTGGCTTAACGACCACTTCTTTATTGCATAAGGCTTCAACATTGTCTCAATATCTCAATAGGAAGAAGGGTTTGAATTATGTTATTTAAAGAGTCTTGTGTCTCTCAAAATTACTATTTGAAGATTTTAATGACCATGTCAGAGAAAATAAAGACAAAAAGTAATAAAATATTACTTTTTTCTTTTTAAAGAAAAGAGGGCAAGGAGCTAAATGTTAAGTTTTTACATTTCTGGGGATTTGAGGTCTCTGCAATAATCTGTCTACTTGAAGCACTGCTTCTGAAGATGCACTCTATGTGTGACCGTGTCGGTCCAATGGAGCCTGTCCTCTTGTAATGAAGATGTGCTGTGTGGCTATGCGTGCAAATCACACAGGAGGTCTCCTTGTGACTCATTCACCTGCAAGTCTGCCCCTCATGACAGACTCTCTTCCGATCTCTGCCTGACACTGCCTTCCAGAGATATGCCCCGCGTTATCATCCCTTTCAATGTGGTCTATGAAGGACTTTGATTTAATCCTCTTAACCTTTACAGAACAGGGAGCCTTCACTAGTGAAATGTCTTCCACACATTACTAGACATACACAAATGCTGACCTTCTTTCTCTTCTTCCTGGTTAACCTGACCTCTGGTAACAGCTCATTGTCTGAAGCAGGCAACAATACTTGTGCACTTCTTTCAAAAACCTTACACTTGGAATGCAATGTATCCTAATTATACTTGTAACGGTGTTTGTTATGAAAAAGATCAGTAACTGTGAACAAATTTGTTTCTTGATTTTCCTCTAGAAACATACTCTGAATTTGTTGATACTGGGAGACATGCCACAGTCATAAATAACAGTTTTTAGATAACAGGAGTTAGTACTTTTTTCACACAGACAAAACTATTATATGTGATAAAAATCTGCACAAGACTCATGAATTAGTAATTTATTTTTCAAAAATAATTTACCATTCTTCACATTGTGTAAGTCTCATCTCTCTAAAAATCTAAAATGTAATTGCCAAAATAATGTAACACTGTACATCCCTTCATAGAAGCCATGACACTTGTTAGCCATGCAGCATTTTCCAAGAGACCTGCATCCCATTTTTAACTAATCTAATAAAAAAATTATTTTTGTTGTGCATGGCATTTCTACAGGGAGATATTTATATTTTAGATTTTTCTCATCGATGACATAGTTTTCACGCAAAAACTTCGAAAACTTTTTTTTCACAATCATAAGATTATCCCTTTTTTTTTTTTTTTTTGACAGACAGTGTCACTCTGTCACCCAGGCTGAAGTACAGTGGCACGATCTCGGCTCACTGCAGCCTCCACCTCCCAGGTTCAAGCAATTCTCCTGCCTCAGCCTCCTGTGTAGCTGGGATTACAGCCGACCGCCACCACACCCAGCTCATTTTTGTATTTTAGTAGAGATGGAGTTTCACCATGTTGGCCAGGCTGGTCTCGAACTCCTGACCTCAAGTGATCTCAACCTCCACCTCCTGGGTTCGAGCAATTCTCCTGCCTCAGCCTCCCAAAGTGCTGGGATTATAGGCATGCACCACCACACCCAGCCAAGATTATTCTTATCTTAACTTCTTTTCTTTTGAATGTCTATTCTCACACTGCTAATAAAGACATACCTGAGACTGAGTAATTTTTAAAGGAAAGAGGTTTAATTGACTTACAGTTCCATGTGGCTGGGGAGGCCTCACAATCATGGCTGAAAGAAAATGAGGAGCAAAGTCACGTCTTACATGGCAGCATGCAAGAGAACATGTGCAGGGGAGCTCCCCTTTATAAAACCATCAGATCTTGTGAGACTTACTCACTATCATGAATAAGACTTATTCACTATCATGAGAACAGCATGAGAAAGACCTGCCCCCATGATTCTATTACCTCCCACTGGGTCCCTCCCATGGGAGTTACATGGGATGGTCCCTCCCATGGGAGTTACAATTCAAGATGAGATTTGGTGGGGACACAGCCAAACCATATCAGTCATAGTCAGTGATATAAAGTGATCTTAATGTAAATCTTAAGATGCCCATTTTCTTTGATCTGGTCCTTGTTCTTTAGTAATTATTAAGTCCCTACATGAAAATCACATTACTGACATCTTACTAGTCAGAATAGATTAACTTCTCATTGTAATGATTTTTTCAAGTCATTATTTTTTAATATACGAAATTGTGAAGTGTTACGAAATTTCCTTGGGTGCATGTAAACAACATTAAAAGTGCTTAGAACAGTTCATGACACTAAGTGCTATTTAAATGTTACTTATCAATACATTCCTTTCTAAATATACAGAGAATAAAACCTATTATGTGTCAAATGACAAAAATAAGTGTTTGGAAAGAATATGTAGTTTTAATCATTATTTTAAAGTAAGTTAAAATTATGTTGTGCTAGTAATGCCACAATATTTAATGCATTATCTTAAAATGCATTTTTTCAAAAGTATGCTGTGTGTGTTTTTAATGTGTTCCTTTTATTATACCTTTTATTTGAAATATCTTAAATGAACTCACTTGATTACTATTATTACTATCCCATTCTGCAGGTCAGAAACTAAACTACTGTGAGTGAAAAATGTGCCCACAGTCATAAAGCTATAAGTAGCAGAGCAGTATGTGAGTCCAAGCAATAAATCCAGAGTCCCTGTTCTTAACCAAACTGCCATCCTGCCCTTTCGAAGATTTATACATCTCTCATTTCATTCATTTACTGACTTGGCCATTCATTTATTCATTTACTCTACATATAGCTAGATACTACTTATAGCTATATTCTAGGTGTTAGGAATCAGTGGCCAAAACAAATGAAGAATACTGTCAAGAAGCAGTTTTTTAATTTTTAAAATATGAATGGAGATCAAAAGTTATTTACTTACAAATGAATACTTAAATTACTTTGTGTACGTCTTTCATATTTGTCTGAATGCCAAAAGTTATTTCCTCCCAAATAAATTATTATCTATAATTGCTCATAATGCCTCTACACCCCACACACCAATCAGTAGGCCTTTAGTGGTAACATGTTTATGCATAGAAAATTTATAGAAAACTTTAAAATTGCAATTCTTGAAAAGGAAACAAAGATTCTTTAAATGAAGTAATATTTGAGTAACTAGCCTATTTCTAAGTTACAGGGGAAATTATTTGCAAGAAGCTTATGAAGCAAACCCCATAACCCTATCTTGTACCAAACTAGTGTATATTATTTTATTTCTAATATAAATATCTTGCACTAAATTTAAATATTGCTTTCTCTTTCCCTGCTGCTATGTGAAGACAAAAATAATTTCTTGTATTTGAATTTTAAATTAAAATTGATATTCGATACTCTATTTTGCAGGCTAAATAAATTTTACCTCATTTTATCACATAGATTTTGCTTCCCTACACTTAAAGACATTTTACACAAAGTTATTAGTTGAACCTTTTTTGAAATATAATTTCAACATTCCAAGACCTTTTCATGAAAGTCAATTGTAGTTTATTTTTATAAGTAGCTGAACAAAATGACCTGATGTGTTGAAGCATCTATTTTATTATTTTCTACTATCAGAGAGACAACATTGAGAGTGTTAAGGTCTTAGTTGCAGCCCTATTATTCGGCAAAATGATTAAAAACAACCCTTGTTTACATACATTAATCAGTGGGCCTTTAATAGTACCTTGTTTATGCATATAAAATTTACAGAAAATTAAAAAAATGGCAAACCTTGCAAGGAAAACAAAGGTTCTTTAAAGATATATAAAGATATCATTTGCTTTAGGAACAAGAAATAGTTATATGGCATTTATTTATTTCTGTGCATTATAACCAAATGTTTCATTTCAAAAAAAATGTAAGGTTAACAGGAAAAAAGTTATCTTTTAAAAAAGAATATGAGGCCAGGCACAGTGGCTCACGTCTATAATCCCGAGGATTTCCTAGGGAAGCCCAGGCAGACGGATCATTTGAGGTCAGGAGTTCAAGACCAGCCTAGACAACGTGGTGAAACTCCACCTCTACTAAAATACAAAAATTAGTGAGGCATTGTGGCACATGCCTATGGTCTCAGTTTCTTGGAAGGCAAAGCAGGAGGATCGCTTGAACCTGGGAGGCAAACATTGCAGTAAGCTGAGATTGCACCGCTCCACTCCAGCCTGAGTGATAGAGTGAGACTGTGTCTCAAAAAAAAAAAAAAAAAAAAGGAAAAAAAAAAGAAATCTGATGAGTGTTGTTAATCTACTAGAAATGATGAAACGTGAGGAGATCCTCACTGCTTCCCAGCATGTATGCTTATGAAGCATTAGAAATGCTTTAAAAGGCAATCAGGGGCTTGAAGGATAGGCCTCTCTTACAATTCTTAAAAAGAGTTCCCTGTCTTGCAGCTATAAGTACATGAATTGCTCAAATTCAAATGAATGGATGAAGTCTTAACTAAAAGTCACTGTTAATAGTTGTATTGTTAAGGCTGCGAACTGATGGGTGATAGTTTAAAATAGCTTTGGGATTCTAGACACACTGGCATTAGTAATAAGGAAAACAAAAGTTTGTCTAGTCTTGTAAACATTATTGAATTTTTTTCAAAATTAAAAAAAATACAAACTGCTAAGTTCCTACTATTGTTCTTCAATAGAAAAAAAAATCATAGCATCTACCAGTGATAACAATGACTTCCATTTTACTATTAATCATAGATTCGAAATAATGAAAAACCTAAAGCTTTGAAAATCTTGCTAGTGTGAAAGTTTTACCACACATTTTTCAATATCCTCTACTTTTGAGCAAATAGTGAGGACTAGTTAGTTAATTTCAAAGTATATGCTACAATAAATAGTCAGTTGTTTGTTAACATTAATTGACATATACATGGCCACAGTGGAAAATATGTTAAAATACAAGAAGCTTTAGATAGAGTGGTTAGCAAAAAATGAAGGAGGGCATTTTAAAAAGAGAAGTACTTTTTTTTTTAGAAATATGTTTCTTTGTTTTTATTTTATTATATATATCAGCTTGATATATATATACACATATATACATATATACACATATATACACACATATATATCAGCTATATATATCAACTATATATGTATATGTGTATATATGTATATGTGTATATATGTATATGTATATGTGCATATGTGTATATATGTATATGTATATATGTATATGTGTATATATGTATATGTATATATTTGTATATGTGTATATATATGTGTGTGTGTGTGTATATATATATATATATATGTATGTGTGTCAGCTTGTTACTGATTGGTTGGAGTGCCATCATGAGGGTGTGGGAGGAAATGGTCCTCCTGAGCACTTCTGGGTGAGGCCACAGGAGGCATCTGTCGGTGGGTCTAGATGGAGCCATTGGAGTTAGACATACAAAAATAATGCAAGAAGATATCTCAAAAGCCCAATCTGCAATAGTGATGCTGTCAGCAGGACCTCCTGAATAACGGCTACCAAATGTTTATGTCTAAACCATTGCAAAATTCAGGCTCCTCTCCTTCCCCATGGCCTGGTGGTCTCTTATTAGCTTTGCAAAGGGGGTTGAATTTGAGGGAAGGCCTGTTATCATTTAAACTATAAACTATGGATCTCTCAAAGCTCACTTGGCAGCTTGAAGGCTAAAAGCAAGAGGAAGGTGGGCTAGATCAGATCGCCCTCACTTCCATAATTTTTTCACTGATGATATAATTTTTGCAAAGGCAGTTTCAGTTTACATATGTGCATTAATGCTTTCATTTTTCAAATCTGAAATAAAATTCCTGGATGCCTCACTCTACTCTATGTGAGCAATGTACTTAAAATCTTCCTCTGAAAAGAAAAACACAAAAACACTAAAAAAAGTACATTTTCCATTTTTGTGATCTAAATTCAGTTTCTATTAAAAGGTAAATATCTCCTTGGGTTAATATTTAAAATAAAATTGTTAGGAAAAAAAATCCAAAGAAGTACACTCAGAAATAACAAAGATGACATTATAACGGATCCCACAGAAATACAGAAGATCCTCAGAGAATACAAAAAACAACTCTGTTCACTCAAATTAGAAAATATAGATGAAAGGGATAAATTCCCGGAAACACATAATATTCAAAGATTGAATCAGAAAGAGATTGAAACCTTGAATAAACCAATATTAAGCTCTGAAATTGAATCAGTAAATGAAAGAAACCTACCAACCAGACAAAAGCCCTAGACCAGATGGATTCACAACCAAATTCTACCAGAAGTACAAGGAAAAATTGGTACCAATCCTACTGATAGGGTTCCAAAAAATGGAGGAAGAGGGCTCCTCTGTAAGTCATTCTGTGAAGTCAGCATCAGCTTAATACAAAAATTTGGCAGAGACACAATAAAAAAAAGAAAATTTCAGGCCAATATCTCTGATAAACGTAGATGGAAGAATCAATGAAATGCTAGCAAACCAAATCAAGCAACACATCAAAAAGTTAATGCACCACAATCAAGTAGGCTTTATTCTTGGGATACAAGTCTGGTTCAACATGCATAATTTGATAAATGTGATTACTACATAAACAGAAGTAAAAACAAAAACCATGTAATCATCTCAGTAGACACACAAAAAGCTTTTGATAAAATCCAACATACCTTAATGATAAAAACCCTCAAGAGACTAGGCATTGAAGGAACATACCTCAAAATAATAAGGACCATCTATGACAAACCCACAGCCAACATTATACTGAATAGGCAAAAGCTGGAAGCATTCCCCTTGAGAACCAGAACAAGACAAGGATGTCCACTCTCACCACTTCTATTTAACATAGTACTGAAATTCTCAGCCAGATCAATCAGGAAAGAGGAAGAAATAAAAGGCACCCAAATAGGGAAAGAAGAGGTCAAACTATTTCTCTTTACTGACGATGATTCTCTCTACCTAGAGAACCCTAAAGATTCTGCCAAGAGGTTCCTAGAAATGAGAAACAATTATACTCATGTTTCAAGATGTGAAAATCAATGAACAAAATCTGTAACACTTCTATACACCAAAAAGGTCCAAGATAGGAGTTAAATCAAGAACACAATCCCATTTACAATAGCCATAAAGAAGGCAAAATACCTATGAATATAGCCAGCTAAGGAGGTGAAAGACCTCTACAAGGAGAACTACAAAACACTGCTGAAAGAAATCGGAGATGATACAAATAAATGGAAAAACATTTCATGCTCATGGATTGGAAAAATAAATATCATTAAAATTAACATACTGCCCAAAACAATTTATACTTTCAGTGCTACTCCTATCAAACTACAAATGTCATTTTTCACAAAATTAAAAAAAAAACACTATTCCAATATTCATACAGAACCAAAGAAGAGCCTTAATACCCAAAGCAATCGTAAGCACAAAGAGAAAAGCCAAAGGCATCACATTACCTGACTTCAAACAATACTATAAGGCTACAGCAACCAAAACAGCATGGTACTGGTACAAAGCAGACACATAGGCCAAAGGAACAGAATAGAAAATTCATGAATAAAATTGCACAAATACAACCATTTGCAATTCGACGAGGCTAACAAAAATAAGCAATGGTAAAGGTATTTCCCATTCAATAAGTGGTACTGGGATAAGTGGCTTGCCATCTGCAGAAGAATAAAACTGGACCCTTACGTTTCAGCATATAAAAAAATTAACTCCAGATGGGTTAAAGATTTGAATGTAAGACCCCAAACCATGAAAATCTTCGAAGAAATCCTAGAAAATATCCTTATCAACTTTGGTCTTTGCAAAGAACTTTTGGCTAAGTACCCAAAATCAATTGCCAGGAAATAAAAATTAACAAGTGGGACCAAATCAAACTAAGGGGCTTCACAGCAAAAGAAACTATCAACTGAGTAAACAAACAGTCCCCAGAAAGGAAGAAAGTATTTGCAAACCATGCAGCCAACAAAGGTCTAATATCCAAAATCTATGAGAAACTTAATGAAATCAACAAGCAAAAACAAATAACCCCATTAGAAAATGAGCAAAGAACATGAACAGATGGTTCTCAAAAGAAGACATGCAAGTGGCCCCCAAACATATTAAAAATGCTTGTTATCTGTAGTCATTGGAAAAATGAAAATCAAAACCACTAAGAGACAGCATCTCACACCAGTCAGAATAGCTATTATTAAAAAGCCAACAACAACAACAACAAAAGAACAGGAATGCTTTTAGGTTGTTGGTGGGAATGTAAATTAGTTCAACTGCTGTGGAAAGAAGTTTAGATGTTTATCAAAAAACTTAAAACAGAGTTACCATTCAACCCAGCAATCCCATTATTGAGTATATATCTACCAAAATAGATCATTATACCAAAAAGCCATGCACTTATATATTCATCACCATGGTATTCACAATAGCAAAGATGTGGAATCAGCCTAGGTCCCTATCAATGGTGGATTAGATAAAGAAAATGTAGTACATGTACACCACAGAATACTATATAGAAATTAAAAAAGAATAAAATCATTGTCCTTTGCAGCAACATGGATGGAGCTGGAGGCTTTAATCCTAAGCAAATTAATGCAGGAACAGAAAACAAAATACGGCATGTTTTCACTTAAAAGTGGAAGCTAAACAATGGATACCACAGACTGCTAGATGGAAAAGGGAAGGAGGGAGGCATGGGTTGAAAAACTACACAGGGTACTACACTCACTACCTAGGTACAATATTTCCATGTAACAAATCTGACTATGTACCCCTTGTATCTAAAAGAAAAGTTTAAATTTAAAAAGATTTAAAAATTTATGCTTGTTAATCATTAAATTATTGACATTCAAACATTTAAACTGCAGTCACTTTCTTTTTCTTTTTTTTTTTTTTTTTTAGATGGAGTTTCACTCTGTGGCCCAGGCTGGAGTGCAGTAGCAAGATGTTGGCTCACTGCATCCTCTGCCTCCCGGGTTTAACTAATTCTCTGCCTCAGCCTCCCTAGTAGCTGGGATTACAGGCACCCACCACCATGCCCGGCCAATTTTTTTTTTTTTGTATTATTAGTAGAATTGGGGTTTCACCATCTTGGCCAGGCTGATCTTGAACTCCTGACCTCGTGATCCACCTGCCTCAGCCTCCCAAACTGCTGGGATTACAGGCGTGAGCCACCGTGCCCGACCACTGCAGTCATTTTCTAAGCCTAAAGAATTATACTTTTGATGCACTTTGCATAGTAATATCTTAATCGGAGGAAAATGTTAAAAATAAATATTAATTTTATAGAATAAATATAGAAGCAGAAGCTTATAGAGTTTCAAATTGTAAACTTAGATTTGCAACAATTTTGGTAATTCAGTAACATTCTTACCACATAAAGATGGACTTTTTCTTGTGCCATCAAATATCACGTTGGACGTCAACTAGTAGGTGGAATCCTGCCTTCCTTTCTTTTTCCTATGAGACAGTTTAGAACATAGCTTGGATGTCCTTCTTTAGTTAGATGTCTCCTTTCAGGGTCATTGCCCTCTACATTATCTTCTATCCTTGGTTCAAAAGTAATGCTTTATTATAAGTTGCAAAATCCCTGTTTTTTTTCTTAAGACATATTATGGGCAATTATTGATTGACCCATTCTTAAAAAATGTGGAATTCAATTCCTATTATAATAGTAATATACATGTTGATGAAATTTTCTTTCTCAGTAATAGAAACCTCTTTGTCACACACACTAAACTTGATGAATTGGATTAGGTGTGGCATCTCCTCTACTCTGTGTTTATACATCTTCTCATTAAGTGCCCAGGAAACAATGGTGTGATTGTTATCTCTCTCAGAAACTCACGTTTGTGCTAATGATTCCCTGGGACTCTATAGAATTTATACTACAGGAGAAAGAACACTGGACTGCCAGTCAAAATACTTAGATTTCTCTCTTGTCTTTGACTCATCTGGTCAGAGTCAAGAGCCAGTTAATATTTCCCCACTAAATCTGGTTAATGTTTCTCAATTAAATAGGGAAATATCTAAATAATTTGTGCCTAAAAGTCTGTGTCTATGAAATCTTAATGTGTGATTAATCTTATTAGGTCATAATCTTATTAAGTCTTAATCTTATTAAGTCATATATATGATGTCATTTATCTCAGAAAGGCAAGGCAAGGCATTTCTGAGATGGATGATAGGTATCTATGACTTAGTAAGAGTGACACACTTTTCCAAAACATTCCAAGTCATCTTGAAGAATAATGGAAAAGAAGCCCATTACACTTGTATGCATTTCCTGTTAACTGCTAAACTGACAATGAAAGATTTGACATGACCTTAAAGATTCTGGGGGCAAAGTAATAAATACTCAGCTTCAAGGATGGCAAATATTTTGGTAAGTTTAACAACTGAAAAATTATTTGACTTAGAAGATGTTATTTTACTTATTTCCATTGCTTTAATCTCTCCTATAATTTCTCTCTTAATCTCATAGTTGTATTTTTTAATCCAAAAATATAAACTCCTGAAAAATATTACTGACTGAATAGTTGGTAAATTCCCATTTATTGCAGGGATAAAGCAAAATATGTGCCTATTTTTAGTTTCCTTGGCTTGCCTTTATTGAAAAGGTTTGAAGATACTAAACTTTGACTCATGATTATTAGACTCATCATTGTGGGAGTGCTAGAGAAATGCATCCAGCCAGCATGACTCCTCTGGATGCTGTTTTTATTAATCTGGAGAGAAGTGATAAAGCTCAGAACAAAGGCATAGGCAATATATGGGCAAGAAATATATGAATGTTTGAACATTTAAGACAGCAGAATGGTCAAATTAGGAAATTAGTAGTTACGTGAAGAAAGAAAGAAAACATTTAGAATGATTTGTAGATTTTAGGCTTGGAATACTGGTTGAATGAGAATGGCTATATCTGGGATATAATAGAAAAATATTTAGGAAGGGAGAGAATTATATATTAGTGGACAGATATACTAGTGTCTAAGTGATATTATTATATGATATACATTAATATGGTTACATATATAACTATATATACACCGTGGGTAGCCAGAATTGCATTGTGATTAAGAGTACTGACTCTAGGACAAATCTACCTGGGTTTGCATCCCAGTGATACATCTGACTAATTTGAAGAGAACTTTGGACAAATTTCTTGCCCTCCTGTTTCATTTTCCTCAAAAATAAAAGGATACAAAGATGTTATATATGCCACAATATTCTGGAGAGAGTTCAATGAATAATATTTGTTAAAACATTAAATGTATGCACTGAAATTGGCAAAATCTATACGCATTTACTGAATAAACTAAAATTTGGTTATAATTAATTTCAGTTCCTTTATATATTTGTGTATAATGCTTACCATTGAAAACTATGTAACAGTTGTAAATTCCATTCTAAGTGATTTGTTCACAAAGTACGTTTACATAGGGATAAGATTACTAAATCAAAGAATAGGCAGGTGAATACACTGAAATGAAAATTATTAACATTGTGAGACTAGATAGTGCTATGAACTCAACAAAGTAAGTTTACCACAATTCTTTTGCAACAAAAGTGGTAAGAAGTTACAGAGGTTTGGGGGTGTCATTCAAGAAAATTTTAAAAAATCTCTTTGAAGTGATTTAATATTGAGCTGAAGAATATCAATTAACTATTATCTTTCTTTATGAGTCTGCACCATTTGTCACAGGTAAATGGCTCCATAACAAGTTTCATCCTTAATGTCAGTAAAAGAAAATAACAACCACCTAGATCCTATTTCCAGTGATTCACAGGAAATGAATATAATTTGTATCAGGAATAACAGATTTGACATAGAAAGGAACTTAATGAATGTAAAATGAATGTAAAATTCATTTGATGAATGTAAAAAAACTTCAGAAATATTGTCGAGTACTCTTTCTTAAGCATTTTTTAAAATAGAAAAGTTGGCTCATAGTAAATTGGGAGAAAAAGTCAGTGATGGTTCTTTGATACCAGTTCTTTAATAAAGAAGATATGATAGTAACATTAATAAAATATAACATAATAATGCACTACTGCTGGGCGCGGTGGCTCACGCCTGTAACCCCAGCACTTTGGGAGGCCGAGGCGGGCGGATCACGAGGTCAGGAGATCGACACCATCCTGGCTAACACGGTGAAACCCCGTCTCTACTAAAAATACAAAAAAAAAAAAAAAATTAGCTGGGCGAGGTGGCGGGCGCCTGTAGTCCCAGCTACGCGGGAGGCTGAGGCAGGAGAATGGCATGAACCCCGGGGCGCAGAGCCTGCAGTGAGCCGAGATCGCGCCACTGCACTCCAGCCTGGGTGAAAGACCGAGACTCCGTCTCAAAAAAAATAAAATAAAATAAAAAATAATGCACTACTAATAAAATAATAGCAAACAAGGGTTAAACAATACAGAATAAAGACATAGTAAGCATCACAGCAGATTATCACATGATCAATTTAACATTTGCAATAATATTTATGTAAAATGCTTTTAAATAGCATGCTTAAAAAAGTCTTTACACCGTTTACATCCAAAATTGACAAATGGGATCTAATTAAACTAAAGAGCTTCTGCACAGCAAAATAAACTATCATCAGAGTGAATAGGCAACCTATAGAATGGGAGAAAGTTTGTGCAATCTGTCCTCTGACAAAGGGCTAATATCCAGAATCCACAAAGAACTTCAACAAATTTACAAGAAAAAAACAAACAACCCTATCAAAAAGTGGACAAAGGATATGAACAGACACTTCTCAAAAAAGACATTTATGTGTCCAACAAACATATGAAAAACAGGTCATCATCACTGGTCATTAGGGAAACACAAATCAAAACCACAATGAGATACCATCTTATGCCAGTTAGAATGGCAATCATTAAAAAGTCAGGAAACAATAGATGCTGGAGAGGATGTGGAGAAATAAGAACACTTTTACAATGTTGGTGGGAGTGTAAATTAGTTCAACCATTGTGGAAGACAGTGTGGTGATTCCTCAAGGATCTAGAACAAGAAATACCATTTGACCCAGCAATCTCATTACTGGGTATATACCCAAAGGATTATAAATCATTCTACTATAAAGACACATGCACACATATGTTTATTGCAGCACTATTCACAATAGCAAAGACTTGGAACCAACCCATATGCCCATCAGTGATAGACTGGATAAAGAAAATGTGGCACATATACACCATGGAATACTATGCAGCCATAAAAAGGATGAACTCATGTCCTTTGCAGGAACATGGATGAAGCTGGAAACCATCATTCTCAGCAAACTATCACAAGAACAGAAAACCAAATACCGTGTGTTCTCACCCATAAGTGGAGATGAACAATGAGTACACATGGACACAGGGAGGGGAACATCACACACACTGGGGCCTGTTAGGGGATGGGGGGCTAAGGGAGGGATAGCATTAGGAGAAATACCTAATGTAGATGTTGGGTTGATGGGTGCAGCAAACCACCATGGCATGTGTATACCTATGTAACAAACCTGTGCATTCTGTACATGTATCTCAGAGCTTAAAGTATAATAATAAAAAAATTTAAAACAAAAGTTTTTAAGAGAGAAAAGAATGCATGACATTTAATTTTGCAAGGGCCATAACTGCCGCCATAGAGAAAACCATGATGGACCTATCAGAATCATTGCTTTTTGAATGGTTTCTCTATTATTGGCCTATGAAAATTAATTTCCTGTGTGTTTCCACTTAACACAGGCTGTTTTTTTTGCCATTTTATGCACAGAACTTCTTGCAAATATCCCAGCTTCCCCACAGTCAAAGTGCTGGGAGCTATGTAACTTTTCATGTGTTTCCTAATTCTCTTCCTACAACTAAGTTAATGTTTCCATACAATGCTAAGAGCACAGACTATTTGCACCTTGCAAAAACAGCAGTGAATCTTAAGTATTATCATCGGCTCTAAATAGAAGTGAATTCTCACTGAAGTTGCATGTAGTTCTCTTGCGTATAATGGGAGCACGTCCATATATAGAAATTCTGAAACCTGAAGCCACATTCATGGCAAAGAAAAACTAGCTCCCTTCTGTCTGTTTCCAAACATTTCCCTGGCATGGGGGATATACATATAGATTATTTTAAAAGAGCAGCCAAACTAATTCATGCTGCAAATTGTCATTTTAAAATATAAGATGTACATTTTCCATATGACCATGAAATATAGGACACAGTGCCAGATAGATACTGTGATTTTTATAATTACAAAATTCCCATCAATATTTTGTACACATTTTTGAGCCAATAGTGAAAAACTAAAGCAACCATACGGTGACTAAATGTCAAAATGTTTTGCCATGCCAATATGTTTAAAACATCACTTTTTCTCCAGAAGTTGTCTATCACTGTATGTTTAATCTTTGATACATTTTATAACAATTTTATGTGGCAAATTAAATAAGAAACCAAAAAATTTGCATAAAGTTTTCTTTTTCTATAAAGCAGGTCTAATTTTACTTTACTCTCTTCATTGTTAGTGTAACCAAAATTGAAATCTCTGAGTTGCCAAAAAACAATATTTATAATAAAGTTAGGGAAATGTATTTTCATTGGAAGTAATATAGCATTGTGCCATTTTACCATTATTCTTGCTTGTCTTAATTCTTGTTATTATGACTAATGTAGTCTATTTATTAGCTATTATTAAAATAATAGGCCTCATCCTGGATAGTACTCTTACTGTTTTCTACCGAAAGTGTTTGTTAAATCAATCATGACTTTTCCCCTACATTAAAGTTTCTAGTATCCCATCAGCTTTTTCCCATGGATTTTATTACTTTTTTTGAACTCATCTTGGCAGACTTTCAATTTGCAAGAATCAGAAAATGTACACCCTTTTCTAATAGGAGAGATCATATTGGGTACTACATATCAGTACGTTGTCATGATTTTGCAGACTTTAAAAAATATTGACTAAAATATTACCTTTATTGTTTGTATAATAATTAAAACTATTTCAAAAATCTACACATGCAATTTGAAACACAAACTTTTCAACACAAACAGTATAGTAAGATATAAATAGAAACAAAAAATGGTTCTAAAGGGGGAATGAAAGTGTAGTGATATATTCATTTCCTCTTGTTAGTTTGTTTTTACAATCAGTGTTAAGTTGTCATCAGTTTAAAATAATGAGTTAAAAGATGTCATTTGCAAGCTTCATGGTAACCTCAAATCAAAAAACATACAACAGATACACAAGAAATAAAAAGCTATAAATTAAAACATACC
The DNA here is from genome assembly GCF_006542625.1 of Nomascus leucogenys. Classification (NCBI taxonomy): domain Eukaryota; kingdom Metazoa; phylum Chordata; class Mammalia; order Primates; family Hylobatidae; genus Nomascus; species Nomascus leucogenys. The sequence continues at coordinate 38,480,226 of NC_044387.1, read as the reverse complement.
ACTAGAAAAAATCACATTCACTAAAAGGAAGACAGGAACAAAGGAAGAAAAGACCACAAAACAATGAGAAAACAAATAACAAAATGGCAGGAGTAAGTCCTTATTTATCAGTAATAACATTGAATATAAATGAACTAAACTCTCTATTAAAAATATGTAGAGTTGCTGAATGGATTAAAAAACAAGGCTCAATGTATCTGAGGCCTAAAAAAATCAGGCTGCACCTATAAAGATATACATAGACTGAATATAAGGGGATGGAAAAAGATATTTCATGCCAATGGAAACCAAAAAAAGAGCAGGAGCAGCTATACTTATATCAGACAAAATAGATTTCAACACAAAAACCATAAGAAGAGACAAAGAAGGTCATTATACAATGATAAAGGATTTGATTCAGGAAGAGGACATAATAATTGTAAATATATATGCCTCCAACACTGGATCACCCAGATACATAAAGCAAATATTAAAGTTCAAGAGCGAGAAAGATTCCAATACAATAATAGGTAGAGATTTCAACACCCCACTTTCAGTATTGGACAGACTATCCAGACAGAAAATCAACAAAGAAACATGAGACTTAACCTGCACTATAAACGAACAGACTTAATAAATAAATAAACAAAGTACACTGGAATGACCAGTGGGTCAATAAAGACATTACAAAGAAAATTAAAAATTTTTACTGAAACAAATGAAAATTACAACACAATATATCAAAACCTATAAGATACAACAAAGGCAGTACTAAGAGAAAAGTTTATAACAATAAGTGCCTAAATCAGAAAAATAGAAAAACATAAAATAACCTAATGAAACATATTTTCCTTTGAGGCAGTGTCTTGCTCTGTTTCCCAGACTGGAGTGCAGTGGCATGATCATGGCTCACTATAGCCTCCACCTCCTAAGCTCAATCCAAACTCCCATCTCAGTCTCCTGAGTAGCTGAAATTACAGGTGCATGCCACTACACCTGGCTAATGTTTGTATTTTTTTGTAGAGACAGGACTTCACCATGTTGTCCAGGTTGATCTCAAATGCCTGTGCTCAAGCCATCTGCTTGCTGCAGCCTCCCAAAGTGCTGGGATTATAAATATAAGTCACCACACCTGGTCTATAATGATATGTCTTAAAGAACCAGATATGCAAGAGCTAACCCAACCCCAAATTAATAAAGATAAAAGCATAAATAAATGAAATTCAAACAAAAAACACAAAAACACCAATAAAATGAAAAGTTGTTTTTTTAAGGAAAAAAACAAATTGAAAAATCTTTAGCCAGACTAACCAAGAAAAAAAGAGAGAAGACTCAAATAAATAAAATTAGAGATTAAAAAGGAGACATAGAAATGAGACCAATAAGCTGAACTAGCTACAAAAGTTGAGAGCAATATAGGGATCTTTAATTATCAGATACTCAGAATTTGTAGGTAAATTTTTCTAGCTTATATTCACTAATGGGAAAATGTATCCTAATAAACTAGCACTGTCTCAATATATGAATAGATCTAAGCCATCAAGTGTCAGACAAAAAGTTATGTGCTGTTGTAAAAGACAAGGAAGGGCAGGAGAAGACAGTGAGAAGTCAGTGAGGCTCCAAATAATATTACACTATATTTGATACATTTCTCCATACAGTAAATACACAATAGGTGTAGCTGAGACTTGCTTGCTAGTCATGTAAAATACTGCACTATGAAACTTTAACTACAATTAGAGACCAAGTTTGAAATTCATTTCAGAGAATGAATAGAAGTTAGATAGGAAAATATAGTTAAGATAGAATATTATAGGATATAATTTCAAACTGTGTTACACAAAGGAAAATTTAAAAAGTCATACTTGAATGTGGTACAATATCCCTTTCTATCTTTCATCAGAGCAACTCTGTTTTTATATAATGGCTTGCATTTTGTGTAAGATCGTATTCTGACCCAGAGGATAATTGTATCCTTTTTTAACAATTATATTACATTATATTAAAAATGTGTAGTTTCAAAATTTGACCAAACTCATTGTCTGCGATTACTTTCAAATTACTTTAATAAAACACATTTTGAATCACATTTAAAAAAGGAGACATTACAACTGATACTGCAGAAACTCAAAGGATCATTAGACTACTATGAGCAATTATATGACAATCAACTGTAAAACCTAGAATAAACAAATAAATTCCTAGACACAAAAACCTTCCAATATTTAACAATGAAGAAATCTAAAACCTGAATAGACCAATAACAAATAATGAGATTAAAGCCATAATAAAAAGCCTCCCAACGAAGAAAAGCCTGGGATTCAATATATTCATTGCTGAATTTTACTAAACATTTAAAGAAGAGCTAATACCAATCCTACTCAAACTATTATAAAAAATAGAGGAGGATAGAATACTACCAAATTCAGTCTATGAAGCAAGCATTACTCTGATACCCAAACCAGACGAAGACACATCAAAAAAAAAAAAAAAAAAAAAAAAAGCCAACACTTTGGAAAGCTAAGGCAGGAGAATCACCTGAGCCCAGGAGTTTGAGACCAGCTTGGGAAACGTGATAAAACTCCATCTCTACGAACTTTTTTTTTCAATCAGCTGAGCAGGATGGGGTGCACTTGCAGTCACAGCTGTACAGGAGGCTGAGACTGGAGAATCGCTTGAGCCCAAGAGGTCTAGGCTGCAGTGAGCCATGTTTGTGCCACTGCACTCCAGCCTGGGCAACAGATCAAAAGTCTGTCTCATATAAGTAAATAAATGAATAAATAAAACTACTGGCCAATATCCCTGATGAACATTGATGCAAAAATCCTCAGCAAAATACTACCAAACTAAATTCAATGGCCAGGCGCGGTGGCTCACACCCGTAATCCCAGCACTTTGGGAGGCCAAGGGTGGGTAGATCATGAGGTCAAAAGATCGAGACCATCCTGGCCAACATGGTGAAAACCTGTCTCTTCCAAAAATACAAAAATTAGCTGGGCATGGTGGCACACACCTGTAGTCCTGGCTACTCAGGAGGCTGAGGCAGGAGAATCACTTGAACCCGGGAGGTGGAGGTTGCAGCCAGCCGAGATCGCCCCACTGCACTCCAGCCTGGGTGACAGAGCAAGACTCTGTCTCAAAATATAATATAATATGATAATATAATATAATATAATATAATATAATATAATATAATATTATTCAACAACACGTTAAAAGATCATGACAAGTGAGACTTATCCCAATGTCCCAGCAATGAAAACATAATGAATAAAAAATAAAAATAAGAAATGGACAAAAGATATGAATAGACATTTATCTTAAAAAATACACAAATGGCAGATAGTTATATAAAAAGATGCTCAACACAATTGATCTTCGGAGAAACGCAAATTAAAACTACAATGAGATATCATCTCACCCCAGTTAAAATGGCTGTTATCTGAAAGACAGGCAATAACAAATTCTGGTGAGGATGTGAAGAAAAGGGAACCTTGTTGGTGAAAATGTAAATGAGTAAAATTACTACGGAGAACAGTATGATGTTTCCTCAAAAACCTAAAAGTAGAACTACCATATGATCCAGCAACACCACTACTGAATATATACCCAAAAGAAAGGAAATCAGAATATCAAAGAGATATCTCAACTCCTATATTTGTTGCAGCACTGTACAATAGCTAAGATTTGGAAGCAATCTAAGTGTTCATCAACATATTAATGGATAAAGAAAATGTGGTACATATATATATATATATATATATATATTCAATGAAGAAATATTCAGCCATAAAAAAGAATGAGATCCTGTCATTTGCAACAACATGGATGAAACTGGAGAACATTATATTTAGTAAAGTAAGTCAGGAACAGAGACACAAATTTTACATTTTCTCTCTTATTTGCAGGGGCTGAAATGTAAACCTCTTGACCTCACGGAGATAGAGAATTGAATGATAGTTACCAGAGACTGGCTAGATTAGTGGGGCTGTAGGGGAGTGGGGATGGTTAATGGGTACAAAAATAGAGTTCAATAAATAAGATCTAGTATTTGATAGTACAATGTGGTAATTACAGTCAATGATAATTTATCGTACATTTTAAAATAACTAAAAGTGTAAGTGGAATGTCTGTAACACAAAGAAATAATAAATGTTTGTTTGAGGTGATGGATTGTTGATTTATCCTGATGTGATTATTCCACATTGAATGTCTGAATCAAAATATCTCACGTACTCTGTAAATATATATACCTACTATGTACCAATAAAAATTAAAAGCTTGTGAGATTAAGTTTATGGACAAAGAAAAAATAAAGGACATATCTGTTTTGGGAGATAACTTCAACTTGGCTTTATAAAAAATTGTGTAGGAGAATATCATGGTGAAAATGGAACTCCAGAGGTTACTATTTTCACATTTAAAAACCATCTCCTTATTCCTTGTATTTCTAAAACTCCTACTACAGGTATAAATTTGTCATCTAAAGTAAGGTTTTGGAAAATATAAAGAAGCTATAAAAGAAACTAACACACATTGAGTATCTTTTATGTGCCAGATGATAATGATTCATATTTTAGCTAACAGAGTTCTTACACTCTGCTAAGTACTTTTCATAAGTTGCTTAATTCTTATGAATACATTTTTTAAATCAGGCAAATTTATCAACCTCATTTTACAAATGAGAAAACTGATAACAACTGGTAGAGCTAGGATATATATTGAGACGATTCAGCTCCTGAGTCTGTGCTATTATTTACTCCATGATAGTGTCTAGGAGGCTCAGCTCTGTGCTATTACATAACCATGTCATATTACATAGGTTATTGGCTCAGTTTAGAGATCACTGTGATTAAAATGTGGATTAGAATAATAAAATCAGTATTTGAGATTTGACCCTCTAATCACGTTTTTTAAAATTTTTTTTGTCCTCAATTTCCTTATCTGTGAAATGGCAAAATAATACCTGTCTTCCATTGCTTTCAAGAAAATTGTAAGAATACAATAGGGAAATTTATGTAAAAAGACATTGTAACTATAAAAATTATAATTTAATTCTTATAATTACAATTTTAAGCCCATCAGAATAGATTTATTTTTTTGAGTATTCTTCAGAACAGAAATATGCCTCCCTAATATTATGAACCAACTATTTCCTTTTTGGTATTAAGAGTTCAGAATCTTTAACACATTTTCCAGATTTTTCATCTTTTTCTGGATAAATTTAGGTCTGAACATTGTTTCAGATCCTTCAAAACCTTTTTTTCCCAAACTTATATATTCCTCTTGATAAGCTCCAGTTTGGAAGAGATCTCCAGAAGTAAACTTGAATATCAACAGTGCAGATATTTTCCAATTCTTTTTTCTGGAAAGTCTATCCATTATCTAAATTGTTCTCACTAGTATGTATTTACTACTACAACCTATTTTTAATTTTCAATTTACATCCACAAAATAATGGATTTTGGGTGTGTTCACTGAATGTGATGTCAAAATTCCCAAATTTTTGTCAGCACATGTGTATGTGTCTCTACATGTGTGTGTATGTGAGTGTGTGTATGTGTGTGCACATGCCCACATATCACTTTGTTAAATCTGGACTCACTAATGTGACCTGTAGCAATACAAGCAAGCTGAAATATTCTTTATGTCAGCTACTAAGATTATTGCTTCTCATCCAGCCTTGTTTTTCCCTTTTCAAAAGTAAATGTTTATATCAGAAATTTCTACTACCTTCCAAGTAGCTACTTAAGAATATGGATAGAAATAAAATAACAAATGCTCATTTGAAATCATACTAGGAAACAATAAATAAATTAAAAGCATTCAAATAAAACAATCATCCTATTTAAACTAACTCTATATTGTGTTGTAAACTAGTTAAGATCGTATCTTGGAAAATATTTTCTTAAGCAGTAGACATTAAACATTCAAATCCATTTTATTATTTATTTACTGTTACGAAGATATATGCTAGCCCTCAAAAGAGTTGAGGTCAGTATCTCTTTCAAGATTGGGACAAAGCTTAACCTTGTTACCTGATTGTGAATTGCCCTAAGTTACAAAATGATGAAATCAAAATAGGAATTTTCTTTTAAAAAATAGTTATAGAGTAGGCTGAAACTACCCAGAGGTGTTTAATTCATTTATTTTTTCTCTTTTGAACAGAGATTTCGGATTCTAGATTTCAGAGATTTCAGACTCTAGATATAACTAGACTTTATCAATGACAGTATCTCACTCAGTGACAATTAGATAATGTATTCAGAAATCTGTTGTATTTTATTCCTGCATAATTCTCTTACTATACTCCTACAATAAAGAGTAATTATACCCTGTATGACAAGCAGTACCTGCGTCTGGATATGTGTTTACAAATTCTTAGGTAGAATAAGTTATCTCTTTAATCCAAGGTGGGACTTGACTTATTGACAAAGGAAAACTTTTCATATAAGTATTGCTTATTTGTATTTTTGGAGAAAGGGCCTTCCTAAGTTTCCCAAGCTGGACTTGAACTCCTGGGCTCAAGAGATCCTCCTGCCTTGCTCTCCTGAGTAGCTGGAACTACAGGTGCTTACCTTCATACCTGGAAACAAAGAAAAAACTTTTTAATGTGGACACAATTTTCTTTTATCTTCTTTCTTAATACTGCCCATCAAATATAATTCTTACAGACACTCTTAATTTCTGAAGGATTATTTATTGGTGCTCCAGCTATTCTCTGCCTTATGCAGGAAATGACACAACTTTCTCCTTACTTCCTTGTCCTGTGGGCCTCAAATGCAGCATCTGCTGCAGGTGGGCCTCCTGTAGTTATGGAGGGGGTCCCAAGTCAAAGGGACAGTGCAGCAAGCCCATACTGTGGGTTTTTAAGACAAAAATAATAATATAAATATAATTATATTTTAAGATAAAAATATGAGGCTTAGATAACATTTTTTAAATAAGTCAAGATTTTAGATTCAGCTTCAGCAATCTCAGACCCTTTTGACAATAAAAAAGTATCTTGACATTTTCTTCCTGCACATACAAGTGCTCTCTGAGATCACAAAGATTTATAATTTCAAAAGTAGCTGCTGTAAAGCAGAGGCTGAAGTGCTTTGTCCCTGACCTCAGTGAGAAAAGTAAAGATCAAAAAGTTTCAAACTAAAATGGCATTCACGTGTAAATATTTAGAAGATAACTAGTTTTAGGTTGAATAGGAATATATAAAGATGAACTCTAGAAATAAACAGTACTCAAATGCAAAATACTTATTGAGGAGATTTCCACATCTAAGCAGATAAACCATATGCTTTAGGAAATCCCTTTCCATCTCACAGATGAATAATCAGATTGATGAATTTACATAAATATGAATATTTTTTAGATAAAATTTTTAATCTTTGGGATTTTTTTATGAGTATTTTATTCACTTTACATATTAGATCGCAATTCCACAACTTAATGGTTAAATGGATATGGACCTTGGTCGATTATAAAACCCTGGTGCTTCCATTTCATTATATGTAGGTTGAGAATAAAAGTACTAACCTCAAATTGTTTTAATATAATTTTTTTAAATCCATTAAAGGAATTTAGAAAATGTCTGCCTCATAAGTGCCCAATAAGTGAGTTATTACTATTATTAAGTGAAATATATCATCCACGTTTATAAATATAAGCATGGTGTCAACTCCTTACATAAATTCAGAATTTACAATTTGTGATCGTCAGCAGCTCATATGGTATGACTCTTTGCTTTGATATCCAGTTGTTTTTATAATGTTAGATTGTTAGGGCTATGCTACCAAATTATACAAGTTTCATATGGCTGACAATTATACAACAGAGAATGTAAGGGAGTAAAAAATCTATTGTATTTTTTCTAAGCGTGTGAAATATTTTCATGGTCTTAGGGGGTAGGAAAAGGAAACAAAGTTTTCCAGTACCATTTTATCCAATTCTCATAATACTTTACACTTAGGTGAATAGGAGAGGCAAGAGAAGCTCTGAAATGTTAAATTTCATCATCTCCAAATAAATATACTCTGAAATGTTTTTCCAAAAACAACTCTTTGCTTAGAGCAAACGTTTCTCCCTTGTGTGTTTGCTTCAGGGAAATAATGTATCGTCCTATAAAGAATAGAAACTAACACTTACCAGACTAATAAATGGGATTATAGGCTAAAATGTATAAATAGAACATCTCTGATAAAGGAAAGAAAAATAAATTTTATGCCAACAGATCCCAACTTGAATAAAATATTCCCTCAAACAAAGATATAGCATTGAGTTTGCAAATCCCTTTGGATGTCACCTAAGAGAACATTTGGGCTATATTCTGTTTCTCTTTGAAGCTTTCCTTCCAGGCAAGTAGCAGGTGGAGTATGTATTAGAAAAGATTTTGTCTGGACCATTTCCAGACATCATTATGTACATACTTTGATAAATCTTTACTGCAGGAATATGTAGGTTGAATTCCTGATGAAACCGAGCAGAGAAGGATGTTTTAGTAATTTCCAAGTGAAATAAAATACAGGTGAATTCATTGTTGCTGGTGGAAGGATTTTTTTTTTAATTAACTTTCAAACACCCTATTTTGCAAGTTGCAAAATAAATATTTAATAGGCTGGCATAGACTTATAACTGAAATAGTAAAATATGCTAGATCAACTATCACCTGCAAAAGAAATCTGTATTTATTGCTTAGAAAGTGACAGAGTCAAATGGAATTCATTCTGGCATAATGAACTATGGCCTTCATCCATCTGTTTGGGACCTGATTCAGAAATCAATACATTGTTTGCCTGGAGAAGTCCAAGATATTCTCTGAATTTAGACACAGGGCCTCTAGATTGCTGATGTGATTAAAGAATAAACAAAGTAATTTATTGAAGCTTTATTTTCCAACATAGTGTAGAAAGAAGGTTTGTAGTTTATACAAGTATTTCTGATCAAACTTTGGTTTTCATTTTTTTTTGTTTCAATTCTTGCAACTTTATTATAGGACAGTTTGAAAAATTATATATTTTGAGACTTACTGCTGAATTTAAGGGAAGGGCATTTGTACTTATTTGTTTAAAACCTAGCACTAGTACAATGTGACTTTTCTTAAATTATCAATAAATATTTATGATGCAATATTGCAATTCAGTTTGAAAACTGTTTTGTGACCTCTACTTTGCAAGGCTGGGAGTATGATATGCTTTATATATTTGTTGAAGCTTTTACAGATTTGGGGATTGTTTCAAATTCATCTAAATTGATTGATAGGAAATTTTCATTCTTGACTAAAGATAAAAGCTATTAAATCTATATTGAAATAACAAAACAATTTGAGGCTATGGACCTTCTAGGCCCTTTTGTCAGAAATTAGAGTTTATCCAATCATACAGTGTTTGAAAGTGGTGAAGCTATGTAGTTAGTGTTAAAATGTGAGACTCAAATTGTATATAATACATAGTACAATTATTATTTATATCATTACCTGTGTTTGTTATAAATAAAATCTCTTTTATGGCAGGCTAAAGTACACTAAATGGAGACAATCATCACAAAATAAAAGTATTGTAGGATTAAATGGCTTCTTTAACTGCCATAGAGCTCTGAAAAAAGAAAGCACCTGCTTAGGACTTTAAATGCCTGGCTCAGAACACGGCGACTTACGTCTGCCTTCAAAAAGGTCATTTAAAGTCACATAGCTGGCATACCATATTAGATATAGAATTTCCTTTCCTGGGCTGCTGTGCTACAAAATAGATCAAATTCACATTCATAGCCATGATAAAAATTATGGGAAGCTAAGAGCATTGATTGGCAGAGTACGACGCTCCTAGGGGGCAGAATCGGTGTCTTCCTGTTATGTGAGCTTGGCCCTCTGTTTCATCAGGATCTTCTTATGACATCACATGAGGAAGGCTTTTTGCAAGGTAATACCAACTTTCCTTGTGGCACTTAACCAATTACTAGAATCGGAGGATTCATTTCAAACCGAGGAATAACTTATATAACAAAAAGATGACAAGATTTTGCTGATTTATACTGGTGAAGCTGGCTCAGGGATCAGATTTTAATGAAATCAAATGAAAGAGGGGAGAATATATTTTAAGTAGGCTTGGACTAGTACATATGTTTTTGTTTTTGTTTATTTTGATTGTTTCATTAAATGATTCCTGAACCCGAAAGTGGCCTACATGTAAAATGATATGACGAAACTTCTTTTTTATAATACAGAAGAAGGTATCCAAAGGCCTAGGTAGATAGGAAGGCTAGAGAATATATCTATTATATATGGCTGCTCACACATCACTTAAATACATGTTTTCCTCACTGCAGTAATGCTTTCCCTAAATCTCTACCCATAAACTTAACTTTTCAAAAATCATTATATTAGCCAACACTGATTTTGATTAAGAAATACATCTGGGAACAGCACAGTGGCTCACACCTGTAATCCCAGCTACTCGGAAGGCTGAGGCAAGAGAATCACTTGAACCCGGGAGGCAGAGGTTGTAGTGAGCTGAGATTGCACCACTGTGCTCCAGCCTCGGTGACAGAGTGAGACCTCTCAAAAAAAAAAAAAAAAAAAAAAAAAGTACATCTGATTAAGAAAGTCATTTTACATCAGTATTTAGACAGTAGGCTCAAGCTTATTTTACATCAATATTTAGACAAAGCACTCAAGCTTATGAAATTCACTAGGATTTATCATGTATCCCCCAAGAAGTCACTGTCCTGATACATGGGTGGTATGGCCTGCTATTATTAAAACATCCATACCTACACTGTTACATTGTATGCCACACATTAAAATACTGGCGTTCAGACATACAGGGTGGATTATATTTATACCAAATGCCTATTGCTTTGGAAAGCTAATGCCATTTCCACTCTCAAAAACCATATGAGAATTGAAAAGTTTTTTTAATTTTTTTCAGAATCCAACTTCTGCTAGCTTCTAGACATTATTAATTTATTAGAAAGAAAACAAAAGGAACACATTGTCATTCTGCTTTATATAGTATAGGGATTATATTTAAATTTTACTATGAGGTTTAAAAGTGCTTAGCTAAGAAAATGTTAAGAATAAATAACTTAAAAAGGAACAAAATAAAGTTCAGAATAATTCTGTCACTTAGTCGTAGAGCATATGGCTAGAGGCTTTAGTTTCATTCTTCAGTAAAAATATACAGGTCTGCTATTAAATAATTTCCCTATTTCTCAAAGTTTTAAAGTTTATTAGGTACATTCACATATTTAATGACAAAAAGTAATTAAAAGTTTATAATTCTTCAAAAGTTAATTGAAAGAAACAAATATATTTAAATAACAATTTATTTTTATTCCTTGTTCAGACTGAATGATAATAATTTTACCATGATTTGAGTATGTTGTTCTACGTTATATAATCTTTAGCAGAAAAAAAAAATTTCCCCATAGGAAAGTGTTGAAAATTAAGTTACATTATGTTAGTGTTATGCTTTTCTCTAAAATATCTGGTCTCAGTTTTTTTGGAAATAAGTACTAAGCATATATATACCCAACTAGATGAACTATTGATCTGTTCCACTGTGGAAACTCCTTATACGTTTGTTGTTACTGTTAATTTTAGTTTTCTCTATTGTTGTCTAAGTGAACACTCAATTGTCACAGCCTTTGTTAAGAGTAACATAAAGGCCAATAGGTCAATACATGACAGAGATTTTTAACACAAATATTTTAAATTGTCTGTGCTACATGAAGTTGGCTCGTATAATAAGTGTGTTTTCTTCCATCATGAATTAATCATTGCTTTATTTTGATAGCACCTAGTACTATTACTGTATAGAGAAATGCTCATGGAAAAAAAATCAAGCTTCAATAATTCGGTGATTTCTCGAGGTAAAGGCATTCTGAATAATTTATCTTTGTAGCATTTCTCAGTGTTTTCACATTGCCTGGCACATAATAAATTACTGACAAATGTTTTTTTGAATGTTTATGCGAGCGATGTTGTGAAAAATGTTTCTCTCTCCATATTTGTGACTACATAAAGTTAACAATTGATTAATATGATTAATTTTCAACTTGATTCAAACAAGTGTCTGGCATGCATAGGCACTGAATAATTCACATTAAAATAGAGCTTATAATTCACAGAACCATATTGCTTTATTATCTTTGCCTAAATATTAATGTAAAATGTCTTCTTCCCTAAATATTTCAATTAATCTTCTAAGAAACCCACATGACCCTTACTCTACTCTGATTTCCACAGACTGTGAACATACACCAAAAGTTGAAGAGCAGCTGAATTCCAACTGTGAGCATTTATTCACCCAAATGAGTGATTATATACTTAAAATAAGCTAAGGAAATAAAATTAAGGATGCAGTCTGAAACACAAAAGTTATCTTGTGAAATTGAATGTCAATGATATAAAAACTAATGAGATTTGCAAGAACCTCCCTGTCATTTTTAGGCATATGTTAATGACATGGAAATATTAAAGTCAAAAAATAGTAGGGCATAATTAGGAAATATTTTTATTTAAAGAAAGCCATGAAAAATAAAGAAGAATATATATCAGTAGAGTAATTCTATGCAGAATCCATTTCATTTATATAACACAATTTGGTTGTATCTTTTGCTTCACATACATTACATTGGACAGATTAGGCATTTATAATTATCAGTGCAGATTTACAAAGTGAGGACAGAAAATTAGATTTTAGATTAGGAATAATAAAGTATGAAAATAAAGGGTGTTCAAAAAAGTAAATATTTACTTTCTTTGGGTGGTGAGGTAGACACAATAATTTTAATACATCATTCATGTTTTGAGGAAAGGCAATGGAGGAAATCGGTAAATTTTATAAAATAATAAATACTATTGTACCTAATTTTATTTTTTCTTAACATATGAAAGTGTTGGTGATACTCTGTATTGTGCTTTTAGCATGTTGGCAGATACCCTTATTTAGAGATTAAACCTATTTTGATCTACAGTAATCCAGTACTTAGACACATGCACCTTCTAAAATGACTACAGTGCAGAACTATTGGTCAAATTAATTTATTTAGCTAGAAACCACTCCATCAATCACTCCATGATTTTAAAATCATGTAGACAAAGAAAGTGATATAATTCTTGCTTTAATTTTATAAAGCAAAGCAATTTTCATAAATTTTATTAATAATCAGTTTAAACTTTTAAGTTGCTGATTTACAATTAAATTTAAGTTTGGAATAGACGTTTCTTTCTCTTTTTTTTTTGAGATGGAGTCTTGCTCTGTCACCAGGCTGGCTGGAGTGCAGTGGCGTGATCTCCACTCACTGCAACCTCCACCTCCCCGGTTCAAGTGATTTTCCTGCCTCAGCCTCGTGAGTAGCTGGGACTACAGGTGTGTGCCACCATGCCCAGCTAATTTTTGTATTTTTAGTAGAGACAGGTTTTCACCATGTTGGCCAGGATGGTCTCAATCTCTTGACCTTGTGATTGCTCACCTCGGCCTCCCAAAGTGCTGGGATTACAGGCATGAGCCATAGCACCTGGCCTGGAATAGATGTCTTATAGCTGCCATTTGCTGGGTCATGAGTTTCTAAATTTAAAACATGAGACATAGGTGTGGAGGTGTATCATATTCCCCAAGACTCTGCTTTGAAAATTCTTTTAATCTCCAAATAGAAATGATAATTCAATAAGAAACTTTCAAATATACAGTTTTTTTCATATAAAAAATTGAAATGAAAAGAAGTATGACTACACAAGAGCATTTGACAGTTGACTAAGCAGTTCATTAAAGCCAATTCATTTATACAAGAAATAGATTTTAACCAAGAAAAATATACATTGAATAAAATAATAATTTCCACATTATCTTTATTATAGGTCATATAAAGAGAATATGTTCTGAGGTCTAACTCTGGAAAATATTTCCATCATATTTGTTTCTAGAGATTTAATGTTGTGATCTATTTCTTCTCTTCCTTCAGACACATATCTAAAACCTATGTTCCCTCTCCCAAAGTACACAATCTGTCACCAATTCACTCAATATTTTCCAAATATCACATTTAGCTAAATATTTTAGGTAACACAGAACTGCTGTGATAGTTAAAACTAGATCAATTCTCGTGTCTTCTACATAGTTACATGTACTATTTGTAAGAAAAATGTTACCTGCTTCAGGGACTATTTAGTACAGTATTCTCTCCACCCAGAATTGTTTTCCTGTTTCCTAGAGAAATTTCTCCTTCTTTAAAACTAAAGTTAAAAGTTACCTTTCCTGGCTCAGGAGCGAAGCTGCAGACCTTTGTGGTGAGTGTTACAGTTCTTAAGGCTGTGCGTCTGGAGTTTTTGTTCCTCTCGGTGGGCTCGTGGTCTCGCTGGCTTCAGGAGTGAAGCTGCAGACCTTCTCAGTGAGTGTTACAGCTCATAAAAGCAGTGTGGACCCAAAGAGTGAGCAGTAGCAAGATTTATCACAAAGAGTGAAAGAACAAAGCTTCCACAGTGTGGAAGGGTACCCGAGCGGGTTGCCACTGCTGGCTCGGACAGCCTGCTATTCTCTTATCTGGCCCCACCTACGTCCTGCTGATTGGTACAGCCCAGTGGTCTGTTTTGACAGGGCGCTGATTGGTGCATTTACAATCCCTGAGCTAGACGCAAAGGTTTTCCACATCCCCACCAGATTAGTTAGATACAGAGTATGACACAAAGGTTCTCCACGTCCCACCAGAGTAGCTAGATACAGAGTGTGGATTGGTGCATTCACAAACCCTGAGCTAGACACAGAGTGCTGATTGGTATATTTACAATCCCTGAGCTAGACATAAAAGTTCTCCACGTCCCACCAGAGTAGCTAGATACAGTGTCCATTGGTGCATTCACAAACCCTGAGCTAGACACAGTGTGCTAGTTGGTGTATTTACAATCCCTGAGCTAGACATAAAGGTTCTCCACGTCTCCACCAGACTCAGGAGCCCAGCTGGCTTCACCCAGTGTATCCCGCACCGGGGCTGCAGGTGGAGCTGCCTGCTAGTCCCGTGCCGTGCGCTTGCACTCCTCAGCCCTTGGGTGGTCGATGGGACTGGGCGCCGTGGAGCAGGGGGTGGCGCTCGTCGGGGAGGCTCGGGCCGCACAGGAGCCCACAGAGGGGGTGGGTGGCTCAGGCATGGCGGGCTGCAGGTCCCGAGACCTGCCCCGCGGGAAGGCAGCTAAGGCCCGGTGAGAAAACGACCACAGCGCCGGTGGGCTGGCACTGCTGGGGGACCCAGTACACCCTCCGCAGCCGCTGGCCCGGATGCTAAGCCCCTCATTGCCAGGTCCGGCAGGGCCGGCCGGCTGCTCGGAGTGCGGGGCCGCCAAGCCCACGCCCACCCGGAACTCCAGCCGGCCCGCAAGCGCCGCGCGCAGCCCTGGTTCCCGCTCGCGCCTTTCCCTCCACACCTCCCTGCAAGCTGAGGGAGCTGACTCTGGCCTTGGCCAGCCCAAAAAGGGGCTCCCACAGTGCAGCGGTGGGCTGAAGGCCTCCTCAAGTGCCGCCGAAGTGTGAGCCCAGGCAGAGGAGGCGCGGAGAGCGAGCGAGGGCTATGAGGACTGCTAGGACGCTGTCACCTCTCGGTACCAGTAGCTGGACTATGGTAAGTTAAAAAATGGCCTCCTTTGCTGTCTATTCAGTTATCCACTGTTTTTTGTGATGTGACTTTACAACTTTCTTATTAAAAATTGCTCTGCACTTCCTTACCTTTTAAATGTGCATTGGCCATGTCGTTTGACTAAGAGGTTTAATTGGAAGTAAAATTATATCAGGTGTGACACTACTTTTTGCAAGACTTTGCACACTTCTGCTCTCTCTCAGCAGCTTTTCACTAGCGTGAGATCTAGTCTTTTAGAAAACGAGACCACATAGATCCAACCTCTGTCCCAGCAGAGGTTGTTTTCGACCAGCCGGTCCCAACGCAACTAGCCAGTAGACAGCAGATATAACTGGCATTAGCTATGACTGGCTCTGGTTAACAGACCCACCTATACACCCTTTACACTCCTAACTCAATAAATCTTATTATTTTAAGCCATAAAGTTTGTGGTTAGTTTGTTACATGCCAATAGATAACTGATAACTTTTCTATAATTCAAATGATTAAATGTTTACTAAGCCCTTGATAAGAGAAAGTTGTTTACTAATTCTTTTTCCTAGTGTTTTAATCAATATACATATTTTTCATTAAGTATTGGTAGACTCTGGGTACTCCAGTTTCCTACTGCAGCCCAAAGATGTGCATGTTAGGTTAAGTGGTGTGTCTAAATGGTCTCAGTCTGAGTGTGTGTGTGTGTGTGTGTGCGTGTGCATCCTGCCATGGAATGGCTTTCTGTCTAGAAGTGGTTTCCACCTTGCACCCTGAATGCTGGAATAGGCTCCAGCCACCCATGTCCTCACATTGGAACAACTGGGTAAATAATTATCTTACTTGTTTCCATTAATCTTTTTAAAATGTATGTATAACTCATATTTATTCCAATGTTTGATATTTAAAATGTTTGATCTTTATTTAGAAGCTTGGTGATGTTTCTGTGACCAGGAATATGCTACAGGAATTAACTCTTGTTTATATCAATTAGCCTATGGTAAACTTGGTTTGTTTATATCTTCTTTAACTTAAAGTAACAGTTTCCAAGAACATACCAAGATTGTTAGTGAGGGCTGGGTGCAGTAGTTCAGGCCTGTAATCCCAGCACTTTGAGAGGCCGAGGCAGGCTGATCATTTGAGGTCAGGAGTTCAAGATCAGCCTGGCCAACAGGGTAAAACCCCATCTCTATTAAAAATACAAAAATTAGCCAGGCAGGTGGCATCACGTGCCTGTAATCCCAGTGACTCAGGAGGCTGAGGCAGGAGAATTGCTTGAATCAAGGAGGCAGAGGTTGCAGTGAGCCGAGATCGTACCATGCGCTCCAGCCTGGGTGACAGAGCCAGACTCTGTCTCAAAAAAAAAAAAAAAAAAAAAAGAAAAAAAAAAGAAACGTTAGTGAGGACTTCTTGTATTATTTCCACAAAATCAATTCAAATCTTAAAAAGGTCTACCTACATAAAGAGCTCTCAAAATTCCTGCCACTAAGAAATATTAGGAAAATATAAACTACAGACCGTATCTCTATGGAGATAAATTCTATTTTTAAAAAATTACTTACCATTATTTTTGGGAGAAACAAAAGTAATAGGTCTGTTTCCAACTGTTAGAAAGTCAAGGAGCTGGGCCAGGTGCGGTGACTCACACCTGCAATCCCAGCACTTTGGGAGGCTGAGGTGGGCAGATCACCTAAGGTCCGGAGGTCAAGATCAGCCTGGCCAACATGGTGAAACCCCGTCTCTACAAAAAATACAAAAATTAGCAGAGTGTGGTAGCAGGTGCTTGTAATCCCAGCTACTTGGGAGGCTGAGGCAGGAGAATCACTTGAACCCGGAAGGCGGAGGTTGCAGTGAGCCAAAATCCACCACTGCACTCCAGCCTGGGTGACTAAGCCAGACTCTGTCTCAAAAAAAAAAAAAAAAATCAAGGAGCTTGTAATCCAATCCAACAGATAGATATATTTAGGAATCAGATAATATTAGAAACTTCTAAATCAACAAGTGCCATTTAGTTTTCAAAAAGGTGAGTTAGGAACAGACGACGATTGGGACGAGAAGGAAGGTTTTCAGACATGTATGAGTTGAAATGAGCAAACCAGGTACCATGAATAGTGAGTTGACTGTCTTGCCTTGCATGTACAAAGAAGGTTGGCTGACATTGATGAGGAACATTGACAGAAAGCAGAAGCCCTCATCATCACAGCAAACAACATGCAGAGATATTGTTCCAAAGAACAAGAATCTGAAACTGTATTCAAAAATATAAACTTATTTTAAAAGATATCTCTCAAGTTGATCCTTTATTTAAAACCATATTTTGACAAAAGAAATTTGCATTTTTATACTAAATACACTTTTGTATTTTCACATGAAGTTGATAAATACCCAATATATATGAACCAAAATGAATTTAACTGAATCTACTTGTTTTTTCTTCTAGAGGTTATACAATTTTTAGTACTTTAATAAAATGATTTATCAACTAGTTAAAAATTGACTTTTTGAAAAAACTCTTAATTTTGAAAATACTTTTGCAGTATCAAAACAATTTTGTTTTCCAAGCTGTAATTTTTTCTGACAGTTTTGGAAAATAGAAACAAAACATTGGGTATATTCTATATGGATTTGATTGCTATAATATGTTACATAGTCTAATTTCATTTTTTTAGCCCAAACATAATTACTATTCTTTAATTTTTATGTTTAAAAACTCCATTATTTAATTAATTATAAAAATAAAGGCATTTATCTTTGCATATTATCAAGAATTGTTAAATACATGTATGTTTTTATTTTAATTCATAAAGATTTAAAATGTATTTGAAATAATTTAGACATTTCATGACTTTTCAAGGAAAATGTTAATAAAGAAAAAAAATTATGAAAACTATGTTCACTTTTTCTGTTAGGAACATCTACTTTTCGAAACCCTTAGTGATTCAATAACACAGAAAATGACCAGTGGTCTGAGGTGAATCTATGTTATTTATTTATGTATTTGTTTATTTATTTTTGAGACAATGTATCCCTCTGTCACTCAGGCTGGAGTGCAGTGGTATGATCATGACTCAATACAGCCTTGACCTCCCAGGCTCAAGCAGTCCTCCCATCTCAGCCTCCTAAGTAGCTGGGACTATAGGTGTGCACTACCATGCCCACCTAATTTTTGTACTTTTTGTAGCGACGGGGCTTCACCACATTAGGAAGGCTGGTCTTGAACTTCTGGGCTCAAGTAATCTACCATCCTCGGCTTCCCAAGTGTTGGGATTACAGGCATGAGCCGCCACACCCAGCCCTGAGGTGAATCTATAACAAGTCCAGGCCTAGCTCTGAATTGAAGAACATCAAAATAGAAGTGAACAAAATCAAATGAAGTTTCAAAAGACAAATTATTATTGATAAATAAATAGCTAAAAGAGGAAAGACCATAAGGCAATTGTAGCTCAGTAATTTGTTAGAAATATTGATGAAAAATTGTCATGCAATCCATATTATTTTTTGGTTTAAGTAAATTGGGTATAATTTAGCTATGTGCTTTTCTTTGAACACAGAGAAAAATTAGTGGCATCTGCATCTCCCTTCCTACATATACTCAATATTAGGTTTATCTAAATAGGAAGAGAGTAGCTATAGCTAATGAAGGAGAATTTTCAGCTGAAAAACAAATGACCCTACAATTATCAAAACTTTATTTTCTAATCTCTACTAATTCTAACCCTGGCCATGGGGACTTACATGATTTAATTACCTGCCACAGCTTGCCGTGGTTCTCAGGCAGAAGCATCTGCAAGTACACAAGCTTGGACCCTAGTAAGAGTTATCAAACTACGATCAAAAACTTGTGGTTAAATGTCACAATTCATTTTTTTTTTTTAAGACAGAGTTTCCCTCTGTCGCCCAGGCTGGAGTACACTGGCGTGATCTCTGCTCACTGCAAGCTCCGCCTCCCGGGTTCAAGCCATTCTCCTGCCTCAGCCTCCCGAGTAGCTGGGACTACAGGCGCCTTCCACCACGCCCGGCTAATTTTTTGTATTTTTAGTAGAGACGGGGTTTCATCGTGTTAGTCAAGATGGTCTCGATCTCCTGGCCTCGTGATCCACCCGCCTCGGCCTCCCAAAATGCTGGGATTACAGGCGTGAGCCACTGCGCCCAGCCATCACAATTCGTTTCTACTCTGCATTGTCTGAGAGAGAAAAAATAACTAGAGAGAAAAAAAAATAAATAGTAATGAATATTCTGCATTATAGAAGCAGAAAGCAAAACAAAGAACAAGAAGTGTGAAATGATCCAGGTCATTACCTGTCCCAATATCTCACTCATTGCCAAAGTTATTTTTCAAACAGCCACCTGCAGTTGGGCATCAATTTTATTTGTGGCTGGATCAGAGATGGAAATCTAATCATCTCACAGGGCAATTCATTTACAGTTTGTGCAGTTCCACTAACAAGAAGTTTCTCCTTTCACTTGAGTGGCAGCGGACATAGGTTAAAGGCAAGGATCCTGAAGACAATCTTCCCAAACTTTGTGAGTTTAAATCAAGGTGTTACCATTTATTAATCATACTGTGTGTATCACGTTACCTTTCTCTGTATCAAGTCATTCATCCATAAAAGCGGGAAAAGAATAATGCCTTTTGGGGGAAACTAGTGTGAAGAATAAATGTGACATACCACCTAAAGCCTGAAGCACAATTTTTGGATAACAATCTGTGTAAGAAACTTTTTTGTTATAAATTATTCTAAAATAATGTTTAGTCACTTGTCCTAAAATATCCTATGCCCAATCTGACTGTCACTGGAAAGGCTTTCTAATATTTATTTCTTTACTTTTACAAGGGAAAATAATTCTGTGTATTCAAGTTTTCTTTGTAAGATTCATTTCCTACTTTCATCGCTCTGTTTACCTACTAGACACAAAACATTTGCTACCGTGTCTTCTAAAATATGGTGCCTAGAACGAAAAAAACGAAAAGTCATTTCAGATACGCTCTCACAGGAGTACAGAATTTAAAGGGAAATTTTTTTTTTCATAGCCATGAAATACTGATGGTTTGTATTAAGTTGTTTTGTTTTGTTTTGATTCACATGAACTGTAGTTAGGCTAAGTCACTTATTGATAGTTGACTGTGTTTGCTGCGCAAACAGAATAGGGTAGGAGTTTCTAGTTGTCCATACGAGGTCCCATTATTTTAGCATGGATCAGGTTTCCTACTGAATAAATTTTTTAAAAATTCTACTTCTATAACCATGCTAACATTTGCTCCATTTGGTAGCATAGGTTGATGAATACCTTTTGTACTTTGAAATATTTAATGAATATAGGGTCAAGTCTGAATTTCAAGGAACATCACTAGAGACAACCCAACAGACTAACATTGATGTTTTGATTGATGTGCTTTGGGTATGGTTGTTATAGCGGGTATTAATTTATCTCACTTATATGAAACCTGCTTTAGGTTTCTACCTTGTAAACAAAATATTTTTTTGAGAAACTTTGCCAAACATCTGACAAAAATAGATACATTTTGTCTACATTATGTTTCCCAAATAGCTAATCTAAAATGCTATTATAAAAAAGAACTAATCAAAGAGGACTAATTCATAATAAATAATAAATCCATAATTATAACTCAGCAATAACTGATAAGTTCACAAGCATTGGTTAGATATGACACATGGATTCATATACGGGAATGTATGGTCATACAGGCAATGAAAGAAAATGTTATTGTTTACCAAAAATGTTTCCTATTTTTCTGAGCTATAGTTAAGTTCATTTTTCAACCTCTCTTGTAGTTAAACATCGCCATGTGGCTGAGTAGTAACTAACCTGTGGAATGTTTGCAAGGTAGTGGCTGAATTGTTTTTAAATAGAGTGTGCCTCTTTTTCCTTTTAATTCTAGGTAGTGAAAATGGTTAATAATGCTCTGGAGAATGGCCAGGGCCACATCATGGATGCATCCTGGTGTCTGAATCACCACGTTGAAGAAAATAGCCTGCTGACGAGGAATATCAGCTTAGAGAGAGTGAGGAATATCAGCTTAGAGAGAATGAGGAATAAACAGTGTTCGTGTGCTCATGTGCATGCAGGGGGTGAGGCTCTGGAGTCATTATAAAGTTCAGGGTTATAGTTATAGTAGTGAAGTCAACCAAAGCAATTCCACTTGAATCCTTTAGATATTTTAGTGGATTAGTGGTTGCCCAGGGCTGGAGGAATGTAGGTACGGTAAGTAACTATTTAGTTAGTACAGGTTTCATTTTGGAGTGATGAAAATGTTTTAGAAACAGAGGTAATCATTGTCCAGTATAGTGAACAGTCTAAATCACTGAAGTTTAAACTTTAAAATGATTAATTTTATGTTATGTACATTTTTCCTCAATAAAAGGTTATTAGAAAATTTAAAAATCAAACAGAGAGAGAAGGGGAGAGAGAGAAAGAGAGAGAGAGAGTTTCTTCAAGTCCTCTTCCACCAGATATTTTCACTGCTACCTTCTTCACCTCCTTCAGGTCTTTACTCAGGCGAGGTCTTCCCTTACCAACCTATCTGAAATTACAATTCTTTTATTGATACTTACTCTTCCTGCTTTATTTTTCTCCTTAGCACTTAGCTCTAACCTGCTATGTCTTTTTTTTTTTTTTACATTGTTTATTGCCTGATTTCTCCCATGAGAAAGGTGAAAGGAGAAATAGCTAGTTTAATTTGTCTCACTTATATGAATCCTGCCTACTTTCTAATAGAGAAAGTAGGCTCTATTAGATTAGGCATTCTTTAAACTGTTGTAATTCCAATTATAATCAGTATTTTATCTTACATTTTATTTCATTCCTAAAAAATGCTTCCTATATCATTTTCAGTTCAACGAGCCTTTCTGGAGAAAACTGAAGTAAATGGCAGCTGGTATATTTTGCTATTACAATATTATCCATCAGTATCACACCACTAGCCTCAAGCAGTGATCCAACTATTCTTTCATCACTTAACGGTGAATATATTTAACAATCAATTCAATTTTTGGCTAGTTAAAGAGCTCACGTATTGAAATCAGCTCTTTTAATGTTTTAAGACATGCTGATATTATTCTTAAAATTCAGTGCTACTCTTAAATTCCTCACAAGCTTTATGTTCCTTATTTCCATCTTAGGTTACCTCACCCTTTAATTTCCTCTAAGTTCAGAGGAAATTACTTTTAGCTTGTAAACATTTAAATTACTTTTAACTAATAACTTTTAAAATACAATTTATTTTTTCCTCTACGCTGAGACCATATGTCATTGCACAGCAGGAGATATTTTATTTGTAGTGCCTTCTAGAATGCTTGAGATATTGTCTATTTTAGGGATATAACATAAATCATATTTATTTAAATTTTTAAAAGCGTGTTTTCCTAAACTTTAGGGTCCAAGAGTAATTATGATCTGCTTTTCATTTAAATGGTTATCATAAATGTGAAGATGACATAATTATGATTACTCCTTCCCCAGGTGGCCATCCGTCCCTATTCAACAACTCTTATTTCTTGTTTATTGAGGTTCCATGATAAACCTTTTCAACAACAGAATACGTTTTTGTTTCTCCAAATAGAATTGAAGATTTTAAATAATTTATTTTACAGAGCAAAATAATAAAATTTATAATCTTATCCTAATCCTCAGAAAATATATGATTGCCGTAGAGCAAGTTAAAATTTAAAATAAATCAATGATCTCCATAATTGCTTGTAGTACCTTTGTGCTAATATTCAGTATACGGAACACTGTGGTAGTCTTGTTTCCTACTCTCATAGAGATAAAACTTTCAGCAATCTAAGGAGTGAATTAGATTTATTTTAGCAAAATAGGGCTGCTCATGTAACTTCTGGATGGATAGAGTTCCTTTATAACCATTGTGGCATGCCTCGGAGTCAGTTTTGTAACCTATCTTAGGAAATATCTCCTATCGTCTTAAAGGCTGAGTTGTTTGAAATCTACTTCCACCAAAAAAAGATCACTTACTTTTATCTTTTCTTTGAATTGTACCTAAATATTAAATCAACTCTAGGAATAATATGATGGAAGATGACATAAACAAATTATCCTAAAATAGAACTACAATTTTCTTTACTGTATTTTATTCTTTGGGTTGGATTTTGTAATTTCAGTTGACTATCTTCCTGATGTACTCTGCTGCTCCAATTACACTTTCTGCTGGATCTATTTTTTTTGGTGGTGCTGTTTGTTTGTTTAACAAAAAGCCTGAATAGTATCTTTGCTGCTTATGCATTAAATATACATAAATAGAAGCCTGTATGAATTATTTTACACAAGGAACATGTGATCAAATTTTGGACACCCCTGGTTTAGATTTTACTAAAGAAAAATCTTGCCAAGGAAAGCATTTCTTGTAAAAAAAGAATTCATCACCTAGACCTCTGTAATACTTCCGCATTTATGTCATTAAGGTAATAGTTTTCACATCCTACTCATTAGGTTAATTCAGCACACGGCTGCCTCCTGAAGCTTTCTAAATTATTTGCAACTGTTGGCCACTTCTTTTTGCAATTCTCTACTTCTTATTTCTATATGTTTACAATGTCAAATTTCCCCCCCACCATTTTTTTTTTTTTTTGAGACGGAGTCTCGCTCTGTCGCCAGGCTGGAATGCCCTGGCACGATCTTGGCTCACTGTGACCTCCGCCTCCCGAGTTCAAGCAATTCTCCTGCCTCAGCCTCCCGAGTAGCTGGGACTACAGGCAAGCGCCGCCGCGCCCAGCTAATTTTTGTACTTTTAGTAGAGATGGGGTTTCACCGTGTTGGCCAGAATGGTCTCGATCTCTTGACATCGTGATCCGTCCACCTTGGCCTCCCAAAGTGCTGGGATTACAGGCGTGAGCCACGGTGCCCGGCCTTCCCCTTATTTTATTCCTTCTTAATATTTTCTTTCTCTAATCATCTATTACACTCTGTGTTCCCAGGTTCCTGCATCTGGCATTCTGTTCTTGTTATATGCACTTTTCTTGGTGACCTCTACACCACAATACGGCTTTAAGTACTGCGTAAATGCCTATGAAACTCAGAGCAAGATCTCCAACCAAATCATCTCCACTGAGTGCTATCATACCGAAAGGTCAAGTTATACACAAAGCAGCATATTTATAGTATGTTTCCTTCCCCCTGTTTTATCTTTCCCAGTGAATGGAATCACCCAGCCAGTGTCACTTCTAATCTCTCTGCTTTCACTCGCCCTCTGCTATCAGTTAGCCAAAAAGAGTTAGAGTCTACTTTCTTAATATCTCGTATCCATTCCTTTTTCTCATTCTCATTTGCCATTGCCCTAGTTTAGGATATACTGTTTTTACCTGAGTAATTGGAATAACTTCCTAATAAATTTCATCCCCATTGTTGTTTTCCCAAAATCCACCCTTCACACAATAGCTGAGGTGATCATCCTGTAATGTCTATTGGTAAAGCTATTTCTGTTTATAGTTTTTCAGTGAATTCCTATAAGCTCAATTACTATAACATGAAGCCAAAGGCACTTCATGTTTTATTAGATACCAACTTCTGTAGTGTTGTCATTTGCCAGTTCCTCAGGTTTCTCTTCTTCAGCTACACAAAACTCTCTATTTTGGTGGAATGACTGCCACTGGGGAAGCATGTCACATTTCACTACTCTTCCCTTTCTCTACCTATTTTCTGCCCCACAACTTATACAAACATTTGTTGGATAGTCAAACAAGCTCCCTAACCTGTGTGTGTGTGTGTGTGTGAGTGTGTGTGCATGTACTTAAGTCATATTTCTCTTATTCCTGTCATATTTATGTGCATACTTTATATGTGTACTTTTTTCACATGTGGCACTTACCTGCATATCCCTGATTATCTCTTTACCATATTTGAAGTACCCTGAAAGCAAACATATTTTTTCTCCAGTAGTGTTAAGTATATTACAAGATGCCAAAAAAATTATTCGAAAAGAATGAAGAGTAAAACCTTACACACACACACAAAACAAACAAACAAACAAACAAACAAACAAACAAAAAACCTGAAGATTTATCACAATATATGATGATATGGTTTGGCTGTGTTCCCACCCAAATCTCATTATGAATTGTAACTCCCACAATTCCCATGTGCCATGGGAGAAACCCAGTGGGAGGTGATTGAATTATGAGGGCAGGTCTTTTCTGCACTATTCTCATGATAATGAATGAGTCTCATGAGATCTGATGGTTTTAAAAATGGGAGTTTCCCTGCACAAGGTCTCTCTTTTTGCCTGCTGCCATCTGTGTAAGATGTGACTTGATCCTCCTTGCCTCCCACCATAATTGTGAGGCCTCCCCAGCCACATGGAACTGTAAGTCCATTAAACCTCTTTCTTTTGTAAATTGCCCAGTCTCGGGTATGTCTTTATCAGCAAAATGAAAACAGACTAATACATGCGATATCTAAATATTTGCTGAATAAAAGTAAACAAGGTATTGTTTTACTCTTCTATCATAGAAATACATCCCTTCACACAAATGCCAATGATGCCTTTTTGAATTTATTTACCTCCTTGTTTTCATAAGAGTTGATTAATTCATTAGCGACCACCTGGTAACAGTAATGTTCACAATTTATTTCACTGAAGTTGTATTTTGAATCCTTTGCATATGCAACATCTCTATTCTTTCCCTGTCAGTATGCCCTTTCTTATTTCCATACAACCCAATAATAATTGTGAGAAAAACCAATCCTCCAGCTATTCAATTTCAGGTCCTAATCTAGCCTTTCCCTTCTTCTGAGTGTCCTCAATCACATAACACTAAACTTCATTTTTGACACTGTGACACATCAAGTTTTAATATATTCTCATTGTTTTTGAAGACCGTGCTTAGACCCCTCAGTTAGAATAATATTTTCCCCTGGGACAGTGTTCTCAGAAAGCAACTTATTTTCTCACCAAATACTCATCTGGCCAAGGATTTTTCTAGATCTATACTATCCTTCCAGATAATAGCCATTTTTGTACTTCACTGTAAAATCATTTTCTTGAAGATTCCTACCATGCAGATATGTTTTCACAATCACCTGGTGTAGCAAGGAATGCTGGTGTTTACCATTATTCATGCTTCTCCTTTGAACACACATAACCAACCTATATTTCCAAGCTTTCTGATAATTGTGTGGGGCCATCGGAGTTCCAGTCCATGGGAAATTTATAGACCTAAATTGTACTACTCCTAGGACTAGCCTCGAAAACATCTCACTTGACCCTTCTCACTCTGTCTCTCCCCTCATCTCCCAGCCACATGCGACAAATCCTGCAAAAAGCCAAGAGCGTGGAAGGATCTGGAGTACCTAAATCACCTTGAACACAATCTGCTACATACTCTTTTGGACTGTGATGTGAATTTAAAAAAGAGCTTTTTTGTTGTAATGAATGGGATTTGGGTATTTTAAGAATAGCAATTGTTACCTGCTTTGATTAATACATCTTCCAAATATCAGATGTAGTCTTACATTTCAAGGAGAATGTGACAAATGGCTCATTTTTTTCTCTGTATTTGTACAATTCCCATTACTTTTGAGTGACTTTATTGCACTCAGAATTTCTTAATATTTTCTGTAACTTATTTCTCGTCATTTATCTTCAGTAAATCACTCCTGAGGTCACAAGCAGGATTTATAATCCTGTGAACTGAACTATATCCTAAGTCCTTCTCTCTAATAACAAACACTTTGGTCTTTTAATCCCTCATATGTACATTTTTCATATCATGCTTCTTGGCTTTACTTTCCTGATGAAATCCATCATCATGTTTGGCCATTTCTTGTCATTCTTATTTTCAAGGCCCCCGTTCTTCTGCCTTTCTTCTACTTTCATCGAAACACAACTCCAAGCTAGACCTATCTAATCACAGACATTTTCCACCTTCTGGGCTGCTGAGCTTCCCTGGAGAAAAATCCCATAACTCTGCCAAGTGGGACAGATTTATAGTTTCCAATTTTAGCTGGGGCCTCAAAATTGCTTGTTAATCCTTTTACTCAATGACTTTTGGTTTGATAGCCCTAACCTACATAATGATGTGAGCACAACTCTCCCTTCTACAGTATCTTGTGCTTATTTCTGGTCATTTCAGAGGAGTCCTTTGTACAAACCCACTTCAAATTTATGAACTGCAGTCCCCCCAGTGTATTAGCCTAGTCTCCTTCTCCTACTCTAGCTACCACTTGCCCATTCGTGCTTTGCACAGTTGCCTGTGGAAGCCTCACCACTGCCAATTGCAATCCTGAAATGCCAGCATCACTGCCAGGGATGCTGTCACCTACAGCTGAGTACTTCACTTCCTTATAGTGTCACAATGATGTAGAGTTCATTATCTAGGCAGGTAAAAAAAAAAAAAAAAGTTTCCTTTTAACTTATTATCACATGTAGTCATCTGAACACCAAAGTAGCTGGGCTGATGGCCAGAGACTTGCAAAGTTTTCTTATGGAATCCTGAGAAAGTGTGGTCCTCATCCCTTAGTCATAGGTGCTCAAGTTTCTTTTTTGGTGCAACAAAGGAAATAGATACGTTATTCCTATAGTTTCTCTTTTTCCTTCAGCTCCTCCTTAAACCAAAATGTCTTCTCTTCTACTAGCTAGAAAACAGAAAATTGTGGACAAGCTGACATGTGCTTGTACTTAGGTGCAACAAGTTTACTAATGCACTTTTAAAATAGTGAACCAAATATTCTTTGTTACCCTCATCTGTGGTCTCTCCTTTTATATAATTCTTGACGGATTTCTGAGTAATGAGAATTTTATCCTTCTTATTCTTTTTGATATATATATATATATATCAGTAGGGGGAAAAATAGTTTCTCCATTCATTAGAAAAATATTCATTCATTCAACAAATAATTTCCTAGTGACCATACAAGTTGATATCAAAGTAGATATTTTTAATTCTTCATGTCTCCAGCACACACATAGTGCGAGAGTACAACAGCTCAGTAAAAACAGTAAGTACAATAAAATGTTAAAATAGCTGTGATAAAATTTGCTGTAATATAAAATGGGGTCACAAGAACGGGAGTAAGTAAGTCAATTTGAGTTGGAATCAAAAGTTTCTTAGAGGAAATGATATATGAGTAGTTTGCATTTGCCTATGAAAGTGGCTAGCTCTTTATAAAATTACTGCAAGCATCATAGTTGATGAAACAAGCTTACTTTTACAAGTTCAGAAAGGTAAACTATAATGGCTTATTTATTTCCCATGTAGATGTATGTATATGTAATCATATACATATATGGAATAGAAAGCTAAAGTTTCATATTAAACATAAAGTATCTTTGTCATTCTGTTCTTATCCTTACCATGCCATGGATTGGTCCTAGTACATTTATGCAGTAAGTATAATCTGACTATAGTTTTTCTAGTTCTCCCAGTGTGGCACTCTGCCTAATCTCCTTGTTTTTCACCTTACTTGAAATTAAACTTTACTATTTTAGTTAAAAACATTTAGAGAAAACCTATTTATGTGCAAAGGGCTGTGCTGTACTCTGTAGTTGAGAAGGAAAAAGGTGTTCGTGTTGACAGGCAAGGCTTGGTCTTTGCCCTCAATGAGGGCAACACAAAGGAGAAAAACTAAAATTTTATCTGAGACAGACCTCTCCTATTTGCTTTTCCAAAAGAGGACACTAGAGGGTTTTTTTGTAATAATTTTTTAAAGTTTTGTCTTGGCCAAAAAAATGATACTCCCTCTCTGCTTGGATAAAGTGATTGAAACTAGATATAAGTAGAAATTAATAAAACACATGAAAAACACATTGTCTGAGTAGGGGATACAGCCCTGGATTTGTTATTCACAATAAGACCTATGTGATTTCTGCCATTTAGACCAATATTACTTCAAGTATTCCAATATAAGATACAGCAAAATTTACCAAGAAGGGATATTAAGGAGGGCTATCAAGGAACACAATTTGGATCATTAGGAAGGGGGAATATTTTTGTTGTTTGCTTTTCAGTAATTGTTTTTTATGTTTTTTTAACTTTCATTTTTTAAAGAAATGTGAACTTTTTTGTTTTACTTATAAAAAGTACTTTATGGAGTACATAGTGATGTTTCAATACATGAATGCATAGAGATCCGATCAGGGTAATTAACATATCCATCATCACAAACATTTATCATTTATTTGTATTGGGAATATTCCATATCCTACATCTAACTATTTAAAGCTATATATTATTGCTAATCATAACCCTATAGTGCATAGAACACTAGAAATTATTCCCTGTAGCTTGCTGTAATTTTGTTGATTGTTTTTTATTAGGATAATGGATCAGCTCTGCCTTGAGACTGCACACAGAGATTACAAGTACTTAGAGGCTATATAGCTGCTTGATTCCCGTAACAGTTAGAGATCTTCAGTGTTTGTCATTAAAGTCTGTGCATTACATCTTTTAGTGAGGTCATCTTTATGGGTATTGTCAAGTAAATAGAGCCACACTAAGTAGGAGTAGACAAAAGAGTTTAATAAGGAGTTAGGACTTACACACATTTGGAAAGAGCAGGGGCTATGGGGGTCATAATGGCTGTCACTGAAAGGTCAGAGAAACAGAAGACATCAGCCTGAAAAACAGCTAGTACTTCACTTCCTTATAGTGTCACAATGATGTAGAGTTCATTATCTAGGCAGGTAAAAAAAAAAAGTTTCCTTTTAACTTATTATCACATGTAGTCATCTGAACACCAAAGTAGCTGGGCTGATGGCCAGAGACTTGCAAAGTTTTCTTATGGAATCCTGAGAAAGTGTGGTCCTCATCCCTTAGTCATACGTGCTCAAGTTTCTTTTTTGGTGCAACAAAGGAAATAGATTTTTGAAAGTTTGTTTGGAAAAGGCCACAATTCCCAAGTATCTTCATAATATCCTATACACTGTCTCAACTTGCAACAGGACAGCTGAAAATGTCAGGAAAATTCTGAGTAGCTGCCATGGTTGGTCACTGGGATCTCATCAAAGTGTAATGATTTCTCCTTACTTCTGCTTGTCATGTCAAATATGAGGGTCATTCATTGGTAAATGCTAATCTGGATCCAATAAATAAAGAGATGTGGTACTCAGTATGGTAATAATGCAAAGTTTACTAACATTCTAACAAAAAGGAGTGGTTACTTTATATTTGCTACCCTAAGACATTGCTACCCAAATTCTTTTTTTTGCTAATAAATAATCTGATGATATTTTCATAATCTGAAAGGAAAAACAATAGGTATATTATGTATATTTTACTCAATAGAAATAGTTGTGGCTCTGTTCATATAAGACAAAAGAGGCTTTAAGGGGAAAAATTCTTACTGGCTCTCTATATGAAAACTACATAATGATTAAAGCTTCAGTTTACTAGGAATACATAACAATTTTAAATTAGCATGCCCCTGTGACTCTAGCTTTATAATTTGTCTTTGAGTCAGGGTTCTCCAATTGCAAGTGACAGAAAGAATCTCTAACTTAAGTAGACAATAAAATTTTTGGTAATATCGGTTTTGATTAGCTCACAATGTTGAGAGAGAATATATTAAATTTGGCACAATATCTTACAAGCTGACTAATTTAAAATTTAGAAAACAATAAAAGATATTGTGCTTTATTTCCTAATCTAATATTCTGATGGTGATATATTGAAATCTGCAATGTATCTAATGATTTTCATCAGCTTGTCACATTTAAATAATGTCAAAACATTTTTACTGAACTGGTAACAGGGCAAAAATATATTGATTCTATCACTAATTAAAATATGTTAAGAATTTATGTGTTTTTCTTTAAAATCATAATATATTATCATTTCTGATTCTTAAATATAGTAGATAGGCCAGGCATGGTGGCTCACAACTGTAAGCCCAGCACTTTGGGGGGCTGAGGTGGGCAGATCACCTGAGATCAGGAGTTTGAGACCTGCCTAGACAGCACTGTGAAACCCCATCTCTGCTAAAAATACAAAAATTAGCCGGGTGTGCTGGGATGTACCTGTATTCCCAGCTACTCTGGAGGCTGAGGCAGGAGAATCCCTTGAACCTGAGAGGCGGAGGTTACAGTGAGCCAAGATTGCACCACTGCGCTCCAGCTGAAATGACAGAGCAAGACTCTGTCTCAAAAAAAAAGGATGTATATATACATATACTATAAGTTTATGTGTGTGTATGTATATATATACACTAGATGTATATACTATATATATACTGTAAGTATATGTATATACTATATATACTGTAAGTATATATATACTATAAGTGTATATATGTGTATATATAGTATAAAATGTATATATTATATATATTAGATAAAGTTTTACTTTTGAATAAAAGAAATAATCTGCAAGGCACAATTCAGCAATGGTTTTATAATATATGTATTGTTTATGTATGTATGTGTATATGCCTGAGTGACCTCATGTGTTTGTCTGTGTGCATGCACACACACATGTGAAATATACTTTATTGAAGTTGATAACTAATCATGTGGATAGGAATTCTGTATTCACATCAATCTAATTTTCTTATTAAATACCATTATTTTCTCCTCCTGAGCCAAGTACAATGTTTTAAACTAATAAAATGTCTTATTTTTAGTATTGTTAATATTCCCAGTGGTAGAGCAGTGTTGCTTTCATAAAATAATTCTGCCTTCTGGGCAACAGAATTTTTTTTCAGCACTAAATAAGACAAAATCAGTTTTGTAGCTGCTACCTGTTTTATTGTGTGTAGGCCTGTGTTAAGATACTTCATAAACTGTCAAATCCAGATTGGCACTGGAAACACTATAATGCTTGATATTTGATGAGAAGCTGTCAACTTGCCTCTCCCTGTCAAATTGCCAGATGCTTCTTCATGACCAGTTTAGGCTAAGAGATTACTGGTAGTCAGAGCTCCATACACAAAGATCTTAATGCTATATGATTTGTGAGAGGAGTGGGGTATATGCTTAATTGTTAAGTTTGTTTTTAGGACCTTGTAGATGAATCAATAATTCAGAAATTACATTTGAGAATTAAGCATTAAAAGGCATGGTAAATATCCCTCTGAGTAATCATATCCATAAAAACAAATGAGTCTTTGAACCTTAGGCTATAGTTTTAAGGGAGGTTATTATCCTGTTATTTGCTAGGATAATATTTTATCTCAGTATTTCTTGTTTTGAATTTAATTTATGTTTCACTAAATACCCAGCTAGATAAATATGTGGGTGTGTGTAG
This sequence comes from Nomascus leucogenys, assembly GCF_006542625.1. NCBI lineage: Eukaryota > Metazoa > Chordata > Mammalia > Primates > Hylobatidae > Nomascus > Nomascus leucogenys. Next base: position 38,447,449 of record NC_044387.1, on the reverse strand, counting down.
CTAGACACAGAAAGGAATTGACAGAACACTTTGGCTCTATTTTCAGTGCTATAAAAAGATAAAAGGCGGGGTGCAATGGCTCACGTCTGTAATCCCAGCACTCTGGGAGGCGGGTGGGTCATTTGAGGCCAGGAGTTCGAGACCAGTCTGGCCAACATGGCAAAACCCTGTCTTTATTAAAAATACAAAAATTATTTGGGCGTGGTGGCATACACCTGTGATCCTAGCTACTCAGGTGGCTGAGGCAGGAGAATCTCTTGAACCCGGGAGGTGGAGGTTGCAGTGAGCCGAGATTGCCCTACTGCACTCCAGGCTAGGTGACAGGGCAAGACCCTGTCTGGAAAAAAAATAATAATAAAAATAAAAAAGAGAGATAAAAAATAACAATAAACCTCATTCTATGTGGTCATGTCTTACTTGAAAAATTATATAGTTACTTAGAAAATTGAGGAATTTACGTAAATGTTTCAAGCTTCCCACTCTGCCCCTAATTTAAACAAAACACAAATGGAAGACACAATATTCCATTATTCGCAATCAGGAAGCCCAAAGGAGTAGATACTCCTTCCCTGAACTGGTTAAAAGCCGGGACACAACAAAGTGCTCCTACTCTGAACCTCTTAACATTAAACAAGTAATTCAAAGGTAAATACTGAAGTATATAATTTGTTCACCAGGACAAGTTTAGTGAAAGTCTTGAGGGCATTTGATGGCCGCAACACCTGTGTCCAGCAGCACTGTGGGTGCCAGCTATGCCCACTGTGGCACTATAACCTGATTACATCCTAGTTTCAGATCTTAACATCTAGAATTCTCATCTATTCTCTAGTAGTCCTGCTTCTCTCTCAACATTGTGAGCTAATCAATACAGATATTACCAAAAATTTTCTTGTCTACTTAAGTTAGAGATTCTTTCTGTCACTTGCAATTGGAGAACCATGACTCAAAGACAAATTATAAAGCTAGAGTCACAGGGGCATGCTAATTTAAAATTGTTATGTATTTCTAGCAAATTGAAGCTTTAATCATTATATAGTTTTCATATAGAGACAGTATAAATTTTTTCCTTAAACTCTTTTTTGCCTTATATAAACAGAGCCACAACTTATTTCTTTTGAGTAGAATATACATAATATACCTATTGTTTTTCCTTTGGAGTTCAACATTTTTGTTTCTTATATTTACATGTGTTTCTTGAAAACCATATATAGCTGGAGCGTTTAGACCATTTAGATTTAAACTGATTACTGATGATTTTACTTTTTATTTATAGCTTTAATTTTTGCTTTCAATTGGTTATTCTTGTTTTATTTTTCTATCTTTTCCTTTTTTGAGTATTTGAATATTTTTTAAATTCCATCTTTAGTTTTCCTTCTAAATGAATAATTGCCTTTAGAATTATTTCGTAAAGTTCTGCTTTAGACAGACTCTGAAAAATCTCTTTTATATACCCATCCTTAATATTTTTATAGCCCAGTGCAAAAGCACACCTTGAAGTTTCCTGTAGAGTCTTTCAAAGTGACTTGAGCCTATTGCTGCACAGAATTCTGGGATTCTAGCTCTATGGAGTATAACAGGAGACTATAGGCCATGGGCACTGATGGGCATACCTCAAAGGCCCTATGGATTTCCAGACTTGTCAGGGAGACACTAGAGAACAGCCCAGGAAGAGACCCTGAAGCCAGGGGATTGGGGCTGGAGCTGCACTTCCCTTAGAGTGACCTAATAGTAGCACTATGTTTCCATTACAAATATTTTTACCATATGTAGATTCTCACATTGACAATTCTGTCAGCATGCAGATTTACATTACATAGCCTTCTTGCCTCCATTATCCCTGCTGAGAATCATCTCTCCTCTCAGACTGGCCATTTTCTGTTCTTAATTTCTCCCTTTGCTCTATAAATTGTTAAGACTTTCTCTTTGCATTTAATTTCCTGACTAGTTTTTTATATTACTGGACAAATGTCTACATGTGCACACATACACGTGTGTGTGTGTGTGTGTGTGTGTGTGTTTTAACTGTGTTTCAGATTTATTTGATTGGTTTAATATGAGGATTGGTGGTGTTTGACACTTCTGGAATCTTCCAGTTATCTTTTAGAATATGGCATTTGCACCATTTTCTCTCCTCCCTCTCTGAAATCCCAAACACGTATCAGACATTCTCATTCTATCCTTGATCTTTCCTGTTTCCTTGTGCTCTTATGGCATTTTTTTCTCTGACAGATCTATTGTATTGAAGCTCTTTTTAAATCTTCTTAATTTGCTGTTTGACTATTTCATTGAGTTTTACATTTTTCTAGTTGTATATTTTTTTCTTGAATTTCCATTTTTTATCCAAGTCTGCTAGCTGACATTTTAGTTTCCTGAAGTTACATTCAAGTTTGTGGTCTTTCTTTTAATATGCTAGTTACTAGTTTTAAATTTTCTAGTTACATTTAGAATAAGAAATATTTAATATTAGTAATATATAAAGTTTTTGTTATTCACCATATCTTCATAATACATGTTATCTTTGCATCACAGAACAGATGCATTGTATCACAGAAGAAATTTCCAATGAACAGAAAATATTGGTTTTATTGCTTTACTTAGGAATTTCATAGGAATGCTGCTCAGAAATTTTAAAGATTCTTTCCTAGTCTAGGCCTTTTTAAAATTTTCTGTAAAGAAAATGTCTGTCATTAGAGATAGGTCTTTTAATTTTTCTCTCTACATATTCTTCAAAATTTGAACTTACAACTTGACTTCAATTATTATTTATATTTTGATGACTTTCCAAAATATATGTATCCATCTGAGTTCTTTCTTATCATCCTAAGGCCTGTATATGCTATTATCATTGGTAAATATCATTGTGGTGTTTTTGTTGTTTTAAAAGCATTTCAATTTTATTTATTTTTTAGACCTTTAAGTTCAGGGGTACATGTGCAGGTTTGTTACATAGGTGTCATAGGGGTTTGTTGTACAGACTATCTCATCACCCAGATATTAATCCTAGTACCCATTAGTTATTTTTCCTGATCCTTTTCCTCCTTCCACCCTTCACCCTCCAAAAGGTCTCGGTGTGTGTTGTTCCCTTCTAGGTATCCATGTGTTCTCATAATTTAGCTCCCAATTTTAATTAAGAATATGTGGTATTTGGTTTTCTGTTCCTGCATTAGTTTGCTAAGGATAATGACCTCCAGCTCCATCCATGTCACTGCAAAGGACATAATCTCTTTCTATTTAATGGCTGCATAGTATTTCTTGGTGTATATGTACCACATTTTCTTTATTCAGTCTATCACTGATGGACATTTAGGTAGATTTCATGTCTTTGCTATTGTAAATAGTGTTGCAATGAACATACACATGCATGTGTCTTTATAATAGAATAATTTATATTCCTTTGGTTATATACCCAGTAATAGGATGGCTGGGTCAAATGGCATTTCTGCAAAAACTCAATTGATTTGAGTTCACAATTTTTCTTCCCCTGTATTCTATTCTCAGAAACAGTACCATATGCTTCTATTTTGCTCATAGCTGAGTTGATAAGTCATAAATCCATAACACCCATTTATGTCACTGTTCATATCCAGAAGCAACAAATTCTATTGAGACTAACACTAATAATAATTTTTGCACCTATATTCTTCATTCTTCTTCTTTTTACCTCAGTGTGGATTACAATAATTTTTCCTGCATTGTTATATGAAATAGCCTTTGAATAGACTAATTTTCTCTGACTCTTTCCAATAGATTCTCTATGCCACTACAAATATTTTTTAATAAAAATAATCATGTCATTCTCCTGGCAAAATATTTCACTGAATACTTACTGATCTTAGATAAAGCGCAAACTTTTTAGTATGTTATTCAAGGTCATTCTTTCCTCCCTCACTTGTTCTCTATATCCTAACAATATTTCATGCCCAAAACCACGCCCTCCCTCAATTTTTGGTCTGTATGTGTGCACTTCTCCATCTAGACAATGTGCATCCATTGTTTAAACTTTCTAACTCCTAATTCTTCCACTTTTATTACAGTTGTCAGTTGTTTGAGGAAGATTTCCTTAAACCAATAAGGCTAGACTACTTTCCCTCATAGAATGAATAATCCAACCAATAATCCTATTGCTTATCATAGTGCATTATATATGCTTCATAATTAGTCTTTTTCCTTCCCTAGGCCATAAGCACAGTGAGAGAAGGAACTGACATTTTCCCTTTTAGCTGCAGACCTAAACATAGTGCTGGAAACAGTAGGCATTTAATTACCATTTGCTGAATGGAGAGTTGAATAAACCTTTAATTTGCAGTATAATTAATAAAATGTATGATATAAGTGTGATTTTAAACATCATCATGCTAGATGCAATGAAATGTAATGCATGTAATGAAGTATAAGATTTTTGTACTTAAGTAGTTTATAGTCTATTTCACCATAAATAATTAAAACCCCTTAAAGATACTGAACAATAAGCTGTTTACTATTGCCAATATATATTGCAGAGAATAATTCACATAGGTGATCATTGGAGCCATTTACTCTAATAATTCTCAGAAGTTCTATCACACCTCTCTCCTTCTAAACCACCATTTCTTGCCTGTAAATAATGCTATTTCTATGATAAATAAGAATAGACTTATCCAACTTGAAAAATAAACAGGCATTTTAAAAATAAACATATTTAGCCTATAACATTTTCAGTTTCAATTATATGTTTACAGTTTAGTGAGGGAGATAGTGTTCAAAATATACCATTTAAAACAAGACAGAGTAATTTAGAGTAATTGCAAGAATGGGCCTAATTATAACATAGTAGCAGAGGCCAGGTCTAGTTTGAAGAGCTATGATATGTTTTGATATAGCTGGAAAAATTGATGATCTTATAATAATGTATAGAATCTGAAAAATAATAAATCTATTTCTAATTGTCCAATACTGTCATTTGAATTTAGTGGGGATTTTGGAGATCTTCAAGCATATAAAATGTCTAATGACTTTATTATATATTTTGGAGTTGATAAAACAGATTTTAGAGAAAACTAGTGAAAATGGGAGACAATTAAATGTTAATATTTGTGAATAATTTTATTTCATAAATCTTTATATGTAAATTAATTTCATCAAAACCTTATATAGCAGTCAGGATTTGCTATGTGCTCTTTTCTTTCAATATTTTTAAATATAGTGGGGAAAAATAAAAAATAAGGAAATCTTAATAACTTCAAGAAATTAAGGTTATTCTCATAATCAACAGGCAATTAAAGTTTAGAAACAAAAATATTCTACAAATGAAAAATATGCATTTTGTAACCCCAATATAAATACAGCAAAAAATTTCTTTTTTAAGAGTCTTCTAATTAGGTAAATGTATTTAAGCAAAGGTGCATGAGAATAACCAAAAAGACACCCCTCTGCCACTATTATTGAAACTAGAGCAATTTGTTTAAATTACTTCAGGGTCGATATTGAGGTTGCTCTTTTATGTAAAACAAGTCCCAACACATAGCAACTATCTTTCTTTTTAGAATAATGTAGAATACATTATTAGGCCATTAATGTCAACATTTAGAAAATAAAGACATGAGTAATGTCATTCTCCATGTCTGTAGGCAGTGAGAAAGCCAATGATTTTCTTCTTAACAACCCTGAAAACAGATGTGAATAAATAGTATTTCCCCAGAAAGCAAAATCATGTCTAAGAACTTCACAAGAAACATGTTACTGGCCAGCAGTGCTGCATATTTAAAATGCTGCTGAGTAAGTTGGAGATCATCCTGATAACACTGCCTGGTAAAGAACAAGTTGGCACTTTGCTATAGATTTCCCTGCCAGAATCTATTCCTGTTTTACACCTTCATTTGACCCAGGATGGGTTATTGTATCCAAGATCTAAAACTAGGATCAAATGTATTTCTTTAATAATGTTACATTCCAAACAGGGACTCAGATGAAAGACGTATTGAAGGGCTTGGTTACTCACATAGGTACCATCATGCAGAAAGATAATGAGTAATATAGTTAAGAGATGTTCCCATCAGGGCACCTTGGATTAATTCAGACAATTGTCACAGAATGTCATACAAAACATGTCGTCAAAGTTTTTTAAGAGTGCCTATATATTGATAAATTAAACTTTTGTTTATATTCTTCAAAATGGTTTCCATGTGATAGATCATACTGAATTGTGTTTATTATAATTTATTTAGTGGATTGTTTTTTCTAAGTCTCATCAACCACATTACTCTCATAGGAATTTCATTAGTATTTAACTCCAACAGGTGAAACTTTAGGAGCTACCAAATTTTTGAGTTTCTTCCTCCCTGTAGTATCCAATATCACATGCCCTCCCAAGTCAGTCCCAGCAGTTCTTCCCACTACTATTCTCACTTCACTGCAGGTCACTTGGTGTTCCCCTTGAGTGAAGGCTGTGTCATTACCACCACCTTCACCCAGACCATGAGCTTCTCTGGGTAGCTGGCGAGCTCTGGCTAATCTGCTGCCCTCAGCGTTGCCGTTCATGTCCTAATGGTTGCTGGGGACTCACACTGTGCCAGTGGTGAGCACATCAACTGCTTTCTTCTTAACAGCTAGTTAAGGATCTGTTGAAGCCAGGATGTGTGTTACTTGTGCCGGAGCTGCTCACTTTGCACTCTCTTTGGACCTTTTACAGAGGCCAATGCATGCTCTATCAACATATTTGTCTTGCCAAGGTTACTTGACTCTGCTCTTCTAAGTAGCTTCTCGATATTGCACTATGGCTATTTACAGTCAAAATTGTAAATGTCATTGGCCATTGGACTACGAATTGTCACTTGTCATGTTACTTATCACTGTGTCCCCAGTGTTTATCACCAGGTCTGAGATATACTAATCAATCAATAAATATTTAAGGAATTGAACTTAATTTGCTTTGTCTGCTGAGACTTTTAAAGGTGGTCAATGTCTTTCAGCCTTTATGGGATACTCTTTTATAGAGATATCAGAGTTGAAGTGTTTAGACCCAAAGAGCTTATTAGGACAGTCCCTTCACTTTACATAAAGCTTTGTTATTACCAGGATTGGAAATATATATTTTACCTGGAGCGACGGCTCCTTGTGACCCGAATGCACTGGTACTGGTTACCTAAGAAACCTTCCTAGAGGTACACTATAGCCTTCCTTTATCATGATGTTGTTATTTTTCAGACCCCTTTCTCCTTCTCTCCACCAATCTACATGATTTTATCAGGCATATTGTGGATATTTGAGGCTCAGCTGTGCATAAATTTTGGGTTGTTTTGTTTAAGTATTCTATTATGTATGTATGAGATAAAGGTATGACTTTCAATCACTTTGCAAATATTAAAAACCACATTAAAATATTTCTTTTTGTTAACACACAGTAATACTAAAGCTTCAGCCTCCAAAATGTAGTGAAGTCAAACATTTTAAGCAGTATTAAAGAATCTTAATATCCTTTTGAAAGTTTTACCATGGATTAGCATTATTGGCATGGATAATTAAATTGATTAAAAACATCATCAGATTTGTTAAATTGTCATTAGTTCTGTTTAGTCCCATGGTAATGGTAATTAAAGTGGAAAGATAGAAACTTCAATTAGAAAGAAAAGCTCAGAGCTCTTGTTTTCTCTAGATCTAATGAACACCTGGTGCCTTTGTAATCTATTATAGCATTGGAATTTTTTGAAAAGTAGAGATGGAGGAAAAATAAAAAAAAAACATTAGGACAATTTCTTTGTTCAAAAATCCTTCAAATATCTATTGTATGCAGATGTCCCAAAGGCTGTGGGAAAATGTGCCAACTCAAGATTTATTTCATATAATTTAAAAAAATGCTTTTTTCAAATTAGGAAATCATGTCTTATACCCATTTCTTTAGTGGGCTCATGCAATGTGGCCTGGATCTTGCAGTTATTCTCCCTCTCCTTTGTGTCATCTCATCTGTTTTTCAGTATGCAAATATATAAATATTCTCTATTATCCTCCATCCTAAGAACAGTTACAACAACAAAACAAACTCTTTTAACTCCATGCTTAATTTTGTTTAGTACATAAGAGAATTTATTACCCTTTTCCATTTCTCGGCTACATTTTCACAGAGACATTTGTTGAGAAAGTATTCATAATATCATACAGCATATCCTAGCCTCCTATTTTTCCCTCAATTCATTCCAACAGGACTTTCATCCCTATCACTCCACTGAAACTGAGCTCCCTATCACTCCACTGAAACTGAGCTCACTGTCTCTCCAGTGACCTACCTGTTTTTCAGTCCAGCCATTCAAAATTTCCAATCATAAGGAATTTGAACTCTCAATAATAGTGGGCAGCATTTATATCTTCATGCTCATAATACACTTTTCTTGTGGGTTCTGTGACACTGTTTACCTTTATGTTTTGCCTACCTCACCAGCTGTCACCTAGGTTTGGGTTCTGTGAGACTCATATACATTTAGTCTTGGTTTTTCTCCTACTACATCAGCCATTACTGAGTTTCCCTTGTTGGCTCTTATTCTACTCCTTCATTTCTATCTGTAGGAATGTTTCAAGGCTAAGCAGTGGACTTTCTTCTTCTCCCTAGCTATACCCTCTCTTTACTTTGTTCAATGCCCCTACTTAAATATTGCATTTATACTGATGACTCCCACATTTATGTCCTTAGCTTTGACCACTTCCCTGAGCTCTAAGTGTATATTAGGATGTCTAAAGGACATGACAGATACTACTGACCAAAAAAACTCTCTATTTCAATTCCCACCAAAAAGCATGTCCGTCTCTCAATCTCCTGTGCATTTTCAAATAGCATCATTCCCCTTGTTCTTCAGCATTACAAAAGTGCCATTAAGGATGTGGAACAACTGGTATATATTTCATTCATGTGTAACATTCAAAATGGCATTCTGATTCACATAATGAAGATTATAATAGTAGCTTCATATTTAGAAGACATATTAACTTAATTCTTAGAAAAAGCACTCAAGTTTCAAAGAAATTGACAAAGCACAAATGTCATTAGGATGCCACACATGACATGCGGCCATTTCTAAATAAATACCTGGTGTAGTCTGCCCCCATATCATAAGGTAAATAATCAGTTGACACATTTTTATTGAGTGCTTCCACTGGACTAGACTTGTGTTTCATGATATTTTTACCTGAGTGATTTAAAAAGGCATGATTTCAGCCCTCAAGTGGGCACAGGAGATAGGCAATAAACAAGTAATAAATTAACAATTACTACTTAAAATCGGTAAAGGGTGATAGATTTAAGGAAAGTCAATATTTAAAATGTGAAGGAAAGCTTTTCTAAGTTTTTTTTTTTTTTTGCTTGTTTCAACTGAGTTCAACAAATTCTGAGAAAGTATAATCCATAGACATTGTGCAAGGTAATGAGAATGCAATGATGTATAATGTATATTATCTGACACCAAGAGGATAATAGTCTACTATCCATAACTATTAAAGTGATGGTTGATGCTTTTTGATTTTCCTAAATAAATGCTTAATTCACTTACTTAGTCTGAAATCTAATTTTGAATATCAGAATTTAATTTTTATTCTTGCTGTAATTTACCTAGACCATGGTTTCAAATATGTTCAATATAACACCTACTTTGGAATTAATATATATCAAAAATTTTTATATGATGTCTTTTTTTCTATAATTATGTAAGAAAAGTAGTCCATGTTACTATGAATTTTATAACTCTTTAAAATAAGTGTTTAGCTACTCAGAAGATAATTTATGTACATTTTAATTATGGTCTTATATATTGTAATGTACATTATTTAGTCTTTGAAAATTCATACATTTGGAAAATAGATTCACTATACTTGAATTTTCTACTGCCTCCTACCTGGACATGAGAGAAAAATCAATGTCATACATTTGTACAATGCATGAAAATCTACAGGGGAGGAAGAGACAAATAGATTTGGCACAGAGGAATTTTAGGGTAAATGACTCTGAATGATACAGTAATAGTAGTTACATGTCATTATACACTTGTGAAAATCCATAGAATACAATACATGTGAACCCTAGTGTAAACTATAGGCATTGGTTGATAATGATGGGTAAATATAGGTTCACCAATCACAATAAATGTACCACTCTGAGGTGGAATATTGATAGTGAGGAAAGCGGTGTATGTGTGAGGTCGGGTATGTGTGAGGGATGAGAACTCTCTGTATTTTGCAGTCAGTTTCACTGTGAACTTAACACTACCCTAAAAACAAAATCCATTAAAATGAAACAAATAATTATGTAGGGGGAAAACCTATCAATGTGTGTACATATGTGGATATGTATATATTTATGCATAAACACAGAAACACACATAACTATGTTAAATTGTAGATTAAGACTATATACACATATGTGGTATAAATATATTAACTTGTTTGTATAAACACACACTCACAAAGAAACTTTATGACACTGTATCTGTATATATTATTAATCCTCACGGCAGCTTTTTGAGATACATACCTTTGTCACTTTAATGGCATACAATCCAAGACAAAATGTTGACATTCACTGCCAAAGTTCACTAGCTCTAAGGGCCACAGCAGGGGTTTGCCCCGATCTCTATTGTTAACCATTATTTGTAATCATCTTATTACCTTCCTCTGCTGAATTTGTGTCATTATACCTGAAAACATCTTTTTAAAAATGTCTTAAAGCTTACAAGTTATATTTCAATATTTGTGTTGAGGACTCTGGCAACCTTGTATTTAAACTGGATGTTTTTATTTGATGTTTCAGTTAAGAGGACAGCTGCTTTTCTGTAGTTAAAGCAATAAGGGCATTAAGAGAATGAAATATTAAATTTACTTTGGGATGTAAATATTTTTCAGTGTGTGATGGCTTACGAGAAATTCTACATGGGCGCTAGTAAATGATCTATATTTTTGCAAACTTTCCTCAAGCCATGAGATTCTGCAATGCTGACATGATTTGATTTGGTGAATGATGCAGGTGGTGTTGAAATTGAGCGTTTTCTTACATTTAACTTAGGAAGTTAACTTGCCCTTTGTTTAAAATTGATATTTTTCCTGATTCATTGAGTAACCACATCCCTTAACAGTGACACTTCTAGGCTGGCTCGAAGATATACACATCATTACTGTGAATTTAGTTTAACCATTTTCATTTTTAAATTAACGTGAACCTTTAACCACCTATCACAACCCACTGTCTTTTCCTTATCTATGTAAGTGTCTACTGGAATGGTCAGTTTACACATTAATGTATTTTTTTAGATTTTAAAATGAAAAATTTAGCTGACATAATGCTGCAACACAAAATGCAAGGTCGCCTGTCAGGAAAAAGGAAAACCCAGGTAAATAATCTCATGAGCAGATTTCTGAATGTTTGGCTTATTCCACATTTATTTAATACTTAAAACTGCCAGAGTGGGCGCAGGGCCTAAAAAGAACTTGGTAATAGGGATTTAGATAGAAAATTTTGACAGTTACATGATTGTATAAGGATGTTCCAATTCAATGTTTTGGAAATATATAATTTTTGCATGAAGGATGTATGAGTTTTTTTTTTCCTACATAAATTAGAGTAATTGGCAGGTACCACTCTGTCTTATTTAGTGTGGGTACTTTCTCACAGAAGGTAGATTTGATTGAAAGATGGCAGTGAACAAATTTTCTCTATTTCCATAGAAATTCCTACCAGTTTTTAACTGATTAACCTGTTTTTGATAGTTAATCAGTTACTTGAGCTTTCAGAGTTAACTAATGCCTGCTTTAATAATGCTTCCAAATAAGCATGGCTTTCCACAAGAGCTTCTCTAAGCAACTGTTCCAATATGACAAGTCCTGCATAAAGCATTGGTAAAAAGTATTTTGTTACTCTATACAAGTTACTCTCACTTAGTCTAGTTGAGTGAGAACTTAAACTTTACCTTTATTTTTCCAACTTAAAGGAATATCAGAATATTTTATGTTTTCAAGCAAGCTTTAAATTATTAATTTAATAACTCTAATCTTCTTAAATCTATTCCAAGTTAATATGGTATTGGTTATGCATAAGTCTGCTACCGATAAACAAATATTGATGAAAGATAAATGAAAAAGTATTTTATGTATGTTTTTTCTAATTAAAATAAATGGAGAGTTATACTTACCAATAAGAGAATAATGAGTCCTAAAACTTTTTTGTCCCTTAAAAGATATGTAGGTTGCATGACACATTGATACTATTTGTTTAAAAACAAATGGTATACACCATTAATTAAATGCTAACAGAATCGTTTTTCAAAAATAAACATATACTTTGACCCCATGCTGGAAAAACCTATACTTGTAGGCTTATTTAAAATATAAAGCTAAACTTTGAAGGTAATAAATCAGAAAATCTTTAAATATAAATATTAGATACACCCTTATGATTTCTGCAGTTTTGGTGTTGGTGGGGGGCGGGTGGGATAATCAGCTATTTGAGCCTTCACAGGGTTAATTAATGCCTGCTTCAATAATAACTCAAATCATAATGAAAATTTGTTTCCATGTGGTCCATTTTGACACAGACCAAATCATCACACTGAGATTTATCATAGCATGAATGTTTTGAGAATAAATTTTTAAAAATACCTAATTTGTATTGAGCTAAATTTCATTTGTCATGTTGCTTTCATAATTTATTTGGCATACATTTATTTTCTGACAATATTTATTGAGTAGGAATACCACTGTGAGTAGTTGAGATGTAGCCAGCATCTTTCCCGTTATTCTTCTCAATAACCTTGCTTCCTCTTGTGAACTAATATGTTACACACACACACACACACAAACAGGCTTTGCCTTTTTCCATGGGTGAAGCATGAAACCTGACTTACATCAATCAGCCCAGTATACTCCTTTATCAAATGACTTTACTAAAGGTAACTCCCATTGTCTTGGGAATTTTTGAAATTAGTTTTTTTCTCTTTCTTTCCATCACAGGGTTAAAGAAACGAAGCCTAGAATAGCTTTCATTATTTGCTGCCATGAAGAACATAAAGCTAAGGGGTTAGAGCCAAGAAAAATCCTAGGGAAATTGATCTAAATCCTAATCACATCTATTGCTAAGCCAAATTTAACTCTTGGCATTGTGAATCATGTAACATAATATTTTTTCTGCAATTTATTTTTCCAGTTTGAGTCAGATCTGCACTTATTTGTAAAGAAGTATACAACATATAGGGCATTTGTTACCAGGAGTGGGGTTACAGGTAATGGGCTAGAATGGTTTTAAAAAAGGAACTCTCTGTCATACGAGAAGGTAAAAATCTTTGTTTTTCAGTTGCATAACAGTTGGTTTACTTTGGACCTTACAACATGTGCTACCAATATTACAGTATTCAGTAATCGAAAAAAAATAGGTAAGATGATAGATTCTATATTTAAAAAAAAGATGAAATCTTGCTTTGATATTTACTTCTGAAAGCAGACAGAAAGGAATGTTTTACCAAGAGTGGCTCTTCTGTCTGTGATCTGTGATAAAAGTACTAAACTTAATTTTGAGGGCCCTCCATGCTTGGGAGAGTTGAATTACTTAAACCAAAGAGAGGGCTGGCTATAAAATATTTAGAGATGAGAGACATAGTAGGAGAAAATATAAAGGAAGAGGAAATATATGGCCTTCCCCTAGCATATTTGTAAAGTACTGTCTTACTGAAAAATTATATAAACACATTATGGAAATAAAACTGAAATAAGGATTGAGAGGCAATACGTATACTCACCCACTAATTCCCATTGTTTCTATTGGCTTCTGCAAAGATACAGATTATACATATATGTGTATGTAAATAATCTTCAAAATATGTCTTATACAGATAAATGTTCCCCAATTAAAGATGAAAACAAATAATAACAACATTATTTTTCAAAAGCCTTTCATGTGACTATCTAATTTTCAACTTATTGAAGGTTGGTACATTACATGTTTTCCAAATGTAATTAGCTGACATTCTTTTTATACACATGCCAAGTATTATTTTTCAATCTGGTATACAAACAATATTTTTCTAAGATGCTGTGGTTAATGATCTTACAAGGCCTCATTAAGAATCATTTTTAATAAACATATATAAAAAAGACTAAGTCCAATGTCCTTTTTAAAGTAATATTTAATTTCATGAATTCCCATTTACAAGTGGAATGGACAGGAATGATTTTAATATTTGTATATTAATTAATGATATTTTGATGCAATATATATGGCAATAAACCTCCATATGTGTTACCCATTAGTACTGTATTTTTTTAAATGGGGATGAAACACTAATAATCACTACCTGTAAAATTAAGAACATTTATTATTTTGGTGAGTTTACCAATCTTTTCTGAGTTGTAAATTCTTAAAAAATAAATTCTAACAATTACAGAATACTGATTTGACTTCCACCTTTTTCGTACTTTTATTTTACCCCAAAGCAAACATTAAACACATAATCTTGCTAGGACAGACCATCTTGTTGGTATTATGAAACACTGGTGGGAGTAAGAACTAGTATCATTGATATGCAAAATTGTGCAGTTATCTCTGCAAATCACTAGGAAAATGTTGAAAGGTTAAAAATCAAAACAAAATATAGTGGTGATCCCCAAAAGTATTTTGACATTATTTTGATGATGAGTAATTTAGTCTCAACCAAAATCTTTTTTTCCCATTCATAATAATCATCCTCCCCTCAAATGTCTTTTAAAAATACATGAGACAGTTCAATAACAAAAAACCAAAGAGCACGAACTATTTTCAAAACAGAAAAATCTCTAGTGCTGAAAGAAATCTCAAAGAGCAGATTCCTTTGCAGACATTAATCAATGCGCTTGCAAATATTATGAAGATTTCTCTTTCCTCTTTGGCGGACAGTCTACTCTATTTGAAGTTTCCACTCCCACTCCGTTTTCTGTTCTTTTTTTACAAGATCTCGACCGTTTCTTCTTCATACATGAGGCCTGAATATTAGAATCTTCTACCCACCTCTGAAGCCAGAGAGTAATTAAGTTCCATGTTACGTAGGCTTGGATAGTGCAACTGGACGACAGAACAGCAATTTTAGCTGCCAACACATTTACATTTCCAGTAAGGGAATCAGGATTCCGATTCTGCGATCCAGCCAGGTGAAACCCAACAGTGAGTACGGAAACAATTAAAGTCACAAGTCTACCCAAGATAAACACAATTGCCCACAGAGATATGCCTTTCTGGTACTTTTCATCACTAAAGTAAAACAGGCCGCACATGTGGGAAAGTAATTCAACAAAATAATGCAGTACCAAAAGAAGAAGTCCCAAATGATTCAAGTACAAGAGATAAGCTCCAGTAATGTGGAAGAGGTGAAGACCAATGTAGACAAGTTGACGAGGGATGTCTTGTTTTTTGGTTTTCTGGAAGTAGAGTTCAGGAAAAGCATGAAACCAGTAAGCCAACTGGGATATGTAGAAAAACTTCATTTGAAATGTCATCATGCTATGGGGACGAGCCTTCCATATGAGAGTTGGGTCTGACAGGCAGTTTTCAGAGATTAAAATGAATGTGCCCCAAATACAAGAGAAAAAGTAGAACACACTAAACTGACCAGATTCGTTAAACTTGTTTTGTTTCGCTTTGGTGAACTGCATTCTCTTGTTAATTTTATCCAACACATATTCCTGAATTGTGGCATGAATGATGATTGCCACTAGCATGTAGAAGAAAACCGTGGCCAAATCTTTGACACCATAATAATAGAGGGACTTTGATCCCGTGGCTTGTTCCTCTGCTGCAGGGACAGCAACACTGTGCTGAAGAGTGAGAAACACGATGGATGCTTCTGCTGTTCCCTCGAACACAAGCCCCAGCAGGAAGAACATCCCCACGCAGGAGACGATGTCCGCATGATTCTGCAGGATGAATTCCTGGCTCAGAACGGGGGGGTTCTTGGTGCTCTTCTTACGGAGCCCCATGGTGGCGCTTCCCGGATACTCACCAGCGAGCCGCAGCTGCCTCCCCCTGGCAGCTCTTCACAGCGCCGCCGCCACGGTAGCAGCTCCGGGGGCTCCACTTCCCATCCCGAAGTCAGTCCCGGGTCGCAGCGGCCGCCCAGAAAAAAAATAAATCAAAGGCGAGGGCCGAGCTGAGCTGAGCATGCGCACCAGGGGGACGGCGGAGGCAGGGAAGGAAATCGAGCGCCGCGCCCCTACCCGGCGCCAGGCCCGGGGTTGCGAGCGGTGATCTTCAACGTTGATCGTCGCATCTTCAAACTCGCTGCCACCGCCAAGATGCTCCTGAATTCTTTTTTTTAGTGGCATCTTCATTAGTAATCATGATAAACCTATAGAGCTCTGGTTATTCTTCAGATCATTAATTATAACAACAATAGCATAATAATAACAGCAAACTCCCAGCACTACTTATCAGTTGCTGTGCTAAGCATTTCATTTATATTTATGAATTTAACTCTCCTGAAACACCCAATGAGGTAGATACTGTGATAATCTCCCCTCCCCCACCCCTTTTCAAGAGACAAAACACTGAGGCACAGAGAGGTTAAGTAATATGGCCAAATTCACATCCCTAGTAAGGGTTAGAGCAAAGATTTAAATCCAGTCTGGCTCCAGAGCGCGTGTTTTTCACTATTAAGCTGTATCGTCTTTTACTGTAAATCAATTATACCTGGAAATATTTACTAGGTCAACAAGATAGCATATTAAAATTATTTCCCCTATTTGCAATAATAATAATGTTTGCAATGATAACGTCTAGCCAGTATTTTGAAAGACTATGTGGCAGTTAGAAGGAGAGATGTATTAGTTCATGGAAAGGTCTTTTGGCTACAAAGCTCAAAACTGAATTTCTTCATTATAACAGATAAGAACCTCATATGTCATTTGTGTAGGTTTTGCATATATGGAGGAATTGTGAATTGAAGTTTCCCAAGACTTCACAGAGGACTTGGAAACTTTCAAGATTGGAACAGCCAGAAAGTAGAATCCTCACTGAACACTTGTGACATTCAGACAAGATCCAAGGAAAACTACACTGTTTTAAGTAAGGCTAAACTTGCCCTAAGGATAAAGCTAATTCATGCTTATAAACACAAAGTTTATAAGAAGCCTTGAAAAAGTTAAGGTACTCTAGGACTGTCTACCAGAATGCCTACTTGTGGCCTCTAGGTGCATCGTTAGTATTATCATGAAAGGGTGGCTTAATGTTCCAAAAGTGGGATTTCTAGCAAACAAGACAGAAACTAAATGGCCTTTTATGACCTAGTATTAGAAGTCACATTATATAATTTTCAGTATCAAGGTAGGCACAAGCCTGTTTTACTTCAAGGTGGGGTGAGGATGGAGGGGAGGGTGTGGACCGTACACATCAACTTTTAATGAGAAATGTACCTAGTATTTGCTAATTTTTTAAATAGCCACATCCTTTCCATTGGAAATAAATTTTGTTTCCTCTGACATGAAATATACACTTTTTCCTTCCAATGCAAACAATAGTCTCATGTCAATATGGCATCAGGTTCAGGCTTCTTACACAGGATATTTTTGTAAGCTAAATCAGATCCAGGAGCAGATAAAGGAAAGTCCTATCCTTTGTTGCACTTACTCTTGGTCTGAAGACTTGTGAACTAAAAGAATAAGGTTTTTGGCTCCTACACACCCAAAGCATAGGAAAAATGCAACAGACACTGCCATCTAAGAGTGAGAAAATGGATGCACACAGCAGTCAATAATCAATAATAACTATAAGATACATCCAGGTAAAGTTCCTAGATTTTGGTTTGAGTCCAATCTTCCTTTCTAGGAAATGGTGAAAGATTTTTTACCCTAAAACATGGATTAAATATTATAAGTTGATTTGTTTCTGTTTGTTGGCTTGCATATATTAAAAGATAAAAGACACTAGAAGCCAAATAGTGTTAACGTAATCCTGTTAATCTTTGTCTTTGTCATGTAATAGTCATTGATTATAGAATTAATTATGGAGTATTAATTACACATTAATACTTCAAGGAATTAACATTGCATAAACAAGCTTACAGGTGGAATCAACAGAACAACATATGAATCAGTTTCTGATAATCCTCAATCTTTTCTTGGTCTCATGTATTCAGAGGATTGCCAGGCATTGGTCGAATTATCTATTTAAAATGCCATATTGATTTTGTTATAAGAAACATTTGATTTAAAAATATCAATAAAAGTTCTCACTATAGTTAAGGTACTGTATTTCAAATAGGTGTTAATAATTAGTTCTTGCTGTTAGCTATGCAATACAACCTTTTGATGTCTGTGTTTTATAACTCAATATTATTTATATGAATAGCTTAGCTATAAAAAGCTCTTTTAAATTAGTTATTTGTATTTTAAAATAATTACCTTAAAATATAAACTGACATTGATTCTGATTTTGCTAAAATAATAAAGTACAGAAGAAACATTATAATACAGAGGTAGCCTCACTTTTCAATATTTTTATATCTAAGAATAATATAGTGTTTCCCTAAAGGTAAACTTCCACGGAAATTTTTTACTTCTAATATACTTCTATTTTAATCTTTGAAACTGTGCTTGAAAACATATGCTCAGAGACTAATAATCCTTATACATAGCTAGTTTATATGATTCATTTAGATAGTCTGGAAATAAAGCACGTGTTTCTCTTTAATTACTTGGAAATTAATAAGAAGTATTAGAACTATTAAAAATTAAATTATAATTGCCAAAGTATTTTTGGCAAACTTTAAACAGATGAGTATTTTATACTGTCCTTTCTCTATTTTTTTGCGACGGAGTCTCGCTCTGTCACCAGGTTGGAGTGCAGTGGCGCTATCTCAGCTAACTGCAACCTCCACCTCCGGAATTCCAGTGATTCTCCTGCCTCAGCCTCCCTAGGAGCTGGGACTACAGGTGTGCACCACCACGCCCAGCTAATTTTTGTATTTTTAGTAGAGACTGGGTCTCACCATGTTGGCCAGGATGGTCTTGATCTCTTCCCAAACTATTTTCTGGCTAGGCATGGTGGCTCACGCCTGTAATCCCAGCACTTTGGGAGGCTGAGGCAGCTGGATCACCTGAAGTCAGGAGTTCGAGACCAGCCTGGCCAACTTGGTGAAACCCCTTCTCTATTAAATATACAAAATTAACCAGGCATGGTGGCACACGCCTATAATCCCAGCTATTTGGGATGCTGAGGCAGGAGAATCACTTGAACCCGAGAGGTGGAGGTTGCAGTGAGCCGAGATCACAACGTTGTACTCCAGCCTGGGCAGAAAGTGAAACTCCATCTCAAAAAAAAAAACAAAACAAAAAACAACAAAAAAAACCTTTTTCCAAAGTGGTTACAATAAAGTTTGGTTACCTTGTCCACATTCTCACCAGTAGTTAGTAGAATCAAACATTTTAAAATTTAGCCATTCTTTGATGTTATTTAGTGATTTCTCATTGTCATTTTTACTTTATTTCACATCAGAATAGGTTTTACCAATTAGATTACAATGTACTCAGAAAAATGTAGAAATAACAGAGTTCCATTTTCACATCCTATAACTTTAAATGCTTACCTCACTTAGTGATCTTTTCCATATCCTTCCTTTCTGTATTTGAGAGCATGTGATAATTTATTTCTACTGGCAGACATATATGATGAGTATAACTAGAGTTAAAAAGCTGCACATACACACACATGCAGAGGTACACAGGTGCATTCATTTATAAATACATAGCATACACTCATAAATATGTAGTATTAGTAGTTAGCTTTATTATTTTATTTATTCCTTTGTCTATGCAAACATATTTATTGAATATTTTTTTCTGCCAAGGATTCTGTATACCCTGACATAAATTCTCCTTCTATACCGAGATTACATTCTGGTAAGTGTCATGGAATATCAAACGCTATCACTATGTAGTGAGGAAAATAGTATAAGGAATGAGAGTATGATACAAGATTATTTAATGGCTAGTTTGGAAAAGAGAGTTATTGATAGGAGTGCTGTTTCACCTGGGAGCTAACTGAAGGATTGATGTTACCCATTGTATTTTTCCTATTGCTGCTGTAAAAAAGTTACCACACACTTGGTGGCTTACAGAAACAGAAAGTGTATTATCTCACAATTTTCGAGGTCATAAAACTAAAATGGGTTTCACCAAGCTAAAATCAACGTGGTGGCAAGATTGTATTCCTTCTCGAGGCTCTAGGAGAAAATCTATCCCTCTTTCTTTTCCAGTTTAAAGATGAGTTCACCTGAATTTCTTAGTTTGTGGCCTTTTCCTTCAACTGCCAAGCCAGCAATCTCATCACTCTAAACTCTGGTTTCCTTGCCACATTGTCTCTGACTCTTTTGTCTCCCTCTTTCATCTTTTAAATATTCTAATGATTACATTGGGCCCACCAGGTTAATACAGGATACTCTGCCCATATCAAGGAACTTAGTTTAATCCACTTGCACAGTCTCTTTTGCTATGTGAAGTAACATCCACAGGTTTGAGAGATGAAGTTGCTGACATCCTAGATGTGGGGGCATTATTTTGCATGCCACACCCATGCTGGGGAGGAGCAAGCATTCAAAGAGAAATGTGCCAATCACAGAAAACAGTCTCTGTTTCCTTAAGGGATCTGACAGAATTAACATAGCTAAAGCAGGAAGCAAGGCATCTTACTAAGAGCAATAGTTATCAATCACAAATACTAAATATTTAGAGATACGTTTGAAATTACTTCAAAATGCCAAATATTTTACACATTTTTAAAGCTGGATTCAGAAATAGGATATGGAAATGGAGGACATTTGTGTATTCTGTGCCTTTACAGTGGAGGAAGATCACAAGTGGAAGCAGTTACCTATAAATTAAAACATAAAATAGATGTTTTGTCTTCAAAAACTTGGAAGACTTTTAATTTTCCTCCTGTCCTATGTCTAATTTTTTATAATTAATTAATTAATTTAGAGATAGGATCTTGCTCTGTCACCCAGGCTGGAGCACAGTTGTGCAATCATAGCTCACTGCAACCTCAAATACTAGAGCTCAAGTGACCACCCCTCTTCAGCCTCTGAAGTAGCAGCTGGAACTACAGGTGCATGCCACCACACCTGGTTAACCATGTTTAATTTTAAACAGTTCAAAAATCCATATTCTTATTTGTAATGTCAAGTAATTTATGTGGTGATATACACTGTTGTTTTGCTTTATATATCTAGAGAGTTTATTGAATTTATCTTTTACAGATATAAAAACAGAATCATGTAGATGTTATAATATTATGCTACAAATGATGAAAATAACACATATTGATGGGATTTGGAAGTTGGAAATAGTGTTTTCTATGCACCATAATCTGTTCATTTAGAACATATCAATATGCAGTACTTTTAAGAATATACCCACCTGTGTCCCTTATAAAATTTCTCTTTTCACAAGTTAGTATATTTTGAAAAAAGTTTATGACTAATATGATATTTCTCAATACTTCCAAGAATATAAAGCAGAGAAAACAGTTAAAGTACATTTTCTGGAGAGAAGAGGTAAAAAGCAAGTCAATGTATTTTTTAAATGATGGCTTATATGACAAATACTAGCATAATGACAGAAAAAAATTGTCATAAAAGGAAATTGAAGGTATGTTCAAATACGTTACTAAAGTTTATGATTTGTTGATTATTAGATATTTACAAAATATAATTTTAGAATTTGGCTTATGTTGATTTCTATAACTTCATATATTGAACAAGCATCCATTGGAAAACTATTAAAATGGCCATTGGTATTACACACATTTTTGCTCTTGCTGAATTCTGTTTGATTATGCCAATATTCACGGCAATAAGTGACATGGTCTTGTGTCCTCTTTTCTGGTTAAAACAGAGGATAAGCAAAACCAGTTTCAGTATGTTAAATCCAACAGCAAATCTCAGAGCCTTAAACAGAGAAAAATGCAATCTTTTTATGTAGTGGTTTTATGAAAAATCAATTACTGATCTCCAAAGTAATTGATTCATATCACTTTTTCTCTATAAATCCAGACTGTGGATGGTAATTATTTTTAAATTTTTCAAAATTTTTCTCATATACAGCAGCACAAAAGACAACTACCTTGAAAACTAAAGTGTGCAAAATGTTGGCAAGGGCAAAGAAGACTGTGCACCATTTATTTCTGACAAGAAAAATGATTCTAATGTCCCTAACATACCACCTTTCTCCCTTGTATAGAATGCATCAATCTATGGATGTCACTTTTGTGGCAGTCACGATTTATATTCTTCCTGGCAGCTCTCCTACCTTACAGGCCCTAAAATAGGTTTGGTTATAGCCTACAACTGCAGGAGAGCAAAAATCCATTTCCTGTATCCATTTCCGTGGCTCACACCCATTCGATGTCATTGTCTTTCTGATACTTGCCACCAAAGTTACTGATGATGTTACAAAACGGACAGACTGAGAATTAGACGCTTTTCACAAGACCTGATAATAAGTAATAATAAGGAACCAAATCTGTAAAAGCAAAGCAAAAATATTGTACAATAAAGGCCCCAAAGACAAAAGAAATCCTTATCATTTTCTGTTACAAAACAGACCTATGACTTGCAAATAATGCAAGTGAAGGTGCTTTAATCTTGTATTATACCTGTTTATGGCTTTTGTCCTAAATTAATTCATGCTTTTTAAAGTAATATGTAAGTGTGAAATTACACAAGTGCAATCTATTTTTAATGCTAATTAATCTTCTATCCAATGCATTCTTATTTACTAGCTAGTTAAATTTGCCACAAACTTTGGATAACAAATAACGGGATCAATAAATAGTTTATTTTGGAAATTTTGATCTTTTCAAGTATCTCTCTTCTCTACCAAACTCACAAGATACAATTTTTTTCCTGAAGTAGAATAACTGTGCTTCCAATAAGAAAAATATTTGAGTATTAAATAAATATTTCTAAAAGATACATTATGAAAGCACTTTTTTTTTTCCTAGACCTCCCCCCCAGGGAGGGGCTGCCGTGTTGACCACTGACATGCCCTGGTGACATTTTCTCCATTGTTTTGGGGATTAACATTTGGTTTCTCGTTACTTGTGCAAATTTCTGCAGGCTGCTTGAATTTCTCCTCAGAAAATGGGATTATCTTTTCTATCACATTGTCAGGCTGCAAATTTTTCAAACTTATGTGCTCTTTTTCCCTTTTAAAAATGAATGCTTTTAACAGCACCAAAGCACATCTTGCATGCTTTGCTGCTTAGAAATTTCTTATGCCAGATACTCTAAATCATCTCTCTCAAGTTTAAAGTTCCACAAATCTCTAGGGCAGGGGCAAAATGCCACCAGTCTCTTTGCTAAAACATAGCAAGAGTCATCTTCACTCTAGTTCCCAACAAGTTGCTCATCTCTATCTGAGACCACCTCAGCCTGGACCTTATTTTCCGTATTGCTATCAGCATTTTGGGCAAAGCCATTTAACAAGGCTCTAGGAAGTTCCAAACTTTCCAACATTTTCCTATCTTCTTCTGAGCCCTCCAAATTGCTACAACTTCTACCCCTTATCCAGTTCCAAAGTCACTTCCACATTTTTGGGTATCTTTTCAACAATGCACCACTCTACTGGTACCAATTTACTGTATTACTCTGTTTTCAAGCTGCTGATAAAGACATACCTAAGACTGGGCAAATTTAAAAAGAAAGAGGTTTAATTGGATTTTCAGTTCCACATGGCTGGGGAAGCCTCACAATCATGGCAGAAGACAAGAAGCAGCAAGTCCCGTCTTACATGAATGGCAGCAGACAAAGAGAGAATGAGGGAGAGGCAAATGCAGAAACCCCTGATAAAACTATCAGATCTCATGAGACTTATTCAGTACCACAGGAACAGTATGGTGGAAAGTGCCCCCATGATTTAGTGATCTCACACTGGGTCCCTACCTCTGACAACACATGGGAATTATGGCAACACAATTAAAGATGAGATTTGGGTGGGGACACAGAGCCAAATCATGTAAGTAATATACACAAAATAGTTCTTCAAAGTATTTATTTTTATCTGATAAGTGATAGCCTTCACTCATTCAATGCAAAAATTTTACCTTTCCTCCCTTAACAAATACTACCCATATCAGAAACCAAAAATGTATGGTAGTTTCCCAATTTATTCCTTTTATTGTTATGATTATAAATAAACCAAACTGGCAAAAAGGACAATAACATGTTAGAAATATGACTGGTAACAAAGTTTTCTGAGAAACCATGTTTACCATATGTTTCATTAACATCTTTCTGGTAATCTAATATCTCCTTTTGATACATAAAGATTGAACAACTTCCCTATGGGAAGACTAAGGGCTGGTGCCTCAAACAAGCCTTGTTTTAATTGGTCAAAGGCCCTTTTAGCCTCTGGTTTCCAAATTAGGGAGTGGGTTTTAGCTGCCTGAGTTTTGTTTATTAGGCGATATAAGGGACAAGCTATTTCACCATACCCAGGTATCCATATCCATAAGCTGTAGAACCCTGTAATGCCCAAGAATCCCTCAGTTGCTTGAAGGCTTTGGGGAGGGGAAAAGAGGAGACAGGCTTGAACATTTCTTTGCTTAGTGTCCTCGTCCCCTCTGACAAGACTAGGCCTAGGTTCTTCACTGAAGGCTGACAGAGCTGAGTCTTAGATTTGAGACCTTATTTCCTCTGTTAGCTGCAAAATTAAGAAGAACCTTACTGTGCTCCTGAGAGACTTCCTCAGTTGGGACACAAAGGAGAATGCCATCTACATGTTGTAAAACTTTACCCGGAGGATAAAGGAACTCAGAGAGATCTTTTGACAATGCCTGCCCAAACAGATGGGGGCTATCTCAAAATCCCTGAAGTAACACCATCCAGGTTAGCTGGGTGGTCTAGTTGAGGGGATCCACTAATGCAAATGAATACCAGGAGTCTGGGTGTAACAGTATTCAAAATAAGGCATCCTTTCAGTCCAGGACTGTGAATGATTTAGTTCCCTCATGTATTTGAGTTAACACGGTATAGGGACTGGGAACTGCCAGGTATATTGGAACCACAGCCTCATTAAGGAGGCAGAAATCCTAGACCAGTCTCCAGTCCCCAGTGGGTTTTTGTACCCACAATATCGGGGTATTATAAGGGCTGTTGCAGGATTTAAGGAGGCCCTGCATCCTCAAGTTATCGACGCTAGCTCCTAGTCCTTTCTTAACTTCTGGTTTTGGGGGATATGTCTTTGTTTAGCTAAGGAGGTAGGATCCTTAAGATGGACCCAAACTGGTATAGTGATTGTGGCTCAGCCAATTTTCCTTGAAGTTGCCCAAACTTCTGGGTTAATATTGGTCTCCACTAGAGGGAAACAAAGAGTCATTCCTGAAGCCAAAAAGATGGTGGTTCCTACATGAGCTAAGATATCTCTGCATGGCAAAGGAGTTGGGCTTTTGGGCATGATTAAAAAGGCATGAGTTGAGGTCTCCTCAACTACAACTAAGGGGTTGGAAAAATTTCAGATTAAAGGCTTTCCTGAGATGCCCCTCATGTTCATGCTGAGAGAAGTGGGGGCACCTGATTGTAGAAGAGAACTGAAAGGCCCACTCCAGTGTCCAGGAGGAGGTCCACATTCTTCCCTTCAACTTCCAGAATCACCCAGGGCTCCTGGATGGTAATGGTGGTCTGAACCACCAGAGCCAGGGAGAGGAGCCCTGGGACCCATCAGTTCTGCTGGGAGTGGCCTGCGTCTCCAGGGACAGTCCACCCTCCAGTGGTCCTATCACAAATTGGACAAGTTCAAGGTGGCTTCCTCATGTGGCCTGTGCAGTGCTTCCTAAAGTGCCCTGGCTTGCCACTTTGTAGCAGTTAACACTTGCTTCTCGGGGATTCTGGGGTTTGTCAGCCTGCAAGCCAGCCATTAGCGCCTCTTCATTTTTCTTCTGTCTCCCCTCTCTCTCAGGCTTCCTTCCAATCCCTATTGTAAAAGACTGAGGTGGCCACTTTCAGGAGGTTCTCCAAAGCACTATCTGGTCCTATGGCTTGCTTCTGCAGCTTCCTCCTGATATCCAGGTTTGCCTGAGTAATAAACTTATCCTTTAGGATTAGTTGTCCCTCAACTGAATCCAGAGGTAGAAAGATGTGGTTTACCAAAGCCCTTCTTAGCCTTCCCAAGGAGGCCCTGGGGTTCTCATCTGATCCCCAGTCTATCATGGATAATTTGGAATAATTGAGAGACTTAGTTCTAGTCCTTTGTATGCACTCTAGTATGTATACCTCAAAGTGTTTTCTTTTCCATTCTCCCATTTTATCATTGGGGTCTTATTTAGGGTCTTTCAATGGTACTGCTATTCTTCCAACTGGATAAGGCCCATTTTTTCCTGGCACAATATGATATATAAAGCTCATCCCCAAAATTTTCTGCCACTTGCAGGGCGGCCTGCTTTAGCAGTAGTCAGGGTTTGATTCAAAAGTAACATAACATCCTTCCAGGAGAATTCAAACACCTATGTTGAATTCTGTAAAGCCTCTAAATACCTGTCAGAGTCAGCATGTTACAGCTCTTTCATTCCCACCACCTACAGCACAGCAAATGGTGAAGGGGTGTGTTTCAGACTATTTGTGTTACAGCTCATTTAGTAATTCCATCCTGCTCTGGCCCATGGCTCCTGGGCTGGCCTGGCCCTGCTGCTGCTTCTCATCATGTGAGGTGGCCACCCAATGCTAGCAGAGGACGGGAGGGCTATGGTGTTACAGCTCTGGCTCAGAGAATTCCAATGTCTGCACCTCCAGAAAGGTTGCCACTGTTCACTACCACAGTCCAGTGAATGGGAGCATGTCACCATCCACAGCTCAGTGAGCTGGCCGGGAAAATGTTACAGCCTTTTTCATGCCCTCCTTTCGGCAGGTCCCAAGTTCTTGTCCCACGTCCAGGAAACAGAAAGTAATGCAAACTAGTGGAGGGTGAGCAAGGCAGAGAAGAACTTTATTTAGCAATAGAACAGCTCTCACTGGAGAGGAGACCTGAAGTGGGTAGGTCCTATCTGCAGGCAGGTAGTCCCAATGTGTGTCTGAGTGTGGCTGAGTCCAGGGTTTTTATGGGCTCAGAATGGAGGATGTGGATGCCAATTGGTCCATGAGTGGGCCCAGAAAATGCACCATTTGACTGGCCAAAAGGCATCAGGGAAGTTCTCACTCCAGGTCGTGGACTCCATGTGGAACTGGCAGTCCGGGCCCCAGACTTCAGGCCATCCCCGGCTTGAAGTTCAGGCCTCACTGGGGACCTGCTCCTTCCTGCCTAGGACCCTGTCTGCTTCCCCCCTGCCATACTTTGGTTAAATATATTCTCTGCTACTTTTTAATCATAGTTTTTGCTCTGAGAAAAGAATTAGATTCTACCTCTTTATCAATTCCTTGTTTTTTTGTTCTTTTACTTATCTTATTGGTCTGGGGCCAATTTAATAGTTACATATATCTTTATTCTGTCTTTTCAAGCACTGAACTCCTTACCTCTCACTTTGGCAGTTTCATCAACTCTCATAATTTGTATTTGCACTCAGGTCACCAGAGCTGATTAATGTGGGAAATAACAAGGACTTCTCAGAACTGCAAATTGCTTCCCTCTTGAGTAACATTGCTGCATGCATCCTGTTACAAGGAAGTATGAATACCACTGTTATACTTGTATGATCAAATAAGCTGGGCAAATTCTGTGCTTTGACTTTGAATGGTTTCTGCAAATTTTTTTGCCAAAAAGAATACTCTGCCAATGTTTTGTCTCATTGCTTATGCTTTTATTAAATAACACTAGTAAATTTTAATTGCAAACACTGTCAAAACACTTTATTTGTCCTGTTACTCATACAATACTTAAGAATGACGTTAACAAAAAATATGCAAAAACTATATACTAAAAACTGCAAAATAATATTTATGGAATGGAATGGACACAGATTAAATGAAATTAATTAATCAGAATCATAAAAGGCTTTTGTAGAATTTGAGAAGCTAACTGAACGATTTACTTAGAGAAACAACTACTTAGGACAGCCAAGAAAATCCTGAAAAAAAACACAACATTTTATATATTATAACACCTGATTTCTCTCTCTGTCTCACACACACACACACAGACACACAGTATAGTTTGCTGGAAAGGGTCGTGTGGGAACTTTCTGAGGAATTATGAATGTATTCTCATTTGATAGTAGTGATGATATTTATGATGGTGTATACATAAGTTTCCAAAACTTACTAAATCAAAATCTTATAACCTGTGTGTCTTACTATACTTAAATTCCACCTATACAGCAACAAAACAACCGCAAAAACAAAACAAAGTGACCCCATTTAAAAATTTTTTTTCAATAGTAATTTATTGGAAACGTTGGAGAGTGTGGCTGAATTAAACTGTAATTTAAATATTGCAATTTTAAAACTCTTATTTTTGGCAAGGAATAGAGAGATTCAGTGACCATAATAACAATATTAACAATAACCTGATTTTAGAGAGTAACATTCTTTAAAAATAATAATAATTGGAAAAGAAAAGAGTGGTATTAATATGTTACCATGTGCATTTTTACTTGTTAGATTCTTTCTACTATTTTTTTAAATTAGTACAAAGAATGACATTACAGACATCTGCATTCTCAAACACAACTCTATTCAATTCCATTGATTGCTTTAGATATTTTCCATGTTTGCTTCAGATTTTTTAACAGTGGAAACAATTCTGATACCAGGGAAGATTCCTATGTAGCCTTCCACAATTTCATTCACTTTTCTCCCTATTAAAAAATAACAAATATCTTTAAATTGTTTTATAATATTTCCCATGGCAGTTACTAACTCTATATATATATATACACACACACACAATAACTTAATATATATATACTTAATAACTTTATATATATACATCCATTTATATATATCCATTATATATATCTATAGCATATATACCTTCTACACATGTTTTAAACTTTAAATAAATAATGCCACAGCCTATATAGCCTCTGCATTGGTTTAAATGATACCATTATCTTAATGAGATTTTTCTATATATGAAATTATGTGTGGTTTTGACATAAAAATAAACACATTTCTCTCTTTTGTTGGACAGAATCAGCATCTTTTTTTTTTTTTTTTTTTTAAACACTTGGAAGCTCAGGGTCTATGCACCATGAAGAATTGTCTCAATGAATTCCAAGGGTCATAATGGAGAGCAGGTCCAATTACATTTCATCAACTGATCTGTTAAAATCTGTATATCATCCAGGGTGCATTAAGAAAAAAAGAAAACAAAAGATATTATATTGCTTACTGATCTACCTGGTTATTATATTAGTTGCTTTGATAATTAGCATTTTTTTTTTGCTGACTGCAAAGAACAGAGTTGTCAAATTTTCATTGAATAACCTCTGAAACTAAGAGCAGAAACACATCTTTCTTGTTAAATAGAGTGACCACTCTCACTTTTTAAATGTCTCCCAGTATCTCCGGTAGCATCACTGTATTGTTATTTCAGACCCAGTTAAAATGTAACTAACACTCATTGATTGATGAATTTTTCCAATTTCTGGAACAAATCCCTAAAGGAGATGATATTGATAAACACAAAAAAGAGTATTTTTATGTTTCTGCCTAAGATACTCATTCATGAATTTTTTACTCTCCTTGAAGCTCTAGTGTTGTGATCAATGTTGTGTCTATGAATCTTTTTCCCACAGATAATATTTTATTTTATTTATTATAGACATGGGGAGTCTCACTTTGTTGCCCAGGCTGGAGTGTGGTGGCAAGATCATAGCTCAATGTAGTCTTGTACTGGGCTCCAGAGATCCTTCCACTTCAGCCTTCCAAAGCACTGGGATTAGAGGGGTGAATAACTACATCTGGCCTCTCATAGATAATATTTTAAACAGCTAGGCTGGTGGTACTAATCTACAAAACACAGCTCAGGGCATATGATACTGATTTATATTAAGATACACAACCATATATGATTAAAATTACCAAATCTGACATGACTCACATAGCCTGCTCTCTGCTTTGTTTATACTATCATGTTCCCCTCTAACTTAATATTTATTCTGTGATATATCTGCTTTAATTAAAATTACTTTATATTCATAAATTCTTATACTGCTCATTTTAGAGTGCAAAACTCATATGAAATTTTAAACTGTATGTAAGTAAAGGGAGTATTTAAACTTGGTTCAAGTACTAAATAAGATTTTCTAAGGGTGATTCAGTGCAGTGTGAAAATAGATACTTTCTTATTGCCATTTCTTAGAAAAACAAAATTTGCAAGCTCAGCAAACACTGATTTTTAGTCTTTAAATTATTAAGATTAAACAGTGATTTTACATAGGTTATGCATCTTGCTTTTGAAATAATGAAATCTAAATATGGAAATAAAAGTTGAACCACAATACAATAACTTGTGAAATGCTGTGGAGTAACCATACAAGAGACTTGGAAATAAATTGTTTCCTATAGCCTTTTTAGGACATGCATTCATTTTCATTTCTGAAATATTATGTAATGTAAGTTTCATAGGAACAAAGTCTAGTCCTCCTAGCTGGTGGTATTGGTAGGATAGAGTGCTCATTTAATTTTCTTCTTTTATTTACTAAAATATTTGGTGTGGTTTTGTTGTTAATATAATTTGTTGTGTATTTTTCCTCCTGCCTTTATGAGAACCAAATCTATACATTGATCTTTGGGGATCCCATGCATGATAACAACTCTGGTAGTGTATTTCAGCTTCAGTTTTTTACTTTTTTTTTCTTTTTTAATTATTATTTAATAATTATTATTTAAGTTCTGGGATACATGTACAGAAGGTGCAGGTTTGAAGAAAACATTGTATTTCAGGGTGAATGACTTATTTCTGAAATTAGGGATAAGAAATGGCTTTCTCTTACTGCAATTTCTATTCATCATTGTAAAGAAATTCTAGTCATTGTGATAAGATAAGAAAAATAAAGTTTAATAGGAAAAATAAAACTTATTATCAGCCAAAGACATAGGCAATGGTTATTGATTGCTATGTGATACATCATGGCAGAAGCTTAAAATAACAATACTCTTTTTTTTTTTTTTTCGAGACTGAGTCTTGCTCTGTCACCCAGGCTGGTGGGTACTAGACTTAATAACTGGGTGATGAAATAATCTGTACAATAAATCCCCATTATACATTAATCTGTGTAACAAACCTGCACATTTACTTCTGAACTTAAAATACATGTTTTTAAAAAATCCATTTTGATCTAGATTCAACATTCATGCAATATTACTTCCACATTCCCTTAATCATGATACACAGGTTACCCTTGATTCAATGTTGGGAGGGATTACACAGGCTTTGAATAATAGGAGATGAGGATCACTATAGAACATGTTCTAGACTAGATACCATATCATAATTAGAAGCACAGAAAATGCAAAGAAAAAATGTATTGTTGAAATAGAATTAGTGATGGAATTTATCAGTTGTGTTTGATGTAAGTTAATATAGGAAATCAATTGTTTTTTTCTGTTTACAAGTGAAGTAATTAGAAAATAAAAAATTTAAAAGTAAACTATATGCTATAGCATCAATCTGTGTGAATGATTCATATTCACTTGAAATAATATGTATTTTTCAGATGTTGAGAGCAGAGTTCTGCAATTGTTTGTTGAATCTGGTTTGTGGGTAGTTCCATTCACATTGCTGTAAAAGATATGATTTCATTATTTTTATGGCTGAGTAGTATTCTATTATTTACACAATCATGAAAGAATTTACTTTATACAATCATCCTTTGATGGACACTTAAGTTGATTCCACATACCTGCTATCGTGAACAGTGCTACAATAAACATATGTAAGTACAAGTATCTTTTTTGTATAATGGCTTGTTTTCCTTTGAGCAAATACCCAGTAGTGGGATTGCTAGATCAAACTGTAATTCTTTTCAGTTCTTTGAAGATCAAATATTATTTTGAATTGCCAAAAGTTTCTATAGGGCAAACCATGGCCCTGAAAATTGTAGAGAAAGACAGGCAGATACAGAGAATCATAACATATCCTTGAGCAGAAACCTCTACAGAAACCATTACTCAGGTAAAAAACCAAAACTCTAATTGATAGAATGCTGAGGGTTAGTGTGGACAAGGGACAAGCCTGAAAAATGACACTTTCAGAAAAAACCAGTCATGAAATGGGTGGGGTACACTCTTTGAGTTTTACTCCAGAAACTCTACCAGGTCCTCACAGTGAATATTGAAGAAAAATCTTCTTATGCCCTCAACAGGAGAAGGGTGAAAGGAATGATATTGAAATACCTTCAAGCATTCTGTTATTTTTAACAAGATGTGCCCTCAGGAGAAACTTTTGCCAGAGCGTAACCTACCTGGGGGAAGGAAAATACAACTGGCTCTAGAGTTAAATGTGGAAAGGAAAATACTCAATTTCAGCTTCACTAGCCATCCTGTCCCATCTAAAGTGGGGGAATACTGAGGAGCCTTGATGAAGTTTAGAGTCCAGGGGCATAGGCTCATGGAAAGACTGACGATCACCTAATCACAGAACTGTTGAATGTTTTCTTTTACCAGTGTGTTACTAAGGCCTAATTACAGCAGTTCTTTGTATACAGTACATCATATACACCTTGCAAAAAACAAACAAGCAAACAAAACAAAACAAAAGGCATACTAGAAGGAAAAAACAAACAAACACACAATTTGAAGAGACTGAACAAACATCAGAACCAAGCAGGGATGTTGCAAATATCAGACTGGGAATTTAAAACAGCTCTAATTAATATGCTGTGGGCTTTAGTAGAAAATGTAGACTGCATGCAATAATCAATTGGCAATGTAAGCAGAGACACAGAAATTTTAAGAAACAATCCAAAAGAAATGTGAAATGCCTTTCTTTTAAATGCATTTGAAATATTAAAAAGAAGTTTTTTTAAGTTTTAAATTTTTTTTCAAAGTTAAAATATATTGCAACAGAAATAAAGAATGCCTTTGATGTGCTCATGAAAAGAGTGGATATGGCTGAGGAAAAAAAAATGTCTGAACTTGAGAGTATGTTAATAAAAACTTTCAAATCTGAAAACTGAAAAGAAAAAGACTGAAAAAAGTAGAACAGAGTACCCAAAAACTATGTGCTGTGTATAAAAGCGTAACATATACATAATGGCAATATCAGAAGTCAAAGAAAGACAAATATTAAAAAATCTGAAAATATAATAGCTGAGAAAGTTCCCAAATTAATGTCAGACACCAAACCCCAGATCTAGGCAACTCAAGAAACACCAAACAGAATAAATGCCAAAAAAAAAACAAATAAACAAAAACTATACCTAACTATATTGTATTTGAACTTAAGACTATCAAAATTAAAACATTTTAAAGCAGAAGCAGGAAAAAAAACACTTTGGCTATAGAGGAAAAAAGATGAAAATTACATTCAACTTCTTAGAAACTGTGTGGAAAAGAAGAGAATGGAATGAAATATATTTAGTGTTGAGAGAAAATATCACCAACCTAGAATTCTATACTCTGAAAAATTACGCTTCAGTAGTAAAAGAGAATTATTTTCTCAAACAAAGTAATATTGGAAAAATTTGTTGTCAGTAGAGCTTCCTTGCAAGACATGTTAAAATAAGTTATTCAGACAGAAGAAAAAATAATATAGATCAGAATCTCCAATTTACATACATAAGGAAAATGAATCTAAAAATAAATAAGCAAAGGTAAAATAAAAGCTTTTGTTTTTCCTTATTGAGTAGAAGATAACAATTTGTTCCACATATTAATAACAATGTATTTTATTATGTATGTGCATATATATGTGTATGAAAATATGTATATGTTTGTTATCTACAAGCTTAATAAATTATAATAATAATACAAAAGATGGGAGAAATAAATTAAAAGTATGTTTTTTCAGGTTCATTAAGAAATAATTGACAAAGTAAGAATATATATAAAGTGTATAATGTTATGATTTTATATAAATTATGAAATAATAACTATAATCAAGTTAATTAACACATCTATCACCACACATAGTAATAAAACATACAACATAGGAATGATTTGTTATTATAAAGTGCATGCATTACCCATGAAGCATAATGTTAGTGGAAAGAGGACCTAGGTTAGTGGTAAATGTATATTGCAAACTCAAAGACAACTACTAAAAGAGTAACAAAAGGAAACTAACCAATATGTTACGAAACAAAGAAAATCGTATCATATAAATGCTCAATTAAAACCACAAAAAAAAGAAAAAATGTGAAAGACAAAAATAAGAACAAAAAATAATGTTAACAAATAGAAAAGAGTAAAAAATATGGTGGCTATTAATTTAACTATATCAATAATCACGTTCAACTTTAATGTTCTAAATACACAAAAACAAAGTATGTCAGAAGAGATATAAAAACAAGATTCAACTATATGTTGTATACAATAAACTCACTTTAAATATAAAGACACATATAGACTAAAAGTAGAGGGATGGAGAAAGGCACAGCATGTGAATGTAAATCGAAAGTCAGACTAGATGTGTAAGTGTAGACAGAACAGACCTCAGTGAAAGAAAAGTTAGGGATAACATAATGATAGAGTAATCCTTCAAAAGGACATAACACATTTTAATGTATATGCACTTAACAACAGAACATCAAAATACATAAGGCAAACACCTATAGAACTGCAAAACATGATAGTTAAATCCATTATTATAGTTCAATAATTTAATACCTCTCTGTCAGAAAGACTAGCAGGCAGAAAAACTATAAAGATAGAATTGAGCTGAATATCCCCATCAGGCAACTGGATATAATTTCCATCTATAGACTACTTCATTCAACAACAGCAGACTATGCATTCTTTTCAAGATGACATGGAATATTAATCGAGATAGAACAGATTCAGAGCTGAAAAGAACCTTAAAAATTTAACGGAATAGAAAACTTACTATGTCTGCTCTAGGTCCCCAAAGGCATTAAACTAGAAATCAATGAGAAAGATAGCTTGAAAGTCTCAAAATAACCAGAGGTTAAACAATATACATCTAAATAACACATGGATCAAAGAAGAAATCTTAAGAAAAAAATTTAAAATATGTTGATCTAAATGAAAATAAAACACAACTTAAAATCTGTGGGATGCAGTGAAGGTGGTGTTTAGGGGTATATTCACAGCATTGATTACATATATTAGAAAATGATAATCTTAAATTAATTACCTAAGCTTTTATTTTTGGAACTATAAAAACAAAGGCAAATTAAACCCCAAAGTATCTAGAAGAAAGGAAATAATAAAAGATAAATAAATAATATTGAAAACAGGAAGTCAATGAAAAAATAAAATCAAAAGTTTGTTTAAAAAAATTGATAAACTATGCTAAGAAGGAAAGAGCTAGAACACAAATTAATAATATCTGAAATGAAAGAGAGGATACAAATACCACATGAATATTAAAAGATAATAAACAACATTGTAAACAATTCTCAGCCTACAAATTAGGTAACCAGGAAGAAATGGATAAATTATTTCTAATTATTTGAAA
The DNA here is from genome assembly GCF_006542625.1 of Nomascus leucogenys. NCBI lineage: Eukaryota > Metazoa > Chordata > Mammalia > Primates > Hylobatidae > Nomascus > Nomascus leucogenys. The sequence goes on along the minus strand of NC_044387.1, from coordinate 38,411,917 downwards.
GACATAGTCTGCCAAAACTCACACAAGAAGAAATAGACAATCTGATTAGGCATATATAATATATATAGTACTATACATAATATATAATTATATAAATAATATAATCAGTATATGTAAAAATATATAATAAATATGTATATAGTTAAATCTACAATAAATAACGTTTCAAAACAGAAAGCACGAGACCCTAATGTGCTCACTGGTGAGCTCTGCCAACATTTAAAGAAGAAAATTAAACCGATTCTGTACAATTTCTTTCAGAACACAGAAGAGGAAATATTTTTTAATGCATTCTTCAAGGCAAGCATTACACTAGTACCAAATCAGCAAAAGGCATTAAAAGAGGAGAAAACTACAAACCAATATTTCTCATGAACATAGATGCAAACATCAACAAAATATTAGCAAATCAAGCCTAACAATATATTTTAAAAATTACCCACCACAATCAAGTGGGATTTTTGTAGGTATGCAAGACTAGATAAACCCTCAAAACTCAGTTAATATTATCTTTCACATAGAGTAAAGAAGAAAAGTCACATGATCATATCAAAAGATGCAGAAAAAATGTGACAAAGTTTGACACCCATTTATGGTAGAGATTTGAGGAAAGTAGCGCTAAAAGTGAGCTTCATCAACTTAGTAAAGAACATCTACAACAAACCTACAGCTAATATCATACTTAGTAGTGAGAAATCTGAAGCTTTTTTGCTTAGATTTGGGAAAAGGCAAGAATGTTCCCTCTTACCCCTGCTTTTCAATATCATACTGGAATTCTTAGCTAATGAGATAAGAGTGAATGGAAATAAAAGGTATATAGATGGGGAAAAAATAAAACTGTTTTTGTTTGCAGATATGATCATGTATGTAGAAAATTTAAAAGAATCCATGAAACAAAAACCGGAAGAAGCAATTTATAGCAAAGTTGGAGAACTCAAGGTTAACATGCAAAAGTAAATTCCTTTTCTATGCACCAGCAAAGAACAAGCAAAATTTAAAACTGAAAACACATCACTACTTACATTAGCATACCAAAAATGAAATATTGAAGTACAAATTTTACCAAATATATCGAAAATAAATACGAGAAAAACTACAACATTGTGATAAAAATTATCAAATAAGAACCAAATAAATGGAGATATCTATGTTCATGAATAGGAAGACACAATAGCTTTTTCCAACTTGGTCTTTTGAGTCAACAACACCCTAACCATAAATCCCTGAAAGATATTTTGGGAATATTAAAAACCTGATTCCATAGTTTATATACAGAGGCAAAAGATTCAGAATAGCTGACTAAATTTTGAAGGAGAAAAATGAAGTTAGAAGATAGAAACCACTTGACTTCAAGGCTTACTATAAAATGGTAACTGAGACAGTGTGGCGTTAGTAAGACAACAGACTTATCAATGGCACAGAATAAAGAACCCAGAAGTAGACCTACGTAAATATATTCAACTTATCTTCAACAAATGTGCAAAAGCAGTACAATGGAACAAAGTCAGTCTTTTTAACAAATGGTGCCAGAACAATTAAACATCCATATGCAAAAGAAATAAATCTAGGCAGAGACCTTATACCATTCACAAAAATTAACTCACAATAGATTATGGACCTAAATGTAAAATATAAAACTATCAAACTTCTAGAAGATAACATACCAGAAAACCTAGAAAACCTTGGGTTTAATGATGACATTTTAGATACAACATCAAAAGCATGATCCATGAAAAAATAATTAATAACCTGGACTTCATTACAATTAAAAACTCCTAATCTGTGAAAGACAAGTTAGAGAGAATAAGAAGACAAGCCATAGACTTGGGAAAAAAATATTTTCAAAAGACACACAATATACAAATTACTTTTAAAATTCAACAACAAGAAAGTGAATAAACCAATTAAATAATGGCCAAAATGCCTGAAAACACTTTTTCAATGAAGATATAGAGATGGCAAGTAAGCATATGAAAATATGTTTTCAAAATTATATATTATTAGGAATTGTAAGTTGAAACAGCCATGGGATACCACTACATATCAATTAGAATGGTCAAAATTCTAAACACTGACAACATCAAATGCTGGTGAGGATATGCAAAACTAGGAACTCTCATTCATTTCTGGTAGGGATGCAAAATGTTACAGCTACTTTACAAGACAATTTGGTAGTTTCTTACAAAAGTAACTGTATTCATACCATACAAGCCAACAGTCATGCCCCTTGATATTTACCCAAAGGAGTTGAAAACCTATGTTGACACAAAAACCTGTACATGGGTTGTTCATAGCAGCTTTATTTATAATTGTCAGACCTTGGAAACAACCAAGATATCCTTTAGTACATGGATGAATAAATAACTCTGGTACATCCAGATAATAGAATATTATTTAGAGCAAAAATAAATGAGCTATCAAGCCATGAAGAAACAGGGAGAAAACTTAACTGCATATTACTATATGAAAAAATCCAGTCTCAAAAGGCTATATGCTATATGACTCCAACTACATAACGTTATGGAAAACTACGGAGATAGTAAAAGATCAGTGGTTGCCGAGCATTTGGTGTGAGAAAGGGATAGATACAAAGGGCACAGAGGACTTTTAGGGCAATAAAACTATTTTATATGATAATTTGATAGTGAATACATGACATCATGCATTTACCAAAGTCCATAGAATGTGTAAGACCAAGAATGAGCCATAACATAAACTATGAATCTTGGGTGATAATGATGTATCAATGTAGGTTAATCAATTTTAACAAAAGTACCACTCTGGTTCATGATATTGGTAGACATGGTGGTTGTGCCTGTGAGGACAGGGGTTATATAGGACCTCTCTGTATTTTCCACTCAACTCTGCTGTGAACCTAAAACTGCCCTAAAATATTATTAATAATAAAAAACAGCTTATACTCACTTTATCTTTTAGAAAACACCCAATATTTTGCATTCCTTTTATATCCAAACTTTTCAAAAAAGAACACTAAATTTAGTCACAGTTTCCAATTCTTCCCTTTTCATTCTTTCTTAAAACTAACATAATTGGACTTTGCCCACATCACTTCACCAAAATGATTTTACCAATGTCATCACCATGACCTCCATATTGTTAAATGTAATGATCTATTTTCAGTCTTCATTTCATTTACTTATACATAGTAATTAACACACTTATTTGACTGCCCAAGAGTCCTTACAGTCTTCTGGTTTTCTTTGTAACTTACTGGGCTCTCCTCTTCACTTACTGCTCCTTAGTATTCCAAGTTTTTGGTTGAGTGCTTACATATTCATAACTTAGACCATATCTATTTGCCATCTACATTTACTGAATAAGCAATCTCATCCAGTTTCATATTGAAATATGCCAAATATGTATTTCCAGTGTGGATCTCTTCTCTGAACTTTAGGCATTTGCATAAGAAATATTTCTGCATTTCAAATGTAACATGGCCAATATCAATTTCCTGGCCTTCACATGCAAAACTGCTCCTCTTATAATCTTCCTTTTATGAGATCAAGGCAATTTCATTCCTCCAGTACTCAGATAAAATGTTTGGCATTATCCTTGACTTCTCTATTGCCCTATGTCAAATATGTTTACAAATTGTGTTGGCTTTTCTTTCCAGAATCCAGCTGCTTCTTATTAACTTTTGCTGCAACTTTGGACCAAGGCACCATTGTGTCCTTGACTTCAATTTTTTCATTCCTCCTAGCTTGCAGGCTATTCTCAAAATAACAGAGTATTAGTCTATTCTTACACTGCTATAAAGAAAATACTGGAGATTGGGCAATTTATAAAGAAAAGAGGTTTAATATGTTCATGGTTCTGAAGGCTGTACAGGAAGCATGACATTGGCATTTGCTTGGCATTTGGGAAAGCCTCAGCAAATTTTCAGTCATGACAGAAAGCAAAGCAGGAGCCAGCACCTTCCAAGGCTGGGAGTAGAATGAAGAGAGATGGGGGAGATGCCACATGCTTTTAAACAATCAGATCTTCTAAGAACTCACTCACTATCATGAGAGCAGCCCCAAGGGAAAAATCTGCCCCCATGAGACAATCACCTCCCACGAAGTCCCACCTCCAAAGCTGAGGATTACAATTCCACATGAGATTTGGGTAGGGACACATCCAAACCATATTAAACAGCCAGAGTTAGTTTATTAAAGCATAAGCTGTAGCAATTCACTCCTCTAAACAAAGCTCCTAAATTTACCTAAATAAGTAAAAAGTAAAGATTATTAATTTTACCTATAGGCCCTACATAATCGGCTCCTTCATTATATCTCAAACTCATTTCCTAATATTCTTTCTCTTATTTCATTATTTCAACATTGTAATTCTTCATTGTCCTTCTTCAAATATTACTAGAGGACCCCATCCCAGGGCCTTGCACTTGCTCATTTTTCTGACAGTAATATTCTTTCTAATGATTTGCTTACAGCTCACTCTGTAAGTAACTTTGTGATTCTATTCAACAATTTCATTATTGATACTTTCCTGACTACCCAATACATAACTATAACACTTCCATCCTCAGAAACACCTATGCCTTTCTTTAATTTGTTTATCCTTAAAGTTTTTATTGTCATTCATCATACTACATATTGTAGATATTTGTTTTTATTTTTTCCTTAATTTCAAAAGTCTGCAAGTTCTCTGATGAATGGATTTTTTTTCTCTTTTATTATCTTCTATATGCTAAAACCTGGTAGCTTCTCAAAATATATTTGAAGAATAAATAAACAATTACACATTTAAAATGCAGTATAACAAATATTGTATTATAATTTAATGCTGAGGATAAATTCTGAAACAGAAATTTGCCAATTAGAACATAGATTCCCTGTAGTACCTTCCATTCTTGGGTACCAGATGTTAACTCTTCTACTGTATTACTTATGTGAACTTGAATCTGGGTTGCATTTCTGGGCATTTCTTCAATTTATATTCACAATTTTCACTATATGTACATATATATAATTTAAATATTTTAATACAGGCATTTGTCTTTGAGGATAAAGTCTTGTTTACTTTATACTAAATATGTGTTAGATAAATCGGTCAGCAAGCACAAAGTAACATAAAATGTTAGAGCTAGAATGGAATTTCATACTTTTTGGCTAAACATTATCATTTTTTCTTGAAGAGAATGTTTTTAGCTTGGTTTTGCTTGGATGGATATTATAAATTACAACTTGGCTAGGCATGTTTATTCATTCCATTTATTTCTAGCACCAACTATAGTGCTTTCCTCAATTTTCCTAACACTCAATACTTAAATTGCAGAATTTGTCAGAATACATGAAAGTAGATGGTGGTAAAGGTAAGCTATGTTGTCCTCATAAAAGTAAAACTTCGAACTGACCCGAATCAGTAATCAATATAACTAATTGTAAAATGAGAACAGTGCAATAATGAAATTTATTTTTAGGGTAGCAATAAAGAGCATATAACGGATTTTTGAATTTCTTTCCTGCTTTTTTAATCATGATAGAATGCTTCCTGGGTCATATTGTCATTGACCCTTATAGGAATGGCAGATAAAACAGTGCCAATTTGTTAGGCTAATAAGGACTAAGACAACTATGGTTTGGTACTTAATGTCCATTCTCTAATTAGAAGAAGTAATTGAGCAAGGAAAATAGAGATAGAGGCCTCTGATTTTTTTCTTCCTTTCCAGATAGCCAGAACATTTCATTTTCTTCAATATACAAATGCCTATCAGATCTTCCATTGAAAACTAATTAAAATTCTATTATCATTAAAAAAATCCCCAATAGGTAAATAATAGATCAAAAGTAGGTAAGTGATTGCCTAGAATTAGGGGTAGAGAGGGAGCAAATAGGCCGCTGAGGGTAGTGGGGAGAAATGGGGAATTACTACTAATGGTTACGGAGTTTCTCTTTTGTGTGATGAAAATGTTCTAAAATTGATTGTGGTGTTGGTTGAATAACTCTGTGAACAAACTAAAAACCAATAGAATCTACACCTTAGGTGGGTGAATTGCATGGTACGTGAATTATATCTCAATATAGCTTTTATTTTTCTTTAAATCCATCCTCGAACTACCCGGAGTCTGCAGGTTTTCCTACCTTATTTGTCCCAACACTGTCAACATGATTCATTTGAAAATGAAAGTATGTTATGTTACTCCAGGGCTTAAAGTGCTTCTATATTGTCTGTTGTGGTAAATCCAAATAAGACTAATTCAACGTATCACTAGTACATACTTGAAAACATTTCTTGACATCCTTTTACGTTTTTAGGTACATCCAAATCATTGTTCAGTTTCGTGACATAATGCTTCCTGTGTCATATTGTCATTGGCCCTTATAAAAAATAGAAAAAAAACCTTTGTTTTATTTTTATTGTTTCTTTAAATCTTCTCTCAGTCATGGATCTTTAAATCCTTGAGCAAAATATTAGTACTTTAATTCTCATATTTAATGTGCCCAATTAAGGTCAATGTATTTAGTTTATGCTTGGTAACTCATAAATTAATGAGCTACTTAATTATTTTGTCAATTATATCAAGAATTATACTCATTTATATTGTCAAAAACTACATAATATTTCTATTTTTTTCTTAAATCTTCAGGCAAAGCTATAGATCTGGAGTATCTGACTAGTATTAATTATTAAATAAAACAGCCCATGTAATGAATGTAACACAATTTTTCTTTTAAACTTCACTTTATAATAATTTGTTTAGTTCTCTTCTTTACTTTATAGGTGGTTAAATTAATGTGAAATGCAAGTTCATATTTTCTCTACTGCTGAGATTGTCTTCAGGTGACAAAGATAATGAAGCTAGCATGGTCTGTTGTCAAAGGAAGTAAGTTGATATTTAAACAAAACTAGCCAGTGATGACATTGTCATTCTGAGTACGTTAAACAATATGTTGATCAGAAAAAACAGATATGCATTGGTCTTTTGTAAGTAATCAGCTAGAAAGAGGAATTCAGAATCAACCTAAGGAGAATAGGAAAAACAGAAAACAATGTCTCAGAATGGACTCTGTGAATTTTCTAGCTGAGAATTTTTGATGGTGCATCAGTTGGGACGTCATGTTGCAGTGTTTAGTTGGGTGCATAGCAGAGGCTTTCCATTTCCTTGTATTTATTCATTTCTCACAGAGACATGAGCTAAGATTTTGTTATAGATTTGGAAATATTAAATCAATAGAATATATTAGATTCCATTGTGATGCTATGTGTCCTTATGAAAGTTCTGTTCCATGGCTTCGTATTCAGAGACACTATCATGTTGGCTAAACATAAAAATATTTCTTATTGTATAATGTGTTTCCAAAAGCTTAATATTTATGAAACTATTATATAAATGGATAAATACTAACAGCTGAGTTTGCTTCAAATCTGTGTTGTAGATAAAGTTATATTCTGTATTATCATACTGTCAGGTTTCAGTCACTTTCCTGATATCTTTTTTTGAAACTTTTCAGTCTTTAAAATAGCACTAATGCTCAGTGTTATTCTTAGAGAATTTAGGTGTTTATCATTACTGATGGTGAGGATGACACTAGTGGTTTTCAAGTTTAAATATGATCTATTGAGATTTAGGATTTGATATAGATATGAATTTCTGTCATTTTAGGTATTCTCTGGAAACACAGGGCTTTCTATGCATAGCCAGGATAGGCATACTCTACTGAAAAAATTGAATTTATTATTAATGATTTCAGTGTAGCCCCTCACGCCCCCTACACTCTTTATCAGAGAGTATAGAAATGACAATGAAGACTTTCCACTGAAATTTGGAAACAAAAATCCACAAGTGTTATTTAATTATGTAGACAATGAATATACACTGAACGTTTTACAGTACTATTTTTACTTTGTTCCAATGTCAACCACGCTGCCATCCCTTCTATAGATATGAGGTATAATATTTCAAGAGAAAACAATACTAAATTTTTACAGATGATGATAAGAAAGATACTAAAAACATCAGCTCCCCAAACAATGCTACTTTGAGACTGCTAAGTATCTGGAAAGATCTTGTTACTAACGGCAAATCTGATGGGTCTGCAGCAAACTCAATTCTTGTCTCCTCAGAGGAAATCACTCTGCTGAGGGGCACAGGGCTGAGGGAGAGACCAAGGCAAATGTTCAAGCAGAAATCAAAGTTTATTAAAAAGTTTTAGAGCAGGAACAAAAGAAAGTAAAGTATATTTGGAAGAGGACCAAGCGGGTGACTTGAGAGATCCAAGTTCTTTGTCAACCCTCCCTTGATTTGGGGTTTTATACATTGGCATGGTTCTGGGGTTTGCATTTCTTTTCCCGTGATTCTTCCTTGGAGCAAGCTGTCTGCACATGTGGTGGCCCACTAGCAATTAGGAGGGGCCGAATGCACAGTGTGTTTACCGAAGTTGCATGCATGCTCATTTGAGGTGCTCTTTCCTGACCAGTCAAGTGCTTTCCCAAAAAAAGAGAATTTCGAGTTTGGTCCGAGAGAATCCATTGTGCTGTGGAGATTCTGAGATTGGCAATTGAAGACATTTACTCTAATAAGCAGGCCAGAATTAGAAATTTCAAGTAGTGCATGAGCTTGGGCATGCCCGGCAAAACTAGGTGGATTTGTGTAGCAAGTTTTCCTGAGGAAGAGTAATATTTGGAGGTTTGGAGAATTTGGGTTGATAGTAGACTTGGTTGTTGTAAGTTTGGTAATTCTTTTGGTTAGGATATACGGTGAGAGTAACATTACCAACTGTACTAGGAAGAGCACCTACATCCATTTCATTTTTCCTCTTGGCCATAACACAAAATAGGGGCTACTCCCATTAAAGGGATATTAATAAAAATGTGCCTGAAAATTGGAAGCTCTTTGTGGCTAACAGAGAAATGTTGCTTTATTTTTGCAAGAAGACTATTTGCAGGCCCAAACATTTCTTTCAGATTAGAGTCCCATTAATAAGAAATATGTAATTCTGCCTCTATGCTTGTCCAATCTCTGGGGGTAAGGATGGATCAGCTCTCCCTGGTGTTAGTGGAAGAGCTAGTGCATAACCAGCCACAATATTTCCTTGTTTATTTATTTAGACGCTGTTAGAAAAAGTCATTCAAACTGGTCTGAAATATCCAACTTGTTTTCTTTGTTCACGCAGCACCTATAGACAAAATAAAAATGTAATCCTCACAAAACTATATTTCTTATTAATTTGACTATATAAAATAAAATAATAATATAGTTTATTGTTGCCATTTTACTCCCATGAAGTATGAAATATTGTATGAAGTGCACTAATGCTTTAAAATCATGGATGATCATAACATTTTTTATTCTATTAATTACTACTGTACTAATATTGAGATGGAAAAAGAACAATAACATAAAACAGTATCTGTATTTGAACTAGTTTTCCTTATTTCTCCTTACTCTTATTTGTGTTATTCTGTAACCTTATTTCTCTAGGTACAACAATTAAACCAAAGTTCTCCCTTTCCCATTCCTCTCTTGCTGTTTATGTGTTAAATACAAAGAAAAGAGTGGAGAGTTATCTTTGATTCAGTTATCATACATGAAAGAGCCGATAATCACTGAAAACTTTACTAGCACTGAGATAGTAAGGTGATACTAGCTATATTAATAAATATTTACCTCTCCAATTTTATCTATTTAAAAAATCTGTATAAGCAAAGCTAATTATGATTATTTTCTAATTTTTGTAAAACTTTTAAGAAGGTTCTTCCAAAATTTCACTACCTAGATTACTAGAGTGTCCAGAATTTAGAACATCCTGATGATCTATGTGTTTTTTCTGAACAATATAAAATAATATCTCTATGTATCTAATAATACATTTGATAATTGAATTTTACAAATATGTTTTATTTGTTATGCTGAAGGAAATACAAAACTTTTTTAAATATAGATTTTCTCCTTTTTTAATCTGAAACGATGTATTCAATTGTGTGGGTTATTTTTGTATTTAAATACTAGAGTCATATATATTTTCTCACTTTTTTAGCATAAAAACAGATAACTTTTATATAAATTTACTCAAGCCCCTCAAATTTCTACCTTACGAAAATACAGTCGGTGAGACAAAACTTGATTTCTGCTGCTGTAGTTGTTTCAAACTTTAACCAATATTCATCACCTTTCTCATTCACTACCTCACTCTGGATCCTCTTACCCCTTGGCCAATAATTCTGTAGTTGCTTACCCAGTAGACTAACTCAGTGAAATAATGTATATTGAACATATGATATGATAGTCTCTGATCTAGGTAGAGTTTCTATTGGTGAAGATAAAAGTAAAATTCAGACAAAAACTCTGAGCTTTTGGATTCATAGTATTTTCCGCACCTTTTCTACTACTTATTTTTGACCTGAGAGGGATAAGAATTTTTATTTTTTTAATTTTTTTTTATTTTGTAAGTACGTAGTAGGTATATATATTTATAAGGTACATGAGATATTTTTGTACAGGCATGCAATACACAATAATCATATCATCTAATAATATTGGGTATCCATTCCCTCAAGGATTTATCCTTTGTGTTGCAAAAAATTTAATTACAGTTTTAGTTATTTTCAAATGTGCAATTTATAAGCCAGGCACAGAAAGACAAACATTGCATGTTTTTACTTATTTGTGGAATCTAAAAATCAAAACAGTTGAACTCATAGCGATAGAGAACAAAAGAATGGTTACCACAGGCTGGGAAGTGTAGGTGTGGGGTTAGGATGATGGGAGGTTGGAGTAGTCAGTGAGCACATACACACAAAAAAGTTAAAGAATGAATAAGACCTAGTATTTGGTTTTGTTCACCTATATTTTTGTCTTGGCCTACAGGTCAAACATGTAAAATTATTCTGCAGTTTTCCTTTTTTCCTTTCTGACTTAGTTATTACTTAAAACACTGTTCCTGGCGATGCCACCGTTGGTCACCCATGCTATCTTTTTTGGATATCTAGATTTTACTTCTTTGGCCACTTTAACTAAAATAATAATGTGTCTTCAGATAATAATTTGGCCATTAAGAAATGCTCTTTAATTGGATGTTTCTTTTATTAATAGTCATTAACTCTCAAGGATGTTCAAGTTAGAGTGCCAGGTTTTAAGTTCCAAATTCTACATTTCACTTCTGCTCCTGTCTTGCAAAGGGATATGAACAGTTAAATAATCCTCAATATAAGCAAATCAATGACTGAACTAGATTCTCATAGAAACCGCCTCCTCCCAGGCCCTCATAGATCTAGGTTACTGACAAGTATATGGACTCAATAAGAATGGCTGGGCCAGGTGCAGTGGCTCAAGCCTGTAATCCCAGCACTTTGGGAGGCCGAAGTGGCTGGATCACCTGAGGTCGGGAGGTTGAGACCAGCCTGACCAACATGGATAAACCCTGTCTCCATTAAAAACACAAAATTAACTGGGCGTGGTGGCACATGCCTGTAATCCCAGCTACTTAGGAGGCTGAGACAGGAGAATCACTTGAACCTGGGAGACTGGGAGACGGAGGTTGTGGTGAGCCAAGATAGATCATGCCATTGCACTACAATCTGGGCAACAAGAGCAAAACTCTGTTTCAAAATAAATAATAATAATAATAACAAAAATAAGAAGAATGCTGGACTTGCCTCTGCAAAAGTGTCCCCAGGTTGGTCTTATGATATGCAGACCATATTGTAAGAAAATGAAGAAGGGAGATAAGAAAATGAAAGAAGTTCCTCTGAAAATAATCCTCAGTAGGTTAAAAAAAAAAGGGTAAAACTTGATCTTTAACTATAAAACATCAATTTCACCCATTGGTAAATAAAACATGGGGCTAATAAGTGTCTTAGACTAATTCCAATTGGAGAATCTACAGCAGCTGGTACCCATCCCACTAATGAACTAAGCAAAAAATGAGAACATATGTAAGGAGAGGGGGGTCCAAATTTCCTTCCAGAAGGCGAGCAGGAAAATTTTTTTAAAAAGAAACTATAGGTTGGGCGCAGTGGCTCATGCCTGTAATCATAGCATTTTGGGAGGCCGAGGCGGGTGGATTGCCTGAGCTCAGGAGTTCAAAGCCAGCCTAGGCAACATGGTGAAACCCTGTCTCTACTAAAATAAAATTTAAAAAATTAGCTGGGCATAGTGGCATGCACCGTAGTCCCAGCTACTTGGGAGGCTGGGGCAGGAGAATTATTTGAACCCGGGAGGCAAAGGTTGCGGTGAGCTGAGATAATGCCACTGCACTCCAGCCTGGCAACAGAGCGAGACTCTGTCTCAAAAAAAAAAAAAAAAAGAGAGAAGCTATAAATGTTACCCTCCTCCTCAACTGTTACTAAATCAAAGAACAACTGATTTGAATATTAACAAGATGCACAGATGATTTTTAATCACACTAACAGTTGAGAAGCAAATAATTAGAATAAATAATTAGCAAGCCATCCAGAATGTTTCTTTCAAAAAGTCATTATTTTAATTATGAATATGGCATGTACTAAAAATAAGCTAATTTATTGTCACATTATTGGATGATTGCCTTATATTCTGGTAGATATTTTATATTATTGACTGAAGATCGGTCTTTGTTTTTTAGTGTAAGAATGCTAATATTAACATTCTATTGTGAAAATGTAGGGGACTTAAAAAAAACTTGTTCTGACAGAGAGCATCCTACTTGTATGTGAGATGAAACTCAGTGGTGAATGTTAAAAATATATTCAATTAATACGTGCAACTATTATATATCAATAAAAAATAAAAGATGTTAAATGAAAAAATATGAATGGTATAAAATAATTAGGAATTAAACAAGTCTGATTTAATTGAGTAATTATTCTAATACGGGTTGAGCATTCTTAATCTGAAAATCCGAAATCTGAAGTCTTTCAAAATCCAAAACTTTTTGAGTGCTGACATGAAACTACAAGTGGAAAATTCCACACTTGACCTCATATGATGAATTCCAATCAAAATGCAGTTGAACAACACCATATGCAACACCGTTTATTCAGTGTCCCTAGGAGAAAGAACACCTTCCCATCCCCCTTCTTTTGCAATAAATCTTCTCTGCACATACCCAGACTCCCCTATGTGAGCCCACAGAGTGTAATAACATGATACATGTGCAGGCTGGATGCACCATTGGCACATTTTCCATAATGCCTCACATGTGTCCAAGACCTACATGTACTATTCACTGTGTTTTGTTTTTTCTGTTTCTCTGCTCTGGGGTATAAAGGTATTGTTGAAAATGTCAAAACGGCCTGCAGATACCCCTATGGGTACCAGTGATAAAGAAACAAGGAAGCATTTTTGTTTATCTACATCACGGAAAGCCAAGCTGTTGAAGAAACCGAACAGTAGTATAAGCATGAAACATCTCACAGAAAAGTATAATGTTGGAATGACCACCATATATGACCTGAAGAAACAGAGGATAAACTGTTGAATTTCTTTGCTAAAAGTGATGAACAGAAGTCAGTGAAAAATAGAAAAACACTGCATAAAACTAAAACTGGAGATCTTGAGAGTGTATTGAAAGAATGAATTGGTCAGCATCACAGTGGACACCAGCACTTGATGGTATGCTGATTATAAAACAAGAAAATATCTAATTGAAGAGAAACTTGAATATTCATCAGACTGGTTGAAGAAATGTAAGAAAAAACATGGCATTAAATTTTGAAAGATTTGGGGTAATAAAACGTTTTTTTCTGTTGGCCAACAGAAATGAAGAATGCCAAAAATAGAATAACTATGCTGAGATGTGCTAATGCAACAGGCAAGGATGAGGGTAAACTTGCTGTGATAGGCAAAAGCTTGGGTCCTCAAAATTTTCAGAGAATAAGTTTCTTTTTTTTTTTTTTTTTACACCCCCTGGGTTCAAGCGATTCTCCTGCCTCAGCCTCCCAAGTAGCTGGGATTACAGGTGTGAACCACGCCCAGTTAATTTTTGTATTCTTAGTAGTAATGGGGTTTCACCATGTTGGTCAGGCTGGTCTTGAACTCCTGACCTCAGGTGATCCACCCACCTCGGCCTCCCAAAGTGCTGGGATTACAGGCGTGAGCCAAGGCGGTCAGCCAAGTTTCTTAACAGTCCATTGTTATGCTAACAAAAAGGCAAGCATCACTAGAGAAATTTTGTCTGATTAGTTTCACAAACATTTGATAACAGTCTTGTGCTCATTGCAGGAAAGTTAGATTAAATGACAACTGTAAGTTTCTGTTGTTACTTCTCATCAAAAATAATGTTTATGCCATGCACCTTCTTTCAAATGTGACTTCATTAATTCATCCATGTGACCAGGGTATCATTAGATTGATTAAAACTAAATAAGGAAACACTTTCTTGAAAAACATGATAGCATCAGTGAACACAGGCATGGTTGTGGAAAGTTTTTGAATTTTGTTTTTTTGAAACAGAGTCTAGCTCTGTTGCCCAGGCTGGAGTGCTGTGGCATGATCTTGGCTCACTGCAACCTCCGCCTCCCAGGTTCAAGCAATTCTCCTGCCTCAGCCTCCCGAGTAGCTGGGACTACAGACACCCACCACCACACCCAGCTAATTTTTGTATTTTTAGTAGAAACTGGGTATCACCATATTGCCCAGGCTGGACTCGAACTCCTGACCTTGTGATCTGCCCACCTTGGCCTCCCAAAGTGCTGGGATTATAGGCATAAGCTACCACTCCTGGCCTTGGAATGATTTTAACAAGACAAATGTGATATATTCTGTTGGCAATGCTTAGAACACAGTGATTAAAAACACAATTGTTCATATCTTGCACAACCTCTGACCTGTGACTAAATTCAGTGATAATTATGAACAAGGTAGTGACTTTTTAGGATTTCATACATCAAGTGAGAGTAAAATGATGTCTGATCTTTTATATATGCAAAAAATATAGCTTCAGAATCCAACAGTAAGCTTGAAGATGTGGATATCAAAAAATTTTTTAACATTAGAAATTAAGCTCCAGTGGTTTATTCATTGACTAATCAAAAATAGTCAAAATGATTATGAATCAAGGTGATCATGATAATAGCCATGATGAAGACGATGATGTTAAAACTGTGGTAAAAGTATAAATGATGTCAAAACGTGTAATGGGCTCCTTAAGAAATACAGCTGCATGCATTCATATCAAAACAAAAATATGTCAATTTATAAATCAAAGAGAGACTTCTAAGGAAAACTGTTGTTAATGAGGCAGATGATTCTGGAAGAAACCTTTTAAAAAGCCATCCAGGAGAACGGATCCTCATGCCTAGAAGACTCACTTTCTTGTCCCTCAACTTCATCTGATGTTTCTTCTCACCTAAAAAATTAAAATAATATATAATATACATAAATCTTTTAAATTAAAACACTGCATTGTATGTAGGAACTAAAAGCCTGTGCTTGTTTGTTGTTGCTGTTAACAGCTGATCTGAGTATTCTGGTGATGCTGCTGTGTTGCTTAGCTATCCGGAAGACAAATTTTCACTTTATTAATTGTATGCCATTTTTTAACTGTTAATTACTTATCTGTAAATAAGTATATGAAAATGATCACTCATGAACAGCACATAAATTCAAAGTCAGGAATGATGTTGATGCTTAAAAAAACCACAGATTGTCTACATGGGTGGTGAATATTGTGAAACCTTTGCTCTCTGATGGTTCAATGTACACAAACTTTATTTCATGCACACAAACTTTATTTCATGCACACAATTACTAAAACTTTTATATAAAATTACCTCTAGGCTATATGCATAAGAAATATAAATGAGCTTTATATTTAGGCTTAGATCCCACCTCTAAGATATCTCATTATGTACCTGAAAATATTCTAAAAACCAAAAAGTCTGAAATACAAAACACTTCTGGTCTCAGGCATTTCAGGTAAAGGATACTCAACCTGTACCATTAAAATCAAATATAACATTAATTTGTTGTACACTTGGAGTGATGTAGCCTATATCCTACCTACAGTGAACATTTTAGCCATATATAAGATATCAAAAATGTATTTCTTGAAATTATTATTTAAATTATAGAGGCAAGTGTATTTTACTGTGGATGAAACAGGGAGATTTATCTTTATTATCTTAAATAGGCTTTTCCTAGTTTTGTAATTTCAACTTTTTTCTAAAGTTATTTATGAGTAATTCACTGCGTTTAACTATGCATTTAAAAATCTTTGACTTGTAGAATCTTGGCTTCCTGGAATTTCTATTTTTTTATTTTTTTTGAGACAGGGTCTCGCTCTGTTGCCCAGGCTGGAGTGCAGTGGTGCAATCTCGGCTCACTGCAAGCTCTGCCTCCCAGGTTCACGCCATTCTCCTGCCTCAGCCTCCCAAGTCACTGGGACTACAGGCACCTGCCACCATGCCTGGCTAATTTTTTGTAGTTTTTTAGTAGAGATGGAGTTTCAGTGTTAGCCAGGATGGTCTCGATCTCCTGACCTCGTGATCTGTTCGCCTCAGCCTCCCAAAGTGCTGGGATTACAGGAGTGAGCCACTGCGCCCAGCCCTGTTTTTTTTTTTTTACTAACCACATTTCAGAAGATTTTATTTTTCTTCTGCAATTCTGGTAGGCCTTTCCTAATTAGCTATATCAGAAGTCATAGTAAACCTATAATATGGAAAGAAGATAAAAATATTAACTAACTGTTGTGGGAAGTCAGGGACCCCAAACAGAGGGACCGGCTGAAGCCATGGCAGAAGAACGTGGATTGTGAAGATTTTAAGGACATTTATTAGTTCCCCAAATTAATACTTTTGTAATTTCTTATGCCTGTCTTTACTGAAATCTCTAAACATAAATTGTAAAGATTTCGTGGACACTTATCACTTCCCCAGTCAATACCCTTGTGATTTCCTATGCCTGTCTTTACTTTAATCTCTTATTCCTGTCAGCCGAGGAGGATGTATGTTGCCTCAGGACCATGTGATAATTGCACTAACTGCACAAATTGTAGAGCATGTGTGTTTAAACATTATGAAATCTGGGCACCTTGAAAAAAGAACAAGATAACAGCAATGTTTAGGAAACGAGAGATAACCTTAAACTCTGACCGCCAGTGAGCGGGGCAGAACAGAACCATATTTCTCTTCTCTCAAAAGCAAATGGGAGAAATATCGCTGAATTCTTTTTCTCAGCATGGAATGTCCCTGCGAAAGAGAATACACGCCTGGAGGTATCGGCTTATAAACAGCCCCCCTGGGTGTGGCCTGTCTCTTATGGTCAAGACTGCAGGGGTGAAATAGACTCCAGTCTCCCATAGCGCTCCCAGGCTTATTAGGGAGAGGAAATTCCCGCCTAATAAATTTTGGTCAGACCAGTTGATCTCAAAACCCTGTCTCCTGATAAGATGTTATCAATGACAATGGTGCCCGAAACTTCATTAGCAATTTTAATTTTGCCTCAGTCCTGTGGTCCATGATCTTACCCTGCCTCCACTTGCCTTGTGATATTCTATTACCCTGTTAAGTACTTGATGTCTGTCACCCACACCTATTTGCACACTCCCTCCCCTTTTGAAACTCCGTAATAAAAACTTGCTGGTTTTTGTGGCTTGTGGGGCACCACGGATCCTACCAACGTGTGATGTCTCCCCCAGATGCCCAGCTTTAAAATTTCTCTCTTTTGTACTCTGTCCATTTATTTCTCAAGCCAGCTGATGCTTAGGGAAATAGCAATGAACCTACGTGATTATTGGGGCAGGTCCCCCGATAACTAACTGATAATTAGAATAAAATATGCTCTGTTTTAAAAATACTTAGGAACTATTTGTTTTCTATGGCTGCTATAATAAATTATCATAAATTAGTGGCTTAAAACAGCAGAAATCTATTATCTTATAGTCTGGAGGCCAGACTTCTGAAATCAAGGTGTTGGCAGGGTTGTGCTCTTTTGAGCAACTCCAGGGAGAATCTTTCCCATTCCTCCCTCCTAGCTTAGCTTCTGGTGACTACCTTCAATTCTTGGCATTCCTTGTCTCACAGCGCCAGCACTCCAATCACTACCCTCTTTATATAATCTTCTCCTCTATGTCTTCTCTTCTTCCTGTCTTAAATCTCTCTCTGTCTTCTCTTACAAGGACTTCTACCATATTTTGGTGCACCTGGATAATCCATTATTGTCTCAACTCAACATCCTTAACTTAGTCACGTCTGCAGAGAATGCTTTTCCAAATAAGAAAACTCACAGGTTTAGGTGATTTGACAGAGATATCTTTTAGGAAACCGTTTTTTTCTGCCTACCACAGGGAGTAATCTTCAATTGTGTGATATTAATTAATATCATGCTCCCAAATTAAGGGCTTGTAAGGTAAATGGATGTGCTTTAGTCAAGAATAGGCCAAGGTAAACATCCTGCATGACTCAGTGGGATTGGAGTGCAGGTGCACAATTCCATGCATTATATAATCACAGCTATGTAGCCATAACATGGGGAGGCTCCTCACTTGGCTTGGAGCCACTATTGTTTGTAAAAGGTATAACTACCCTGCTGATACTGTACATGCTGCATGCACCCAGAGAGAAAAAGTTAATCTGCTGACCCTGTGAGGAAGAGCTATCCATCCTGCAGATGGACAGTGGGGAGCCAATAACCAGCAAGTATGCCAGGGAATGCAACTTTAAGTGTGGGAGCAGCAGGAGCTGCAGAGCTGGCTGCTAAGAGAGGCTGCAGCTGGAGCAGGCAGCCAAGATAAAGATGGACAGTTTGAGAGAGCTGCTGAATAAAACCATATTTCACCTGCCTACAGCCCCCCACCAAGTGTTCTTTCAGCTATTTGCCACCCATCCATCCACTCCCCCAGACCTCAGCAGTGGCTGGAACCTGACACTTGGCATGACAGCACTGAATACACTGCAACTACCACTGGAACAGTGGTAATTATTTTTTACTATTTGGGGAAACAGCTGAAGCTGCAGGCCACTAAGGAGCTTATTTCACTGATAAGTGACTGTCCTAGACAATTAAGTACCTGCAATACAGACTGCAGAGAGCCCCTTCACTGCCAGATGGCTCCTTAATGTTCAAGCAACATGGTGAAAAATGAAAATAGAAGAGCTTCTTTGGAGGCAAGTTGTTTCCAAGATACTTTTTGTTCCTGTTCTTAATGACTTTTGTCTTCACAAGTTTTCCTTTTTAAACCAAAAAAAAAAGAATTAAAAGCTTTTCTACAAACTTAGCATGTCTTTAAAAATGAATTATGAAACTATTAAGTTTAGCATTTATACTTGGGAACAGATATTAACATTGTTTTTAAATATGTTTTAAAATATTTGAAAATTCTAAAAATAAGTTATATGATTGGAATTAAGCAGCTATATATAAATGTTTAACATTTATAAATAATATCTTGATATAAAACACAAATTTAGTACTATTGTCACTCTGAAACATTGATGTGTTTTATGCAATACAAATATTGAATAATTCTGAATTGCACATAACTTGTTGAAATGTCTTAAATGGAGAGAAAGATTGTCGTTTAGTTCCAAATTTTCAAATAAAAATTTTAAGAAGATAAATTCAGTATTTTACTGATTTATCACAGAATTGATTTGGGCATAAGCAGATGTATATTCCTTCCTACTTTTGCCTCATCTACCTGTGAGCACAAGTGTCTAGTAATATAGATCACACATAATCAAAATGTTGTTTTAGTCACTTGTGTTCTTAATTTAACAAATATACATATTTTTTTCAGGTTAGAGTGCTGTGATTTGACCTCAAGTGAAAGCCAGGGCTTCAAGGCCCTTGCAGTTTAAATCAAACTTGTGTCAAATTTGGTCATGTGGTTTTACACACAGAAAATAATCCAGAGTTTGCGTTATGTTCATCTCATAAATCAAGTGTTGGAAAATTACAGTTTACAGAAAATATTTCACGTATAATCTGTTTTTTGTAAATTACAGACATACCTATGTGTTTATGTATTATCTGGAACTGCTCTCTCACTACAGTGGCAGAATTGAGTAGTTGTAACTGGTTTGTAAAAGTTGTAAAAGGTTTGGCTCTCTGTCACCACCCAATTCTCACTTTGAATTGTAATCCCCATTATTCTCACATGTCAAGAGCAAGACCAGGTAGAGGTAATTGGATCATAGGAGCAGTTTCCCCATGATGTTCTCACGATAGCGACTGAGTGTCAGGGATCTGATGGTTTTATAAGCATCTGGCATTTCCTCAGCTTGCACTGTGTCTGTCCAGCCACCCTGTGAAGAAGCTGTCTGCTTCTCTTTTGATTCCTGCCACAATTTAAGATTCCTGAGGCCTTCCCAGCAATGTGGAACTGTGAGTCAATTAAACTTCTTGCCTTTATAAATTAACCAATCTCTAGTATTTCTTCATAGCAGTGTGAGAACAAACTAATACTGTAATTTAGCACACCAGTACCAAGGTAGTGGGGTGCTGCTATAAAGATACCCAAACATGTGGAAGTGACTTTGGAACTGTGTAACAGGCAGAGGTTGGAAAAGTTTAGAGGGCTCAGAAGAAGACAGAAAAATGTGGGAAAGTTTGGGACTTCCTAAAGACTCTGAGGGTTCGGAAGACAGGAAGCTGTGGGAATGTTTGGAACTTCCTAGAGACTCGTTGAATGGCTTGGACCAAAATGCTAATAGTGACATGGACAATGAAGGCCAGGCTGAGGTAGTCTCAGATGGAGATGAGAAACTTGGGTCCTGGAGTAAACACCACTCTTGTTATGCTTTAGCAAAGAGACTGGTGGCAATTTGTCCCTGCACTAGAGATCTGTAGAACTTTGAACTTGAGAGAGATGATTTAAGGTATCTGGCGGAAGAAATTTCTAAGTGGCAAAGCATTCAATAGGAAGCAGAGCATAAAGGCTTGGAAAATGTGTAGCCTAATTATGATACAGAAAAGAAAAACTCATTTTCTGGGGAGAAATTCAAGCCCACCACAGAAATAATATGCATAAGTAATGAGGTGTCAAGTGTTAATCAGCAAGACAATGGGGAAAATTTCTCCAGGGCATGTCAAAGAACTTCATGGCAGCCCCTCCCATCACAGGCCCAGAAGCCTAAGGGGGAAAAATTGTTTCATGGGCTGGGCTCAGGGTCCCCCTGCTCTATGCAACCTGGGGACATTGTGTCCAGCATCCCAGCTACTTCAGCTCCAGCCATGGCTAAAAGCAGCCAAGGTATAGCTTGGACCATTGCTTCAGAGGGTGCAAGCCCCAAGCCTTGGTAGCATACATATGGCGTTGGGCCTGTGGGTGCACAGAAGTCAAGAACTGGGATTGGAGAACCCCTGTGTAAATTGCAGGGGATGTATGGAAGTGCCTGGATGTCCAGGCAGAAGTTTGCTGTAGGGGTGGAGCCCTCATGAACTTCTGATGGGCAGTGCAGAAGGGAAGTGTGGAGTTGGGATCCCACATGGAGTTTCAACTGGGGAACTGCCTAGTGAAGCTGTGAGAAGAGGACCACCATCCTTCAGAACCCAAAATATTAAATTCACTGATGGCTTGCACCATGTACCTTGAGCAGCCACAAACACTCTATGCCACCCATGAGAGCAGTCAGGAGGGGGGTTGTACCCTGCAAAGCCACAGGGGTAGTGCTGTCCAAGACCGTGGGAGCCCATCTCTTGCTTCACCATGACCTGGATGTGAGACATGGAGTCAAAGGAGATCATTTTGGAACTTTAAGGTTTAATGACTGCCCTATTGGATTTCAGACTTGCATAGGGCCTATAGCCCCAGTGTTTTGGCCAGTTTCTCCCATTTGGAATGGGTGTACTTACCCAATGTCTGTACCCTCATTGTATCTAGGAAGTGACTAACTTGCTTTTGATTTTACAGGCTTATAGGTGGAAGGTATTATTTTTTTCTCAAATTAGACTTTGAAGTTGGACTTTTGGGTTAGTGCTGGAATGAGTTTAAGACTTTGGAAGACCGTTGGAAGGGCATGATTGTGTTTTATAATGTGAGGACATGAGATTTGGGAGGGGCCAGGAGTGGAATGATATCGTTTGACTCCGTGTCACCACCTAAATCTCACCTTGAGTTGTAATTATCATAATCCCCACATGTTAAGGGAGGGACCAAGTAGGGTAATTAAATCATGGGGCACTTGTGCCCAACTTCTCCTCCTGATAATAAGTGAGTCTCATGTGATCTGATCATTTTATTGCATCTGACATTTCCTCTGCTTGCACTCACTCCATCCTGCTGCCCTGTGAAGATTGTGCCTGTTTTTCCTTTGCCTTCTGCCATAATTGTAAGTCTCCTGAGGCCTCCCAGCAATGTGGAGTTGTGAGTGAATTAAACCTTTCTTTTATAAATTATCGAGTCTTGAGTATTTCTTCATAGCGGTGTGAGAAGGGACTGATATACTGTAACAGTATGACCAGCAAAACCTAAAATCTTTACTAACTAGCCCTTTACAGAAAAAAGTTGCCTGGCTCTTGATCTGGATTATCTTTGTATAATATAGTGCAATTGGCATTCAGATTATAAAAGTTTTTTTGTTTTTTTTAATCAGGCAAAGACTGTTTTGTTATTCTTCCAGATATGAAAGACTCATGGTGTTTAGGTACCTTATAAATTAAGATCAGTGAGATATTAAACAGATTAAAATATATTTTTTACATCCTAGGACAAAGAAATACTGAAAAGCATAACCTCCCCCTTTCCAATTGTTTTTTGGTAATTTATGTATAATGTTTTCAATTGCACATAATAACATTTTTATTAATATGGAAAACACTTTTCTTAATTAAAATGAACTCATAATTCTTTCAGAATAACTTCTTCTACTTTTTAAAGAGATTTGCTTCATTATCTTCTTATTTAAATTATCTTCAATGCCACACCATTTAATTGAGGTATATGTTTGTGTGTGTGCAAGTTCTGACTTAAAATTGTGTATTCATCACACGCATTTGTATTTGATTAACACAATGAATCTTGTTCATGGCAATGTTACCATCTACAAGGGAAAAATAATAAATATTCATTCAAATGTATATTTCATAATATTATTTATAAACTATGCTGTACTTTCATACACTTGGTGAATTTTAATTTTGTCAAGTTATCATTTTGCTCATGAAGGACATTGTACAGTGTACTTCAAATGCTAGTAGTATCATTTATTCTTTAATTTTAGATTGTATTCCCATTAAAAGTTTTCTAATAAGAGAACATTTTTAATTCCCATACAATTTTAACTTTGCTTTTTATTTTTAAATATATTTTAATTAAAGTATAATAAATAGAAAATATTTGCACAAATTATAAGTCTGTATCTTGGTCAATTTTTGCAAAATGAACATATCCTGTCCACAGGCCCCAGATCAAAAAAGAGAACATTGCTAGTACACTGCACTCACTTTGTATTGTAGTTTTATATAAAAGAAAAACAAATTTGTGTATTCTTATGTATCTGATTTTTTTCACTCAATATTATGCTTGTGAAAGTTATGTTTGGTAGTGTGTGTAGCATGCAATTTTTTTTTTATTTCTGTACCACATAGTTTTCCATCGTATGAGTCCACCTCAATTCATTGGTCCACTCAATTTGTTTCCAGTTTAGACTATTTACAAATCATAATTTTAAAAATATTATTGTTCTTTTGTTAAATCTATGTAAAGATTTCTATTTGCTATATACATACGGCTATAATGGTTGGCAATTGTGATTTCTGTGTTTAGCTATGATAGGTACTACTCATTTTAATGGAAAGGCAACTTTTTTACTTTTCAGCTAAAGCTAGTATTTACTTTCTAATATTCACTAGATTGAGCAAGTTCCTTTTATATTTTTTTAATTTGAATTCATTGAATTTGTGTTAAATAATATTGCTGGCTTGCTTAGACTTAAATTCCATTTCTGCTACTTACTACATGTGTTGACTTAAGCAACTTATTTAAGCCCTTAATGCTTTTGTATTTTCTCAGTGAAGTGAGAATTATTGTAGCATATTTATCATGGCAGTGTTCTGATAATTTATATATAGTATTTAACTGTAATAGTACTCATCATATGGGAAGCACTATATAAGTGACTGCTATTAGAATTGTTATCTTTCTCTTCTCTATTATAGCTATTATAACCTTCTAATTGGAAAAAAAAATAGCTTATCTGACAACTCATTAAGGCCCTAATTATCAACTTGTCTCTTCTAATGCCAAATTTGTGTAATCTACTATTTGCAGTTGATCCCCTTTCTCAGTCTCTTTTCAAACCTATCTTTGACTTTCACTGTCTTTGGCATTTTTCACCCTGTGTTGCTTTGTTTGATATGAACAATTTTCAAACTGTCCTTACGTTTCTAACATGCGTACCTATTCCCTAAGACACCTATCTTCTCACCCAATTCTTGCTGATTGCCCTTCCAGATAATATACTCTCTGCCACATATCTTTTATAAATTTAAAGAGCCTAGACTGTTGAAAATATATTTCCTGATTATTACTATTTACATATTAATGTTTTTATAAAAGAAGTTTACATTTACCGAGAAAATGGGTAGAAAGTACAGAAAGTTTTCTGTTATCTCCTTCTCCTATCCATATTTAATTACAATGGAATTAGCAAAAATCAATTATTAACAGGGACATTTTAGTTTCAGGACTGCTGAAAGTATAGCCTCTCTTCTTAAAGTCCCATAAAATAAAGTAGAATTTTTATAAAGTATATTAATACTAAACATGAAGATATACTAATAGAAATTATTCAAAAATAAGGATAAATATTTTTTTAAGAATCAAAGAAAACAAAGCAAGAACACAGCATCACTTAGTTATGAGACAACTTCAAACAAATCTACATATATGTAATTAGATTTCATTTAATCAGAAAATTTACTGGAAGAAACAATAGTGAAAATATTTCAAAAGTGGATAAAAACTATATATGCACTGATCCATGAAGTTCATCAAAACCAAGTACAAAATTGTTTTTAAAAGACTATACCATGATACAAAATAATCAAATTGCTCAAAATTATTGATAGATTGCCTTAAAAACAGCCAAAGAAGATAGACACATTACATAAAGGGAAACAAAGATAAGGCTGACAGCCGAGTTCTTTTTCAAAACAATGAAAGCAATAAGAGAGTGGAGAAAAATATTTAAAAAAAACAGTTATCAATCTAGAATTCTATACTCAGTAAAAAGATTGTTCAACAACAAAATCAAGATCTTTAAAATATAGGATGCTAAAATAATACTCTTTCAGAAGACTAACATTATGTGAAATGTCAAAGGAAATCCATCATACGGTAACAAATGATACCATGTAGAAATATGAATAAAAAAAAATAGGTGGCAATAAGGTGTTATTGGAACACACACACACCCACACACACATACGTATATGACCAGCAAACATAATAAAAATGAGCCCACTAGAAATGGTACTTTAACACATTATTTTAAGAAATGTTAAAAAAAAGTTTTAAGAACAGAGTGGAAGAAATACTGACCCAGAATATATTCAAAGAGAGGAAGCTATGATCAATAAGCAGTCCCAGGTACCCGGAAGAACACAAAACAAGTACAAGGGTGGTTAATTTTTAGGCTAGAAAAGTATTTAGAGCTGAAAATAGAGTTGTTTCCCAGAAAATTTTGTGCATAAAACAGTAGACCCCCTCTATAATTTCAGGTCACAGAAAATCCATCAATCACTAACAATACAGACAGAATTATTTTTAGTCACAGAAAACAACGTAAGAAGACAGTTCTTTCAGGAAGGTACAGCTTTCTAAGCATGTTATTAAGGACTCAGAATGCTGTATTTTTTCTAAAGTACTTGTCAGTTTACACTTTTCCCTTGTGGCCTCATGGTGGCAATGCAGCTTCAGGAACAACCGTTGTTGTCCAGGCAGAAAGAAAGAATGGGGAAAAAGGTGCCTAGTTTCTTTTAATCGTCTAGAAAAGGCTCCCACAGAGATTTCTTCCTACATCACATGGCAAGATCTGTGATATGTGGCCAGCACTAGCTAAAAGGAATGCTTAGACGTCAAACACTTTCACTTTCTAGAATCCATACAGCAGGAAAGCAAAGGAGAAACGAGTTGAGAATGACTTTGTTTGAC
Organism: Nomascus leucogenys; assembly: GCF_006542625.1. Taxonomy (NCBI): domain Eukaryota; kingdom Metazoa; phylum Chordata; class Mammalia; order Primates; family Hylobatidae; genus Nomascus; species Nomascus leucogenys. Next base: position 38,385,884 of record NC_044387.1, on the reverse strand, counting down.
TTTGTGTTTTTAAGAGCTACAGAATAAAATGGTAAACCTGAAACAAAGAAGCCAAAAATATGACCAGAGAGAAAGTTGATAATTCAAAAGAAATGGAAAGTTCATTTAAAAATTACTTCAAAGTATTTTAAAAGATATTCCACAATCTTATAATAAATTGGATAAATGCATTTAAAAAATTTATAAAAGTCATATTTTGTAAATAATAATTATAATAATAGAATTTGTAAGTGTTCTGAAAATCCATAATGGTATCATTTTTGCAGAAAGCAATTTGAAGGTAAAGACACGCTAAAGTGTGTAATTAGGAGTGGTATTCAATATGTAGCTCCAGATATCTGTTAACTTAGAAGAAAAGTTAAAAATATCTTTTTATCTCTCTCACACACACACTCACACATGCATGCACACACATGCACACCACTATTACCACAATCACACAATGACATAAACCACATATTATGATTGAGGAAAAATTCCTGCTAGTGTAGATCTATGTATTCCATTCCGCACAAGAAATACCTGCCAGTAGCTGAACAGATAGAAACTGCCTTATTTTCGAAATTTTGGTGAAGAGGAAAAGCAAAATGACAGAATAAGACCTTTCAGTGTTCACTTCCTTATAGAAACATCAATTTCAACAACTATCCATGAATAAAAGTATCTTCACCAGAGCCTCAGAAATAGCTAAGAGATCACAGTACCTGGTATTGGCATAATTATAAGAAAAGACACGTTGAAGAAGGTAGAAGGGACAAAGCTATCTTGCATGGATCATTGCTTGCCCCACTCCAAACAGCGCAGCAATGAGAAAGACCCATCCCACTTGGGGGAAAGAGAAGAAAGTGAGTGCAGGACTTTGATTTGAACTCAGTGCCAGGCCCATCACAATGAAATCCAACACCAGGCAGAAGCTGACAGCTCCTGACCCAAGACACATGTCTGTGGACAGAAATCCTATCCCTGCCTCAGTTCCAGGTAGAGAATGGTGGCCCTGTTGAAATAGACTCTTTCTGGCTCACATTACTGCTGGCCATCTGCTGCAGTCTCAAACCACAAACAAACCTCAGCATCAGGCATTTGGTGACAGCATGGGTCTTGAACATTACTCTGTGCTGCTTTGGTCTCAGTAACTGTGGGATTGAGGTGTGCCTAGCATTATAGCGGTTGTGGCAGCCATGAGACTGCCCACCCCAATCTTCTCCAACCCCAGTCAGAATAGCAAAGAAAGAGACATTGTTCACATGGGAGAATGAGAGACACAAAATGTTGGCTTGGAGTTTAAGGCCTGGACCACATGGGAAAGCCCAGCACGAGACAGAGATCTTCAGCACCTCAGTACAAGCCAGAGACCATGGGTAATCTCTCTGGACCTGCACTGACCCCAGATGGAAACTCAGACCAAGCAGGATAGACAACATTCTTTAGGGACTTAGGATGTCATCTTGTGCTAAGCCAGCAGGAGAGACCAGGGGCTCAGAGAAAATAATAAGCACCATGCTTACAATTTCTGGAAAGACAGGCATTAAAAAAAGCCAGACTGTGAGAACTGAAACAAATCCCTAATTCTCCAGTTCATAGATGTTGTTGTTCAACACAATCATTCAGACCATTGAGAGAACTATGAGTTTACTGAATAAAATGATGCACAAAAGATCCACCCTAAAGCAATCAATATGTATGATCTGCCAGGAAAAGAAATAAAAATACCTCTTTTAAGGAAAATCACCAAACTTCAAGAAAACACAAAGAAACAATTCAGTGGTTTATCAGAGAAACTTAACAAAGACATTGAAATAACCGAACATAAACCTTGGAGCTGAAAACTACAATAAAAAAATAAAAAATGCAATAGTGGGGGAATCAACAGTAGAATCAATTAAACAGTAGAAAAAATGGTGAGCTCAAAGATAGGACGTTTGAAAATACACAGGCAGAGGAAAAATAAAAGAAAATTAAAAGAAACAAAGAAAACTTATGGGAACTATGAGACAACATCAGGAGTAGATACTCAGGTTATTGGAGTTAAAGAGGGACTGAGGAATTCCAAAGGTCTAGAAAGGTTATTCAAATAGACAGTATCAGAAAACTTTGCAAAACCAATACAGAAAAATAAAAGTATCCAGGTAGACTAAGATCAAAGGTCACCAATCATTTTATTTAGTTATTTACTTATTTTTAATATTTTTATTATACTTTAAGTTCTAGGGTACATGTACACAATGTGCAGGTTTGTTACATATGTATACATGTGCCATGTTGGTGTGCTGCACCCATTAACTCGTCATTTACATTAGGTATATCTCCTAATGCTATCCCTCCCCCCTCCCCCCACCCCACGACAGGCCCCGGTGTGATGTTCCCCACTGTGTGTCCAAATGTTCTCATTGTTCAATTCCCACTTATGAGTGAGAACATGCAGAGTTTGTTTTTTTGTCCTTCCAATAGTTTGCTCAGAATGATGGTTTCCACCAATCATTTTTAAATTAAAAATGTCTATCCCAAAACATACTTTAATCAAGCTCTTAAGGTTAAAGAGAAAAGATTTTGAAAAAGTCAAGTTAAAAGAGGCAAATAACACATAGGGAATAATAGATTTATCAGCAAAAAGCTTACATGCTGAAAGGAAAGATATTTAAAGCAATGAAATAAAAAAAAAAAACCTGCAACAGGGAATACTGTACTCAGAAAAACTATCCTTCAGACAGCTTTTTCTCATATCCTCTTTTTTGCATAACCTTCAGAAATAAATGAGTGATACTTTCCAAGAAAAACAAAATCTGATTTTATCAGCACTAGATCTATAGTAAAATAAATGCCAAAGAAAGTTATTTAAACTAAAAAAGATGCTAACGTGCAACAACAAAAAATATGAAGTTATAAAACTCGCTGCTGAGAGTAAGTATACCAGCAAACTCAGAATACTCTGATACTGTAAATGTGGTGCATAAATCACTTATATATTTAATGTGAAGAGTAAAGAAGAAAATTATTTGAAAGAATAACATAATTTATGAAGAGATAAGAAATATAAAAATATATCCAATGAAACAACAAAAATTCCAAATGTGGGGATGAATGAAGTATAAAGGTTTGGTGCTTTTGGTTTTTGCTTTTTTGTTTATTTCCTTATCTTTATGATTAAATTTAAGTTGTTATCAACTTAAAATAACTTGGTATAACTACAATATGTATTTTGTAAGCCTGATGGTAGCCACAAAGTATAAACCTATAATAGATACACAAAAAATATAAAAGCAAGAAATTAAAATACACTACTAAAGAAAATCATATAGCCATAAAGAAAGACAGTAAGACAAAGAAAATAGGGAAAAAAAACTACAAAAAAATCCTAAAAATCAAGTAAGAAATCCCTGTAGTAAAGCTTTGCTTACCGATAGTTAAACAGAAGTGGATTAAATTATCTATTTAAAAGAGAGAGTGACTTAATAGATTAAAAAAGAAGATTCTACCTTATGTTAGTAACAAGAAACTCATCACATCTTTAAAGAAACATATTGACAAAGCCAATAGATGAAAAAAGATAGTCCATCAAAGAGTAGTACTTGTCGTACTAATATCACATAAAATAGACTTTCTTTTTTGAGTCAGGGTTTTGCTCTGTCATTCAGGCTGGAGTGCAGTGACATAATAATGACTCACTGGGCAACCATGAACTCCTGGGCTAAAGTTATCCTCCCACATCAGCCTCTTGAGTAGCTAAAAATACAGTCACACTTCACTAAGCCTGACTAATTTTTCTATTTTTAGTAGAGACAAGATCTCTCTATGTTGCCCGGACTAGTCTCAACCTCTTCGGCTCAAATGATCCTCTCACCTTGGTCTCCCAAAGCACAATTACAGGTGTGAGCCACTGTGCTTGAACTCGATAAAATAAACTTTAAATCAAAAGCAGTTAAAAGAGACAAAGAAGGTCATTGTATAACTATCAAAGGGTCAATTCAACAAGATAATTTAATAATTGCAAATATATATGCACCCAACATCAGAACACCTAAATATATAAAGCAAATGGTAGGGAACTTTAACACCCCACTTTCAATAATGGACAAATTATCTAGACAGGGAATCAACAGAGATACAGTAGAGTTAGTCTGCATTTTAGATCCAATTAACCTAATAGATATCTTCAGAATATTCCAACCAACAGCTTCAGAATATATAATATTCTGAACAGCACACAGAACATTCTTCAGGAGAAATCATATGGTAGGCCACAAAGCACATCTCAAACATTTTCAAAAATTTGATTTAATATCCAATTTTTCTTGTCTGACCACAATACAATAAAACTAGAAATCAACAATAAACAAAAATCTTAGGAATATATATATATATATATATATATATATATATACACACACACATGAAAATTGAGAAACACACTCCTAAACAAGTGGGTCAGTGAAGACATTAAAAAGAAAATTTTAAAATTTCTTGAGATATGTAATAATGGAAATGCAACATAAAATAACCAATGAGATATAGCCAAAGCAGTACTAGGAGGAAAGTTATTAGCTATTAACAACAAAATCAGAAAAAAATAGAAAGATCTCAAATAAACAATCTAATATTGTACCTCAAAGACCTAGAAAAACAAAAAGAAATCAAACCCAAAATTAGTATATGGAAAAAATAAAGATCAAGGCAAAAATAAATAAAATGGAGATAAAATGTATACAATTAATCAAACTAAGAGTTGGTTTTTGAATCGACAAGCAAAATTGACAAAGTTTTGGCTCAGCTAAGCAAGAAAAAAGAGAGAAGACCCAAATAAATGAAATCAGAGACAGAAAAGAAGACATTACATTAGATACTACAGAGACACAAAGTATCATTAGGCACCATTATTAACAACTGTACACCAAAACAACTGAATGACTAAAAAAAATAGATAAATCCCTGGACACATAAAACTTACCAAGATTAAATAATGAAGAAACAGGAAACCTGAACAGACTAATAATGGGTAATGGCAGTGAATCAATAATAGAGTCTCTCATTGTATCAGGTTGTTTTCATGCTGCTGATAAAGACATATCTGAAACCAGGCAAATTACAAAAGAAAGAGGTTTAACTGAACTCACAGTTCCATGTGGCTGGGGAAGCCTCACAATCATGGCAGAAGGTGAGGAGGAGCAAGTCACGTCTTACATGGATGGCAGCAGGCAAAGAGAGAGAGCTTGTGCAGGGCAGCCCTTCTTTTTAAAACAATCAGATCTCGTGAGACTTATTCACTATCATGAGAACAGCATGGGAAGGACTTGCCCCCATGATTCAATTACCTCTCACCGGGTCCCTTCCACAGCAAGTGAGAACTCAAGATGAGATTTAGGTGGGGACAAAACCAAACCATGTCACTCATCAAAGAAATGTTCAAGACCAGATGGCTTCACTGCTTCACTTCCAATGCTTCTCAAATTCTTCCATAAATTGAATAGGAGGGAACTTTTCCAAGCTCATTCTATGAGGCCAGCATTACTTTGCTAGAAAAACCAGATAAACACACAACAAAAACAGAAAACTACAGACCAATATCCCTGATGAACATAGGTGTAAAAATCCTCAACAAAATACTATCAAACTGAATCCAACAGTACATCAAAAGCATTATTCACCATAATCAAGTGAAATTTATACCAGAGATGCATTAATGGTTCAACATATGCAAATCAATAAATGTGATATATCACATCAACAGAATAAAGGACAAAAATTATATGATCACTACAATATACACAGAAAAATTTGATAAAATTTAACATTCTTTCACAATAAAAACTCTCAAAAAATTAGATGTAGAAGGGATAGACCTTCAAAATAATAAAGACCTTGTACAACAAAATCACACCTAATATCAGAATGAACTAAGAAAAGCTGAAAGCTTCCTCTTTAACATCTGGAACAAGACTATTCAACATAGTCCTGGAAGTCTTGACCAGAGTAATAACGCAATGAAATTGAAAAGGAGGAAGTCAAATTATTCTTCCTTTCAGATGACATAATCTTATATATAGAATACCCCAAATATTATACCAAGAACTATTAAAATTAACAGAAAAATTCAGTAAAGTTAAAGGATACGAAATCAATATGCAAATATCAGCAGTATTTCTATACCTCGATAGTGAACTACCTGAAAAAGATTTAAATGAAATAATTTCCTTTACAATAGCTACAAAAAAGACTAAAAATATTCAACCAAGGAAGTGAAATATTTGTACAATAAGAACTATAAGACATTAATGAATGAAATTGAAAAAATACAAAAAGGGAAAGACATCCCATGTTAATTGCCTGGCAAAATTAATGTTGTTAAAATATCCATTTACCCAAAGTGATCTACGAATGTAATGCAATCTCTATCAAAATACCAATGACATTCTTCAAGGAAGTAAACAGAACAACCCTAAAATTTGTATAAAACCATGAAAGATCTAACAGTCATGGCAATCTTGAGAAAAACAAAAACAAAAATAAAACCCCCACAGAGCTGGAGGTATACCCTTCCTGACATCAAAATATAATAGAAAGCTGTGGTAATCAAAACAACATGGTACTGGCATAAAACAGATACAAAGAGCAATGGAAAATAACAGAAATCCCAGAAATAAATCCATGTATCTAGAGCCAACAGATTTTCAACAAAGTTTCCAAGTACACACAGCAGGGAAAAGACATACTCTTCAACAGTGATGCTGGGAAAACTGGATATTAACATGCAGAAGTATGAAATTAGACCTTTACTCTTATCATATACATAAAGTAACTCAAAATAAAGTAAAGATTTAAATATGGGAACTGAAACTACAAAATGACTAGAATAAAACGTAAGGGAGCAGCTCCATGACATCAGTGAAGGCAAAGATGTTTTTGGACAAAACCACCAAACCACAGGCAACAAAGACAAATACAGACAAATAGAATTACATCAAACTGAAAAGATTCTGCACAGCAGAGGGAAAAATCAACAGGACAAAGACACAACCCATAGAATGAGAGAACATATTTGCAAACTATACCTCTATTAACAGGTTAATATCCAAAATATACAGTTGATTCTCAAATAAAATGGGCTTGTACTACACATATTCACTTAGATGTGGATTTTTTTCCACTTCTGTCACCCTTGATAAAACAAAACCAACAACCTCTCATCGTCCTTCTCCTACTTAGCCTACTGGATGTGAACACAAGGAGAATGAATAATTTTTGGTGGTCTACTTCCGTTTAAAGTACAGTACATACGTTTTTTCTTCCTTATCATTTTCTTAATAATATTTTCTTTTTTGTGCTTATCTTATTATGATAATTCAGTATATAATACATATAACATATAAAATATTTGCTAACTTTATTTTATTGGAAAGGCTATCAGTCAACAGTGGGCTATTAGTAGTTAAGTTTTGGGGGGCATAGAAAGTCATACACGTGCTGAGGTTTGGCTTCCCTAGCCACCATGTTGTGCAAGAGTCAAATAAAGAAATCAAGTCTAACAACTCTACAAGAAAACAAATAACCCTAATAAGATTTGGAAAATATGAGCAAAGTATCCGAATAGACATTTCTCAAAAGTATAAAATTGTAGCCAAATGATGCTTGAAAAATTCTCAACATCATTAATTATAAAGGAAATGCAAGTCAAACTATAAAAGAGTGTAACTTTACTCCTGTTAGAATGGCTATCATGAAAAATCAAAAGATTGCAAGTGTTGGCAAGGGTGTGGAGAAAAGGGAGCCATTACACAGCGATGGTGGGAATGTAAATTAGTACAGCCATTATGGAAGATAGCGTGGAGTTTCCACAAAAGATTAAAAATAGAACTACTGTATGTTCCCAGCAATTTAACTACTAAGTATATGTCCAAAGGAAATGAAATCAGTGTGTCAAGAGGGTATTTGTATTCATGTTTACTGCAGCACTATTCACAATAACCAAGATCTGTAATCAACTTGTTCATCAACTGATAAGTGGATAAAGAAAATGTGATATGGTGTATGTCTACACATATACACAACAGACCACTATTCAGCCATAAGAAATTATGAAATCCTGTCATTTGTGGCAATATGCACAAACTTGGAGGACATTGTGCTAAGTGAAATAAGCTAGGCACAGAAAGACAAATACCACATGATCTCACTCATATATGCAATCTAAAAAGTTGTTCTTATAGAAGTAGAGAGTAAAGTAATGATTACCAGAGGATAAGGAGGGTAGGTGGAGGAGGAGAAAGATTGGTCAATAGGTACAAAGCTATGGTTAGATAGGAAGAATAAGTTATGGTGTTCTATTTCACAATAGAACAAACAATAACATATTGCATATTTCAAAATACCTAGGAGAGGTTTTTGAATGTTCTTGTTACAAGAAATGATAAATGTTTCAGGTGATGGATATGGTAATTACACTTATTTGATTATTATACCATGTATACATGTGTCAAAATTTCACGATACCTCATAAATATGTGCAATTAGGATGTGTCAATTGAAAATTCAAAAAAGTATCAATAAACCAAAAAGAACCATTCCATAATCATGTAAATTATAAAGCATGATTTAGAAAGAAAAAAGAAACAATACAATCAAATTGATGGTGAAGAAAGCTTTGCATAAAATACAATACTAAATAAATTGCAAGTCAAAATTAAAATATACTGCTTTGAAATTGAAGATTTTATTCAATTATTACCAAATTCAAAGCATAGTTATAAGAGCTCAGGGAAGATATAATAGGCTAACAGATGAAGCAAATTGTTAGGTGAAGAAAGCCAGAAAATAAATTAAAAATAAAATAAAACCAATATAGAAATGGCAACCTTTCTAGCAATAGTAAATATGTAGTTTAATTTATATATATAGATATATACACAGATATATGTGTGTATCTGTGTGTGTAGTTTATATATGTATATATACATATATGTATGTATGTGTATATTAATATAGTATGTATACACATGTATATATATGTTTGTATATGTATACACATATATACACACACACATATATATACATACATATAATGGGTTTTGCTAAAAACATAGTCATAAAAAATTAAAATAAATTATCAAATTAATTGTGATAAAATATTGAAAAAATAATAAATACAGAGGGCAAATAAAGATGAATATACATTTCTAATTAATTCAAGTTAAGAAGAAATAAACCAAATGTTTCTATAAAACATTCAAACAATCTTTTGATAAGTTAATCAATATGTTGAAAGAGTTCATATTATAGTGTAAAATATATGGATTTTATAACCTTGAGACAAGTCTTCACAAAATTTCTTGGACTTCAAGTTATCCAAAGCAGCCATAAACAGTGCTCATAATCCACTACCACACACCAGGAAGCCTCATTTTGACTGTACAAGTGCCTTTTCTGATTAATTGGTGCCTGTGCCATTTTGATATTTTTAGCATTTGTACATAAAGAGAGAACATCAGGAATAAGAATTCTCCACTGCAATGACAAATACTTCAAAACAGTGGAGTTATATAATCTAAGGTCAAAGAAAGTTTAGAATGAAAAACACAACAAACCTAAGAAAAATAAGAAAGATGAATCGCTAAGTTAGAAAATAATGGTTAGGATATGAAAACAGAAAAATAATAACAACAAAATAAGCTCAAGAATTTGGTCTTTGTTCTAACATATAGCTATAATATTAGCTCATTTAATAAGAAAAAGAGAAAAATGTATATATCAGTGAACTAATATTGGAGAAATAACTTAATAGTCAGTGACAGTTTTAAAACAAATTTTAAAAGATAACTTTGCATAGTTCTATATGAATATAGTTAATTATAAAGGAGATTTTCTAGAAAATATATACTAAGACAATTGAACAAAGAAGCAATAGACTTAAATGAATTTTTCTCATAGGAGAAATAGAAACAAAGCTTTCAAATTTCCCTTTTGTTGAAAGTATAAATTCTTCAATTTCATTTTTAACTTCTACCAAAACTGTAAGTAACTCATCACTCCAATGCTATTTCAAATGTCAGATCACAGAGAATAAGAACAAAAAAAGGTCTTTGAAATACATTTTAGGTCTCCATCAAACTAATGACCACAGAACTGCAATGCTATTTCTCTGTCACAGAAAACTACAGTACAGACCAATCTCCCTTCTCCATATTTGAGAACTGTAACTATTATTCAATATTAATATTTCTCAATAAAATTTGTCATAGTAATAAAAATAAACAAAAATATGGCTATTCATCAATTTAGGCTAAAGATGAGTTGAATAGAATTAACATCCATTTAAAAAAGTTGATATTTTACTCCTATTTTTCTCTCAGAACCCACATTCAAGATCTCCACAAATCCTATCAGCTGTCAATTTTGACATCTCTCAATAACTGAACAATTTTTATTATATCCAACGCTTTTACTCTAGTCCAATTTATTATCACATCTTTTCTTGTTATTCCAAAAGCTCCTATAACCTTATCTTCTTATTTATAATCTTGCATTCCTGGGGTCTATTGTCAAAATAGCATCCATATCATAGCTTCACTCTGCTGAAATCCTCCAGTGGTATTTCATGTCACTCAGCATAACATCCAACATCCTTACTATGAATCAAAATGGCTGAAATGATCTATAACTCAAAAAGGCTGAAATCCCGAATGGGATTACTATCCTTACAAAAGAGGCCCAAGAGAGACCCTGTGCCCCTTTTGCCATGTGAGGACACACAGGGAGAAGTTTCTGTCTATGAACCAGAAAGCAGGCCCTCACCAAACACCAAATTTGGAGACATCTGTATCTCTCTGTTCTTACCTTGTACTAGTCTCCACCATGCCTCTTGTGCCTCAGCTCTCCTGATCCTTGGGTTTTGATCATGTGTCCCTCCACCACGAGTTCTTCTCCCTGATATCCACATTTTCATGCCCTCACTTTTTTTTTTCTCTAAAAGCACCATTAGGATTTCTCTATTTCTTTTTATAAAATAAAACTTCCAATCACTGTGTTCATTTTCTGTTTTGTTCACTACCGTATCTCCAGTACCTTACAAATAGAATAAAATACACTGATGTTCAATAAACATTTTTGATGAATAAGAAAATGAATATGAAAAAATGAGGAATATCTTTATGTATTGGTATGCAATATTGCCTTTACTATATTGTTAGATGCAAAAGTATTTTGTAGAAAAACAAGTGCAATATGAGCTGATTTGGATAAAAATACACATAATATGTCAGTGTATAAAGTATAATGTAGATTTTATGTACGTGTATATTGAACAAGTTTATGTGTGCCTAAAAAATAGGCATATCTTTATATAAGTGAAAGAAGGAAGGAATGAAGGAAAAAAGGAAGGGAAAAAGATCTGAGAGATCTAATCCAATCCAAACTGTAAACAGTAGTGGCCCCTGGTAGATATGATTTAATGTGTGTTTATATGTATGGGTGTGTATAGGCTGTGGTGGCAGGATATTATGAGATTTTTACTTTTTAATTTATATCATTATCTATTGTTTTACTACCATTCTCTACAATTTTCTACTTATTCTCTGTCATTCTTGATTGTCTTTTAGTTTTCAAAAACAATAATATTGTACTTTTAACACAGTTAAAATGTAACAATCTTTGTTGAGAGCTGCTATGGTCTCAATATTTGTGTTCCTACCAAAATTCATAAATTGAAGTTCTCATCCCCAAGGTGATGGTGTTAGGAGGTGGGGCCTTTGGGAGTTGATTAGGTCATGAGGGTGGAGCCCTCCCGAATGGGATTACTATCCTTACAAAAGAGTCCCAAGAGAGATCCCATGCCCCTTTTGCCATGTGAGGACACACAGAGAGAAGTTTCTATCTATGAATCAGAAGGCAGGCCCTCACCAGACACCAAATTTGGAAACATCTTGATCGTGGACTTCCCAGCATCCAGAACTGTGAGAAGTAAATTTCTGGTGCTTATAAGATTTCCAGACTATGGTATGTCTAGCAGAAAAAATGAACTAAGATAAGAGTCAATGTTTCAAGTTAAATTTAACATTAGGTACTACATTGGTTGTTATTTTAAAATAGATATTCTGTATTACATTGGTAAATACTATATTTTATTATGAAAAATTATTTTTAAAAACAGAAATTGTTGTTGAATTTTGTCAAACATCTTTGGTTTGCTTCACAATTATGCCAAATATTTATCAAAATATGCTATCTTCTTAGGACAGAGATTTACTACTGTTAGATGTGGATTAAATAATGCTAGTTACTATTACTGTTTAAAGAATGAACTAGTAGTTGTACTCTTCATTTCTATGTTTCCCATCATCCTGAAGCAGCTGGATTGAAAGAATAGTGGAGTGAAGGCCAACTAAGTGACAATACTTTGTAGGCCTGGGGCAAAGTTCTCCAGATAGCTGTGTATGGTCTGTTATATATATGGTACTGTCTTTCTCATAGCCAGGATTCACAAGTTCAGGAATCAAAGGTAGAAGTGGAAGTAACACCACTCGTTATCACCCATATTGACCCACTAGCACAATTTTTCCTTGCTATTCCTGCGTTCAGCTTGCCTAGTGGTCTTAGTTCCAGAGGGAGTAATGCTGCCACCAGAAGACACAACAATGATTCCATTAAACTGGAAGTAAAGATTGGCACCTGGAAACTTTGGGCTCCTCCTACCTTCAAGTCAACTGGCTAAGAAGGGAATTACAGTGTTGGCAGGGGTGATTGACCTCGATTAACAAGATGAAATCAGTCTATTACTTCACAATGGAGGTAAGGAAAAGTATCCATGGAATACAGAAAATATCTTAGGGCACCTTTTAGTATAACCACTCCCTGTGATTAAGGTCAATGGGAAACTACAACAACCCAATCCAGGCAGGACTACATATGGCCCAGACCCTTCAGGAATGAAGGTTCGGGTCACTCCACTAGGTAAAAAGCCATGATCAGCTGAGGTGCTTGCTGTAGTCAAAGGGAATACAGAATGGGTAGTAGAAGAAGGTAGTTATCAATACCAGCTATGACTATGTGAACAGTTGCAAAAACAGGGACTGGAATTGTCATGAGTATTTCTCCCTTATTTTGTTAAAAATATGTGTGTGCATATTTACAGTTGTACTAAGAAACTATCTTCATTTTATTTCCTTTCTTTTTCTTTTATCATGTGAGATAAGATTTATTGACTTCATATCAGCATTTAAGCGTTGTTAGATTTATGTAATAGAATTTAGGTTAGAGATGAGTTCACTTCTGGTTGTATGAAGGATAAATGTGTTATGCTAGGCTAATTTTGACCACATTATTTTACTTATTTGGGCATTAAGTATGATTTCAGGAGTTGTGTATTGGTTCAAGTTGACAAGGGGTGGACTTGTGATGGTTAATATTAAGTGTCAACTAGATTGGATTGAAGGATGCTTAGATAGCTGGTAAAGTATTATTTCTGGATGTGTCTGTGAAGGTATTGCCAGAGGAGATTAATGCTTGAGTGAATGGACTGGGAGAAGTATACCCATCCCCAGTGTGGGTGGGCACCATCCAATCGGCTGCCAGCAAGGCTAGAACAAACCAAGTAGAAGAAGGTGGGGTAAGCTGATTTGCCAAGTCTTCTGGCTTTCATCTTTCTCCCATGCTAGATGCTTCCTGCCCTTGAATATCAGACCCCAGATTCTTCTGCCTTTGGACTCTTGGACTTACACCAGTGGTGTTTGCCGGGAGCTCTTGGGCCTTCTGCAACAGAATGAAGGCTGCACCGTTGGCTTCTCTACTTTTGAGACTTTGGAACTCAGACTGAGCCACTACTGGCTTGCTGGCTCCTCAGCTTGCAGGTGTCCTCTTGTGGAACTTCACCTTGTGATCATTTGAGTCAATTTTCTTTAATAAATTCCCTTTCATATATGCATATATCCTATTAGTCCTGTTCCTCTGGGAAAACCTGACTAATGCACTCTATAACTCACCAGAAACATATTTTTAATGGTTCAGTCTCTCCAGAGTGAGATTTTCTTCCAGGCAAGATTATGCTTGTAAAATTACTTTCATTTTTAAAAGCTAGTTCTGATATCAACACTTTTAAAAGACCAATTCTAAGTGTGGATACAACTTAGAGATCAAACCACTGTAAACATAGGTTAGGCAAGAATTGTGCTTTACAGCATGTAGACTTTAATTAAAATAAAATTTTCTCCAGAAAAGAATTTGCAGTTTCTTTCCTGTTTACTTCCTATTTTTATTTTAGGTTATTTTAAAAGTAAAAGACAATAGACATGTGCAGGTTTGTTACCTGGGTATATTGTGTGTTGCTGAGATTTGGGTTATAAATGATCTCATCTCCTAGGTACTGAGCTTAAGTACCTACTGAACTAAGTACCTAATTCTTAGTTTTGCAATTCTTGCCCTCATCCTCTGGTAATACCCATATTCTATTGTTGTTATCTTTATAGCAATGTGTTCCACTGTTTATTTCCCATCTCTGTAAGTGAGAACATACAGTATTTGGTTTTCTGTCCCTATGTTGATTCACAGGCCTCCAGCTGCATACATGTTACTGCAATGAGCATAATTTCATTATATGTTATGGCTGTGTAGTATTCCATCATGGACATGTGACACATTTTCTTTATCCAGTCTACTGTTGATGAGCATTTAGATAATTCTATATTTTTACTCTTGTTAATAGTGTTGCGAGAAGCATACACGTGCATGTGTCTTTATGGTAGAAAAATTTACATTCCTTTGGAAAATATCCAGTAATGGGATTGCTGGGTTGAATGTTTAATCTGTTTTAAGTTCTTTGTAAATCACCACAGTGCTTTCCACAATGATTGGACTAATTTACATTCCCACCAGCAGTATATAAGCACTCCCTCTCTCTGTAACCTCACCAGCATCTATTGTTTTTTGACTGTTTAATAATAGCCATTCTGACTGGTGCAAGATGGTATCTCACTGTGGTTTTGACTGGCATTTCTCTAATGTTTAGTGATGCTGAGCATTTTTTCATATGCTTTCTGGCTGCATGTATGATTTTTTCTATTTAAGTTTCTTTTCATGTCCTTTGCCCACTTTTTAATAGGGTTGTTTGTTTTTTACTTGTGAATTTGTTTAAGTTCCTTGTAGATGCTAGATATTACACCTTTGTCATATGCATAGTTTGCAGACATTTTCTCTCATTATGTAGGTTGTGTGTTTACCCTGTTAATAGTTTATTTTGCTGTGCAGAATATCTTTAGTTTAATTATGACACATTTGTTGATATTTTTCTTCTTGCAATTGTTTTTGACATCTTTGTCATGAAGTCTTTGCCTGGGCCTATGTCCAGAAAGGTGTTTCCTAGGTTATTTTCCAGGGTTTTTATAGTTTCAGGTTTTATATTTAATTATTTAATCCATCTTGAATTGATTTTATATCTAGTGTAAGGAAGGGGTCCAGTTTTAATCTTCTGCATATGGCTAGCCAGTTATCCCAGCACTGTTTATTGAATAGGGAGTCCTTTCCCCATTGCTTGTTTTTGTTAATTTTTTTGAAGATCAGATGGTCATAGATGCACAGCATTATTTCTGGCCTCTCTATTCTGTTCCATTGGTCCATGGGTCTGTTTTTGTACTGGAATCATACTGTTTTGATTACTGTAGCCTTGTAGTTTTTTAATGAAGTTGTTTTTGCTTGTTGATTTGTGTTGGTTCCTTCTAGATTCTTGATATTAGATCTTTGTTGGATAAGTAATTTGTTAATATTTTTCTTCCATAATGTAGGTTGTCTATTTTCTCTGAGAATAGTTTATTTTGCTGTGTGGAAGATGTTCAGAACAATAAGGTTCCATTTGTCAGTTGTTTATTTTGTTGCAATTGCTTTTGAGGACTTAGTCATAAATTTTCCCAAGACCAATGTCTAGAAGGTGTTTCCTAAACTTTCCTTTAAGGTTATAATAGTTTGTGGTCTTCCATTTAAATATTTAATCCGTCTTGAGTTAATTTTTGTATAAGGTGAAATGTAGAGGTCCAGTTTCATTCTTCTGCATAAGGCTAGCCAGCTATCCCAGCAGAGATGAGTTAAGATTTTGGGGGACTGTTGGGAAATCATGATTGTTTTGAAATGTGAGGACATGAGATTTGGGAGGGGTCAAGGATGGAATGATATGGTATTGATATTCTATTGAATATAGAGTGATATTCTATTGAATATAGAATCCTTTCCCCATTGCTTATTTTTGTCAAGCTTGTTGAAGATTAGATGGCTGTAGGTGTCTAGCTTTTTTTCTGGGTTATTTATTCTGTTCCATTGGTCTATGTGTTTGTTTATGTACCAGTACGATGCTGTTTTGGTTACTGTAGCCTTGTAATATAGTTTGAAGATAAGTAGTGTGATGCTTCTGGCTCTGTTATTTTTGCTTAGGATTACTTTAGCTATTTTGGCTTTTTTTTTGGTTCCATAAACTTTTTAGAATAGCTTTTTCTAGCTGTGTGGAAACCACAGTTGATAGGTTAAAAGGAATAGTGTTGAATCTGCAGATTGATTTAGGCAGTGTATTAGTCAATTCTCACACTGCTAAAAAACACATACCCAAGACTGGGTAATTTATAAAGAAAGTAAGGTTTAATGGACTTGCAGTTCCACATGGCTGGGGAGGCCTTACAATAATGGCGGAAGGTGAAAGAGAAGCAAAGGCACATCTTAAATGGTGGCAGGCAAGAGCGTGTGCAGGGAAACTGTTCTTTATAAAACCATAAGCTCTCATAAGACTTATTCATAAGTCTCATAAGACTATCATGGGAATATCAGGGGTAAATCTGCCCCATGATTCAATCACCTCCCATGGGGTCCCTCCCACAACATGTGGGAGATTATGGGAGCTATATTTCAAGATGATATTTGGGTGGGGAAACAGCCAAACCATATCATTCCATCCCTGACCCCTCCCAAATCTCATGTCCTCACATTTCAAAACAATCATGACTTCCCAACAGTCCCCCAAAATCTTAACTCATCTCTGCATTATCTCAGAAGTCCACAATCCAAAGTCGTATCTGAGACAAGGCAAGTCCTTTCCACTTATGATCCTGTTAAATCAAAAGAAAGTTAGTTACTTCCTAGATACAGTGAGGGTAAAGGAATTGAGTAAATGCACCTGTTCCAAATGGGAGAAATTGGCCAAAACAAAGGGGCTACAGGCCCCGTGCAAGTCCAAAACCCAGTAGGGCAGTCATTAAACCTTAATGTTCTAAAATTATCTTTTTTGACTCCACTTCTCACAGCCAGGTCATTCTGATGCATGAGGTGGGTACCCATGGTCTTGAACAGCTCTGCCTCTGTGGCTTTGCAGGATAGAGCCCCCTCCTGGCTGCTTTCATGGGTTGGCATTGAGTGTCTGTGGCTTTTCCAGGCTACAGTGCAAACTGTTGGTGAATCTACCATTCTGAGTTCTGGAGGATGGCGGCCCTCTTCTCACAGTTCCACTAGGTAGTGCCCCAGTTGGACTGTGTGTGGGTGTTCCCATCCAACATTTTTCTTCCACACTGCCCTAGCAGAGGTTGTCCATGAGGGCTGTGTATGTGTAGCACACTTCTGCCTGGACACCCAGGCATTTCCATACATTCTCTGAAATCTAGCTAGATGCTCCCAAACCTCAGGTCTTAACTTCTGTGTACCCATAGGCCCAACACAAATTGTAAGCCACCAAGTCTTGGGGCTTGCACTGTCTGAAGCAACAGCTGAGTTCTACATTGGTCCCTTTAAGCCATGGCTGGGAGGCAGGGCACCAAGTCACGAGACTGCACAAAGCTGTAAGGCCATGGGCCTGGCCTATGAAACCATTTTTTTCCTCCTAGACCTCCAGCCTTGTGATGAGAAGGACTGCCATGAAGAAAAGCCCAGGAGACATCTTCCCCATTGTCTTGGTGATTGACATTTGCCTCTTTGTTACTTATGCAAATTTCTGCTGTGGGTTTGAATTTTTCCTCAGAAAAATGAATTTTAATTTTCTATCACATCATCAGGCTGCAAATTTCCTGAACTTTTATGTTCTCCTTCCCTTTTACACATAAGTTCCAATTCCAAGTCATATCTTTGTGAAATAATGAAACAATACTTTTAAGAGCAGCCAAGTCACATCTTCAATGCTTTACTGCTTAGAAATTTCTTCTGCCAGACACCCTAAATTATCTCTTTCAAGTTCAGAGTTCCACAGATCCTAGGGGGGGGCAATATATCACCAGTCTCTTTGCTAAAGCACAGCAAGAATCACCTTTGCACAGTTTCCAATAAGCTCCTCATCTCCATCTAAGACCACCTCAGCATGGACTTTATTGTCCATATCACTATCACATTTCGGTCAAAGCCATTCAACAAGTACCTAGGAAGTTCCAAACATTCCCAAATCTTCCTGTCTTCTGAGCACTCCAAGTCTCCAGGTATTTCCAAACTTTCCTACATGTTCTAATCTTCTTCTGAGCCCTCCAAAATGTTCCAGCCTCTCTTTGTTTCCCAGTTTCAAAGTCACTTTCACATTTTTGAATATCTTTATATAGGTGTCCCATGACCCCGTACTGATTTACTGTATTAGTCTGGACTCATGTTGCTAATGAAGACATACTCGAGACTGGGTAATTTATAAAGAAAATGAGGTTTAATGGGCTCACAGTTCCACATGAGTGTGGAAGCTTCACAGTCATGGCAGAAGGTGAAGGAGCAAAGGCGTGTCTTACATGGTGGTGGGCAAGAACGTGTACAGGGTAACTGCTCTATATAAAACTATCAGATCTTGTGAGAGTTATTCACTATCATGAGAATGGCACAGAAAAACCCACCCTCATGATTCAATCACCTCCCACTGGGTCCCTCCCATGACACGTGAGGATTATGGGAGCTACAATTCAAGATGAGATTTGGGTGGGGACACAGCCATACCATATCAGGCAGTATGGCTAAGTATATTGATTCTTCCAATCCATGGGCATGAAATGTTTTTTCATTTCTTTGTGTCGTTTGTAATTTCTTTTAGCATTATTTTGTAGTTCTCCTCATAGATACATTTCACCTCCTTGGTTATATGTATTCCTAAGTACTTTATTTTATTTTTAGGCTATTTTAAATAGAAATGCATTCTTGATTTGGCTCTCAGCTTGAACGTTATTGATGTATAGAAATGCCATTGATTTTTGTAAATTTATGAGACTTTACTAATGTTATTTTTCAGTTCCAGGAGACTTTCAGCAATCTTTAGAATTTTCTAGGTATAGAGTAATACCATTCACAAAGAGAGATAGTTTAACTTTCTCTTTTTCTGTTTGGGGTGCAGGGTGTTGATCAAGCAAGTCTGCCTACAGGTCCCCCAATTGCAGGCACAAGCAACAGTGCTGAAGGAGAATCCAGTTGGTTCTCAAACACCCAGAAGAGTGCCTAGGCATGGAGCTGGGAAACTTCCTTTGCTCCAAATTCTCTGTATGCGAATGGCCAATGGACTAAGTTTCTATTTCAGGAGAGTGGGTGCTCCAGATTCCTGGATATCTTCCTGTGTATCAGAGAGGACCTCCCTACAACAGGATTTCTGCACAGGAAAGCTGGGGTGGCTCAGGCTGCTGATCCAGACGGGCTGGTGTTCCAAATGCCTTTAGATCTGCCTGGGTATGCAGAAGAGAGGGCATTCCTGAACCAGGATATTTGCACAGGAAGGATGAGGCAGGTCAGGTTGCTGATCCCAGTGAGCCAGTGCTTTAAATACATGGATATTTGCCTTGGCATGGAGAAAAGAGTGCCTTGCTGCACCATGATGTGTGCCCAGGAAGGTAGGATGACTTACGCTGCTAAACAAGGCAAGCAGGTACCCTGAATGCCTGGAGATCTGCCTGGGTGTTGAGTAAAGACAGCATCCCAGTACCAGGTCCTCTGCACAGCAATGGTGAGGCCGCTAAGGCTGCTGATCCAGATAAGGTGATATTCCAAATACCTGAAAATCTGCCTGGGCATGAAGTACAGAGAACATCCCTGCACCTAGATTTTTGTATAGAAAAGGTTGGGTGGCACTATGGGGGGCCAAGGCAGAGGGAGCACTTTAGGTCATTAGTTGGAGACTAACCTGGCTATCATGGCAGAACCCCATCCCTATTAAAAAATATAACAGTTAGGCATGGTGCTGTGTGCCTGTAGTCCCAGCTACTAGGGAGGCTGAGGTAAGAGAATCGCTTGAACCCAGGAGGCAGAGGTTGCAGTGAGCTGAGGTCATGCCACTGCACTCCATTCTGGGTGATAGAGCAAGATTACATCTAAAAAAAAACAAAAAAAAGAAGGAAGGAAGGAAGGAAGGAAGGAAGGAAGGAAGGAAGGTAGGTTGCTGATCTAGAGAAGCAAGTGCTCCTAGTTCTTGGAGATCTGCCTGGGCATGGAATAGCTAGGGCCCCTCTTGCAGTAGGATCTCTTCACAAGAGGAATAGGGCAACTCATGCTGCTGAACCAGGCAGAGAGGTGCTCTAAATACCTGAAGATCTGCCTGAGCATGGAGTGGATAAGGCCCTGCTGCAACACAACCTCAGGTGAGCAGTCCAGTTCACGCAGAAATGGCACACACAGACCGGTTCTGGGTCAACAAGCCAGTCATGACTGCGAGTCTTGCTGCCCAGGAGAAACTGCAGCTGTAGCAGCTCTCCTGCCACCCCAGGCTTATGTTGGGGGAGAGCACAATTCCAGCACCTACTGCTTAGCAATTTTCCAGAGTTCTGGCTGGGGAGGCCCCTCTTGTGTTTTACAGTAGGTGTGCCAATCTCTGGCCAGAGACTGAAATTCCTGAGGTCACCAAAGAATGGCTGGCTTTGTATACATCTGGATTAAAAATGGCATCCTGCTGTCAGTCCTGGGTCTTGGAAAGTGTCTGTAGCTTTATCCAGTGTCTTTCCCTAACAGAGTTTCTAAGCCTATCTCTAAGTTAGCTCCAGAGCTTGAGAGATACAAAATGTTCTCTCTTGGTCAGGGTCGATTGGATCTCCATGAAAGGTGTGTCACAGAGGGAGGATCTCTGCCGCTCTCACATTCATGGGCTTTACTCACTTTTATCAGCCAGACACTGTAATGGGGGCTGTTTGCAGGCACTCTCCTCTCTGGGATCAGGAGTGTCCTTCATGATTTCTTGTGGAGTCTTGTTTTCCTTCCTGAATTAAAGCTCACAGAATTGATCTTTATGCACTATCTTTCTATTTCCAAGTGGCTGAGGCATGCTAAAAGCGTCTAATCCACCATATTGGAAAAGGAAATCCAATTTATTAAATACAGATTATATTCATATTTGTTTGCATTAATTTGTTAAAATCAGCAACTAGAACTGACACATTTTTGTGATATTAATAGATACAGCAGCAAAAATGATACTTTCAAATAAAAACTTGAACATGAGATTATGTTATATTGTCATTTATGTGTCAAATATATATTCCTACACAGTCTGAATAATAGATAATAAAGCAAAATATATACCAAAGTAGTCAAAATGGCACGTTAGTCAGAAAAGTATTACATTATAAATATATCACTTTCAAAATCCATTTATTCAAATATTTACTGAACATCACTATTATTGTAGGGAAGAAACTATCCATTTTTTTATTCGTCCTTCTGAAGAAAAGAACTGTAATTTGGATGGAAGCAGCAATGTGGCCAGCTGAAAAAAACATTTCCTAGTCTCTCTTCAAGGTGATAAAGTAATGCAGATAAGACTACTGATAAAGATTTAAACAGAAACCATTGAATAGTGATTCATTCTCCCAAAAGCTCCCTAAAAGTAGGTAGTTAGGAAGGTAGTAGAGTCAGTTGTCATGCATTATTTTTTAATTTTTCTTCCTCGTTCTTCCCACTTGGAATACAGTTATGATACTAGAAGACAGTAGACTTTTATGGTCATGAGGACAAGAGCCAAGCCTTAAAAATTATGAGGCAGACATCTGATGCTATCATGACACTTGAACAAGCCCTGGGAAGCTTACCGACATGATGGCATGCTCTCCTGGTCTTTAGGGAGTTTAAGCCACTCCAAAATGATTCTCTAATATGTGAAACTGAACCAGTCCTAAATAGATATGATCTGTAAAGCATTTGCAATAGTCATTGCTCTCTAAAGCTTAAAAAAAAGTTAGCTCTTAATAAGTTTTGCAAATGTCCATACAGATGAACTCAGAAGGTCCATACACTCTCTTTTCTGAGTCATATGTCTGTATAAAATAATAGGAGTGATTTTTCCATACAGCAAAGATGATAAAACAAGTTAGTAAAGAAATAATGTCAAATAATATTTATTTATAATTGTCATATGGTTTAATAATGACATTACAATTATGTATACATTTTTGGCAGTACAATTAAAACCCAAATAGCCTTAATCTCAAAAATTCTAATAGTCTACTTTAGGATTTTCTTTTTACACTCAGACATATAGGCTGCATTTTTTTCTCTGTGTAATGTTTAGGTTGTATGATTTTTTAATCAACCAATCCTTAACTATGTATTGTCTATTTTACAAATACAGACATGTGGATAATGGGTTGATGTGAAAGTTACTAACTGGTAGCTCCTTGGATGAATGTCTTGGTACAATTGCCCTGGTAGGCCTTCACTATACTAATGCCAGAGACAAATGGACGTGTGCATTTCAACTATCTTAGTAATATGCCAATTACCACAGTAAAGAAAGTCTGTGTTGATCCGATTCGTTCATCAGGACAGCAAGACCTTTGTGCTCTGTCAATTTTCTTTTGGTATATTAACCCTGCGTTTTTTCACTTTTCAACCAATTCTGGTTCATTTTATCATCTCGTGCAACTAGGGGCTTGCTTTTTTTAGCAAGTATTCTAGCATTCTTTTGGAGACAATTGCCAAAAGTAGTCCACAAAAGCAGACATCAGACAATTTTACAAAAGTAAACATCAGAAAGTATTTGCAGATATTGGAATTAGTAGAAACTCTGTTAAATATCATTGATACTTTATTTGCTTTTAGAAATGAATTTATCAAACTGGTAACTATATAGTAAAAAAATGCTGACAGCGTTGTGTCAGGGATACACATAATGATTCTCTTTGATAATGATTTTTCTTGGTCTGATAAGAAAAACTCATAAAGCCATCACACACTGTTACTTTGCTAAAGGTTTAAAAGTAAGAACTCTGGATCACTCAATGGCTTCATGAGGCAAAAAGCAGAGACAGGGTTATCTTTGTCATTCAGGCAGTTGAAAGTGCAGAGTAATCAAGCAGGTACAGAGGCACACAGTTCTGCCTTATTTTACCACTAATCCTTTTCAGTAATCTCCTGAATAATTCCCCTCATTTACATTGCTCTAAGTACCCAGGGACTCAATGCTTCTGAGCCTGAAAACACATATGCCTGACACTTTAGAAAGAAGGAAACTGCAGTCTCTGATTTGCTTTTATGTGCCTTAAGCCTCATTTTCCCTACAATGTTTGCAATAGGCAGTATATATGATAAAAATTGCAAAGGATTTGATTATATAATAAATCACAACATTTCAGGAAATTAAATATTATTTAAGAAATAAAAATTAAACGCAGAGATAAAAACATGGAATGCTTTTGTTGCTAAAGTTCATGTGACCTTGAATACAGATGTATACGGAATAGGCCAAGAGTTTAGATTAAAGAGCTTTATGAAGACCATTTTTATTGTAATACAACAGTTACTTAAATAAAGTAAACTGAAGTAACAAAATTCAAAACTTGCAAAGCCAGAGGCTTTCCCTTTTGTATAAATGTATAAAGCATCTACAGATAATTTTGTTTAACAAAGAGATGTCAGGCATGAAACCAGGAAGCTAAGCTGAGCAACAAAACAGGTGTTAAATTGCTGACTAGTCATATTAAAATGATTGTGTCCACTTGATTTTAAAATTCTGCAATAAAAATTTTCATTAAAAATTTCATTGTGTATATGATGTTTTATCATTTATACAAAAAAATAAGTATTTTTAGGTAATAAAGATGAACTCTGTGTGTATGTGAATTTCTGAAAGGTGTTATTTAATTCAATTGGTGCCCATTCAACATCATCACTGTGAGTAGGTTTTAATCATTCTTGTTATCTGTTTGTGCATACAATCTTATGTTTATTGGATAAAAATTCAAAATGGCTGGGTATCATCTTTTTCAGTCTTCCTCCCATCTCCCATTTTTGTCTCCATTATCCTTTTTCCCAATGATGCTGTTCTCTTCATTGTATATCCTAATAAGGAGTACTTTGCTTTTACATGTGATTTAAGGGTTTACACATATGAGCTTGTTTTCATAAAAATAAAAATTTTATTTTCCTGATATGCTATCATCAATTTTTAGGGTATGTTATCCTCAAAAGTGCAAATGGGTGAGTTGAATCTCAGTAGAGACAGTTCTTCCTGCAATGTACATACAATACATTGTATTTGACATTTAGTTGGACAGTGCATATATGTTCTTGTATTTGAGGAAGGCAAGAAACATCTTTTTATTGTACATTTACTTTGGTGGTTTTCACATTGTACAGAAGCTTGAATATTAGCTCCTTTTCTTTATCTATTTTAATAATAACAAAAATTCAACCAGTAGAACTCTGAAATGCCGTGGAGACCATAAAATTAATCAGTGGAATTATATTTGCCTATAACTCCATTAGTTCAGTTCTCTAAAGGAGACTACTAGCACCTGGTCATCTTTTCTGAATAATCCTTGTTTTATTATTTAACTTGCTAAAGTGAAGGTTTTCATTGTACTGTCATTGCAGTGATGCGATTGATGGTAATGTATGTGGACTACACTGTGTTTCAGAAGAATAATTTCTTTGTTTTCAAATTTGTTTATTTACTTTTATTTTCTATTGGCTGATAACATTGCTTTGTGTACAACATGATGTTTTCAAGTATATATATATGCATAAAATGGAATCATTAAATCTAGTTAATTAAAATGTTCATTACCTCATGGTTATTTTTGTGGTGAGAACATTTAACATTCACTTTCCTAGTTGGCAGTGGTCAGGAAAAAATAAATCATTAATTATTAGAGTCACAATGCTGTAAAATAAGAGAGCAATTTTAATGTCATTCAGCATGGGAGTGCAGGGAAATGTGATGGCTCTCCTTTGGTTTATGAAAAATCATAAACTAAGTTAGAGTTTAAAATGTATGCAGATGATGAAGTTTAAAAATCACATTATAAATGTTTCTCCAATCATTAGCACTGTTCATTCACTAGCTAAATGTAATCTACTGGCATGTGTTCAAAATATATTTTCAGAATATAAATGTATATGATGCAAAACATATATACTGTAAACAGCCATAAGCAATACAAAATTCATGACTTTCTATATGTTACACTACTATGATCAAGTTATTCCCTAAAAGTAATGCTTTTTCATTAGAAAACTTAAATATACATTTTTCTTTTGATATTTTCTTCATAAACAATGTTCAAAGTGATTGACTTATTAGCGTACATTTTTTGTAGTATATATGCTTAGCTTACTCATCAATGATTTTATATTTATAGTCGGCACAGATGCCTACCATTGAGTCAAACATTTAGGGGTTTTTTCTCTATTACCTTACTAATTATCTAATTTAGATTAGTTATCAATGAAATATTAAAGATATGTCCGCAGTCAAATCCTCTAAGAGCATAAATGTATTTTTATTTTTTTAATTAAAACTAGATAGATAAGTATAATTAACTCCTCTTCTTTGTAAAAGTACCTTCAGGTATTATTTAAATTATACAATTTATTTAGAGCCTCGACTATGTTAAGGTGGCATGCTTATTCCACTTGTATAAAGAAAATGGCAAATACATATATTTTGCTATTAATAAGTATTTGGCATTTAGTAAGACAGTACATATATATCCATGTAGTTGAGGAAGGCAAAAAAAGTCTTTTTATTGTACATTTATTTTGATGTTTACACTTTGCAGAAGCTTGACTATTAGCTCCTTTTCTTTATCTATTATTGTTTTTTTTTTCTCAGATGGAGTCTCACACTGTCACCAGGCTGGAGTACAGTGGCGCCATCTCGGCTCACTGAACCCTCTGCCTACCGGGTTCAAGCGATTCTACTGCCACAGTCTCCAGAGTAGCTGGGACTACAGGCATGCACTACCACGCCCAGCTAATTTTTTGTACTTTTAGTTGAGACGGGGTTTCACCATGATGGCCAGGATGGTCTCGATCTCTTGACCTCATGATCTGCCTGCCTCGGCCACCCAAAGTGCTGGGATTACAGGCATGAGCCACTGTGCCAGGCCTACATATTTTAAAAATAACAAGAATTCATCCAATGGAACGCTGAAATGCCTGTGGAGGACATAAGATTAATCAGCAGAATTATATTTGCCTATGACTCCATTAATTCAATTCCAGACCCTACTTATGGGTCTAATGTCCTTTATTAGGCAATGTAGGAGATTCCTATACTTCTAATAAAGTAATCTTTTTCCATTTAAATAGTCTTTGCTTTTTATCAGGCAGTATGTATTTCCAAAGTTAATTCAATGAAATACACCCAAAGCTGAGAGTCTTATCTCGCTAATGAATGAAAAATAGAAATTAATTATTCTGAGATGAGATTCTTCCTATAATTTTTATTAGTTGTTGTGAAATGGTACATGGGTTTGTCTTGAAGATATGGTGATGTATTAATTCTTAATATTGAATTAAATTCTTCTGAAATAGAGATGACTCTCTTTGTCATGGAGTTATAGTTGTTTGATTAAATTGCATTGAATTTCAAATGTTAATGTTATATATTAACTTAAATGAGATTTTCCAATATAAATACTCTGTGAACCTCCAGCCTTGTGTTTTTTTTTTTTTTTTGGAAGGTGTGTGAGACAATGGCTTTATTTATTATTATTATTTTATTTATTTATTTGTTTTTGAGACAGAGTCTCACTCTGTTGCCCAGGCTGGAGTGCAGTGGTGCAATCTTGGCTCACTGCAAGCTCTGCCTCCCAGGGTCACGCCATTCTCCTGCCTCAGCCTCCCAAGCAACTGGGACTACAGGCGCCCGCCAAGCCCGGCTACTTTTTTGTATTTTTAGTAGAGATGGAGTTTCACCGTGTTAGCCAGGATGGTCTCAATCTTCTGACCTCGTGATCTGCCTGCCTCGGCCTCCCAAAGTGCTGGGATTACAGGTGTGAGCCACTGCGCCTGGCCTATTATTATTATTATTATTATTTTACTTCAGGAGAATGTTTGGGCAATACTTTTACATTGTATTAATACTTTACATATGAGGGCATTCTTATATGTTGTCCTATTTATTTCTTAATGACCACAGTGACAACACAACTATCCCCTCTGCTCTCAGTCAAACTAAGGCAAAAATCAAAGTTAGTGACAATCTTCCCCACCCTTCAGAACAGATCTTGCCCCTGAATAAATAACTAGAAACAAAAGATGTGAAGAGGAGTTTCAAGAAGTAGATATAGTATGCCTTTTA
Organism: Nomascus leucogenys; assembly: GCF_006542625.1. Classification (NCBI taxonomy): domain Eukaryota; kingdom Metazoa; phylum Chordata; class Mammalia; order Primates; family Hylobatidae; genus Nomascus; species Nomascus leucogenys. The sequence continues at coordinate 38,358,421 of NC_044387.1, read as the reverse complement.
GAATGAAATTAAAGCAAATGACTAGCAATAACAAATGAAGCAAGCAGAAAAAGAACTAGAAAAATTTTAAAGAGAGGCAAGAAAATGTTTTTTAAGTTGTATTTATGGTAACTATTATTATTAACTGTATTGTCAGTTATCTGAAAGTATACTTTGCCTAAATTCAGAAGATAATATAATGCATAATCAAGTTTTTCTTTTGTTCAAAAACTAAGATTAGTTCTGTTTTCTAACATTTCTATTATCCAGTGCTTAATTTATTTCTCCATTTCACTGAGAAATTTTATTTTAAAAAATGATACTACAAATGTCTTTTAGAGTCTTAGTTTCACTATGTCTTTCGGATCTTTAATTGAGCCTGATCAAGTGAATTAAATGACACCTTCATGTTGTAGCAGTGTAAATTCAGCTTCAAAAATATCTAACTGATTCTGACTCCAGTATTTAGTCAATTAGAATGTGTTTAGTAATTGCTGGATTTTGGGCAGTTTACTAAACTGGAAAAGACAAGAGTACTTAATGCTGTGTAAAAATGAAGCTTTACTTGACTCACTCTATTGCCTATTAAGAACCTTATCCAAATTAGCAGTCATAGTAATCAAATACAAGATGATACACTACTGAACTAAATGCCTTGGATTTGGCAATGGAAATAATGTTGTATGTCTAGTAACTGGTGCCTGACCACAGATTTACAGTGTATAAAAGAGTATACAGAGAATGGCATGGTAGCTGCAGTGACTTCTGACACTAACTACCAGGGGACTCTGCAGGTCAAGGGTACAGTCCCCAACAAGACTATTTTTACTTCAGATACCAGCTGCAAGCTCAGGGGTTCCCAAGCCTCTGATGAACTCACTACAAATCTGGGGTTCCTCATTGACTTCTCAAGTAGAAAAATTCACTAGAAACTGTCAGAACTCAGGAAACTGCTATTGATACAGAAGTGGGGCAGGGAAGTGCTGGGAGTAGAAGGGCGGGTCCCTGGCGAGGGCTCCACCCCCCGGGCCTGTGCCCACTGACCTAGATGAAGACAGGCACTCCTGCCTTTGCGCCCAAATGTTGCATTTCCCAAGACCACCCTGGCCTGCCATGCCCCCATCCTGTGCCTATGCAAACCCCCAGACCCTAGGAGGCATACAAACAAGTGACTTGGAAGTGCCTATGAAAACCCTCAGACCCTAGGAGGCGGACAAACAAGTGACCGGAAGTGGAGCAGAACACATTGGCAGAAGAAGACACAAGTGGCTGGACGTCAAGAGGACGTTGAGGGGAGCATGCCGGTGGAAGAGCACATGACAGATGCCAGCAGGCCTGCAGGCCATCGACCAGCAGAACAAGGCAGAGTTTGGCCGGGACAGTTGAAGGAGAGCCCCAGCCATGGAAATCAGGGGGAAACTATTCCCCTTCTGGCTCCCCATCTGCTGAGAGCTACTTCCACTCAATAAAACTTTGTACTCATTCTCCAAGCCCACGTGTGATCTGATTCTTCCCGTACACCAAGGCAAGAACCCCGGGATACAGAAAGCCCTCTGTCCTTGAGACAAGGCAGAGGTCTAATTGAGCTGACTAACACAAGCCACCTATGGGTGGCTAAACTGAAAGAGCACTCTGTAACACACGTCCATTGGAGGGCTTCAGCTGTAAACCTTCACCCCTGGACACAGCTGTGGGGTTGGATCCCCACAGCCTGCCCATCTATATGCTCCCCTAGAGGTTTGAGCAGTGGAACACTGAAGAAGCGAGCCACATGCCATCATACACCCTGCAAGGGGAACAAGGAAACCTTTCCTGTTTCACTATATTGATGATGATATTTTTATTATAGCAAAAAGGATACATATCAAGACCAGTCAAAAAAATGTAAACAATGAGGTTGGAAGGGGTCCAAGTGCAAAGCTTTCATGTCCTGTCGCTTCAGAGACAGGACACATCATCCCTCCAGTATATTAATATGTAACAATTTACAAAATATTGTTAACAAGCAAAGCTTATCCGAGCATCATTTTGATTACATAAGCATGATTAATCAGCCAAATGACTGAACTCAATCTCCAGCCCCCATCACCCTCCTGGAAGGCAAACTTATAGTGTAGTATAAAATCCCCAACTGTTAATTACATGTTAGTCTTTTGGACATGGCTAGCCCCCATCCTGAGACATCTTGTTTGCATAAACTACCGAGAGACCCACTGTTAGTCATCTCACTGGCATAAACTCAGGTGTGGTCCCAGGGTCTCATCATGAAGAACAGAGACACTTCTATCACTGGGGAAATTACAAGGATTTAGAAGCTCCCTCCCAGGAACCAGGAAGAAAGGCCAGTCAAGTTCTTTGTTATATTGCAGTAGCAGAGAAGACCCAGCCTATTCTCAATATAGTGATGAATGGGTCTGGCTCTATGCTTATCGAATTTAAAAAATGATATAAAGATGGACTTTGTTTCTACCATTATATTAAATTATTTTATCAGTGTTACTTTTATAATAGTTAAATTACATTTGGCAGAAACATAATATGGGATACATTGGTGTATATTAAAAGTATTTTTCTAATATGTGTATATATATATTATATATATAAAAATTTTTTTTTTCAAAAAATCCAGTTGAAACAGTGTAATTACTTTCAAGAAACAAAACTGACTTCAATAGTTTAAAAACTATCCTTGGGACCCTTGAGTCTCTTAAAGTTTCTGATTTTACTTTTAATTACACCTATCTTCAACAGATTGTGCTGAAAACTTCTGAAAGGCTTAGAAGACTAGGTATTATTTATGCTTATAGCCTTTTTAAACAGAGAAAAAAAATTAGTGATCCAGTGACATTTTCCATGAAACTATTAAAGGGTAAAAAAAAAAGATAAAAAGAAAAATTCATATCTAGAAATAAATAGAACCCTTTACTTTCAGAAAAAGGGTTGTAACATTTTAGGGAATGAAAGAAAAATGTTTTCATAAAAAGCATAATCTTAAGAAAACAGCAGTCTCTAATAATAATGCAACATGCTCTATAAAGCATTCTAATTCATTTTTTCTTCTATTTTAAAAAAGAAAAACTTAAAAAAAAATAGGATGCCTCTGTGATTTGGAAATCTTCGATTAAGACTTGAAATTTGAAGCAAGGTAGATATATGTAAGTACCTTTCAGAATTTTTATCTTAAAATATATTTCAAATTGCATAAGACTTATAGAAAATTACTTCTTTAATAAATGTTTACTGCTTGTGAAGTGATGAAGATATTTAAAAAAACCTTTAGGCAAATTAAATTTAGCAGAGTTTAATTGAGTGGAGAACAATTCTCCAATCCAGCAGCCAAGAGAGCCAGAACAGTTTCAGAGTGACTCTAGGGCCACTACATGGTCAGATCACAGAAAAAGGAAAGTGACATACCAAAAATGGAAGTAAGCTACAGAGATAGCTGGATTGGTTACAGCTCAGCATTTGCCTTTTTCAAACATGATTTCAGGAGATGCTCACCCATGATTGGACAAAACTCTATTATAGATACAAGAGTAGGTTACAGCCTATTGACACATCCAGTTAGGTTACATTTTACTATATATGGAGAAATTTTTAGGCCACACTTAAAATAGGTAGGGAGGAAGCTTTAGACTTAATTTAAGAAAGGCTATTTGAAAATACAGAGTTTACATTTTCTTTCAGCCAAGGTTTTCCAGAGAAACAGAACCAATAGGATGTGTGTATACACAGAATAATCTTTATCATAAAAAATTGGCTCATGTAATTATGGAGGTTGATGAGTCTCAAATCTCCTATGTAGGCCACCAGGCTGAAGACCTAGGAGAGCCAATGCTGCAGTTCCAGTCTGAAGGTTGGCAAGCAGAGACCAAGAAGAGTTGATGGTGCAGATAAAGTCTGAGAGCATTCTATTGGAGAATCCCTTCTTGCTCTAGGAAACCAGTCATTTGTTCTATTCAAATTTTCAACTGATTGGTTGAGGCCCACCCACATTATGGAGGACAGTCTGCTTACTCAAAGTTCATTGAATTATGTTAACCCTATCCAAAAATATCCTTCAAATTGGTACATAAAATTATCCGTCACATCCTCAGAATACTGAACCACATTTGGTTATCAGAATAAATATCTTAACAAAAATATTAACATGTTGTACCTTAACAGATCATTTCAGCTGTTAATATTTCAATAACTAAGTCTACATGGCAGATACGCTGGCATGCGTCTTTGTGTGTGTGTGTGTGTGTGTGTGTGTGTGTGACTGTAGATTAACAGTAGATTCTCCGAAGAGTAATAAAATGAAAAGGAATGAGGATTTTGTTTTAAAGCTTTCTGTTCTGGTTTGATTTGTATTTTCACAAGGAATATAATCTTATTTTTAAAAATTAGTGCACAAGTAAAGTTAAAAATAAATACAATAGTCCTTTAGGAATTGACTCACTACAAGAATAAATTATTATTTATATTATTTTGGAATTTATCTGCAGCATCTAAATAGATTTCATTTGATTATCAACTCCAACACCATACAATTAAGAAAAGTGTGGTGTGGACAAGGAAATACTATATCTGGAGCCAAAAGCCCTGAAGTTATGCCTGAGTTCAATTATTTTGAAACCATATAAATTCTCTGAACTTCAGGTTTCAAATATGTAGACACAGAAATAATAATTACAACTGACTTGCTACATGATAATCAATAAATTCGTGTTATATTAAACCACTCTGTAAATGGTGAAAACACATATTCGCTAATTTGGTCCAAGTTTATTACCATAATCAACATAACTAATAAGTAGTGCAGCTAGGAAAATAATTTAGTTGGCCTAATCTTTTATTTAGTGCTCTTTTCCAAGTATCACACTGTTCCTGAAGATAGAATATGTCATCTGTCAAATATGCTACCAAATATACTAATTTATTGTTAAGAATCTATACCACTAGCAGCAGTAGTGGTGGTAGTTGTGTACGTGGTGATAAGGAAATCCCATTCTACAAAGTGAGAGATGCTACTGTCAGTTCTAATACCTAAACACTAGTCTCAACCAAAATCCATTTTAGAAACAACACATAATACATGCATCCTACTTGAAAGTCATACCTGAGACATTATTTGCTACTTATGCATGTGTTGGAGGGTGGGAAATGGGGCAGTTATATCATTCATTAAACAAGCTGAGAAAACCTGCTCTAGAAGTAAGCATCAAACATCTTTAACTCTCCATAGACCCGGATTCTGGTAGAGTAAGACTGTTTTGGCAGTTTGTTAATGATGAAGTTAAAAATATGCACATAAGGAGAATAAATAAAATTCACCTATATAAGTAAAAAATATTTTTTTGGAGAAGATCATAATGTGGCACTCTAGCAATAAAATTGTTATTCCAGAAATTGTTATTCCAGGCATACAAAAAAGACTGATACCAATCTTATTAACACTATTTCAAAAAGTTAAGGAGGCGATCTCCCCACTAACTCACTATGAAACCAGCGTTAGCCTCATACCAAAATCTGTCAGTGACACAATAAACAAAAACCAACTATAGACCAATATCCCAGATCAACATAGAGACAAATATCCTCAAAAAAATATTAGCAAACTGAATCCAGCAGCAAATAAAAAAGTTAATATACTATGATGAGGTAGGCTTTATTCCAGGGATATAAAGCTGGTTCAACATACACAAGGCAATAAATGTGATTCTACACATAATCAGAATAAAAGACAAAAAACATATAATCATCTCAATAGACATAGAAAAATCTTTCTATATATCTATTGTTCCTTCATGACAAAAGCCCTCAACAGACTAGGTATCAAAGGAACATATCTCAAAATAATAAGGACCATGTATGAAAAACCCACATCCAACATCAAATTGAATGGGCAAAGGCTGGAACCATTCCCCTTTAGAACTGGAAATAGCCACAAAGAAAGTAAAATATGTAAGAATACAGCTAACCAAGGAGGTGAAATATCTCTAGCAGCAGAACTACAAAACACTGCTTAGAGAAGTCAGAGATGACACAAATGGAAAAACATTTTATCCTCATGCATTGAACAAATCAATATCATTATAATTAACTTCATATGTCCAAAAGCAAGTTACAGATTCAATGCTTTTCCTATCAAACTACCAACGGCATTTTTCACAGAAATAGAAAACACTATTTAAAAACTTATATGGAACTAAAAGAGAGCTCGAATACCCAAAGAAATCATGAGCAAAAAGTGTATAGCCAGAGGCATCACACTGCCCAATGTCAAACTATGTAGTAAGACTACACTCTCCAAAGCAGGATGGTATTGATACAAAAACAGACACATAGACCAAAGGAACAGAATAGAAAACTCAGAAATAAAGCCATACACCCACAAACATCTGACCTTTAACAAGGCTGAGAAAAACAAACAATGGGCAAAGGACTCCCTATTCAATAAATGGTCCTGGGATAACTGGCTAGCCATATGCAGAGAAATCAAACTAGACCCTTATATTTTACCATATGCAAAATTTAACTCAAGATGGATTAAAGATTTAAATGTAATACCAAAACTATAAAAATCCTAGAAGAAAACCTAGAAAATACCCATCTTAACATTGGCCTTGGGAAAAAATTTTTGGCTAAGACCTCAAAAGCAATCGAAACAAAAACAAAAACTGACAATTGGGACCCAGTTAAACTAAAGAGCTTCTGCATGGCAAAAGACACTATCAACAGGGAAAACAGAAAACCTACAGAAAGGGAAAACATATTTGCAAATCACGCACCCAACAAAGGCCTAATATTCAGAATCTATAAGGAACTTAAAGAAATCAATACACAAAAGCAAACAACCCCAGGGCAGAGAATATAAACAAACATTTCTCAAAAGAAGACATACAAGCAGCCAACAAACATAGGAAAAAATGTTCTTCATTATTGGCAGTCATCAGAGAAATGCAAATCAAAACCACAATGAAATGCCATCTCATACCAGTCAGAATGACTATTATTAAAATGTCAAAAAAACACAGATGACAGTGATGGTTCGGAGAAAAGGAAATGTTTATATACATCACTGGTGGGATGCAATTTAGTTCAGCCACTGTGCAGAGTAGTTTGGAGATTTTTCAAAGAAATTAAAATCGCTATATTGAACCAATTAGTTCCATTACTGGGTATATACCCAAAGGAAGAGAAATCATTCTACCAAAAAGATACATAGACTCATGTTCATCACTGCACTATTCACAATAGCAACAACATGGAATCAAGCCTGGTGCCAATGAATGGTTGGCTGGAGAAAGAAATGTGTTACATACACACCATAGAATACTACACAGCCATAAAAAGGATAAAAACATATCCTTTTCAGCATCATGGATGCAGTTGGATGCCATTATTCTACGTGAATTAATGGAGGTGGAGAAAACAAAATAGAGAATGTTCTTACTTATAAGTGGGAGCTAAGCATTGAGCACACATGGTCATAAATATGGGAACAATAGGCACTGCAGGCTACTAGAGGCAAGCAGGAGAGAGTGGAGTGTGCTTTGAAAACTGCCTATTGGGTACTATCTTCACTACCTGGGTGACATGATCTGTACCCCTTCAGTATCACACAATATGCCCATATAACAAACCTGCACATATACCCCCTGTATCTAAAATGAAAGTTGAGATTATTTTTAAAAAGTAAAATGACAAACTACAGATTGGGAGAAAATATTTGCAATTCTTTTATCTCATAAGTGTCTAGTATTCATAATAAATGAAGAATGCTTTCAACTTATTCACATAAAGACAAATAACCCAACTTTTAAGTGGTAAAGGATTTGAATAGACATTTCTCCAAAGAAGCAATATAAAGGGCTGCCAAACCTATGAAAATATAACATCATTAATTTGAGAAATGCAAATACAAATCACAGTGAGATACCATTTCACACTTACTAGGATAACTATACTAAAAAATAGAAGGTAAAATGTGTTAGCAATGATCTAAAGAGATTAAAATCCTTGCACATTTCTGGTGAGAATGTAAAATTGTACAACCATTGTGGAAAACAGTTTGGTGGTCCCTAAGAAAGTTAAAGATACAATGACCACATGATCCATTTGTTCTGCTTCTACGTATGTATCTAAAAGAATTGAAGGGGTGCACAAACAAATTTATATTCATGCATGTTAAATAGCAAAAAGAGGAACCAACTCCAATGTTCATAAATGAATACATGGATAAATTAAATCATGATAAATCCATACAATCAAATATTATTCTTTTATAAAAATGAAATGATATGCTTCAGCATTGATGAACCTCAAAAGCATGATTCTAAATTAGAAGAGCTGGACACAAAAGGTCACCTATTGTATAACTCTATTTATGTGAAATACCTACAATAGGTAAATCCATATACATAAAGCATATTGGATTTGCCAGTGGCTGGAAAGAGGGCTGGATTTGGAAACTGCTTATTGGGTATTCAGTTTCTTTTGGGAGTGATAGAGGTTCCAAAACACTATGAATCTAGTAAGTGCCATTTAATTTTTCACTTTAAACTCATTAATGTTATATTGTGTGAATTTTCCTTCAATATAAATGTCGGTCATAAGTTTGATGAGATATCTATGAATGATTTAGCATCTTGTAAAATCATTTCAAAACCTTTTGCTACATATTGCGAGACATGTCTCTAAAGAGAATATGTTGACCATTTTCTTCAAACATAATTTTTCATAATTCTTATTATTGGTTGTCTGTTGTTTTTTTGTTGTTGTTGTAAACGAACTAAATTGAAAAGTTTAAAATTGTGAGATATAAAAGAAACACATTTAATATGGGAAGTTTGTGATCAAATTCTAAAAATTACCATACATAATTATCAGTACTGTTTGCTAGAAGCCATTCTGAGATGAAATTCTAGTTTCATCTTTTTCCAAATGTATTACAAAGGATGAACAATTTTTGTTTCCAAACCTGTTTTCTTTGAAAAAGGTAAAATTTAGGAATTAAAATATGATTAATGATGTAACTGCCATGAATTTTTTGAGAAATTAAATGTATGACTATATGTAAATAAATAAGATTTGCACCACTGCACTTCAGCCTGGGCGACAGAGCAAGACTCAGTCTCAAAAAAAAAAAAAAAAAAAACACAAAGGATAAATTATAATGATAATAGTTGTTATTGTTGTTATTTTCTATCATCTTCTTGAGTTGTAGGTTTAACTTACCTCTTTTTCCACCTAAATTGCAATGCTAATTTTGTTGTTGGCTAAATACGTATCTCCTGTCACTACATCATACTTGTTATAAATTCATTTGATAATTCTATCTTGTTTAGTTTTGATTAAACCATTCCTGTTTAAAACTTTGAAGATTATAAAATGTAATAACTCATTTTTAAATGCACTCAAATGTATATTCAATAGTATAGTTACTGTTACAAATTCACAGACAAAATAATGATTCATTCTCTTAAAGTCAATTATTTCTTAATATACAGTTCTTTAGTCAAACAAATAATATTTGACTAGAGAGTCATTAGTTACATGTTTAGGATAAAAACCACTTGAAAATCCTGTCATTTGTGACAACATAGATGGAACTGGAGGACACTATGTTAAGTAAAACAGGCCAGGAAGAGAAAGCTAAACACCATGTTTTCACTCATACCTGGAAGCTAAAAAAAAGTTCATATCATGGAATTCTATGAACAGAGAATACTGAAGGCTGGGGAAGGGAGATTAAGAAGAGGTTTATTAAAGGATACAAAATTACCACTAGATAGGAGCAATAAATTCTAGTGTCCTCTACTACTGTCAGATGACTATAGTTAACAATAATGCATTATATAGTTTTGAATAGATAGAAGAAGGATATTGAATGTTCCCAAAACAAAGGAATAAAAAATGTTTGAGATGAAGGGTATGTTAACTACCCCACCTGGTAACTATATATTATATGTATCAAAATATCATATGTACCCCATGAATATGTACAATTATTTTACAGCAATTAAAAATCAAAATAAATTTATAAACACATAAGAAAACAAATATTATGTGTAAGAACAATGTAAGTTAATAAATAGTTATATTTCAAAAAGGAAAGCCCGGTGAAATGCATATTAATTTCACCAATTGCTTTATCTAACAAGATATTTAATATGAATATAAGTATAGTTTCTTACCATAATATTGTGTTTGACATTAAGGTATCATGTTCATAGAGGACATTCATTTCAATAGGTTTAACATCGTTCTATCCTTTCTACATAGTAGAAAGTAGATAAAAGTCCTCTAGTATCCTTTTCTTACTACAATGTAGATGGGATCTCAAGATTGCTGGTTTGGTCGAATTTTTTTAGTTGCTTTTTCAGAGGTTGTTGAGAATTGTTAAAACTTTCAAAACTCTATAATCCACAACAAATCTAATTACCTCTGGAAAAAAAATACAAAACAATTTTGTTTTTCTATTTCTGACTCAAGGATAAAGATACATACATGTATAATTAAAATCACGTCTTTTAAATAGTTATTCAAAGTGGTGGAGGAAGTAACTTATTGAAATACTTTACATTTACAACTTTGGTGATAGTTGTAGTAGTTGTCCAAGCATCTATAATGGTTTTATGAATGAAGCTGTCACTTTCATAGATTTTTTTACCTATAACTGAATTCCTGTTTATAAAAGCTTAATTATGAAAATATTTTAATACAGTTTTAATCTATTCAGGCTGTCATAGCAAAATTTCACAGACTGGGGGGCTTAAACAACAGACATTTATTTCTCACAGTTCTGGAGGTTGGGAAGTCCAAGGTCAAGGTACAGGCAAGGCAGATTTATTCTGAGATCTCTTCTCTTGTCTAGCAGGTGGCTGTCATTTAGCTGTATCCTCATATGACCTCTTATTAGTGTTTACACACAGAGAAAGAGAGAGAGAGAGAGAGAGAGGGAGAGATAGAATGAGCAGACAAGAGCTAGTTCTCTGAGGTCTCTTCTTATAAAATCACTAACCCTAGCAGATTATAGCCCCACCCTTATGGCCTTATTTAGCCTTAATTACTTCCATACAGGTCTTACCTCCAAATAGTCACATTGGAGATTAGAGCTTCAACATATGAATTGTGGGTGAGGGGACACATTTTAGATCATAGCAAATAAATATTTCTTTTGATGTAAAAATCCTTTCAGTTAAATTTCAGTATCAGTATAATGGAATATATTTTAAACAATTCCAGGGCTCAAAGAGGAAAATATTGACATTTTTTCATATTTACACAATTTGGAATTATATGAACTCTTCATATAAAAATCCGTGTTTTAAAATATTACTGTGGATAAATACACATTACTTAAAATAATTTTCAAAACAGCAAAATACAGAATGAGACAAAGTGCTGATGGAGAAGATGTCTACCCATCAACAAACCATTAGCAATTCCAGCTTATGCTCTACAATAAAACATGCTGTGTAGAAGTGATTGAATTTGAAGTTATTGGTACATTTGAATGCAAACTACCCAACCATGAAAAATGAGGCTTCCATTTGCTATAAAAATAAATTAAGAGGCAATGCTTTGCTGGCAAATCCATTTGAGCACCTCAGTTCATAACTATTCATGGTACCATTAACAGATGTCTTTGCTCGCACTGTGAGCTGCCTTATGATATTGTTATATTCAGCATTACTTTATATCTAAAGTGAATGTAGGAAACTTGTTTTAGGATATAATAAAACCTATCCCAATGTAGAGATCCTGTGGGAAATTATACAATAATGTTACCTACATAACTAATTTTCTTCTTATGAAATCATGATTCCCACTTCACTTTTAGAGCTATTGAAACTATTGTTTAGCATCACCATTTCCATGTTAATATCTCAGTAAATCACACAAATGTAATACTTGGTGGAGAAAGTGAGCCATTTCTTTTGGGAACATGAGTTTTCACTTCTAAAGAAAAAGTTGCATGAAGTGAATACTAAGCATGTTGCATGTTGTTTATTGATATTAAAAGTACTTTTTTTCTTAAAAGAATAACTTTCTCCAAGTTAAGGCATGAAGCAGGGACTAGTATATTTAAATAAGAGAGATTTAAGGGAAAAATATAATTGTTGCTTTTGCCAATTCTCTATTGATTTAAAATTTCTAGAAAATATTTAAGAATATGTTCAAGTAATATCTTTAAAAAAATCTGTCATCAAAGTGCGTGCACACACACACACTGTGAAAGGCAATGAATGTGGTACAGAGATTAGTTTACATTAACAGAAACAAGCAAAAACAATAATTTAAAAAAAACTTTACTTGACATATGAGGTACAAAAATTGCATGTGTTTAAAAAATTTATTCCTGGATCTCTGTTTCCTCATTCCTAGAATAAAGATAATAATTCACATTTCATGCGAGGATTAAGTTAGATAAGGATTAGAAAAATATACAATCAATGTGGCAAATGTAGTATCTGCTTGAAAGTTGGTGACTATATTTTATCCTCTTGAGTTAATTATTTGTCTTTGCATTTGTCTCTGAGGACATATACCATTACACACACTTATTAAAAACACAGCTACCAAAAGACCCATGAAATTTTCCTTTGTATTACTTTAGGCCTCAATTGGTATTGAAAACAGCAGTTGACAGTAATAATTGAGGATGAAGAGCTTTTCAGCCATAATCTCTTAAGAAAAAACTATAGCAAAAACAGAAAAACTCATAGATAAACTACACATTGAAAATAAAACAACTTCTTCACCCCTTCCCATTATTTTGCCAGAATATCAGAGCTCCTTGTGCAAATTCAGATGACTTTTACCAAGTAATCTTAAACAATTTTGAGTCTTTCTCTTTTGTAGATATGCTGTTTAATATTATTACTTAGTTTTGAATTTGATAATCCTGAAAAGTTGAAGATAAATCTGATTCGAATGAACCCATACACATGCATTTTCCTTGTCTATACCATGAATATTATTATACTTCTCTCTGCTTACATAGAAGAATCAAAACTAATCATTATTAGTAGGAAGCATATAACCCAGTTGGTTAGATAAAACAGACAAGAGACTGCATGGTGACACAATTTCTTAGCAATATGAAACAGTATGTATTACTTATACGCTAAAGGTCATGAGCACTGAAAAAATTGCAATGTGGGACATAGCTCTTGATCAATACAATGAAAGTATGCCTGAAAGAAAGTGCAAAAACGATAGCAAATTTAGTTGAAATAGCTTTTGTCATACAGTACTAAAGTTGAACAAGGTTGAACATATGTATTTCAGCTATAATAATAGTTATTTCTTTCCTTTATAATTTTTTTTTTGAGACTGAGTCTTGTTCTGTCACCCAGGCTGGAGTGCAGTGGCAGGATCTCGGCTCACTGTAACCACTGCCTCCCGTGTTCAAATTATTCTCTTGCCCCAGCCTCCTGAGCAGGTGAGACTCTAGGCATGCACCACCATGCCTGGCTAATATTTGTATTTTATTAGAGACGGGGCTTCACCATGTTGGCCAGGCTGATCTCGAACTCCTGACCTCAAGTGATCCGCCAATCTCGGCCTTACAAAGTGCTGGGATTATAGGCATGATCCACCGCACCCGGCCTCCTTTATAATTTTTTAAAATTGTGGTAAAATATATATAATAGAAAATTTAGCATTGTAACCATTTATAGGTCTACAATTTAGTGGCTTTAAGTACATCACACTGTCCAATTATTACCACCATCCATCATTACCAGAACTTTTCTCATCTTATTGAACTGAAACTATTCATTAAACAATTAATTCCCACTTTATGTTTCTATGCATGTGTTTATTCTAGGCACCTCTTATAAGTAGAATAATTTAATATTTGTTCTTTTGTGATTGGCTTATTTCCCTCAGCGTAATATATTCAGAGTCCACCCACATTGTATCACGTGTCAGAGTTTCCTCCCTTTTAAAGGCTGGTTAATATTCCACTGAATGTATGTACCACATTTTATTTATTCATCCATCAATGAACACTTGGGTTGCTTTCATCTTTTAGCTATTGTGAATAATACTATTATAAAAATGGGTGTACAAAAATTTCTGTTCGAGTACCTTATTTTCAATTCATTTTGTATAGATGAGTAAAATTGCTGGATTGTATGGATTCTATTTTTAATTTTTAGAGGAATTTCCATACTCTATTTCATAGTGGCTATATCATCTATCATTTCCAACAACAGAGCACAAGGATTCCAATTTCTTTACAGCGTAACCAACATATATATATATTTAATAATAGCTACCTAATGCAGTCAAAGTGATATCTCATCTTTTCATATGCTTATTGGCTGTATGTATATTCTTTGAAAAGTATGTCTATTCAAGCACATGTAAATATATACTAGGTATTAGATGTCAAGTATACCTCCATAAATATTTATTTAAAAATACATCAAAAGTTTGAAAAGTGTTTAAATCCAAATGATTAGTAAAATCTCTAAACTTTCAGAAAGATAAAAACTCTAACAAAGGAGAGTACCAAGAAATCTCAAGTATTTAAAAATGCATATTAAAGAAAAAATAATGCCAGGAAATCAAATTCAGTATCATAGAAAAATGCTAATTAAATTATCTAATACTCATATTTTTGAGTGCTTAAATATATTAGGATCTGTTCCGGTTACTGAAGTAAAAATCTCTTCAAACTAGGCAGTCTTTTTTCATATGAACCTTCATTGAGTTTAAATTCTGGTCATGGAGATTATGTAGTCAAAAGTATAGAGTAGGAATAAACGACTTTTATCAAATGACATTCAAGGTATTTGTTTCAGATTAGAATAACTAATTAATTGTACTTACCAGTACATATCTCAATATCAAAAAGTGCATCACTATATATATATATCTCAATACCATAAAGCACATCATGCCAGGCATCGTGGCTCATGCCTATAATCCCAGTGATTTGGGAGGCCAAGGGAGAAGCATCATTTGAGGTCAGGATCTCAACCTGAGCAACACAGTGAGACACTGTCTCCACAAAAAATAAAATAAGTGCTGGAAACTGTTGCCATTCTGTAAGTGACACCCACTTTCAAAGAAAATCCGGGAAGAGATCCGGAAACCTTGATTAGTACAACATTTTTTTTCTGTCATAGTGACTTTTTTTTTGTTAGAAATTTTCCCAGCTTTATTGAGGTATAAATTAACAAATACAAATTGTATATACTTAAGGTGTATAACATGTACATATACATTGTGAAATGATTGTCACAATCAAGCTTATTAACATACCCATTGCTTCATATATTTACTTATTTGTGGTGAGAACATTTAAGATTTTGTCTCTTAGCAAATTTCACAGAGATAATACAGTATTATTAGCTATAGTCACCATGCTATACATTAGATCTCCAGAATTCATTCACACTGCAAAATTGAAAATTTGTACCCTTTGATCAAAATTTCCCCATTTTTCCTACCCAAAGTCCCTGGCAACCACCTTATGAGCTCACCTTTTTTAGATTCCACCTAGAAAAGAGAGATAAAACAGTATTTGTTTTTCTGTGCCTGGCTTATTTCACCTTGTGTATTGTTCTACAGGTTTATTGATGTTGCAAGAAACGACAGGTTCCTTCTTTTTTTGGAGATAAGGACTTCATTTTTATTTTTTAAATTTAAATTTTTTTATTTTTATTTTATATATCAATAGGTTTTGGTGGAACAGGTGGTGTTTGGTTATATAAGTTTTTTAGTGGTGATTTCTGAAAATTTGGTGCACCCATCACCCAAGCAATGAACACTGTACCCAATGTGTAGTCTTTTATCCCTTGCCACTCACCCTCCACTTTTCCCAGAGTCTCCAAAGCCCAATGTATTGTTCTTATGCCTTTGCATACTCGTAGTTTAGCTCTCATATATGAGTGAGAACAAAATGTTTGGTTTTCTATTCCTGAGTTACTTCACTTAGAATAATAGTCTCCAATTCCATACAGGTTGCTGCGAATGCCATTATTTCATTCCTCTACATGGCTGAGTTGAATTCCATGGTGTGTATATATATCGTGTGTGTGTGTATGTATAACATGTTGATATAACACCTATATATAACACATATATA
The DNA here is from genome assembly GCF_006542625.1 of Nomascus leucogenys. NCBI lineage: Eukaryota > Metazoa > Chordata > Mammalia > Primates > Hylobatidae > Nomascus > Nomascus leucogenys. The sequence continues at coordinate 38,342,346 of NC_044387.1, read as the reverse complement.
TGTAATATATAACACACATATATATATAACACATACATGTGTAACACATTTTCTTCATTCATTGGCTGATGGGCATTTAGGCTGGTTCCATGTTTTTGCAATTGCAACTTGTGCTGCTATAAACATTTGAGTTGTATTTCAGCTCACTCTTAGGCCATTGTCCTGATTATTCAGACTCCTGCTTGTACCACAATGGTTCCTACTTTTGAATTCCCAGTATAATCACTTATTTGGAAACACTGGTGTGTTCAGTCATTGATCTCAAAACAATTTCACTATAACAAAGTGGCTGGATGCGAAGGGCTTCCTCCTCCAATCACACACTGTCACCATGCCAGCTTTTCCTCATGAAGCCGTAGATCATGGTGCTGAAACCAAAACTCTAGATCTCATTTTCCCTTTTCTCTTAGAGGCCATTTTCTCAGTATGGACCTCTTTTACAGCAATCAGTATATTACAAAATTTTACTAATATTAAACTTAATGAAGTCAGTCATTGTATCTATTTTATCCGGGAAATGAAATCGTGCCTTTTACATAATGTTTCTCATCCTCTTTTCAAAATCTTCACATTTTTGCATACAAAAGCTGCCTTTATATAATTACAACAAAGTTGTTTTACCTTTTCCCCATGACAATATCAGAGAAGTCATGCAACTTCCACGTTACCAGTCCAGACACAAGAAAATGCACAGTATGTCTGACTTGGTGCACCTGACAAGAAAGAGGTAGTATCTTCTTTTGACCAAATAACTAACTAACTAAATAAATAAATAAAACTTTAAAAATAGTAAAGCTTTCTGAACTGGAAACTACACTCTTTGGTATGAACTTCAGAATATGATAAAGGACTTTCCAGGTTAAAAAAATGTATAAGGATGTTAAAAACAAGGTTTTTAAAAAAATACAAAATGTGCATAATTTTATCAAAAATATAATATAGGTTTTCAAAAATTAAACAACACAGAGAACTAATGATATGGTTTGGCTCTGTGTCTCCACCCAAATTTTGTGTGGGACTTTAATTCCCACATGTCGGGGAGGGACCTGGTGGGAGGTGATTAGGTCATGAGGGCGGATTTCCCTCATGCTGTTCTCCTGATAGTGAGCATTCTCAGGAGAACTGACAGTTTAAAAGTGTGGCACCTCCCTGCTCACTCTCTCTTTCTCCTGCTGCCATGTAAGAGGTGCCTGCTTCCCCTTCACCTTCTGTTATGATTGTAAGTTTTCTGAGGCCTTTCCAGACATGTGGAACTATGAGTCAATTAAACCTTTTTTCTTTACAAATTACTCACTCTCAGATAGTTCTTTATAGTACTGTGAAAATGGACTAATAAAACTATAAAGAATAAAACAAAAATTACATAAAATCTTACCATACAGGTATCTCTTATCATTTTTATAAACCTAAATAAATACTAGAAAATACATATATATGTGTTTATGTATATCAATAAAGAGCTACATGAACATCTAGTTACAGAAAGGAATAATTTCTCTTAATAGTTTTATTATACTATTATCAGACTAATATATTTTTATTCTACAAAATTCAAGCAATATATAAATATACTTTCAAAACTTTGTACGCACACATACAAACCCTTTTTAACATAAAATGGCAATAGTATATTTATTTTTTTCTATACCATAAGAATTTGAAACACATTTTGTCCCATAATTCCTTTTGTATCTGTATGTATCTATTTTATTTTTAAATAGTTGCATAATTTTCCATAATATTAGTATATTAAATTTATTTAAATATGCAATATTATGTTGTTTTCAGCTCTTCAGATAATGCTACAGTAAAAACTAAATACATGCAAGGGCATTTTCCTTTTTTGTTGGCAAATTGTATTTATAATGTATATACGTGTCCCTTAAGTAACATGAGCTTTGGGAGAATTTTGCTATATTCTCATGGTTTTAAAATTTCACCATCATATGTCAAAGTGTTTTCTTGCCTTGCTTATTTGTTTTTCATCTATCTCAGCATTCCCTGAGACCCCACAATTGAAGAACTTTTTTGATTTTGGGAACTAATCTTTTAATATTTCTTTTTGTATGCCTTTTCTCAATTTTTTTTTTCAAAAAAACTTTAGTAAACACAGCAGGTTGGGACCCTTTCCTCCAGACCCATAGCCTTGAGGGGAAAATTCTTGTTTTCTCCTTGCAGCCTGGTTCACAGGAATGTGACAGTTTATGACAAATAGAGAAAGTTAACACTTTTAATACATGGTTATCTAAATTGTATATTATAATTGTATATTTTATATCCATGACTTAAGGATCACATATGAACTGTGAAGACTGAATTGACCATGAAGTGCTCCACAACCAGTACTGTTCTGATTATACAGGGTAAGATACTTAAAACAACCTGCAAGGATCCACAGGGTATCTTTATATCAGGATTTACTAAGGGTGAAGGTAGAACAGGACAAAACATAAAGACATTTTGAGTGAGGTCTGAAAATTTCCAGGTGCAGACCCTTAGATTCTCACTCAGTTGCACAGGATATGCTTTTTATTTAAATTTTTGATTTCTATGTTCACTGGACTAGAAAAATCATCCACCCTCCATAAGTGCTTCTTGTGTTTTTCTGCTGTGAAGATCCTTGAACTTCCTTTGCTTATCCCTTTTTTCCTTGGCATGCTATTTGGCTATCTTTTAAGTTTGTTTCATCTAGTTCTCTGAAGCAATAATATTTGTCCAAGATATTTGTCATATTTCTTTTGAAATAACACCCCTCTTAAGTGACCTATTTGTGACAATAAGACCTTTTCCTCAGTATGTTTTCCATTATTAAAGAAAAAAATCAGTTTACCTTAGAACGCCTTACCTGTACCAATTTCACTCAAGACTCCTTAAGGGCATTTTGAAGAACATTGGTTTATCCAACAGCAGATTGTTGCCAATGGATGCTTATTGCCTGAATACTATTTGTGTATATATTTAAGATGCCAAAATGTTGAGTTCTCTTGAATGATCTCATATAAGTAATAGTTATTCCCAAATATATTTTTGTATGAGTATGCCAAGGAGCTTCATATAGCCGTTGTTAGTAAACATTGGGACTATCATTGGCCAAACTGACCTTGGTTGCAGGTGACATTTATTATTTGCTTTGATTATTGCCCTCAATCCACAAAGACATGGTCTTTCAGCATTAGGACATATGAAACGATGATGAGTCAGATACAAAACAGATATTTTGTGTCTTATTATCTGGTCACTGCCTTTATTAGTGTATTTAAACAAACTAGTTGGGAAGTGTCAGAGTTCCTGAGAAGGTCTGTAGGCCTCTTCTCTGTAGGCCAGAGGAAATGATGGGAGACACTATTCCATCTTGTGAAGGAGAGTATGAAGAAAAATTTTTATATAAATGATAGTTATCTCACGTTAAGTAGAAATATAATGTTTTTGAATGGCACTTAAGTAAAGGAGGAAAATGGACGCTAAGATGCAAAATTGTGAATTGTGCTGGTCATTTAGTTTCAAATTCATTTTCTATACTTCCTTATGAAACCCATTTCCCTGATGCCTTGGCAAATGGCTTCTTGCAAGATTCAACCAGTGGGAGCTTTAGCTGAGGTAACACAATTCATTCTCTTGTCCTTCCAGCTTTATAGATGTTAAGAATATCTTAGTATTGCAAATATTCAGGCTGTGTCACTAGTTTCTATTTGATTTTTCATATCATTTAGGACCTTCACAAATAGAGCTTATATTAAACTTCATTTACTGGACCACCCAGCAAGGGCTTTATTCTACTGACAAGATCCTCACTGATACAATGATCTTTTAGTTAACCCATCAATTGGATCATTTTTTTTCAGTATTTTGAAACAATTGGAAACCACCTCCTTTGCAAATGCACTTGGTTCTCAATAACTGAAGCTGTTCTTTCAATTTCTGTGATATATGCCAAACAACTTTAGAAAATTGATCAAAGAACTGTTACTCTTTTAAAATGATCTATTTCACTTTCACTTAGAGAAAACTTATTGAAGCTGATTCACTCAAAAAGGGTAGAATTTAAATCTTGTTAATCTGAATTCATTTTTGTCAATGAAGTATTATTGGATTATTAATTTTATTTTATCACTTTCTTTATATTTATTTTCCTCAAAATCATAGCCCAATAGCTTTCGCTTAAATAATGTACAAGAAGATTTGGCTCTTCAATCTAATTTGCAAAGCCAATCTTCATTATAAAATCAATCAGCCTTATCAGATTTATGTTCTATCATATAAAGCCCAACTTCAAATTTTAAATTAAATAAATGTGTAAATTAAGTGAAATTATATACCCATAAGAACCATAATACTTCTGAATGAGGCAACAGCTTAGTTTGAATTTATTCCATTTTATCATACAACGTTGAAACAACTGTTAATTGTTAATTTTATCCTGAAATTAGTAACAATTATTTTTCAGTGGCTCTGTTCAGATGAATATTCAATTTTATTGAGTAATACTTGTTTAGGCATATAGCAAAATTCCTGATTTACAGAGGGAGAAGAGCAACTGAGTCTATTCTTCTGCCACATCTCTGCAGTATCTCTTTCTGTAGAGCTTCTCATATGCCAATCTCAAATAAAACATTAACATTTTAAATAAATCTGTCCACATTTTTTAAAACTTTCTTCTACTTGTTTGCTTGGCCAATCTTTAATGATATAATTTATTCCATAAAGTCATTTTAATGGGTGAAATTTTAGGCATAAGTTAACCAGGATTTATTGGAAACAACTATAAATTCACCAATTTAGAAGGCATATCTTTTATCTTCTACAACTGGTGCCACAAATTTCTGATAAATATATTCTGCAAGGTCATAAACTTTGTGATCTACAGCAATGTCATGATATCAATATATCAAATTATCCTTTTGTTTGTATCACAATTCCCAATTTCTAATAAATAAATCCCTTTCATAACAACAAACTAGAAAACATGCATTGAATATACTTGTATTACTTTCCCCAGAAAAATTCTCGAGTAATGTACATATACTATTTCTAAGGGAATAATAATAAGCTCCTGCTAAACTTATGCATTGGTTTAAGCATAGGTTTGTTCCTATGAAAGTAATAAATAACAGTCATTTACAAGTTGTTCTTGGTGCTATTAGTGTATGATTTTTGACCACATGTAAAATAGATCAGAGTGCACAAATTAAATGTAGGAACAAAAAAGTCTCACATTCATCTTTTTTTTTTTTTTTTTTTTTTTTGAGATAGAGTCTCGCTCTGTCACCCAGGCTAGAGTGCAGTTGCGTGATCTTGGCTCACTGCAAGCTCCGCCTCCCAGGTTCAAGCCATTCTCCTACCTCAGCCTCCCAAGTAGCTGTGACTACAGGCAGCCACCACCTCACCAGGCTAATTTTCTGTATTTTTAGTAGAGATGGTGTTTCACCGTGTTAGCCAGAATGGTCTGTATCTCCTGACCTTGTGATCTGCCCACCTCAGCCTCCCAAAGTACATTCATCATTTTTTTAAAAAGCGAATTTTGTGTGAAATAACAAGATGAGTAAGCCTATTAAAGTTGATATTTGTACTGAAAATATCATCAGATCCTTAAATAGACAACTGTGGTCCCAGAATCACAACATGTGTTTGATATGGTTTGGCTGTGTCCCTACTCAAATCTTGAGTTGTAGTTCCCATAATGCCCACATGTCATGGGAGGGACCTGGTTGGAGGTAACTGAATCGTGGGAATGGTTTCTGCCATGCTATTCTCATCATAGTGAATTAGCTCTCAGGAGATATGATGGTTTTGTAAACGGCTTCCCCCTTTTCTTTGCTCTCATTTTTCTCCTTCCTGCTGCCATGTGAAGAAGGAAGTGGGTGCTTACACTTTTGCCATGATTGTAAGTTTCCTGAGGCCTCCCAAGCCATGCTGAACTGTGAGTCAATTAAACCTCTTTCCTTTATAATTACCCAGTCTGGGTACATCTTTATTAGCAACATGAGAACAGGCTAATACCCTGCTTAATTAGTTCTTTTTCATAAATCCATTTAATGATCAGAGAATTTACCATAGTAATAATAAAATTGGTATATGCAGATATATTATTCTTAACTTATTTTTAAGCATTTTTGATGTTCTATGAAACATTTATACTAATCTTAAGAAAATTCGATTTTCTTCTAGTTCTTCATTTTGAGTAATGGTTGAAAACATTTTAAAGGATATGATTAGTTGGGCTATAGTTTGCTTGCTCTGGTACAGCCTTTAGAATAACCATGGCTTAAGCTCAGCGGTTTATCCTTCTATCAAATAACAGTTCCAGAGTAAGCCAACTAGTACACTCATCTGCCTTCCCTAGTGTGTTCATCTTATAAGCCGAAAGATGTTGCCATCTAGAATTATTACTGTGGTGAGTGAAAAGTAACAGACTTAATGTGGACAACTATCAGCCTCTTCCACAGTCCCAAATATTCAGGTGCTGCTAGTCAAAATGCCACTAATCCCACAGTGAATATGTTTTCTGTCATAGCAGCCCTCTCTACAGGTCAACTACTCCCTCTTCACAGGTCAACTAATGGAAATCTAGCACTAGCTGAATGTTATGAAGTAATTTCTGTTGACTATGCCAAGACTCCACCCCTACCTGAATTCAATTGTAAAAAAAAAAAAATCTGTCAAATATTAGAGAAATTCCAAATTTGGAGAAGTGCAGAAAACTTTTTTATACAAACATTTTCAATGGTTTTCCCACTGCAAACAAGTGTTAGTTTCCAGCCTAAAGTGTTTATGACTTCACAGCCATTTAAGGCTCCATTCTATGCATTTTTACAACCACATACCAAATTCTGTCATACTTAGGAAATAGTTGGGGCTTCTATGGAAGGGACTCCAACAGATAGTTAAAATAAGAAAGACTTTATTTCTTTCCCATGTTACAAGGCTATGGATAAGCTTTCCAGGGTGTATATGGAAACTCCACTATGTTGGAGACTCAGACCATTTCTATTCTGCGTCTGTTACACAACTTGTTGCCTTTGTTCTCACTATTGAAAAGACTTATGACCACCACATGATCCGCAATGCAGCCCAGAGAGAAGGAAGGTGAAAAATAGCAACTCTCTTCTTATTTTAAAGTCATGATGCAGAAGTTGCACATATTCCCTTCACCAATATTACACTGCCCTGAATATAGCTATTTTGTTGCAAGGCACAAGCTGCAACCAGTCTCAGGGGAAACCAGGAAATGATGTTAATCACTGGTCAGTTTTAGACCCATCAAAAAATTGTTTTACTGTGGAAGAATGAAAGAACTAATTTTGGGGAGAGGGTGAAAGGCAACTAGGAGTTGTATAACAAAATATTTTTTCAAAATTCCAAAGTTGATAATATTTTTAAAATTATTACTATGCATAGATACATTAAAATATAATTCTATGTAAACTCATGTTTTTAGATCTTAATAAACATACAAACAAGAATACATATATGTATATAAACAAAACTAATCAGTTAAATTTTAATTTTATCAATATAATGTGATAGATGATGTTGTTTATCTTTATATTGGTATTAACAAAAAATTATGTAACCTCAGGTTCAATTTTATATTTAATCTGTTTCTATATGTTAGAATAGTACAGAAAATGTCTATGTATGTAAAAATGCTTTATTAAATATTAACGAAGTCTATGTTTATTTGCTAGGTATGTGAAATAAGAAAACACTCCTAACCAAAATACACTTTATCAATTCTCATATTCTATTTTGATGATAAATGTTTCATCAATTTGGAAATCATTATTCTTAAGAATTTTCCCAAGCTTTGTGTTCTACTGTAGAAATAATGATAATTTCCTCTAACTGAAACATGTATTAAGTCTAACTCAATTATTGCTGGAAGCCTAAATCAAATTTTTCACTTTACTGATCATATTTCAATTACTTATAATGAACTGTTACAAAATAGCATAATAAACATTGTAAAGTCTTTTGTTTCAAAATTAAGAGAGTGCTGAATGATATAGATTATTTTAAGTTTAGCATGTAACATTCATGTTATGTGAAGGCTCAGTTCTTCCATTGCTTTTTAGCACTTGAAATAGAAAAAAAATCACCATACTTAAATTGGATTTGGATTTACATTTACCCAGAGCAAACATAAAGACAAATACAGGCATGTGTGGTGATATTTTGTGGCAATATCAGTTGTAATTGTATTAATTTTTAATTTAAATTAAATAACGGAAACAATTTTCAGGAGAGCTTGAGCACCCAAGAGAATAATCTCAGTTTAAGAATCTCTGACATGGTACAACCAGAAGAGACTCAGGGGCAGCTGAACCTGATGCTCATCCTTAAGGCTGACACAATTTGCTGGGAAGCAAGCCCAAGTAATTCAATGCAATTGAGAGACCCAGAATTGCCTAGATTACCTACATTTCTTTTTTAAATAAATAAACAAACAAACAAATAAATAAATAAATTGTATGTACTTGAAGTTTACAATGTGATGTTACGGGATACATATAGATAGTAAAATGGTTTAGAGGAACGTCGACTAATATAAGACATCATTGATGCTCCAATTGGAATATGGATGTGAATGTATTTACATTAAAGCAGTGATGAGTGTATAATCGTGATGATGGCCAAGGAAAGAACAGAATTAGTAACAGTGAGCCACTGGACATATGATTGTCTCCCATATAGTTATCCTAATATTTGCCATATTTACTTTAGAACTATTACAACCCTTTTTCTTTCTCAGATTATTACATAATAACAAAGACCATGCAAAGAGCATATGAGTATTCTTAACAAGGTTATGGGTACAGTTCACCGATATGGGGTACCATTATTTGGGTTCTGCTTAAACATACTGAGTTAAACATTTCATTTTGTATTTAGAAGAAAAATATATCTTTCATACTCGCAAATACACCACAGGTTGAAAATTATAATAATATTTAAAATGATTAAAAATGATATAATAAAATGTTTTTAAAGTGATAAAAAATGAAATCATGATAATATTTTTATGTTATTCTGCTAAACTAACCCTATAACAAACACCTTCACAGTGGCTTAAAACAATAAAGTTTTGCTTCTCATTCATATCATGGCTAGAGGCCTGTACTAGAGCTTCTGGTGGCTGTTTACTAATTTCTTGGCTACTTCAAGGTAATTGCATTAACAGCTGGTGCATGCTTCAGGCTTGTATGCTGAACATTCAGTACGAAACCTGCTTCTTCAGTTTCTCCAATTACGTTATATGCCTCAAGCCTCCTGTATTAAATCTCCTCTTAATTAAAATACTTGGAATGACTTCTAGTTTTCTAAGCTAAAAATGTGGCTGACCTTTGAGAATTAAAGAAATTTTATCACTGCAGAATAAAAGCATAGAGAATATCTTTAATTCTACAGGATTGACTGAGCTCCTTGGACTAGCAATCTATTTAACACAGTATTCACATATATGAAGAGATGATCAGATCAGGAAATGCTCAAAATGGACTATAGAAACTATCAGCATTCAGAAAGAAAAATTATGGAGTGTATGTTGCAATCATTGTTTAAACAACAGAGATACAACAGGTGAATTTGTATTCTCAATGAAGATGTGCAAATAGCATCAGACAATATCTCACTCATTGCTTAGGACTTTCTGTATCTTTTTGCTCTATCTCATGTTTATTATAAAAGCAATTGCCAATTCTGCTGGTCAGATGTCTTGGTACTGGGAGAGGCATATCCTGGATAAGGAACTCAAGCATCTCTATCTTTCGAAGAAATGATAAATGCTTTATAAATTGAGAATTTAATTTTGGTTACTACATATCTCTCATATGTTAGGGTGATATAATTACAAAATTCCAACCATTCTGGGCCATGTCTTAGCCTTTTTGGAAGTCACATAACTGGCCTTTTCATGGCAAGCCTTTACAATAAAACAGTGCTTTCCAAGCACTAAATGTGCATATCTAAATATTGTAAAATGAGAAAATATATTACAATTACTCATTTTATAAATGCTTTGTTGGAGTGTTATTATTCTTTCAAGAAACATACATTAGATGACAGGGGGTTAGGACCAAAAGCTTTATATGGAAGTCAAAAGAAAGATCAATCATGTTTCTATTTTATTCTCTTTGCATTTGCATTTGTTTTCTATCAATGTGTAAAAAATTACAACAAACATCAACTAAATTAGTATAAAATTTAATTTTCTCACAGTTTCTGTGAGCCTGGAATCTGGGTAGGGGTTAGCTGGATTCTCTGCTGAGTTTCATGAGACTGAAATCAATGTGTTAACAATGATGTAGTTCTCATCTGGGACCCAGGGTCCTCTTGCAAACTCACTGCTTGTGGTTGGATTGCAGTTCCTGGACTGTTTCCTTGCCAGCTCTTGGCCTGGAAATCCTCTAGCTACTAGAAACTACCTTTATGTCAGCAGTTCACAATGTGATCATTTGCTTTTTTCCAGGCCAGCAGGAGCACATCTCTCTTATCTATTTCTCTAAAAACAGCTAAAGAAAACTCTTCTGCTTCGACTATCAGTTCCACCAAAAATAATATCCTTTTTGCTGTATAGCACAACATAATACCAGCAGTGATAGCTTATTATATTCATGGGTTCTGTCTATGATCAAGGGGAATGTAGGGAGCAGCAATCTTTGAGGTTGTCTTAGAATCCTGCTTATCACAGCATTATTTGTTAGTTAGTAATAATAATACAAATTTATTAGTTTTTGTGGCTTCAAATACATGTTTTTTCTTTTCTGAAGTTCAAATATACAGATTTTTAAGATAAATAATAAGACATAATGTGTATTTAATAATAATGTGTCCATCTGTATCTCTGGATGTAAACTAGAAAAATTGCCACTGTGATCAAATTTTGAGTTTTTCATGAGTTTAGCATTTGTGAAGCAGTTCAAATTTAGATTAATGCAATTACAATTTTTTATTACTCCAGTTTTCTTTTTTGGACCTTTGTCTGTCCAAGTGTTTTAGAAAATTGAGGGTTTTGTTTTCATTGAGGGCAAATCTTTCAGTTAGGAATACTTAATAGTCCTTTTCATTTTTCTTTACAGAAAGAAAATGAATTGCCATAAATTAAAACTTTAAAGTCATTCCCATTAATATCCAGAATTCTGCTTGAAAATTCTGTGTAAATATTATCTTAAAGTATATTTCTATTTGTCAATAACTCTTTGTACAGTAAGTGTAACAAATGCTTTTTGTTATTGTTATTGTTCTTCTCATTCATTTATTTTTCCTCTGCTGACTCTTGGAAGTTGTTTAGAATTAAAAATGTTATTTTAAAGTCCCACAAAGACATCCTGAAGGTAGTCTACAGACAAAACCGAGTTCATTAAACTTGCCGAGCAGTGCAGGAACATCTCCTTGACAGTGGTTCAGTAGTGTCTCAAAGTGCAAGTTAGGGAAGTGAACTTATAGCAATTTAGGCAAGGAACTCCATGGCATCAAGACTGTCCCAGATGGAGAACTGTTCATAATGGGTAAACTAAGTAAGTTGCTATAGTAGTCTTTTACTTCTTGAAATATGTGGGTCTGTAAGAATTGCCATTCACAATTTGAACTTAAAACACTTTATCAAAATTGAAAGTTTGTGGTCGTTCTTTGTGGAATAAGTAGTTATGTTATAAAACAGAAAATTATGATATGCTCCAATTTCATTCTGTATAGAATACTGGTTATGATAGAAGTTGAAAAGAGGATGATATAGTAAGAAGTAGAACTAACTTATCTTGATATTTCAAAGAATATACACAAATGTCAATAATTTAATGAAGAGATTTCTATGTTTGTTATTTTTATGTAATTTTTTGTTTAGAACACTTAATCTAAAATAAAAATAATACTTTAAGCTAAAACAATAGAAAGCAAATGAAGCAACAAAGCAACAACCTTTCTAAAACAAAAGATGTTCTAATTTTGTATCATTACTTGAGTTACTTCTTAGTAAGCATTATAATTACTGTGAAATAACACCACTGTTAAACAATCAGTCACAAAATTAGAGCTATGACATCTAGATGAAAGCCTAAAATTCACGTTTATATTTAATTAGTTTTGGTTGTTAATATCCATTTTATGTAAAAGTCTGGGAACTTTGTTAAAGCACTTGAACATATTGTTCACAGTTAATGATTGTGAAAATGTTCTACGTTAACACATATCAATCCAGAAAAATATAAATTATGAGAGAATAATGTAACCAATATGCCAAGATTTTTAGTTTTTGAAAAAAAAATCTAATACTTTTTAAAAATTAAAATGTTTCACAAATGCTTTCCCATTGTATTTGTGATTTGTTGTTTTTTGTTTAAAATTGAAATGAGATACATATACTAGTTGAAGTGTGTTCCTAAAACTCTGTATGCTATACGACTACATGAATATAGAGTGGCAGTGAAACTTAACAAGTTGTTTCATTGAATTTGGATTAACTAGGATTTGTCTCTGATTGATTATGATTCCTGATACAAATAATATTGAAGTTCATTTTGACAGGAATAGACATTTATGTTTCAGGAGACAACATTTTCTCATTAATACTTTATTGAATCTTGATTACTTGATTAGAATACTTCTGCAATAATAAACCTCTGCACGTCCTTTAAAAATTGATCTTTTAACCTTATTGAAACTTTTATCATTATTAATGTTATTATTTGCTATTTGTACTTCAAGTAGAAGAGCTCTTTAAACTTTCTTGAAAAGGACACCATAAAGGTATTCAAAATTACTGAGAAATTCCTAATTCATTCTCAGTAATTTTTTAAAAAGTTTAACTTACTTCTTAGAACAGATGCATCCTGTAACTGGTGTTGCTTAGCACCTTGGACAGTACAGCAGATTTTAACGCTAGAAAAACAGATTCGTTTTCAGTATTTTTTTGCTGGCTGAAAGTAATGTGGAAAAGACATCCTTGGCCTAATCTGAAGCTGCTTTAATCAGTAGAATACTTGTTCCATAATGAATCTGCACATCCTAAAGCACTTTATTTTGGGTTTTCTTTAGACAAAATGATACCAGTAAATCAATATTCAAATTCGCTTCTAATCTGATTATGACTAGGGGAATTCTAAGAGATGTAAAGTAAGAGATCAACAAGAGACCATTTGATCGAGTAATTTCATCTTCCCAGGTGATCTCTTCTTCTTTTAAATAGGTAGTAGTTTTCTTACAAAGGAGGAAATATTTTCCTTGGTTAAAAGTCACTGGTGACAGTTGCAGGGTTAGATTGTTGCCTGTCTAAAGCTTCTCAAAGACATACACACACATTATTAGTTTATGAATAATAAACAATAATTTGTAAGATATGGTTTAAGAATGATATAGCTGTAATAATACCAAAATGATTAGCAAATGTTTAAAGCAGCATTTTAGAAATGTTTTCTTATGACTTTAAGAGTAAAGTGAGAAATCAGATACTTAGTTCCACTTTCCTACTTTGGAACACCTTTTTTTTTAACCATTTTATTTCTTTCTTTTAGTCTCTTAGCACAGGATAAATCTTTTCAAAAATATATATTCTGCTTATGATATCTATATATGTGTCTTCAGACACTATAGGTATCTCTCCTGGTGCTTAAAGAGTAGACTGTGAGCATCTAATTGTTACATCTGAAAACCACTGTTCTAGTCATTTTATGCTTTTGTAATAATGTTATTTCAAATGATCAGGAAAAGTTGGAGATTTGTTATGGAATATTTATCATTTCAATTTTTCTTGCACATGCAAATCTTTTATTTCTGAGTCAAGGATATTAACCAATGTAAGAAAAGAGCTGTCTGCGGTCATATCTGCATTAGGGTCTACTCCTCAGTTCTGCATAAAAGTGTTCAAGAGCATATGTCTGAAGTATGATATAATGATATATGTCTTTTCACAGGAAAGACTTTGAGGATAGTCACCAAAAATATTGTCCAACACCAAGATTTTCAGCTTTTGTAAAAGTTCCTGGTTTCTTGTGAAATTTGGGCACACTTAAGTTATCCTCACATCTTTCCACTCTACCATTTCTTTTTCCTCTGTCTGAAATCCTACAAATACATAAACAAATAATGTAGATATAGGATCCTTATATTTATTATAAATACTTCTGTAAATTTCTGTTTTGTCTAAGCTTTGGAAAAAAAATAAATGTTTATCACATCAAACCAAGATCAAGCTTAAAATCCTCCTTACAGAGCTTACTGCATTCTGAAAGAGGTTTAGCTTTGACAGGCAACTGAGTTTGGGAAGATAAGGGATGAGCAGAAGGGATTAGAAGTGGGTCACAAAAAGAAATAATAGTATAAGACAAGAGATTTATAGAGGAAAGCATGAGAGGAATTGTATTGATAAAAACAACTAGTTTCAGATTACAATTAGTGAGAATTTAAGAGAGACAATTTTAAGTCTTTCACAGGTTTCATTTCTATTAGCTATGATTGCTTTATAGGTCACAATTTTAAAATCTGAATTTCTGTAAGAAGTAACCTCATCCTATTAGAAAATCTATACATTTGTATGTTTGCAATTTTTCTATAATTACATTCAAAGGTGTTTTCTCTAGTATTCTCAAAAGTAGCCTCATCCATTCTAAATAATTGTTAATAAAATAATGCCATTTAGAAAGATAGTCACATAAATTAAAATCAGAATTATTGTCTAAATATATGCAGGATGTAGAGGAGACATGCGTGTAGACAGAGATAACCCTAAGATCGTCAATAAAAATGGTGCTTGAATATCTATACATTTCTGGAACCTGAGTAAAGATCAATTATGACCAACTGGCAGCCTGACAAGATTCCCACATCTGGTCAATGAAAACTAAATACAGAAATCCTAAAGGACACAAAGAGGAAAATTCTTATTGGGTGTTGAAGATTAACGAAGACAGAATTTGTCCCAGTGATAGTGGTCTTACAAAACCATCTGAATTGTCAGTCTTTGTGGTCGGTTGAGTACAGACGATTAAAGCCCATGTCTGTATTCTTTTTTTACAGATTGCCTCTGACAAACTTATGAAACACAGTGGAAAGAGGTAGAAACCAACAGTAGTGTGGTAATCTAGAATGAGTTTTTTGAGCTTTAAAATATATTTTGTGAGTTAAAAAAAGTCTATGAAAAAGATGTTCTAAGAAACGAAAATAAAGTGAGCATTTAGAAGCTTAACAAAAATATTTCAGATCTCAGAACCAAAACATGATATATTAATTGGTGAGCTCAAAAAGAACTCGGCTTAGGAAGCTTGAGGGGGCCTTAAGAAGGGTTTTGCCCAGAGTAAAATAATCTAGTAATTGTCAATTTCCCAAAAGATGACCAGGAGAAACACACACACACACAAACACACACACACACATGCATGAAAACAAACTAAAAAAAATCTTATGGTCCAGCAAAACATTAATGCCAAAAAAAAAAAGCCAGGTTATCTTAACAGATTTTTTAACGACACCTTAAAGAGAAAATAGTGGAAGGTAGGATTTGGGGCTCCTAACTCCAAGAGGTTCTAAAGTTGGACTTTCATAGTAAGAACCTGATAGGGACTAAAAAAAGAAATCACGATTATAGATGAAGATTGGTGGAAAAGGGAAATGAGCATCTTCTAGCAAGTTTTAACAAGAGAAAGGTTTATGTGAACAATCCAATGTTTTCAAAAGAAAGCTTTTGCCCAGAAGAGCAAATGGTATATGTGGATAAACATGTTTGCAAGATGTTCTTGAAATGGATAATGATACTATTGATTAGTTTGGATTCTTAATTTTCTGGACAATACTTTCATGGAACAAATAGTCAAGTCATGCTGACACGTTCCAGTTCTTAATCTCAATAACTACATCATGTTAATTCAAGTGGTTTTAATTCTTAGAATGAAGCTATCTGAAATCCTTGATCATGAGGTACAATTACGTGGTTCATTATTTTCACTGAAAAGAAATTTTCAAAGTAATTATATGGATATTTAGTATTTATCATGTTAATCATAATTTTTCCTTTTTTAAATAGAATTTTTAAAATTCTTGTTAGTACTGACTTCAGAAATTCTACAAATAAACTTTATTTGATATATTTATCTTGATATATGTCATATATTCTAAAGATCTATTTTGATATATTCATATGTTCTATAAGTTTATGTTTGCAAATACTTTATTTGAAATTTTTATTTCTACATTTATTTTATCTATTTGATGTTATATTTTAAATATTTTTACTCTAAATAATATCTTTAAAATACGTTTATGAATTATAAGTTTGTCATTTTTTTCTATGCTTTAGACATGTTTTAAAACTCTAGCATTGAAATTTGTGGTCTTTAAAGATATATTAAAATTTTTAGCTGGTAAAAATAATTTCAGACTTACACTGGAAAAGGTAAAAGTAAAGTTAAAATAAAAATAAAATTTCCTTGTAAAAACACACTTATTCTTGATATTCAATCATGTTAGCCTTTCTGTGGCTTCTTAAACAAATGTTAGTTGTTTACCTAGACATTTTATATCAAAGATTTCAAAATATTTAGTATATAGTAACATGAGTATATGTGTGTATATTTAACTTAAAAATAACTCTGCTGTATTAGTGTTTGTCAATTTCCTCTAATTATAAACTATTTTTATTTTGATTTTAAAAATTGTATTTACATAAATACTTTAAATCCTCTAGGGAATCTAATCAATATTAGATCAAATATAAATCTAATATTGATTTATATTTATACATTTAAAATGTATAATTATAAGTTTTAAAATTTATATTTATAAAGACTTTTAAAACTTCTTACTTTATATTTTCCTTAGGTCTAAATCATTGTTCATTTTGTAGTTATATTAAATAATCAAATTGATACAATTTTATTATTTTTGTTTTATAATAAAAATATTAATGCAATATATATTACTCTAAATACAGCTTTGGAATCCTTTGATAAATTTAATTAGATAATGTCTTAACTATTAATACTTTGTAAATTTAGAAGATATAGGCAAACTAAAAAATCAGATATATACAAACACAATTTTTATGCTGGAAAGATAACAAGAAATGCTGGCTATCACAGTCATTACTTCAGAGGTGAAGGGCCAGAGAACTGGAAGCAGCATGAAGATTCGCTGTTTACTTTCTATTGTCTATATAATATACACATTACTTTCATTTAAAAATGTGTGTGTTTTGAAGACATGGCTACAATATTCTGGGTCCCTGACATACATGAAAGAGCATGAGAACTTCTTACCTATGGTCAACAATGTGCTTGTTATTAAAGCATTCAAGATTTTATTTCCAACCCCATCACAGTTGTTCTTAATTTGATCAAATGGTCAACTAAGTTGCCAAAGAGCCTATCACTTATTAAATATTCAGTAAATAGTACTAATTGTAGTTTGTCTCCACATTATTACCAGATTAAGAAAAGAATTTTTTTTCATTTTATTCTATGGACATTTTATTTGGGAAATCATGGCCAAGTGAGTGTACTACATTTAAAGAGATATTAATAAAGTTAGAACATCTCCAGGAGAAAGGAAAAGAAGTGCAAGAGGATATGCAAGGAGAGAGAAGATAGAAAGAGTGACTCAAATATCTTTTCTTTCTAGTTGCAAGTGTAGTAGAACAGGATGTCCATCTCAGAACAAAACAATTATTCATTCCAATCTGATCTCTGAAATCAAGCTATGAATCAACAAAATTTTGCTTTAATGCACTATAGTTAAATAAGTGAATATATCTATATGCTTTCTTTTAATTTATATTTTAAATATTACTGCAAATTTAAAATGAAAAGCTTACAAATTAGAAATAATTTCATTAATGGAAATCCAGAAATTTTTAAACAAATATTTTGATGTATATTGCAATATAGAACTACTACTTATGAGGATTCTATGATGATGACTGTGTCTTAGTTATGACTTAACTGACTTTTAGAAGCATCTCTACTCCTGCCGTATCATATGTCTTGTGATACTGTGAACTTTAATAAATTATATTAATAAATAGTAAGAACTGTTTATTGAGTGCCCACTAGTGATTTAACAATTCACTAAGCACTCTGTATACATTATTTTAATTAACCCTTTCAGTAGCTTGCTAAAGATAATGTGAGGCTCATTTTTTCAGTGAATAAATTAATGCTTAGAGGAATCAAGTGATTCTCCCAATGTCCTGCATTTAGCAAGTGCTGCAACAAGAATAAAACTTATATATCCTACTTTAAAGTCTGGCTTCTCAATCACTTAAATATACTGCCTTCTTACATTGTCATTTTTCTGACACTTTCATAACCAGTTTAACTTTTATCACTGTAATTTTTTACTTTTAAAGTCATGGTATCCAACAGCATTTTCTGCAATAATGGAAAGATTTGTATATTCTCCATCCATTATAGTAACCATTGCCACATGTGGCTATTAAGCAGTTGAAATGTGGCTATTGTGGATGAGAACACAAGTTTAAAATTATATTTATTTATATTTAATTTAAAGAAAAATAGTTACATGTGGTTAAGGACTATCATATCGTGCAGTCCAGTTCTAGAATAGAAGTATCCCTTCTCTTAAAATACTTCTATTTAAATAAAACTAATCAAGTACAATAGTTAGGGAAATAATAGTAAAAATTAAAAAGGATGAATTCCTGGATTCCTTTTGATGATTTTCATGCCCAATTATGTGTTGTAATATATTGGTCAATAGTTAATAGGAAAGCCATTCTATAATCATTTTATTATATGTCTATGTATTTTTCACAAAACAAGTATGTTTTGTGAAACATGATGGAATTTTTGGAAGCTTGCAAGATATAATCATGTATATAAAAAAGATACACATACATATAAATAGATAGATACATACATACATATAGGTATATTTAATTCTTTTTGTTTTAGGATGGTTCCTCAATATCATCAAATGAATCATATACCAGTAAGCAGAAAACTTGGATAGATGTTCAAATGCAATAATAGTCTTCATATTTATACTAATTAATCATACAATGAGTTTTTGTTTCTTGATCACTGTGTATTTTTGAATCTTGAAGTTTGACATGTGTCAGTTTGTCTCTACTCCTTTTTTTACTTAAAGTCAAAATTGTATAACATGTAATTTTCATCATTCTTTTCAGGACTTTTTATATTTATGCTAATCATGTAGTAGCTCTTGTTTCTTATTAATTGAGCATTTAGACATTTGAAGTAAGTTCATTTACCGTATCAAGGCTTTCTAAAAGTTCCAGTAAATAGAATTATTTTTAAAAATAGAAGATTTTCACAATGAGAATTCTATAGAGAATTATATCAGGTAAATAAACTTTTGTTTACCTAACTGCTAGTATTAATTATAGAATCATTTTTATTATCAAGAATATAGCCATTTAGTAGCTTTGTTTGAGTCATTTGTTTCACATAGTGGATAAATTTTTTTTCTGTTCAAGCATTAAATTTTATTTGGTTTAGAAAATCTGATAAATATTAATATCATAGGAATATAGTATAGTATTCAGATATAATTATCCAATATATAAAGGGGGTTGGAGCATGAAGCAGTCCTGAAATGCCAGCCATAATTTGAATGACTGTCAACTCTGGTGCAGATATAATGAAGATTTTGCCTTGTGAGGTGATTTATCCCCCACCTTAGACAAGCTACTTTATCCTCAGAAACTGTGATTAGACTGTTAATTATCTCAAGCTGAAGATGTAAAGACTTCCAGTTAAGTTAAATATCATTGAGTTTAGTATCAAAAACAATGAATTTATCCATTAAATGCCTGTGTAAAATTATAACAAACTCTGAGAGATATTTTTCTCTACTTGTCTTGATAAAGTGTATTTTAAATATGATTACTAATATCATAAAGAAAACTGAATACATATGTATGTACATACACACACACACACACGCAGGTGACCTTTGAACAACATGAGTTTGAATTGCACAGGTTCATTTACATGCAAAATTTCTTCAGCCTCTGCTAACCCTGAGATAGCAAGACCAAACTCTCCTCTTCCTCCTCAACATACTCAACATAAAGATGCAAATGAAGACCTTTATGATGATCCACTTCCATTTAATGAGTAGTAAATATATTTTCTCTTTCTTAGGCGTTTCTTAATAACAATTTTTCTACCTTACGTATTATAAGAATGTAATATATTTATAGTTACATATAATATATAAAATAAGTGTTAAACTACTGTTTATGTTATCAGTAAGGCTGCTGGTCAACAGAAGGCTATTAGTAATTTTTTGACAGTCAAAAATTATACATGATTTTCAAATGCACAGTGTTGGAACCCCCAGTCCCCATGTGGTTCAAGGGTAAACTGCATAGTTTCTTTATAAAAATGGGAATTGTGGCTGGGTGCGGTGGCTCATGCCCGTAATCCCAACATTTTGGGAGGCCAAGGCGGGTGGATCACCTGAGGTCAGGAGTTTGAGACCAGCCTGGTCAACATGGTAAAACCCTGTTTCTAGTAAAAATACAAAAATTAGCTGGGTGTGGTGGTGGGCACCTGTAATCCCAAGTACTTCAGGAGGTTGAGGCAGGAGAATCGCTTGAACCCAGGAGGTGGAGGTTGCAGTGAGCTGAGGTTGCTCCACTGCACTCCAACCTGGGCAACAGAGCAAGACTCTGTCTCAAAAAAAAAAAAAAAAAAAGGAATCCTATATTTAAACGACCTGTATTAAACTAGTGGAAATCCTCTACATATCCATAAAGAAAATATTTTTAAAACTGACTTAAGCCAGGCACAGTGGTACGCCCTGTAACCCCAGCACTTCAGAGGCTGAGGCAAAAGAATCTCTTGAGGCCACAAGGTAGAGGCAGTGAGCTGTGATCTTGCCACTGCACTCCATCCTGGGTGACAGAGCAAAACCCTGTCTCAAAAAAAAAGGAAAAGAAAATCCCTTAACTTAGAATTGCATGAAAATCAAATTTTTTATTCATAGAAAAAAAACCAAGGTCATTATTGCAAACTGTACATTTTCCTAATAAAGCATTTTACGAAGTGAAAGTCAAGTCATGTATAAAAAGATTTTTGTAATGAATACACTGAAAAAGTTTTAGAGAACTAAAATAAATATTTCATTATGTCAATGGAAAAAAGATTAAAAATCCACAAATAATGAGAAAAGATATGATAAGTTGTACAGGCAAGCAGACCATCCTAATTACTGAAATGTATTAAATAATATTGAGAAATTATGTTATATTCACTAGACTAGAAACAATGAAGTGGATTTTAAAAAACTGGTGATGTTGTGAAGTAGCAGAATCTTTTATATATTCTTGGTGAGAGGATTACCATATATATTCTAAGATGTAGTTCTCTTTTAAACTCCTACAGAATTTACAAAGAACATGCCCACTGAGACATCTGCTATGAATTTCTGCCACATTTTTAAACGAGTAGACAACAGAGTGGGTATTACCTGCAATCACGGTTTACCTCACTATCTTTTGCCTTTATCATAACTGCCTGGAGTTTGTAGATGTTACCTAGAATGTTAATATTGTAATCGCCTTAGGCTCTGGTTTCTAAAGGATCCTGGCTAAGATGACTAGTGAAGTTCAACACAAGTATTATATATCTTATATCTCAGCAGCTGTACGCATGAATATAACCCTTTGAGCAAATCTTGAGCACATGAGCTGGAAACAATACAAGATTATTTAAAGCAACTTCTTGTAAAAGAATACTATGAAACTTTGAAAATGTCTCTATCAATCGTACAATTAATAAGCGTAGTAAAGTCAAACAATAGATTAGTATAACCGGTGGATAATGAATTGAAAACTACACATTTTTACGTGAATATATCTACAAACAAAAATGTTTAATTAAATAGAAGCCACAGAGGAATTCACAGAGTGTGACTGTATTTCTTTAATGTTCAAAATAAAGTGTCAAAAGCAAAACATTGTTTAAGAATAGTTATATAGGAGCCAAAAAACCAACAACAAGAAAGTGAGAACATAAAATAAAGAAAATGATTATTTTAGCAGGAAAGGGGGTGTAATCAGAGGGTACACGGCAGGGCACTAAGTTACCAGTAATGGATTTGCAGCAACACAGAGGTTCAGCCTCGTGAGTCACAATCCAGAATGTGGTGGGAGGATTCAGGATGTAAAAACACAGGTTTCTGTGCACATACAAAAAAGTGACTTTACACATTATAGCAAAATGCTGAAAGTGAAAAACAAAACGAAATTTTGAAGACAGCAAGAAAAAAATGACTTGTCAAGTACAATGGAATTACAATAAGATTAACATCTGACACCTTATCATAAACAGTAGAGTAGAATTTCATATTCAAAGTACTGAAAGAACAAAATTACTTACTAAGAAACTCATACCCCCAAAACTAACTTTCAAAAATAAAGGCAAAATAAATGACTTCCAGGATAAAATAAATAAAAAGACAATCCAAGATAAACAAAAGCTGATAGTATTAATTGCTAGCAGATCCACCTATCAAAAAATATTTTTAAAAGTTCTTTAGGACGGTAGCAGCAAGTGATTCAAGATGATACTTTAAATCCACCTGAAACAATGAAGAGCACCATTAAAGATAATAATGTAAATATAAAAAACAATAAATAAATATTTCTCTTTTTTGTTCTCCTAACTGATTTATAAGGGAGATAATATGTCAACAAGAGCATCGCTGAACATATAACGTGTCGGAACATAATACACATTATGATAACAAACAAAGTGATATTGGAATATAGAAATAACACCAGACTATAACTAAAGTCATAAGACCAAACACAGAAAATCAGAAATGTGAAATAATAAGGTTTATATAACAAAATCAATAAGTATATATTTGTTAATTTTTCTCTCAGATTACTTAACATATATATTATTATATGAAGTAATAAATATAACAATGTATTATTCAATTATAACATATATAGCTATAATAAATATAACAAAATTAACATGCAAAGGAGAAGAGAAATAGGGCTACTGAAATGTAAGCTATTTTTAAGTGAAATTAAATTATTATAAATCTAAACTAGACTCTGTCAGTTAAGATGTATATAGAAAGCCCTAGATCAGTCATTAAGGAAATGCTCAAAAATATATTATAAAATAATCAAGAAAGGAAATAAATAATTGTACTATAAAATACTCACTTGATGGAAGAGAAGGCATTAAAGCAGAAATAGGAAAACATCAAGAAAAATACCCATTCAACATGAAGAAAACAAAAGTAAGATGACAGATGTAAATTGAACTATATCAATAATAACATTTAATGGGAATGGATTAAACAATCAAAACAAAAATCACTGGTCATCGGAGTTGTTTTTTTTCTTAAATCCAATTAAATGTTGTATACAGGAGACACACTTTAAATTCAACAATGCAAACAGGTTAAAACTAAAAGGATGTAACAAGTTATATCATGCAAACAGCAACATAAGAAAGCCAAACAAGCTACATTTGTGTCAAATGAAAAAGTTCAAAACAAAAATAATAAACTATTATAAGACAACCAGAGGGATATTTTATAATGATAAAATGATCAATCCATCAGAGAGGTATAACAATTATATATAAACCTAACAACAGAGCCCCAAAATACATGAAGGAAAAACAGACAGAATTGAATGAAAAAAGAGACAACTCAATAATAAAAATTGGGGCTTTGAATACCCCACTTTTAACAATGGATAGAACAACTATAAAGAAGATCCACAAGGAAATACAAGACATGAACAACACTAAAAATCAAGTAGACCTAACCAATACTTCATTAAACATCACAATCAAAAAACACCCATGGGACATTCAAAGGCCATATGCTGCACTATAAAACAAGCTTTAATAAAGAAGTTGAAGTATATATGAAAGCCTGCAGTAATGCAATGTTTTCAATATTTATTAATTATGATTATAGAGATTGAGGCCCAAGGACTGAAGACTAAGAGATAAAGTAGGAAAGACATATGATGATGGCCATGTCCTAAGAATGCTTGTTTAAAAGACAAGGGACATAAGAGATACAGAACATGAGCTAAATATTAACTGGGATTTTAATCCAATCTTGATGGCAGTGGCTGCTGCCATCATGCTGGCTGCAGTAGAGAGGCATGGCTGCTGCAGCGACTCCATGCTGCTGGTGGAAGCCCTAACCCTGCTGGGCAGGGCTATAGCTGCCCAAATGGAGGCTGTGGATCTGAGACTCACCGTGCCCTTGGAGGGGGCTAGGAGCAGGCAGGATCTGCCAAAATGGGTATAGCTGCAACCACCCAACCCATGGCTGGAAATCTGTGCCTCCCACTCCATGGAGCAAGCAAGAGCTGGGGACAAGTAGGAACCCGTTCCAAGTTAGCAGGGCAGGAGCTCTGTGGGTGCAGCTGTGGCTGTCCTCCCAGATGCAGGACCCGGACATATCTGCAGCCTGGACCTTTGGGGGAGGACAACCCGGGCACCCCCCCAGACCTTTGTCTTTGCCAGCTTGGGGGTGTCTGCTTCTGCCGCCTAGCTTCTCTCTGCTCCTGGTACTGGCTCTAACCCTGGGGCTATGAATAACAGTGGGCAAGCAGATTAACTCCTAGGTGGAAGGGGATGAATTCCCAGTAAAGCCCCATCTTCAGGCCAGGGAGGGCCTGAAGGCTGAGGATCAGGCTGCCACTCACACCTGACTTGAATGGGAACTCATGATGCCTCTTCTTGCCTACCCAGGGCCGCCCATGAGCCAATCAGCAGGTGCCTCCTCCCCTTTGAGGTCCATAAAAGCCCTGGATTCAGCCAGAACAGGGCAGAGGATGGCCAGAGGACAAAGAGGGCAGAGACATGATGGGACTGGAAGATCAGCTGCTGAGAGGAGTACCCTCTCTGCTGATAGCTGGAGATGATGGGAGGACCAGCTGCAGAGAGGAGTACGCTCTCTGCTGAGAGATGCAAGACCAGGGAGCAGAAAGGAGCTACCCTCTCCGCTGAGAGCTTCAGAGACCTGCAGAAATGTCCCAATAACCTGCTACGGAGAAGAGCTACCCTCTCCAGGGCCTCCTCTCTGCAGAGAGCTGAACACTCCACAGGACAACCTGCCTACAGAGAGGAACTACCCACTCCTCTGAGCTGTTCTAATACTAAATAAAACTTCCTTTTCACCTTTCACTTGTCTGTGTACCTCATACTTCCTGGACCAAAAAAACTTGGGCAAAGGCACCATAATCACAGAGGTTTCCAGCCAGAAAAATTACACCCCAGAGATCCTGTAACAATCTGAGGCTGTGAGGTTTATCAATTATATATTATAAGAACTAATATCATTGGTAAGACTTGCATTAGCTGAAAATTTAGGTGTAAGTAAGAGAAAACCACTTGGGATGCCTTTTTAAAATGAGACATTTTGGTAAGGATACCTACAAAGTATCCCATGGAACTCCAGGGCAGGAATGCAACAGGACTGTGGGAAACTGGAACTAGAAATAAGAGCAATATTGAGAACTTGGACATTATGCTTTCTTTCATGCTTCTTTTTCTTTATGACTTCAACTTTGCTTACCAACCTCTATAGACTGGCTCTATCTACTTGTTTTCATATAGCCAAGCTCAGATTGCACTTTTTTTCACCACTCAAATTGAGGTAAATAGAGTAATTTAGTCCCAATTCTGAACTACTGAAGAAAAGATTGTGACTGGATTAACTTGGATTAATCCACTGAAGACAGCTGATGGTCACAGTACAAACACAGCCACTCAAATCCCCTCAAAATGATCTGATACAAGTCATGAAAATGATATAATCCAGAGGTTACAGCTATAAATGTAAGATAAAATGATGAAAAGGAAAAAACAGTAATTATAAAAATACATTATACAATAATAAACACTTTTCCTTAAGATAGAGAGAAAATACAGTGGAAATTGGATTTATAACCTACAAAAGGCAGCTAACAGTGACAAATTATCTTTCTTAGTGAACAAACTATCAATAAGCCATTATCTACCATCTTTTATATAATCTTGACCCAGGCTGACCACAGGAATTCTTTCTAACTTTTGAGTTCCATGCACTGTATATTGCACTGTATGTATGCCATATGATATCAGAGTTTTTATAATCATTTCTCAGTATCTGAGCTAGAAAAAATATATTGATATGACAAAATTAGAAGTAGAAACAAACATACAAATAAATTCATGTGTAAGTAAATAACTTTCACCTTAAATCTAGTTTAATTTGGCTTTTAAAGACAAATTTTGATTTCTCCTAAGCAATTATAAATGAGACCTGTGATGAAGAACTAGTGAGCAGGTGGTACACGTACACAAGCTGTCAAACAAACGATTGGGATAAAATGTTACAAATATTCCTTAACTTTTTTTCTATAATATATGAAAATAAGACAAGATATTCACATGACAACAGCTGATAGTTGTTTCCTAATAACATGTTCACAAATGTCTCTTCAAGGTTAATGATGAATCTTCATTAATTAAACTTTGTCCTTCGATATAGGCAAGCTTATAATGTCAAATAAGAAGAAATTTTAAAGTGCTACTTTGATAGTCAAAAATGTCAACTATTCCTCATTGTGTCTACACTCACAAGTAGAAGTAGATTTTTAGAGCCAGGCATACAATGAATTAACAACTATATGTGTTATTTTGACTCAGATTTGTGATAAAATAGATTTTTTTAATGACTAGATTAATTGGCTATTCTTCAACAGTCATATTTAAATTAAGATATTTGTTATAATAAAGACATTATGCTTTAACAGTTTTGAATGAATAAAAAATAATTATACTATAATTAAGAAGCTTCATTTCAAAGAATATAACATAACCTGAAGTTTATAAGCAACAATCCCTTCTCCAGCTTGCCCCAGAGAATCCCAGTTTGACAGATGGAAATAAGAAAAGCTGTAAAGGAAAAGCAATGTTTTCGGCATTATAGTATCATTATGAAATTTCCAGCATATGGTAAGAAAATAGATGCATTTCCAAAAATGCTGACCTTCTTCCTATATTTCTCCTGATGTCATAAAACCTTACAGTTATAGTTTGCAAAACAGTCTCTTAAAATATAAATATAGATAATATGATTCCAATTCTAGAGAAATTATAATTTTCTCATCCAGTTCTAAGGTCCACTATTACTCTCTTTGATTTTGTAAAGAGGTGCATGTGTGTATTTGTGTGTACTAAATGTTCTATATAACGTATTTTTTAGGAATTTTATCTAAAATATCACAGCTATTGCTTTACCACAGTGTTTGAAGACATCATGGCTATCAGCCCTCCTATATATTTTCACTAAGCTCTGGCTTGTTCATACAAGTGCACTAATATTTTGCATGCGTTCCTATCATAAAAAAACTTTCTTACTAAATATTACATAAATCTCTTTGTCAAGTAACTGAGAGTTGAACTGAGAACAAAAATATAATGAAAAAAGGGGCAACATTTTACAGATAAATGTCTTTGCCAGGGAAGTTGTATTTTTGTGAATCAGTGTCATGTTGCAAACCACGTGAAGGTTATTGAAAGACCAAGAGTACTGGCACTAAAAATGGTAAGGAAGGTAAAAGGGCATTTGGCAGATGCATTATGTCTGTGTTTATGAGAAAACTCATCTTAGAAAAAGAATTTTGACCTGGAGGATATATGAAGACACAACAATTACTATCAATCTATGTAATAAAAAAAAGTTTAAAAAAGACCTTTAATTTTCCACTAAATTTGTCAAATTATTCATATTTCCTCTGGTTCCATGTACTGTAAAAACTGGTATGAGTAAACTTTAAAGTTTAATATATAAGGGAATGTGTAGGTAGATAATGTATTCATGATAGTATAGTTATGATCATTTAACATCTAAATACATTTCGAAATCTTGGGAAAACTAGATTTTTCTGTCTTTATTAAGTATTTCACTTCTTTGAGTTCAAGAAATCTAGTTTCAGCTAGTAGGAATTACTTTCCAATGTGGTGTGCACTCCCTTTTCCATTCTTTTCTTGGGAACTAACCTCAGGAGCCACAGAAGATGTCATTGTTCGCAAAAAGCAGTTTCTGGGCATCACATTTTGGTTTCACAAATTTCTTCTACCTCTTCCTTTTTTGCTTCCCACTTTTTAGGATAAGTCTTTTATTTAGAACAAACAGTCTAGTATTTCTTTACTCAGAGCTCTTGGAGATTTTCCTCTGAGACATAAGCTACTTACAAAAGCCTTTAAATCTGTGTGTTTTCTAGTTTGCTTTGTATTTTCTTCAGTGTGGCTGACAGCTTTGTTAGTATCAGTGAAAACTTCAACAAAACCCCTACCCTAACTAATAAAAATAATTATCTCCAAGGCAAGAAAGAAATGTCAATTATAAAGCAGTGCTATGTTTATGGTTATAGGCAGACACTTCGCAATACAACAGCCGCATGTTTACTTCATGTATTAAGGGCAGCCATGCATGACAAGAATAGGAATCCAGTGAGGTGAGACATGAAGCTTCTATTGGTAACAGTGCAGATCAAATTTCCTGTAAATTGTAAGATGTAATAAGAAAAGAAGAACAGAGTAGAATGAAATGAAAGTAAAGCACAAATAAAAAATAAACATATCCTAATCCATGGAGCATGTTATCATTTTTAATATGATAAAAATCTGGAACTTTTTAAAGAAAGTACTGTTGATATAAAATTGCTAATGATGTATAAAAATACTGTGTTTCAAGTCATGTAAAACCCATATTCTTTTATTAAGTAGGGTAGCACTCTTTAGGTGCTGTAATAAACAGTCCCCCTATTACAGTTGCTTAATACTATAAAATGTTTATCTCTCACCAATTTCCAATACAAGTTAATGACTCCAGGTGGTGCTTCTGAGATCTGGCTTCATTTATATGGATTCTCTAAACAAGGATCCTTTACTTTCCCCCACACAAGAAATATTTGATAGCTGTTTGATACTATTCCATAGTATGGAAAAAATTAGATCTGAAATTGTTTTAGAATTCATCTGCCTTCCAATGGTGAAGAGTTGATGTGAAGATACCGTGAACTTTCTTAACCTTGTGTAAATTCACCAATTAAATCCTCAATCAGCCATTGGATTCTCTCAAGTTAAAACAAAACAAAACAAAACTGAGTGAAGATTTTTGCATAGAAAACATTTCATCAATCTGACCTATTAGCCATGTAAATTTAATGAGACTAAAATTTAATGAAATATTGACTGAACCACAGCAGTCCACCATATTAAACAAATAGGAAGTCCAATTACATTGTCTAAAATAAAATCACTTCTGAATGTATTATTTGAAACATGCTTGAATTTTGTTACTAAGAATATCTGGGTATTAAACACGACTGATACATTTTTACTTGGTCTTTTTTATTTTACCTGATTTATTTTCTCCAAATAATAAATAGTAATTAATATTCCCCATATTATTTTTAATTGATCAAAAGTTATTAAACCAAACAGAACAAACATACGTACTGAATTGCCTGAAACCATCTTAGTCTGTTCCTTTCATCCCACTATAATTATTAGCTGCGGCCTCTCTGACTCCCAAGAGTATCGCAATGGAAAATAAAACATTTTTACAATAAGAAAAAGTAGGATTCATTGCACTCAAAATTCCATGACTTTGCTTAATATTATATTTCAAAAATTCATAATCCAAATAATATTGAAATATTAAACAATTGTTTTCTTTTTGCTTAAACAAATATTATAATAAAATGGAACTTAAACAGCAGATGTTGTATATTTGGTTTTATAATCCTCAGGTGTTAAATTTATTTTTATTAATTTATATGGTTTTATATTTTTATATTGGAATATAAGTCAGAACTTTTTCCATGTGGATACTGTCATGACATGTGGCTAAATTGCCAGATAGTATGGCTTTTTGCAAAATATTATACATTATATATTATACACAGTGTAAAGCACATATTATAAGGCTTCATTAAATAATGATTAGAATATTAAACACAATAGTGCTTAAAGGAACCAAAGAGTTTTGTAACTATCATGTGCTTATTTGGCATTGTAAATTAGATTCTGACCAGAAGTTCATTTTTCAAAAGTAGTTATTGGGTATATGTTCACACATTGTACAAAACATAATTAGTAGACATATTCTTCCTCTCAAACTGTTGAAATTGTGACTGGATAATAAATGATAATATTAATTTCTGCTCTCCCTGCAATCAGAAATTGGAAAAGACACATTGAATTGTAATTATTTTTCTACCTTTTAGAAAAACATTACAGCATTTTCCCTTAAGGTTAAGCTCTTTTTAAAGTCTATGTGGTTCTAATAATATTTTCCTTTCCAAAATCACTAGATTTTTGAGAAGAGTTACACCAGCTGAAACTTTTCTCAGTTCATTTTTAGGGGAAAGGCTGCAAGAAGTACCATTAGCAATCCCTCTCAACTGGTTTCTAATGCTCTTGGACCTTCCATGTCTGTGGGGTAGCAATATAGTCGGTTTCCGTTAGCCACCACCTCTTGATGTCATACCCTTTGATATAATAATCTGCTGGATTCCAATGTGCTTGCTCTATCAAAGAGAAATGTCTATGGGTGTCAGAATTGCATGCAGCTACTAGTTGAAGAATTCTACATAGTAGCCAGGGCACACTTCTAGGTGTGATGCTGTAAACTTAAACATGTTGTATTTTTTGCAAGCTTGAGTGGAACAGGAATAGAAGACCTTAAATGAATAATATCAGGTGGCAAGAAAGGCATTTGAATTATTCAGGAGACCTAGAAAGTTTCTCACTGCATCAGCTTTGCCGGCAATACAAATAGAAAGGGCCAGTTTCTCTTTACTTTCAGATTAAAAAAAAATTAAGTAAATTATATGATGCTTTGGCTTCCCTTCCCATGTTAACTTTCATCAGTTTAATACATTGTTTGCCTTTTCCCAAGTGACTCCTGCAGCTACTCTCCATCCAGTTGCTGCCATATGGGGTGCAATCCAATTTCTTCCTTTTCTCAGATCATAGCTCTTTATCATGTCTGCATTCTTAGCTACATAGTGTGTTGATAAAACAGATTATTGGAGATGGAATCTGCGCTAAGATGTGAGCTGGATTCAAGACTAGACTACGATGCACACAAACCTGTGTTCTCAAATAGGGCAGGTAATTCATTACCATCTATAGAAGTTGTGTGCCCTCATTCCCTTTCATGGGCAACTCATCATTAAAGGGGACCACTCCGTTAAAAAGTTATTATCCCCACCTTCCCTTCCCTAGAGTCGGTTTGAGTCTGAGAGTGATGAAGAAATGCAGAGGAGGCAGAGGGAACGGGGATAGCAGAGTAAGGAGAAATGCTCTGTGAAAGGGAAAGTGTCTTTAATTTTCAAATCTCCTCTTCCATTTTTCTCAATCTTTTCTTCTTGCTATACAAATATATTTATTTTTTCTTAGAAGGATTGTTCACCCCATACGGGCTAGTGCTTAGGATAAGTATGGTGCAAGAACCTTAGCAAATACAGTAATTTATCCAAATAAAAAAATGTTCAAGCAACTGGACTGTTATGTACTTATTTTAAAAGATTTTAGCTTTTTAAGAGAAAGCTCTGCAGGCGACATTCCTGGCTTCCCATTGTCAAAAACTGGGACTGAAGTGAGCTTACCTTGGACATGTAGAGGTCTTTAGACTCTTTTTTTTTTTTTTTTTTGAATCCGCTAATTTTTCTGTTGGTAAACTCTCTCTTTATGGTATTGTAACCAAGAAAGAAAGAAAAAATCTTAAAGGGCTTCCGAATTTAAAAAAGGGCTTTACAAATTGCAGTAGCTCTATGACAACCAACAACCTAGACAGCTAAGCGTCATCCCTTTTATTGTAAATTTAGGTTTGCCTGGCTTATCATTGTTTAGGATGATAAAACAGTTAATCAGAGGATTGATGGTCTAAAAAAAAAAGAACTAGATAAAGCTTAGAGAAGATGTTCTTTAAGATTAAACAGGTCAAACTCTGGGGCTCAGAGCATTAATATAAAGTATCTTCTTCAGCATAAAAAAATACTTTGTCTAACACACATGGACCAGAAAAAGCTAAAAAAACAAAAGAATGGCAAATATTTTTTTCTAAAATGTTTTTCTACCAACATTGACAAGTCAAGTGAACCGGATTGGTAAAGAAAAAGATATATTTGTTACTAAAATTCAATGCCACTTAGAGATTTTGTTGTTCTTATAGAATTTAGCCAATCCTTCCTAAAATGTAAATATCTGAATATTTAACTTCTAAAGTCATTTGAAACTGAATAAAGAAAAAAAAAGATGAAAGAGGTTTTATAAAATCAAACTGCTATAGAAACTTCTTTGCCCAAAATTTGGTCCACAGCTTTCATAAGATTGCCTATTAGAACATATAAAAATCTTAAATCTTAGCCAGTAAACAAGATATTCTTAACTTGTCTCATTTTGTTAGAAACATAATTTGGTTAAAAATACCATATGGAGATAAACTGGTAAGTTTATATTACTATGTTTTACTGTCTTGTGACCTAAATTTCAACATGAATGCTATAAGATCTTTGTGTATATATGTGTGTGTGTATATATATGTATGTATGTATACATATGTATGTAGGGGTTTGTGTGTGTATATCTATATAGATATACACACAGTTGTGTTTACACATATGTACATGTATTATGTTGTATGTCATGTCTATATAATGCAATCTGTTGAAGTTGTCAAGAAATTCCTTAAGGAATTCTATTCAAATTGGTTTAAATAAGTGAGTACACATATAAATTGTTAAGTATGAAGTGAGGCCCAAATATTTTTTAGTTCATGTGACTCAATTAAATCTTTGATAAATATGCTGATTTTAAATTTATTGATTAAAAAATAGAAATACTGCCAGAATTGTAAGCATACATTTTTGCCTGTGTTTGCTGGTCAGAGAAAATTATATTTGCCTTTACTAGATGTTTTAAGGTGTCAGTGATTGCCACAAAGCTTATAAAACTATAAATCTAGCCTCAAGCAGAATAATCTGTGTAACTTTGAAAAAGATTAGTTTAATACTGTTGATTTTATGAAAACAGCTGTGTCTTCAGAGTTAGCAGTAAAATACTCATATATTTAAATTTAAGATTCTTACTTGGGTATAAAATGCCTGATATTTGTAGACTATGAAAAATGGTTAACAAGGAAATAGTTTGAAATAATCATGACCTCTAATATCTCAGTTTTCATAAGTAATTTAGATATAATTATTAAAATAAGTTAGGTAAATGCAAATAGGATAAACATTTATAAATGAACTTCTAATGCAATTTATAATCTTAAAATTATGTTATGTTAAATTGAGTAACAATATTCATTAAATTTTGGGTTATTTCCAAATAAGTCAAAATACTAAATCATTAAGGCTTGAAAACAAAAGTTTGTTTATTTATTTTTGGATTCATAATTATTATAGAATGATAACATATATTTGGACTTCTTAGTAAATATGTCCTATCCTACATTAAAAATAGTTACATGAGGGAGACCGAGGTGGGTAGATCACCTGAGGTCAGCAGTTCGAGACCAGACTGGCCAACATGGTGAAACTCTGTCTCTACTAAAATTATAAAAATTAGCTAGGCATAGTGGCATCAGCCTGTATTCCCAGCTACTAGGGATGCTGAAGCAGGTGAATCACTTGAACCTAGGAATTGGAGGTTGCAGTGAGTCAAGACTGCACCACTGCACTCCAGCCTGGGTGATGCAACAAGACTATGTTTCAAAAAATATATATATATTATGAGAAAACATGTTTCTAAAAATTATAAAATATGTTCTCCATATATAAAAGTTTTAAATTGATTACAACCTAGGTTTTCACTAGAAATTAAGGGTACAGAGAATTAAAAATTCTAATTAATATATGTAATTCTGTATACAAAGTATACCAGAAAAGTAAGTTTCATTTTTTATTATGAAAGAAGAAATAATTTTGTGTAATGCAGATGCTATTTAAAGATTTTTTTTCAAAATATGCATTTAGAAAGGAAATAGAAACAAAACCGAAAGGAACAAGTAAGTAGGAGATAGAAAAGTGAAAAAGGTTGTAGGTATGAAGTTATATTTTTGGTAAGGCAGTTAAAAAAAGAAGAGAATTTTTTGTGTGTGAGAATCATATGTAGTCAAAATGATAAAGAAAAAGGGAAAGTACATTTTTATCCTAAAGTAAAATAACTGGTTAAGAAAAATGAAGTATAGAACAAAACTTAAGGTCTGAGCAAGTTGTAGAAGGTCTGAACAGGTCATTCAAGGACTGTAAGAGATTAACTTATAAAAAGATTTTTGTGAATAATTAAGTTGACTAAAATTACGTAATTATTTATACATCTTTTTAAAGACTGAGCTTAGGTAGAGGGGTAACTAAAATTTTGTATCTAGATATGTTGCTAGATAATAGATAAAAACACAAAAATAAAACTAAAATTTTGGTCCCCTAGGTTAGACAGTTTTCTGAAGTATGTATCTGTTCTTAGAAAAAGAAAAAAAAAAGCTATAAGAGGTTTTGTATTTTAATTGTAAAATCTTGTTTCTTTAAATTTTCAAACATCTGAACTGAAGTTATATTTTTTCTGTTTTAGAATTCATTTCTGCCACATTTCTTACTAAGATCCATTTAATTTTTCTAGTTTATGGTTAGAAATGCAGTCTTCATTTAAAATGGTAATTTCATTTCTCGTGGTAGAGTTTTCCTCTCTATGCTTTTGAGATTCCTGTCTCAGAAGTTCAACTTTTGTTATCTTGTGCCACACATGATTTACAGGTCATTTATTCCTTTCTCCATTTGAGAAGGTACATGGTATGATTTGGCTCTGTGTCTCCACCCAAATCTCATCTTATAGCTCCCATAATTCCCACTTGTTGTGGGGGGGATCTGGTGGGAGATGACTGAATCTGGGGGGTGGGTCTTTCCTGTGCTGTTCTCATGAGAGTGAATGGGTCTCTTGAGATATGATGGTTTCAAAAAATGGGAGTTTCTCTGCACAAGCTCTTTTTTTTTTGCCTGCTGCCATCCATATAAGATGGAACTTGCTTCTCCTTGCCTTCTGCCATAATTGTGAGCCTTCTTCAACCATGTGGAACTGTAAGTGCAATTACACCTCTTTCTTTTGTAAATTGTCCAGTCTTGGGTATGTCTTTATCAGCAGTGTGAAAATGGACCAATAGAGTAAACTGGTAACAGCAGAGTGGGATGCTGCTGAAAAGATACTCAAAAGTGTGGAAGCAAATTTGGAACTGAGTAACAGGCAGAGTTTGGAAGAGATTGGAGGGCTCAGAAGAAGACAGGAAAATATGGGAAAGTTTGGAACTTCCTAGAGACTTGATGAATAGTCTTGACCAA
This sequence comes from Nomascus leucogenys, assembly GCF_006542625.1. Taxonomy (NCBI): domain Eukaryota; kingdom Metazoa; phylum Chordata; class Mammalia; order Primates; family Hylobatidae; genus Nomascus; species Nomascus leucogenys. Next base: position 38,306,993 of record NC_044387.1, on the reverse strand, counting down.
AAGCCTGATTGCAATATGGACAATAAGGTCCAGGCTGAGGTGGTCTCAGATGGAGATGAAGAATTTGTTGAGAACTGGAGCAAAAGTGACTCTTGTTATGTTTTATCAAAGAGACTGGGGGCATTTTGCCCTTGTCCCAGAGATATGTGGAACTTTGAACTTGAGAGAGATTATTTAGGGTGTCTTGTGGAAAAATTTTCTAAGCAGCAAAGCATTCAAGAGATGACTTGGGTGCTGTTAAATGCATTCAGTTTTATGAGGAAAGCAGAGCACAAAAGTTTGGAAAATTTGCAACCTGACAATGTGAAAGAAAAGAAAAACGCATTTCCTGAAAGGAAATTCAAGCCAGCTGCATAAATTTGCATAAGTAATGAGGAGCCTAATTTTAATCAACAAGACAATGGGGAAAATATCTCCAGGGCATGTCAGAAGTCTTCACAGAATCTCCTTCCATCACAGGCCCAGAAGCATATAAGAAAATGGTTTTGTTGGGTGGGCCTGGGGTCCCTGTGCTGTGTGCAGCCTAAAGACTTGGTGCCCTGCCTCCCAGCTGTTCCAGCCATGGGTGAAAGGGCAATGTAGAGCTTGAGCCATGGATTCAGAGGGTGCAAGCGCCAAACCTTGACAGCTTCCACACAGTGTTGAGCCAGCAAATGCACAGAAGTCAAGAATTGAGGTTTGGGACCCTCTGCCTAAATTTCAAAGACTGTATGGAAACACCTGGATGTCCAGGCAGAAGCTTGCCACAATGGCAATGTGCACTCAATGCCAGTTAATTAAAGCAGCTGGGAGGGAGGCTGTATTCTTCAAAGTCACAGGGGCGGAGCTGTCCAAGACCATGGGAAGCCACCTCTTGCATCAACATGACCTGGGTATGAGAACTGAAGTCTAAGGAGAACATTTCAGAGCTTTAAGATTTGCCTGCCCCACTAGATTTCGACTTTCATGGGGCCTGTAGCCCCTTAGTTTTGGCCAATTTCTCCCATTTGGAATGGTTGTATTTATCCAACGCCTGTACCCCCATTGTATCTAGGAAGTAACTAACCTACTTTTAATTTTACTGGCTCACAGGCAGAAGGAATTTGTCTTGTCTCAGATAAGACTTCAGACTATGGACTTTTGAGTTAATGCTGAAATGATTTGAGACTTTGTGGGACTACTGGGTGTCAGGCCTCTGAGCCCAAGCTAAGCCATCATATCCCATGTGACCTGCATGTACACATCCAGATGGCCGGTTCCTGCCTTAACTGATGACATTCCACCACAAAAGAAGTGAAAATGGCCTGTTCCTGCCTTAACTGATGATATTCCACCACAAAAGAAGTGAAAATGGCCTGTTCCTGCCTTAACTGATGACATTGTCTTGTGAAATTCCTTCTCCTGGCTCAAAAGCTCCCCCACTGAGTACCTTGTGACCCCCACTCCTGCCCGCCAGAGAACAACACCCCTTTTTCCTTTACGTAGTCAAATCCTATAAAATGGCCCCACCCCATCTCCCTTTCTGACTATTTTTGGACTCAGCCCGCCTGCAGCCACGTGAAATAAACAGCCATGTTGCTCACACAAAGCCTGTTTGGTGGTCTCTTCACACGGACGCACATGAAATTTGGTGCCGTGACTCGGATCGGGGGACCTCCCTTGGGAGATCAATCCCCTGTCCTCCTGTTCTTTGCTCCCTGAAAAAGATCCACCTATGACCTCAGGTCCTCAGACCCACCAGCCCAAGAAACATCTCACCAAATTCAAATCTGGTAAGCGGCCTCTTTTTACTCTCTTCTCCAGCCTCCCTCACTATCCCTCAACCTCTTTCTCCTTTCAATCTTGGCACCACACTTCAATCTCTTCCTTAATTTCAATTCCTTTCATTTTCTGGTAGAGACAAAGGAGACACATTTTATCCATGGACCCAAAACTCCGGTGCCCATCACGGACTAGAGAAGGCAGTCTTCCCTTGGTGTTTAATCATTGCAGGGACGCCTCTCTGATTATTCACCCAGGTTTCAGTGGTGTCAGACCATGCAGGGATGCCTGCCTTGGTCCTTCACCCTTAGCGGCAAGTCCTGCTTTTCTGAGGGAGGGGCAAGTACCCCAACCCCTTCTCTCTGTGTCTCTACCCCTTCTCCACCTTTCTGGGGGGGGGGCAAGAAACCCCCAACGCCTTCTCCTTCACTCTTAGTGGCAAGTCCCGCTTTTCTAGGGGAGGGGCAAGTACCCCAACCTTGTTTCTCTGTGCCCCGATCCCTTATTTCCATGCCCTGACCTCTTATATCTCTGCACCCTGATCCCTTATTTCCATGCCCCAACCTCTTATATCTCTGCACCCTAATCCCTTATTTCCGTGCCCCGACCTCGTATCTCTGTGACCCGACCCCTTTCCCGCTTTTCTTGAGGGTAAAACCCCCCAAACCGCTTCCCTCTGTGTCTCTACTCTCCCTTTTCTTTAAACTTGCCTCCTTCACTACAGGCAACCTGCCACCCTCCATTCCTCCTTCTCCCTTAGCCTGTGTTCTCAAAAACTTAAAACCTCTTCAACTCACACATGACCTAAAACATAAATGCCTTATTTTCTTCTGCAATGCCACTTGACCCGAATGCAAACTCAACAGTAGTTCCAAATAGCCAGAAAATGGCACTTTCAATTTTTCCATCCTGCAAGATCTAAATCATTCTTGTCATAAAATAGGCAAACGGTCTGGGGTGCCTGAAGTCCAGGCATTCTTTTACACATCAGTCCCTTCCTAGTCTCTGTGCCCAATGCAACTCGTCGCACATCTTCCTTCTTTCCCTCCCACCTGTCCCCTCAGTCCCAACCCCAAGCGTCGCTGAGTCTTTCTAATCTTCCTTTTCTACAGACCCATCCTACTCTCCCCTCCTCCCCAGGCTGCTCCTCGTCAGGCTGAGCTGGGTCCCAATTCTTCCTCAGCCTCCTCTCCTCCACCCTATAATCTTTTTATCACCTCCCCTCCTCACACCTGGTCCGATTTACAGTTTCATTCCGTGATTAGCCCTCCCCACCTGCCTAGCAATTTCTTCTTAAAATGGTGGCTGAAGCTAAAGGCATAGTCAAGGTTAATGCTCCTTTTGCTTTATCCGACCTCTCCCAGATCAGTTAGCATTTAGACTCTTTTTCATCAAATATAGAAAACCCATCCCAGTTCATGGCTCGTTCGGCAGCAACCCTGAGACACTTTACAGCCCTAGACCCTAAAAGGTCAAAAGGCCGTCTTATTCTCAATATACATTTTATTAACCAATCTGCTCCCGACATTAAATAAAACTCCAAAAATTAAATTCCAGCCCTCAAACCCCACAATAATATTTAATTAACCTTGCCTTCAAAGTGTACAATAATAGAAAAAAGTTGCAATTCCTTGCCTTCACTGTGAGACAAACCCCAGCCACATCTCCAGCACACAAGAACTTCCAAACGCCTAAACCGCAGTGACCAGGCATTCCTCCAGAACCTCCTCCCCCAGGAGCTTGCTACAAGTGCCAGAAATCTGGCCACCAGGCCAAGGAATGCCCTCAGCCCGGGATTCCTCCTAAGCCATGTCCCATCTGTGCAGGGCCCCACTGGAAATCAGACTGTTCAACTCACCTGGCAGCCACTCCCAGAGCCCCTGGAACTCTGGCCCAAGGCTCTCTGACTGACTCCTTCCCAGATCTTCTTGGCTTAGCAGCTGAAGACTGACTGACACTGCCCAATGGCCTCAGAAGCCTACAGGACCATTACAGACGCTCTAAGTAATTCTCACAGTGGAGGGTAAGTCCGTCCCCTTCTTAAGCAATACAGAGGCTACCCATTCCACATTACCTTCTTTTCAAGGGCCTGTTTCCCTTGCCCTGATAACTGTTGGGGGTATCGATGGCCAAGCTTCAAAACCCCTGAAAACTCCCCCACTCTGGTGCCAACTTGGACAACACTCTTTTATGCACTCTTAATTATCCCCACCTGCCCAGTTCCCTTATTAGGCTGAGATATTTTAACCAAATTAGCTGCTTCCCTGACTATTCCTGGGCTACAGCCACACCTCATTGCCACCTTTTCCCCAGTTCAAAGCCTCCTTCGCATCCTCCTCTGGTATCCCCCCACATCTTAACCCACAAGTATAAGATACCTCTATTCCCTCCTTGGCGACTGATCATGCACCCCTTACAATCTCATTAAATCCTAATCACCCTTAACCCCCTCAATGTCAATATCCCATCCCACAGCACACTTTAAAAAGATTAAAGCCTGTTATCACTCGCCTGCTACAGCATGGCCTTTTAAAGCCTATAAACTCTCCTTATCATTCCCCCATTTTACCTGTCCTAAAACCAGACAAGGCTTACAGGTTAGTTCAAAATCTGTGCCTTATCAAGCAAATTGTTTTGCCTATATACCCCGTAGTGCCAAACCCGTATACTCTCCTATCCTCAATACCTACCTCTACAACACATTATTCTGTTCTGGATCTCAAACATGCTTTCTTTGCTATTCCTTTGCACCCTTCATCCCAGCCTCTCTTCGCTTTCACTTAGACTGGCCCTGACATCCATTAGGCTCAGCAAATTACCTGGGCTGTACTGCCTCAAGGCTTCACAGACAGACCCCATTACTTCAGTCAAGCCCAAATTTCATCCTCATCTGTTACCTATCTCAGCATAATTCTCATAAAAACACACGTGCTCTCCCTGCTGATCATGTCCAATTAATCTCCCAAACCTCAATCCCTTATAAAACAACTCCTTTCCTTCCTAGGCATGGTTAGTGTGGTCAGAATTCTTACACAAGAGCTAGTACTGCACCTTGTAGCCTTTCTGTCCAAATTACTTAACCTTACTGTTTTAGCCTAGCCCTCATGTCTGTGGGCAGCGGCTGCCGCTGTTTAAATACTTTTAGAGGCCCTAAAAGTCACAAACTATGCTCAACTCACTCTCTACATTTCTCATAACTTCCAGAATCTATTTTCTTCCTCATACCTGACACATATGCTTTCTTCTCCCCGGCTCCTTCAGCTGTACTCACTCTTTGTTAAGTCCCAAAATTACCATTGTTCCTGGCCCAGACTTCAGTCCGGCCTCCCGCATTATTCCTGATACCACACCTGACCCCCATGACTGTATCTCTCTGATTCACTTGACATTCACCCCATTTCCCCATATTTCCTTCTTTCCTGTTCCTCACCCTGATCATGCTTGATTTATTGATGGCAGTTCCACCAGGCCTAATCACCACACACCAGCAAAGGCAGGCTCTGCTATAGTACAAGCCACTAGCCTGCCTCTTAGAACCTCTCATTTCCTTTCCGTCGTGGAAATCTGTCCTCAAGGAAATAACTTCTCAGTGTTCCACCTGCTATTCTACTACTCCTCAGGGATTATTCAGCCCCCCCCAACCCCCCTTTCCTACACATCAAGCTCCAGGATTTGCCCCCACCCAGGACTGGCAAATTAGCTTTACTCAACATGCCCCGAGTCAGATAACTAAAATACCTCTTAGTCTAGGTAGACACTTTCACTGGATAGGTAGAGGCCTTTCCTACAGGGTCTGAGAAGGCCACCGCAGTCATTTCTTCCCTTCTGTCAGAAATAATTCCTCAGTTTAGCCTTCCCACCTCTATACAGTCTGATAACAGACCAGCCTTTATTAGTCAAATCAGCCAAGGAGTTTTTCAGGCTCTTGGTATTCAGTGAAACCTTTATATCCCTTACGGTCCTCCGTCTTCAGGAAAAGTAGAACGGACTAAAAGTCTTTTAAAAACACACCTCACCAAGCTCAGCCACCAAATTAAAAAGGACTGGACAATACTTTTACCACTTTCACTTATCAGAATTCAGGCCTGTCCTCAGAATGCTACAAGGTACAGCCCATTTGAGCTCCTGTATAGACGCTCCTTTTTATTAGGCCCTAGTCTCATTCCAGACACCAGACCAACTTAGACTGTGCCCCCAAAACACTTGTCATCCCTACTATCTTCTCTCTAGTCATACTCCTATTCACTGTTCTCAACTACTCATACATGCCCTGCTCTTGTTTACACTGCCGGTTTACACTGTTTCTCCAAGCCATCACAGCTGATATCTCCTGATGCTATCCCCAAACTGCCACTCTTAACTCTTGAAGTAAATAAACAATCTTTGCTGGCAGGACTATACTGAATCTCCTTAGGCACTCTCTAATCAGACATCCTGAGTTGTGCCAATTCTTAGACCTTTTATACCTGTTTTTCTCCTTCTCTTATTCCATTTAGTTTTCAATTCATAGAAAACTGTATCCAGGCCATCACCAGTAATTCTAAATGACAAATGTTTCTTCTAACAACCCCACAATATCACCCCTTACCACAGAATCTTCCTTCAGCTTAATCTCTCCCACTCTGGGTTCCCACGCCACCCCTAATCCCGCTTGAAGCAGCCCTGAGAAACATCGCCCATTATTTCTCCATACCACCCCCAAAAATTTTCACCGTCCCAACGCTTTACCACTATTTCATTTTATTTTTCTTATTAATATAAGAAGACAGGAATGCCAGGCCTCTGAGCCCAAGCTAAGCCATCATATCCCGTGTGACCTGCACGTACACATCCAGATGGCCAGTTCCTGCCTTAACTGATGACATTCCACCACAAAAGAAGTGAAAATGGCCTGTTCCTGCCTTAACTGATGACATTGTCTTGTGAAATTCCTTCTCCTGGCTCATCCTGGCTCAAAAGCTCCCCCACTGAGTACCTTGTGACCCCCACTCCTGCCCTCCAGAGAACAACACCCCTTTTTCCTTTACCTACCCAAATCCTATAAAACAGCCCCACCCCATCTCCCTTTGCTGACTCTCTTTTCGGACTCAGCCCGCCTGCACCCAGGTGAAATAAACAGCCATGTTGCTCACACAAAGCCTGTTTGGTGGTCTCTTCACACGGATGCACATGAAACTGGGAAGGCATGATTGGTTTTGAAATGTGAAGATATGAGATTTGGGAAGGGCCAGGGGCAAAATTACATGGTTTGGCCAGGTCCCCACCCAAATCTCATCTTGTAGCTCCCATAATTCCCACCTATTGTGGGAGGGACCATGTAGAGATGATTGAATCATGGAGGTGGGTCTTTCCCATGCTGTTCTTGTGATAGTGAATGGGTCTCATGAGATATGATGGTTTTAAAAATGGGAGTTTCTCTGTACAAGCTTTTTTTTTTTTTTTTTTTTTTTTGCCTGCTGCCATCCACGTTAAGATGTGACTTGATCATCCTTGCTTTCCACCATGATTGTGAGCCCTCCCCAGCCATGTCAAACTGTAAGTTCAATCAAACCTCTTTCTTTTGTAAATTGCCCAATCTTGGGTATGTCTTTATCAGCAGTTTGAAAACAGACTAATATAGTACATCTTTTTGCTTAATTGAGATGACAACTCTCTCTTTAAAATTGTTTCAACTCTTGCAACTTTCTCCAGTTCCAACTTTGTTTTTTCTCCAGTTCCGACTTTGCTGTTAGGACTGTTAGGACCTGACATTAAAATGTTTGTCTTGAAGGCCTAGAAAAGCAATGATTTCCTGGAGTATAATTTGATTCTATACATTTGGCTTTTCTTGATTTCTCTAAATTTTTTAATGTAACTAGGCAATTTCATGTGCTTTTACATTTTTATGAGCCATATACTCTCCTGCTTACAGTACAGGTTTTCTTGCTTATTTCTTCTATAATATGGTATGCAATCTTAATCTTAACCACACATTCTTCCTAGGTATGATTGCATTCAAATACCTTTTCATCAGATTTGACTTCCAGGTTATTTAAATGAGCTTCCCCAAAAGAGAAGCAATTGCACTGCAAGAAGTCTTTTACTTTACCTTTTGGTAACTGTCCTATAAAACAATAATTTTCCACTTTATTGAGATAATTTGTTCTATTTCAAGTTTTCTTCATTAGGTGTTTGATAACTTAGAAAAACTAAACTTTGAAAACATTAGATTTCATTTTTTTTCTACATCCATTTAACTTACTGTACTGCCATTGCATCTTTTAATTGTCATTCTAATTAAGTGAATGACTATTATTTTAAATAACATGTGATTCTATTTTCTTCAGGTGTTTTCAACCTTTTTACATCTTAGATAGGGTTCTCCAATATTAAAGTTCTAAATTAAGGTTTCGTTTGTTTTGTTTTGTTTTTCTGTTGGCTCATTTGCATTGCTATAAAGGAATACCTGAGGCTTGACAATTTATAAAGAAGGAAGTTCATTTTGGCTCATGGTTCTGCAGAATGTACAAGAAGTGCAGTGCCAGCATCTGCTTCTGGCAAGAGCCACAGCAAGCTTACAATCATGGCAGAAGGCAAAAGAGGAGCAGATATAGCATATGGTGAGAGAAGGAGCAAGAGAAATGCCAGGCACTTTTAAGCATTCAGATCTTGAATAAACTCATAGAGTGAGAACTCACTCATACTGCAAAGACAGCATCAAGACATTCATGAGAAATTCACTTCCATGATTCAGACACTTCCCTTTCAGTGCCACCTCCAACATTGGAGGTCACATTTCAACATGATATTTGGAGGGAACAAACATCCAAATCATATCATTGACCTAGAATAAACTTTGAGATTTTCCAGTTGAGCCTCTGAAGAGCCTCAAAGAATGTATATCTCATTTAGTAAAGATATTAACTGATCAATCTTATTTGGTAATTAGTATGGGAAGCAATGTTAAATAATAAAGTGATGCTAAATCTTCTTTAAGGTTATATTTGTATACATATCTTATTAATGTGAGTATTCTAAAGATTATATGAAATTTATAAAGGTCTAATGGTCCTGATGTTACACTATAATGATTCTGATTATTATCTTAAAATGTTGTATGGGATAGAAATAACTAAATTTCCTTAATTACATTTTCTCTAGTCAGATTTTAAGCCATAGCTAATCTAAAATTTTATCATCCATGGTAATTGTATTTATTTTTTTCTAAAAACTTTTGCAATAAGCTATTGTTCAAAATTGCTTAACATGGAAAATACTCAACCAAGTACTCTAAAATACAGGTTTCTAATAACTTTAAGATCAATGGAGTAAATAAAATTTTCCAGAACTCTAATGAAGAAACTGATGAATTCATGAAACTACTAATCAAGATCAAGCAAAACAAATAATTAATTACATGAGATTGAATACCCAATAAAACTAATTTTAATGACTTTTATTTGAAAAATTGTTGGATTCTTTATCTAAATGTTTTGTTTTCCAGATCTTTTTCTCTTAAGCTATCTATTGTTTACAGTAATTTAATAAAGCATACTTTGTGAACAATATTGAAGTATTTACTTTTTTTCCCATTTGATCCCTTCAAAATTCAGATACTATTTTGAGAGTGTTCTTATTTTTATGATGATATGATTATTTGCATAAGTTTAATAAGAATTTCTCCTCTCTTTATAAAAGGATTTAATTGGAAATATCTCTTATATTACCAGTACTTGACTGGAAGATCATATTTGAGAATGTACAAAGAATGTCTGGCTTCAAGGGTTCCCAGCCTTACAGTGGATGAGCAAAATCTGTTACTTTCTGGCAAGCCCAGGAACTTCAAGATTGTAAGTGAATGTTAACGCCTGACTTGCTTTAGCTTTGTAGCGTTGAGAAGATTTTAGGTCTGAAATTCTTATGTAGCCATTTGCTATTCTTGTTGAGCTTATGTAAATAATCAGAGAAAATTTGATGAAACTAAACTTATTTTACAAACAAATTTGTCTTACTCTGATTTTCTTTGGTAGAAATCAGGGTAACTATAGAGAGAAAAACTCATGTTTCTAACAAAAAAACTAGAGCGTATCTGTTGTTGGTTTGTAGCCTTGTGCATTGTTTTTAAGGCTTTGTTATCTACCTAAAGGCTGGACTGGATCCTAAAGTTTCTACGTTTCTCCAATTCAGCCTTCTTTTATGGAATTACTTAAAACAGGAATTGCTCTGTTCCTGAAGCCCTGTAAACTAAAACAAAATAAATTTTAAGGAGCAAGTCTCATGCCTGATAGATGAGCCACGCAGAAAATTCCCCAGACTGCCCAGTGCCGTGACCAGAGATGTTCAGACTGCAAAAGAGGAGAAAGTTAGAAGCTTTATGCTGTGGTTGATTTTTCTCAAGATAATGGAACAAGACCCCTCATCATAATGAGACTCTTGCTCCTTTTAATTTTTACTTTCTTATGCTTTCCTTTTTTACCTGTCATGATAATGGTATAATTCAAATTTCACAATCAGTAGCTTCTGCTGGCAACCTCACAGAACCTCACCTAAGGGATCTTTTAGTCTCCCTGGGGGTTATTTTGGCAATATCCCTAATAAAACTGTTGCTTACTTTCTCCTTTAATTCAACTTAGCCATAAGACACTGGATGATAAAATTTCCCTAGATTTGTTGGTTAATTAGAAAATGTGTATGCTATTGCTAATATACATACTATCTACGCTATTGCTAATATACATAATGTAATATACATACATAAATTAGAAAATGTCTATGCTATTACTAATATACATACTGTCTATGCTATTGCTAATATACATACTGAATAATAAAATTTCCCTGGATTTGTTGGTTAAATTAGAAAATGTCTATGCTATTGCTAATATCCATACATACACATCAGTATGTATGGAATACATATGAATACATGGAACAGTCAAAATTGAACTTAACAATGGACTCCAGGTAGATTTAGTCTTAGAACCACTCTGTACAAACCTTCCTTATTGCTCAAATGCAACTATGAGGATTTTGACACTAACTCCTGGTCACCAATCACCTGCCTTCAACTTGGGACCAGAACAGACCAATCTGAGACCGGTATATGCTGACACCAGAGAATAATCAAAATCTAACTACAGGATGATTGATCAGTGATGCTTTTGAAAAAGTATCTTAATCAAAAGGGGGAAAAGTGAAAGATGTTAGAATAAAAATTGAGTCATTTGTGTAAAAACCCTGACAAAGGGATCCAAGAAAGGTCATGAAGGAAGGGATATAAACGTGCATCTATGCCTAATCACAAAAAAAAAAATCACAAAAGACTGAAAAAAACCCACAACTTTGCACATAAGTCACCACAAGCTTACAAAAAGTTACTTCTATGAGGACATCTGCCCAACAATCAATTGCCTGTCCAACCTTGAACTGACATCACCCTTGTTATTGATCCTTGTAGCCAAGAATAATTATCCCAAAATAAATATGTAATTCTCCTCATTTTGCCTTTAGAAATTTCTCCTGGTCTTAATTGCTTTAAATACACACACAGTTTATTATACCATGCATATTTCCGTTGCAATGCTACTCCCAAATAAGTATCATTTTCTTTTAGAGTCTCTCCTTCTCTTCCTGTTGTTTAAGTTTTTGACACCATGTAATACAACCATGCAGTGATCCTGATAGAATTTTAGAACCCATATTACCCATGCACATTCAATATTAGCCTCTTTAATTTAGAGAGGGTGGTCCATCAGGCTAGCATTGCAAAAGAATGGAGAGCTAGAGAGAAACATTTCATAGTTTAGCTTCTCTTACCTGACTGTTGTGTGGCCACAGAGCTTCAACTAGTCTGTTCAATTCAGGAGCTGCCAGACATACTGCCCCAATCACAAAAAGTATAACTAAAACCAAAATCTTCTCCCAATCGAGAAAAGTCTCCAAAAAGATAGAAGAGAAAAATTAATTGAATAAAAATTAAATCAGAATGTGATGCACATTACAGGCAATCTGCTAAAAGATTGCAAAGACAGAAAGGGATCTCACACTTTTATATAGCTAAGCAGATACAAATGATTACATACATATTCTGAAGATAAACAATAACTAGTCCAAAGTATGAGAACTTGACAACACCATTTGTCACACACAGTTCATCCTAAATTTATTTGGTAATTGAGGTGACCATCTGTGTTAACTAATTAGATTTATCCAAAGGAAAAATAAACTTCTCAGATGTTTATAAAAAGAAACGGTTTTGGAGCTTGAAGGGATGTGTCCATTGAAGTTAGTCTCCTACACTAGACAGAAATTAGGAGATAGGAATGATATCTTCCTTGATGATTGTAATTCAAAGAGGTGGCCCTTAGGTCATTGAAAAAGGCATTCCTGGGTTGTATAATTGACAGGAAGCTTTTGAAAATATTTACATCTCAAATGGGCAGAGAAAGAATGGACAATTACAAAGTAAATCCTATAAAAAAGGGAGGAAAGGACTTCTGTGGTTGGGTCATGTGGATTTTGTAAGGACTTGGGTGAGAGAGAAGTCAGGAGCCTAAAGGCAAGAAAAAGCCTATCTAAGGTATAGTCAAGAGAAGCAGAACTCTAAAGCCCTCTTGGTCTCTTGACCAAGGCCCTCTTGGGTACAGGAACCTTTGTAGGTTAGCATCCTTTGCATGTAAGCTACAATTATTTCTGATGTTTTGTACCTTAGTCAATTTTATAGAAGCAAAATATTTTTATCCCAATTTTCAAAGCTCTCTCCAAACTATTATAATGTCGTTGTAAGTGTAAACCTAATAGCATAATCTTCCTTTATTTTAGTTTTTGGTGACACAATTTCCTGGGCAATCTGCCTTTAAGAAAGGCAAGAGAGAAATCAGTCAGATTGACTATGTCGTCATCTATACACTAAAGATTTGTACCCAAAGACAGTGTCACAATTTCAAAGCAGGAATGAAGGATGAAAAGTCAAAAACCATGAAAATCTATCTAGGTGCTGTTTCATAGACTGGGTCTATCTGTTATTAAGATATTTTTCTGTCTTTTTGTCCAAAATGCCTTTTTAAATGTTGTCAGTATGTACCATCAAAATGTATTGTGTTCTATGGTTGAAAACAATTCAGTTAAGATTTGACCCAAGTTTACTTGGGTAATAAAAAGATGTAGAGCTAAAATAAGATTTTTATTTCTAAAATTTTTAAATAAATTTTTTAAAAATATATTTTTATTCTGTTGACCTAGTCATTTTTAGAACAACTTCAAAGTCCTTCATTCCCGATTGAGTTTTCTTTTAAAATGTTGAAATTTCCCCAAACCCCAAATATCTCTAGATATTTATACATACAGACAGTTGTAAAAGAGTTTTATTTAAATATTTATACTGCTACTTTGAATATACCATGTAATGTCTCAGAGATTTAGCTCCTCATTTTTAAATGTGAAGTTATAATGCCTGCCTTAACTCATTCACGCATAAGTTGTGAACATAAGCAAAATAATGAAGGTACAGGAATCTTGAAAATCATAATTCTTTATTTCTTAAGGAATGTAGATTTTTCTCAGGTTTATTCTCCTTAGCTAGAATCATTATCAAGAAAGCATGATATTTTCCTTTTGATTAATTGTTTTGCAAAATATGCTGAACATTACATTGCTGGTTTGATCAAATCTGTTAAAGTAATACCTCAAAGAAATAATATTAGTAAAATTTAAAATTCGTGATGTGGATCATATGTCTTGAACTTTCTAAGAAAGTAAATTGCAGTCTCACAAAATGTTACTGAATAAAATTAACATGTAAATAATTAGACAATTCCAGGGAACTACAATCTACCATGCTTCACATACCTAGACTAAAGAAGGTTTTAAAAATAATCTATAAATATTTCTGCTCAATTAAAAAGTGTGAACTTAGAATAACAATCATGCTTCCCCTTGTGTCAGGTCCCTTAGAATTTATAAAATCTTAGAAGATTACTAATATTGAAATTGTACTTAATTTTTCCAGGCTTCCATAGGCCAAGAAGCATTTATCATCACTTAGATGTTTAACATTTTAGATGGAATTTCATGTTACATTTTGATGTCGACTATTTCTCAAGTAAGATAAGTAAAAATAGTTCAAAAATTTTTAAATACTATTTTTTCAGTCCAAAATACATTAAATATTTTATAAATAACAATGCAATTTCTCAATGGAAGTGAAATTACAGAAGACTACTTTAGTCCATAGATTCAGTAGTATTATCTTAAAAATGAGACATTTAGGAATGTACTTCTAACTAAGAACACCTAAAGCAGGCTAAGGATTGTGGGAGAAAATATTGCCCTCAGCTTTAGCTGTGTTTCAACTAAAATGCTTGAAAACATAGGTTCCCTTAAACATAGAATTAAGTCAAGTGCTCTGTAAGATCCAGAAATTGGAATTGTCAAAATGTTCTAAGTGCAGAATTATGAAAAATATCATATTTTTTTCTGGATGGAACTGTAAGACTTCCTGTAGTTTTTAACTTCTGTCAACAGAATTATTTTTAGATTCAAAGTATTTCAAGACATGTTTTGACATTTTTTAAACAATTATAGATATGCAAAATCTGAATGCCACTGTAGCCAAATAAATAAAAATATTACAAGTAGTTAGAACTACTATTTAACAGGTCATTTATTATCCATGCAGGAATCCCTTATTATTTTCACATAGGTCATTTCTATTTACAGTTATAAAAATGTCACCATACAGTCATTTTTTCTCACATTCTGTGATAATGATGTGTTATTTCGCTTTCCTAAAGCATTTACGTTTTGAATGGCTTTCTATAAGGTACCAATTATGTTACCTTTTTTGTACCCTACTTATTTCATTCTGGCACCCTACTCCCACTCCCACTCAATAATTGCCGTGTCTCACCAGTTTTGGCATTAAAAATTTGGTGGTGGAATTTTTCCTAGCTGCTCATATATCATGAGAAAAGTTTCACCACCCAACTTTATCTTTTATTGACTGCTGACGCAACAACTACAAAGGACTATTTTAACCTTTCACTTTCCTTACTTTTATCCCTCTTTTCCATGTTTCTCTTTAAGTTTTTTTTTCCCTTTTCAAAATAATTCAAAAATACAGCTCTATGTATTCACCTTGTAAAATCATATTCAAACTCTAGCCAATCCTGGTTGAGAAAAAAAATAATAATAATAGCAAGTATCGTGGCTGTTACTGAAGTTACCCCAGTGAATTTCCCAGTGTTCGTAACATTGTGTGGTCTCCTATCATCTTGATTCTAGTCTGTTGCAACAATAGAATATAGTAGGTTTGATACTGTGCTGTTTTGGAGTCCGGTTCTTAATTGCCTTAGATATTCCTGCGTGTTTTTGCAATAGTCACTCTAGGAACACTTTTTCTTATTGTCCTGAGGCACCTTGTATGAAGTCTAGGCTTCTTTTTGGAGAGATTAAAAAGCTATGTGGAGAAGCCCTAGAAAATAATGGACAGCGAGTCCAGAAAGAGAAGGGACAAGGCAGCACGCATTTGGCACCAGCTACGGTGCAGTCGCCAACTCAGTCTGTGTAAGAGACTCCAAGAGTGACCAGTAAAGGAACTGCCCTGCTGAGACCCAGCTAACTGATGAAACTATGAGATATAATAGCAACAGGTAACTGAAACGGTGTTTGGTACGTAGAAGCAGGGTGCTGCCATAAAAAAAAAAATCTGAACTATACTGCACTGACTTTTGGAACAGGTGGTTGGTCTCAAAGAGATGGTGAAGATTTGAAGAACAATGAGCAGTCAGTTACTGCAAGTTGGAAGAAAGAGGATCAAGAGTGTACTGGAAGAACAATTAACAAAACCATAAACTGCAGTTACAGAAAATGTAGAAAGGGAAACTGATTTGTGGATCTGGCTAAGGAGATTCCAGGCAGACAGTTCAGAGTTTCAACTGGCTTCTTTTAGCTGCCTATGAGACAGAAGCAAGATAAACTTAAAAAAAAAATAAAAAGGATATTCTAAGTTTGTTACTGTCTCCTGCTACATTTCAGTTTGCATAAAATAGTACCAGAAAATGAAATGAATGTATATGTAAATTAACCAGTAATAAATGTAAGTACTTACACTATACTACATTAAAGAGGTCAGGGCTTCCTTACTTCTAAAATAAAACTCCTTCCATTCAAAGTCTCTCCAGAAAACAAGCGTGTTAGAAGCTTTCATATGTAGCTGAAAGTATCTGTAAGAGATTATCTTAAGCAGGCCTGTAAGAATGTGGTGTGTCTTGTATAGCTTCTCATCTATACTATTGAGATTCTAAAATCCTTCAAAACATTGTCCACAGCACTTTGACTCTTAAAGTGTATAATATTCCCTATTCCCTTTGTTTATACATTCCTCTATGGAACTAAGTTAAGCAAATGTTCTTTAAAGCTATTATGTTAATACAGTGACACAAATAATTGAATAAAATCTATTATTCCACAATGTTTTTTACTATTAAAAGATAGCTCATTATTTGACTTCTTAATTTGTTAATGACTGCAGTAGCTCCCAGTAAAATAAAATTAAAGCAATAGATTTTTATATTCAAGTAATGTTTAGAAATTAGAAAAATCAAACAAAAACAATAATGTGTTAAATATTCAATTGAGGAATGCAGGGATGCATACAGGAGAATGGAGAGAATGTAAAGAACAGTTAAAGAAAAGTTAGCATTTGAGAAAATTCTTAAATAATGCATAGCTCAAAAACATAAATAACACAATTTGAGGATACAAGATTTGCCAGACACTGTTGTGTTCTGGGATTCTCAGAAATGAGCTATACAGGCAGATCACTAATGTTTTAAGTCCAGTAGGATATATGACTATTACTCAAGCAAAAGTAATTTTTTTAATGTCAAGGACTATTTTACAAAAGAGTCCATCAGTTTAGCTAACTGATATATGATAAAGCCCCCTTGAAGTAGAAAGGAGCTTGGTCAACTCTGAGAGCAGAAAGAAGAGCTAGACTGGCTGATGCATGGCAAGAAAAGGAGAAACACATGATGTCATTTTCACAGAAAGGCCAGACTCTAAGGCCCTTTGTAGGGTAAGGCAAAACTTAGAAACTTTTACTAAGTGTGACAGAAAGTCCAGGAGTGGGAAAAGAGATCTGATCTTCCATTGAAGGTTCAAGTGTATGGTGAGTGGAGAGCTATGTAAGGGTGCAAACATGGCAAATGACTTAATTGGAAAGTATTGGGCAGGTAACTTTAGTGTGGGCTAAAGTAAGGAGAGTGAAGATTAAAAGATGCAGACATATTTGCAAGGTTTGTTTTAGTTAGAATTGAAATAACTTACTGAAGGATAGAGAATTGAGTGGTGTAAAGTAAAGGCAATTTTTTATCTTGAAGAACTGGATGTGAGGACCAATTAACTCTAAAGTTTGCTGAGTTAGAGATGTCCATTACATATCTATGTGGAGATAAAAAGCAGGCATTTAAGTCAAAGATGAAGATTCAAATAAGAATTTTACAGTACCACGATCCCATGTCCTATTTTATTTTGTAGTAACAACACCTTTTTGAGAGAGATATTACTTAAAATATTTTAGGTGAGGAAGTGGATATTAGGAATACTGAGTAATTTTCAAAATTGTTGTAATTTTAAAAAGGTAGAATGAAAATTTGGATTCCAGTCTTCATAGCTTTACAGGCACTTATCTTTTTATTGCTTTGAGTGGGTAGGTGGAAAGGATGGCTGGAGGGGATTCTTTTGGAAATATCAAAGCAAACAAATAAACTACAAAAATAAAAATTGGTTACTAAAAGCCATGGGACATCCATTTGCCTTTGGGGACTATGTTCAGCATGGTTAGAACATAGAGGTGTTGAGAGAGGAAATCATGGTTGAAGAAACAGTTGGAAAATAGATTACATGCTGAGGACATATTTTCTGAAACTATGGAATATTCTTAAATTATTTTGATCAGACAAAAAGAATAAGTGCTTTATAAAGATCACTTTGGCATTATTAGGGAAGACTAACTGAAATGGTCTTAGACTGGAAGTAGGAAGTTTTCCATGTTAGGAATAGTGAGGATTTGATTTGTACCAGTAGCAAAGGGAAAAGTGAGACAGGTAGCTTTGTCAGAATATTTAGAAGTTTAAAAAATTATTTTAGTAGCTGGATTCACAGGATAAAAAATAATTGTAAACCAACATAATATAATCTCTGGATTGAGACACAAGTTTGATGGTGATGAATTTAAATGCAATAAAATTACAGTAAACATACAGGCAATAAGTTAATTTGAAGGTAAATTAATGAAAATATTTCATCCATGTTGACTCAAGATAATATATTTTACCCTTAGGAGTGCTAAGATTATCTTTTCAAGATAGCCAATTAAGTATTCAGTTCATTTAAATTAGCTAACTATGTGGTAAAGAAAACACTTATTTCTAGAGTAAATGTTGCTGTCCAGTCCATTACTTGGATTAACCTAAAAGCCTCATGTCAGCAGAACATGTCTTACTTTTTTTCTGTAGTAGCTATTGCTCCCTTTATCAATATAAGACAGGAAGCTTTTCTCTGATGAGAAATATAAAAAAAATCAACTTTCAGTCTAAGACTGAGATGGCCCTAGTAGCTTCGAGTTTTTGTCATTTTCAAGTAAGTCTCAGCTTTTCAAATTTCATCAGAAAAAATTTCTCTCCTTTTGATACTGATGAAAAGTCTTTAACATGTTCCTTGGTATTATTGACATTTTCATTTGCAAATATATGATGTTGTGGGAAATTATAAGCCACAGCAATTGGCTATAATGAGAATTCATTGTGCAGAGGGGTCATTAGGCACAAGAAGCCTAATTCTATGAAGATTCCAAAGGAGCTACATGGACCAAGGTAGAAATTCCTGTAAGGTAAGATCACATATTTCTTCAAATAATCAGTATGTGTTCTGTAGACCTAAGAGATTTAACTGTCATATTTTAAGGTAAATGTCAAAGAAGAAATTATATATTTGAAGTGGAATAAAGAGATGTCTGTTTAGACAACTGGTCAAACCCAGTAAAAGGTTTAAGGTATTTTCCCTACAAATTTAACTTCAAAACTGGGACAGTTGGAGAGATGTGAATATACATTATAGACTAAATAATAGTTTGTATAAATGTTAAATTTTGTGAATTCAATAATTGTATATGGTTAATTAATATATCCATTTTGTGGAAAAAAAACTATTGAAGTATTTAGAAGTAAAATGGCATCAGATATTCAACCCACTGTGAAATGGGTCAAAGCATATATATATGTGTGTGGGTGTAGATGTGTGTGTGCGTGCATACAGAAATAGAACACAAAATACTAAAACAAATATAGCAAAATATTACTTGATGAATCTGGATAATGAGCACACCAAGTTTCTTTTTATTGTTCCTATTCACTAATTTTGCAATTTTCTGTAATTACTACAGTCAATTTTTAAATAATGAATATGCTTTTAATTATAGAATTGAAAGCTATAGTTTAGAGCTCATTGGCACAGTTTTTGGAAGTAATATGAATGCAGTTACAGTTGAAGAAATGCAGGCAACATTCTCGCTTTCTCATTCATTGTTATATTTCATAATAAAAATTTCCAGCTGCACTATATGTAGTAAAGTGAAAAGAATGTGACTGGGTAATGCTATTTAGAAACTAGGATTTGTGACCATGAAATGTTTCCTGATTAACTCGATAGTCTGTGCCTTTTAGAAAACTTTCGTTTGGAAAATAGTTTTGTTTTGTTTTGTTTTTTTGAGAGACTGACCAATCGTAAATCATGATTCAAAGTGTCAGAATTTCTCAGCAAATTATGAGTATTTAACCAATTCAGGATATGGATTACCCTTTTTCAACAGTTTCAAAGTATGTTGCTACATTCACTGTACAGAATAGAATGTATTATTTTCACTTGGAGCTCAAAAATGTGAGGTGATTCATTATATTTGCACATATAAAAATTACAGCACTGCAAAATCTTGTTTAGTATAAAATTTTGCGCATATTTTAGCTCAATATTCTTGATTTTTAAAATTGAAATTATGGAACTTCAAGTCATTTTTTCATGAACATTTAGATAAACTATCTTGGAGATACATGCCAGATGTTAGTAACCTCATGTCCTAACTATCTTTATAATTTTATATTCCCAAAGAATACTGACATAGAAATAAAAAATATGTCTGGTGTGCAACTCTCTACAACTTTCCTTTTAATTGTGTCCAGTTAATACCATTAATCTACATATACACACACAGTATTAAATGAAAATGATTATATATATCCATATTAAGAAAAACAATATTTTTAAAAAGAATTCTTCTAGTGATTTTTTTCAAATATCTAATAATTTATAACAAACATGTAAACATGTAATAATAGGTTTAATTTTATCTATTAGTTGTTTTGGACTTTTAGATTGTCAAAAACATGGTAAATTTAAATAATCTATGTAAAAACTATTTTAGAAAATTTTCAAATGCTATTAGAAGTACTATTCATAATAAATTTAAAAACATTTTAGGATAACTTCATTTTTTAACTTTTTAATTTTTAGGGGTTGCATAGCACACGTTTACCTATGTAACAAACTTGCACATCCTACATATGTGCCCTGAAACTTAAAAATAATAATAATAACAATTTTTTTAAAAAAGAAAAGAAAAAATATATATCATCTGACATATTTTGAAAATTGGCAGTTCTTGACTTAAAAATTTATATCAGGGCATTTAATGAATTCTATGTTAGGATGAAATCAATGGTTTAAACTTATGGAACTATAAAACATTTTATATAATAATTTATAAAACATTATTGCCATGTGGAAAATAAGAGAATCTCCATGGAATGTATATATTTCACTTTGAATTTCATTGCAGAAAAAGTTGAGATGGTATTAAAAAAACTCAATCTAACAGATGTATCAGATATCAGAAGTTTTAATTTTATGTCATTTAAAATGTGCTTTTAAAATGTTTAAACAAGGAAAAAATGCTCTTTTGTTACAATAGCTTTTTTTTTTTAACTTTTCACTTGGAAATAATTTCAAACTCACAAAAAGTTGACAAAGAAAAAGTCATGCAATACCCTTATCCACATTCAGCTATAGTCAACATTTTACCCCATTTGTTTGAACTCTCCCCCCCCCTCTTTCTTTTAACTTGCCTTTCTCTCTTGTCCATTTTTTAAATCACTCAATCATATATTTTATTTTATTATTTTTAAAATTGTACTTTAAGTTCTGGGATATATGTGCAGAACGTGCAGGTTTGTTACATAGGTATACATGTGCCATGATGGTTTGCTGTACCAATCAACCCGTCATCTAGGTTTTAAGCCCCACATGCATTAGATATTTGTCCTAATGGTCTTCATCTCCTTGCCCCCTACCACCCGACATCTCTTTTTTATATTAAAAAGTTTATTTTTTGTTTTTGACAATAGCTAATCAAATATTGGATTACTCTAAAAAGATATATAATATTATTTTAAAAGGCATATGGAATTAAATAGCCCAGATACTCCTAGTTACATTGGTTAAAGAAAATCTGAGGTATAATTCTGTCATCTACAAAATACAAGTAATCCTTTTTTATATCTTATAAAGATGCTGTAAAACTAAAACAAAACAATTCAATAAAGACTTCTAACTACTATACGATGTTATAGAAATAAAAAAAAATTTCTTAGAAATTTGTGGAAATTAGAGGAGAGGCATGAAAATGAAGATACACTAATGATATAAAAGAGAAGGGGAAAGCAAGACTGTTTTACACTACTTTATTTGTATTTTAAATTTCTTCAAAATGTTGAATTGATTTTAGACTTACAGAAAAGCATCAGAGATTTTTCACAGAGTTCTCATATGCCTTTCACCCAGCTTCAATCAATATTTGACATTTTATCTAACCATTGTATCAGAACTAGGAAATACTACTAACTAAACTACAGATCTTATTTACATTTCACCAGGGGATATGTAGTTTGAAAGTTGAACTGCCTACGATACTGAAAAGAGAGGAGGAAAGCGTTGGAACTAGATCTGAACATAAACAGGAAAAGCACAATGGTAATGAACAACTATTCAATGAGTCTTTCCTTTCTTGACACAGTTGCTGTATTACATACCTGTATTCTTGTAACCATAGTCCCAATTCTACACTCAATACCACATCTTTCCTTCATGCTTTCAGCTGTATTAGATCTCAGAAGTTGGAATTTTCCTGGTGTAATAAATTTTTTCATTTTTTATTTTGATATTCATATTTTAATACTTGATGTATTTTATAATATTTTCTTTGCTTTTAAAAAATTGTGCCTAAATATATAGAACTTAACATTTACCATTTAAGCCATTTGTAAGTATACATTTCTATGGCATTGAGGACATTCAGATTATTACACAACCATCGCTACCATCTATCTTCAGGATATTTTCATTTTTCCCAAATAAACTCTGCATTCATTAAATAATAATTCTCCATTCCTTCATCTCCCCAGCCCCTAGCAACCACCATTCTGCTGTTTTTATGAATTTAACTATACTAAATGCCCCTTACAAGTGGAATCATACAACATTTTTTCTTTTGTTTCTGGCTTGTTTCAATTAGCATAATGTCTTCAAGTTTCATACATGCTGTAGCATGTGTCAGAATTTCTTTTCTTTCAAAATCTGAAAAATATTCTATTGTATATAAATGTTATATTTCTTATCATTTATCTGTCAATAGACACTTGGGCTTCTATTATAAATAATGCTGCCCTAAACATGGTTATACAAATAGCTGTTCAAGTCCCCAATTTCAGTTGTTTTGAGTATATACTATTTTTAAAATAAAATGAATTTACCTCTGTCATTGTATTATTATCTGAAATATTCAAATGCATATGTTAGAAATGATCATTTAATGTATTTATCTGCCAGTCTTACCACTTATTATTTACATGTTCAAATTCAGAAATGCAAAATTTGTAAGCACCATTTGTGGAAGCCTCCATTTTGGTTGTGGGGAGTAAAGCAGGGTGATTTCTTCTTTATTTGATGGAAAAACCTTCTCAGATTTTTTTCTAATTTTGGAAATTTCAAGCCAACTAAACCAAAACATAAATAAAAAATACAAAGGAATAAAACCTCATGTATTCAAAACAAATTCTAAAGAAAGTAACAGCATAAATTGTCCTGCACTGACATCAATACTATGGCATTTTATCACTGTGCTTAACAGATATAAAGTAGTATAGAAGTGTGAGCAGAATATAAAGAAAAAATAGGAAAAGGACAGATGGAGGGACAAATGCAAAAAAATTAGGCACAAAAGAAATATGCATTTTTGAAGCAGTTAAAATAATTTATATTAGGAAAATAATGTAAGAATCTATTATACAATTTTATATGACTTTAGATTCAGCTTACAGGAGAACAAAATGGAGAGCTTTCACAATGAAGTATTGTATTTTATTTAATGAAAATGCATTTGATATGATTAAAATTTCTCCTATTTTTTTCTACTTCATTGATTTTCTTCTAAGTGCTATCATTCAGTTTTAGTCTGCTTTAAAACTATCATATGACCATGGTACAACAAATTAATTTTAATAAATTATGTGCCAAATTTCATTGGGTTGCATTGTTTTAAGCACCATATTACTTCTATCTGAAAATACTTCAATGGAAATAGAAAGATTAAAAACAACATCATTGTATATGACAAATAGCTGATTTTCTGGCTTTATAGAACTTTAAGCTAATTTACATATGATCTATCAAAGAATAACATGTTAATGTGTAAAAATACTTTGGATTTTTGAAACAGAGTCTCAAAATCTAATCTTGATAAAATCTAAGAACTTATTATATTTTTTATGTTAAACTTAAAAAGTGATACTGAACACAAGTATTTTAGTTAAAATTAAAAATTATTTTATGGTAAGATAAAAGTATAATACATGGAGAAGCAGTGTGCTATAGGGAAAGAACAGACAGTTATAAGTTTGAATATTCACTCTATAAATCAGTAGCTGATTAACTCTAGGTAACAATCTTTCTGTGGGCCAGGCTTTGGTTTTGTTTTTAGTTTTAGTATTTTTGTGTGTGTGTGTTTTTTATTGTTTCTCTCTCTTTTTTTTTAAATCTAGGTTTTGGTAACTTCACAGGTTTTTGGTGAATATTAATGATATATCTTTAAAGCACCCAGTAATGTCTCACACATTTATTTAACATTCATATTTTGGTAAGAATTAGAATTTCCTCTTATTCTCTACTTACCTTACTTATTTCATTCACTGGTATATTCCCTTCATAAAACAAATTGACTTATAATTAATCAAAATGAATCAAATATTTTGGAAATAGTTTGGCATTATATGTGGATAATATAATGATGAAAGGTTAGAAAAATGTCAAATAATTTGTGAAATATTGTATACATATATTGATTAGTAGGTTGGTTTAATCTCTTAAACAAATTGAAATAAACTGAAACTGAAAATTATAGATGATGAATGATTGGAAACCATACTTAAACAAAGCTTTGGATTTCACAGCAAACGATGGTCAAAATAGACAATTTACTACCCCATCCTTTTTGAGTTATTTTTAAATTTGGCTTCTTGGATGTGATATGCTAACTTTTTTCTTTTGATTATTATTTGTTTAAATTTTTTATCTTTTTGAGTCCACATTCACAGTACCTTTTTATGGCTCTTTCACACTAAGTCGCAGGAGTTGAACTATTGGTCATGCGCTGGAGACTTTATACAACTCTAGTCTGACTCTTCATGTAAGACTCACTCATATGTAAACTTCCAACTTGGCATCTTTGCTTTAATGTCTCTCTCTCTCTCTCTCACACACACACACACACACACCACATACATGTGGGCGTGCACACACACACATGCACAAGACAAGTGAAGGTTTTTGAGGGAGAATAGAGAAAATAATTGCATAAGTTAAAGTTGTACTTATTTTTCAAATAGAATGAGAATGAAATCCAAGAAAGGCCACTCTACTTACTTCATCTTACCTACCTTTTGTGCTGGCTCAGGGACTGATTGTTCTTAAATTACGACTCAACTCCTGCCTTTTCTGCTCTCTGCATCACAGGGTTTGGCCCCTGCAAGCTGGTGTCCCAGCTGTTGTGTCAGCTCATTTCTCCTTGGATTCACCAAATGGGAGGCAATGATGGAAGAGTTGAGGGACGAGGAAGGGCAAAACCAGCGTATTCTGCCATTTCTCTCTGCCTTCAGTAGTACATACTATGGCACCTGAATCTCTTTGGTGGCTTCAAAAGTTGTTCTTAGGCCTCCCATAGCACCAGCTTCCACAAATCAACCTCTGCTCACATACAGTTCCTTCCTCCTGTGTCCTTCCAGTTGAGGGATGAGATCAGCTTCTCATTCTTGCTAATTTCTGGGTAACTTAATGTACCTTTTCTTAGCTTCTCAGCTCTTCTGTCACCTGCAAAATTATGTTCATTAACTACACTCTGTTTCAAAGACTCAGAGTGAATAAAGAGGGAGTCAATTATACAAATATGAAAAATAAAGAGCTCTGAGCTCTTTGGAGTAACTCTTTTGTCATAAAAGCATAAGACAGTCTCAATCAACCTGAGATAGAACTAGGATATATATATATATTTTTCTTAGTGGAAGTAATATAAATTTGCAGTGATGAGGACGGTGCTGGTACCTACTTAGGTACCTGCTTAATATTGTGCAGGGGACAATTAATCTCTAATGTTCTGAATGACTCCTGGCCTCTTAGATATATTTTTCATTTTCTTAATCCAATTTATAACTTTTTACTCTAAAAAAGTATAGTTCTTTTTGTTTTCTCCAGACACCATATTGTTCATACTTGCATGCCTTTCTCATATCTTTTTTTTCTACCTATTTTGAATAGTTTCTTGAACTCATTCTTTAAAAACCAAATTATTAATTTGAGTGTAGATAAGTGGAAGACTAATAACTAAAACAAAAAGCTAATTCTTTGAAAGAAAATGAAAACAACATAGATAGAGCATTATGTAATTACATGATTAAAAAAGGAGGCAGAGAAAAAAATGAAGTGAGCCTATTTTCTGATTTGTGCATTTCTTATAGATAATCAGCCTCTTTAGAAACTAAAAACTAATACACTAAAACTAAACTAAAAACTTTATACACATCACATCACACACAAGAAATAATAGTTTTTAAAACTTTTTAAAAGACTAATTCCTCAAAAATTTGACAAATATCCAAAGAACCTTTAAATCTAATAATATTTAACTGTTTGAGAGGAGAAAAGTGTTCAAACTTTTATATAAAAGTATTGTTTTTTTATAAACCTGCATGAAAAGCCAAAAATGAAGATATCGTTTTCAAATACTAATTTTAAAAATCTAAATAAAATATTAAGGATGTTAATCAAAGTAACATATTAAAAACTATACTACAATCTGATTAGTTTAAGTTCAGGATAAAAAAGAAAGAGCTCCCTATTGCCTTAGTGGTATCTATTCTTCCTTTCTTATTTCCCAACAAATTTTCACTTTAGCTCAGAGTGGCAATATACCCTACTCTGTTAGACAACGTGCTGTAATTAATAATTCTTGCAAATAAGAGACAAATGAAACTGTGCTTTGGCTTTCTGAATCTGATTTTCTTTCATAGATACATGTATCACATCTATCTTTTTTTTTTTTTTTTTTGAGATGGAGTCTCGCTCTGTCGCCCAGGCTGGAGTGCAGTGGCGCCATCTGGGCTCACTGCAAGCTCCGCCTCCCGGGTTCACGCCATTCTCCTGCCTCAGCCTCTCCCAGTAGCTGGGACTACAGGCGCCCGCCACCACGCCCGGCTAATTTTTTGTATTTTTAGTAGAGACGGGGTTTCACCGTGGTCTCTATCTCCTGACCTCGTGATCCGCCTGCCTCGGCCTCCCAAAGTGCTGGGATTACAAGCGTGAGCCACCGCGCCCGGCCGTCTATCTTGTAGTAAGTTGCTTTTACTTCATTTTGGAATGTAGAGATATGGTTGGAGATGGAACAGCCTTCTTAGAACCATGAGTGGGGTCATTGGACAAAGATGTTTTATTTTATAGTATTAAAACATTAGTTTGTACATAAATGTTTACCAAAAAATACATAAGGATCAGTTAATATACTTCTTCCCAGAAGCCTTCACTAAACATCAGGCTGGAAAAGCTGAGGGGTCTCTCGTATGTGCCCTCCTGGAACCTGGTGTGTACTTTTTTCTTTTTCTCTCTTGTCATGGTCTACTCAGAACTGAATTATATATCCTTAAGTTCGGGATTATGCCTTTACATATCTATATTATTTGCCCAGTGCTTGCAAGACAGAAGACAGTCATTAAATAAATACTTATTTAAATGTATTTCTCTTAAAATGGTGCATGGCATTTCATGATATGCTTAATATGTACATATTATGCCATGCAGCTAGTTTGAAATTGGCTGTTTTTAGATTAACTTCAAGCTGTTATGCCACCATAGTCTAAATAGGCTAATTGCAGTAATCTGCCATATTATAATTTCAGGTTTGTAGAAAAATATATTTGGTTTTTTGTTCATGTTATAGTCTAGTTTGGACCTGTAAGGGTTATTTTCTCCTGCAGGTTTATGCTGATTCAGTGACACAGGCTCTTAAACCTTAATGCTCTACCTTCCCTGTATATTATGAGTTATTTCCTCCTTTCTATTCAACAAACAGAGCATAAAAGGAAAACAAAGATTGTGTGTTGAAAGTCTACATAGGCCAACCCTGGAAGTTACATAAATGAATTATGCTCACATTCCTTTGGCCAGAACTCATTTTAATGTTGACATTGAAATTGGAGTTTAGCTATACGATCATGAGAAAGCAGAGAACATGGGTTCTGCTGCGCACCAACAATTTTTACTGCATACCTTTCTCTTCCAAAGAGGCGGATTATCTATAGGAAATGCACAAATCAGAAAATGGGCTCCTAACAACAACAATAACAACGACCTGGTTACTAACTTCTATAAACCAGCAAGAAATCTTATAAATTAGATTAAAAAGGTATCTTAAGAGTAAGTATATTAAATATAAGAAATTTTGGGGCAAGGCTTTAAAAATAAATGAGCTCGGCCAGGTGCAGTGACTGACCATTGTAATCTCAGCACTTTGGGAGGTCTAGACAGGAGGGTCACTTGAGGCCAAGAGTTAGAGACCAGCCTAAGCAACATAGCAAGACTCTGTCTCTATATTAAAAAATAAACAAAATTAAATAAGAAAGATGTGCAAGATCATTGTGGGAAAGCAATGAAGCAGTTTTTTGAATGAAAATAATGATTTGTAAATATATACTATAGTCATTGACAGCAATACTGAGTATAATGAACTGAGAATTAGATACTAAGAAACTAAAGATAACCATCCATCTCAAATTGAATTATCTTTTCCCTGAAATTTTAATCAAAATACCAACAGATTTTTATGTGAAATTTAACAATAAAATTCTAAAATTTACAGGATAAAACAAAGAGCCAAGAATATTCAGAACATCGTTGAAGCAGAGACACTTTACCAGATATTAAAACAATAGTAAGAAATATGGTTTAGTATTGTCACAATAAAGAGCAAATTGCCAGCACAAACATATAGGGACCAAAGTAACAGATTCTAGAAAATAAGGAAATATGAACTATGACAAAACCGACTTTCCAGATTTGTGTAGAAAGAATAGGCTGTTCAATAAATACTTATGAGACAATTAGTACTCCACATGAAAAATGTAAAATATAAAAATATATGCCTACTTCATTCCATACATAAAATCAATTTCAGATGGAATATGAATCAAAAAGTGAAGCCATAAATTTAAATTTTTATAATAAAACATATATATATTTAGTACTAAGGCTAGACAAATTTTCTTAAAAAAGATAACTTACTAATAACAAACATGACTAGTCTAAAAATAAGAACTCCTACTAACCAGAAGTAACTCCAAAGAAAATGTAAAGTATAAGCCATTAATTTGGAAATATCCAACACATATATTGTCAACCAAAAAGTTAGTATCTACAAAGTACATTAATTCTACAAATTAGTAAAAAAACTCAAACAACCTGGGAAGGATGTTCAGATATTTAAAGTTATGAAAAGATATTTTAAATAAGACAAACATTAATTATTCATACATTTTAGAAAATAGACTCAAATTTATTTGAAGTCAGAAAGTAAAAAATTAAATGCACAATGGATACCTTTTCATATTCAACAGATTGGAAAATTTTTAATGTCTTAAACGGATTTGGAACAGTTATGAAAATCACACATTGCAGGTAAAATACTAACTAGAATTGGAATTGGAGAACAATTTTATATTGTCTAACCCTAAAACACTTTACCTTCTAGCAAGAGTAAAAATGCATTAAAATGCATATTTTTAGATAGCAATCATAATCTATAGTGTTGTCTAAATATTATTAAGGATAATACAGTATTCCTCTCTTATCCATGGTTTCAGTTACCTGCAGTCAACCACAGTTCAAAAATATGTGAGTACAGTACTATAAGATATTTTGAGAGAGAGAGAATAACCCCATATTTACATAACTTTTATTACAATATATTGTTATAATTGTCTATTTTATTATATTATTGTTGTGAATCTCTTACCTTGCTTCATTTATTAAACTTTATTGTATGTATGTATGTATGTATAAGATAAAAAATATAGTATGTATAGGATTCTGTATGTCAAAGGTTTTAGGCATCCATTGAGGAACTTGGAAAATATCCCCCATAGATAAGGAAGGACTACTATGTTTCTTATGATTATGCATGCATGTTTAACAACCCAAAATATAAGATCTTGTTTCATGAGGATAAACTACCAATATTTCCAGTAAAAACAGAAAATACAATAAGATTGTACACTTTTATTCAAAAAAGGGTAAAATTTATATTACATATTCAATGATTTTATGTCTTAAAGGTCTAAAACAAATCATCTGAGAAACTTTTTGAGAAAATAAGTACATTAGTTAATATTCCTAGTTTCTTTTTTTCCATTGAGACTCCCATGTGGTTAGTCTGGATGCATCAACCCATACTTAAGATGTTGGGGCCTGCTTTTAATTTTTTAAAAATAATTAATATTAGTTTACGTTTTTATCTTCAGCTCACTAACGCCTGTTGCTTATATCACTTAAGACTAATTTTCTTCTGGAAGTTTCCACCTTTGGTGGAGACTATCCCACAAATATATGAAAACCTACTGATAGACTCCATTTCACCCCTCTCTCAGAACTTCTCTCATCCTCCATGAAGGTAACCTTTTGTTTGTCATGTTAAATTAGACTGCTGAAGGATCCACTTAACATCTTACTTAAGCTCCTAATTCTGTCTGTAAATGAAGTTTTATCAAATGATTTTATAAAACAAACACCGTATTACAGTAAAGGTTTGTTGTTGTTTGTTTTTGAGACGGAGTTTGGAATCTCACTCTTTCGCCAAGCTGGAATGCAGTGGCATGATCTCGGCTCGCTGAAACCTCTGCCTCCCAGGTTCAACAATTCTCCTGCCTCAGCCTCCCAAGTAGCTGTAATTACATGCATGCACCACCACGCCCAGCTAATTTTTGTATTTTTAGTGGGGGAAGGGAGAGTTCACCATGTTGGCCGGGATGGTCTGGATCTCCTGACCTACCTCAGCCTCCCAAAGTCCTGAGATTACAGGCTTGAGTCACCACTCTCAGCTAGTAACATGTTTTTTTGTTTGTTTGTTTTAGTGCATTGAGTCTTGTGTTTGATATATGCAGGGAATAAAAACCGTGTCACATCGGAAACTGTCATGGCAGCTAGATGTAAGAACCTCCAAGAGAAAATATGGAGACCTGTGTCCTATTTTCACATATCTGGGGAGGTTACACTGTAAAATATTGGACTCTTACAGCAAATTTTCAGTTTGATAATTGGATAGATAAAGTCACACAGGTCATGATCACTGAACAAATCTGTAAAAGTAATATATTTGTGAAACAATAATTTATATCAAAAGTTCATTGGAAAACTGTCAAAACAATAATTCAAGCCAAATATTTTGGAAGGATATTGTAATTTATGAAGCAAATACCCATACTGAGGCGGAAAATGACATATGAAGGTATATGGAGAACCAGTGTGATGAAGTAGGCCCATATGCCTATATGTTTATAAATTAGTTTCAATATAGAAAGAGAGGACAGAGAAAGTTGTCATTTCTTCATAAGAAAGGTAACATTTAGTAGATTAAGTGATTATACCATAGTTATACAAGTATCCATCTTAATAGGATTGAAACCAAAGTATCACTGATATTAATGACAAATAATGTTTTGGTTTTGGTTTACATCAATGATTTCCAAGCACATAAATTGATATTTTAAAATAAAATATGATTTTCTTAATTTACTCAGAACAAAGCTATCCTTTATTTAGTATTCTATCCAATACGCTATGAATATCTCTCTCAATAGCATGTAGGAATGAAACATTCTTCCCAACATATCAAATGTCATTATGAAAATCATTGAAAGTGTGAGGTTTCAAATAATAATTAATGGAAAGAAAGTAGAAAGGCAACAGAAGAATGGAGGATTAAATTGGAAAATACTGTATACATTTTTTAATAAAGACTAAATAATTGGCTGCATTGGTATAAAAAAAATATGACTAGAATATCCACCTGATGAAAATGCTTGCAGGCAGGCGTATGTGATCTTATGCAGGGTATTTAAGACTGGACCTTCAAAAAAGTATTGGTAGTACCAGAGGCAGGATATATGGCACAATCTAAATTCAGAATAGTCTTAAATGAAGTTATTTTTTCTGTAGTGTTAATGACTTTTTTTTAACTTTAGGTTATGGGATACATGTGCAGAACGTGCAGGTTTTTTACATAGGTATACGTGTGCCATGGTGGTTTGTTGCACCTATCAACCTGTCATCTAGGCTTTAAGCCGCGCATGCATTAGGTATTTGTCTTAATGCTCTCCCTCCCCTTGCTCCTGATCCCCTGACAGGCCCAGGTGCGTGTCATTACCCTCCCTGTGTCCATGTGTTCTCATTGTTCAACTCCCACTTATGAGTGAGCACATGTGGTGTTTGATTTTCTGTTCCTGTGTTAGTTTGCTGAGGATGATGGTTTCCAGCTTCATCCATGTCCCTGCAAAGAATATGAACTCATCCTTTTTTATGGCTACATAGTATTCCATGGTGTATGTGTGCCACATTTTCTTTATCCAGTCTATCATTGATGGGCATTTGGGTTGGTTTCAAGCCTTTGCTATTGTGAATAGTGCTGCAATAAACATACGTGTGCATGTGTCCTTATTGTAGAATGATTTATAATCCTTTGGGTATATACGCAGTAACAGGATGGCTGGGTCAAATGGTATTTCTAGTTCTAGATCCTGGAGGAATCGCCACTCTGTCTTCCACAATGGTTGAACTAATTTACACTCCCACCAACAGTGTAAAAGTGTTCCTATTTCTCTACATCCTCTCCAGCATCTGTTGTTTTTTACTTTTTTTTTTTTTTGAGATGGAGTCTCATTCTGTCACCCAGGCTGGAGTGCAGTGGCGTGATCTTGGCTCACTGCAAGCTGCACCTCCTGGACTCACGCCTTTCTCCTACTTCAGCCTCCCAAGTAGCTGGGACTACAGGTGCCCGCCACCAAGCCTGCCTAATTTTTTGTATTTTTTAGTAGAGACGGGGTTTCACCGTGTTAGCCAGGATGCTTCTCAATCTCCTGACCTCATGATCTGCCCACCTCGGTGTCCCAAAGTGTTGGCATTACAGGCATGAGCCACCACGCCTGGCCTGTTTCTTGACTTCTTAATGATCGCGATTCTAACTGGCGTGAGATGGTATCTCACTGTGGTTTTGATTTGCATTTCTCTAATGACAGTGATGATGAGCTTTTTTTCATATGTTTGTTGGCTGCATGTCTTCTTTTGAAAAGTATCTGTTCATATCCCTTGCCCGCTGTTTGATGGTTTTTTTTTCATGTAAATTTGTTTAAGTTCCTTGTAGATTCTGTATATTAGACCTTAGTCAGATGGATGGATTGCAAAAATTTTCTCCCCATTCTGTAAGTTGCCTGTTCACTCTGACAGTTTCTTTTGCTGTGCAGAAGCTCTTTAGTTTAATTAGATTTTGGGTTTTGTTTCAATTGCTTTTGGTGTTTTAGTCATGAAGCATTTGCCCATTCATATGTCCTGAATGGTATTGCCTAGGTTTTCTTCTAGAGTTTTTATCATTTTAGGTTTTATGTTTAAGTGTTTAATCCGTCTTGAGTTAATTTTTGCATAAGGTGTAAGGAAGGGGTCCAGTTTCACTATTCTCCATATGGCTAGCCAGTTTTCCAAGCACCATTTATTAAATAGGGAATCCTTTCCCCCATTGCTTTTGTCAGATTTGTCAAAGATCAGATGGTTGTAGATGTGTGGTGTTTTTTTCCTGAGGCTTCTATTTAGTTCCATTGATCTATATATCTTTTTTTGTGTCAGTACCATGTTGTTTTTGTTACTGTAGCCTTGTAGTATAAAGTCAGATAGCATGATGCTTCCAGCTTTCTTCTTTTTGCTTAGGATTGTCTTGGCTATAGGAGATCATTTTTGGTTCCATGTGAAATTTAAAGCAGTTTTTTTCTAGTTCTGTGAAGAAAGTCAATGGTAGCTTGATGAAAACAGCACTGAATCTATAAATTACTTTGGGTAGTATGGCCATTTTCAAAATATTGATTCTTCCTATCCATGAGCATGGAATGTTTTTCCATTTGTTTGTGTCCTCTTTTATTTCCTTGAGCAGTGGTTTGTAGTTCTCCTTAAAGAGGTCCTTCATGTCCCTTGTAAGTTGTATTCCTAGGTATTTTATTCTCTTTGTAGCAATTGCAAATGGGAGTTAACTCATGATTTGGCTCTCTGCTTGTCTATTATTGATGTATAGGAATGCTTGTGATTTTTGCACATTGATTTTTTATCCTGAGACTTTGCTAAAGTTGCTTATCAGTTTAAGGAGATTTGGGGCTGAGAGGATTATGTCATCTGTAAACAGAGACCATTTGACTTCCTCTCTTCCTATTTGTATACCCTTTATTTCTTTCTCTTGCCTGATTGCCCTGGCCAGAGCTTCCAATACTATGTTGAGTAAAAGTGTTGAGAGAGGGCATCCTTGTCTTTTGCCAGTTTTCAAGGGGAATAAGTTGACTTTTGTAGCAGCTCCATACAAAGTATGGATGTTATATAGTCTAAACCAAAGGAGTGCAGGAGTCGTTGTCTCTTTTATTTCTTGGTTAATTATAAATTATTTTAATATAACCAAAATATGGTAGATGTTCAGTTATACTTACTAAATGAATTGATAATGAATAATCGATGTTGTAATTAGAGTTCTCCAGAAAGACGGAACCAGTGAGAGAGAGAAAGAGACAGAGACAGAGAGAGAAGATAGATAAACAGACAGATAGGTAGATAGATGATAAACAGATGAGAGGAAATTTTTTAGGAGAATTGGTTCACACAACAGTAATGAAAGTTGAAAAGTCCCAGGACTGGACGTCTGCAAGCCAGAGACCCTGGGATGCCAAGAGGTGGCTCAGTCTTAGTATGAAGGTCTCAGAACCAAGGAAGCCAAAGGTGTAACTCAATCTGAGACCAAAGCCCTGATAACTTAGCGGGCTTCTACTCTAAGTCCTGGGGTCCAAAGGCTGGAGAGCCTGTAGCTATTGTTCAAAGACAAGAGAGTAAGAGCGTATCCTAATTCCAGCAGAAAGATGAAAACATTTGCCTTTTCTCTGCTTTTGTTCTCTCTAGGCCCCCAGCAGACTGAATGGTGCATCCCCTCATTGAGGGTGGATCTTCCCCACCAAGTCCACTCAGAATCACATGCAATCAAGTCTCTAGGTGTTCTTTAATACAGTCAATTTGACACCTAAAATTAACCATCACAGATGCTAAACTGATATATATCCCAAAGCATACTGATAATATAAAATTGTTCTACTAATTTCTTTTTGGTACTACATGACTTGAATCTTCAATTAACTGATTAAAGATACAACTAAAAGGAAATAAACATGAAACATTATATTTGTGGGCCAACTAAAACACTACGAATCTTGAATTCAGTTTTCATAGTAGATAGAAACACTTTCCTATATTGCCAAATATACCAAGTTAGAAAAAAATAAAATAAAAGTTGTAAGACATATATGAAGTTAAATCACAGTCTAAATTTCATAAGTATAAAAATACCTATACACATATATTTGTTTGACTTATTTATATGGGTTTTAGTTAATGGCTTTACATAGTATGAGTATTAAATTATTTTCACTCAACTTAGCAAATAAGTCATAGTGAGTATGTATTGAAAAAATTATGGCTATAATATTTATCCTCCTCAAATGTTATTTCAATTTTATTTATATTATTTTGGATTAGTGTTAAAGGTGTCATTAATCTTATATTTTGCAGTAAACTTTGAAAAAAAATTATTTATACTGTTCTTCTATTTGATTTAGATGTATTGTATATTATAGTTTTTCTACATATTAAGCATATATAATTTTGGAATGAGATCCAGTGTAGAGCGTTTTCAAAATCCAAACCATTATTCTAACCTATTTTGCTATGTTTTTAAATAATATCCCTTTCCTATTAAACTTAAAAAATTGTTCCTTCTATAAAAATATGAGGTTAACTGATTAATCAAATCTTAAAGACTTAGTAAATTTAAATTAATAAATACAACTGAATGATAAATAATATATTTTATCATTATGTCAGAAAGGTATTTGAAATAGGAAGACAAAGTAAATTTTAGAATATTAAGCTTAAAAACAACAATCAAGGTCTTAAAGTCAATTAGGACTCTGGTAAGTTATATTTGGACTGAAACACATTAGTATAAAATTACTGCTAATATAATTTTCAAAATGGTAATTCAATATAAATTAATATAATTTACATGATTATTAATTTTAGAAATAGATAATATTAGCATTAGATTATCTGATCTATAATTGAGTATGAGAAATTTAGGTTAGTCAGATTATTCTAATCACAAAAACACAAGCACAAATTTCATGAAGAAAACATGCAGTCTAATTTTAAAAAAGGAAAAAGACATACAGGTATTTTTAAAAACCTCAATTATCAAATTAGTTTAATTTTTCCAAGGATTCACATAGAATATGTGAACTTGAATTCTGATATAAATATTATTTAGAGCTAGAGAAGGTTTTTGCTCTGTTTTGCACCTTTAAAGGTATATTTCAGTATTATTACTATTCTTTGGTGGGGGTTAGTGGTGGTATTTATCTCTTTCTTTATATTACATTTAGCTATCTTATTAGTCTCAATAAACTGACAAAAACAGAGATAATTTATTTTAAAATACTTCGTAATCTAGAGTTAGAAGAACATTTTGTTTTCACTATGTGAGAAACAGGGCCCGTATCATTTGTAAGCTCATAGGCCACAATGTAGTGATTTTAAAACAAAACTTGTATTGTTTTCAATAATTCTGTGTTTCAGAGATTGGGATGGGGAATGGTGGGTATGGCTTCTTTTTTTTTTCTATTATGTGTGGAGATAAGAAGAATTAAAGTTTGTAGATGACTTGAAAGCTAGGAGCTGAAATCATCTGGAGGCTCTTTCAACTTACTCTGACACCAGGGTTAGGATAACTTGAAGACTGTGCTGGCTGACTAAGCTTATATCCTCATCTTGTGGGTCAGCTTGTGAAAATTTTAATGTAATGTAATGCAATGCAATGTAATTTTTAATTTACAGATTTTATATATATTTTATATATATGATATATATCTATCTATCTGTGGGTTACAATGTGATATTTTGATATATATTGAGCCCGTGGAATGAGTAAATCAAGCTAACATATCTATCACCTGATATACTTATCAATTTTTTGTGGACTGTTAAAATCTAATCCTTAGGCAATTATAAAATATGCAACACATTATTATTAATTAACCTGGAGGATAGTATGCTAAATGAAACAAGCCAGGTGCAAAAGGGCAAACACTATGTGATTTCACTTACATATATAATCTACTAAAGTCAAAGTCATAGAAATAGAGAAGAGAACAGTGGAATTTTCAAAACACCAAAGAATTCCATGCATAGGCCGGGCACGGTGGCTCAAGCCTGTAATCCCAGCACTTTGGGAGGCTGAGGTGGGCGGATCACCTGAGTTCAGGAGTTCGAGACTAGCCTGGCCAACGTGGTGAAACTCCGTCTCTAATAAAAATGCAAAAATTAGCTGGGTGTGGTGGCAGGTGCCTGTAATCCCAGCTACTTGGGAGGCTGAGGTAGGAGAATTGCTTGAACCCAGGAGACAGAGGTTGCAGTGAGCTGAGATCGCATCACTGCACTCCAGCCTGGGTGACAAGAGCAAGACTCTGCCTCAAAAAAAAAAAAAAAAAGTAAAAGAGAAAAAAAATTCTATGCATAAACAAACACAAAGTTAAAAATCTGGTTGTCATACAAACTTAAGCTTATTTGTTTCAAAAATTAATTTAACTCATTAGTTAGGTAACCAGCAGAATGATAAAGCTAATTCCCCGATAGAGTAATTTTCTAAAGTCTCCTTAGCTCAAGGAATTATAGAGTCTAATAAAAGTTGATATTCTCTGTTTTGATTAAGGTGAACTGTGAGCTATGTAACAAAGTGTGGTTCTAAAGGATACATGTTCATTGGCAATGTCATATATTCTAAATTTTAATTTTCATATTAATTATTAATGAGAATGTAGAATGTAACCTTTTTCACTTATAGCTGCTTTTATTCTATGGAGTTAAATGTAATTCAAGAAGTATACAGCCACCCAGGCATATATATGCATGATGATTACTGAGGTTTTAAGACCTATTTTTTTCCACCTAACTAATACAGATTTTAGTTTTTTGTTTTCATACTCAAAACAAGTAAAGGTTTGTTCATATTTTCATTGATGGTCATATAAAAATTTTTTATATTATGTTTCTGTTATTCTAAACCTCTAAAGTAAATATCAACTGCTTATAGTTTCTAAGCTACTTAAGCATTTATTATTTCTGTTTTAGCTGTATTGGTAGCAAAATATAACCGTATAAGATAACTATAACTTTTCTGGAGTCAGTTGCAATCAAGACTTTATTAAATAAAAAGATTTCTGTTTGTAGAATTTAATACTAATGGTAGTATTATGTAAAAGTAGCTTTCTAACAATTGTATAATTTTAATTAACGTAAATGTTTTCTTAGCCCTTACAAAATCAATTCATTTGTTTTACTTCTCTTTCAGTTTTAAATACTAACAAAAGGGAAAATAATAAAACTGATTTAAATGCCTCATATTGTAGTGCAAAAATGTGAAAGGGATAAAAGCTATTCAGTGTCAGTGTGTAACTCAATGAGGATCCTTCGTTTCAAAGAACAATTGGCTCTACATTGTGATTTTTTCATAAGTATGATTCAGTTGCTGTTTTAAACATAAAGTCATGAGACTTCTCACTACAAAAAAAATACTAAGAGGAAAATTGATCTAGTGCTGGGATAGAAATATATTATCAGTATCACATGTATTATCAGCATCACATGCATTTTGATGAATTCTAAATTTCTGGGATAGATGCAGTATATTCTTTAAGATTCTTTTTTAGTGACTTACTTGGAAATAGACCATATTGAATACATCTTCACTTAAAACTGTTAGATTAACTGACAATTATATGTGTGTATGTTTTATTAATATATTTTTAAAACAGTTTTAGGTTTATAGAAAATTGAACAGAGTGTAGAGAGTTCCCATATACCCCTCTTATTATACCTTGCATTAGTGTTAGTGCTGATGCTTGTTAAAACTGATCAGGCAATATTGATATTATTATTGTTGGGAACAGCCCCCCCCCAAAATCTGGCCATAAACTGTTCCTAAAAACTGGCCTTAAACAAAATCTCTGCAGCATTGTGACATGTTCGTGATGGCCATAACACCCACGCTGGAAGGTTGTGTGTTTACCAGAATGAGGGCAAGGAACATCTGGCCTACCCAGGGTGGAAAACCACTAAAAGGTGTTCTTAGACCACAAACAACAGCATGAGTGATCTGTGCCTTAAGGACATGCTCCTGCTGCAGATAACTAGCCAAACTCATCCCTTTATTTCAGCCCATCCCTTTGTTTCCCATAAGGAATACTTTTAGTTAATCTATAATCTATAGAAACAAGGCTTATCACTGACTTACTGTCAATAAACACGTGGATAAATCTCTGTTCGAGGCTCTCAGCTCTGAAGGCTGTGAGACCCCTGATTTCCCATTCCACACCTCTGGAATTTCCGTGTGTGTGTCTTTAATTCCTCTAGCGCCACTGGGTTAGGGTCTCCCCTACCGATCTGGTCTCGGCAATTATTACCTAAATTTATAGTTTAGGATTCAGTCCTTGGTTATACAGTTCTCTGTGTTTAATCACAGATGTTTTAACAAAATTTGTATCTCTCTTTTTAAAATAAATTTTATTGTATATATTTAAGATATGAATGATGTTATATAATACACATAGTAAAATAGTTACTATAGTGAAGCAAATTTACATATATTAATCATCTCATATAATTATCCATTTTTGTGCCAATAGTAGTTACTCATTTAGTAAAAATATCAAATACAACACAATATTATTAACTATAGTATTCATGTTTTTTGTTAGACTTGTTGATTCTACATATCTGCTTTGTATCCTTTGACCTACATCTTATTTCCTCCTACTCTCACCCCTGGTTACCGTTGTTTTATTCTTTATCTTTGTATATTTGACTTTTCTTATTTTTAGATTCCACATACAAGTGAGATCATGTAAAAAATACTAAAAGGAAAATAGTAAAAAAAAATTTGTTCTATATCTGGATTATTTTACTTTGGATAATGTCTTCTAGGTTCATCCACATTGTGGCAAATGACAGGTTTTATTTTTTGAAGCTAAATAATATTACATTGTAATTTATATACTGTGATATCTTTATCTTTTCATCTAACAACAGAAACTTAGGTTATTTTTATATCTTGACTATTGTGAGTAATGCTGCTATGAACATAAGAGTGCAGATATCTTTACGAGGTAATGATTTCTTTCCTTTGGGTATATACTTAGAAGAGAGATTGCTACATTCTATGAATATAAACACATAGAGAGCTCATGGATTGAGAAAATTAATATTATTAAAATGTTCATACTGGCTGGGAGCAGTGGCTCATGCCTGTAATCCCAGCAATTTGGGAGGCCAAGGCAGATGGATCACCTGAGGTGAGGAGTTCAAAACCAGCCTGGTCAACCTGATGAAACCCCGTCTCTACTAAAAAATGCAAAAATTAGCCAGGCATGGTGGTGGGCGCCTGTAATCCCAGCAACTCAGGGTGGTGCTGAGGCACGAGAATCACTTGAACCCAGGAGGCGGAAGTTGCGGTGAGCCAAGATCGTGCCACTGCACTCCAGCCTGGGTGACTGAGCAAGACTCAGTCTCAAAAAAAAAAAAAAGTTTATACTGCTCAAAGCAATTTCAACACAATCTCTATCAAAACCCCAATGACATTCTTTATGGAAATGGAAAAAGAAATTCTAAAATCTGAGTGGAACCGCAAAAGACCCTAAATAGTCAAAGAAATTCGGAGAAAGAGAAACAAAATTGCAACCATAATACTTCCTAATTTAAAATTATATTATAAAGCTATAGTAATCAAAATAGAATGGTACTGGTATAAAAACAGACACTGAGACCAGTGGAACAAAATAGAAAGCTCAGAAATGAGCTCAAACATATGAAACCAACTGATTTTCAAAAAGGGTACCAAAAGACTACAAATGGGGAAATCACACTTTCTTCAATGAGTAGTTCTCAGAAAACTAGATTTCCACTTGCAAAAAAATGAAATCTAACCCTTATCATACACCATACACAAAAACCAACTAAAAATGGATAAAACATCTAAACATAAGATCTGAAACCATAAAACTCCTAGAAAAAAAAAAACATATGGGAAAACTCCTTAACATTGACCTTGGTAATGATTTTTTTGGAATATGTCACCAATGGCTTAGGCTACAAACACAAAAATAAATGAATGGCTACGTAAAACTAAAAACCTCTGTGCAGCAAAGGAAACAAACAAATGAAAAAGCAACCTACAGATTGAAACAATTATTCACAAACCATATATCATATAAGGGGGTAAGTATTCAATATGTTTAAAGAACACTTACAACTCAATAACAGAAAAACAAGTAAGTTGATTACGAAATGGGCATAGGACTCAAATAGACATTACTCCAAAGAAGGCATAAAAATGGCAAAAAGGTTATCAACATTACTAATCATGACAGAATTGAACATCACAACCACTGTGAGATACTACCTCATACTATTCAGAAAGCTATTATAGAAATGACAAGAGGCAATAAGTATGGATAGGCATGTGGAAAAGGAGAGCGTTTGTGCACTGTTGGTGGGAATGTAACAGTCATGGAAAACATTCTGGAAGTTACTGTCAGTTTATATTTTTATGGTCTCTTTTCTGTTAGAGTAACATTTCATCCAGTAAATTGAGTTCCTCAATTTCTTATAATTTTTCATGAAAATGACTATATTTTATATCCAAAATACAATATTTCTCACTCTAACAGATATTTAAATCAGAAAATAAACTTTATTATTTAAAACCTCAAATATACTTATCTGTGGTTTTAGTTTCGTAAAGCAAAATATATCCATTAAAGTTTAAAAACTTCAGTGTATATGACCACAGATTACAAATAACCATGTTCATTTCCTTGTGTTTTGGCAACTAAAACAAGATGAAATAATTTTTGGACCAGAGATGCTTCTATCATATTTTGCTTAATTAATAAATAATGTGATTATGTATTATTTCTCTTTTAAAATAGCGACAGCACAAAAAACTTCCTCACAATTTTTTTTGTATTTCATTGATATTTAGATATACAGATAGAATTGCTTTGAGGAAGGAAATGGCAATATAAGAATTACATGATAAAAATATACGAAGATATATATGGTTATTTTTCATCTAAATATTGATGAAGTTTCTAACTTATTAGAGTATACTTTATGTAGTTTGCAAAAATCAATGCAAATAGTAAACATTATTGAAAGATTTACCTACAATTTTGTAACCTCCTTAGCAGTTTTGGTTATCATCATGGTATCTGTTATGATGAAAATTTTGTAAATCTACATCTTTAGTGTTTATACTGCATTTTGTATCCTCAAATATGCTCTTTAGTATTCTCTGGTAGATTATTCGTTGTGTGCAGTGCAACTGGCCTTAAATTCATTCTCTTGAATGAGTTACATATATAGAAGACAGAAAATTAGAATTTTTAACCTAATTTCAGAACATAATGGCAGTAAATAAAAGTTATAAACATTTCCTACAGTTTCTCATACCTCTTTTTCCAGCTCAGCTAGAATATAAAGCAAGCAAAAAAAAAAAACATGAAAAAATGAGACTGGCCTAGACTTCCAGCCTACATCTTTTTCCAATGCTGGATACTTCCTGCCTTCGAACATTCTACTCCAAGTTCTTCAATTTGGGACTTGGACTGGCTTTGTTCCTCAGCCTGACGATGGCCTATTGTGGGACCTTGTGATGATGTGAGTTAATACTTACTAAACTCCCTTTTATTAATTCTGGCCCTATTAGTTTTGTCCCTCAAGAGAACCCTGACTAATACAGATGCACAGAATTGAGCCTAGGAAAATTTGGTGATTTATTTCCAAAATCACACAGTTAAGATAATTTTTGTAATTCTCAGGGAAATGCTTTTTTCACTGTATGTACTATGTTACTCCCTCTCCCATCATTAAAATACCTGCAGCTACAGTCATTCTGACAATGAGTACTTAGATGTATATTCTATCTACAGTTTTATTTTCATTAATGTTGCATGATGTTCAGCATCATCTATGATATAATGTAGAAAACTGGCTGCAATATACTTATGTTTTATATATAATAAGAAATTGAATAGGGTGCTGAGCATTATACCTTACATCAAATGTTTTAAAGGATGTTTAAATAATGTGAAGAAAGTTTTCGTATGTTGAAATCCATCATTGTGTTAGCCTGTAATGTTATAAATAATAATAATTACAATACTAGATGAGAGATTTAAAGATATTAATTTACATATGTGCACAGAGAAATTTAGTATTTGAAAATTTAATTCTCTGAAGTATATGGTTTATACCAATTCTTATCTTAGTTTATCTGCTGAAATAAAATGATGTCCATTTATCCTTTAAATGTCAAATATGTAATATATATTTTGCAATGGAAAGAGCTCATTAGAGTACAAGGTAATGAACTACTTTCAATTATATTTTATGATTATGACATTTGTTTCAATAATAATTTAATATTTTACATAAATCTGCAAATTTTCCATTTTGAAAAGATGTGCTTTATTCTTTAATACTACAATTTAAGAAAGTGATTTTTACATCACAGTTTGTAGTAGCTGGCTGTAAATTTTAGTAGCATTTCTCTATGACTTCAATCTGTATTGTTTACTTTAGAAACTTGGGCTATATAAAATACAAAACATAAAAATTATAAAATAATTGATCAGTTCACACATAATTGACTATATTTTAGGTGCCTTACATATTTATACAGTGGTCCTCCCTTTCACTTTCTGGAGCTTCAATTACCTGAAAAAATTAAATGGAAAATTTTAGAAATAATTCATAAGATTTAAATTACATGAGGTTCTGAGTACATTATGAAATTTCATGTGGTGCCACTTTATCCCACTCTACTTTTTCTTCATCACAAGAAGGAGAGTGGGTACAGTACAATGAGATATATTGAGAGATAGAGAGAGGGAGAGGGAGGTCATATTCACATAATTTTTATTAGCATATATTATTATAATGGTTACATTTTATTATAATTTTTGTTAGTATATTCCTGTGCCTAATTTATAAACTAAACTTTATTATAGGCATAGAAAAAACATAGTATATATAGGATTTGGTACTATCCATGGTTTTAGGCATTCCTTGGGGGCCTTGGAACATATCCTCTGTGGATAACGGAAGACTACTGTACTCAAATGCAAACGCCTTTTAACATTCATGTGAGCATTTTAAAAACGTGGGAAGTCTCAGAAACCCAACAAAGTCAGATAATGTTAGTGACGTACTAGACAATGCTTAGTTTCCAACGACAATAACCAGTGATATTTTGGCCAATTTTGAAGACTTTTACAATTTTCCCTCCATTTTATTTGACTTATTACTTTGTCTATCACTTTAAAATATCTTAGGTCAATAATAGATGAGAATTCTGCTTGTCATTATAGCTTGGATATTTGATATTGTTACATGGTGTCCTGTTTGGCAGAATGGAGATCTACTCTTTTTTCAGACACGTGCTTGATCTTAGTTTTCATGATTTCTTCAACTACATTTTCAAAATTCCTTCCTTTTCATTATAACATAGCACAATACCACATATAAAGAATAGATTTCAGTTAATCTAATTTTTAAAATCACAAAACTGCTTTATAAGAAAAAACACTTTGAAACACGATTGTCTTCACATCTTCCAAATGTTAAAACAAATCAAATTTGAACATAATCATTTATAGACACACAAACACATACACACAAAAACATAAATATTTATATTGTACTATGAATAATATGTTGCTTTTTTATACATAAAGATGCTATTACCAT
Organism: Nomascus leucogenys; assembly: GCF_006542625.1. Taxonomy (NCBI): domain Eukaryota; kingdom Metazoa; phylum Chordata; class Mammalia; order Primates; family Hylobatidae; genus Nomascus; species Nomascus leucogenys. Next base: position 38,262,482 of record NC_044387.1, on the reverse strand, counting down.
GAGTATTCTCTGGTAGAGACTTTAAGATGGTCTCCAATAATCACTGCCTCCTCTAACTCATGTCCTTGAGTAATGCCCTCCCCTGAATGTGGGCTACCCTTGTAACTTGCTTTTAAACTACAGATTATGGCAAAGGTGCAACTTCTGTGATTAGGTTTCAAAAGCTTTATAACTTTCTTTTAGTACATTATCTTGGTTTACTTTTTCCCTTGCTGGCTTTGGTGAAGCAAATTGCTACATCAGTGAGGCCCATGTGGCAAGCTATTGAGGTTGACCATTGGCCAATAACCAACTAGAAAATGAGATTTTCCTCATCAGCATCACCTGAGGAACTGAAAAAACAAACAAAAGACACGCAATGAGACCCTCAGTCCAACAGTCCAAAAGCAAGTGAATCCTGCCAACAACTGCATAAGTGAGTTTGGAACTGAATCCTTCCTTTACTGGGCCCTCAAATGAGACCCAAGGCCTAGTTGGCATCTTGATTGTAGCCTCATGAGAGATTCTGAAGTCAAAGACCAAGCGAAGCTGTGCCCAGATACTTGACCCAAAGTAGCTATGAGATGATAAGTGGGTGTCATGTCATTCCCCTAAACTTGTCACAATTTGCCATACAATGTAGATAATAAATATATATTCTTATTTGTTTTTCTTACTAGTTTTGAAAAGAAATATACCAGTTTAATTAATTGTTTTTCATGTCTGCATCAACTTTTTTAAAAAATAAATTTATGTTGTGTATATTTAAGGCATACAGCATGTTGTAATGAAATTCATATATGTAGTAAAATGTTTACTATAATGAAACAAATTAACATATCCATCATTTCACATAGTTACCCATTCCTCCCCTGCCCTCTCATGACAGGAATAGCTATAATCTCATTTAGCAAAAATGCTGAGTACAATACACAATTATTAACTATAGACCTCATGTTGTTCCTCAAATCTTTACACTTGTTTATCCTGCGTATCTGTGACTTTGTATCCTTTGACCTAGACTTTTCCATCCCCTCACAACCACTCTTTCATTCTCTGTCTCTGTATATTTGACCTATTTATTTTTAGAGTCCATGTATAGGTGAGATCCTGCAATAGTTTTCATTCTGTATCTGGCTTATCTCACTTAGCATAATGTGAAAATGCTAAGTGTCATCCATATTGTGGTAAATGGCAGAATCTCCTAATTTTTTAATGCTGAATAATATTCTGTTGTGTGTGTTTCACATTTTCTTTAACCATGCATCCACTGATGGGCATTCAAGATGTTTCCATATTTTGACTATTGTGAATAATGTTGGAATGAACATGAGAGTGCAGACATTTTTATGATTTTATCTCCTTTAGGTATAATTCCAGAAACAGGATTCCTGGGTCATGGATAATGCTATTTTTTTTAAGGAACTTCCATACTGGTTTCCATAATGCTGCACCAATCTACATTCCTACCAACATACACTAACGTTTTGGCATTCAGTCATTTTTATTTTTTAACATAATTTAATTTTATTTAGTTTTTTTTTTTTTTTTTTTTTTTTTTTTTTTTTTTTTTTTTTTGTGGCAGAGTCTCTCTTTATCCCCTGGCTGGAGTGCAATGGCACAATCATGGCTCATTGCAGCCTCAACTTCCTGGGCTCAAGCAATCTCCCACCTCTGCTTCCGAAGTAGCTGGGACTATGGGTATGTAACACCACACACAGCCATTTTTTTTTTTTATTTTTTGTGGTGGCAGAGTCTCCCTATGTTGCCCAAGTCGGCCGCAAACTCTTCAGCTCAAACGATCCTCCGGCCCCCGCCTCCTAAAGTGCTGGGATTACAGGCATGAGACAACAAGTCTAGCCCATCATTTTCAAATGGATCCTATCTGTTTTAAACCTGTAAAATAGGGAGCTATTCACTAGTATTATATTTTACTCATGAAGAAATCATGTGTACAATTTTCCATTTATTAATGTCATCAAGTCCTTATTAAAGTAAGATAAATTTGATACACAGATTTCATTTCAATATTTTAAAACTTTTATAAATTTGATTAATAGCAGAATGCAATGTATAGGTATTAAATAAAAGTAAAAAATATTTTACTTATATATATCTAGGCAGTCCTATACTTATCAGTGTGTAATAGAGAAGAAAATATGAAGTAACATTTTGAGTTCTTCAGCCTGTCATAGCACTTTTACACAGATGAATAGCTTTTAAGATATCAAATCTTGCTAGGAATTCCAGTTTCCATGTGTATGATGACTTGTAGAGAGCCTTATTACCTCAGTAATATTAAGAAACATTGATGTGCTTATCAAAGCCTAGCAGTTTTGCAGAAATTGAATACACTATTAATTGAAAATGCTGAATCACTGATTTCTTTCACATTTTTGCTAATACATTATATTCAGCCATGGCTCCTCTATCTTATTATAGTCTGCATATGATAAATTTTATGCTTCATTTGAAAATATATGAAAGTTTAATAGATGGTGTTTCACAACTGGTAGATCCATTAAGTGGTTTAAAAATGCATGTGTGCCAGAACACCAATACCAAACAATATGTGAAAATTCTCAGCCTTTAGCAATGAGAAAAATTTATTTTAAGACCGGGAAATCTGGCTCAGGAAAAAGAAAATGTTTCATTTTATAAAAAAGAGTGTTTACATTCTATAATGAAAACAATGTTCCAGAAGGAGAAAAAAAATCTCAGTGGTAAAAATGTGCATGCCTATTACAAGGTGTCTCAATGGAAATTGACAATGAAAATTGCTGGCAACCATCTGAATGACTCTTAACAGTATTCATTCAAATGAGATATGAATCAGGTCAAGGGATTTGCATGTGTTATTTAATGTCAAATAGGGAACAATGTAGTCACAATATCTGGTAGCTATTCATTTAATATATATTCACAGAGCACTTACACTACCCCCATTTTTTAAATGTTCATGTTATCAGGTTGTTATCTTCAAAAAGGAAAGAAAAATTAAAATATTTTCAGATTATTGATTTACATCATTTATAGGCTATTTTTTAAATTTACATTTTTTTTGACAATTTAATAAAAGTGAGATTAGGCCAATGTTTGTTTATTATGCATTTCCAGGGTAGTTATGCCATAATTAGATATAGGGAGTAAAAGTTTAAATGAGATGAATTTAAAGCCTTTTATAATTCTTAATGTCTATTATTACAAACTTTCTTAAATGTAAAATATATAGCAGAAGTAGACGTTCTGTGAACTTAAGTATATACACCAAATATTAAGTTAAAATGTATTTCAGATGCTTGATGCCAATTAACTAACCTAATTTTCTACTTAATTCACTTATTATTTTGACATTCTACAAAACGTTTTATTTTAATTTTATTATCCTGAAAAGAAAAACGGAGAATGAAAATACCAAAAGAAATGATTCATGTCCATTACACTGTCAAAATATATATATATTTTTCATTGTCAATATTCAATAAAGCAAAATATATTTTGTTAGAAATATTCTCTATATTTTCAGAAGCCCTCATCGACTTTTAATAACAGCCTTTTCCTTGCTCATTTCTGGCATTTTCATCCATTTTTTCATAGCCCTTCTGTCTTCCAACATCCCTGCTGAGAAATGAAAATGTTCTCTGAAAAAAAAAGAGGCTTTTCAGAACAGGTTGATGGATGATTTCTTTTTAAAGCCTCCCTGAAGTATGCTTTGTAAATTAGTGAAAATCAATATTCTCTCATAAGAGACCAAAAGCTTTCAGATCATTAGGAATACTTCAATTTCTAACAAAATTTTAGATTTTTTTCAGACGCTTATAATAGCTTTCACAGTAGTATTTTTTATTCATATTACTCATTTACTCTCTGTGGACACAGCTGAGAGTGTTGCCCCTGGGTGCAACATCCTGTCTTTTTTGCAGAAAAGCGTTCCTGACAATTTAGCAACTGTCTTGAGTTTTTGTAGTATTCAAATACAACAACCTCTTTTTCCATACCAGTTGATGCAATGAAGAATAGCCAAAACTGTTTAGGAAAAGCACCTTTATTTTGTTTCTGGGAAATGGAACACCATTTTCTATCAAGAGTCAAGGAAACCAAAGTCTTTTAAAAATTCTACCCTAAAAAATACATTGTGGTTGGTTTCGTACTACTTGTATCTTGTCAGAATTCGTATATATGAATGAGATTATTGTTCATTTTATAATTACTTAATTACAAGTGTGGTAACCATATGATCCTGAACCTAAGGGATGATGCTTGTATTTTAGTTAGCCCATCTGGTATATAGACAAATAAACTAGTTCATACTCACATTATAAAGCACATTGCAGCCACATGCACTCACACATACACATACACGCACAAGATTGATAAATCTGATAAAAAATAAGTTTTTTAAAAACTTATAAAATGAATATTGTAATGTTTTATAAAGTAATGTTTAATAATTTAATTTATTTTGGGATCCTTATCTTTTTAAATTTATTTAATACTAATTTGGAACATTCTAAGGAAAAGAAAATGTGCTAAACACTAAATTAGCTGCTTACTGATGCTGATTTTAATTCTATTTTTTATTCCAGTTTGTTGACAAACTGCAGCCCAACTCACCTCCAGTTTTTAGAAGTAAAGATTTCAAGAGCATATTCATGCACACTTATTTAAATATTGTGTATGACCGATTTTCTGTGAAAACATCAGGATGAAGTGTTGTAACAGATACTATCTGGCCCACAAAACTGAAAATATTTATTACTTGGCCCTATTAACAATTTAACTTCCATTAAAGAGTTAGGAGGATGGTGTCATACAGGATAACTTCTAGGACACAGGTAATCAACAAAGTAAAAGGGAATTAGAGGAAAACACAACACTGAATCAGGGGAACACATCAAAGAGTAAATGGCAATGTAAATATATTTATTTATAGGCTTAATGTCAGAAAGTTGGCTACTGTATTCTCTGTGAAGGTACGAGTTTTTCTGCTACTAGAGGACAATTTGTAGAGTTAGATATTTAAAGAAATTGGAAAACGATTAAAGTAGCTATTGTGAAGAGTGTGATAGGAACAGATACTTGTCCTACAAGATAGGACAAAACTGAAGTTCAAACCCCTGAATTTAAACTAGTAAAACCTTTAAAGTTACATGATTTACTGAAAGAGTATTCAGTAAGCTCAAAATAGGCTTACAAAATGCAGAATAGCATACCTTAGGAGTTTCTCAGGCCTAGAGTTTTGCCCAGTAAATTCAAAGTAAAGAGAATAGGGGATGAGGGATGACATTCTTAACACATAAGGGTTCTTGAAGCGATGTGCCTTTGTACCTAAGCTGGAAAGCTGAGTTCATCCTAAACAGAAAGTTGATTAGACAACAGTAACAAAACAACAAAAAACAACATAAAACATAGGAGATCACAGAATCAGAGTTCTCTCTAAAATGAAGCGAAGGCATAGGGATAACCAAATGAGAAAGAAAATAAAACTAAAATATGGGATGTTTATACTTGACATTTCAACAACCTAGGGTCTCAATGTTATTAGAAAGAACCAAATGTATCATTGAGAATCAATATTCAGGGAGACTCAGAGAATATGAGTGCATTATGTAACTGAGTGTCTGGGAGCTGTTTGATATTCTAGATGAATATGAAGTCAGCAAGTCCGATTTGAAGATGGCAAGTCTGATAAAAGATAGAGAGTCATAGTTCCACAATCAAAAAAAAATGAAGTTAAGGTTACTGGAAAGCTATGTGATGCAGCTGAGTAATATGGTTGGGATGCTTGTCCCCTCCATATCTCATGTTGAAATATAATTTCCAATTTTGGAGTTGGGGCCTAGTGGGAGGTATTGAATCATGGGGGCTGGATCCCTCACGAATGGCTTAGTGTCATCCCCTGGGTGACGAGTGAGTTCTCACTGTTAGTTCATGCAAGGTCTGGTAGTTTAAAAGAGTGTGGCACTTCCCCACTCTCTCTCTTGCTCCTGCTCTTGCCATGTGATGCTTCTGCTTCTGCTTTCCATTCTACCATGAGTAAAAGCTCCCTGAGATCTCGCCAGAGGCTGAGCTGATGCTGGCATCACACTTTATGTACAACTTGCACAATCTTGAACCTATTAAACATCTTTTCTTTATGAATTACCAAAATTATCAATTTTTTAATATAGCAAAGCAAAACAGCCTCATACACTTAACGCACTGAGTGACTTTAACTCCAATGGGGCTGGGCTAATTTATAAGATAATGGAAGAAGAGAGATCTAAAAGCAGCCCTGTGTCAAGCAGGACTCAGCACCCACCTTTTTGAGAGGGCATCAGTGGAAGCAGCATAACTAGTCTCAGTTACAGCAGAGAGATATAAGAAGTTAGAAGTCAGAATTGATTTTTTAAGGAACATAATTTCTAGAGTTTACGTTGGAATTATTTGGGGGTAGATAATAGGGTGTTTGGTTGACAGGAAAGGAATTATTGAACCACGTAGAAATGTAAGTGTGGAACGGACTCCCTCCATCCAAGGAGGACTCCATGATGGTTAATCAACACAGATACCAGAAATGTAAAGCATGGTACTTTTAACTGGCAATAGCATTTCCTAGAGTATTAGTCTAAACAGAACCCAGGTGAATTAGAGCATAACAGGGTGTTTAGAAGACTCCCCAGCAGTGCACTGGTTGGGCTGTACCTCTGGCAGTTATGGGGAGTCTAGTCCACATGAGAACAGTATTTGGATTCATGGTTTGTTCTAGGTGTATAGTTGAGCCCCTCTTATTGCTGCTCACATTCAGGTTTGCAGGGTTAGAACCCTCATTCTTTCATATGATATTTCTGATTTTAACTGTACATTTTTAATTCTTCTTTTTCCATACATTGATTAATTTCAGCATGACAAAATATTTATTTGGTCATAATTTTTATTTGTTTGTGATACTGTAGTTTTGCCTCTTTTCATAAAGCATTATCTATACACTTTAATTCTCACTGCAAACTAGCACACTTTCGCCATATTTTGGCGAAATGTGTTTGGATGCCTAGGAGAAACTGATAGGTCTAGTTACTTGTTACTTCCCTAGTTAAGCCACAAAAGTAACTGGCAGTCCATGACAACTCTTAGGACAAATTATTCTGGTGCACTGTATACAAAGCATTGCTTCATATTATAACAAAGCCTGAAAGCATGCACATTTTATGATAGAAATATTCATATCAAAGAAAAAAGGAATAATACTTTGAAATGTATTCATCTTGTGCTTCAATCTCAACACAAATTGAGAATCCATGTTTTTTTTAATTGAGGAAATAGAAAAATAGTTCTAGGCCAAGGAACGCATTAAGACTTGCAAAATGTTTAATTATACATCCACTATACGGCCCTTTATCTGAGAACAATGTAATAAGTTAAGAAGATAATAATACATATTGTCAGTCTCCACATAGAGGTGGAGAAGGTAATTTTTTCCTGGAAGTTATTGCCCACCTGCCTATTCTGAGAGAAAGTCAATCATAACCCAATGATGACTAAAATTTTAACCTCTTCTGTTTCTGGAAACATAAACCATATCCTAGATCTTTTTCAGAACATACGTTGTAAAATAACTTCTATCCAGCACATACCTGAAGCTTGTTAATTTTTGAGAATTAGTGTCTGAAAAATTTGCCACATATTTATTTTTCTAAGTATTCTACCTGTTTGTTTAAGGAAGACTATCAGAGAACTCTATACCTGGACAGCATCTTGCTGTCTCTATCCAAATACACTTACTGAAATGTACCTTAATTATTATGTCAGAAATTTCCTACGACTTTCATAGAGTTCTGTGAGAAAATTCTCTATGACTACAGAAAACTATTTCCAATACAAGGCTGTTAGTGAAAAAAATATTACATTTATTGCTAAGATTTCAACTGATAATAATAAAAGATAAAATTTTTACCATGACATTTAAAAAATTTCATGTACACTAAAAATCATGTAACAGATGTTGTAGAAAGTAAAGCTGTGTACACAGAATTTAAAATAAGTTTATTTTGTTTAGTAAAAACTAAATACAGGAAAAAATTAAAAAGTGAGGATATACAACCCAAAGGAGTAAATCTTCAACTTCCTGAGTACCAAATACAGACCATTTTACGTGGATTCGATATAGGAACTTTCTGTGATAGACTTTCCACACTGCCACCAAGAACCTCTTCCTGAGCACAGAGCTAAACTACTTTTCTTGGCCTCTCTTTTAGTCTGTTATGTCTAGATCTCTGCTATGAGATATTTGTGAAAGGGATGTGTAACCCTTCTAGGTTAAGTTTTCTAGGAAGCAAATATGTTCCTCACAGACTTTGTTTCCTTAGCTGTGTAGTACGGGCAAAAAGTAGACCTTAAGGGATGGCAGAACTATAAATAAGAAGGATCTCCAGTCTTTAAATTACCACTGTCTCCATTCCCCCACCACCCATCCAGTTTGTCTTACCATTAACATGTGGGCCTTGTGAATGCAAAATTAACTATATAATATAATGAAAGCGAGATATACATTTAAATATTATGCATGTTATGTGAATGAAAGATATGGTTTTGTTTTGACATGGCCTGAAATTTTTGGATGACCTGTTTAATCATAACTAATACATTATAAAGTTTATTTTTTTTAATCAAAATGGAAGTGAGAGCTGGTGATGCTATGGGTAAGGGGAAAGGAGACCTTATGACAGGCAGCTCTATCTTTTATAAGGTATGATTCTTCCTTCGCTGGCCCAATTTCTGGTCATGGCACACTAGAAAAGCCTTAATACGAATAGTACTCAGAAAGTCTACAGTGATTTTCATTGCTTAGAGTAAGCAAGTTTTTAATGTTAGCTGCAGATGAAACTACTGTTATTTTTTTAAATAATAATTATAACCAAATTAAAAGGCCAGAATTACACCTATTGATGAAAGCTTTGTTTTTTTCTGTCTTAAAATATTTGCTTCATGTTACCTTTAGGGTCATTTTTTTTCTTTTGTTTCACAAACGTCACACCTTTGTCCATGTTTTTCTATTAGCTGCCCTTATACAAAAATATAAGAAATAAATCATTCAGTTTCTTTTGGTAATTGCAACGTTCCACGACTCTCCTTCTATATAATGAAAAAGTAGTAGGACAGAGGGTTATGTAGAAATATTGAAAACCGTGTATCTAAAACTGGCAGGGCGCAATGTCCTTCCGCCCTGAACAGGATGACCATTGAGTGGCTGACTTGAGTTCAATAAACCAGATAAAAATATCAAGAGAGAAGTCCTGAGGAAATAAGGAGAATAAATATAATCCAAAGAATGAATGAAATCTGAGAGAAAACAGGATTATGACAAAGACAATTGATAGATAACTCAAAATTCATCCTACAGACATTTTCCAGTAATGCTAGAAATCATGACATTGACCAATAAGGAAAGGCAAGCAATCCTGACAGAGCACAGTGCTTGCCCGTGAAGTCAACTGCATTCAAATAGGCGCAGTAATACACAGTAAGTGGTATTCACTTATTTTCAATTTTTACAATCAACTTAGAGAACAATCATGGAATATTTTTAAATGGTTAGAACTTTGACAAAATAAAATTATAACTACAGCTGTGAGAGTCTGAAAAAAAGGCAATGAGGAGAAAGGGTGGGCGCACTACAAAATGAGAGAATCACAGCCTGTGGTACATGTAAAAAATAGGACTTTAATTACCCTCTTTGAGGATGTCATGAGAACCTGGAAGGAAACCAAAAGTGTTAATATGACTATCTGAATTGAAGAGGATGCTAAAGAAAGGTGGAGAGTAGAGTAAAATTTAGTAAAATCTTTATCCAGCTCGTGGGAGAAAGCCAAAGACATATATATATGCACATACGTACACACACTTGTGTGGGTCCTTCAAAGCTTTTCGTTATAAATTAAGAAGTAACTATTATAGAACTAAGAAGTGGACCAAAGTGCTCCGAGTAGTTCATTGCATGGTAAGCAACCATTGACAGGCATCTTGATTTTCAGTGTTGTTCTATTATAATTTTTTTCTTCTTTTTTCTTTCTTTCTTTCTTTTTTTTTTTTTTTTTTTTTTTTTTTTGAGACAGAGTCTCGCTCTCTCGCCCAGGCTGGAGTGCAGTGGCGCAATCTCGGCTCACTGCAACCTCCGCCTCCTGGGTTCAAGCGATTCTCCTGCCTCAGCCTCTCAGAGTAGCTGGGACTACAGAAGCCCGCCACCACGCCCGGCTAATTGTGTGTTTGTGTGTGTGTGTGTGTGTGTGTGTTATATTTTTAGTAGAGACGGGGTTACACCGTGTTAGCCAGGATGGTCTCGATTGCCTGACCTCGTGATCCGCCCGCCTCGGCCTCCCAAAGTGCTGGGATTACAGGCGTGAGCCACCGCGCCCAGCCATTTTTTTTCTTCTTAAATTATGGGAATGCATTTCTTTTATCATTCTTACTGGGAAAAGTTTGGAAAGGAAGTTACATGGATTTACATTTTCTTGTTTAATATAAGGAAGATCTCTGAGAGATAGTCAGTGAGGCCTAGGTTGTTTATAGTATGTGCTCAACCCTCCAACATTTAGTATTTGCATGAGAGAAACCCACTCTTTGACCTTCAAGAGCAACTTTAGCCTACAGTTGGCTATAGATAATCAACAACTATAACTTTAGTATATATAGGTAGGCAATATTTTGTATACGTAAGAGGAGACCGCTATTATTTTGAGAACTTACTAATTGTAACCAATAACATTGAAATATATAGATAGAAATATACATATATGATTTGTTTTAGTTAAAACTCACTAAAATGCATACTCCAAACAAAATGTATGGTCAGAGTAGCTTAATTCTGTTTTTTTTTTCTCTTTCATTTCTGATAGACCTATTTCTATTTCCGAGACCTGTGTCCAAAAACAAAAACTTGCTAAATTAATCTGAGCAAAAGGAAACCAATAATTCCAGGGTAGTTGAGGGAAAAAGGTGGATTTAATAAAGATAACTAAGACAATATAAGTATAGAATAACTAGCCCAGCTAAAGAATGAAGAGGCCTCCCAGAGGCTTTGTGCTTCCCAGCTATTAAGTAGGTTTATATGCGCCACTGTTAATTAAACCAGGACCCTCAAATTAAAGATATCACATTCTCATTATCACAGTTAGCCATTGTTAGGCTCAAGGGAAAACTCTTTTCCTAACAACATTTATTTTAAAAACCACTCACATAATACATATTTGATTGACTTGTTGGCTGATTAATTCAGGTGTAGATTTTTTTTCTTCTTCAAACGCTAGTTTGTTGTAAAGTACATTAACAAGAGAGGCTTGCTTACTCTTGCCAGCTTGATTGAGTTGTACTACTGCTCTCTCTTCAGATAATTTAGTGATAACAAAAGCAGAGAGTGTGTTCAACCTAAATATTAGGAATTGACTCTATTAAAATAGATCCGTAATGGCTTAATAGATTGCAGCTGTGTGTATTGGTGAATTAATGATGTTTTCTTCAGTAGGGCACTAGAAAAACTCGCTCATATTTTTTCTCAACATTGTATTAAGATCATCTAGATTTTGCCTAATGTCAGAGTGCTGTAGCTCAAAAAATAACAAGTAAATTTCTCTTACTTTCGTAAGTGATTCTTTGGTTGAATTTGCTTTAAATTGGGCGTGAAATAAATGTATTACTGCAAAAGCAAGGAAACAAAATCTATTACGAACTTGAATCTTGAAATAGCAAATCTTCTATGGTATGGTATTTTCCCTGCTATTGTTTTGCTTTATTCATTGTTAAAACTTCGTTGAAAAGCAATTATGTTGTCCTTTCTTCTTTTATTACTAATAAATTCAATATTAATGTAGGTTTATTTTTAAAACACAGCAAGGATTTTAAGGATTTTAAAGCCTCTGTTGGTCTGGTGACTAGTATATATTGTCTTTTTTACTGTCTTTTCACAGATTTCTCTTGCATGATCTCAAATATTCTTAATATCCTAAAATGCACAATGTAAAATTGAAATTTTATTTCTTGACGATTATAAGATGGTCAACTATTAACAACAATTATTTAAAAATGCAAGGAATCAAAGTTCCAGTGCTTTCAACCATATGGTTTTTTCCCTTTTGTCTTAGTGCTGTGATTAACTTGTTAAATAAATTGAGGGTTAGTGTGTTTAGTTGTCAATCAAGTAGTTTATATACATTTAACATATTTCCATTTTTATTCTTTGTTGTTGATGAAATATCAGATTGGAGATCAGTGCGTTAATGTATACACACACACACATATACATGATATATGATATATATATATCTATACATAATATGTGATATATAATATGATATATATTTATAGATATATAATATATGATATATAACATATGATATATTATTTATAGGTGTATGTTATATTAATATACTGTTAATGTTAATGTTAACATATTAATAATTATTATTAATAAAATATAATAATATATAATAATAAGATATTGGCAATATCAAAATTATTAATAATATAACATACTATCTATAAACAATGTTATCTATAAATAATACTTTCTATAAATAATAATCTATAAATAATGAGTATCAACATGGCAAATATGCCATTGACTTTTAAAATACCTTAATTCATTTTAAAGACATATATAATACATACAATACATATATTTATATATATTTATATATTATGTAAATATTTACCTTTATTATATAAACATTTAAAATTATATAAATAATATTGTATAAATGTATAAAATACTTCTATATATTTTATAAAATATAAAAATATATTTACAAAGATTTATATATATATCTTTAAAATGAGTTAAGGTATTTTAAAAGTCAATAGCATATTTGTCATTCTGTCAAATATTCTGAATTTTTAAATCAAACTCATTATAATCATAGAGGTATAGGAGTTTCTGCTCTAACATGATACAAACATTTTTGGGAAAGTCTTTCTGTGGAAGGCTAAGGGAGTCCTCAGATCTCTGAGTCCTTCTAATCAGATCACTAATAAAATTGTAAACAATCGAAATAATAATCAAATAATTACTAATTATAATAAGTAACAAAATTTCTACCAAATGAAAAATATACCAATACCTACAGAATTTACATTAAAACATAGAATGTGAAGATGGTTTGGATAGACAGGGATGTGGGGTAGAATTGGATCTGCTTAGTTAGAAGGGCAGGTGAAAGAGAAGGTGAAAGGGCAGGTGAAAGCGAAGGTTCAGGCTCCACATGAAATGCTGTGATGGTAGAGATGAAAGGCTCTAGGTTATTCTCCTGTGGTTGCTTCTCTTGCACACAGCTATAAAATAACCACTTCCAAATCTGAATATAAAGTTAAAATGACCAAAGGAGATCTGTGGATATATAAATATGCCAGGGAAGACTGTTTTGACTGGGCTCACTTCTCTCAGCTATGTGAAGGAAACTTACTTTTGGCTGCTGATTCTTAAAATCTGTAACCTTATCACATCTACAAAGCTCCTTTTGTCATATAAGGCAACATATTAACAGGGTCCAGAAGATAGAATGTTGATGTCTTGGGGGCCCTTTTGAAGGCTACTACAGGATGGGTTAAGAATAAGTGATGTAAGCTTTTATCAGAAAAAAAAAATTAAAAAAATAGAATAGCAAATTAAAACCAAAGAGAGCAGCAGTAAGTCATAATGAATGTAAGATCAGATATGGATGAAATAAAAGCAGTGATACAGAAGAATATATCGAAGACAAAAGATGTTTCTTTAAAAAGATTATAAGTTTGGAAACCTCTGAAAGATTAATAAAGAAGAGAGCAAAAACTCTAAATGCGAAGGATGAAAACAAGGATATCAATGCAGAGCTTTTGAATATCTAAAAAAGAATGTAATGAGTATATTATAAACAAACTTTAAAATAATGCATTTGATCATATTTATAAATCATTTTAGTTTTATCAGTTTGTCTTAACATATTTTGAAGCTTCGTAAGTTGGTGCATATGCATTTAGTTATAGACAAATTTACTATTTTTAACTGGAGAATTCAACACACTGTCTCTCTAAATAATTGTTAGAATAACATTCTACCTGGTTTCAAGACTTACATGCAGACTCACCAAGACTGTGTGTATTGGCAGAGGATAAATAGCTACATTAATGGAGAATAATAATAATAATAAAACAGACAAAAACCCACACAAATATGCCTAATTTTTGACAAAGTTACCAAAGCTACTGTGGAAGAGGTAGTCCTTTTCAAAGCAATTGTTGAAAAGATAGCTTTTTCAACAACAGTGCTTAGACTTCCCCACACCCCCCAAAAATTATCTGTCTCTTAAGTGTACAAAAATTAATTTAAAATGGATAATCAGCTTAAATGTATGATGTAAAACTACAAAACTTTTAGGAAAAAAAGAGGATAAAATATTGCAGGACTTAGGGCTAGGTGAAGAATTCCTAGACTTGAACACACAAAAATATCGTGATCTATAAAACTAAAAAAAAAAAATTGGATTTTAATACAATAAAAAATGTTTCCTCTGAAAAACCCTACAATATAGACAAAATAGGGACTGAGAAAAAAATATTTGCAAGACCCATATCTGACAAAGAACTAGTATAAAGTATTCTCAAAACTTGATTAAAGAAAGCAAAATTCAATGAGAACTTAAGCAAAGGATATGAAGACAAATTTCTTCAATGAAGGTCTACAGATTGCAAATAAAAACATAAAATGATGTTTAACATCATTAGTCATCATATAAAGCACATTAAAAATAAAGAATAGAATGATGATCTGTTTCTAAATTAGAAAATATTTTGAAAACAAAATTTTTTATCAAAGTATATTCAATAAATTTCGGTCTAAAGAAATAGAAATTTTAGACAATTCATAAGCAGCAATAATTAAGGAGTCATTTCAAGTGAAGGAATAAGTAAGTCTAATGGCTGTTAGTTGAATATTGATACTATTAAATAGTACATTTTGAAGTAAGTGACTCCTGAGTGCTTCATGGACTCAATTTTTAAATGAGCTCAAAAGAAAGAATAAATTTCCCAATGTTGCAATAATCCTTAGTGGACAGTGGATTTTAGTAGATATGTATAAAGCACACAGACACATAGGAATATAACGTATGTGTACACATAAGGCAGAACGTAAATTTTGGATGTTTTTGTATATATGTTTGTCATTTGACCTTTTTTTCTTTAAAAAATAATTTCAACACTTAGATTCAGGAGGTACATGTGCAGATTTGTTACATGGGTATATTGTGTGATGCTGAGGTTTGGGGTACAACTGATTCTATCACCCAGGTAGTGAGCATTGTGCCCAATAGTTTATTTTTTAACACTTTCAACCCTCTCTCCCCTGTATAGTAGTTCCCAGTTTCTCATGTTGTCCTATTGCTGTCCATGAATACCCAGTGTTTGTGAAGGATCAGATGGCTGTAGATGTGTGGCTTTATTTCTAGGTTCTTTATTATGTTTCATTAGTCTACATGTCTGTTTTTGTACCAGTACTATATTGTTTTGGTTGCTGTAGCCTTATAGTATAATTTGAAGTCTTTGTTCTTTTTGCTTAGGATTACTTTGGCTATTCAGGCTCTTTTTTGGTTTTATATCAATTTTATAATACTTTTTTTCATTCTGTGAAAAATGACATAGAAATAGCATTGAATCAGCTGGGCGCAGTGGCTCACCCTTGTAATCCCAGCACTTTGGGAGGCCGAGGCGGGTGGATCACGAGGTCAGGAGATCGAGACCACGGTGAAACCCCGTCTCTACTAAAAATACAAAAAATTAGCCGGGCGTGGTGGCGGGCGCCTGTAGTCCCAGCTACTCAGAGAGGCTGAGGCAGGAGAATGGCGTGAACCCCCGAGGCGGAGCTTGCAGTGAGCCAAGATTGCGCCACTGCACTCCAGCCTGGGAGACAGAGCAAGACTCCGTCACAAAAAAAAAAAAGAAATAGCATTGAATCTGTAGATTCCTTTGGCATTATGGCCATTTTCACAATATTGATTCTTTCAATACATGGGCATGGAAAGTTTGTCTTTTTGTTTGTGCCATCTGTGATTTCTTTCATCAGTGTTTTGAAATTCTCCTTGTAGAAACCTTTCACCTTCTGGGTAATGGATGTATTCCTAGGTATTTTATTATTTTTGTAGCTATTGTTACTGGAATTGCATTCTTGATTTGGCTGTCCGCTTGAATATTATTGATGTGTAGAAATACTACTGATTTTTGCTGGCTGGGAGTGGCAGCATGTTCCTGTAGTCCCAGCTACTCAGGAGGCTGAGAGAGGAGAATTGCTTGCGCCCAGGAGGCGGAGGTTGCAGTGAGGCGCCACTGCACTCTAGACTGGGTGACAGAGCGAGTCTCTAAAAAAAAAAAAAAAAAAACTATTGATTTTTGCACATTTATTTTGTATCCTGAAATTTTACACAAGTTGTTTATCAGCTCTAGAAACTTTTTCACATGGTCTTTAGGGTTTTCTAGATATAGAATCATATTATCAGTGAAGAAAGATGGTTTGACTTGTTTTCCTATTTGGATGCCTTGTATTTCTTTGTCTTGCCTGATTGCTCTGGCTAGGATTCCCAGTAATACGTTTAATAGGTATGGTGAAAGTATGCATCCTCATCTTGTTCCAGTTGTCAAGGAGAATATTTCCAGCTTTTGCCCATTCAATACAATGTTAGCTTTGGGTTTGTCACAAATGGCTCTTATTATTGATGCATGTTCCTTTGATGCCTAGTCTGTCGAGGGTTTTTATCATAAAGCCATGTTGGACTTCATAGAAAGCCTTTTCTGTTTCTATTGAGGAGATCATATGGTTTTTGCCTTTTTTTCTGTTTATGTGGTAAATCACATTTGTTGATTTACGTATGTTAAACCAGCCTTGTACCCCAAGGATAATGCCTAGTTGATTTTTTTCATCCTTTCAAAGGACCAACTTTGGATTTTGTTGATTGTGTGGATTTTGAGGTCTCAATATCATTCAGTTCTGCCTTGATTTTAGTAACCTCTTCTGCTGGCTTTGCGGTTGGTTTGTTCTTGTTTTTCTAGTTCCTCTGGTGTAATGTTACATAGTGAACTTGAGATCTTTCTAACCTTTTGAGATGGGCAAATAGTGCTATAAACTAATACTGCCTTTGTTGCATCACAGAGACTTTGTTAAGTTGTATCTCTGTTTTTATTTATTTCAAGTAATTTTTTTGTTTCTACTTTTACCTGTTTATCTAAAAGATATTCAAGAGCAACTTGTTTAATTTCCATGTAATTGTGTGGTTTTGCGAGATATTTTTATTGATTTCTACTTTTATTCCATTGTGTCTGAGCGTATGTTAGATATAATTTCAATTTATTTGAATTATTGAGATTTGCTTTATAGCCGAGCATTTGGTTGATCTTGTAGTATGTTCATTGTACAGGTGAGGAGAAATGTATATTCTGTGATGGATAGGTGAAGCATTCTTTAGATGTCTATTAGGTCTAATTGGTGAATTGTCTAACTGGAGCCCAGAATATTTTTGTGAGTTTTCTGCCTCAATAATCTGTCTAACAATCTTCGTGGGTGTTGAAGTCCCCACCTATTATTGTGCTGCTCTCTGGGTCTTTTACAGGTCTAGATGCACTTGTTTTATGAATTGAGATGCTCCAGTTTTGGGTGTGTATATATGTAGTGCAGTTAAATCTTCTGGTTGAATTGAACCCTTTATCATTACATGTTACCTTTCTTTATCCTTTTTTACTCTTTTTGGTTTAAAGTCTGTTTTAACTGATATAGTAATAGCGATCCTTGAGTTTTTTGTTGTTGTTGTTTTGTTTTCCATTTGCATGACAGATCTTTCCGCAACCCTTTATTTTTAGCCTGTAAGTGTTGTTACATGTGTGATGTGTTTTGTGAAGATAGCAGAGGTTAGGTCTTCCTTTTTTATCCAACTTGGCACTGTGTGTCTTTTAAGTGGGACATTTAGGTCATTGACATTTAGGGTTAATATTGATGTGTGAGGTTTTGATCCTATCATGAAGTTTTTAGCTGGTTGCTATGTAGTTCTGTTGTGTGATTGTTCTGTAGTTTCTTTTGTGTAGTGGCTTTATAGTCTGTGGGCTATGTAATTAAGTGGGTTTTTGTGGTAGCAAGTATTATTCTTTCATTTCCCTGTTTAGAAATCCTTTAAGAATCTCTTGTAAGGTTGGTTCAGTGGTAAAAATTTCCCTTCATGCTTGCTTGTCTGGAAAGTATTTTATTACTCCTTTGCTTATGAAACTTTGTTTGTTGGGATACAAAATTCTTTATTGGAACTTATTTTCTTTAAAAATGCTGTAAATATGCTCCCAGTCTCTCTTGGTTTGTAAAGTTTATGCTGAGAAATCCACTGTTAACCTGATGGGTTTCCCTTTGCACATGATTTTTTTCTAGCTGCCTGTAAGATTTTTTCTTTAGCCTTGATCTTGGACAGTCTGGAGACTATATGCCATGGTGCTGTTCATTTGCACAGCATCTCACAGGTCATTCTCTTGATATCTTGCATCTGGATGTGTACTCCTCTGGCAAGATTAGAGTACTTTCCTTAAATTATTTTCTCAAATAAATTTTCCAGAATAAAATGTTTTCCAAAGAAAATGTTTTCATTTTCTTCTTCTATCTCAGTAATGTTAATAATTCATAGGTCTGATCAGTTTACATAATACCATATTCCTAGTAGACTTTGTTCTTTCTTTAAAATTAGTTTTTCTTTATTTTTTATGAGACTGAGTTAGTTCAAAAGACTGGTTATCAAGCTCTGAAATTTTTTCCTCTGCTTCATCTAGCTTATTGATAAAGCATTAAATCATATATTGAAATTTCTTAACTGAATATTTCAATTCCAGAATGTCTGATTGATTTCTTTCTCAGATGTTTATCTCCTCATTTATTTCCTGGATTATTCAGAAGTTGTTTTGCATTGGTGTTCAGCTTTGTCTGGGATCTCATTGAGCTTCCTTGCAGTCCATGCCTTGAATTCCATTATTGTTTGTTTGTTTTTCTTTTGAGACGTGGTCTCATTCTGGTTGCTGGAATGCTGTAGTGCATTCTCTGCTCACTGTAGCCTTGACCTTGTGGGTTCAGGTGATTCTCCCACCTCAGCCTCCTGAGTAGCTGGGACCACAGGTGCACACCCTTACACCCAGCTAATTTTTTGTATTTTTAGTAGAGATGAGGTTTCGCCATGTTGCCCAGGTTGGTCTGGAAGTCCTGGACTCAACCTATCTGCATACCTCAATCTTCCAAATTGCTGTAATTTGAATGTTTTATCTGTCATTTCTGAGTACCCATTTTGGTTAGGAATTGTTGCTGGAGTCCTAGTATAATCGTTTGGAAAAATCTATTCAGATTGTTCATGATGCCAGAATTCTTGCACTGATTCCTTCTTATCTGGATATGCTGGCATGTCTAATTTTTTGTAATTGTTTTTGTGCTAGTAGAAGTTTTTGTTTCTCTTTCTTTTCTAATGCTATTTTTTTTCTACTTTTCCATTCACTGTCTACCCTCCCCTATAATATGTGACTGTAGAGAATGTTAAGTAGGTTCTCTTGGTTTTGCTTCTATAGTCCTGTGTGCTTCTGTCAGCAGGTTTCATATTGGGCTGTGCAGTTTGGTGTACAAGCCAGTAGATGATACTTACGGATAAGAACCAGCTACGGTTAGCAAGGCTGGGTATATATTAACCCTTGTTCACTGGGATAAACTTTTTGTAGCTCAGACAATGTGCTAATCTCTGGAGTGCACAGAGGTTTCAGCTCACTGTTTAGCCCTGGTAGGGGAGGGGGCAAGATGGCCAAAGCCAGACTAGGCAGACCCACCTACAGGTCCCCCAATTGCAGGCACAAGAACTACCACTGAGTAAAAATCCAGTGGGCAGCCACCGAGTGCCCAGAGGTGTGCCTAGGCATGGAGCTGGTAAAACTCCTTGGCCTCAAGTTCTCTGCACAGGAAGGAGTATGGCCTGAACTCCTAATTCAGGAGAGTAGGTTCTTCAAATGCCTGGACATGGAATAAAGAGAAGTCAGCTGTATCACAATCTCTGCACAGAATTAGTAGGGGCAGATTAAGGTGTTGGACTGGCAAGCAGGTGCTCTAAATGCCTGGAGACATACTGGCTATGGAACAGAGGGGTCCCATTGCATCATGATCTCTATGCAGGAACAGAGGGGTTACCAATCTGGGTGAGCAGGTCCTTCAAATACCTGGAGATCTGCCTGTGTATGGGGAAGAAAAGGACTGGCTGCACTATAGTTACTTAAAAGGAAGGGTGAGTGACTCAGGCTGCTGGACCAGGTGAGCAGGTGCTTGTTTTTGCTACATAAATTTAAATGTTTATTCTCCTGCTTAGCTTCCAGAAAAAAAAAATGAGATGTTAATATTGATTTCCTCATCCCAATGAGGAAAGGAGAACTGGGTCATTTGTGTTTGCGTGCCTTAGTTATTTTCGGATGTTTGTTTGAATTTGATTGCTTCTGATAATACAAGTCTAGGGATTAGACCTTTAGAGAATTAGGAGGCATACAGTAAGAGGCAGAAAAAGCTGAGAGGTACTAGTGTCTACTATGTAAAGATCACTAGGAACACACCTGTAGTTCAAACAGTTGCAGCAAGGGTGTTCACATATCACAAGGAACCATGAGCCATTTCAGTAAGACAGTGTTAGGAGAGATATATAATAGGATTTGTGTTTGTGCTGGGTGATTTGGGAAAGATTCCAAGAAGCTGGGGTTTCCTTTGGATAGGATGATGTTAGAAAATTGAGGTGACTCTATTATTGAGTATCATGATAATTATTATGTAGAAGACATGCAAAACAACATAGGGCTAATATAATTGATAAAGAAGCATCATTCACTCAGGATGACCAAGAGAGGTGGATATTAGGTCATTTTTAAAACCTGCATAGGTTTCTTGGTTTTGTATGAGCTCTGACATGATTACAAAATGATCTTGTGCTTGTTCTGTTTCAACACATTTAAAGAGTGACATAGACTGATGGTGATTCCTAGAGTTATAGATATTAAGAAGGGAACATCACAGACTTATTGTTAGTACCAGGCTGGGTACCAGCTGACAGCTGTCAAGGGTGCCTTTTTTTTTTCACATGCCTGAAGTTGCTAGAAGTAATGATGGGCTTCTTGTCACAACCAGAGAAATATTCTCATGCCCAAGGGGGGGAAAAAAGCCAGTAGATTTTTAAGGCACATTGAATGAGATGGCAGCTATTAATACATGAACCAATTGAAGGGTGGGGATAATAAATACTGACCCATGTAACTTCCCCAAAGATCTTCATGTTAAAACTGGAGATAGTAGGGTTGGATATTGTGTAGGGGGCTGAAGAACAGTAACAAAAGTCATCACAGCAGTGAAGTGTATAAACAAATGAGAAATCACCAATGACTTTGAGCTGCCTCCTTCACTTCATTAACATAAGTATAATTTTAAGCCCCAGGAACCTTGGCAGAAAACTTGACAACCAACCGTTGGATGGCTGAGGTGGATTCCTTATGAATCATTTTGTTAGAATCTCATATCTCTAGGAGTTGAAGAGATTTGGAAACATAGATTAACTGGTTTCCCAAACAGAAATTATATAACAAAATATTAACATGTAATTTTTTTCCTAAGTTTCAAATTGTGGGTTGAAAGTCCAACCAGATGCTTTCACAAGGTGTATATTGGATTATTGACTAAAAATAGTTGTAAATAACTTTGGATATATTATTCTATATATGAGTTGTATATCCATTTATAGTTTAAATAATTGATTTGCATTATGTCATAAGTAATTTTGAAAAAGTCACTACAAGTTCATGTGTCTTCATTATGACATATCTAAAATAAGATGCATGGACTAATATGCCTTCCAAGTGTGTATGCTTTTGTTAAAATATATAGAAATTGGCATGCATATTTTATTTCAAATGTTCGTGCATATTTGGAAGAGACACAAGAGACCAAAAATCAGTTCCTCAAAATGTTAAGTTATATTTTGAGTATGTCTAGAAGAAGCAAAATAATTTTTCCACCCATAAACAGTGTTAAAATATTGTTGGCCAACATTCCATAAATAACCCAATGTCTTTTTTTCCCAGTTACAGCCTTGTACTTCTTTCCACATTAGATTTATCTTCATTATTTAGATTCAAGACTATTGCAAGATGGGTCAGCAAAATGATTGAGAAAGTGCGTCATAAGCCTCAGCAGTGAACCTGAGTTATATGCTCACTGATAGTGAGCCATGTCTTTCATACACAGCATCTGTATGAATTTACAGTGCCATTGCACTATCATATTCTACTTTATCTTCCAAATCTACCTGTGCTATCAAAACAAAATGCAACTAAATGTGTGGCTGAGTTTAGCTACTTGTAATAATAAAGGTGTGTTATAAAGAAATTGGAGGGTAGAAAGTGTAGGAGGAAAAAGCAGAGAGATATTAGTGGCCATTGTCTAAAGACCACTAGGAACAACACTGTAGTTTTTAAGGTTGCAACAAGATTGGGCGCGGTTGCTCATGCTTGTAATCCTAGCACTTTGGGAGGCCTAGGCAGCTGGATTGCTTGAGCTCAGGAGTTCAAGACCAACCTGGACAACATGGTGAAATCCCGTCGCTACAAAAAATACAAATAAAATTAGCCGGGTGTGGGAATGCGCACTTGAGTCCCAGCACACCAAACCTGGGTGACAAAGTGAGACCCTGTCTCAAAAATAAATAAATAAAATAAAGAGTTGCAACAGGGGTGATCACACACCATGGGGGACATGAGCCATACCAATAAGAGGACAATATTGCAGCCTTTCATTATTGCAAACTGCCAGCATCTGTGGAAATTCATTTCTTAGATCTGTCATTCCAGTGTTGGCTTACATTCTTTTGTGGCTGACCGCATTTGATTGATTTTTTTTTTTTTTTGTACACAAATGAATTTTGGATACGATGTAAACACTCAAAGAAATGCTATTTTTAGATCAAAGAAAGGAATGAGAACAGTGGGATTATCTACTCATGTTATCTGTAGAGATTTCTTTTAATTCGGTAATATCATTGGGAATATCCATGACATCATCCACATGCCTCTACCCACCTCACAAAATATAATCCCCTCTGCCATTATTTCCTTCAGATCATCTGACAAAGTAATTTCTCTGTGTTTCTATATTATAGGTGGTATGTATGGTAGACATTAGTACAATTTAACAATATTTTCCAATCTCCTTCTTCCAGACACATAGAATTTTGGCATGCCTTACCTTCTTGATGTTGTCTTATTAATGACACGTGTGCCCTTATAGGTAGATACATTTAATGTCTGGTGCTCTACTCTCTAGCCATTCATTCTCTGCTTTGATGATTGTGGAAAATATACTATGATAAGGAGATGCCATCACACTCAGTGTTCCAACATGCTTGGGAGACTGAGTCTACATATGGACAGAAATTGCCCAAGTATTGACTGAATAAACAGTAGACTTAGAGTTAGGTACACATTTATTGCATTGAGCCATGGAAACTTGGAGATTGCTTCTTATCACAGCATAAATCAGCCTACTGTGAATGTATATTCTGCAAACAAAACATTTTTTAGGTTAACATTAAATCTAACATTAAGTTACAGTATTTTAAAAATCATTGCTCTACTAATGCTTTTAAAAAGATAATTAGTGAATTAATTAAATGCTCAGCAATGAAAGAGATGATTGGGAATATGTTACCTATATACAATGATTTTAAAGAATAATAGAACTTAAGGTTCCATTATCATTCATTGATTTTATAATGTACATTTTTCACAATATTGGTGCAATGAAGCTTTGGTCTATACATAGTGATACAGATTACTATAATAGTAATCATAAAATCATAACGATTTTAATAAAATGAAATAAATGAATGTAAATAAAATTTTAAAGCAATTTACTATTTTTACCTAGGCTTATTTAAAGAGTTTTGTATAGAACAAGTAACTTATCTTATTCTATTTCTAGCATATTTTCCTTAATTTTAAAGATAACTAACTATTTAGGACACTTACCTGAATCTAGAGGTTAGTAGAAATATTTTTAAAATTAATTTGCTTTATCTCTTTTCTAGTTGAAATTCATATGCAGGACTGTCTGGGAAGAAGACTGCATTTCAGCAATTGTAATGTTACTCTATTAGGCAAATAGTGTAGTGCATAGTAACTATACCAGGATTCTATCATACTGGCCATGCTATCTTAAGACATTCTCTCCTAAGTTTCTAGCAGTATGGCTGTTTCCTTCCTTTACTTGAATAATATCCGTTCTTCAGGATTCAAAATTAATTGCTATTCTTGCTTTTATTCTTATGTTTCAGGCAATGTTTAATTGTCTAGGGATTGATAGTGTTTCAAATTGAGAAGCCACATAGCTTAAGAATATATTCATGAAAATGTTTGCTGACTGTCACCCAAGAGGCTTCACTGAGTGAAATTCTTCATTGAATTTTCTACTCTAGGCTAGCTCTGAGCCTAGCAGTCTTGAAAACTTGATGGATTCAGGACACATAGAGTGAATCCATGTGTAAGTTATTCAGCCAATATATCTCATGAGACTAATTTGGAACTCATCTTCCTGCTAATTTTGACAAGTAACATTGTAAGTGTTGACTTTAATACTTTATGTGTTCTTACTAATGTGTTGTTACACTACCAAACATAATATTCATGTAAACTAAATTACTTCAATCTGCAATATTAAAATACCTTTTTTCCTTCATTCAGGTAGACCTAGAAGCAAAAATAAAATCATAAAGTTTCTTGCTGATTGCTAAGTATCAGCCAAAAGTTAGAGAAAGCTCAAACTAACAGGGCCTTAGGTAAAATAGAAATTTCTTTCTGTCTCTTGTTAAAATAAGGCAGGAGTTACAGGACTGGAATGGTGTTTCATGGTTTCAGGACACAGACTTATTTTACTCTGTTGTTGTGCAGTGGTGTCCTCATTTCCAAAATGTGCTCCTGGTTCAGAATTGCTATTTCACCTCCAGCAACCATACCCACATTCCAACCAACTAGAAGAGAGAAAGAAAAGAGGCTGGGCATGATCATTCTCTTTAACATTTTTTCTGAAAGTTGCACACACAATTTTTTTTTTTTTTTGAGAGACGGAGTCTTGCTCTGTTGCCCAGGCTGGAGTGCAATGGTGCGATCTCTGCTCACTGCAACCTCCACCTCCTGGGTTCCCCACTTCCCAAGTAGCTGGGATTACAGGTGCCAACCACCACGCCCAGCTAATTTTTGTAATTTTAGTAGAGAAGGAGTTTCACCATGTTGGCCAGGCTGGTTTCAAACTCCTGACTTCAAATAATCCACCCACCTTGGCCTCTCAAAGTGCTAGGATTACAGGCATGAGCCACTGCGCCTGGCCACGTATTTTTAATTTATACTCTATTGGCCAGAAGTTAATCACACGACCATTTCTCCCTGCCAGGACACTAGAAAATAAAAACTATGGTCGGAAAAGCCATGTGTTCAGCTACATTTTAAGAAGAAAGGGCTTTTAGGGGACAATAAGTATGGTCTTGAAACAAGAATTTTATCATTTAAACTGCAGTCATATAGTCTAATATGTAGAATGAGGATCACTTGACAGTTAGATTGAGCTACACTGAAACCTTGGTCAAAACAGCATGTATCCTACCAATTGCTCAGACTGGCGCTGCTGACATGAAGTTCTATTCAAAGCTTCCATGGGTAACCAAGCTCCCTTTAGACCACCAGATTTTAACTGTACACCTGTTTTTGTTGAAGTAGTTTTGTTTTGTTTGCTGTTGTTTTGGTGGCTGTGAGCTTGAATTCCATTATTGGAAAGGGGAGAAACAGTATTGAGTCTTTCCAAAAAACAAAACAAAATTTACCTTCTTATATACAATTTCCTATATTGTAGACAAAAGACTGTTAGAACTATATGTAAATTTTATAGTTTTTTAATTTTAAATGTTTGACTTTTATTATACTTTTTTTTGTTTTCTATACTTTTCTATTTTATAGTAATAAAGAATTAACACTCCTCTAGCTAATAGGATTTTTACTCCATCCAGGTAAATTAATACTTCTAGGCATTTTATGCTCACCTTTAATTTTTTATTTTATTTTTTTTCCTTTCTTTTTTTCCTTAGGCACACATTTATCTTTCTCTCCAATTGTACAGGTAAGTCAGATTTAGAGAAGAAAAATTGCGTATATATACAAATTGTGTGTGTGTGTATATATATATACAAATTTTTTTGTATATATACACACACACACTATTTTCTAAGATTGCCAAATATTAGGAAAATACATATATACACACACATATATATGTATTTTTACCTAATATTTGTATTTTACCTAATATTTGGCAATCTTAGAAATATTTAAGACATTTAATCTTTGAAAATATGAAGAAATATACTTCAATCATTTCTCTTTTTCTAGTACCTTTATACCAAGAATAACAAATACATAGCTGCGCACATAATATTGTAATTTTAAAGTTGATTTTGTCACTGTGAAGTCCCTTGTGTGTGGATGTATGTGTATGTGTATGTATAAATAATTTTCTAAACACACAATTGCTAAATTATGTATCACTTATCAAGCAGCGAAACAACTGAAATATAGGTGGAAATAGAAAAGTATATAAAAGTCAAATATTTAAAATAAAAACTATAAAATTTATATAGAATTTCTAACAGAAGAATGACGCCACAATTAGAAAAATTCTAAATTATTATTATCTTTTTTTTTTTTTTGAGACAGAGTCTCGCTCTGTCACCAGGCTAGAGTGCAATGGCAGGATGTTGGCTCACTGCAACCTCTGCTTCCCGAGTTCAAGCGATTCTCCTTCCTCAGCCTCCCAAGTAGCTGGGATTACAGACATGTGCCACTATGCACAGCTAATTTTTGTATTTTTGTATTTTAGTAGTGACGGGGTTTCACCATGTCGTCCACGCTGGTCTCAAACTTCTGACCTCATGATCCGCCTGCCTCAGCCTCCCGAAATGCTGGGATTGTAGGCATGAGCCACCGCATTTATTGATTTCTTGAGTAAGTTTGCTGAAGTTGCAAACTTGGGGTTAAGCATTCAGTATTAGAGACGACAAATTGTTGAATCAGAGAGACCTTCATGTTTGCTCTGCCATTTAAATATGAGCTCTACTAATTACTTTAATGACTACATTAATTTTGTAGAAAAGAATATGTTGATTTATTATGAGAATCAAGGGAGATAATATATAAAAAGCCCCCTGCAACGGATCTAAGCAATAGAAGAAAGAGTCCTTTCTTCAAGGTCAACTTGATTATTGTTATTTTGGAGTAAAACTTACAGACCTGGCTTAAGGTTATAGACGAAAATAAATGGAAATGTATTCTATTGGAATATTTAAAGCCTTGTATTTATTTGAAAAATTGTGTTTTTTGCGTATTATATTTTATACTCTAGATAAATAAGTAGCAGGGTTGTTGCTGTTATTATTATTGTTGTAGTTTGCATAATTTTGCAATACCTAGAATTGCATTACAGAAAAACATTCGCCTTGGCATTGGGGTACGTAATAAATGAGCAAGATGTGATTTCTTTATGCAAAATGCCTGTCCTCAAAAGAGAAATGTAAACTGGTAAATGATCAATTGTAATATAATAAGTGCTACGGTCAAAAGAATCAGAAAAAAAAAGTTAGAAGTCAGTTGACATTGGAGATAGGGCTTCATTTTGAATGGTGGAGAACGTGAGGAGGCAGTTTTAGGCAGAAAGAACAATCTATGCAGAAGCACAGTGAAATGAAAATAAGACAAGTAGATATTTTAAGTGACTGCAATATAGGAACAAACCATAAGGAGGACACTTATGAAGATCATATTGGAGATAAATACTGAGATCAGATTATAAAGGGTCTCGTATGCTTTTTAAAGTAATTTATACTTTTTTTATTTGGGCAATGTTTATGGTGTCATGCATAAACATTGAAGAAAGTTTCCTAATTGTTTACTTTTCAAAAAAATTACTCTGGCATTACCATAGAATAGGGATCTTAATAGTGGAAGACATTTAAAAAGAGAGACAATAACTCAATAAGTTGGAACAGTAGTTAACGGTAGTGTCAAACAGGATTGTTAAGAAATTTAGAACTAGGTTCCCAGAACATGGAAAATGAAGAGATAAACATCCACATATTCTCTTTCAAATTCAATCTATGTAATGCTCAATTAAGTAGCTAAGAAAATTTCACCAAATGTAATGCTAAAATTGTGAATTTTTTTTAAGTTTTCTTAATCGGGAAGAAAGACAAATAAAATTGTGAAAATACTACTTCTAAATATGTTAAATTTGTTGAATACAGAAAGCAATATAATTACAAAATAAAGTGCATTTCTTTGCCAGCAATTGCTAAAATGCATAAAAACAATGCAAAGAACTTGACGGCGTTAGAGTAAATTACAGTATGAAAGATTTGCTAAGCAGTTGCAGTATGTTCAGATATTCCTAGAATATCTGTTTATGGCATTTTCTGAATTCATTTTCAATAACAAAATACTTTAAGAATTTTTTTATGATCTATTAGAGGAATGAGGTACCAGAGAAAACATACAAAGACTTTTTAAAACAAAAATTAATGCTTGGGTGGAAACTATGTATGGATATTATTGATGAAGTGGTTACTTTAGCTTGAAAAAAAATTAAGAGTTTAGAGAATGTCATCATAATGAATACTAGAGCACTATCTGTGATTTAATTTTCAATGAATTATCCATAACATAGTTAATAAAGAAAAGTGCACAAAGTGCTGAAAGCACATCATTGCAGAGTATTCAAAAGTTCGAGCAAGTCTAAATACAAATTTCGCATTTTACAAAAAGGCGTAAGTCCTGAATAGGTTGGGATCTATTTCTTTTAAAATTACCTGCTTTCTGATATATTTCTGACAAACTCTTTCATCCAAGAAATAGATGTCAGAAATATATCATAAAGCAGATAATTTTTAAAAATGCATATATTTTTTCTTTAAGGTAAAAGCAACTACTTTTCAAGAGAATTTTTGTGTTAAGGAGACAGCATTTTGAAAAAAGAAAAAGATTGTAAATATTTTCATCAGTTAGAAGACACCTCAATAAGGCATGGTGTCTCCGCCTGCATAAAAGGCTATACCACATTAGTCTTAATACATTTAGTTTTAAGTAAACATGCAAGAAATATGCAGGGACATTTGGTATTGTTTCCAGTCATTTGTACCCAATGAGAATGCAATATGTGAGGTCAGAGTCTCTATTACAGGAAACGAGGGAAGATAAGCAATAACTGAAACAAACCCAAAAAACATTGAAGTTAAACTTCATGAAAACCGAGTTAGGCACTTCACTTCTGTCAGGTGGTGTCAGGAGCATGTGAGTATCTTTGGGGTCAGTTGTGGAGCCAGGGAAGCTTGCCCTTTAAATCATGAGTGTTCTGATTTGGTGGCCATTGATATACATATATGTTTTTAATCTTTTACCTAAAGGAACCAGTATTAATCTCTTTTAATTATTTGCGATTCCCTGGAATCACACACTGATTTTGATATCAAAGATAATACGAATATATTACTTACAAAAAATCTCACAATGGAAAACTATTAAAATGATAAATGTTCCAGTTTCTTTTGAAATTTTTGTGTAAAAATTTTTTTTGGAATTACATACATTTGCTAAAATTATTAAAATGTAACTCATTTTGATTTGTTCTTGCTATGGCCTGAATATTTGTCCCTTGCCCCCCTTATTCATATGTTGAAATCTCAACCTCTAAGGTGATGATGATATTAGGAGGTTGAGGTCTTTAGGAGGTGGTTAGATCATGAGAATGAAGCCCTATGAATAGGACTAGTGACCTTATAAAAGGGAACCCAGAGAACTACTTTGTTCTTTTATCATGTGAGAACACAGTGAGAAGGCTCTGTCTTTAAACCAGGAAGCAGATGCCATAGTTTGTGTCGTCCAAGAGCTTGCATGTTGGAGACCTGGAGACCTGGCTACTCGATGCAGCAGTGTTGGAATGTGGAATCTGGTGGTAGGTGTGTGGATTGTGGGGGCAAAATGTTTATAAATGAATTAATCCAAGTCTCAAGGGACTGCGTTAGTTCTCACAAGAGTGGGTTGTTATAAAATAAATTAGGCTTCCTCACCTTCCTTTTGTAATTGCCTTCTCACAATGTGACTATCTTCTCATGCTATGATGTAGTAAGAAGGCCCTCACCAGATGCCAAGCACGTGTAGCCTCCTGACCTTGGACTCTCCAGCCTCCACAACTGTAAGAAATAAATATATTTTCTTTATAAATTACCCAGTTTATGGTAGTCTGTTATAGCAACAGAACTAGACTAAGAAAGAGGACCCTCACCAGACACCAAATCTGCAAACACCTTGATCTTGGACTTCCCAGCCTCTGGAACTATAAAGAATACATTTATTATTTTTTTTATTTTTCTATTTCCATAGATTATTGGGGAACGGGTGGTGTTTGCTTACATGAGTAAGTTCTATAGTGGTGATTTGTGAGATTTTGGTGCACTCATCACCTGAGCAGTGTACACTGCACTCAAGCCACATAGTTTATGGTATTTTGTTGGGGCAGTTTGAACAGAAGTAACAGTTCTTAAAGAACAATGGATTTGCATGAGGGAAGAGAGTAATTTTTGAGCTTAGTTTCAAAAATTTCTTAATAAAATTTTGCATAGTTGATAAATATGGCTTAAAGAAAGTGTCATTAATTAGTATAATGAAGCCAATCAGGTACTTACTCCATTAGAATCCATATATTTTGATATCTTTCTCATCTATGACAGTCATTAAAACCAAGTAATGATGTGAAATGAATGTAGAATTAGATATTAGGATCACTGTATCATATGAAATAAAACCAGAATTTTCAGATAGAACTAAACATATTCAATTATATTGACCTTTGACACTATATAAAATAAGGTAAAATGAATTGAAGATTATTGTTTTTATCTACGTTTTCACTTTATTTATATTTGTTCCACAGTATCGTTGTAGATATCCACAGTGGTACAAAAGTAGAGATTTTATACATATATGAATATTTCATGTGTAAAAGATAATAATATAGCTCTATGAGCCAAAATATATGGAGATGATTATTAGAAAATTGGGCCAAATGTTGAAATTTGCTGATGGGTTAATCAGAGTAATCAGTAGGTTTTTCCCACAGTAAAATATAAATAAATAATGTTCTGATAGATAGTTACTAATGACTGAGCTGTGGGGCTGAATTTTAGACTTTAGGTTTCTCAGATGGCATGATATGCAGTAATATATATCTCAATTATAACCATAAGATATTTAGCTTTATGATGCCATTCACTAAAATGTAAAATATTGGAAGTGAGTCAAATGGAGAAATGTTGAATATTTAAAAGAACGTATAATGTATTTAGAAATGTAGTCACTTCTGCTTTAATGTGATATATGCATTACTAAAAGTCACAACACTGTAAAAAACACAATTTAAAAAATGCATATGGGGAAAATGTGGTTAAGAGGACATACACTCAAAATTTCACTAAGGACACATTAAAACACTGATAGAAAATAACAGCATTTGTACATATCATATTGTTAAGAAATACATAAATACTACAGTAAATATGACACTTTATCTTGAAAAACACCTGAAGTCGGCTTGTAGAAGTGGGCACTGGGAGAATTGCAGGTGGACATGTGTGACTTACTGCGGATGGGTTGGAAGAGAGTTTACCTATAATCAGAGGGAAATTATCACATGGATTTGGAACGGGGTAGCTCTCACATGGTGAACTGAGGTTATGTGGTAGATGTTTGAGGGTTTGTGTGAGTGTAAGTACATGTACACTTGTGCGCACACACACACAGATACTGGCTCAAAAATACATTTTTTATAGGCTGTTTTTTTTTTTTTTGTCCCATTTACCCTACTGATCTAACTGTATTTCTTTCCCAAATTTACACTTGAATATTTGTTTTGGGGACAATGTATGTGAATCCAAAAATAAGAAAGTAATGAGTAAATGGTTATAATTATTTTTGATTTTAGACTATTTTATAGTATTATCAACAATTATACCAACAATTATTTTATCTATAGATTCATTTGTCATATTTTCAACATTAGTTGGGTTGGCTTTTAAGCCTTCTTTTTTTTTATTATTATACTTTAGGTTTTAGGGTACATGTGCACAATGTGCAGGTTTGTTACATATGTATCCATGTGCCATGTTGATTTCCTGCACCCATTAACTCGTCATTTAGCATTAGGTATATCTCCTAATGCTGTCCCTCCCCCCTCCCCCCACCCCACAACAGTCCCCGGAATGTGATATTCCCCTTCCTGTGTCCATGAGTTCTCATTGTTCAATTCCCACCTATGAGTGAGAACATGCGGTGTTTGGTTTTTTGTCCTTGTGATAGTTTACTGAGAATGATGTTTTCCAGTTTCACCCATGTCCCTATAAAGGACACGAACTCATCATTTTTTATGGCTGCATAGTATTCCATGGTGTATATGTGCCACATTTTCTTAATCCAGTCTATTGTTTTTGGACATTTGGGTTGGTTCCAACTCTTTGCTATTGTGAATAGTGCCGCAATAAACATACGTGTGCATGTGTCTTTATAGCAGCATGATTTATAGTCCTTTGGGTATATACCCAGTAATGGGATGGCTGGGTCAAATGGTATTTCTAGTTCTAGATCCCTGAGGAATCGCCACACTGCCTTCCACAATGGTTGAACTAGTTTACAGTCCCACCAACAGTGTAAAAGTGTTCCTATTTCTCCACATCCTCTAATGTGCCATATTCACGGTGATCTCATATTTCCTTACTTGTTTTATATACATATGAAATCATTCCATTTGCTTTAGGTCATAGCTCAAGTCCTATGTCTTTCACAAAATCTTTGTTAATTTTAGCCCACTTCTAAATTTTATTCTATCATGAATTGAATTTTAATTTCTCTAACATAGCTATACTTCTGTCTCCAACATTTGAGATTAGAGCCTATACTCTCATATTCATTCAAATGTGAATAGGACTTTCTTGATAGAGTAAGACTAATGTTTCATAATCTGTAGATAAACACAATATGTTATGATAAGTGCTATAACTGACTCTAAATAGAACGCACTGACAGCACAGAGAAAGGTAAAAATCAAATCTTCTTAGAGAGTGAGATTAGAACTACAGCAAAAGTGAACACTGAGTTCAATTAAAAAGAGAGCAGGTGGAGCGTTCCAGGCCAATAAATGGAAAGAGATATTCCATGAAGAAAATTTATACGAAAGGATACACAACCATGAAACAGTACCAACATTTTTGCAAAATAGGAAACACCTTAGGGTGAAAGAAATAATATGATTGCCAAAGAGTAGTTTGGACAGTTGTGACTAGAGAGAGAGGTTATGGCCAAATTGTTGTGACCTTTAATGCTGTATGGTAAAGAGTTTAGAATCAGCCTTTTGCCTAAAAAGACCTGGTAGAAGTCAATAATTAGTATTTTCCAATTTTATTTTCATCTTATAAGTATAAATGCAAATAATATTTATCACTCAAATCATATTGTTAGGATTCCTCACCCTGCTTCACCATACAAAGACCATGAATGCTTCCTCTCATCTTTTATATTTAATTCTAGAGCTTAAGACTTTCCCTTTGTGTGGTTATCTCTGTCGCAACTTTAAAAGTAACAGAAGCTCTCTTTACAAAAAACTATGAAAGCACAAAAAGAGTATAAAAATAAAACTGGCGTAAATTTTTGTTAAAGAAAATAAAGCTAACACCACTAACTATATTTGTAGAGATTCACGCTGCACACATTTTAAAAAAACTTTCTTTTAAGTGACTATTAAAAATATTTACAAAAATGAGACTTTAAATCAAAGTAGTATTTTTTAGTAACTGATATTTCAGTGAGTAAAATATACTTAATTAGAGCTATTTGCAGAATGATGTGTTGAACACAACATGAAATGTGCTCTGTAGTTTTCAGAAGGCAATAGTAAAGATACAAACCTGCCAGACATAAAATGATATTGGAATAACAAATGAGCATAGACCGATGATTAAGTGTGTTATCACTTGCAAGTCCAAGGAAAATGAGTGTTGTTAGCTAAAATATTAAATGTTTTAAAAAGATGTCATCTCTGTCAAGTAGATATTTGTTTCTTCAACAAATATTTTTTGAGTACCTACTATGTAACAGGTCCTTTTCAAGGCACTCATGTAGGATTCTAGTGTGGAGACAATTAGTAAACAAGTAAACAAACAATATGATTTGAGAAAGTAAAAAAGGCTTTAAGGAAAATATAAAAGTGTGAGTGAGCATAGCAGTCTGAACTGAGGGCAACTTTTCCTAGGCTATTAAGGACAGCCAGCTCTGAAGAAGTGACAGGCAAAGGAGCTAGACCATAGGGAGTATGGTATTCCACACAGTGGAGATGTGATCATAACATCTCAGAGGAGATTAACTTTGGTCTGTAATCAATCATTTGACTGGTCTTTGTCCTCCATTATTACAAGTAAGCCTCTAAAATCTTTAGAATTTACTTTCTTGTGATAGGAATGTCTTTGTTATTTGTTGTGGGTCCCAGAGTTTATGTTCATAAAATGACTCAGGCGGAGGCTTGCCATTCCAGAAAAACCAGCCATGTAATTAGAGGGTTGGGGTTTGGTCCAGGTGATATCAAACCAATGTCCAGGAGGTGAAGGGAACTAAGTTCAATCACTGGTCAATGATTCTATGTATCATGCTTACATAATGAAACTGCAATAAAAACTCTGAACAACAATCTCAATTTAACTGTTCTGATTTGTATCCTTCGTAATAAAATTGTAACCTTAAGTATTGTGCTTTCCCAAGTTCTGTGAGCCATTCTAGCAAATGACCACGCTGATGGGGCGGTGGAAACCACAGAATTTGTAGTCATTTAGTCAGAAGTACAGATGGCCACAAAACCCTGGAGTTTCCAGCTGGTGCCTGAAGTGAGGAGGATCTTGTGAGGGACTGAACCCTCAACCTGAGAAGTCTGTGCTCAAGGTCTGAATAAAGTCAGAATTGTATTGCAGTGTTTAAGATAAATGAGGAGCAGAAAAAAGGCAAAACTGTGTTTGGAAAACATCAAGAGGGAAGACCACAGTGTGGGAGCTACATGAACCAAAATATGGAGTTTGAATGTCTTTCCTAAGCACAATGGAGCCTGCGGAAGATTTTTAGCAGGTGAATAACATAAATGTAATTATGGTTAAAATGTTACCCTAGACACCATGTTGAGCATGGCAGACTGGTTTGGAGGCTAAAGTAATCTTCCAGGTAAAGATGACCAGGCATAGACTGTGTGGTCACAGTGGAAGTAAAAGTATTCCATTTTTTTCTTCCTTTTTTTTTTTTGGTGTTAGATCCACAGAGCTTGCTGGGTTCAATACAGAAGAAAGGTACTGAGCGAAATCAAAGACTATTCATATCATTGGCTTGAAGGTGGTAATTACTTAGATGGAGAAGGATGGGGAGAAACTGACCTATAATACAAAGTGAAGAGTATTTTGTGTATATCAAGATGGACTATTGTGGTGACAAAACAATAATTCCTCCAAAGATGTCCACATTCTAATCTCTGGAATTTATGAATATGCTACCTACATGGTAAGGGGAAATTAAGGTTGCAGGTAGAATTAAGGCTTCTCTCCAGCTGACCTTAATGCAAGGGGAATAATCCTGTGTCATCTAGTAGGCCCCATGTAATCACAAGGTTCTTTAAAAGTGGAAGACGCAGGAGAGAAAATCAAAGGGATGGCAGAGTGAGAAGGATTCAGCACTAAGACACTGGCTTTGAACATGGAGGAAAAGGCCACGAGGCCAAGAAATGCAGTGGGCTTCTAGAAGCTAGAAAGGGCAAGGAAACAGATTTTCCACAGCACCTCTAGGAAGGAACTCAGCTGTGCTAACTCCTTGGTTTTATCCCCAGGGAGACCTATGTTGGACTTCAAAACTATAGAACTGTAATAAGATAAATTTATGTGGTTTTAAGCCAGTAAAATTTCAGTAATTTGTTATGGCAGCAGTAAGAAACCAATACACCAGTTAGAAGTATTCAGGAGGAAGTTAATTTATAAATCTTTAGTTAGTTCAAAGGAGAGGTTGGAGACAGAGACATAGAGGTGAGGGTCAAAAGCATGTTGAAAAAAGGCAGACAGGCCAAAGAATGGCTAATTTAGATAAATGTGTTGTGATAGATACAGTTTTGCATTTTGTACAATAGGGAAATTTTCTAGGATGGGTACTAAAATATTTGTATAAATATTTTAAGAGAATTTATCCATATGTTACTAGGCAAGTAGTAGGAAAAAAATTTTAAATCATATAATCATCTTATTCAATTCCTGATATAATTTTTATATTGTGAATTATTTTGTTTAGAGTATTCAAAACCATACTTTGTGAATTATTTTGTTTAGACTATATAGTTTTGAATATTCTAAACAAAATAATTTACAACATAAAGATATAAAAGTGTATAAAATTATACTTCTATGTTTTTCATAAAACATGTTTTATGTGTTTATGTTTTTCATTTAGTATGGTTTTTAAAATTTCAAAACTAAGTATTAGAAAATGATAACTACTATCAGAGAATCATTAAATAAATATTAAATAATCTTTTTTTAACCAACTCTGGATACTGCCATGCTAATTGTTTTGAGAAATGACAAAAGTTATTCTATATAATTTTCAGCAAAGTCAATTTCCCTTTATTTTATACAAACGTATATTATTCTAGAGTAACATTATATTTAACTAGTTAAATTGTTTAACCACTTGTAATTCGAGGTTAATTTTTCCTGGCATCAGTAGTGTCTTATTGAGATAATAATGGATTATGTTAAGACGGTGTTATTCTTTCCAGTTGAAAAGACTGTTCTCTAGCATGGGCAGAAAACAAAGTCTGTTTTTTCCTTGATAAAGCAAATGAAAGTAAAGTGAAAAAAGCATTGCTGGAGCACAAATCTAGACAAAGCTGCTTCATGCTTAAGAAGAAAGCCAGCTGTGAAGCGATACTGGCCATTTACGGTCAGATGATGGCTTTCAGTGGCATCAGTTAAATTTAAAGATACCAAGAAAATTGTGTGGCATTGCATTAAAAAGGTTTTAGACTGCTCTTTGGATACAAAATGCAGTTTTCGTGTAACTTTTATCTCTCCAAGCTAGTGGAGAATAAGGCAATGATGTTTGTACTTTAGGGCAGACTGGGAGTTATGGTTACAGAATCCAAATCCATCCAAGCAAGAATTGGGTACAAGTTTTATTCATTTCAATTATGTCTTTTATATTGTACTTTTTAAAAGATTGATGTTTCCTTTTACCAAGAATTAGCTGCTATTCCTATATTTTATTCAATTCCAGTTATTATGTCCTGTTGAATTTTTTTTCACTACTCCTACCACTGTTCTTTCAGTATTCGCAAAAAAGCTCTCACAATATTCCATTCTGTGAGAAGTTTAGACCAAAAAGTGAGTGTAACTCTGATAACATTTATTTATAGAGCGGTTGGCTTTGATGAACAATGAACTGTTACTTGATTTTACTCTTGGTTCCAGGACATCAACATGTGCTGTCAAATTAAAACCACACAACTCACCTTCCTAAAGAGATAAGTGGTTTTCCTTCCTCTCTCTCCTGGACAGAGGTCAATTTCTGTTCAGATTAGTTTGTTTATTCCATGAGAATATGGTATTTAAAACACATAATTAAAATGTACAGTTTGAAAAGTTTGG
Organism: Nomascus leucogenys; assembly: GCF_006542625.1. Lineage (NCBI taxonomy): Eukaryota > Metazoa > Chordata > Mammalia > Primates > Hylobatidae > Nomascus > Nomascus leucogenys. The sequence goes on along the minus strand of NC_044387.1, from coordinate 38,224,686 downwards.
ACATGTGTATACACTTGTTTAACCATCACCACAGTCATTATAATGAGCACATCCTTTATCCTCAGAAGTTTTCTCATGCCATTTGCAATGTATTCCTTTCCTCCTGTCTCTACACTCCAGCCCCAGGCAACCAACGATCTGCTTTGTCACTGTGGATTAGTTTGTTTGATTTAGCATTTTATATCAAAGAAATCATAGAGTCTGTATCTTTTTTTTGTCTTGCTTCTTTCACTCAGCACAATTATTTTGAGATTTATTATGTTGTAGCACGAATAAGTAGTTAATTTATATCTACTGGTGTGAAGTATTGTATTGCATGGAAGCAACACAATTTATGTATCTATTCATGCGTTGATGTACTTGGCAAGTAAAGTTGCTATGTGGTGCTATAATTTGCATTTTCCTAGTGAATAATGATGTTGAGCATCTTTTCATGGATTAGTTGGTCATCCAGCTACTTTGGGGAAGTATCTGTTCAAATATTTTGATTATTTTAAAAAATTGGATTGTTTGATTTTTAGTAAGTTTCAGTAAACATTAGAGTTTTTAGAATTGTTTACACATTTGGTATACAGGCCCTTTGTGAGATATACGATGTGCAAATATTTTCTGCCAGTCTGTGGTTTGTCTTTTCATTCTCTTTCAATGACTTTCAAAGTGATATTTTTTATTGTAATGAAGTCCAACTCATTAATTTTTTTGTTACGGTTTGTTTTCATTGACATATCAGTAAAATGTTTGCCTAATTTCATGCCATAAAGATATTTTTTCTATATTTTCTCCCTGAAGATATATAGTATTTTGTTTTACATTTAGGTCTATTACTCATGTTGATCCAATTTGAGTTAATTTCTGTATATAGTATGAGGTATTAAGAGAGTTCATTTTTTACATGAATATTCAATAACTATAGCACTATTCGTTCAAAAGATTATCCTGTATGCACTGAATTGCTTTTGGACCTTTATAAAAACTCAGCTGTCCATATATTTATATGTCTGTTTCTAGACTCTTAGTTGTTTCATTTATCTGTCTGTCTTTACACAAGTGCCACACTCTATTATTAATGTAGTTTTATAATAAGCCTTGAACCTAGGTAGCTTTATTCCTGTAACTTTATTTTTCAAAGATGTTATGGCTCTTTATATAAGCTTTATAAATGGCTTTTTACATTTCCATATGAATTTTGAAAGAGATCTGTCATTTCTATTAAAAAGAAGACAAAAACCCCTGGAAATTTTACTGATTGCATTAAATCTATAGGTCAATTTAAGAAGAACTGACATTTTAAAACTATTAAGATTTCTATTTCATGCACATAGCATCTCTTTGCTTATCTAAGACATAATTTTTTCAACAATGTTTTGTAGTTTTCAGTGTATTAGTCCTTCACATGTTCCCAGAAATTTTTCCTGCTTCACTTATTTCTAGTTTCTAAAGGTAAAAGTTGAGATAATTGATTTCAGATCTTATTTCTTTTCTAATGCAGATCTTTAACACTATAAATTACTGATTTAGTGGCATGCATAAATTTCAGTATGCTGCATTTTTATTTTTATTTAAAAATTATTTGTAATTTATTTTTCATTCTCCCTTTGACTCCCTCACCATTCAGTTTTTAGAAGTACTTTAGCTAGTTCTCTCTCTCTCAATTTTTAATTTCATTGTGATCAAAAAATATACTTTGAATAACAAGAAATTTTTTAAAGTTTATAAAGATTTATTTTCTGGTTAAGAATATAGCCTATTTTGGTGACTAATTCATGTGCCCCTGAAAATAAGGCATATTTTCAGTTTTAAATAAAGTGTCTGCTAAATGCCAGTTGTGTCAATTTGGTCTCCTAAATGCCAATTATGTCAATTTGGTTGATGATGTTGTTCGGCTCTCCTCTCCTGTGTCTTTATTGACTTTCTATCTACTTATCAATTATTGACACAGGAGTATTTAAATTGCCAACTATAATTATGGATTTATCAATTTCTCCTTCCAGTTCTATTAGTTTATGTATTTTGAAATTTTGTTGAATTCTAGGTGGTAAAGCCAATTATCCTTAAATTATGATCAAATGATCCAGTTTCTTGGGAATGCTAACATTCTTGAATTTACATTTTCTATTGCTATGCCTCCAGATTAATCGCCCCATATGAAGAGATGCTTAGGCTAAGAGTATGCCCAGGATGGAAAAAGGGGACAAACACACAAAGTACCTAATAGCATTGTCTTCAAAGGACAGGCTCTGATAGCCGGTAGGATCTGTGTAGTAAATAGACTTCTATCTCATTTAGCCTTATTAATTTGGAATTCTGGGCTTCAGTCTTTTCATCCTTAGAATAAATAATAATAAGAATACTAATCTCTTAAGGCAATTTTGAAGATAAAGTGAAATAATTCTTATAAAACACACTGCATAGGGCTTGACACATGGTAGCTGTTAGTCTAAGATAATTGCTATTATCATTTGGCAAGCTGTACTTTTTACCCTTGTTTTATCTTTGACTTGCAATCTCCTTAGGAATTTATTTTTTAACTTTAAGGGTCTAGAAAACATAAACTACTCCTGGAAGTCACATACTAAGTAGAGGACTTGATGTCTGAGTAAAGTCATCCTTCATTGGTAGCCAAATACAGGACACAGTGAGTTTCAAGAGTGTCAGAGCATTTTCGCACTTTTGTCTAGCAAACCCCATTTAAATTCCAAGAGTGGGGTTGTCAGGATTAGATATGGATTTTCGTGAACTAATAAAATAGTCATAATATAAATACATATAGGAAATTTTCTATCAATAAATGTTGAATAATGAAAATATGTTAGTTGCTGCTGTTACAATATTTAGAAGAAGCACTAAATTAAATTAAATTAAAATTCTATGATTAAAAATAGCACTAGAATTTCTTGTGAAATATGACACTTAACATTAAAAAAAAGTCAGTGGCAAATGTTGCTATTATTTCACTTTTTCTCAAAACTTCCTCAATTACAATGGCTGCATTTTATAAATTATATTTTATTTAAAGCAGGAAAAGGTAAAATTAGGTTGAAAAACCTCATCTTTTATTAGAAGTCTTTATTGAGGGAAACACTAATTTTCATCGTGAATATCATTCAGCTGGAGGTGGGACTGAAGATTTAATTTGGAAAAATGTCAATAAAACAAAGGATTTCTCTCTGACCTCCTTTCCCCAATGGAAAAGATGATATCACTTCGAAGTTTCTTCTAAAACAAAGAATAACTTTTCAAAAGTTTCCTTTGAAATTGGAGTCAGTAAAGCTGAACAAAAATATCATAAACACACCTAATCTTTGTCCACTTTCAGAGCCTGTCCCAATTTCTGATGAATGCTACACTCAGAACCATTTCTCATATAAAGAGAACATTTGCTATTTATTGGAAAAAGTTCCATTTTTTTGACAATGTACTGTAATTCTTTGGGAGTAGGCTCCTAAATTGTCAATCTTGACATATGAACAATTCAAACGAATTAACAATAGAATTGTTTTATTAGTCTGTTCTCACACTGCTGTGAAGAAATATCAGAGACTGGGTAATTTACAAAGGAAAGAGGTTTACATGACTCACAGTTCTGCATTGCTGGGGAGGCCTCAGAAAACTTCCAATAATGGCAGAAGGCAAAACAGAAGCAGGCACCTTACTCACAGTGCAGCAGGATGGAGTAAGCACAAGCAAGGGAAATGCCGGATGCTTGTGAAACCATCAGATCTCCTGAGAACTCACTCACTATCATGAGAACAGCATGGGGGAACCGCCCCCATAATCCAGTTACCTCCACCTGTTCCTGCCCTTGACACGTGGAGATTGTGGGGATTACAAATTAAGGTGAGATTTGGGTGGGGACCCAAAGCCAAACAATTATATAAACAATGAAGTGGAATTTTTCAGATTATTTTCTTCAATTAAACTATATAAAATATATGAAGAGAAGAATATGTTATATCTTATCTTCAGGGTAAGTCTACAATATTCATTTTATAAATTAAAGAGTTAATGTTTTCATTTAAATTGTCATATTTATAACAATCCAAATATAGGCTACCAAGAAATGAACCTAATAACATATAAGCAAGAGTTTAGCCAACACACACACACACACACACACACACACTAATAAAACACATGGAGGAAGATGCAGATTTGTGGAGAAACATGCCATGTTAATAGTTGTTAAGAGAGATATAGTAATAATATTGATGTCACCAAATTGATTTGTATATTAAGCATAATTTCAATAATTCCAATATGTATGGAAGAACAAATAACCAGGGAGAATCATGACAACGTAAAGAATAAGATTTCAGAAGGGAGACTTGCCCCATAATATTTATTCATATCCATTACACAGATCAATCCCAAATGGATAAATAATATAATTATAAAATGATTTCTAGGAGAATGTCAAAATATCTTTAGGGGAAGGTTATAATAAGGTAAAAACACAAAATTTTAAAGAAATATATATTTAATTATGTTCACATTAATATTTTTCTCTTTGTCAAAAGGCACATTAAAGAAAGTATAAATTCAAATTACTTACAAGGATAAGATCCCTCCAAACAAATAACTGATAAAAGATTGCTGGCCGGGCGCGGTGGCTCACGCTTGTAATCCCAGCACTTTGGGAGGCCGAGGCAGGCGGATCACGAGGTCAGGAGATCGAGACCACGGTGAAACCCTGTCTCTACTAAAAATACAAAAAATTAGCCGGGCGTGGTGGCGGGCTCCTGTAGTCCCAGCTACTGGGAGAGGCTGAGGCAGGAGAATGGCGTGAACCCGGGAGGCGGAGCTTGCGGTGAGCCGAGATTGCGCCACTGCACTCCAGCCTGGGCGACAGAGCAAGACTCCGTCTCAAAAAAAAAAAAAAAGATTGCTATGCAAAATTATAAAGAATGTCCATAAATCAATAAGAAAAAGACATGTTCATGTCCTTTGTAGGGACATGGATGAAACTGGAAACCATCATTCTCAGTAAACTATCGCAAGGACAAAAAACCAATCACGCATGTTCTCACTCATAGGTGGGAATTGAACAATGAGAACACATGGACACAGGAAGGGGAACATCACACTCCGGGGACTGTTGAGGGGTGGCGGGAGGGGGAAGGGACAGCATTAAGAGATATACCTAATGCTAAATGACGAGTTAATGGGTGCAGCACACCAATATGGCACATGGATACATATGTAACAAACCTACACATTGTGCACATGTACCCTAAAACTTAAAGTATAATAATAATAATAATAATAATAATAAAATAAATTGAAGAATGAAAGAAAGACGACTTTTTTTTTTTTTTTTTTTTTTTGAGACAGAGTCTTGCTCTGTCGCCCAGGCTGGAGTGCACTGGCGCGATCTCGGCTCACTGCAAGCTCTGCCTCCTGGGTTCACGCCATTCTCCTGCCTCAGCCTCTCCCAGTAGCTGGGACTACAGGCACCCGCCACCACGCCCGGCTAATTTTTTTGTATTTTTTAGTAGAGAGGGGGTTTCACCGTGGTCTCGATCTCCTGACCTCGTGATCTGCTTGCCTCAGCCTCCCAAAGTGCTGGGATTACAAGCGTGAGCCACTGCGCACACTGTATTCTGTCCTGATTGAATTTAAGTACATGTCAAAAAATTATATTTCACAAGATAATTTATATGCAATTAATTTTGAATTTATTGTAATGATTTTTTTTAGTTTTGTGAGAGATAATTTCCATGTAAAATTCTTCCTTTTTAGGTATACAGTTCAATGAACTTTGACAAATTTAAGTGATGCCGTTGCCATCACAATCAAGATACATACATATAGAAAATTTCCACAATCTCCCTGATTCTTTCTTTGGGATAGGCTGTAGGCATGTGCAGTGGCCTGCCAGTGCTTGGGAGGGGCCTCATAAGCAGTGTATTTACTGGAATTGCACACATGCTCACTTGAGGCGCTCTTCCCTTACCAGTCTGAATGTTCCAAGGAGGTCATGTCAACAGTTAAAATCTGCCATTTTGCCTCTTAGAGCACACGTGTGAGCCCTCTCATCCAACTCCTGAGATCTTATCAGGAAGCTGCTGATCACCAGCTTCAGGTGTTTCTATTTATTGGGAGATTGTCTTTCCCTGGCACCAGTTGCAACCAATTATTACTTTAGAGAGACAGTTTAACAACTGCCTGACCATCACCCGATGGTTGCCTGACATTCCTGGTGAGCGGGGTCCCTCTCCACTCTGCTTATGTCTGACTAGCTATCTACTGTAACATTATTACAGGAATCCTTAAAAAAAGAGAACTCTCTTCAGCTGGAGCCAGAAGAGATGCAATAGGAGGAGTGAGCGTTTAGAAGTATAAGATGCACCTGTGCCTTTGCTGGCTCAAAGAGGGAGGAGGCAATATGATGAGGAAAGCAGGTGGCCTTAAAGAGCTGAGAGAAGTCCCAGAAAAGGCAGGCAGCGAGGAAATGGGGAACCTCAGCATTACAACTGCAAGGAATTGAATTCTGCCAACAATACTTCTCCCTTAAGAATTAAACATCAAATCTTCCCTCAGGGACTCCAGATAAGAGCCCAGGCCAAAGGACACCTTGATTTTGACCTTGTCAGACCTGGAGTCGAAAAACCAGCTGCACCCTCCTAGAATTCTTACTTACAAAACTGTAAGTCAATACATTTGTTCTACTTTGTTAGTTTTGTGATAATTTGTTACTGCAGCAATAGAAAACTAATAAATATACTGAACTTAAATATTTTTTCTTTATATCTTAAATTGAATGTTCAGCTACATAGTGACAATTATTCCATAAAAATAAATATTGATGTTGATTCGTAATATATTTTTTATTTAGGATACCCCTAAAGTGAGTTAGACTTTGCAATGAGGAACCAATAGGGTGATATGAAAACGCTAAGACTAATACCTTGTGCTTAAAATTCTTAATGTGATTTTTGTTAAATATTTACTCTTTAGTGATTTCTCCATTTGATAACTTTGCAAAATTTTTCACTTTTAAAAATGGGCAATCTAGAAATATTTTATTTCCTCTCGAATGGATTATGCAGATATTTTCCAATACTAGGCAAGCATAGAAGTAAAAATCATTATGATGAAGAATAAGTACACAAAATAGTTTGTTTATTATGAGTCATTAATTTTGAGGTTGTATAACATAAGAAGATCAGAAAAAATTGCAGTGACCTTTGTTAAACACTAACTTTGATCTTAAAATTTTTAACTCCATGCTCTCTGAAATAATAAGAAATGTGTAAATATATATCTTATGTTCTGGGTTAACTAAATTCCTTATTTTCTTCTCATCAATAAGTACTGTCTTTTACCTTTTTAAAGTGAATGAAATTAGAGAATAAAAATTGAAAGAAAATATTCAATAAGTTAGTGTGTATTTCTTACTAGAAAACCCTAAACAGCATGAAGGACTTATTTTAATTTTTACTTATTTTCTCATTGAACACAAACTGCAGATATAACCATAAATTTTTACTTTGGATTCTTAAATCTTCAGGACTTGCTATGATTGTTCATCTTTAGTATTTAAACTTTCTTTGGTGGGCAGGAGCTGAGAGAAATGTAAAAAAAAATAATAAACTTTGTCCATGTAGAAAAGGGAAACACACACACACACACACACACACACACACACAATCTCTAAGCTCTTGAGAAAATAACAATTTCCCCTGGATTTCATAAAAGAAACAGATGGACAGACCCTTAGGCTCAGGGTGGAAGTGATGGTAGGAGGCTGGGTGTGTGTATTAGGTGAGCTGAGCTTGATAAATCCTCTAGCTCTGCCTCCCAGGCTTTGAAACACTATTGAAATATCTGCAGAATTTTTCTATTTCTATTTTTAACAAGAAATAGAAATTCCAATTTGAAAAATAGGTCAAATCAATTTGGGTAAATAAAAAAATGTTAGACTTCTCTACCCATACAAAGCTACTGAAAGTAACCCCATGAATCAGAAAAAAAATCCTTTAAATTCTATAAGCAAATTAAAACTATGTAACTTATTCTGTTAACATATCATACAAGAATTGAAAGGAATAAGTAATCATTATTAGTTATGTGGTTTTTTTTACTATATGCCAAAATATTATTTTTTATAGTAATAAAAATTTATATTATGATAAACATTGACAAATTGATCAGTGCAACATAGAATAGAATCCAAAAACTAATATAAATTACAAATGATATAGTACTTGAAGAAATAATATATATTTAATATCATAAAGAAATTAAAAATCTTTGACATATGCTTACTTTATATTTGTATGAGAGACATATTTTTAACCTTTAAAAAAGTAATTATTTGATGGTAAGTTCTTTCCTGATACAACTACTATTGGTCCTACTATTACTCTGACTATATTTTTCATAAATATTACAAATTAGGCCTATTGAACTAATAGATACATGACATGTGGGAAAAGATCTGTGCTTCAATGAAAATTATGCATTATTTATGGCACATTTCACATTACATTATTTTGATTCTATAAGCTTCTTTGCAACTCTGTGAAGTGATAGATAACTAATAGAAATGCAAAATAGTTCTTGTCTATAGACATGCAACTGAATTGTTCCATGGAGAGATAATCCTTTCACTCTTAATACTCAAGGATGAGTTTTGGATCTATTTACAAATTCTTGCCAGTGTTCCTGATATATAATTGTGAGGAAACTGTGTAGTGCAATAACTGGTTCAAAGGAGAACCCCAAACCCACACACATTCGACCCAGCAATCCCATTAGCAATCCAAAGGAATATAGACTGTTCAACCATAAGGACACATGGATTCATAAGTTAATCACAGCGCTATTCGCAATAGCAGAGACATGCAATCAACCTAAATGCCCATCAATGGTAGACTGGATAGAGAAAATGTGGTACATATACACCATGGAATACTATGCAGCCAAAATAAATAATAAGATAATGTCTTTTGCAACAACATGGATGAAGCTGAAGACCACTATCCTAAGTGAACTAATTCAGGAACAGAAAACCCGACACCATCTGTTCTCACTTATGAACATAAATTAAACACTGAGTACATATAGACACAAAGAAAGGAACAATAGACAACAGGGCCTACTTTAGGATGGAGGATGAGTAGGAGGGTGAGGATAAAAAATCTACCTATCTTGAGACTAGCCTGACCAACATGGAGAAACCCCGTCTCTACTAAAAATACAAAATTACCCGGGTATGGTGGTGCATGCCTGTGATCCCGGCTACTCTGGAGGCTGAGGCAGAAGAATAGCTTGAACCCGGGAGGCAGAAGTTGCGGTGAGCCGAGATGGCGCCATTGCACTCCAGCCTGGGCAACAAGAGCGAGACTCCGTCTACCAAAAAAAAAAAAAAAAAAATCTACCTATCAGGCACTATGCTTATTATCTGGGTGATGAAATAATATGGACGCCAACTCCCCACATCATGCTATTTAACCGTAGAACCAATCTGTACATGTACCCTTGACACTAAAAAAAAAAAATTAATTAAAAAAAGTAGTGGATGTTTAGTCAGTTCCATATTTTGTGTTATACTGGGACAGGCTCAAATCCATGACAAATAGAATCTCCAAAGAGTGACTGTAATCATGTCTTACCTTCACACACACATAAAAGTCCTTCACTTCTCTAACCCTTATATCTGTTAACTGATGAAGAGTGAAGAAGAGCCTTGATCATCAATTAAAAATGACTTGAAAATGTTAGTAATTGAAAAAATGGCACCTCCTTCTTTAAAAGGCCAGAAGATGATCCTTTAATTTCAGGTATCTTATTGACTATTGGAGAAGAGGCAAATGTTTGCTTTGCTTACTAAGTAAATTTACCCATCCCTTCCAATCTGTGGCATAAACTTAGTGACTACTTCCAATGCAGATAAAAAGAAAAAAAATGAGAAAGGAGAAAAACCAAAAAAAGCAGTTTTCAAAATAGTTGAACATGTTTTTATAGAAATAATAAAAACACATTGAATATACAGGTCTCTAACATGAGTTGATTCTAGTTCTCTTCTCAGCCTTGTGAGGCAGTCAACTTTGCTACTGGCATCCAGGAGTCTCCTAGGATCTTCAATAGCTCAATACACCCAGAAAAACAGAGAAAGGGAGAAAGAGTGGAAGGGAGGAGAGGTTAGAGAGAGAGAGGGAAGTTTCTGAATCAAAGAGCAGAAGTGAGATATATTTCTGTCTACTTTAAGGTTATATTTACTTGTCATTTTTCTGGTGCCCCTTAGCTCTGTATTCAGAACCCCGTTTCCCCAGAGCCAACCATCAAACTCCCAAATGATATGCTAACTTTTCCTCTACCTTGTTTGTGTAAAAACTGGCTTTAAAGAAATTATCTGGCCTACCTTGTTTGACTGTTTGTCATAAGACTCCCATTCCAGAGAGGGTACTGTCCATACCCAGAAGGAAGGAATTGATGCTCAAGAGAGGCCAAAAGACTCTAGACACAGGTCGTGCTGGGTTTCCCCACTCAGTCTATTAGCATTAGATCATGCTTTTTGCCCAATAGTTTTTCTACATGGCTGTGCATACCTAAGCATAAAAATGGGCAATATTCCCTGTACCTTTGAGTCTATATTCTGAAGCCTCCTGTGTTACATAAAACTATGATCAAATACATTTTTATGTCTTTTTTCCTATTAATTTCCTCTTGTCAGTGATTTTTAGTGAACCTTGAAGATGAGAAGGGAAAATTTTTCTTTGGTCCATACAAAAGTAATTTTATCTTTTTTCTTATACATTAAAGACACATTCGTAGAAATTATTTCAGTATTAGAGCTATATCATTCTAAAGTAGATGACATTAAGACATATTTTTAGAAACACATTTAAATAGAATTTAATATACTTTAAAAGCATACATAGATGTCATCACATAACCTTGTTTTTTTTCTGCCTTGTTAATTACTGAAAAAGGAGAAAAATAATTAATTATAAATGTAAAAATTGATTTTAAAATTTAAGACAAAGTTCAATTTATGAATAACCATTTTGTTTTGTATTATTTTTAATCATATGTATGTGTGTGTATGTGTGTGTATGTATACATACATATATATATATATATACAGTCATATATCGCCTAATGATGAGAATTTTCTTTTGATGTGAAGCTGAAGCTATAGAACTGAAGTTGCAAGTTCTCTGTGTGTTTCATGTGTCTGTAATTGAGAAAAGCCTTTACTTCTTATTAAGAGTGTGAAATATTTTCTTATTTCTGCAGAATATTAAAAATTCATTAAGCTATCTTACAAAATAAAAAATCTGTTTTGATTGGTTTACATAAGTTAAAAAACACAATACTTAAGAATGTGCAATACTTAATATTGCATATTTTATTTTGTACCTTTAATTCATACTTTTTATGGCTGAAGAGTATTCCATTGTGTGGGTATAACACAATGTATTCATTCACTAACCTCTTGATTGACATTTTCATGGTATACAGGATTTGGCCATTACAAATGAAACTGCTATATGAATATTCATGTAAAAGTCTTTCTACTAAATAATGCTTTCCTTTCGTTTAGATAAATAGCTAAGAGTAGAATGGCTGGGTTGTATGGTTGGTGTACATTTAACTTTTAAAGAAATTGCCATTTCCTAAAATAGTTGTACTAGTTTACAATTTCACCATCACTGTATGACAGTTTCACTTATTTCATATCTTCACCAAAACGATGTTCTTTCTTTTGACTTTTAGACATTCTTATGGGTGTGTAACATTATGTAATTGAAAGGTTTATTGTCATTTCTCTGAAGACAAATGATTTCAAGTATGCTTTCAAGGGCCTGTATGCCAACTATACTTCATTGGTGGGGTGGTCTAACTTGTTTGTTTTTTTTTTTAGTAACAGAGTTTTGAAAGTTGTTTGTAGATAATAAAGCCTTTTTAAAGATTTTGTAACTTGAAATTATTTTTTCCAAGTGTATTTTTTCTCTGTTCATTCTCTTACAAGTGATTTCTGAAAAACAAGAGTTCTTAATTTTGACAAAGTGAAATTTGTTAACATACACCATATGAATTATTTATGTAGTATTATATCTAAGAAAATTTTGTCTAACACAAGGTCACAATAATTTCATTCTTTTTTTCTAGATGCTTAATTATTTTGATTTTTAAATTTAGTTCTATAATTCATTTTGGGTTAATTTTTAATATTATGTGTTATTGGTCAAAGTTCACTATTTTTAATATGAGCATTAAATCGGTCCAGCATCATTTGTTAAAAAGATTTATTATGTCCAGTGAATTATTTTTGAGTCTTTGCCAACAATCAATTAACCTTATATGTATGGGTCTACTTCCGAACTGTCAAGGCTGTAACACTGACTGATTTTTTACTTTATTGTTGCCAATACCAAACTGTCTTGTTTACTGAAATTTTATCATAATTCTTGAGGTCAGGTAATGAGACTCATTTCACTCCGTTTTTTGTTTTCAAAATTGTTCTTGGAACAAATATTTGGCAAAAAAATATTCTAGGTGACTTCCTTTTCCATATAAATTTTAGAACAAACTTGTGAATTTTTATAAAAATGCATGCTGGGATTTTGATTGGTAGGTATTGCATTGATAGATCAACTTGTGGTGATATTGTTCCACTTATTTAAGCCTTCGTTAATTTTTTAAAACAGTGTATCATAGTTTTCAAAGTATGATTCTTGTACATCTTTTGTCATATTTATACCAAAATTTTTGTATATTATAATGCTTTAAAATGGTACCTTTTAAAAAATTTCAATTGTATATTGATATAAAATAAAATTTACTGTGTATATTGATCTTGTATCCTACTACCTTACAAAACCTTCTTATTATTTCTAGTATCTTTTTGTAGATTCCAAAAAAAGTTATGTAGATGATTTGCATGACTAAAGATGCTTTTATTTCTCCTTGTTTAAACTAAATTTATTTTGTTTTTTTCTTGTCTTATTCTACTGAATAAAACCTCAAGTGCAATGTTGAATAGAAATAGTAAGAAAAAAAAACTTTGCCTTTTCCTAGTGTGAGGTTAAAAGCATCGGTCTTTAACCTTTGAATGTGCAAAAGATGTTAGTCTCTGATATGCTAATGATATGGGTATTATTATTTAATATTTTAACTTTTATTTTAGGTTCAGGGGTATATGTGCAGGTTTGTTTTATAGATAAACTCATGACTTGGGTGTTTGGTGTACAGTTTGCTTAATCCCCCAGTTACTAAGCATAGTACCCAATAGTTTTGTTTTTGTTTTTTTCCTGAAGCTCTCCCTCCTCCCACTCTCCACCCTCAAGTAGGCTCCAGTGTCTGTTGCTCTCCACTTTCTATGTGTTCTCATTATTTAGTTCCCACTTATAAGAGAGAATGTTCAGTATTTGCTTTTCTGTTCCTGCATTAGTTTGCTAAGAATAATGGCCTCCAGTTCCACCCATGTTCCTGCAAAGGATATGATCTTGTTCTTCTGAATATAGATATCAAATTTGTTGAGCAACATTTGTTGAAAAGACATCTCTCCACTGAATTTCTTTGGACCTTAATCATGGAAATTATGGAAAAATATTTTTAATATTATAATTGGTCTGATTTTTTAAGCCAATATTTAAAAGTCAAATGTCATGAAAAAATTCAGATCACTGCTGTTAAAAACAAGTGTTACAATAGCAAGCCCACCTAAATACAAAAGGTTCCAGGTGAATATTACTACTCTGTTTAAAAGGGGCATGCATCCTTCTGATTGCCTAATTATTATCATTCTTTATTGTCTCTTGATAATAATGGCAAGAACCAGTTTTTATTTCACATCATGCCTTATTTTCTTAGAGTAGAATAACATATTTAGAGAAATATTTTTAACATAGAGTTCTTTCCAAAATAGAAACTTGAGACTAACAGACTGTAAAGATTTGACATTTCAGTAGAACTGGGAGAGGTAATTTTTTGTTGTTGAAAGAAACAATAGTTCTACATATTCAATATGCAAATAATATCTGTGTAATTTCTTTCTACTGTAGTAGGAATACTTAACATGAGAGCTACCCTCTATAATTTTTAAGTACACAATACAGTATTGTTAACCCTAGGCATAACTGAAAGTATACCCATTGAACAACTCTCCATTTCCCCTCCTGCCTCACCTGCCCCTGGTAACTACTATTCTACTCTCTATTTCTGTGAATTAGACTATTTTACATATCTCATATAACTGAGATCATGTGGTGTTTATCTTTCTATAACTAGCTTATTTCACTTAGCGTGATGTCCTGCACGTTCACCCATTTTCTCATGTATGACAGGATTTCCTTCTTTCTAAAGGCTAAATAATATTCCATTGTTTGTATATACCACATTTTATATATTCAGTAATCCATCAATTGACATTTAGGTTTTTCCACATCTTGGTTATTGTGCATAATGCTGAAATGAACATGGGAGTGTATAAATCTTTTCAAGATCCTCATTTTAATTCTTTTGCACATACTGAGTATACACTCAGATTTGAGATTGCTGGATCATAGGATAGTTCTATTTTCAATTTTTTGAGGACTCTCCATATTGTTTTTCACAGTGGCTACACCATTTTACATTCCCACCGACACTATACAAGAGTTCCAAATTCTTACATCTTTGCCAATACTTTTCTTTTTTTTCTTTTTGATAATAGCCATCCTAAAAAGTGTAAGATAATATCTCATTGTGGGTTTTATTTGCATTTCTCTGATCATTACTGATGTTGAGCATATTTTTATATACCTATTGGCTATTTGTATATCTTCATTTGAAAAATGCCTATTCACATCATTTATCCATTTTTTAAAAAGATTTGTTTTTTTTTGTTTGTTTGTTTGTTTGTTTTTGCTATTGAGTTGTATAAATTCCCAACATGTTTTAGATATTTATGCCTTATCAGATATATGGTTTGGAACTATTTACCCCTTATCAGATATATGGTTTGGAACTATTATATTTTCTCCCATTCTGTAGGTTGCCTCTTCACTATGTTTATTGTTTTCTTGACTATGCAGAAGCTTTTTGGTTCAAAAAACTCCCACTTGTTTGTTTTTGCTTTTGTTGCTTGTGCTTTGGTGTCAAAATAGAAAAAAAAATCATTGCCAAAACCAATTTATCTTCCTTTCCTGATACTTCTATAATGCATGAATTGGCTTCTTTGTGGTTTCCCATAAATCTTTTAAGCTTTTGTTACTCTTTGTTACTTTATTTTATTTTTATTCCTCTGATGGATAATTTCAAATGACCTTTCTTAGACTTCACTAATTCTTTCTTCTCTTTGATTAAGTCTATTGTTGAATTCCTCTGGTTAATATTTTAGTTTGTTTGTTGTATTTTTAGCTCCCAAATTGGTTTGTTCCTCTTTTATAGTTTTTTGTCTCCTTATCAATATTTTCATTTTGTTCATGTGTTTTCTTATTTCATTTAGTTGCTTATCTGTGTTATCTTGTTACTCACTAAGATTCACTAAGATGATGGTTTTGAATTCTTTGTCAATTCATGAGTATCCATTTCTTTAGATTGGTTATTGGAGATTTATTTTGTTCCTTTGATGGTATTATATTTTCTTATTTTTCATGGTCCTTGTATCTTTGTGTCAATTTCTGTGCATTTGAAATAGAAAACCACTTCTCACAGTCTTTACTGACAGGGAAAGATGTTTACCATTCAGCTTTGCTAGGGATTCTGGGAATCTCTAGAACCCTTTATATAGATAGGTCTTGTCTGGATTTGTGCACGTGGATTTATAATGAGAGATTTTCTGGTTGTTTTTGGTTCTCCTCCTCCTCCTCCTCCTCCTCCTTCTTTTCATCTTTCTCTTCCTCCTTTTCTTCTAAAACCTATAATCTCTTATTCCCTCTAATGTCTGACCAAAGTACTGCTGTCTGAGACGTTGGAGGCATACTGTACTCCTCTTCTTCCCTCCCTGTGGAGAAGCCTCAAGTTATATGCCTTCATCCAGTCTTGCAGAGCTGTGTCTAATGCAGCAAGATGCCTACCTGTTTTCTTTGTTCCTAGCTGTCTCCAGGCATCCAAACTATGCCTGTTTCATCAGTACTAAGAGTGAGGTGAGAGAGAAACTAGTTCCTTGGATAACACACCAAATGGCCAGAATGTTGAAGGCATATTTCACCCTTCTTCTTTCTTCCTTGTCGAGAAGCCTCAGGTTCTGCACCTTCTCCGCTTTCTTGCACAGCCATGTTGGATGCAGTAAGCCACCCACTCCTTTCCTCTCTCCTTAGCCGTTATTGGACATCCAAACTATGCCTGTTCCATCAGCACTCCAGATGAGGCAAGACAGAAGCCAGTCCCTCCTTCGGGCAGACTACCAAGAGCCTGGAGACATTAGATGCATACTTCCCTCTCTCTTTTTCCTTCAGGAAGATGTTACAAGACAAGATGATTTCACTGGGAGCTGAGTTTTGCCAGATTTGGGGAAATACTGATGCAGGTAAAGCGAAATTTCTCTTCTTACCAATTTCAATGTAGCTGTTATTAATTTTGTGGTGGTCCAGGCTACTGCACCTTCTTAACAAAATTCTGGACTTCTTAAAAGGGTATTTTGGTTTGTATATTATTTTTAAATCAATTTTTCTGTGAAGGGTAAAGCCTGAGACTTCTTATTCTGCTGTCTTTCTTATGTTCTCCACAAAATAATCTTAATCAACATATTTTATTTAATATGCTTTTCTTCTTATTTAGTTTAAAACTTCTTTTTGTCCTTTACATTTTTTATTTCTTGCTTTCATATTTAAATGATCTACTTTAAAGCCTATTAATGCGTTAGAGCTAATGAATGTTGTATGCAAATAAAATATATTATTATATGCATCTGCTTTCTATTTTTTTTATTCTTAGGATGTTTGACATTTTCAAGTAAATTTTTTTCCCTAAAATCACATGTAAAATCAAGGCATAGAAATGCAATAGTAGTATGCAAATTATTTATAAATATAATAAGAAATGGGTAACAAAAAGAAAAGAATAAACATAAGCAGTAAATTAAGTAAACTGTAATGACTAAGAGAAAAATTTCTTCTAATTATTTCTCTAATTATAATGTTTTGCTAAAGATAATGCTATTAGAATTATAAAAGCTGAAATCAGTAGCACATAATGTCAATAAATTATTTTGTTTAAACCCCAGAACATCATTTATTGAAGGCTGATACTCATGCATAGAAGAGTCAAAGTGTGAATATATGCACCCTTCTATATAGATTCTGCAGAAAGATATGCTTGGGTCATGACTCAGGTGAATTTACTATGAAACTTTGTCTTTGGTAAAGCATCCCATTCTTGGCTCTTCCATATATATATATATGGTAAGTTTGGGAGTGGCCTTGCTAGTAAAGAATAAATTATTTACTTGGTTCTAGCTATTTACAAAGTTGCTGGTGACTAATTGCTGGAAAGAAGCTGGGACGTTCTGTGGCCCCTCCATCTTATATCCCCTCCCTTTGGTTCTGTAGGAAATTGAGTTCAGGAAATCTACTAG
Organism: Nomascus leucogenys; assembly: GCF_006542625.1. NCBI lineage: Eukaryota > Metazoa > Chordata > Mammalia > Primates > Hylobatidae > Nomascus > Nomascus leucogenys. The sequence continues at coordinate 38,207,177 of NC_044387.1, read as the reverse complement.
GAATAAAAATCTTACTTTTTATGCATGTGCATTTTTTTTCCAGACAATTTGGAGAGAATTCCCTGAAACATTCACTGTGCAATTCTACTTTCTTGAATACTTACTATAATTAAAGTTCATTTCTGATTTACATAAAGACCAATCAGCATGCTAGAGAATTTCTGCTTCAGGTAGTTATTCAAGAAAACAGTACTATGGAAGCTTTACCATCTTCACTTTGTGGATTTCATATCTATTTCTACCTGGAAAAGAAGAGAAAGATAGAGTACAAAATTGCAAAAGGAGTTTTTATAGGCAATGACTTGAAGTGTAGCATATTACTTCTACCTACATTCCATTGTCTGGATGTGGAATTCACTCATATGTGTATACTTAACAGCAAGAAAGATATAGCTAGTTCCCTTAAGAAAAGAGAGAGGTATTCACTCAATAGCTCGATAATTTCTGCCACGATGAAAGTAAGATATGCATTACAAAGTTGTTCTATTCTCTTTTCAAATAATTCTCATTTTAAATTGGTTGCTGAGACATTTCCTTGGAGCATAGTAACAGTTTCTTACTCACTCAACATAATTTCCATAATGCAAATGAAGGAAAATAACTGGTAAATATAGGTTATAGTGTTACTTGTTAAAAGTGTTTTCCACATACAAAATTTTATTTGCATATGGTGTCCTTTGAAAAAGAAGCAGTTAAGATTTTTTAATCTCTTAAAGTTAGGCATTTAAATCTAGTTAAATTCAAATTGTGATATATTTTATATAACATCTTCAAAATTTATATCAGTATAATACAATTTCAGTTAAAAATCTACTGCATACACACCACCTTAGGTCTACTCTATACAAGAAATGACACAAAAAATTCTTCTAGAGTTTGAAACTGTCAGAAAGATTGTTTTCAATCACATGCAGAGGGTTTAAATAATGAAAAAATGATGCTGTAATTTTTTATAATGTTTCTGAAACTGTTACAGCAAAAACACAATTTAAGAAGAAAAAAGATGAGAAAAATATTATTAACAACTAACAATAACAAATAAGAAATTAAGAAATACATTCATTTAAAATTTAATTATTTGGCATGCTTAACAAAAACTACAGTTCATGAACTTTTACCTACCTAGACATGGTTTATAATATTCTGTAATTATCAAAATATGTTTCAAAAATGTATTACTTATACAAATATGAGCTATCATTTGGTGAGTAAGACAGACACTTGTAGCTAAAAAAATTCATGTAAAGAGCATATGCATTTCCATATATTAAACAGTGAAAGGCATAACAGAAGAACTTTGCCACTTTACATGAAACATTTTGTTTCTAAACGTTTGAAAAGATTGAATTGGGAGATACAATTCAAGTTGATATTTGGTTGGGGACACGGCCAAACCATATCAATAACTTTATGTAAATTATTTATATTGATCATTCTTTTGTATCCAAATATATAAACACATAAGTAATATATGTCCTGTCTAGGTTTTGTGTGTGTGTGTATGTGATATTCACTGTAAAAACCTGGTAGAGATTGAGAGGCAAAAATCCTGAGAGTGTGAGGAACCACCTATGACTGTCCCCCTGGAGTTTTTAAGTCTCAGAGTTGTCCACATTGAACCTACAACAATGCATAAATCATAGTTCATGTTTTTCCATATAGGCCCAGGTTTCTTTGGACATTGCTGCTCTGGTATGTTGTGATTTTCTGTATTCACCTCTTGCTGTCTCCAATTTAGGGGACAGCTGTTTGACCTGTCACCTCACTGCTCTTATGGTCTAAGAAAACTCATTAATTTATCAATGTCTTCAGTTTTTTACTTTTTGGACAGAATGATGACTTCCATGCTTCTTACATGCTAGACTGAAAACTGAAAGCCATATGTGTGTTTTCAGAGGATAACTCTTTGTGAAATTATTTAACTAGTACGACCTACTGTCTGTGTAAATATCGCATATATTTACTTTATACAGTCTTCCTTACTCACAATGAAAATCTAAAATATTTATGGTGCTCTATATCAATTCATCACTTCTGTCAGTAAGAGAGAAAGTGAGAAAGAGAGAGAAATGAAGACATAGGCACGCACACACACACACACACACACTCACAGAAATAGAAAGGTTGAGAAATGGTAAATGTGTCTAAAACCCAGTACATTTGACCAGTTTCTAGGAAATAAAGATAAAAAATTACACTTATAAACAGTTTTTACATATACGTGTGTGTGTGTGTGTGTGTGTATGTTTGTACATATATGTTTAAAAGTATACCCGGTTACATAAAATAAATATCTAATAGATTCCACTGCATTTCTTTTTAGGGACAGAAACAGTGATCTTCCTGAAAATTGGATATATCATACCCATTGAAAATTTGACTCTAACCTATATCTCAACCTCAATTTTTTTTTACTCCTCACACAAAATTCTACAGAGAATTTCTCACCATTACCCAAAATTGCAATGCCCTTCTATAATTACATAGCTTAGAAAACATTCTTTTAACTTTTACAATAACCTTCAATCCCTCATTTTTCTTGCAAACTCCTACTCACCTCTCCAGGCCAAGATAATTTGTCATTCCTTTCTCATAATCAGCTTCCACAACCATGCTTTAATTTACCTCGTTTTTAACCCTTAACAAATTGTTAAAACACAGTGTATTAAACACATTGTTTAATAAACTCAAGTTATAATCTTTAACACATTGATTTATTTTGTTTGTGTGTATGATTTAACAAGTATTCCCTGAGACCTTAAAGGTAAAAAAACATTTTATTCATCTTCAGATTTATATGTAAGATGCAGAATCAGTGAATGTGAATTGTTAGAAAATGACTTTAATACTGTATTTTATTTTAAATAGCAGCTCTTCAGACAAAATAAGCGAATTTAATAGATACATTAAATAAAAATAAAATTAGTTATTGTCTAGACTTCTTTATATATTCCCATCATGTTTAGTACAATGATAATCTATGATTATCATCATCTTTGTCATTTCCATGGGTATATTTCCACAGGCATATGGTCTTTGTGGGTGAAAATACAGTTATATCATAGTGTGTTTTTTTTTTTACAAGTTATTCTCTGTGTTTCAAAGTTGTAGAGTGAATTGGAAAATCCTTCCCTGAGCACTAATTACACTACATTCATATATTCAGTACATCAAAAAGCACATTACATTTTAATTCTTCATTTGCATGTCTATTTCTCTACTGGATTAAATTTATTCAAATAAAGTCAGTGTCTTTTTTTTTTCTTTAATTCTCAGAAACTACCTGGAATAATGTAATCACTCATAAAATGATTTTTAAATGAAGGAACTCATGAATAAGTAAATGAATGAATATTCTTGAATTACCTCTCAAGATTTCCATTTTGAGTCACTAAACTTACGTGCTAAAGAAAATGTAGTTTCAAAAGGTCACTTTAGAGAACATTATAAGATTACAGCAAAGACACTTACTATGAAAAAAAGTCTTTTTTTGAGAAAATAATGTTGAGTTTTAAAAGTGTTATTTACCCATATAAAAATTATGGCTTTTTATTTTATGTGTATATGTGTATGTGCATGTGTTGGGAGAGAGAGACAGAAAAACAGATAAACAGAGATTATTGAAATAGATAGAAAGACATTGAGACCAGAATTTTAAAACTCAATCAAATACAGAGTGACTGAGAGGAAAAGCAAGGGTGAAGGTTGTAACACTGTATACAGATGACGTGGGAATTTAAACAAAGGCCAAGGGGAGTTTGGAGAAAAATAACATTACCACAAATGGATATTTTTGAGAAGGAGGAAAATTTCTGCTAAGGCAAGGAGATTTTGCATAGATTCTGGAAAGAGCATGAGGATACAGAATAATTTTTTTTTCTGTGTACACCATAGAATGGGGCTTCAGAGGACAATAGATATTCAGATGGAGATAGCAAAGTCAGGATTGAAAAGTCAGTGAGATAAAAATTTAATCGGTAGAGGAATCATAGTATTGGAAAGGATACCTAATTGGAGATTATTTTATTTGTGAGAAGAATGATAGAGATTAATGGAATTGTACAGTCAATGAGTGTTAATGTTTCATCTGCGTGAACATATGGCCAGAAAATGTTGAAGACAGATGCTATTAACAAGTCTGCAATGTCTGCTAATGGTAGCAAATAGAATCATGATGTAGTGCTTTTTTATTTTCCCTGGAGGAATTTCTCCCCAGATGGTTTGGGTAGGGTTCCAAATAGATCTTAAAATTAAACGTGTGCTGATAAAAATTGCATCACATTTTAAAGTTCTCAGTTAGGTATTTTCAGCCATTAGTAACCTTTTATCAAGAACAATGTTCAGACATGATATGGTTCAAGTTTTATTTCTATTTATCTTCCACAAAAACTATTTAGAAAAACTAGATATTTAAGTATGACACACTTCTGCCAACAGAATTTATAACTACTAATGCTAATCCTATGAACATCGACAATTGCTTACAAAAATTATTTTATTATCTTTATATTACTACATGAAAGAAGCCAATCTAAAGAAAAACAACATGCTACGTGATACTAATATGACTTTCATAAAAACAAATTATAGAGATGGTAAACGGATTGAGAGTTGTCAGTGTTTAAGGGTTGAAGTGGGAGGCAGTTAAATAACTGAAACACAGGGAATCTTTAGGATAATGTAATTATTGTGTTTGATACATAATGTTAAATAAAAAGTATTATTTTTCAAAACACATAAAATTTTACCGCACAATGAGTACACTTTAATATATGCAATTAAAAAAAATTTAAGTAGTCGATGGAACAGAAATGGAATTCAAAATTTGTCCAGAGAATCTAAATGTAATATAACTGTATGAAATTAATAGAATGAGGGATAAGGTGTTGATGTTAGTAGCTCTGAAAGTGAATAGAATGTATAAGACTAAAGGCAATGGGAGCTTTAGATAAGCACTGTATACTAGTTGATAAAACTATTACCTATAAGGGTGCAGGTCAACAATTTTACAAACATTATACATATATACAGGCATTGGTCAGTTTAGCAAATGGATGGCAGATGTTGGAAGCCATGTTTCTTACATTTAGAATGGGAAGTTACAAATAATCAATAGGAAGTGACTAGAATGATAATCCATGTGGTAATAGATTAGACATCATTATAAATTCATGTTTAATTTAATATACACATTGTTACATATAGAAATATTTATAGATGTTTGTATATACACAGGTTTGCACGTACATACATACGTGTGTGTATGTATATATATATACGTATATATATGTATATATATGTGTGTATATATATATGTATATATATATGTGTATATATATATATATGTGTGTATATATATGTGTATATATATATATGCTTTTGCTCTGGTAGCTGAGGTCTAGAAGGAACATTACCCAAATAGCAACAAGCACACTTAGTTGCCAGTTCCTGGTTTCTAATAACATTATTCAATTAAAGGAATCTGTACACCTTGGAGAAAAGCTGAATCTAGCACTGGATTGGAAATAGGCAAGATGAGACTGGAGCATCTTGTATGCCTGAAATTAGGCTCAGGAAAGGAATAAAAAAGAAACATCATACACACACACACACACACACACACGAAGATCTCAGTATGTCAAAAGAATACAGGGACCTAACAAATGCATTCCAAATGAGCAAAGTTGGAACAATTTAAACAGCAAGATAATTATACATTCAATTATAGCCATAAAATAAAATAAATATATTTGAGTGTATCATGATATAAATAAATGAATGAATATATAAATAAATGGGGGAGAACAGACTATTATGCAGAAGAATTCCAATAATCAATCTGCCATTAGTAGATAAAGCATAACTTTCTACTTTTTAAGTGTGGGCTGCACATAAAGGCTTCTTTCTAAAGGATACACTACAGAAAGAGAAAAAAAGAGTAGAATTATAGCAGAGAAATTTACAAACACTACTTTAACTCAGATAATCAACGTTAAACATGAATAATTATTAGTCATATTGATAGTGTGTAACCCTGATATGATGTAATGAGAATGGCACTTTACTTCGTTTGTCCTCCTCCTCAAAACATATTTCTCCAGTCTAATCATCAGAAAAATATCAGACAAATGTCACTTGAGGTATGTATTAGAAAATATCTGATCAGTAATTCTCAAAACTGTCAAGGTCATCAAAAGTAAGAAAAGTCTAAGAGGTTATGACAACCACAAAAAGCCTAAGGAGGCATGACTACTAAATATAAGGTGGTATCCTGCTGAGATCTCACATAAAAAGTCCATTAAATAAAAGTGGAAAATTTGAATAAAATATAGACTTTGGGACCGGGAGTGGTGGCTCACGCCAGCACTTTGGGAGGCCTAGGTGTGTGGATCATGAGGTCAGAAGTTCGAGATCAGTCTGGCCAACATAGTGAAACCTCATCTCTACTAAAAATACAGAAAATTAGCCGGGTGTGGTCATGTGCACCTGTAATCTCAGTTACTCAGGAGGCTGAGGCAGGAGAATCAAGTGAACCCGAGTTTCACAGAGGTTGCAGTGAGCCAAGATCATGCCATTGCACTCCAGCTCCAGTGATAGTGCGAGACTCCATCGCAAACAAACAAACAAAATATATAGACTTTTTGTTAATAATAATGTATCAATAGTGGTTTGTAAACTGTGACAAATGGATCTATCTATTGTAAGATGTTAATAATACGGATGTGTTAGAGGATGTTAATAACACTGGAGTAAAGTATACCAGAGCTCTCTGTAGTCACTTCACCATAATTCTATAAATCTAAAATTGTTTTAAATTTAAAAAAATTAAATTAGTTATCCTTCCATACAACATACACAAAATTAATTGTTGATGTTTTGTAGACATAAATGGGAAAGTTAAAACACTATTGTATTTAGAGGTGTGCATTTAGAAGTAAACATAAGAAAATATTTTCACAACCTTTCAGTAAGAAAAGACTTAGTAAATGGTACAACAGGAAGCACAAACAATGAATGTAAAACATTGATAAATTATAGTATATTACAATTCTGTTAATCAAAAGAAAAGATAAAGAGAATAAACAGGCAAGCCACCGAGTGTGAGAAGGAAATGTAAACAGGCTATATAAATACCTTTCAAAAATTAATAAGAAAAAGATATATGACTCAATAGAAAAATGAGGAGAAGCTGATAGGTACATCCCACATGAGTGTACTCAAATGGCAAATAAGCATGTGAAAATGTATTCCTTATTGTGGAATGCAAATTAAGACAAAAATAAAATACTGTTATAACCAAATAGAATGGTCAAAGTGAAAAAAGATGAAATAATACCTAGTATTGGAGAGAATATGGGGCATTTGGAATTCTCATACATAATGGTTGGGAAAATAAATGACACAAACACTTTAGAAAACTATTTGTCAGTAACAATCAAAGATGAAAATATCCATACTATATGATACACAATTATTTTCATTTTATATGTAACAGAAATGTACAGCTATTAGCATAAAAAGTTGTGACAAGGTATTCACAGCAGAAGTATTCCAATGCACAAAAAATTAAGTATCTAATGATCTAAAATGGATAAATGCACTCTGGTATATGCATATAATTCAATATTATACAGCAATAAAAATGATCAAATTATTGCTATATGCAGCAACATAGATCAAACTCAAACAAAAAAGTGTTAAAAGAAAGAAGCCAGACATAAAAGTTTAAGTTTTTTATGAATCTAATAGAGGAAAAAATTATCAGAAGGGGCAAAAAAGGGTACTTATTGTGCCATTTATACATTGTTCTCCTTATAAGTGCTGGTTATGGGCTTTATTCATATGTGAAATTCATTGAGATACACCTTCACACAATTTATAGTCTATAAAGACAGTAAATATTAATTATATGGTATTTAGAACAGAATAATATTAAAAATCCTATACAGTACTTTGTAAAAACTTAAGAGTTTTGAGCACAAGCTTTTAAAAGAAAATAAAGATCAAATGTATATGAGTTGTTTTCAAACAATATGAGAAAATATTAACATAATAGCTAAATAAAATATAAGGAAAAAACTTTCAATAAGGACACATACAGTTCTTCGACTCCGATTTTTTTTCCTCAATGAATATATTAGTTTATTTTATATTAGTTTCCTATCTGCTGTAACAAATTTCCACCGTTAGTTGCTTAATACAACATAAATTTATTATTTTAAATTTCTGGAAGCCAGGCATTTTAAAAGGGTTTTGCTAGGCTTCAAGGTGTCAAGACGTATTCCTTCTGGATGCTCTAGGGAGAATCAATTCTCTATTCTTCAGCTTCTGGAAGCCACTATTTCTTGCCACAGGACATCTTCGTTCATCTTTAAAGCCAGAAGTTTATCATCTTCTCATCTCTCTCCAACTCTGACCCTCCTCTTATGAGGATTCTTGTGATTACATTGAGCCCACTCAGATTATCCAGGGTAATCTCATTTCAAGATATTTAACTTAATCATATTTTGAGATTCTTTTTGTCTGCCTTGTAAGGTATCATATTCACAGGTCTCCTGGATTAGGATGTGGACATCTTTGGGCAACCATTATTTTGCTTACCACAGTGAATAAAAGATATAAATCAAATAAGCAAACTATTGAAATTAAATGAAGCAAAGAAATTAATTTATGTCTTCATTATAATATTTTTTCAAATATTTGTAATGTTGTAATAATTATCAGGTAAATTAAACATTGGACTCTGTTTAGTGTTAGGCTGAAATTCTTCCTAGATTTCTTATGTTCCTGCATGGTCTGGGCCTTCTGAGCAAAAGGAATTGCAAGAATATTTGTATTACAGACAACCTTGGAACTAAAGAGTCTCTCCTTTTAGATAGAGGCCCCAAGAATAATTTGGAAATGGAAAGCTTTCTTCTTCTCTTCCTGGAAATACTTGCATATTTTCTGGGGTAATAATTCTAGCAATTGGGGAGTGAAGAAACAATGTAAGTTGTGAGCTAACATCTCAAATCCTTAACGGTTTAGAATTTAACATTTAAATTTTTATCATTAGCCTTGATACTATCTCTGTTGTGTTTTCCTATCGTGCAATAAAACTAGATAAGGACTTCCTTCAGAAAATTATTCTGGAGAATTGTTATGTAAAGATGTTTTATACATTTTTGCACTTGAGATGTTATTCCAAGACCATGAACTCCCCAAATTTTTATTACAAATAAACTTTTGTTTCTTATACAAAGGTAAAGTGGTGAGATTTCTAATTTGGGATACAGCAGTTCAGTCATCCTCTCCCTAAGCAGATACTTAGATTTTAGAATTAATTTAGACATGCTTTAGACATTGTATATTCTAAAACAAAAAAAGAAATTGTATTTTGACTTCAGTAATAAATAAATATGAATTAAATATTCTTCTCCTCAACCCGACACATAACCAATTTTATAATGCAAGTCTACCATTTTTATTTTTATTTTTCAGTACTCTGTGAGTGTATCAATACCTAGCTAGACATCTATCAATCTAATATATCTATACCTACATATCTGTTTCTAATAGAAGATTAACTATTTCTTTTTCAAAATTATCATTACTTTAATTTGTTGATAATATATTTTGAAATGTCAAGTAAAATTGAAAGTGATATTTTAATTTTTGAAAAAATGAATTACAAAATAATTTTAATATACACATAACTATTTCTCACATTATCAATTTTTTTCCTCCCTCTATTACTACTTGACTCATTCAAAACTTTATGACATTTTTCCTAATGCATGGCAACAGTTTCTATCTGGTATCCCTGCTTCCAGTCTTAATTCATTAAATTCATTACTCATTTAGCTATCAGAATTGTCTCAGCTTTTCAATTTTTTAATTTTCAATTATTAAAATAAATTTTATAGTGTAAATTTGAGTTTTACAACATGATATGGGATACATATTGATTGTAAAATGGTTACTATATTGAAGCAGATTAACGTCTATCATCTCACAGTTTCTTTTTTGGTGACGAGAGTGTCTAAAATCTACTTATCCAAAAAAAAAAAACTACCATATAATTTTATTAACATTAGTGCTCATCTTATACATTAGTTATCTACCCTTGTTCTTTCACATGTCTGCTATTTTGTATCCTTTGGCCATGTACTCCCATTTTTCTCACTCTTAGCCTTCCCCACAGAGGTGAGCACCATTTCATTTTCAGATAAATATTAATGAAAATAATTTGCACACTTTATTTAAAACTATAATTTTTTTCAAACAAGTATCCCATTTATCTTTATAACAAAAAATACCATTTAGGAAAAAAAATTATTAAAATTATAAAGTGTGATGCTTTACATTATACTGACTTCAAATTAAATTATTTAAATTAGTATCTGTTTCATGTCAAGCAGAAAAATACTGTATGAAAACCAGAGAAAAAACACAGGAAAGCCAGTATGCTATTACTAAGGATTCTAAACATATTATGCTAAGTGAAGAAAATTTTAAAATAACACGAGATTTCAAAAGAATATAATAGCAATATTTTATAGCATAGTATAATTTATATATTTTTCTGCATAAAAATGGCCATTTATTTAGCAATTTACTACTCTATGTAAGAAAATAGTATATTTTTTCTGAAAAAATAAGCCATTTATTTTTTCAGTTTAGTGTTGTAAATGACTTTTTTCTCCATAATTAAATGAATGTAATTTTTAATACAATTAATGTGCCTGCATCAGCCTCTAGTTTAATTGCTAACTTTATAATGCACAATCATAATGTGACTGAAAATTTACTGCTTCATACATGTTTATGAATGAAGTAATCAGATTCACATATATGCAGATTTAAATCAGAGTAATTGTAACAATTTTTAAAAATGAAATCGATTAACTCCTCTTTTCATATTGCCAGTCTTTCTTCCATCTGTGCAAAAAAAAAAAATGAATTGGTGTCATAAATCTAGAGGCAGCCAAAAATACAAGCCCACATATAACATCCTACTTATGCAAATAGTGCATCTGCTGCTATATGAGCAGGCCAAAGAATATTTCCAACTAGACTCATACACCCACAATACTGTGAGAATTAAATCAATCAAAACCACATTCTACTAGAAATATATATTTAAAAACTTAAAATATTCATGCAATATAATTATGTACAACCTGCTTATGAAGTTTTTAATTACCCAGCACACATGAATGCCAACTTATGTTTGACCTTTCATTGGCCGATTGTCTCCAAAAAAACCTTTCCCCAAAAAATCCTATCAGTAGAATTTTGTTTTTGGAAAATGTTTTAACATATTAAATATCTTACTATATTAAAACCTTTCCATATTTAACTCCCAAAATTGTAAATTAAATCGAGTAATAAAATATCAGCTTTTTCTTATATTTAAATATTTTATAGTATAAATTTATCTTTTTTGTACATAAGAAAATCTTGGTTATAAATGTACCATGTTTTATTTTAATTTTTATGAACAATGTGATAAGCAATATTTAAGGTAAAAATATAAATAGGGCTTCGTTGTTTTAAAATTTATTTTACATGTTATTACAACCACAGTAGGAAGAAAAAAATTGTTTTTAATTTTTTTAATCATGTGGCAAGAAAGAAACACTCATTCAATAAATGATATGGTCTAAACTCAAAATGAAGTTTTCTGAATTCAGAAGCAAGGGTTTAAACTATGCTGTATGAAGCCTCTACATACACTTCTTCTATATTCAGTGTTTGCAAATTTGCTTATGCACTTGCTTAATAACAACAAACTGATTACTGTCTACCAAAATAAGTAATAAATTATTCGTAGGGTAATCAGATTCTAGTGCTTACTTGGCCATGAACACAGTTCAGTAGCAAATCATAATAATAATCACAAAATTATGTAATTTATAAAATTCCATTGATGCTGACTTTCTTTCTTTTTTTTTTTGAGACGGAGTCTCGCTCTGTCGCCCAGGCTGGAGTTTAATGGCACAATCTTGGCTCACTGCGAGCTCCGCCTCCGGGTTCACGCCATTCTCCTGCCTCACCCTCCCGTGTAGCGAGTAGCTGGTACTACATGCGTGTGCCATCACACCCCGCTAATTTTTTGTATTTTTATTAGAGACGGGGTTTCACCATGTTGGCCAGGCTGATCTCAAACTCCTGACCTCAGGTGATCCACTCGTCTTGGCCTCCCAAATTTCTGAGATTACAGGTATGAGCCGCCGCACCCTGCCCTGACTTTTTTTTAGAAACTTTTTGATATTTCTCTATACATAGTTATAAGATTGTTTACTATGATTGCTCTTAACCTAAGAGCATAACAATTTGACATCAATAACTGTGACAAGAGGTACAGTAGAAAATGCTGTAAGGGTAAAGCAGTGGAAGTAGGTATAGTTTGAAAAATGTAAAAGGAGCAGAGAGAAGGGTAGTTTGCCCCTCCACTCCAAAGTAGGATATATATCCATATATTGTTTCCAACAGTTAAAATTACTTCTCTAAAATAAACCGCAAATAAACAGCAAATAAGTGCCAAAATGCTGAATATTTCTCTGAGGTTTATAATTTTTATATTTAAATGTTATGTACCTATTTTTTATGTAGCTAATGCTTTTCAGGGTTCAAAATTCAAATGTTACACCATGGTATATTGTGGAAAACCCTCTTCCCAGTTCCTTCACACAGGTATCCTATTGTACCTAAAGGCAAACAATTTTATTAAGTTTTTTAAAAGAAATAGAATTCTAGACATATACATATCCAAGTGAGTGCATTTCTTTCTTTTCCTCCTTTTTATTATACAAATGGTATAATATAGTTCAATATTGGGAATATTTTTCATTTTTACAAATTGGCATTTATCTTATAAATCAATTGGAATGAATATATAAATACATCCATCATCACTATTGCTTATTTATACAGATCCATAGGAGCTGTATGTATGATATATGATGCCCAAGGGCTTCATTTTCAGTTCATGCGAAAGCTAGTTGCAAAAGCCAGAAACTACAGATGATGTATTCATCTGAGTCAAAATCATCTCTTAACTAAGCTATTCAAATAGGCTCTTATTGTTTCTCCATCTTTGCTCCTAAGAAAATCCTCATTCCTAGTCAGTCATTTAGAATTCTAAAACAATCATGTCACTTCTATGCTTTAAGTCATAGCATGGTTTCTCATTTTTTCTGCTTACAACTTCTATCTCATCACCCATTATTTTTGTCCTCTCTCTCCATCCTGCAGCCACAAAGACTATATTTATACCTAGTTGTTACGTATGAAGCCCCTACTAGTGTGTCGTGTTCTGTTTTAGATGCTTGGGTCACCGAAGAACATACACACAAAAACGGCTCTACTTTTAATGATGCATATATTCATATGGAGAAAGACAAAAATAAGCTAATATAAAGATAATTTGTCAGATGATAAGTGCTAAGAACGAGAATAAAGAGAGTAAGAGATGTATTGTTCTCAGGTTGTCAAAGGAAATTCATGTAGGCTCTGAGGCTGAGCATTCTAGGCTGAAAACAAAGCAGAACAAAGATTCTGAGACAGAAGCATGTTTTGTTTAATAAAGTACAGCCCACTGAATTTAGAAAGAGACTGTGGGTTGGTATGGGGACAAAGATGAAAGTAGGGAGCATATTAGGATGATACTGATGGAAAAGGAAAAACTGGTGAAAACAGTGGTGTCATGGATGTGCACAAGCAGTGAAGTGAGTGAAATATGATTGTATTTGTTGATGGTTGCATTTGCTAATGAGGGAGGTGTAAGAAATGATGGAGTAAAGATGACATGAAGATTCTGAACCTGAGCACATATAAGTTCCAGCAATTAAAGCAACATAGAAAGAATATGCTTTATTTTAGTTTTATTTTTTAACGGGGAGTAGTGCAGGAGCAGAGTTCAGTATTAGATGGCTATTAATTACTTAAATAGATTCAAAAAGAAAGTTAAGTACATGAGTAGAAATTTGATGGAGAGATCCGAGCTGTAACTATGATTTTGGAAATCCTCAGAATAGAGATGGTATTTAACGACACAGGACTAGATGGTTCTGTTTTGTGCTTAATACTGGTGTTGGCCTTTTTACAGGGTATATTTCTTCCTCTTAAGGTGTACCTTCCCTGGAGCTTCAGCCTAATGCCTGAGGTCCTCACTGAGGTCCCTCCACTCTTCCTGTCTAAGCTGAAACTTCAACATCTTCAGGAGTGTTTGACACCTAGTATATCTGCTCAGTTCTGAGCTCTGTAGCGACTCCATGGTTGTACTTTGGAAAACTTGTCATGTGCACGTGAATAATTTAATCTTAGATTATTAAATTATTGACTTTAATACCGCATGTTTAACTAAGATAATTAACATCAGAATATCATCTAAGATTTGTCTTGTGAAAAATCAAGTTTTACCAGAATCTTAATATGAATTATAAAGTTAATGATTTTATTGGGACAGTTTTAGAGATCTGATACTTATTTGTAATTTGCAAATATTCTAAGATGTTGGTCATTAGAGAACATATATGAATAAGTACATGTGGTAGTTAGGAGAGTGGAAATGAATACAAACTATTAATTGGTTGTTGCAGAATATTCTGACCTTACTGAATAAACACAGAATACATATGCGCACACATTCATAGAATCAGAAAGTCATGAAAAGGCTGAATGTAAAACAAAGAGCATGAGACACCCATGTTCTTAAATTCTATTAGTACTAAAACTTTCAGTTAACATTGTAGAAACATATATATTAGAGAATTATGAATAAACACAGTCCTTAACGTATACACAATCTGAGTTGATCGAAGGACACTGGCAGAAACATTAAAAAACTAATTGTGTGAGATATTTCACTGCAATTTTATAAGTTTCTTCAGTATAGTAGCTTTGTTTTCCTACTCGTCACAGGATCTGGGGCCATCTGTTTTTAAAATAATATCTTGCACATAATGGGAGATCTTTACATAAAATTTGAATAAATTAAGGAAGAATTAATTAGCAAGTCTATTCCTGCTATATGTCATTTAAGCAATTTTTTATTCATCAAAACATACTAATCAAGCTAATATTACATTAAATGGTTTGTATTAATGAAACCATGGGCTATTACTTAATTCCTGAAATTTAACTCTGCAAAAAAGCATTGATTTATACACTATACAAGGTAATATGCTGGTTCATTCTCTGGAACAAATTACAACTTAATTGAAAATAGTATGAATGCTAATAAGTATAATTCAAGTGAAAAGCCTTAAATTCCATAAGAATTAAGAACGTTTGGTAATTAATATACCAAACTTTTGGTATTTGAAAGTGAAAAGATGTGTTCCTTTAAGAAAAGTAATAAAGTTGTCAAGATGAGGAAGAATTAAACATACGTAATATTGGGCCCTAATAGATGAGTGATGATAACAGAAAGTAACGTCAGACAAGACAACAGAACAGTATGGGATGTTTTCAGGGAGTATTATTTAATCAACCTGGCGTTCTAATGATAGTGACTATGATTTAGCAACCTTACTTTGCCCTAATGTGAGTGGCTTATTAGAAGAGGCTGAGGTCAGAAGTGGGATACTAGTGAGCAAGCTACTGCTAGAGGTGATGAGGTAAGAAACAGGATTTTAACAACATTAGAGATCTCATTAATATAAACTAATGGAAAAATTTGCAGTACCATAAAATGTAAATCTCTCCAACTTTTAAATTTATAATTGGCAGAGAAGGAGAAGCTATTGAAGATCTTGATGCTTTGAAACTGTATGAGAGGTGTTGTAATCAAAAGAACTAGCTAGGAGAAAAAAGAAAATATATTTTGATGGTAGCTGTTGGATTTAGTTCTGGTTTAAAGTATTTAGACATGAATCTGATCCTGGATTTCAAATGGACCTTTACTGAAAATGTCAAGTGATATTCAGATGCATAAGATTGAACACTACAGCATCTTCTTTCAATAATTTGATTTACTCACCCTTATTTAAAGAATTGACTCTTTCTGTTATCAAGCCTCCTTTTCACCAATTAATTTAACTCAGGACAAAAAGTGGTGTTTGATATTTTCAACTTTAAATAAGTCAATTTTCCTGCATGCTTAAATATTCTGTTATCTTGGATTCTAATGAAGGACCTATAACTACATATTTAATATTTGGTAAATTTATACAGATTTAACATATTATTGAAATAAGATTGTATAAACTAAACAAGAAAATAGACTAAAAATACTGTCTCAAAAAGAACAATTCTTGCTATGCTTTTCTTATATTTATATTTTATTCATGTAAGCTGTTTTCTATCCTGGAAATATCATCCTCCTACTCTCCACCTTCTTTTCACCCTTCACTCTTGTCTTTCAATGCTCAGCTAAAATTAAACCCCTCAAACAGGCTTTCAAAGCTCAGTGTAGAATCATCTGTTATTTCCTGCTTCCTCAGTATTAACTTTTTATATATTGTATGTCTTGTTATATGTATAAATGTTTATTTCCTAAATCACCAGTACACTGTAAACTCTATGAAGTTAGAAGTGTAAAATCAACACCTAATTTGATATTTATTCATAATGAGAATTTAACATATTTTTGCATCAATAAATGAATATAGGTTAGCAGACCAGTAAAATACACATTTCACACGCTGGCAAGTGATTTATTGATCACATACCAATTCAAATACTGGAACATCTTATTTCAAAGAATATGAAGCATTTGTGGCAAATATTCACAAATTTGTTAGTATATTTTAATTCTTATTTTATAGCTCAGTTTTATTTTTGATAAATATACAAAACTCTCAAAATCTGAATATTCCGTTTGCAAGCTGCTCTTATCTAATAATCTTACTTTCATTTCCTTTTTACATCTTCTACCTTAACCATTAATTTTGCTATTTTTAATTGGCACAGCCATATTTTGCATCATTCTAGTTTGTGCCTATCATATGGAAATGCAGAAGTGTTATCTGTGACTATTTGGATTTTATAATTAATTTGAACTATTTGAAGTGATTTGTTCATGGAGTCATTGGAGAGGCATAATATTATTAAAAGCCAGATGTTGGCACATTTTACATGCTTAACAGGCACAAAACCATTTCCTAGTGGAAACATTTTAAAAATGGTTTTGGTTCCCCTGTACGGATTATCAATTCAAGTAATCTCACTTACTTTTCTTTTCTTACTTTACATGGGGCAAGTATATTGATACCTGAAACTTCATTTGAAAAATTTGGGAAAACATAGATCTTTCCGGCAAATAGACTTTACTAATTACACATACCTTCAATATCTTACTGGGAAATTGAAAGATATCTCAATTGTATTGCTTGAAAACCAGAAATGCCAAGTTATATTTCTCAATAAATAAAATTATCTCTTATTTTACTTTGGCCATTTATTATTTTACTTCATTACAATACACTTTTTTTTTTTTTTGAGACAGAATCTTGCTCTGTTGCCCAGGCTGGAGTGCAGCGGCGTGATCTCGGCTCACTGCAAGCTCCACCTCCGGGGTTTACGCCATTCTCCTGCCTCAGCCTCGTCAGTAGAACCACATTTGTAATCTTCATTTTTAACTGTGCATTTGCTTAAATATACCATAGTTGCTACACATGAACAAAAAAATCAAATGTTCTAAGTTGCTATCGAATGCAATTCTAAAATTAGCTTACTTCAAAGAGTGCACTAATTTGGCTAAATCATAGAAATGTCTCTTTTTAACAAAATATAGCACATTGGGGAAACATGATTTTTAGAACATTATTATAAGTGTTGTAGATATGGTCTGAGAGAAAGGCTATTTCTTCAATAAAAAATTATTAAAAATACTACTCAGCATTAAGAAAAGGAATAAACTATTGTTTCACACTACAATTGTGATAAATCTCAAAATAAGTATACTAGATGAAAGAAACCAGGCAACCAAGAGTACATACTGCATGAAATCATTTATATAAAACTCTAGAAAATACAAACTACTCTATATAATGAAAGAAAACACATCAGTGGTTACATCAGAAGGAGAGCTTTGGGAGGGAGAGAGGAATTTAAAAAGGTCTTGTTGAAGAACTAGACATGTTCACTATTTCAATTGTGCTGATGGAATCATGAGTATATCCACAAGCCAAAATGTATCAAATTCTACACTTAAAATATGTACAGATTTATTATATTTCAAAAACAACAATAGAGCTGTTGAAATAATAGATTGAAAACTACCACTATTAATAAATAAATGTTTACTGAAAAGTAAGTTTACATCTCTGTGAACACTAATTGAAGAATCAAAGAGGAAAAAAATTGAGGAGAAAGGTAAGATAAAAGTGGAAATTACTACCAACTTTTGGGTGTCAAACAGTTTTTTAGCACTTTAGAAGCATTATCTTTTTAATGCTTATATCAAAATATTAACAAAATAGAAGCTTAACTGACAATAAGCAGAATACTTGAAGTTCACAGTCAAGTATCCCTGAAAAAGCTTGATTCATCCATACCTATTTATATGTTCAATTTTAAATATTTGAGAAAAGAATAACAGCTCAAGAAGGAGGCAGAAAAAATGGCTGAATAGGAGTTTATCCCCACAAGAACATCAAATGGAACAACTATCCATACAAAAAAGAAGGACCTTCATAAGAATCAAAAATTAAGTGACTGAACATAGCATCTAGTTCTAACTTCAAATCACTGAAAGAGGCAGTGACAAGAATAGAAAAGACAGTCTTGAATTGCCAACTCCACCCATTCCCTATTCCATAACAGTAGCCACTTGGTGCTGAGAGATATCTATGCACTTAGGGAGACAGACAGCACAGTGAATGTGGAACTTTTCATTGGAAATCAGTGCTCCCTATCACAGCAGAAAGCTACACTGAGCAGAACTTACTCAACACCTACAGAGGAAGCATTTTTAGACCAGCTCTTGCCAGAGGAGAATCACCCATCCTAGCAGTTGGAACCTGAGGGCCGTCAAGCCCCACCACCATGAGCCAAAGTGTTATAGGGTTCTAAATAAACTTGAAAGGCAATCTAGGCGACAAGGGCTGCAATTCCTGGCCAAGTTCTGGTGCCGTACTGATCTCAAAGCCAGTGCACTTGAAAGCGTATGTGACCTAGAGACATCAGCCATGGTGGTCAAGGGAGTCCTTGTGTCACCACTCCCCTAAAGCCAGGCAGTGCAGCTCAAAGCTTTGGGAGAGACTCCTTCCTTCTGCTTGAAGAGAGGAGAGGAAAGAGTAAAGAGGACTTTGTCTTGAAATTTAGATACCAGGTCAGCCACAGTAGGATAGGGCAACAGGAAGAGTCCTGAGACCCCTGTTGCAGGTTCTAGCTTCAGGATGACATTTCTAACCACATCCTGGGTCAGAAATCCAGGCAGGATTCATCAACTGCTAACTAAAGAGATCTTGGGCACTGAATAGTCAGCATTGGTAGTCAGGCAGTACTAATCATGGGCCTTTGGTAGGACTTAAACATGTGCTGACTTTGAGTGTGACCCAGCACATTCCCAGCTATGGTGACTACTGGAAGGGACTCCTGATTGAGAAAAGAAGAGGGAAGAATAAAGGGGACTCTGTCTTATAGCTTAGCTACCAGCTTCGCCACAATGGGGTAGAGCACCAAGTGGGCACTTGGGGTCCCCAATTCCAGACCTTGATACTTGGATGGCATTTCTGGACATGCTGTGAACCAAAGGTGAGTTCACTACCCTGAAGGGAGAGTCGCAGACCTGGGAGCATTCGCCACAAGCTGAACAAAGATCCCCTGGGCCTCGAGTGAACATCAGTGGTAGCCCGGCAGTACTTGCAGTGAGCTTGGGGAAGTGGTGGCCATGGGAGGCACTTTGCTACTTGTGGAAAGGGAGGAATTAGTGAGAAAGACTTTCTCTTGTGTCTTGGATGCTAGCTCAGCTGTAGTAAAATGGAGCAAAAGGTAGATCCATAAGGTTTTGGAGGCTAGGCCCTGGCTCCCCAGTGGCATCTCTGGACCCACACAGAGCCAGGGGGAGCTCATTGCCCTAAAGGGAAGCGGACAAGCCTCACTGGCTTTGCCACCTGCTGATTGTAGAGAGCTAGGGCCTTGAAGAAACATAGACAGTAGCGAGGCAGTGGTTTCCAAGGACCTTGGGTGAGACCCAGTACCAAGCTGCCTTAAGCTCTGATCCAGAACTGTTCCAATAGTGGCGGCCACAGGAATATTGTGTCACCCCTCTTCCAGATTCAGGCAGTTTAGCACAAAGAGAGACTCCCCATTTGTATGGGAGAAAGTAAGGGAAGGGAATCAGAGTCTCTGCCTCGCAATCATAAGAGCTAAGGCAGTACCTCTACAAGTCTGCAAGAGACACATGATTACTGGGTTTGGGGTGCCCCAATTCCGATATGGCTGCAGTGACCAAAAACCAATATAACAACACTCAAGTCCTCTCCCTCCACCCCACTATTTTTTTTTTGAGATGAAGTCTTACTCTGTCACCCAGACTATAGTGCAGTGACGCAATCTCTGCTCATTGTAATCTCCGCCTCCCAGGTTGAAGCGATTCTCCTTCCTCAGCCTCCTGGGTAGCTGGAACTACAGGCATACACCACAACACCCGGCTAATTTTTGTATTTTTAGTAGAGATGGGGTTTTTCCATGTTGGCTAGGCTGGTCTCAAACTCCTGACCTCAAATGATCTGCCTGCCTTGGCCTCCCAAAGTGCTAGGATTACAGGCATGAGCCACTGCACTCAGCCCCAAGTACCTTTGAATACCTGGAAAGCCTTCCAAAGAAGGATGGGTATAGATTATTCAATTCTTCAATTGAATATGCCCACATCTAATATAGTTTGTTCTCTCATATAATTATAACATAAAATTAAATTAAATATTACTTATTTGATTAAATATTAATTGTATTAAAGTATTGGGAAAGCTAAAGTTTAGTTGTTTCACTAGATAGATTTAATTAATCAACCCTTAATTAGCCTGATCAAAAGAAAAAGAGAAAAGAGAATATAAATCAATAAAATCAGGATGGGATAGTGAAAGATGTTATCACCAGAGATCTTATAGATTTTAAAAAGACATTAAGAGACTAATAAAAATCCTTAATAACTTACATGAAATAAGGTTTTTGAAAAAATAACTTGCCCAAACTGACACAATATGAAACAGATAATCTGAATACCTTAACAACTGTGAAATCAATAAAATTCACAAGCTTTCCAACGAAGAGAAGTCTAACCCCGTTTGTTTCATTGATGAATTATTTGAAAGAAATAATAAACACCTTAGGCAATTTTTTTTTTTTGAGACCTATTCTTGCTCTGTCACCCACGCTGGAGTGCAGTGGCATGATCTCGGGTCTTGGCTCACTGCAACCTCCTCCTCCTGGGTTCAAGTGATTGTCCTGCCTCAGCCTCTTGAGCACAGGCATGTGCCACAACACCTGGCTAAACTGTGTATTTTTAGTAGGGACAGGCTTTCACCATTTTGGCCAGGCTGGTTTTGAACTCCTGACCTCAGGAGATCTGACCGCCTTGGCCTTCCAAAGTGCTGGGATTACAGGCATGAGCCACCCTATTTGGCCACCTTAGTCAAATTCTATTGGAAAATATTAGTAGGAATGCTTCTGAGTATAAGGGTAGCATTCTAAATCAAAGACACAAGAAAGATACAGGTATTGGGGAAAGATTATTTCAGGCAGAAAGAACTCCTACAGTGAAACTGGCATAATGTCACTTCGGCTTTAATTTCTTTGTCAAAATAATCATGTTTTACTTATGCAAAATAATAAAGGTAAGAATGACCACTGACTTGTCATCAGAAAAAAAAAAATTCTAGCCAGAAGACAATGGAACAGCATCATTAAAGTGCTGGGGAAAATATCAACATATATATTTAAATCCAGTTAATCTCTTCCAAAAATAAGGTAAAATAAATGTTTCTAGATAAACAAAAGCTGTGAGAATTTTTCCACTGCAGATCTGCATTTCAAGAAATTTAAATATTAAATTTTCACTTTCAGGATAAAAAGAAAATGTTATTAGGTAAAAATGCAAATAAATTTACTCAAAGAATGGATATTATGGAAGTAATAACTTTGTGGATTAATACTACGTATTTTAGTTCCTATTTTTATGAAATCCTAAAAAGTCCACTGACTGTTAAAAGTAAAAATTGTGCTACAAAGAAATTAGTTATTATGTATTTTGATGTAAATTTTATGCCAATAGCAGTGCAAAGAATGAGAGAAGGAAAAATGTGAATATACGTTTCTATAATTCTTATATTGTAGAATGTTATCATTTGAAGGCAAATTGGGTATGTTAAAGTTGCATATTATAAATCATACAGCATCTAATACAAAATAAGATACAGATAGTATATTTAATAAGCCAGATGCTATTAATAAGAAAAAGAGGAAGTTATTAGACTTATACCTAATCATATCTATAATTACATTAAATATAAATGGAGTAATAAAACTGTTTACGATACAGAGAATATCAGTAAATAAAATGACAGTAACTGTCAACAATAAATATGTATGCTTTAAATATGAGAATAAAGAGATAAAAATAAAATTATGGAAAAAGATATAATATGTAAATACTAATCACAAGCAATCTGGAGTGGCCATAGTAATACAAAATCATGGACTTCAGGCAAAGAAGCATTCCCAGAGATAAAGATAGACATTTCATGTGATGAAAGAAGATAGATTATTTCACACATATAACAAGAAGTTATAATAATCCTGTTTTTGCTCCTTATAAAAGAGCTTAAAATTCCATAAAAGCAAAACTCACAAAAATAAAAGAAAAAAACAGGAAAATAATATCAATTACTTTTAGTGATGTCAATACTGCTGACTCAATAGATGATATACAAGACATGAACTATGCTGTCAATCAACTTGACCTGAATTACTTTTATAGGACACTATAACTAATGACTGCAGAATACACATTGATTTCAAGTACACATTACATTATTGGTGATAAAATAAGCCTGAATCAATATAAAGGAATTAAAGCATACACATATATTCTTGGACGAGTTTAGAATTACATTGGAAATTAATAATTTTAAAAATCTCAAATACCATTTTTTAAAAAAACACTATGAAGATTGATGGTTACAAGAAAAAATGATAATGAAACATTTTTTAGTGAAATGATAAGAAATTAACAAAGCATTATTTGTGGGATACGGATATAGCAATGCTGTAAATGATTATATCAGAAAAGTAAAAAGATTCAAAATTAGCTATCAAAGATTCCAACTCAATAAACTAGTAAATGAAGAAAAATTTCAAAGCAAAGCAAATAGAAGGAAATCCTAAAGATAACAGCAAAAATAAATTAAGAAGTTGACTACCAATAGCACAGAAGGTAGAATTCTAAGGACACTAATACTCCTATGTTCTGGTACACATGCCCTGGGAGGAGTTCATAGAGTAGAAAATGGCAAAATAAAATGCATAAATTTATTTTTATATACAGATTATTTTGCTTTTTACTCTAGTAAAGATAAATAATCAAAAAGAACACCCAATATGGGTCCGTTAGTACTAGCCCATCCTACATTACCATTAAATATTTAGAGTGTATACAATGAATAAATAGCCAACAGTGAACACCTGGATTTTCAAAGGCTTTGTTTTAGAAAACAACACGTATTATTTATTTAACTGTTTCATTTCATTCCAGGTCAGTGGAGAAACAAGAGAAGTCATTTTTCATTAAAATAGATTTATCCTTAATTTATTATATTTCTGTTGTAAGCAACAAATTAGAAGTTTCCAAATATTAAAAAATAAGATATTTCTTCTTTTTCTCAAAAATTAGAATACTTATGATTCTGACAGTTAAAGTAAGACCAGAATAATATTCTCTTGATAATATCAGAAAGTCACATTAAAATACATTTATAATTAAATTTAGATTAATTGTATTATCATGTTTATTTATCTCATATTGGTTTTAAAAATAATTGAGAGGAAATAAAATTCAAGTTATATAATCAAATTACCAAATTCCTTGAGTAAAAGTGATGTAATATTTTTAATTGCTCTAGAAAATAATAATGGTCTGAATATGAAGCTTTGATATCTAATTAACTTGAATAAAGATATTTTATAATTGTTTTAGAATTTTCAAAGATTTTTAAACTTTTTTTCAGAATGACTTCAGGAAGTTTATTAAGCTTTAGGAGAGTAATTGTAGTGGTGAATTTTGTTTTTTAATTTTAGATTAAGGATTCACAAGTGCAGTTTTGCGAAATGGGTGTATTGCGTGATGCTGTGTGTGGGATTTTGGTGAACCTATCACTCAAATAGTGAACATCGTACTCAATAGGCAGTTTTCAACGCTTGCGCTGCTCATTCCCACCTACTTCGTGGAGTCTCCAGTGTCTATTGTTTTCAATTTTATTTTTATGTGTATCCAGTCTTTACTTCCCATTTATAAGTGAGAACATGTGGGATTTGATTTTCTATTTCTGCTTTTAGTCACTTGGGATAATGGTCTCCAATGGCATCCATGTTGCTGCAAAGGACATATTTTCATGCTTTTTTTATGACTGCATGGTGTTACATGGTCTACATGTATCATTTTTATCCAATCCACCATTGATGGACACAGTTTTATTTCATGTCTTTGCTATTGTGAATAGTACTGCAATAAACATATGAGTGCAGGTGTCTTTGATAAATACCCATACTGTTTTTAATGGAGGCTGTAATAATTTATATTCCCAGCAGTGTATAAGCATTCCCTTTTCTCCATATCCTTGCCAACATATGTTGTTTTTTGACTTATTAATAATAGCCATCTGACTTGTGTGAGATAATATATCATTGACATTTTATTTTTTTCTTCTCGTATGTACTTCCAATGTATCGTTGTGGTCTTAGTTTGTATTTCTCTGATAATTAGTGATGTTTAGCAATTTTTTCATGTTTGTTGATCATGTCTACGTATTCTTTTGAGAAATGTCTGTTCATGTCCTTTGCCCACTATTTATGCAGTTATTTGTTTTTATTTTCTTGTTCTTTTGTTTAAATTCCTTATAGATTCTGGATAGTAGTCCTTTGTTGGATGCATAGTTTGCGGATATTTTCTCCAATTCTGTAGGTTGTGTGTTTACTCTGTTGTTTGTTTCTTTTGCTGTGCAACTCTTTTGTTTCATTAAGTTCCATTTATCAATTATTGTTTTTGTTGCAATTGCTTTTGAGGTCTTGGGACATAAATTATTTTCTAGGTCAATGTCCACAAGACTCATTCTTATGTTTTCTTCTAGGATATTTATGGCTTAACAAGGGAGGTGAAAGATCTCTAGTAGGAGAATTATAAAAGACCTATGAAAGAAATAATAAATCACCCAAACAAATGGAAAAACATCCTATGCTCATGGATTAGAAGAATCATTATTAAAATGACCACACTACCCAAAGCAATTTACAGATTAAACACAATTCTTATCAAATTACAATCATTTTTCACAGAATTAGAAAAAAATAACCAATTCTAATATGCATATGGAATGAAAAAAGAGCCTGAATAGCCAAAGCAAACCTAAGCAAAAAGAACAAAAAACAAAGCCAGAGGCTTCACATTACTTGACTTCAAACTATACCACAAGGCTATAGTAACCAAAACATCATGGTACTGGTGTGGAAATAGACACATAGATCCATGCAACAGAATAGAGAAACCAGAATTAAGCCACACAACTATAACCAACTGATCTTCAACAAAGTCATCAAAACTAAACAACAAGGAATGCACACCTTATTCAACAAATGGTGCTAGGAAAACTGTCTAAACTTATACAGAAGAATGAAACTGAACCCCTATCTTTCACCATATACAAAAATTAACTCAAGATGACATTAAAGATTTAAATGAAAGATTTTTTTTAAATCATTACATTCACTACTTTGGCAGTAGAGCAATTTTCTCATAGAAGGATGTAAGCAAATGCAGTGCAAAGAGGCAAAGTCTAAATGAACTGTGTTTTTGTAGGTACACTAAGATTTATCAACACTGTAAGAGATTTATTAATACATGTGGCTATATGTAATCCATTATTACTTCAGAGCACGCATTTTAAGCTTCTCCACATGTTGTTCTTATAACAGATTGTCTTATATTGAAGTAAAATATGCATTGGGATTTGATATATAATATTTTTGAAAACAATAAATAAAACTCAAGGAAGAAAGAGTTGGGAAGGAATTGTGATTTAGTCATTTTATTTAAAGGAAGCATGGAAAAGAATATAAAAAATAAAGGAAAAGTGGTTCAAGAGCTAGAATCTATTCCTCATATATGGCTTTATTATACTTACTGCCTACAACAAAGTAAGAAAAAATTATAGTTGTTTACTATTCACAATGTTAAAGCTTTAGTGAATCCTCTAAGTGAGCACATGTGTCGAAGTAGCAAATAAAGCTACAGTAAAATAACATTTATTTTACTTCATTTATGTAAACAATTTTAAGTTCTATGGAAGAGATGGCTGGGTGAGGATGACTTTAGATATTGTTTACAGATACTATATGAACAGAGCACATGGTTGAATAATTAAGATAATCCTTATACATTTGTTTTTACATTATGAATGCCCAAATAAAGAAATGGAAACCAGAATAGCAAATAGAAAATGAAGAGCCTGAATATGTGCCCAGATGCTCTACAAGACAATGAATTTATAAGACAGAATCTAGTAGAATAAAGAAAACATAATGGAACTGGCTAGGTTAATAAACTTTGTAGAAAACTTTTGAGTCTTTTTTTAATATAAATGTAAATGGACCAGTTCCCTTGAGCAAGTAAAATAATTACATTGCTTGACTAATAAGATGTTACAGCAATTTAAAAAAAGGACAAGAAGGTCCAAATTCTTCTGGAGCTCTATCTTTAATAAATTTAAGATTTTACATTAAGATTACTTAATCTGGAACTTCAAAAGAATCTGAGTTACTTTGTGGTCTTGTGTCTTTTTTTCAGGTACAGTACTTTGAAGCCTTTAAAAATATATGCCTAGGTTTATGACTCTATCTGAAGATTTCTCATTTATTTTGTCATAGTTAAAAATATTTTTGCATTGTATGGGTACTAAAAGTGAATATTAGAAAGAATGACAGATGAGTGAGGTATAGCTTTCTAAGATATCTTTGGTGATTGTCTACAGTTTCTTCTATAGACACATGGTTCAAAAATGTAGGATTGATGGTGAAGAATATGGACATTGCAAATTAAAGATAAACTGCCAGATTTGTCAGCAAAAAAAAAATCTAAAAGTGGATTTTCTAGTGAGCAGCATGAGTAATCCCTTTCTTAGAGTCAAAATAATTCTGTGTCACTTTCATATTTCTTGCTGAATATATAACTGACATTTTTGACAAGCCAGTGTTTGTGACAGCTGGAAACATAAATCTCCAATGCTATTGTTCCCTATTTATGTGATTAATGGTCAAACAGCAGCAGCAAGAGTCAGAAGACAATTTAACAGTCTAATTTGTCACAAGAGCATTCATTTGTAAGCACTTTTACTTTCTTAAACAAAAATGACAAGCCTTTCTTATCAAAAGATTGACAGCAACAAAAACAGAAGGTTTACCCTCATCTGATTAAAAAAGTGTGTATTTGAAAGACTCATGTTTGCTTAACTGTACTTTGTGATATACTTTGGAATGTACTTCACATTTTTTACTGTAGAGTCATGCAATTGTCCCATTATTTGAGTAAAATTGCATTTAAAAGACTTTCAACCAGTAATATGTGAATAATGGATGAACTGTATGTGTTTGAATTCTGAAGGTAAAATACATGTTTATACTATTCTCTGTATTATGGAGGAAAATTTGGGAACATTTATAAATTATTTTCCTTTTATGATATGTGTAAGTGATGTCTAACTTAAGGAGTTTGCCTATTATATTGTTCTTGTTTACTTTACTAAAAATCCAGAAAGTACCAGGATTACTTTTGCAACCAGAAAAGTCCCTGGGGCTTACTCTATACAGAGAGTAAACAGTCCCATTCAGAAGTCAAACATAAAGCCCAGTAATTCATACATTCATCAGGTTATATTTTTAATTTATTAATCAATTAATCTAAAGTTGAGTTTACTGTTGTAATGATTCGAAAAATTAATTTAAATGCATGAGATAGAATTGATTATCTTTCCCATGAGACAGATATGTCTCATTTATCCAGAAACAAATGATTTGAAATAATCTTTTTAGTCATGTCACCTCCAACATGTTAACATCTATAAGCCTCAGTTTTCTCATCAATAAAATGAGACTAATATAATTATCTCAAATAATGTTTATGACAATTAAAATAAATGGTCCAGATTTCAGGGCAAAATGACCAACTAGATAATCTTGGAACAGCTGCCACTGAGGCATCAAAATGACTGGCACATTCCCAAGACGTCTTTCAGAGGGAAAGCATTGCGAGTGGACAGAGGGAAGACACAGAATCTGGGCTGAAGGGAGAGGAAGCTGGGAACCCTACACGGGGCTATCATGCACCAGGACTTGTTCCTGGCCCCCAATGACTCCAGGGGAATGGGTGAATTGAACTGGCAAGAAGCAAGTCGGTCTTGCCACAGGTCTCTGGAATTCTAGCAGGAGGAGACCCCTTGACAACAATGGACACTTGATTTGGCAGAGAAAGTTGCTTAGAGAAGTGGCAGGGGCAGCACTTCAGTCAGTGTGAAGCCCAGACGGTTTGGTGTGGGAGCCTGAATAGAGGAGCATATAAAGGGATGCTCATCTCCCTAGGCTCGACCTGCTCCCATAGGAGATATTAGCCCTAGGGGAACTGTTGGACCTGAACTCTGCAGTGTGGTCTTGTCCATCAGACAGGGCTGGTCTTACCTGAGCACTCTTTGGTCCACTGGCTTCTCCTGGGGCTCTAGTTTGGCTGTGCCTGCTTGAAATGTAGCCTTGGGTGCTGCAATTGATTGAAAATATAACCCACAGGAAATTAGGTAATTGAAATATTAGACATATACATTAAAATGACTCTACTTCATATGTATAATGAAGTAAGATACAATCTAACAGGAATTAAACAATCCAAAGAAAATTCCATAACTAGAAATATAAAAACAAATATTATAAAGTCAATACAGAAATTAAGAGTAGAATGTATTAATTCAAAAATAGTAATATAGGTCAAAAGACTATATGCAAAATTAAGCATGTGTTGACAAAATGATTGAAAATGTAGATGAGATATAAAAAATAAAGAGATAAAGCTGAACATATTTTATTGAAATTTTAAAAGAATCGAAAAGAAAATAAAGCACAGCAATATTTTTGGAGCTAAGAATTTTCTGAAACTAATAAAGGTTATCAAGTCACAATAACAGAAACTCTATGAAATGCCAGGAAGTAAATACAAATAAAATCATTTTGAAATACAGCCCATGAAAATTCCAAAAGTCAGAGAAAACATAAGCGTTGTTGAGGTATCAGGCATAATAATAGATTTACTTTCAAAGGGAAAAAACAGATAAACAGCTGATTTCTCAACAGAAAAAAATATACTGGAAGTCAGAAAACACTGAAACAGTATCTCCACAGTGCTGAAGTACAACAGTCCCTTGTCTAAAATTTTATATTCTGTGATATTATCTTACAAAAAAAATAACAATGTACTGCAAACTGTACCACAGTGTTGTTCATGAGAAGAAACTCAACACAATGAAGAAATAAACAGCAATAGAAAGGCTAAATATATGTGTAATCTAAGTAAACATTAACTCTGTAAGAGTATTGAGTCTTGTAGAATATATATTTTTATATATCACATATATTTCAATATATTAATATAATATATTAAATATTAATACATATTGGTTTTATATATGACAAACATATTCAACTTCAGCAAAGTCTCAGGATACAAACATATGTCATATATAAAATATAAAACAGCAATCACATATAAGCCTTGCCACGGTAAATGGAGCTAAAGTATTTGGAAATTGATTATGTTGTCCTTAAGTAATGAATGTTGCAACCTATAGTGAAAAACAAAACAAAACGTGGAAGAGTGAAAATTATGCAATCAACAAGCCAATAAAGACAAAGAAATAAAATATAATAAAGTAATAAAATGGTGAAAAAGCAACCTAGAACAATCAAGACAAAGAAAAACAAAATAGTTGATAAATTTAAAGTAAACTGTTACATTGAAATAAACTAAATACTGTAAATAATAACAAATATTTTTTCCAACTGGATTAAAATATATATTTCAAAAAGAAAAAATAATATAATCCGGTTCTTCTAAAATATAGAGTCTCAAAATACTAAACTAGAATGATATAAAAATATATTTTGTACAAATCTTAACCTGATTTAAGTTGATGTAATTTCAGTAAAGGTAGACAAAATAGATTTTAAGGAAAATAATAATTACTAGAAGTAAAGAGCAATATTTCTAAGCGTAAAGCTTGCATTCATCTGAAAGACATAGTATTCTAAATTTGTATTCTTACCATACATTTGATAACATAGACTCAAAATATGCAAACAAAAATGGAAAGAATTAAAAAATTATATTGAGAAGCCAAAAATAGGAATAAAAAAATTAACACATCTTTCTCAATAAATGAAGAAACAGGATAAAAATTAATAAGTACATGAAATATTTAAATTAAGCAATTAAAAATTTGTCTCAACATCTACAGGATAATGTGTCAAAAATATTATTTATAAGTACAAATAAAATATTTTCCAAAATTGATGAAATGTGGATCATAAAGTGTTTTTCAAAGATTAAAAATTATATAGAATATGTTTTCAAACCATGGGAATATAACATTAGAAATCATTGATCTAATTAGAACATCTCTAATTGTTTAGAAATTAAGCTGCATATTTCTATTTAACTTGAATCAAAAAATAAAATTAGAAATTATAAAATATTTTTAAATTTTATGGTGGTAAATATGTAAAGTTAAAACTTATTAGATGAAGATATAGCTGTATTTAAAAAGATTTATGCAAATAGGTAATGAAGAAATGCTGAAAACAGTAAGTGAACATCTATCTTAAGAATACAGATAGATAAGAAGAAATTAAATTCAGAGACTAGAAGAAACTATAACAAGGTAAGTGAAAAATAACTAGTGATATTGGATAAAATAAAGCAATATAAAAAAATTAAGAATTTAAAAAGTTAATTCTCAGGAAAGGCTAATAAATTTGCTAACAGCCAATCTAGGAGAATAGAGAGTCCATATAATTAATACTGGAAATAAAAATGGTGGTACCACAATTGATAATATAAGACATGAAAGGGTGAGTGTAAAAGAAAAGGATCAATAATTTGTCAGTTTTGTTAATGCTTGGATAGTATAGATAGTAAAGGAGAATTTTACTCCTTTCTTTTTTCCTTTCTCTATCTCTCAAGGAATTTACCTCTCAATAAAAATTATAAACTTCCAACTAAAGAGATTTCCAAGACCAAATTAGCTACACGTATGAATTCTATTATGCATTAAATGAAGAAGAAATAAGAATCTTAAATGAATTCTTATGAAGATAAAAAGATGAAATATTAGCCACTTACTATATGTGGTGAGCACCAACTTGATAGCAAATATTAATCACGATATGAAGATTGCCAAAAATTGAAGTTCAGTTATGAGCATAGGTGCAGAAATCCTAAGCAAAATAATAAACACCCTGAATATAATAAAATAATACATCAAGACCAATCTGTATTTTCTCAATGAATACAAGTTTGGTTCAAAATTTTAAAATCAATCAAGGTAATCTCAGTAGACACAGAAAAATAGTTTGTTAAGATTTAACACCCATTAAAAAATTTTAAAATCTTATCAAACTGAGAATGCAATGGATCTTTTGAATGTAATCATGGGTAGAGAAAGACAAACAAAAATATTGCACTATAATTTTAAAGTATACAATCGTGTCATCATCTCAGCCCAAAATCTCCTTAAGCTGATAAGCAACTTCAGCAAAGTCTCAGGATACAAACTCAATGTGCAAAAATCACAAGCATTCTAATACACGAATAACAGACAGAGAGCCAAATCATGAGTGAACTCCCATTCACAATTGCTTCAAAGAGAATAAAATACCTAGGAATCCAATTTACAAGGGATGTGAAGGACCTCTTCAAGGAAAACTACAAACCACTGCTCAACGAAATAAAAGAGGATACAAACAAATGGAAGAACATTCCATGCTCATGGATAGGAAGAATCAATATCGTGAAAATGTCCATACTACCCAAGGTAATTTATAGATTCAATGCCATCCCCATCAAGCTACCAATGACTTTCTTCACAGAATTAGAAAAAAAACTACTTTAAAGTTCATATGGAACCAAAAAAGAGCCTGCATTGCCAAGGCAGTCCTAAACCAAAAGAACAAAGCTGGAGGCATCACGCTACCTGACTTCAAACTATACTATAATGCTACAGTAACAAAAACAGCATGGTACTGTTACCAAAACAGAGATATAGATCAATGGAACAGAACAGAGCCCTCAGAAATAATACCACACATCTACAACCATCTGATCTTTGACAAACCTGACAAAAGCAAGAAATGGGGAAAGGATTCCCTATTTAATAAATGGTGCTGGGAAAACTGGCTAGCCATATGTAGAAAGCTGAAACTGGATCCCTTCCTTACACCTTACACAAAAATTAATTCAAGATGGATTAAATACTTAAATGTTAGACCTAAAACCATAAAAACCCTAGAAGAAAACCTAGGCAATACCATTCAGGACATAGGCATGGGCAAGGACTTCATGTCTAAAACACCAAAAGCAATGGCAACAAAAGCCAAAATTGACAAATGGGATCTCATTAAAGTAAAGAGCTTCTGCACAGCAAAAGAAACTACCATCAGAGTGAACAGGCAACCTATAGAATGGGAGAAAATTTTTGCAATCTACTCATCTGACAAAGGGCTAATATCCAGAATCTACAATGAACTCAAACAAATTTACAAGAAAAAAAAACCCCATCAAAAAGTGGGTGAAGGATATGAACAGACACTTCTCAAAAGAAGACATTTATGCAGCCAAAAGACACACGACAAAATGCTCATCATCACTGGCCATCAGAGAAATGCAAATCAAAACCACAATGAGATATCATCTCACACCAGTTAGAATGGCCATCATTAAAAAGTCAGGAAACAACAGGTGCTGGAGAGGATGTGGAGAAATAGGAACACTTTTACACTGTTGGTGGGACTGTAAACTAGTTCAACCATTGTGGAAGACAGTGTGGCGATTCCTCAAGGATCTAGAACTAGACATACCATTTAACCCAGCCATCCCATTACTGGGTATATACCCAAAGGATTATAAATCATGCTGCTATAAAGTCACATGCACATGTATGTTTATTGTGGCACTATTCACAATGGCAAAGACTTGGAACCAACCCAAAGGTCCATCAATGATAGACTGGATTAAGAAAATGTGGCACATATACACCATGGAATACTATGCAGCCATAAAAAAGGATGAGTTCATGTCCTTTGTAGGGACATGGATGAAACTGGAAACCATCATTCTCAGCAAACTATCACAAGAACAAAAAATCAAACACCACATGTTCTCACTCATAGGTGGGAATTAAACAATGAGAACACTTGGACACAGGAAGGGGAACATCACACTCCAGAGCCTGTTGTGGGGTGGGGGATGGGGGAGGGATAGCATTAGGAGATATACCTAATGTAAATGATGAATTAATGGGTGCAGCACACCAACATGGCACATATATACATATGTAACAAACCTGCACATTGTGCACATGTACCCTAGAACTTAAAGTATAATAAAAAAAATTTAAAAAAATAAAGTATATCATGAGGTCAGCATAGAAACCAATATTTTCCCAATGTTATCGCCATTTCTATTTACCATTGTAGTAGAAGCCCGAGCAAGTGCAACAATGCAAAAAAAGAGTTTTAAAATTTACATGAAAGATCACATTCATAGAAAATTAAAAAGATGGTCAACGATGTTGGGCACCTTTTCATATGCCTGCTTGCCATTTGTATGTCTCTTCATTTTTTTTTATTTCTTCTAAAAAATGGGACACATGTGCAGAACGTACAGGTTTGTTACATAGTTATACATGTGCCATGGGGAAATGCAAATCAAAACTATTCTGAGATATCATCTCATCCCAGTTAAAATTGCTTTTATCCAAATCTATTGTATAAAAGATAGGCAATAATAAATGCTAGCAAGGATGTGGAGAAAAGGAAACCCTTGCACACCAGTGGTTGGAATGTGAATTAGTACAACCACTATAGAGAACAATTTTGAAGTTCCTCAAAAAACTAAAAACTGAGCTACCATATGCACCAGCAATCCCACTGCTGGATATATCCAAAAGAAAGGGCATCAGTATATTGAAGAGATATCTGTACTCCTATGTTATTTGCAGCACTATTTACGATAGATAAGATTTGGAAGCAACCTAAGTGTCCATCAGTAGATAAATGGATCAAGGAAATGTGGTCATTATACACAATGGAGTACTATTCAGCCATAAAAAGAATGAGATCTAGTCATTCGCAACAAGATAGATGGAATTGAAGATCATACTGTTAAGTGAAATAAGTCAGGCACAGAAAGACAAACATTGCATATTCTCACTTATTTGTGGGAACTAAAAATCAAAACGATTGAACTCATGGACACACAGAGTAGAAGGATGGTTACCAGAGACTGGAAAGAGTAGTTGGGGGTTTGGGGGGAGGTAGAGATGGTTAATGGGTACAAAAATATAGTTAGAAAGAATGAATAAGACCCACTATTGGTAGCACAACAGGATGACTATAAGCAATAATAACAATTGTACATTTTAAAATAATTTCAAAAGTGTAGGTGGATTGTTTGCAACTCAAAGGATAAATGCTTGAATGGATGGATACCCCATTCTCCATGAAGTGCTTATTCCCATTGCATTTCTGTATCAACACATCTCATCTACCCCATAAACATATGCAACTACAATTCACCCACAATTAAAAATTAAAAATTAAAAAACAGCAAATGGAAAAAAAGAAAATTAAAAGGAAACTACAACAAACGAACATCATGAATAAGCACATTTAGTCCAGTTCCAAGATAAAAAAAATTGACATTCAAAATTATATATGCCAGAAATAAACACTTAGAACATAAATTAAAAATAAAAAGAAATAACATCTACTATAGCTTCAAGATGTTACAATGGCAACAAATAAAAAAATGGTTAGTAAGACCTCTACATAGAAAATTTAAATTATTGAGAAGAGTTAAACATAATCTAAATAAATGGAGGGATATTCTAGTATTTATGTCACTAAAAACACAATTGCAAAGAGAAACCCAAGGACAGATCCCTGGGATATGCCAGTGATGAGAGACTATGGAGAAGAAAAATCAAGATTGATGGAGGAGAGCCTGACACAGGAGAAAATCAGTGTCAACGTGGTGCTGAGAAGCTAAGCAACATGTTAAAAACAAAAGCTTGATCACCTGGATCAAGGCAGTAGATAGGTGAGATAAATGAGATAAACCTTAATAAGGGCAATTAAATGAAAGGATATTTTCAAGGAATAATGAGAAAGGAGAAATTCAAGACAGACCATAAGTATAGATTTTTTCATGGAATTTTAATCCTTTCTTTTTCCTTTCTCTATCTTTCCCTTGTTGAATAACACTTGTTTCAGTATTTGCATTATTGCTGTATAAACATTATCTTCCAATCAGCTTTATTGGTTTTTCAGATAATAATACGAATATATGTGCCCTAAAGAAAAATAGAAACTATAATCACAAAAATAAGGTACAAGTCTTCTGAAACATTATCAATCTCCCACCCAATCAAAAAACCATAAATATCTATGTATAAATATGCGCAAATATTTTTGAGCAATTCTCAGAATTTCAGTCTAAAAGTTGCCCCATTTTCCAGTCTTTTATTATGCATTATCAAATTAATGTTTACAAAACTTGTAACAATTTATATATGACAGGAAAAGCAAAACAACTGTTTCCCATCAATCTCCTCAATATTGCATAGATTAGCTGGATTTTTAAATATTTACCAATTTTATGGTCATTATTTTGGCTTTACATTTTTTATATGTTAAATTATCTTTTAGATTTAATGGGGAAGTTTCACATTTTTACTGATTAAAATGATGTCAGCTATTCGATTTAGAAAGGCTTTACAATTATGTTTGCTTTTAATTATGAACATTATTAATTTTGAAGTTATTTTTGCATAAACCTAAATTTAAGATAAGAAGTATAAAATATGATATGACAATTAAAGGTTTTAAAAAATAATATGTCTTCTAGACATGTTACACTTTTTAAAAGTTTTATTTTCTTCCATGGCTCTTGATTATTTTCTTCAGTTAAAATAGGCTTAAATATAACTTTTGCAGCTCTTCACAACAATTTTATTTTCTTATTTTTGTCTTCTTTAGCTACCACTTATTTATCTATACTTTTATTCTTTCACATGTATTATTTGAATTTGTTAAAAAGCTGGGAGATTTTCTATGAGTGTCATGATTAGGCCACATCCATGTATTTTGAGGTACTATTTTCAATTGAAAAATTATTTTAAAAATAGTCAATAATTGTCATTTAAGTTCTTTCTTCTTCCAAATGTTATTTTCTATTTAGCAATTTTATAAATAACTAAATATTTTACAATTTTTTTCAAGATTTAGTGCCTATTTAGGTCAGTGTTGTATGAAACTTCTGTGTATTCTTGCTAATTTTACTTTTCAATTTTATATCATTAGATTTATTTCTGATAACCTAATCATTTAAATATTGAAAACAGTGTGCTATAGAAAGATAAGTTGAGGTACAATAAAATTTTAAGGGATTTACTTAAGAAAACAGTGATTTATGAATTAGAAAGTGTTATACCAAACCATAGGTGGTTTCAGTCTCTATTGAAGAAACACAAGAGACCGACTTTTATGGAGTGAATACAGAAGTAGAGCAAATAAACTATTTTACTGGTTACAGTTACACATGCCTTATTGGTCCATTTTGCTGGAAAGTCCTTAGTTATATAGTTACAAGTAAATTGGTGGTTTCTGGTTGGTTTTTATTTTTCTTTAATACAAGCATTTACAAGAAATAGTTGAAGTTAAGTTTCACTTATGTTTGCCAGCCAAGCAAGGTTAAGGTCGCTTCTGAAGCCTAACTGGCATTGTCTGCTCTGGGATTCTTCAGGCACTGGTCACCATTTTAATTTACTTTAACAGTATGAATTTATGACACTGTTTGTATTTCTTTTCATTTCTCCTAGTATATAAAGAAAATTTGCATTACACCTTCTAATATAATGTTATCTGGAGCATAGTGGTTATTGATAACTTTATCTCCAATGGGAGAATCTTTATTCAGTTCCTGAGTTTTAACCTTATGTTTGTTTCTCTGAAGCATATAAGCTGG
Organism: Nomascus leucogenys; assembly: GCF_006542625.1. NCBI lineage: Eukaryota > Metazoa > Chordata > Mammalia > Primates > Hylobatidae > Nomascus > Nomascus leucogenys. The sequence goes on along the minus strand of NC_044387.1, from coordinate 38,169,700 downwards.
CCTCTATTTTTTTTAGTGTTTGCATTTGTTTGATATGGTTTACTAAGCCAGGTTTGATTAAGCTTTGGCAAAAATTACCTCCTGAATCTCAGTGGATTACAACAACAAAAGTTTATTTTGGCCTCCTATCACCTGCCAATCACTTTCAGCTGTGAATTTGCCTCACTTTACTTCCATGTCCTGCCCCAGACTGATGAAGCAGTATCTATCTGAAACATCAGCAGTAGTCATGGCAGGATATTTTAGGTTTTTAAAATATATATATATATATATATATATATATATATGGAAATGACATTTCATCTGGCGTTGCATTACCCAAAACAGGACATGTAGTCATGCCTGAATTCAACAGGGCAAAGATGTGTAATCCTCCCACAGAAAGGACCAGTGAAAGAAAAGGAATGAAAATACATGAAAGCAATTAATACAATGTGCCACATATGTTTTTACACATAAACTTACTTCCAACTCTTGTAAAAAATTTAAGTCTAATATCTGTCTTGAAAAGCTTAGGTAGAAGAAATCACTGCTAAAACCAAGAGGTGATTTTTTTTTTTAACAGAAAATGTTAAAATGTCTACATTCCTAGGTAGAAGTAACACAATTGTTCAGTTTTTAGTATTTTTTAAAACCTTCGAAAAAGTTCCTTTGTCTTTGCTTTGTGTCTTTTGATAGATGCTAGGGGAAAAAAATGATATCTCTTTGCAAATGCATTAAAAAAAAACTATTCTGTGCATATAATAGTGTTATCTTTAATGCCTTAAAGATAAACAATATAATTGGGCTTTGCCTTTTTATTTTCTACTTTAAACTAGATTTGCTTTGTTCCTTTATTAATGAAACATTTAACATCATTTGAATATTAATATAAAATCTATTTAATATATAGCCATTCTAATTCCTTTTATTTTATTTTTATTGTTTTTATATTCATGGTCTTTGTTTCTCATCTGTATTTTATCATATCCTATCAAAACCACTATCTACCTAAATGCTTATATACTGTGCACTTGTATTTATTTAAAAATGTTATTTTTATTCCTGTGTTGTAGTTTAAAGCCTAAACACAAATGAATTTAACATATCTTATGGATTTGTTAATAGAGTAGGGGGTATTTAGCATCATTCTCATCATATTTTAAATCTGTTTTATTTCTTCATGGGTTTGTACTTTCCCAGTTTCCTTTTTTATAATATCCTTAAGTATTTTGAATCTAAATCTGGTAAGTTGTTGAATATCAATTTGCCATTTTATCTCAACTTTTCTGTTATACTAATTTTTTCAACCAATTTTGTATATTTAATATCAATTAGGTTAGAGAAATCCTTGGATTCTTTTCTTCAACCATACTCTTTGGAGTAATGCAATAGACTCATTGTCACAAAATTGGCTCTCGTTTTCAGTTTAGTACCACTTCAATCTCTAAGAGATAGCCACACCATCAATTCTGTTATTAGAAATTAATCACAGGAATGGTCTACAAGACTGTAATACTTGACATGAAGTGCTGCTCAGGGAGAAAAATGTTTTTCCAATCTATAATAGTTTTGGAGAGTTTGAGGACACAAACTAGAGTATATTAACTCTGCTAGAGGTGTAAAACTATAGGGAACTGAAAGAAGCTCTTTCTCCTTATTCTTTGGAAAAACAAAACAAAACAAGAAGAAATAGAGTCTCAAGTAGAAAAGCAAAACAACTGTATCATATGTTTATTTCATGACTTTTCAGAGAAAACATATTTCCTTTCAGGTAGTAAAGTGATCATTAAATTTTCTTTATACCCTAGATTTTCAAAATAGGCAATATCTGCTACTAGAAAAACAAAAAAGTGTAAAATTGCATGTTTTGTTTCCAAAGAGCAAAATTTGTGTAATTAACTGAAATGCCATTGATACTTACTATTTAATCCTGAGTAGCTCATTTAATATTTATTTTTTGATGTCTATGTGCTCATTATTACATAACATGGAAGGGAGTAGAAAATGTATTCATTCTCTTAAGAGAGCCAGTTTTTAGCTTTAGTACCTCAAGTTTAAATGTCTGGGATGAGATAGATGCCGGAAGTCACTAAGCTTTAATCAAAACAATATAAATATTAAAAATGCCCTGATCTGGGAAGAATATGCCTTAAATGATGATAAGTTAATTAAAATGACAATAAAAATAAAAAGAGGAGGCACAATATTTACACTTGGGTACCTTTTATACATATATGAATAAAGTATAAGTATTATTTTTAAGACTCGTATCTATTGGGCATAGTTTAATATAAATATCAAAGAAAATTTATGTTTTTCTGTAAAGTATGTGAAAAATTTCAATGTATATCTTATCACCAGTATATGAAGCTGCTTTAGGCACAGTGATTGTGCAAAATGATAACAGTGATTTTGCAAGTTAAATTCTTTTTAGTTATTTTTTCCACAGTAAGTGAAATTTTCAAATTACTTCATACACTTACCACTGTGACTTTTTCTTCTAATGTTTAGTACTTTTAAATTACATTTTATAGTGAAAATTTCTACTACAATCGACCCACTCATTTTTCAAAATAACTTGAAATAAAAAGGTCTACTAAATGAACCTTAATAATGCTAACCTCTGTACTCATGACCTCTAAAAAGAATTAAATAATACATTTTTCTTTGCAGGTTGTTTTGGCTATATGAAAGTGTGTGTGTGTGTGTGTGTGTGTATTTCAATTCAAATATACTTGACTCACACAACAATGATGCCACAAGCTCCATACCCAAACATCAGTGATGAAAGTGACTGGACCTGAGAAAGACTTTGCCTAAGGAAACAATGACTGCGTGCTGCTATGGTTTGAACGTCGGCTTCAAAACTCCTGTTGAAACTTAATCCCCATTGTGAAAATATTCAGACATTGGGCCTTAAGAAGTCATTGAAATCGATTAATCCATTCTTGAATTAATGAATTAGTGCTTAAATATGGATGGGCTTGAAACTAGTGGTTTTATAAGAAGAGGAAAACAGACATAAGCTGGCATGTTAGCATGCTCAGCGCTTTCCACGTGATGCCCTGTGCCACCTCAGGACTCTTCAAGAATACCCACCAGCAGTAAGTCTCTTACCAGATGCAGCCCCTAGACCTTAGACTTATCAGCTTCCACAACTATAATAAATTTTTTTTATTTATAGGTATTCAGTTTCAGGTATTCTGTTAAAAAAATAAAACAGACTAAGACACCTTCATAACGGACTCATGTAATTTAGAAGAAATAATGATTTACCTTGGCTTATCAGTTAAAAGTATATGTCGTCTTACAGCCAAATATGTCATTCATTTCTATTATGCCTTAGAGACCATATAGAAAGTATTTGATGTAAATATTTTAAATATCTAATTAACAACCTGTGATTGTAAGATACTTGCTTACATAACACATACACACACAGACATCTGGAAATCAAGGATTATAGATTTTTTATTTATTTCCAACCCTTAAAAGAATTCCCTGGTATAAAGCGGAAACCTTAATTTGTTGATCAAATAACTAAATATTAAAAATTAAAAACTAAAGCTTTTAAAGTGCATTTGAAAGATAGTTTGATGTTTATTTTCAATTTGTTCTGATGTGAACTGGGCTTAGTATCATGCAGTAGGATTTAATCCTGAGTAGGACTAATTTCATGCATGATGAATTACCTGAAAAGCATTTAAGTGGACAGTAGCTCATATGATTTTATCTTTAATTAAAACTGCATATTTTCTTGATTGTGAAAATTTGTGGTTAATTGCAATTAACAGCATCTTCAGAATGCACAATGAGAAATACAAAGTGATTCCAATGCTACATGTAGGTAATTTTGAGGTAAATTCACAGGTCTTTATGGCTCTTATGCAGCCTACCATAGGCTCCAAACTTCAGTCTTATACTTTTGTTTTAGCTTTTGCTTTAGTCTGAATGTTGGTGTCCCACCAAAAGTTCACATGTTGGAATTTAGCCTCTAAAATGGTGGTATTAAGAAGTGGAACCTTTGGAAAGCGATCAGGTCATGATAGCTCCATTCTCATGAATGGGATAAATACCCTTTTAAAATCACTTGAAAAAGTCTGATTATCCTTTCTGCCCTGCCCCTTCAGCCCTGTGAGGTCATTGTGGGAAAGCACTGTCTATGAGGAATGACCCCTCACCAAATACCAAATCTGCCAGTGGCTTTATTTTGGACTTGCCAACCTCTAGAACTGTGAGAAATAAATGCCCAGTGTTTATAAAATGTCCTGTGTAAGGTAATTTGTTATAGTAGCAAGAATGGACTAAGGCATCCTTCCTCCATAGTGACCAATATAATTGGCAGAAAGTATTCCCATTGACTGGATCATTTTGTAGAATAGCCACAGATTATTGCACTGGTTAAAAATTTGGGTAGAAATGAGTCTATGATCCTTTATTAGTTCTATAGCCCATTTGCTTTACTCTGTCAGCTGTATTTTTCAGGATTCTTTGTCATTAGTCTTCTGGTTGAGTTCAGCCAATGAAAGTCACTGGCAGGAGAAAAGGAGAAGCCAGTGTATTTCTGACACTCATGATCTCTTAGTGGCAATAGTTGTTACCTGAAATCCAAATTTAACTAGGAGTCCTGCTTGTAATGTAGCCCAGGATCTCACCTGAAGACTAGCTTGCTTTTCTGTCTGTCTTCTCTGTATCTTCAGGTAGCAATACCTCCTCTCTTTACCCCATTAGCCTAGTGGTGGCAACAGCTTCTAGTGTTGCCATCTCTAGGGCACCTCATTATACTTTTCATTATTTCTGTATTCCTGAAAGGTGGACCATGATCAATATGGGGATAATTAATATACAAAACTCACGAAAAAAGGTGGGGGCTGTGGAGAACCAAATGATAGTATTTGACTACATCAAAATTAAGAATTTCTATTCCAGGAGTAATAAGTTCTGATATACTATTGCACAATAGGGTAACAATAGTCAACAATAATGTATTGTATACTTCAAAATAATAAGAAGAGAAAATTTTGAATGTTCTCATCACAAAGAAATGACAATTGTTTGAGGTAATAGATATGCTAATTACACTGATTTGATCATTCCACAACATATATGTATATTGAAACATCAAACTGTACCACATAAATACGTATTAATATATTATGTCATTAAAAACAAAATAAAATTTATTTTATAAATTTTCAAAAGAAAAATTCTATTCAGTGAATGACTCAAAATACATAATGAAAGGAGAGTTGCCACAGTAGAAGGACATATTTGCAGGATATATAACTAGCACATTTCAGTATCTTGAATGTGAAAAGAAATCTTGCAAGGCATACAAAACTGGAAATCCAATTATAAAATGGGCAATTATATCAATAACCAGTTCTCAAAATAAGAAGACAGAATGCCAAGTAGGAAAATGAATAGATGCTCAGATAAAAATTTATCTTAATTACATAAATTAAAACAATAATAAGATTCTACTTTCTACCTATTAGTCTCAAAAAATGGTCCATATAGTATTGTTACTGGGGTGTATCATGACTTTACGGAAAATGTCTAGAGCCCTTGATTTCCTGCAGGAGAGTATCCTTACTTCAGGATCATGCATAGGTGTCATCATAACTGAATTTTAGAAAGAAATGTATCTTTAGGGAAAAAAAGGCATCTGCATCATAAATATGAAGTGAACCAGATATGTTTCTGTTGGCAGCTCATGTCATTGTTGCCACTGAAAATCCAGCTGAAGTGACTCATATCTTCTAGGAACACCAGCTAGTCTGTGTTACTGAAATTGATTGCATTTACCCTCCACACCTATTGCTGCATATACTTCATTCTCAGACTTTGCTAAGCAGATCTAGGCAGCTTTCTTGGAACCCCACGTTTTGCTGGGTACTGATAATAGCATTGACATCCCATGAAGGCATGTGATGTTCCTGATCACCATGGCCCTGGGTAACAGAGATCCTCCTGTGTGTTATGTGGACACTGTCATCCATCCAACAATAACAACCCAATATGCTCATTGGGTCTGATGTGATAGATGCTGGCCCAGGAAGTCTTGTGCATGTGTGGCAGCATTCCTCTTGAGCACCCATGGAAGTCATGCCTGTCCTCTATTTCTCTACATGTACTAAAGAGATTCTTTTTAAAGCAAGTTGTTATTGAAAAGAATATGACCAAGGAGATATGTCAGTGTGAATGGACTTTCCCAACTCCTGAATTTACTGCTACGCCATTTGAGATTACAGACTGGCCTGAAGTCTTGCAAGTTTCCCTCTTAGACTATTCATTCTTATCTATTGGAGACTAGGGTGCTCAGCCCATGACTGAAGACAGGTCAGCAACAACGTCTGCTCAGCCTATTGAATATTCTTCCTCTTCTCCTACATGTTCTTAAACAGCATAAGGAGAAATATCTGAGAGGAAACAAGCATTAATTTCAGTTTTTAAAATTGCAGTACTTTGAATGCTAACAAGAAAGCAAGAAACAGGAATATTCACACAGAGGTTATCAGCAATTGAGGAATGGAAAAAGGCACCAACAAGAGATAATTAGCTTATACACTGGCCTATTAATCACTCTCATAGCTCTAGCTCTCATACATGTGTAAGAAGACCTTTACAAGGTGATTTATTTTAACATTATATGTATGAAGAAATAGCTGGAAATAAACTCTGCTACATAGTGGCCAGGTGGTCAGGTAAGGAACTGAATCTGATAAAACTAGATCTGAAACAGAATGTTAAATAACAAAAATAGAAAGATAAAAATGTGAGATTTATTGTGCATATTATTGGGGTAAATTTAGGACTAAATAACTGATTTTTACACTGGTTTGAATATTTAAATACATGTGCAGAAAAGTTCATTGGAAAGATATACATTAACACAAGCATGTGTGCTATTGATAGGAAGGTTAATGGGAGGTTAGGGGTAAAAGCAATAACAAAATATAAAAGCAAAAATGGGCAAAACAATGGCAGAAGTTTATGAATTTAAAAGAATGAACAAGTTAATCTGTACCTCTGAGGTCATGTTTTCTAAATTGAAACAAAATTATCAGGCTTATTTGATTAACCTAAAAATACTTGCTATGTAATTACACAGCCACCTTGGTACTTGCTAATGCAAATAACAATTGGTTGTGTTCACAAACTTGCTTATGGTAGACTGTGAGGGTCTAATTTGTATATATTTGAATATGCACATTAGTTTAAAATATGATACGAAATAGTTACCATAAAATTTTCTCTGATGATTCATTTGTTTATAAAATTTAAATTTATTTTCAAAAGTTATTCTAGAATCATCTAATATGTATCATTGATATTAGAAATGTTTGGATTTTTAAATGGAGTGCATTTTCCCAAAGAGATGATACTGTTACTTTGGCATATTTTAAGGAACAAATAACTATGAGCATTTTTCAGGAGAATTTGTTTTATTCAATTTGAGTGTTTGAAAGTCAGGATTAAAGTAACCAGTGACTCTAAGGCAAACTTTAGTGCACAGTTCTTCAGAATGCTTAACACTCCTAAAAATATTATTCACTCAAGAACTGATGTGCTGAATCACTTTGTCCTAATCAACTGTGAAAATTAAATGTTAACTTCCCTTAATATTTTATATATTTCTTCTATGTGCAAGAGATGAAAAAGTGGTTAAACATTGGCACAAGAATAGAAGAGAACAATATTCTAGATCATTTAGACCACTTTTTTTTTTGTTTCTGGATACAATCAAACGGGGCTTGGTTCAATAATCAATGAAAAATTTTTATTATTTGTCATCTCTATATTCTCTGATAAACTGAGGTCACACACAGACACATTGAAGTTACTAATGATATAGTGAAAGGCACCCAAGAACTTTATCTTAATGACTCATTTATTCATTCATTCATTCATTCATTCATTCATTTTTATTCAATAGAGATTGAACATGCTCCCTATGGGAAGTAAAAATTGAATTTCAGAGTTGCTAATAAAGGATTAATTTATATCTATATCAAATCCTAAATATTTTCCACATAAACAGGCAATGATATAAAGCACTCATGCTCAGTTAAAGTCTGATGAGGAGTTGAAGGTAAACATACGACAGCTAAGGGGTAACTGACAATGTGATAAATCAAAACAAATCTTGGCAAGATGAACTATACAGACAGAAGAAAAGTGATTATTAGAATTATCCCCCCTTGTATAATAGTTTCATAGATATTAAGGTTTAAAAAGTATATTTTATGAAAAGAAGTATGTGAAACGGCAAAATATTAATACAACAAAGACACATGTTTCAGTGGTATCTAATATATTCTCTTGTGTGATTCTACACTTTATTTTTAAAAAGCCTAGCTTATATTTGAAATCTTGGACGTATCTCAGGGACAGGTGGATCTGTGTCATGAATCAGAAAGCCTCTGCTATGCACCCAACCAAATATTGGACACAGGGTCTTAATGGATCCATTTCTCTCTCTCTCTCTCTCATACACACACACACACACACACACACACACACACACACACACACACACAAACCTCAGCTGGAAACTTTACAGAGTTCTGTCTTTACAGAGTTCTCTTTCTGTCCTCTTGTGTTTGCTCTTCCAACATATGAAGGGTTGTTTGGTGATTATAACTAATGGGCAGAACACTGGTTCAGACAGCTTTGGACGATAGTGAACGTAGCAGGGTATAAAGCTGGTCTAAAGAACAAAGGTCTGACTTCTGCAGTTTGAGGTACATGGCCTTTGTGTAGAATGCTGGGCAGATGACCTTTGATGAACACATTATTTAACTCTCTTTGAATGTCCATTATTTCTCTGTGAAATGTTTGAATAAAAATGCTCTTTCTAGTTGGCCACAGGCCACACCACCACTGTTGGGTCTGACCTCTGAGGGCATTTGAGATTGGGATCACAGCAGTAAGAATTTGTTTTTCTATACAATATGTACTTTAATACATCTATCCAAATAGCAGTAGATAAAGTACCATGTGTGTTGAATATTATTATAAAAAGTCAGTTAAAATTGTGTCAATTAGGGTTTAACTAAAGAGCAGAAACGGTAGATCATATAAATACACACACACACATGCACAAACACAGGCACACATATGGCTTACTACAAGTAATCTGCTTACACAATCATGAGGGCTGACTCAACTATTCCAAAGTTCACAGAGCAGTCAGAAAGGGAGGATCCATGCAGAAGGAAGGGTGATTACAGCCCCAGGTGTTGGTAAAAATCTCTGATGTCTGATGTCTTGTCCAGTCTCTCTTTAAGGGACACCAATGGGATTAGGTCAGGCCAACTTGAGATAACCTCTATTTTAATTAACCCAGAATTAACCTCTTTGGATCTCTAATTACATCTGCAAAATCCCCTCACAGCAGCAAGTACACTAATGTGTGATTGAATAACTGGAACAAAGTGGGCGTATGCTACCAAACAGCTGCTATCTCCTTTCCAGATCTAACTTACAGAAGAGAATAGCTCTTGTAGCCTACCCTATCTGAAAACACATTAGAAAAATAATTGTGATGAATGTGCTAGTCTAGCCATGTTGATATATTATAACACCAACACAAAAATAAGCTTGTTTAAATTTATATATATGAGTTCTTTTAGTACATATTTAACTTTAGTCGAACACCATCGATCTATACTCTTACTTACTTTTGGAGATATAATTATACAAACACTGTGATGTTTCACATAATGAACAGATGCAATTCTTGATGTGACATAACATAATTGAATAATTCATTTCATTGTGTGTTATCAAGAATGTACTAAATTCAAGGCAGTTTACTGGAACAGTAAATACAGAAATTTTAAACCATTACCATTTTGCTTAAAGAGCTCAAAGTCTATAGAGAGGTTTTGTTTTTCTTAATACAAAATTTCATTGAAGTGCTATAATAGATACAAACAACAGTATTGAAAGATAGAGAAAAGGTAAAAAGGCACCTAAACAAGTATGAAGGTGTTAGAAATGTTTTAAATTATGAGTGATGCTTCAGTTTAGCTCTGCATGCATTTAGCCACTGTGAAACTGTAGAATAGGGGGAAATTGCTTTCAGGCAGAAGGAAAATGATATGTGAGGAAAATTGTGAAAACTTTTTTCAGATTGCCTCAAACAGCTTTTCTGAGTTCTCTGAAAAGAGATTCAGAGTGAATCACTAAAAGTTGAGGACTCTTGACACATAGAGTAAATGAAGGATATTTTGGTTTGGTTTGGTTTTTGGTTTTTGTCTCTATAGAAAAGACAGGAAAAGAAGACCTGGGACCTCGAACACCTATCTACATTAGTTTTTCTTCCTCTGTTATTTCCTCTTATTAAAAAGTGAACATAGGCTGGATGTGGTGGTTTACACCTATAATCCCAAAGTTTTGGGAGGATAAGGCGGGTGGATCACCTGAGGTAAGGAGTTCAAGACCAGCCTGGCCAACATAGTGAAACCCCATCTCTACTAAAAATACTAAAAATTAGCTGGGTGTGGTGGCTCACACCTTAGTCCCAGCTACTCGGGAGGCTGAGGCAGGAGAATTGCTTGAACCTTGGAGGCAGAGGTGGCAGTCAACTGAGATCGCTCCTGTGCACTCCAGCCTGGGTGACAGAGTGATACTCTGTCTCAAAAAAAAAAAAGTGAATATAAAATACCAAAATGTAGTCTTCTAAAACCAATTATGAGATTTAAACCAGGAGTCCCTGCCAAATATTCCATATTTTGGATTCTCATTAAATTTTATAGGTTGTGAATACAAATCAAATGGTTATCTAAAAGTAATGCCATTTCACATGATATAAATTCAACCACTATTAGAGCAAAAGCATCTGTTAATGAATAACAATCTGTGCATTTTAGTGAATAATTAAAAAAACACTAAATTATAAATGGATTGAGATTGTATTTTCAAAAATTGTCATCCATATACAAATTTACACATATAACTAATACTATCTAAAATGTGAAAAGCCATATCAATCATAAATTGGCCTGGATGTGTAGATGTCCATTGAACTTGTCTTCTAAAGAAACATCGCAAAAAATTAAGTTATCATATCATATTTTCTCCCTGTCTCTACTTGTTTATGATGGATTATTCTCATTTAATGTTTAAATTAAATAATTGTATATAAGTAGTTTTTAAATCAAATGTCACTAAAAATCATACGGACAATTACCACTCCCTTGTCTCTTTATTATTTTTATTTTCTCTTTATTCTCACTACTTGATTTTTCATTACTATTTATCTTGATTTTCTCTACTTGATTTTTTTCACTACTTGATTTTTTGTTTTCCCTCTTTAATTTCACTACTTTATTTTTTGTTGCTATTTATTTAATGATTCTTAGATACCCACCCTAATTTAACAGTGAAGCATTTACAGGTGGATGAAAAACTGTACTTACAGTTTGGACTTGTTTACCAATAGGTCTCAATCTGTGGTGATTTGTCAGTGATATTGCTATTGCACTGGAATATAACCAATGGTCTAAAGGCCATATATATTTTACACTTGGGCTATTTCGTTTCTTCTGGGAGAAAATCTCTCGGTGTTCTGTGATCTAAGTGAACAAAGAGGATGGGAATTTGCTGATTTCAGTACTGCACCACTCTGACCATCTCCTCATACCTTTCCTCTTTATAGCTGGGATATCTAATTCAGTGGAAAGGTGATGTATCCACAGAGCTGCGAAATACAACAGCAGCACCTATGCTAACCCTTGTACCCATACAGGCAGATGCCATGGTATTTGACAGGCTAAGAATTAGAGTACTCTTGCTCTCCTGCTTCGTATTAGAGTGTTCATAGCTGATCCTAATGTTGCTACATGGGCCATGTCATCACCCATCCCAACGCTTCCTTAGAGATATGCTGTGTAGAAAGTTTTGGCTACTGATATGTTCATTTTTAGGTACATATAAACTTAAAAATGGGCCTAGGGCCAAATAAAAGAAAAATTGTGTGAAGTTGGAAAGATGTACAGTTGTGTAATGATAATCCTCTCCTATCCCTTCATACCACATCCTGATCCCAGAAACTTTTCCAATAAAACCTGAACATATTTACTCTCATGTTTAGTTTTTGTGCTAATTTATTTAATTGATTAAGCCAACCTTTAATTGTCAAAAAGGCCAAAATTTTAAAGATGATGATAAATATATTATATCCATGTAATATTGCTTTTCTTGACCATTTGTGTACAGCAAAGTGCATACCATAATCAGAAGGAATATATTCAGGCAGCCTGGATAGCAAAATTGATTTTTCTGTTTCATGCCTTTAATTGTGTCCTCTGAATTTTATATTTTAACTAATAAGCAATGCCTAAAATAGAACAGAATAACATCTGTTAGCAACCAGTTGTAGACCTGGAGGCTGCTGATAAAAATCTAAAGTAATTCACTCACCTATTCCGTAGGTCCTTGTCCTTGGGGAATTCAACTCAAGGAGATTTTCAGTGAATTTCATTCTGGTTAATATTTGGGTGATTTGTATTCTTTATCTTTCAAAAATTATATTAGCTATTTCATTGTGTGCAATTAAAATGTTTTGTCTCCTAGCCCAACAGTGCTTGGCAGCAGCACCAACATGCCTCCTCTTTTCATGAAACCAGGTAGTCAGCACTATAATTCTAAGGACTTTGCCTTAAAATTCCAGTGAGCTAACATATGAGTTGTTGTTGTTCTGTGTGTGTGTGTGTGTGTGTGTGTGTGTGTGTGGGCATGTTTCACATAACCCATTCTAATTCTCCCTCAAAATTCCCACAGACATTCATAACTGATTGTTCCATACAGGAGAGTTTTTATTGTGCAATTATCTAGGGTTCATTTGCCTAACTATACAGCAAAGCCATTGACTAAAGCCCAAGTATTTGATTATCTGTTCACTTCACTGATAGGGGAAATGTAAATATTCTTCTACTGATAAAAGGTTTAACTTTACTCACTGTTCAGGCTTTTCCTAGTTTTCTTCCATAAAGATTTTGTCATCTGCAGAAAATATTGATGCCAATTTTTCTATTAATAGTAATGTGCACATGTACCCTAAAACTTTAGTTAAAAAAAAAATAGTAATGGCCTTCTAGCCACAAACTATTCGTAAACCAAAGAGGCTGCATTTTCTGTAATAGCAGAGTTTTGGGCTTGGACAACGCAGCAATGGGAGCGGAAAGTTAATCAAAGAGCTTTATCATGGATTCCACGGGGAGTGAAGCAAACTGCTTAAGTATGTGGTGGACTTTTCCCTGAACTCCCTCCCTCTACCCTTCTCCATTCCATGCTGTTGATTACTCCACTGTCACTTTATGAATGAGGTATTGTATGCCACCCTTATCTATTGAATGTCTTTCTGATATCACACAAAGTTTGTTCAGCATAGCTGGGTTCATCTGAGGCCCATCAGTGTTAGTAGTAATCTGCGTCAAAGCTGAGTCACATTTTAAGGTAGAAACAATTAATATATTCATTTTTCAAATAAGAAAGTAGAGAAATTAAGTGATCTGTACAAAGTCATCCAGCTACAATACCAGACCTTGAGGCCAAAGCTAGGGCTCTTTGTCTTTTACACTGAGTTTATTAATCTGTATCATATACCACTAAATTTCTCCAAGTCTTCTTTTTTGGCTCCAATAAATATATACACGTGGCTTCTTAAAGTAGTATTTACCTAGTTAATTGGTTTTTAAAGTTTCTTTATTTATTAATTCATCTATTCATTGAAGTTGTAAATGTAAATTTCCACTGTGATAATACTAAACTACCATAATTTAGAATTATTGGACCTCCAAAATAATAAGGATTTCTTAGCATATGTTGGATATTGGTGCCTAATTAACCTAAATTAACTATGTAAAAGAAATACTGACTAGAATAATATATTCAGTAGTGTATAGATAAGTAAACATTAGAGACATCTGTGGCTTACCACAATAGAGGTTTGCTTCTCAATCACATAAATTAAAAAGTAGATGTTCCTGATCTGTGGCAGGAAAGAGGAAGGGCAGCGGCCTCAGCTGAAGACAAGCATTCAGGAACCAAAGCTGACAGTTTCCGGCATCAGCAACATGTGACTTTTAAGGTTGTCCATTGCCCTCCAGGCTGCAGGTTCAAGAAGAAAGAAGGTGGAGAAATCATATTCACATATTAATCACTTTAGCAGGGAATATAGGCAGTTTTTTATGTTCTCCTTTTATTCCTAGAAAATGTTGATCATGGTTTGGCTGCCAGTTTGGGGCAACAACTCTATGCCGTGGAAAAGGACCATGATTTTTTTATTGCACTTCTTAGGAAAACTTTGACAATTCTTAAGCCAATGAGTAATTTATCAAATAAAGTGTTTTAAAGATGTTTATAACTGATGTGTGCTTGTTTAGTTAGCTATAAGTCATAAACAAAGAGAAAAAAAAGTGGCAGGGTCAGGAATTTAGCAAAACGGAAGCAGTATAAATTATTGTGTCCAAGCCTGATAGCACAGGGTTAGGCTAGCTTATGTAGTCATAAAAGTCCAACAGGGGTATTCATAAATTCCTTGTCATGGAACAAATGCAGGAATGGTACTCAAGAGAAGAGGTTTTACAGTCCTGTGATGTCCTTGTTATTCTCCGCATTGATCTCCAGTTGCTGCCTGGCTGGAAGTACATATTACAAAAGGCTGATGAAACTGTGAAAGCCTCAGAGAAGTAAGGCACTCAGTACTTCCCATGGCATAATGAAGATATATGCAGTTACATGAAAATTAAGATGGTCCCAGATCAATAATGTAAATCAAATAATAAAAAAGACAAACTTCTGTTTCTCTAAAAAAGAAACTTACAGTGAAACTATAGATCACAATTAATTTGTGAGGTTGTAATGTACAAAGTATGCTTAAGATTTCAAAGTTCTTGTATTGCTTATCTGAATGAAATTAAACATATATATCATTCCAACAAATATCTCCCAGCAGATTATGAACTTTGAAAATGGGAAAAGGAATTAAAGGCAATGTATTTTATATGTGTGTTCCTTCTTCTCAGTTTCAGTTATTTCCCCATAAAGAATTTATGTTTTCTATTCAACAGACATTGACCAGTCTTTTAATAGATGCTGCTTGCTAAGGTAGTGCAAAAACTCACTCTCAAAAACAATAAACACAGCAGCTCTCATTTATCTAATCATCTAAGTGACAAATCTGGTAGCCCATTTCAAAATAGTAGAAAGGGGTGTAGAGATATGACTTGATTCTTTTCTTTGAACTTTTAAGTTCAGGGTTATATGTGCAGATTTGTTATAAAGATAAACTTCTGTTATGGGGGTTTGCTGTAGAGATTATTTCATCACCCAGGTATTAAGCCTAGTACCCATTAGTTATTTTTTCTGCTCCTTTCCCTTCTCCCACACTCCAACCTCCAGTAGGCCTAAATGTCTATCGTTCCCCTTTATGTGTCCACGTATTCTTATCTTTTAGCTCCTACTTATAAGTGAGAACATTTGGTTTTGGTTTTCTGTCCCTGTGTTAGTTTCCTAAATATAATGGCCTCAAGCTCTAACCATTTTCCTGCAAAGGACATTATTTCATTTTTATGGCTGCATAGTATTCCACTGTGTATATGTACATTTTCTTTATCCTGTCTATCACTGATGGGCATGTAGGTTGATTCCATGTATTTGCTATTGTAAATAGTGTTGCAGTGAACACATATGTGAATATGTCTTTATGAAACAATGATTTATATTCCTTTGGGTATATACTTAGTAATGATATTTCTGTTTTTAGGTCTTTGAGGAATCACCACACTGTCTTCCACAATGATTGAACTAATTTACAGTCCCACCAGCAGTGTATAAGCATTTCTTTTTCTCTTCAGCCTCACCAGCTTCTGTTATTTTTTGACTTTTTAATAACAGCCATTCTGTTGTAAGATGGTATCTAATTGTGGTTTTGATTTTATTTCTCTAATAATCAGCTTTTTTCATGTGCTTGTTGGCTGCATGTACATCTTCTTTTGAAAAGCATCTGTTCATATTCTTTCCCCACTTTTTAATGAGGTTGTTTGTTATTTTCTTGTAAATTGGTCTAAGTTTCTTATAGATGGTTGTCAGATGCACAGTTTGCAAAATTATTCTCCCATTCTGTAGGTTGTTTTTTCCTTTAATGATAGTTTCTTTTTCTGTGCAGAAGCTCTTTATTTTATTTATCTCCCATTTGTCAATTTTTGCTTTTGTTGCAATTGCTTTTGGTACCTTTGTCATAAAATCTTTGCCACCGATCCTAAGTCCAGAATGTGATGGCCTAGGTTGTGTTTCAGAGTTTATATTATTTTGAATTCAACATTTAAGCTTTTAATCTATAATGAGTTAATTTTTATGTATAGCATCAGGAAGGAGTCTAGTTTTGATCTTCTGCATATGTTTAGCCAATTCTCCCAGCACCAATTATTAAATAGTGAGTCTTCCCCCATTTCTTGTTTTTGCCAAGTTTGCTAAAGAGCAGAGAGTTGTAGGCATGTGGCCTTATTTCTGGGTTCTGCATTCTTTTCCATTGATCTATGTATCTGTTTTCTGTACCAGTGCCATGCTGCCTTGATTACTGTAGCCTTGTAATATAGTTTGAAGTCAGGTAGCATGATGCCTCCAGCTTTATTCTTTTTGCTAAGATTGTCTTGGCTATTTGGGCTCTTTTTTGGCTCCATGTGAGTTTTAAAATAGTTTTTTTTTTTTCTAGTTCTGTGAAGAATATTAATGGTAATTTAATGGGAATAGTGTTGAATTTGTAAATTCCTTTGAGCAGTATGATCATTTTAATGATATTGATTCTTTCTATCCATGACCACAGAAGGTTTTTCCATTTGTTTGTCCCATCTCTGATTTCTTTGAGCAGAGTTTCGTAGTTCTCCTTGTAGAGATCTTTCACCTCCCCAGTTATGTATTTTATTCTTCTTGTGGCAATTGTGAATGAGATTACATTTCTGATTTGATTCTCAGCTTGACTGTTGTTAATGTACAGAAATGTTAGTGACTTTTGCACATTGATTTTTGTATCTTGAGACTTTGCTGAAGTTGTTAATTAGCTTAAGGAGCTTTTGGGCTGATTCTATGTGGTGTTCTAGATATAGAATCATGTCATCTGCAAACATGTATATTTTGACTTCCTCTCCTTCTATTTGGAAGCCCTGTATTTCTTTCTCTTGCCAGACTGCCCTGGCCAGGACTTCCAATACTATGTGGAATAGGCATGGTGGACAGGGCATTTTTGTCTTGTGCTGGTTTTCAAGGGTAATGCTTCCAGCTTTTGGCCATTCAGCACAATGTCGACTGTGCATTTGTTACTTCTTTTTTCAATCATTTGTAGCTTTTATTTTAAGTTTGGGGTTACATATGAAGGCTTGTTATATAGGTAAACTCATGTCATAGGGATTTGTTGTATAGATTATTTAATCACTCAGGAATTAAGCCCAGTAGTACTCAATAGTTATCTTTTCTGTTCCTCTGCCTCCTCTTACTCTCTGCCCTTAAGGAGACTCCAGTGTCTGTTGTTTCCTTCTTGGTTGTTCAAAAGTTTCATCAATACCCAGTTTATTGAGAGTTTTTAATGTGAAGAGATGCTGAATTTTATCAAAAGACTTTTATGCATCTGTTGAGATAATTATGTGGATTTTGTCTTTAGCTCTTTTTATATGATAAATCACATTAATTGATTTGCATATGTTCAACCAACCTTGCATCCTGGGGATGAAGCCTGCTTGATAATGGTGGATTAACTTTTGGATGTGCTGCTGAATTCAGTTTGCAAGGTTTTGTTTTGAGGATTTTTGCATTGATGTTCATAAAGCATATTGGCCTGAAGTTTTATTTTCTTGTTGGTACTCTGCCAGGTTTTGATCAGGATGATGCTGGCCTCATACAATGAGTTTGGAAGAAGTTTATTCTCCTCAGTTTTTTGGAATAGTTTCACTGGGAATGGTACCAGCTATATTTTGTACATCTGGTGCAACTCAGCTGTGACTCTGTCAGATCCTGTGCTTTGTTTAGTTGGTAGGCTATTTATTACTGATTCAATTTTGGAGCTTGTTATTTGTCTGTTCAGGACATTAATTTATTCCTGGTTCAGTCTTGGGAGGTTGTATGTGTTCAAGAATTTATCCATTTCTTTTAGGTTTTCTAGTGTATGTGCATACAAGTGTTCATAGTAGTTTCTGATGGTTATTTTTATTTCTGTGGGGTCAGTGGTAACCTTCCTTTCATCACTTCTAATTGTGTTTATTTGAATCTTCTATCTTTTCTTCTTTATATATTCTAGATAGCAGCCTATTTTATCACTTTTTTCAAAAAAATGAACTTCTGAATTCATTGATCTTTTGAAGGGTTTTTTATATGTGCCAGAAATTCTGGTATGTTGTATCTTTGTTCTCATAAGTCATTCAGGCGCATGTTGTTTAATTTCCATGTAATGTCATGGTTTTGAACAATTTTCTTAGTCTTGGCTTCTATTTTTCTTTCACTGTGGTCTGGCAGTGTGTTTGTTATTCTATCAATTCTTTTGCATTTGCTGATGATTGTTTTATGTTCAGTTATATGGTCAATTTTAGATTATGTGTCATGTGGCAATGAGAAGAATGCATATTCTGTTGTTCTGTAGTGGAGAGTTCTATAGAGGTCTATCAGATCCTTTTGGTCCAATGTTGAGTTCAGGTTCTGAATATCTTTGCTAATGTTTCTGCCTTGGTGATCTATCTAATACTGCTAGTGGTGTGTTGAAGTCTAGCCCTATTACTGTGTTGAAGTCTCAACATGAAGGGGTGTTGAATTTTATTGAAAAGGTTTTCTGCTTCTATTGAGATAATCATGTGGATTTGTCTTTAGTTCTGTTTAAATGATGAATCACGTTTATTGATTCGTGTATGTTGAACCAGCCTTACATCCTAGGGATAAAGCCTACTTGATCATGGTAGAAAAGGTATTTGAAGTGTTGTCGGATTTGGCTTGCCAGTATTTTGAGGATGTTTGCATAAATGGTCATGAAGGATATTGGCCTGAAATTTTCCTTTTTTGTTGTGTTTCTGTCAGGTTTTGGTATCATGATAGAATGAGTTAGGGAGGAGCCTCTCTTCCAGAATTTTTTGGTGTAGTTTCAGGAGAAATGATACCAGCTCTACTTTGTACATCTGGTACAATTCAGCTGTAAATCTATTTTGTCCTGGGATTTTTTTTGTTTGGTAGGTTATTTATTACTGATTCAATTTCAGAGCTGATTATTGTTCTATTTAGGCACTCAATTTTTCCTGGTTCAGTCTTGGGAGGATGTCCATGTCCAGGAATTTATCCATTTCTTCCAGATTTTCTACTTGATGTGCATAAAGGGGTTCATAATATTATGTGATGGTTATTTGTATTTCTGCAGGGTCAGTGGTGATATGCCCCTTGTTGTTTCTGAATGTGTTTATTTGAATCTGTTCCCTTATTCTTTATTAGTTTATTTAATGGTCTATTTATTTTATTAATATTTTCAGAAAACAGGCTGTTTAATTTGTTGATCTTTAGAGTGGTTTGGGTTTTTTTGTATCTCAATCTTCTTTAGTTCAGCTCTGATTTTGCTTATTTCTTGTCTTCTGCTTGCTTGGGGTTGGTTTATTCTACTTTCTCCAGTTCTTTTAGTTGTGACATTAGGTTGTCAAGTTGAGATCTTTCAAACTTTTTGATGTGAGCATTTAGTGCTATAAAATTCCCACTTAACCCTGTGTTAGCTGTGTCCCAGAGATTCTAGCATGTTGCACTTTCGTTCTCATTACTTTCAAAGAGCTTCTTGATTTCTTACTTAATTTCGTGATTTACCCATAAGTCATTCAGGAGCAGGTTATTCAGTTTCCATGTAATTGAATGCTTTTGAGTGAAATACTTAGTCTTGGTTTTTAACTTTACTGTGCTGTGGTCTGAGAGAGTGCTTGCTATGATTTAAGTTATTTTGCATTTGCTGAGGAGTGTTTTACTTGTGAATGTGATCAATTATATAGTACGTTCCATGTGGTGATGTGAAGAATGTATATTCTATTGTTTTCTGGTGCAGAGTTCTGTAGATGTCTATCAGATCTATTTGAACCAATGCTGAATTTAGGTCTTGAATGTTTTTGTTAATTTTCTGCCTCGATGGTTTATCTAACGCTGTCAGTGGAGTGTTGAAGTCTCCTACTAATATTATGTGGGAGTCTAAGTCTCTTTGAAGGTCTCTAAGAACTTGCTTTATGAATCTGTGTGCTTCTGTGTTGGGAATATATTCTGAATTTGATTGGTGGCCTTTCTAGCTATGTTGGGGAGGTTCTTATGGATGATATCCTGAAATATGTTTTTCAAGTTCCTTCCATTCTCCCCATCTCTTTCAGAGACAGCAATGAGTCATACATTTGGTCTCTTTACATAATCCCCTATTTCTCCGAGGTTTTGTTCATTTATTTTTCTTCTTTTCTCTGTATTCTTGTCTGACTATCTTATTTCAGAAAGGCAGCCATCAAGCTCTCAGATTCTTTCCTCCACTTGGTCTATTCTGCTACTAATACTTGTGAGTACCTTATGAAATTCTTATAGCGCATTTTTCAGCTTTATCAGGTTGGTCAGTTCCATTTTTTTTCTACACTGCCTGTTTTGTCTGTCTGTTCCTGCATTGTTTTAACGTGATTTTTAGCTTCCTTGGAAGGAGTTTTAATATACATCTTTAGCTCAATTATCTTTTTTCCTATCCTTAGTCTGAATTCTATTTCTGTTATTTCAGCAGCTCAGCCCAGTTCAGAACTCCTGCTGGAGAGATGATTCAGCTGTTTGCAGGAAAAAAGGCCCTCTGACTTTGTGAGTTTCAGGGATTTTATGCTGATTCTTTCTCATCTTTGTGGGCTTGTCTTCGTTCAGTCTTTGACATTGCTGACCTTTTGATTTTTTGTTTGTTTGTTTGCTTTTATTTTATTTGATTCCCTTGAGGGTTTGATTGTGGTGTAAGGTAGATTCAGTTGACTGGCTTTTCTGGAAGATTTTAGGGGACCAACACTCTGCCAAACCCTGAACTGTGTGTTCTAACTGGGGGACATATATTGGGCCCCAACTTTGTTCTCTGGCTTCTCAAGGTTAGGAATCTACTGAGCTGGGGGAATCTGAGGTGCTCCCAGACCCCCAGTCACTGCACTCCAACGGATGGTGTCAGCCAAAGCCTTTCATAGTGCAGTGACAGCAGGATCCAACCTCACATTCCAGCAGTAGCAGTAGTGGCAGCTGTGGCAGAGTGCTAGGGGGTTCTGTGGTGCCTGCCTCCCTTGCAGCTTGGTTGGTGGGGAAGGTGGGGGCGGCTGGGGACCCCTGCTGGAGACTGTGTGAACAGTTGTGCTGAAGGTAGTGTTGGCTCAGGGGCCAGGCAGTCGCAAGCACAGGTCTGGGTACCTTCTTTGTTCCCTTCAAGGAGGAATGATGGCTCAGGGCAGAGGAGGATCCACTGTTCTCTACACAGTGTTAGTAAAAGGGTGGGGTGCTTGTAGGTGTGGGGCTTGCTGGCTCTGTGCCCTCCAAGGCTCTGTCTGCAATGGCATTCTGGAAGGGAAGGGGAGGCAGACTGGACTCCAACGTGCTGTCAGTGCTAGGAAAGCAAAACCTGCCTGCACAGACATACACCAACAGAGCAATCTGGGGAGTTGCCCTGAGCCTAGGCAGGAAGCTGCAGTATAGGGAGGGAGCATGTGGGCTGGGGCCTCGACATAGGTGCTGCCCCACTGAAGCTCTCTGCCAGTTCTGCACAGTCTGCCAGTGTAGAAACTATGACACAGGCCCCCAGACCACTCGGGGCTGCCCTGCAAGCAGGCATGGTCATGCTGAGGCTGTGGGAGAGGCCAGCAGACCAGGGAGTGCTCAGATCAGACTGGTCCTATCTGTCGGACAAGACCACCCTGTAGTGTTCAGATCCAGCGGTTCCTCTAGGGCTAATATTTCCTACGGGAGCAAATCAAGCCTAGCAGGATGGCCGTCTCTGGCCTTACTCTGCTACAGATGCTCCTGCACCAAACCCTCTGGGCTCCACATCAG
This sequence comes from Nomascus leucogenys, assembly GCF_006542625.1. Taxonomy (NCBI): domain Eukaryota; kingdom Metazoa; phylum Chordata; class Mammalia; order Primates; family Hylobatidae; genus Nomascus; species Nomascus leucogenys. Next base: position 38,147,662 of record NC_044387.1, on the reverse strand, counting down.
CTGGCTTACTGCCCCTACCACTTCTCTAAGCAGCTCTCCCTGCCAATTCAAATGCCTGTGATGGTTGAGGGGTCTCCTACTGGTGGTCCAGAGGCCTGTGGTGACGGCAGGTTGCTCTTTGCCATGTCAACTCACCCATTTCTCCAGAGCCAGGTGCTCTGGAACGAGTGGTCAGGAACGACTCTGGGTGCAATTTATCTCCATGTAGGGTTCCCAACGTTCTCCTCCTTCTGCTCAGCTTCCATGTCCTCCCTCTGTCCACTCTGGAGAAGATCTGTTAGGAGCATGTTAGGAGCATGCCAGTTGTCTCAGTCTTTAGGTAGGAGCTGCTCCACCTGTCTGCATTTAGTTGGCTATCTTACTGGATATGATTCTTTTGCTATACCAAAGCTATGATCAACAGCCAGTTCCAAATGAAAGCAGTGAATGAAAAGGTGTTAAATTGCCATAAGAAAATTAATTAAACATATGATACCCACTGTTTGTCAGAAATGCAATAGCAAAAGCCTGCCAGGGAGAAAACAGCAACTTACAAAGTTTATCTTAAGGCGAACTTATCCTTTATGCCAGTTTCATCTTCTAATAATAGATTAAAAGGATGAAACTAAACTGTATTTAGAACTATTTGGTTACATGTATTCATGATTTTAAATAATAGATGTGTTGCATACATTAGATGACCAGGCCCTTATTTTTGTCATGTAAGGTAACATATTCAAAGGTTCCAGGGATTAGAATGTGGACTTCTTTGGGGTATACATTATTCTTTGGGGGGAATTATTCAGCCTACCCCAATAAGTTTGAGGTGATTTATAAGAATGGCCTAGAAAATATGTTCCACAGCTGTGACTACCATGTTAGAAAGTGATTTTTGCTGTCAAAGTCTGGTGTTTCTGAAAAATGGAAACTGAAGAACTCAAAAGTCATTTTTGTTTTTTCGCAGAGGAACAACTTACATAGTTCTTTTTCTTCTTGTGTGTATGGTATTTTAATATTTTTACCAAATAACATTTTTCATGAAACTTGTAATTTTCTAATTTTCTTTTAGCAATTTCTTCTGTTCATAGAAGTCATGTTAGTGTTTTATTAGAAAATTGGATAAATAAAAATAAACATAAAGCTATAAAACAAAGTATGAATTCAGGAATCATATTGCTCAAGAACACACTGATAATATTTTGGTAATATGTCTAATAGTCTGTTTCTCCCACTATTTATATCTAGGAACTTTTTGCTTCAATAAAGTACATATTATAATAACTCACATGGATTCAGCACTTAACATATAGAAGAGACTGTACTATGGACTGTCAAAATGGCCATGAGTACGTGGAATATATATATATATATGTATATATATATATATATATATATGTATATATACACATATATATATACATATATATATATATAATAAGTTAGCCATGGTTAAGTAGTATAATTTAACAAATTATTGAGTCATAGGTTATGACTTTTGACACATTGGGATATATTATTTTTCAGAAAATGTATACTTTCAGTCATATCAGTGTATGCAGTACTTTCTTGAGGCCGTAGGTTTTTGAATCCAGTTATTGATTCCTTCTTGACTCACCCAATTAGGAGTGTAGAATATGGCCCAAGGAAATCTCATAGAATGACTAGACATTCCTTGCCTCGTACTATGATTTTTATCTAAAACTTTATGCCGAAGAAGGACACTACTAGAGCATTTTTGGAACATTTAAGAACTCAGATGCCCAACTTCTTGTACTACGGCTACTGAGTTGGGGCCTTCCTATCTAGGAATTAAGAATATGTACTTTTGGTTTTCTGTTCCTGCATTAATTTGTTCAGGATCCTGGCCTTCAGTTCCAGCCATGTGGGAGCTAAGCATTGAGCACACATGGGATGTGCATATCATATAAATATGGGAACAACAGACAATGCGGACTACTTGAGGGTGGAGGGATTGGAGAGGGGGATGAGTTAAGAAACTACCTATCAGGTACTATGCTCACCACCAGGGTGCCAGGATCCGTACTCCAAACCTCAGCATCATCCAATATTCTCAGGTAACAAATCTGCACATGTATACCCCACATCTAAAATAAAAGTTAAAATTAAATAAAAGATACAGTCCTCAAAGAAAAGAATATGTATTTTTAAAACACTTTCCAGGTAACTAAGATGTACCTCTAGGTTGTAGAATCTCTGAGTAAATGCGAATGCCTCAGACCTTCAGTTTGACTGCCTCTACTTTCTAGTTCTTTGTTATTAGCAAACATTTTATCTAGTCCTTCTCAGACTGGAAAAATGTATGCTAAAAAAGAATACTTTTTCTCTTTAATTTGTCCTATTTTGTGTCATTATGATTAAATTGGGGCCCCTTAAACCTAAGTTTCCAGTAAATGAGTCAAAATTCATTTTTTTTTCCCAGTAGATGTGCCATATACCCAGCACAATTTATTGTGAAGATTATCTTTTTGCCTGTTAAACAGCAGTGAAGCTTGTTCATTAATCAGGTCACTGTGTATGTCTGGTCTGATTCTGGATTCTGTTCCATACATCAATTTCTCCTTGAATCAATACCACACTGTCTTAATTGCTAAGCCCTTCATATCAAGGTATACCCTAAAGCTTTTTTTCTTCTTGCTCAAGATTAACTTGTCTATCCTGGGTCATTTTCATTTTGATATACATATTAGAATCAACTTTTAAATTTTCATAAAAGTGCCTAGAAGGATCTTGATAGCAATTGTATTAAATCTATAGAAGCATTTGGGAGATTAGTATCCTAAAAATTTTTAATTTTCCAATCAATAAATACTTTATACACTTTCATTTATTTGTGTCATTTAGTGTCTCAATAATACTTTAAATTTATAGACATCCAGTACATCTTTTGTTAGTTATCCCTAAGGAATGTATTATTCGCATAGCATTGTAAATAAGATTTTTATTTTGTTTTCCAATTTCTAATTGTCACTAATATAGAAATCCATTTGGTAACCTGTGCCCCATTATCTTGTTCAATTTACTCATTAATTTTAATAGATTGCTTATAATACTATTCGATTCCCTAAATATTTTCCTTTTCCCTCTTCAATATTTATATGTTTTATTCTATTTCTCATACCCTATTTCAGCGGCAAGAACATTTGGAGTTCATTAGCAGTGATGGTGGTGTATATCTGTGTCTTGTTCCCATCCTTAAAGGGAAACTTAACTATTTCACCATTAAATATAATGTTAGCTGTAGGTTTTGTGTGGGCTTTGTATAGTTTATCAGATTAATTTCTTTTTATATTTATAGAGTTTGCTAAGAATTTTGATCATGGACAGGTATTGAATTTTATTCATATTGTATTTAAGGCTTTGTTTATGCCTTAAAATTATCATATGGTTTTTGTTTTTTAATCTGTTAACATGATGACTTTATTGATTTTTCGACAGTAAACTAACCTCACATTCATGAAATAAATATTAATAGATAATTGTCTATTAATGTTTGTTGTTATATATAACTTTGATTTGGGAATATTTTTACAGGCGTATGTATATATTTATGAGAAATATTGTCTTGTAATTTACTTTTGCTTATCTAGTTTTGGTATCAAGGTTATTATAGAATAAGAAAATGATGTGGAAGTTCTTGCAGTCTTACTCTTTGGAAGAATTTGTGTAAAATTCATATAATTCCTTTCTTGGACATTTGGAAGACTTCCCTTTGAATCATCTGAGTTCAAAAGTGTGTAAAGATGTGTTTGTGTGTAGGTATTTAATTTTAGATTCAATTTCTTCAGTAAGATCATTCAGATTATCTATTTATTCTAATGCTAATTGTGGTGAGTTATATATTTTGAGAACTCATCCATTATTGTGAAAATTTTAACTTTATTACTATAAATTCATCATAATGTCTTTTTATCTGTGAGATCTAGGTTGATGCTTTGTTATTTATTCTGATATTGATAACTTACATTATTTCTATTTTTTCTGATAAGACTTGTTAACAAGTTATAATTTTAATCAAAATTTTCAAAGAATGAATTTCTGGATCTAATTTATATTCCCTATCTCATTGCTTTTTCTCTTACCTTTACGATTCCTTTGAGCTTAATTTGCTTTTTATCCAACAAGCTTCTTGAACTGAAAGCTTAAATCAATGTTTTACAACTTTTCTTCCTTTCTAAATTGTGCATTTAAAACATAAAGTTGTACTTTAAATTTTATTACATGCTTTGCAGACAAACTGCATACTTTACAGGACCCATATTGATTATTTAAAAGTCATTGTTTAATCTCTCTGAATTCTGAATCAACATTTAGTCTCTTTTATCAGCTCTGCTTTTTTTTTCACCTTCTTTTTCACTCATTTTTGCCTGTTTTTGTCATGTCTCAAAAATTTTGAACAGATGCCAGGCTGCATATTAAAAATTATGGAGTCTCTAGTCTCTGTTATTTTTAGCAGATCGAGTGCCAGGAGATCAGTTTCATTCTTGGACGACTGGATTTGAAGCTTGGTTAAGGATAGTCTGTTTCTGCTTCTCATGCATATTATAGCCACTTTAGGTATCTATTGCAAGTACCAAATTACTCCCAAACTTACTGGTTTTAACAACAACATTTATTATCTCACAGTCTATATAGGCCAGAAATCGGAATGATTAAGCTTGACTTTCTGCTTCAAAGTCTCACGTGCTGAATTCCATGTGTCAGCAGGGCAGCAGTCCTCCCAAGGATTACCTGGGGAAGGATCCACTTCCATTCTTATTCATGTGATTGTAGCAGAATTCAGGTCCTTTTGGGCTTTTGGATGAGGGACTCAGTTCCTCATTGGCTGTTGCCTGGAGGCCATGTGAATTTCTCCATAGAGTTGATCACACATGGTGTAAATATGATACTATGTAATATACCACAGTAGAACACAACCTTTACTCCTGTGGAGTGACCTTCATTCATTAGGCATAGTCCTTCCATTGTCTCAACCGAAGTCTTGAGATATTTCCTAAAGTCTTTCCTCCATGGTAAAGCCTGAAATTCACTCATTCTCCATTTAGGATAACATAGCTGCTAAAATCTCTGCTCAACAATTCAGCCTCCCAGTTGCTGTCTTCTGATTTGTTTCTTGGAATATGTGTCATTTTCATGACCTGAAAATTCTTTATCTCTGGATTTTTGCCTCTCTTGTCCTAGCTTCTGAACTGGACAGCCCTGAACTGTCCCTTTTGTTCTGTATCACTTCTGATGCTTCAGTTTTCTGATATGGTACAATCTTCCTTAAATACAATTTTTATAAGGTATTTTAGGAAAAATCTGAGGTGAATTCGAGCTAATTTCAGGATTATGGTTCCTAAAAACTTGCCTGTTTGGGTTGCTGTTTAAATGGCTTGTAAAAGCCATTTTATATATTTGTCTAGTAATTTTTTTTCCAAGCAAGATGGTTCTTTTGATACAGTGTGTGTTACTAAAACTATGTGTCACTGTTACTCACCCTTATGTTTGAAATTATTATAAGAATTTTTGAAGTAAAAGCCTTTATATTTTATTACATTAAGTGGCAACTGTTTCTGTGCTTTGAACAAGAGGCCTCACATTTTCATTTTGTACCTTGTCCCACAAATCATCTAACTAGACCTGATTTCTGAGTAATAAACTTTTATTATCTGAATTATATTACTTCCTGAAAACCAATAAATTATTAAAAAATGCTTTTCCCATAAAGCATCTTCCCCAGTATGACAGACTTGATAGCTCTTCTCTAAGCCCAGTTTCTTTTGTGTCTCAGGCTCCCTGGCCATTGGTGTGAATGTGTGACTGAATGCTAGTCAAAGAGAGATGAGTAAAAGTGTCAAGTCCTACTTCTAGTACTATCCCATAAAAGCCTCCACTCTCTGACTCTTCATGCCTTTCCCCCCTTGATTCAATGCAGAAGACTGCAAAAACCTGGGAAGGCAGGGGTAGAAAGGGTGTAGTGTAGGATCTTCTTGTAGGAAAGCTGCTTGCTCCTCAGAAATACTGTTTTGGAACTTATTTTTATGAATAACAAAATTATAATGTGTTTGACTCATTATCCTCTTTTCGGTGTTTATTTCAATATTTAACTTTTCCATTAATAGTATAGTCTATCAAACCAAATTTTTAGTAACCAATATCAGTGTCATCCATTAATTTCATTTTAAAATCCATTAATTGCCTCAAATGGACAAAGCCTTAATGTTAACAGAAAATGTATGTTGGAGGAAGAAGGAGCTTGGGAAATAAAACTGATGATGTTGCATATATGTGGTTATTTTCATTGTATTGTATACATCATAATTCTATTGAAACTAAGAGAAGGGACATTTTAATGTATTTGAGATAATTCGTTGCCTATATGTTAACATAAAAAAACAAAATATGTGGGAAACTAGACTATTGGTAATATGTTAATGATTCAGCTCTAAGACAATGATACAGTTTGCCTGTGTTCCCACCCAAATCTCATCTTGAATTGTAGCTCTCAAATTCCCATGTGTCGTGGGAGGGACCCAGTGGGAGGTAATCAAATCATGGGGTGGGTCTTTTCCATGCTGTTTTCATGATAGTGAATAAGTCTCATGAGATGGTTTTGTACAGGGGAGTTCTCCAGCACAAGTTCTGTCTTTCCTGCCACCACGTAAGACGTCCCCTGCTCTTCCACCATGATTGTGAGGCTTCCCCAGCCATGTGGAACTGTGAGTCAATTAAATCTCTTTCCTTTATAAATTACCCAGTCTTAGGTATGTTTTTATTAGCTGTGTGAGAACAGAACAGACTAATGCAGATAATCTGAATTAAATCTAAAATTATCTTTAATATATTAATGGTAAGAATAATTTGACACATTTGATATTTGTGAAACCTAAATTATGATTTACACTTAGTATAGATTGAAATTAAATGACTAAAAGGACAATTTAAAATGGAATAATATAAACAGTAACATAATCACATATTTCAACAAAGTTTTATTATTTACTAATAAATTATCTCCCTTAAATTTATATAAACACACTTCATCATTTGTCACTCCATTAGAAACCAATTTTCCTATGTATGCTTGTATGTTCTTTCTTCTGCAGTGTTTTGTCAGCCTACAGATTTTGTCTAATGATACTTTATCTGTAACTCCACACTGCCTCTGGGATCACTCAATGCAATTTTTAGAGAATAAAATGAATAGTTCTGTTGGGTTTTACTAACTCTTGAGAGAGTAGGAATGACACCTGCCATAAATTACTCAAGAAATTTAATACAAATAGAAGAAATAGCAGTAAGTTAAAGAAAAACCCTTTCAATTTCATCTGCCTACGGGAAACTGCATATAATCTATCCCTGATGTTCTATTAATATAGAAATGGAATAGTGCACTGCAAGAGGCAATGTATTATTATATTGTACACCAGCATTTTGTGATTAATGTGATGGCAAGACACTCATTCTACCTATTAGTAAGCCTCAAGTTAATCTTGAAGGAGGCAGAGTGACTCATTAGGAGTAAAATAAAAAACAAAAACCCGGAAATGAAGATACAGAAAATGGAATTCAGGAGTATTGAAAAATTAATGAAAATAATTTTTCAAGAAAAAATACCAATTTTCAAATATTTAGAAGACTATATTGTGGGGAGATAGTACATTTATTTAATGGGGCTCTGCTATGAATTGCATGTCTCTCCCAAATTTCAAATTTTTTAAGCTAGAAATTTAATCTCCAAATCACATGTTGATTGGAGGTGGGATCTTTGGGAGGTAATTAGGATTAGATATGGTCATCAGTGTGGGGCTTCCACAATGGAACTAGTGGCTGTACAAAACAGGAAGAGAGACCTGACTGATATGTATATACTCTTGCCCTCTCACCATGTGAATGCTTTCTGCCATGTTATGACACAGTAGAAAGGCCCTCACCTGATACCAGTGCCACGCTCTTTGACTTCCCAGTCACTAGAACGATGAAATAAATACACCTCTATTTTTTATAAATTACCCAGTCTGTGATAGCAACAGAAAATGGACATAAGATGGACCCCAAATGGCAGAACTGGAATTACAGGGAAAATATGTGGAATCAGATTTTGGCTCAGTGAAACAGAGTTTGGCATCACAGCTTAAGCAAGTCATTTTAGAAAGTACTAAGTTCTTTTCACAGATTGATATTACAGATGGTAGATGTAGTGGGCTGACTGGTAGCCCTCCAAAAGATATGTTCACACCTTAATCCAAGAACCCATGAATATTACCTTATTTAGAAAAAGAGTCTTTGTCATTATAATTAGCTGAAGGATCTTGAGATGAGGAAATCATCCTGGATTGCCTAGAAGAGCAACAAAGGTCCTTATAAGAGACATACGGAGGAGGAGACAGAAACAGGTTAGGTGATGTGAAGACAGAAGCAGAAATTGGAGTGATGTGGCCAAAAGTGAAGGAAGTCACTAACCACCAAAAGCCAGAAAAGGTATAGAAACAATTTACCTCTAGAGCCTCTATAGGGAGTACGGCTCTCCCAACACCTGGATTTTGGATATCTGGCCATCAGAACTATTAGAGAATGAAGTTCTGCTGTTTTAAGCTACCAACTTTGTGGTAGTTTTTCATGTCAGGCATAGAAAACATACAGCTAATGGACAATAATCTAGAATATACAAGGAAATCAAGAACTGATATGAAGATTATATTGTATGATATTTATATTCCTCTTCCAAAACTTCCTACTACTTTTTTCAAAATAAAAAAAAATATCTAGCATTCTGGAAACATTGATGCTATTCCCTACAGCCTCCAAAAAGGAAATTTTAAAGATCATTACACTGTTTCAGATAGTTGGCATTTAAAATAAATTCAATGAGAACATTTTCCTATTGAAAATTGTAGTGGAATCAGTAAAAATTTCAGAAAATTGCGATTAAAATATTTATCAAAGTGTGTAACACATTATCTAATCCACAAAGTATTAATGCTCTTTCCTTTTTCTTACCCTTCTTTTCTTTATTTTCTATTATTTTTCCACATTGTGAGCAAACAGATCTCTTTACATCCAAAATAAATTTATCTAATATAAATAGTAAGAAAACAGCATAGTTAGAAAAAGTAATAGAATTAAAAACTGACAAAATATCTCTCCCTTAGGATCTACAAATGTATCTCTCTTAGGATAAACAAAATAAAAGTAAGAACCACTAAAATATACCTGTCTTAGGACATACAAAAATAAAAGCAAGAACTGCTAAAATATATCTCTCTTGGGATCTTAAGGTCTATCTTTCTTATTTTATATCTGTAGCTTTACTATTTTCTTTCCCTAACACAAGATGTAAAAGAACTTAACCGAATGATTTGACTTCCTTTTACTCAAATAAACTTGTGCATAGTTTCAGGAGCTCCTATTTTTGTTTAGAGTAGAACTGATCTAATTTCCTAGTTAGCTCACACTCATGCCTAGGAGGTACATGGGATTCCTGGAAAAGGGTACACAGAGAATTGTTTCAATCTAATAACACCTGTGTTTTTGTGCCCAGGCTTCTGTAGCCAATTGCATACATAATATACACTTGGATAAATGATACCTGTATGTGAACAGCTAAACTTTGGGCTTGATTTTTCTTCCTAGAACTCACTGAAGTAGAACTATAGAAGAGTAGGATTTTATTTTGTTTTATACATTGCTTTTTTTTTTATTTTTGGAAGCAATTCAGATTAATTATTGCACAGTGTTTACGAATCACATGCATGAGTAGAGACAATATTCTCCGAATGTTTAATTTAAGCTTTGGTGGTCCTCTGAAACTCTGCCAAATATCACTTATATTTGTCAGTGGAAGGAAATGTTAGTTTAAAATAATGCAAGGCTATAAATCAAAATATTTTTCAGATTTTTTTTATTATTTTTTTTATTATACTTTAGGGTTTTAGGGTACATGTGCACAATGTGCAGGTTTGTTACATATGTATCCATGTGCCATGTTGATTTCCTGCACCCATTAACTCGTCATTTAGCATTAGGTGTATCTCCTAATGCTGTCCCTCCCCCCTCCCCCCACCCCACAACAGTCCCCGGAGTGTGATGTTCCCCTTCCTGTGTCCATGAGTTCTCATTGTTCAATTCCCACCTATGAGAGAGAACATACGGTGTTTGGTTTTTTGTCCTTGCGATAGTTTACTGAGAATGATGTTTTCCAGTTTCATCCATGTCCCTACAAAGGACACGAACTCATCATTTTTTATGGCTGCATAGTATTCCATGGTGTATATGTGCCACATTTTCTTAATCCAGTCTATCGTTGTTGGACATTTGGGTTGGTTCCAACTCTTTGCTATTGTGAATAGTGCCACAATAAACATACGTGTGCATGTGTCTTTATAGCAGCATGATTTATAGTCCTTTGGGTATATACCCAGTAATGGGATGGCTGGGTCAAATGGTATTTCTAGTTCGAGATCCCTGAGGAATCACCACACTGACTTCCACAATGGTTGAACTAGTTTACAGTCCCACCAACAGTGTAAAAGTGTTCCTATTTCTCCACATCCTCTCCAGCACCTGTTGTTTCCTGATTTTTTAATGATGGCCATTCTAACTGGTGTGAGATGGTATCTCACTGTGGTTTTGATTTGCATTTCTCTGATGCCAGTGATGATGAGCATTTCTTCATGTGTTTTCTGGCTGCATAAATGTCTTCTTTTGAGAAGTGTTTGTTCATGTCCTCTGCCCACTTTTTGATGGGGTTGTTTGTTTTTTTCTTGTAAATTTGTTTGAGTTCATTGTAGATTCTGGATATTAGCCCTTTGTCAGATGAGTAGGTTGCAAAAATTTTCTCCCATTCTGTAGGTTGCCTGTTCACTCTGATGATAGTTTCTTTTGCTGTGCAGAAGCTCTTTAGTTTAATGAGATCCCATTTGTCGATTTTGGCTTTTGTTGCCATTGCTTTTGGTGTTTTAGACATGAAGTCCTTGCCCACGCCTATGTCCTGAATGGTATTGCCTAGGTTTTCTTGTAGGATTTTAATGGTTTTAGGTCTAACATATAAGTCTTTAATCCATCTTGAATTAATTTTTGTATAAGGTGTAAGGAAGGGATCCAGTTGCAGCTTTCTACATATGGCTAGCCAGTTTTCCCAGCACCATTTATTAAATAAGGAATCCTTTCCCCATTTCTTGTTTTTGTCAGGTTTGTCAAAGATCAGATAGGTGTAGCTATGGGCATCATTTCTGAGGGCTCTGTTCTGTTCCACTGATCTATGTCTCTGTTGTGGTACCAGTACCATGATGTTTTGGTTACTGTAGCCTTGTAGTATAGTTTAAAGTCAGGTAGCGTGATGCCTCCAGCTTTGTTCTTTTGGCTTAGGATTGACTTGGCGATGCGGGCTCTTTTTTGGTTCCATATGAACTTTAAAGTAGTTTTTTCCAATTCTGTGAAGAAAGTCATTGGTAGCTTGATGGGATGGCATTGAATCTATAAATTACCTTGGGCAGTATGGCCATTTTCACGATATTGATTCTTCCAACCCATGAGCATGGAATGTTCTTCCATTTGTTTGTATCCTCTTTTATTTCATTGAGCAGTGGTTTGTAGTTCTCCTTGAAGAGGTCCTTCACATCCCTTGTAAGTTGGATTCCTAGGTATTTTATTCTCTTTGAAGCAATTGTGAATGGGAGTTCACTCATGATTTGGCTCTCTGTTTGTCTGTTATTGGTGTACAAGAATGCTTGTGATTTTTGTACATTAATTTTGTATCCTGAGACTTCGCTGAAGTTGCTAATCAGCTTAAGGAGATTTTGGGCTGAGACAATGGGGTTTTCTAGATATACAATCATGTCATCTGCAAACAGGGACAATTTGACTTCTTCTTTTCCTAATTGAATACCTTTTATTTCCTTCTCCTGCCTGATTGCTCTGGCCAGAACTTCCAGCACTATGTTGAATAGGAGCGGTGAGAGAGGGCATCCCTGTCTTGTGCCAGTTTTCAGAGGGAATGCTTCCAGTTTTTGCCCATTCAGTATGATATTGGCTGTGGGTTTGTCGTAGATAGCTCTTATTATTTTGAGATACGTCCCATCAATACCTAATTTATTGAGAGTTTTTAGCATGAAGGGTTGTTGAATTTTGTCAAAGGCCTTTTCTGCATCTATTGAGATAATCATGTGGTTTTTGTCTTTGGTTCTGTTTATATGCTGGATTACATTTATTGATTTGCGTATGTTGAACCAGCCTTGCATCCCAGGGATGAAGCCCACTTGATCATGGTGGATAAGCTTTTTGATGTGCTGCTGGATTTGGTTTCCCAGTATTTTATTGATTTTTGCATCAATGTTCATCAAGGATATTGGTCTGAAATTCTCTTTTTTGGTTATTTCTCTGCCAGGTTTTGGTATCAGGACGATGCTGGCTTCATAAAATGTGTTAGGGAGGATTCCCTCTTTTTCTATCGATTGGAATAGTTTCAGAAGGAATGGTACCAGTTCCTCCTTGTACCTCTGGTAGAATTCAGCTGTGAATCCATCAGGTCCTGGACTCTTTTTGGTTGGTAAGCTATTGATTATTGCCACAATTTCAGAACTGTTATTGGTCTATTCAGAGATTCAACTTCTTCCTGGTTTAGTCTTGGGAGGGTGTATTTGTCGAGGAATTTATCCATTTCTTCTAGATTTTCTAGTTTATTTGCATAGAGGTGTTTGTAGTATTCTCTGATGGTAGATTGTATTTCTGTGGGATCGGTGGTGATATCCCCTTTTTCGTGTTTTATTGCATCTATTTGATTCTTCTCTCTTTTCTTCTTTATTAGTCTTGCTAGCGTCCATCAATTTTGTTGATCTTTTCAAAAAACCAGCTCCTGGATTCATTAATTTTTTGAAGGGTTTTTTGTGTCTCTATTTCCTTCAGTTCTGCTCTGATTTTAGTTATTTCTAGCCTTCTGCTAGCTTTTGAATGTGTTTGCTCTTGCTTTTCTAGTTCTTTTAATTGTGATGTTAGGGAGTCAATTTTGGATCTTTCCTGCTTTCTCTTGTGGGTATTTAGTGCTATAAATTTCCCTCTACACACTGCTTTGAATGTGTCCCAGAGATTCTGGTATGTTGTGTCTTTGTTCTCGTTGGTTTCAAAGAACATCTTTATTTCTGCCTTCATTTCATTATGTACCCAATAGTCATTCAGGAGCAGGTTGTTCAGTTTCCATGTAGTAGAGCGTTTTGAGTGAGTTTCTTAATCCTGAGTTCTAGTTTGATTGCACTGTGGTCTGAGAGACAGTTTGTTATAATTTCTGTTCTTTTACATTTGCTGAGGAGAGCTTTACTTCCAACTATGTGGTCAATTTTGGAATAGGTGTGGTGTGGTGCTGAAAAAAATGTATATTCTGTTGACTTGGGGTGGAGAGTTCTGTAGATGTCTATTAGGTCCACTTTATGTAGAGCTGAGTTCAATTCCTGGATATCCTTGTTAACTTTCTGTCTCGTTGATCTGTCTAATGCTGACAGTGGGGTGTTAAAATCTCCCATTATTATTGTGTGGGAGTTTAAGTCCCTTTGTAGGTCACTGAGGACTTGCTTTATGAATCTGGGTGCTCCTGTGTTGGGTGCATATATATTTAGGATAGTTAGCTCTTCTTGTTGAATTGATCCCTTTACCATTATGTAATGGCCTTCTTTGTCCTTTTGATCTTTGTTGGTTTAAAGTCTATTTTATCAGAGACTAGGATTGCAACCCCTGCCTTTTTTTGTTTTCCAGTTGCTTGATAGATCTTCCTCCATCCCTTTATTTTGAGTCTATGTGTGTCTCTGCACGTGAGATGGGTTTCCTGAATACAGCACACTGATGGGTCCTGACTCCTTATCCAGTTTGCCAGTCTGTGTCTTTTGATTGGAGCATTTAGCCCATTTACATTAAACGTTAATATTGTTATGTGTGAATCTGATCCTGCATTATGATGTTAGTTGGTTATTTTGCTCGTTAGTTGCTATAGTTTCTTCCTAGTCTCGATGGTCTTTACAATTTGGCATGTTTTTGCAGTGGCTGGTACCGGTTGTTCCTTTCCATGTTTAGTGCTTCCTTCAGGAGCTCTTTTAGGGCAGGCCTGGTGGTGACAAAATCACTCAGCGTTTGCTTGTCTGTAAAGTGTTTTATTTCTCCTTCACTTATGAAGCTTAGTTTGGCGGGATAGGAGATTCTGGGTTGAAAATTCTTTTCTTTAAGAATGTTGAATATCGGCCCCCACTCTCTTCTGGCTTGTAGAGTTTCTGCTGAGAGATCAGCTGTTAGTCTGATGGGCTTCCCTTTGTGGGTAACCTGACCTTTCTCTCTGGCTGCCCTTAACATTTTTTCTTTCATTTCAACTTTGGTGAATCTGACAATAATGTGTCTTGGAGTTGCCCTTCTCGAGGAGTATCTTTGTGGCGTTCTCTGTATTTCCTGAATCTGAATGCTGGCCTGCCTTGCTAGATTGGGGAAGTTCTCCTGGATAATATCTTGCAGAGTGTTTTCCAACTTGGTTCCATTCTCCCCATCATTTTCAGGTACACCAATCAGACGTAGGTTTGGTCTTTTCACATAGTCCCAAATTTCTTGGAGGCTTTGTTCATTTCTTTTTATCCTTTTTTCTCTAAACTTCCCTTCTCTCTTCATTTCATTCATTTCATCTTCCATCGCGATACCCTTTCTTCCAGTTGATCGCATCTGCTACTGAGGCTTCTGCAATCTTCGCGTAGTTCTCGAAACTTGGCTTTCAGCTCCATCAGCTCCTTGAAGCCCTTCTCTCCATTGGTTATTCTAGTTATCCATTCTTCTAATTTTTTTTCAAAGTTTTTAACTTCTTTCCTGTTGTTTTGAATTTCCTCTCGTAGCTCAGAGTAGTTTGATCGTCTGAAGCCTTCTTCTCTCAGCTCATCAAAGTCATCCTCCATCCAGCTTTGTTCCGTTGCTGGTGAGGAACTGCGTTCCTTTGGAGGAGGAGAGGTGCTCTGTTTTTTAGAGTTTCCAGTTTTTTTGGTCTGTTTTTTCCCCATCTTTGTGGTTTTATCTACTTTTAGTCTTTGATGATGGTGATGTACAGATGGGTTTTTGGTGTGGATGTCCTTTCTGTTTGTTTGTTTTCCTTCTACCAGACAGGACCCACAGCTGCAGGTCTGTTGGAGTTTACTAGAGGTGCACTCCAGACCCTGTTTTGCTGGGTGTCAGCAGTGGTGGCTGCAGAACAGCGGATTTTCATGAGACCACAAATTCAGCTGTCTGATAGTTCCTCTGAAAGTTTTGTCTCAGAGAAGTACCGGATTGAATGAGGTGTCAGTCTGTCCCTACTGGGGGGGTGCCTCCCAGTTAGGCTGCTCAGGGGTGAGGGACCCACTTTAGGAGGCAGTCTGACCGTTCTCAGATCTCCAGCTGCATGCTGGGAGAACCACTACTCTCTTCAAAGCTGTCAGTCAGACAGGGACATTTAAGTCTGTGGAAGTTCTTGCAGAGTTTTTGTTTGTCTGTGCCCTGCCCCCAGAGGTGGAGCCTACAGAGGCAGGCAGGCCTCCTTGAGCTGTGGTGGGCTCCACCCAGTTCGAGCTTCCTGGCTGCTTTGTTTACCTAAGCAAGCCTGGGCAATGGCGGGCGCCCCTCCCCCAGCCTCGCTGCCGCCTCGCAGCTTGATCTCAGACTGCTGTGCTAGCAATTAGCGAGACTCCGTGGGCATAGGACCCTCCGAGCCAGGTGCGGGACACAATCTCCTAGTGTGCCGTTTTCCAGGCCCGTTGGAAAAGCGCAGTATTAGGATGGGACTGACCCGATATTCCAGGTGCCGTCTGCTTCCCCTTTCTTTGACTAGGAAAGGGAACTCCCTGACCCCTTGCGCTTCCCGAGTGAGGCAATGCCTCGCCCTGCTTCGGCTCGCGCACAGTGCGCTTCACCGACTGTCCTGCACCCACTGTTAGGCACTCCCTAGTGAGATGAAACCGGTACCTCAAGCAGAAATGCCGAAATCACCCGTCTTCTGTGTCGCTGGGGCTGGGAGCTGGAGACCGGAGCTGTTCCTATTCGGCCATCTTGGCTCCTCACCTTCAGATTATTTTTAAAAGGGTTAGTAATGTTTTTACTTGCAATTTTTCCTGATTAAACCCGTTTTGGTTCGAAGAGTTGGCCTTCTCTGAAAACACTAGATTTTAGCCAAAAGAAGACAAGTCTGGTTAAAAGATGTGTAAGAGGATCACCACCTTGGCATCACAAGTTAGAAAGTACCAAGATGTTCAGTAGATAATCTTGAATTATAATTAGTTTTATTTTTCTTAAATTACACCATTAAATAGAGCTCCAAAGTTCATAATTAAAATATGTTCTCTTCCTTTCATGTGTTTCTTTATGCACATATGTAGGTATATAAGAAAAAAATTCTTTAGTCAACTACAGAAAACAAAAGTTGACAGAGAAAAGCTCTTCTTGACATTGTCTCCCTAAATTTTGCTGTTAACCTTGAGTGCCTAATTCAGAAAGGAGTACTAAATTATCTTTATAGTCCTGTAGAATGGCTGAGGAAGGTTGATATAAGCACACATACAAATATATACATGCACTTCAAGTGTATAGAAATTTAAGGAATAGCGATGGGATAACAAAATGAATATAGAAACTCTTGAATGGAATAAAATACCCCAAGCCTCCATATTAATTAGAGGCCATAGAGACAGCTCTTGAATATATTGAGTAACTGTGGGTAGTTCAGAACTAGAAATTAGGAGATGAAATGTAGTCATGACTATAACCACTGTCATACTCTCTTCTTTCTATACTACTTTGCACATTCAGCCCATGAATTTGTCATTCCCCTACTAATGTTTCTTACAATCCATACCATTATGGTTACTGGATCCTCATTCCATCATAAATAAACTCTCCTTCATCCTCAGCTTCTACACAGTTGGTTTTATACATCTCCTTGTTCCCAAAAGACAGTATTTTTCTTGCAGCCATCTTCAGTGGTGCCTGCTCCTTCCCCTTTACCTCTTGTCAGTCATGAACATTGCTCACATCTGTCTTTTAGATGATAAAACACCTTTATTCTATACCCCAATTATACCCATACCATTGGACCAACTAGCTATTCCGCATTAGCAACTCCTCCCTGGCCTGCCATTTTTCTGCTTTCTGGATTCATGGCTGGTCTTTTGGTATACCATCACCAGAACCATCAACCAGTCTTTCTTTTTGTCCTAGGAGTTGCTCCAACTTGGATTATTGCTACAATTGGCCTCATCAAATATTATGCCCCCCAAATTAAGGAATTCTGAGTGGAATAAAAAAAAATCATGTTTTTTCAGACCTCAACACTTTTTATTTAACAATTTATTTAACAGTTTCTGCTTCTCAACTTTAGTACATCTCTCCATATTACCTTCCCCCATTTCCACCTCTTTGCCAACAACAAAAATTACCTTCCAAATTCAGAGCCCAGTAGAAAATTTTCAAGGTTTATCTCCACTTTCTAAAAACTGGTGAATACTATTGTTTTTTCATCATTTTTCTCTCCTAATCTGTTTTTCTTACCAATTATCTCTGTCTACTCATACCTTAACATGCTTACCTTAAAAATTCATCCTCAGCCATTTTTCTCCTCTATGTTCTGCCTCTAGATGACTTCATTTACTTCCTTTGAACTCCCACGCTGGCCTCTCTTCTGATTTCCAGACATATTTAATTAATTGTAATATCTGGAATTTCCATAAACACCTAAAAACAATAGGTTATTCTTTAAAAAAAATAAAATGAAAATATTCTTTTCTTTTAACTAGAATTATACTACTAAATTCCTAAGAAAATAAGACTATTCAGTAGAAAATCAGCAGAAGACTCAAACCGTTCCAAGAAGGAATATAAATGTAGCAAAACATGTACAGCTTCTCCAGTAATAAAGAAAATGCAAATAACAGGTGGTTTTGTTTTGTTTGGCTGAAGAATACTTCCATATTAGTGAAGTCTAACAAAAACCAAATGTTTTGAAAGATGTGAGAAAATGAGTATTCTTATATGTGGAGTAGGAGAGTTATTTCAGTAAAACTTTTGAGAGGACAGAAGGTATATACTATATAAACGGAAATTGTAAATGTTAATACTAACCTTTCTGCAGTATACATAATGAGAAATGCAGCATTAGGCAATTTTGTTGTTTTGTGAACATCATATTTACATAAATATAGATAGCATAGCCTACCACACCCCTAGGCTATAGAGTATAGTCTATTGCTTCTAGGCTGCAAACCTGTACAGCATGTTACTGTACTGAATGTTGTAGGCAGTTGCAACCCAATGCTAACTATTTGTGTATTTAAACATAGAAAGGGTAGAGTAAAACTACAGTATAATAATGTTATGGGTCCGTCATCATAAATGCTGTTTATTATTGACTGAAATGTGGTTATTTGGCACATGACTGTATAGTGTTTTTTTCCTCTTTCTTAAAATATTTTTAAACTTTTTTTTGCACGTGAATAAGTTATTTAGTGGTGATTTCTGAGATTCAGGAGCATCCATCACTCAAGCAGTGTACATTGTACCCAGTGTGTAGTCTTTTATCCCTCAAACCCTAACCCCTACCACCCTTTCCCCCGAGGTTCCCAAAGTCCATTGTATCATTCTTATGCATCCTCGTAGCTAAGCTCTCACTTGTGAGTGAGAACATATGATGTTTGGTTTTTGATTCCTGAGTTACTTCACTTAGAATAATCATCTCCTTCAATCCAGTTTGCTGCAAATGCCATTATTTCATTCCTTTGTATGGCTGAATAGTATTCCATAGTGTGTGTGTGTGTGTGTGTGTGGGTGTGTATGTGTGTATACGTATATATATATATATACGTATATATATATATATACGTATATCAATAAATGAGTGGATAAAGAAAATGTGGTGTGTGTGTGTGTGTGCGTGTGTGTGTATAAAATGCATGTGTGTATATACATATATACACATTATATATATGTGTGTGTGTGGGTGTGTATATGCATATACACACATGCATTTTATACACACACACGCACACACACACACACACACACCACATTTTCTTTATCCACTCATTTATTGATGGGCATTCGGGCTTACTCCATAATTTTGCACTTGCAAATTGTGCTGCTATAAACATGCATGTGGAAGTATGTTTTTCACATGACTTCTTTTCCTCTGGGTGCATAGCCAGGAGTGAGATTGCTGGATCAAATGGTAGATGTAATTTCTGTTATTTAAGAAATTTCCACACTGTTTTCTATGGCAGTCGTACTAGTTTACATTCCCACCAACAGTGCAAAAGTGTTTCCTTTTCATGAGATCCACACCAACATCTATTTTGTTTTTGTTTTTTGATTATGGCCATTCTTGCAGGAGTAAGGTGGTATCATGTGGTTTTGATTTGCATTTTCCTGAAAATTAGTGATGTTGAGCATTTTTTCATATGTTTGTTGGCCATTTGCATATGTTGTCTTATAATTGTCAATTCACATCATTAGCCCACTTTTTGATGGGATTATGTGTTTTTTGTTGCTGTTGTTGATTTGTTTGAGTTCCTTGTAGATTCTGGATATTCCTCCTTGTCAGATGTATAGATTGTGAAGATTGTCTCCTACTCTGTGGGTTTTCTGTTTACTCTGCTGATATTTCTTTGGCTGTGCAGAAGCTTTTTAGTTTAATTCAGTCCCATCTATTTATCTTTGCTTTTGTTGCATTTGCTTTTGGGTTCTTGGTGATGAAATCTTTACTTAAGCCAGTGTCTACAAGGGCTTTCCTGATGTTATCTTCTAGAATTTTTAGAGTTTCAGGTCTTAGATTTAAGTCTTTGATCCATCTTGAGTTGATTTTGTATAAGGTGAGAGATGAGGAACCAGTTTTATTCATCTGCATGTGGCTTGCTAATTGCCCCAGCACCATTTATTGAATAGGATGTCCTTTCTCCATTTTATGTTTTCATTTGCTTTATTGATGATCAGTCAGCTATAAGTATTTGGCTTTATTTCTAGGTTCTCTGTTCTGTTCCATTGGTCTACCTGCTTATTTTTATATCAGCACCATGCTCTTTTGGCGACTCTGGCCTTACAGAATAATTTGAAGTCGGGTAATGTGATGTCTCCAGATTTGTTCTTTTTGTCTAGTCTTGCTTTGGCTAATTGGGTTCTTTTCTGGTTCCATATGAATTTTAGAATTTCTTTTTCTAGTTCTGTGAAGAATGATAGTGTTATTTTGATGGAAATTGCATTAAATTTGTAGATTGTTTTTGGCAGTTTGGTCATTTTTCACAACATCGATTATATCCATCCATGAGCATGGCATGTGTTTCTATTTGTGTCATCTGTGGTTGCTTTTGTTTTGTAGTTTTGCTTGTAAGATCTTTCACCTCCTTGGTTAGATATATTCCTGATTTTTTTTCTTTTTTGCAGCTATTGTAAAAGGTGTTAAGTTCTTGATTTGATTCTCAGCTTGGTTGCTGTTGGTGTCAAGCAGAGCTACTGATTTGTGTACATTAATTTTGCATCCCAAAACTTCGCTGAATTCATTTACCAGTTCCAGGGGCTTTTTGGAGGAGTCTTTAGGGTTTTCTAGGTATACCACTATGTCATCAGCAAACAGTGACAGTTTGACTACTTCTTTGCCAATTTGGATGCCCTTTATTTGTTTCTCTTGTCTGATTGCTCTGGCTAGGACTCCAGGTACTATGTTGAATAGAAGTGGTGATAGTGGGCATACTTGTCTTGTTCCAGTTCTCAGGGGGAATGCTTTCAACTTTTCCCCATTCAGTATAAAATTGGCTGTAGGTTTGTCATAGATGGCTCTTATTACCTTAAGATATGTCCCTTGTATACCAATTTTGTTAAGGGTTTTAAACACAAAGGAATGCTGGATTTTGTCAAATGATTTTCTGTATCTATTGAGATGACTATGAGATTTTTTATTTTAATTCTGTTTATGTGGTGTATCACATTTATTGACTTGTGGATGTTAAAGCATCCCTGTATTCATGATATTAAACCCGCTTTATCATGGTGGATTATCTTTTTATATGATTTGGTTAGCTAGTATTTTGGTGAGTATTTTTGCATCTATGTTCATCAGCGATGTTGGACTGTAGTTTTCCTTTTTTGCTATATTCTTTTCCGATTTTAGTATTAGGGTGAAACTTGCTTCATAGAATAATTTTGGGAGGAATCCCTCTTTCTCTATCTTGAGGAATAGTGTCAATATGATTGGTATCAATTCTTCGAATTTCTGATAGAATTCAGCTGTGAATCTGTCTGGTCATGGAATTTTTTATTGGTAACTTTTTAATTATTTCAAAGTCGCTGCTTATTATTGATTTGTTCAGAGTTTCTATTTCTTCCTGATTTAATCTAGGAGGCTTATATATTTCCAGGAATTTATCCATCTCCTCTAGGTTTTCTAATTTATGCATGTAAAGGTGTTCACAGTATCCTTGAATTATCTTTTGCATTTCTGTGATATCAATTGTAATATCTCCCATTTCATTTTCAATTGAGTTTATTTAGATAATCTCTCTTCTTTTCTTGGTTAATTTTGTTAATTGTCTATCAATTTTATTTATATTTTCAAAGTACCAGCTTTTTGTTTTATTGATCTTTTGTACTTTTGTTTGTTAGTTTGTTTCAATTTCACTTAGTTCTGCTCTAATCTTGGTTATTTTTTTTTTTTCTTCTGCTGGCTTTGGTTTTGGTTTGTTCTTGTTTCTCTAGTTCCTTGAAGTGTGACCTTAGATTGTCTATTTGTGCTCTTTCAGACTTTTTGATGTAGCCGTTTAATGCTATGAACTTTCCCTTTACCACTTATTTTGTTGTATCTCAGTGGTTTTGATACCTTTTGTCACTACTCTTGTTCCGTTCAAAGAATTTTTAAATTTCTATCTTGATTTCATTATTGGCCCAATGATCATTCAGGAGCAGGTTATTTAATTTCCATGTATTTGCGTGGTCTTGAGGCTTCATTTTGGGGTTGATTTCCAATTTTATTCCACTGTGGTCTGAGAGAGTACGTGATATAATTTCAATTTTCTTGAATTTGTTGACACTTGTTTTGTGGCCTATTACATCATCTATTTTGAAGAATGTTCCATGTGGTGATGAATAAAATATGTATCCTGCAGTTATTGGGTTAAATGTTCTGTAAATATCGGTTAAGTCTATTTGTTCCAGGGTGTAGTTTAAGTCCATTGTTTCTTTGTTGACTTTGATGATCTGTCTGCTGCTGTCAGTGGTATGTTGAAGTCTCCCACTATTATTGTGGTGTTGTCTCTCTCATTTCTTAGGTCTAGTGGTAATTGATTTATAAATTTGGGATCTTCAGTGTTAGGTGCATATATATTTAAAATTGGAATATTTTCCTGCTGGACTAGTGTTTTAAATCATTTTATAATGTCCCTCTTTGTCTTTTTCAACTGCTGTGCTTTAAAGTTTGTTTTGTCTCACATAAGAATAGCTATTGCTGCTCGCTTTTGGTGTCCATTTGCATGGAATATCTTCCCCCACCCCCCAACCTTTACCTTAAGTTTATGTGAATCCTTATGTATCAGTTGAGTTCATTGAAGACAGCAGATACTTGGTTGGTGAATTCTTATCCATTCTGCCATTCTGTAACTTTTAAGTGGAGCATTTAGGCCATCTACATTCAACTTTGGTATTGAGATATGAGGTACTATTTTATTCATTATTCTGTTTATTGCCTGAGTACCTTATTTATTTTTTTCATTGTGTTATTGTTTTACAGGGCCTGTGAGACTCATGCTTCAAGGAGGTTGAATTTTTGTGTACTTCAAGGATTTGTTTCAATATTTAGAGCTCCTTTTAGCAGTTCTTGTAGTGCTGGCTTGATAGCAGTGAATTCTGTCAGCATTTGTTTGTCTGAAAAAGACTGTATCTTTCCTTTATTTATGAAAGTTATTTTCGCCGGATACAAAATTCTAGGCTAATTGTTTTGCTTAAGAAGGCTACCGATAGGACCCTAATACTTTCTATCTTTTACGATTTCTGCTGAGAAATCTGCTGTTAGTCTGATAGGTTTTCCTTTATAGGTTACCTGATGCTTTTGCCTCACAGTTCTTATAATTATTTCCTTAGTCTTGACTTTAGGTAACCTGATGACTATGTGCCAAGGCAATGATCTTTTTGCAATGAATTTCCCATATGTTCTTTGAACTTCTTATATTTGGATATCTAGATCTCTAGCAAGGCCAGAGATGTTTTCCTTGATTATTCCCTCTAATATCCTTTCCAAAGTTTTAGATTTCCCTTCTTCCTCAGGAACACCAATTATTCCAATTATTCTTAGATTTGGTGGTTTAGCATCCCACACTTCTTGGAGGCTTTGTTCATTTTTTAAATTCTTTTTTCTTTGTATTTGTCAGATTGGGTTAATTTGAAAGCCCTGTCTTTAAGCTCTGATGTTCTTTCTCTATTTCTTTAATTCTATTGCTGAGAATTTCCAGTGCATTTTGCAATTCTTTAAGTATGCCCTTCATTTCCAGAAGTTGTGATTGTTTCATACTTATGCTATCTATTTCACTGGAGATTTTTCCACTTACATTCTGTATCTTTTTTTTAAATCTATTTACGTTGGAGTTCACCTTTCTCTGGTGCCTCCTTAATTAGTTTAGTAGTTAACCTTCTGAATTCTTTTTTCTGATAATTCAGAGATTTTTGTCTTGGTTTGGATTCATTGCTTGGGAGCTAGTGTGATCTTTTGAGGGTGTTAAAGAATCTTATTTTGTCATACTGCCGGAATTGTTTATCTTGTTATTCTCATTTGAGTAGACTGTGTCAGAGGTCACATATGATACTCAAGGGCTGCTGTTCAGATTCTTTTGCCCCAAAAGGTACCCCCTTAATTTGGTTCTCTCCTCCTTCTACTAGGGATGGGGCTTCCTGAGAGCCAAGCTGAAGTTATTTTTATTTCTCTTCTGGATCTAGCCACCCAGCAGAGCTACCAGGCTCCACACTGGTGCTGGGCAGTATCTGCAGATTTGATCCATCTTCAGGTCTCTCAGCCATGGATACCAGCTCCTGCTCTGTTAGAGGTAGCAGGGAGTGAAGTAGACTCTGTGAGGGTCCCTGGTTGTTATTTTTGTACTGCTTTTGTGTCAGTTAGCCTCCAGCCAGCAGGTGGAGCTTTCAAGAGTGCATCAGCTGCAGTAGTATAGGTAGGATACAAGCTTGCTCTAGGGTCAAGCAATGAGTGGGCCATAGAGCTCCCAAGAGATCATGTACTTGGTATTCAGCTACCAGGGTGGATAAAGACCTTCAGGTGGGGGCAGGGTTAAGGGTGTCTGAGTTCAGACTGTCCTCGCGCAGGGCTTGCTGCAGCTGCTGTGGTGTATGGGGATGTGGTTCTCAGACCAATGGAGTTCTGTTTCCAGGGGGATTACAGCTGACTCTGCTGTATCACAGAGGTCACCAGGGAAGTGGGGGAAAGCCATCAGCCACAGGCTTCACCCAACTCTCACACAGCCTGCAGCCTGAAAGACTGGTCTCACTCCCACCATGCTCCCCCAACTGCACCGAGTTTATTTCCAGGCAGCAGGTGAGCAGGGCTGAGAACTTGCCCCAGGGTACAAGCCTTTCAGCTAAGAAAGCAAGCCGACTCACAGTTCCTTGGCTGTCTCATGGAGCCTGCAGCAGCTATCCACTTCCTTCAAAGGGTGTGTGGATTATCTCAGCTTTCCTGGTATGTTGCTGCCGTAGATCTCAGAGCAAAAGTTCACAGTGTGAGTCTCCACGTGTGTGGCTCTGTTTTTCTGAGTGGGAGCTGCAAGTTAGTCCTGCCTTGTATCCACCATTTTCTCCCTTTCCTTAACCATAGGTTATTATTTTATAACTCTTATCCTGCTTATTTACTCAGATAAACTGTATCAATAGGGTCCAGTCAGGGAGAAAAAGTCCAGATCATAAATTTCATTGTCAGAAATTTGTTACAAAGAACTGTAGCAAGGTTGTTAGAAGAGCTGAAAGAGCAAAAAATGAGACACGGTGAGACAATCCAGAGTTTGTCAAGAGAAAGAGACCATTACTGTCCCCTGATTTATCAGATACCAGGAGTCTGAGTCACCAGGAGGGAACTGTTAAAACAGAGAAGGATTGTAAGAGAAGTGGAAACAGCCAAGAAACATACCAGGGATACAGACAGAACAAAGAATGGGGGAAGATACGTGCTGGCTTTTTTGTTTCTCGAACCCCAGTACCCCCTATGCCTCCTGTTTGCTATAGCTAGTAAACAAGGGAGCTTGGGATATGTTGCAGAGGTTAGTCCCATGCAATTCAGAGTAAAGCAGAGGAAGGGCAAGAAATTGATTTGAGAGCAATAGTACAAATGACCAGTAACCTAGCAACCATGGTGATTTGAGTCAAGGCCTTTCTGCTTACTGTTTTCTGTTTGAAAATATCTTTGCCCAAACGGTGATTGCTTATGTATACTCTTCCCTGATACAACCAGAGAGACATACATACTTTCCGTCTGTTATATATCTTCCTTGTTTTGTCTTTAAAGGTATATTAAAAGATGTTTGCTGAATGTATCTTTTTCTGTTGAGTGAATGCTATTTCTAAATACCAATTTTGGGTTTATAAGTTTCAATAAAACCAACAACTAAATATATTGAGCTTTGTCACTAAACAACTACACTCATGTCAAGGTAAGCAAGCACAATGATAGACACTCATTATCTCACAGCTTCTGTTAGCCATATAGAGAATGCAAAATTATCCACTTTTTAATTTCTCTTTACTCTAAGATAATTAAAAATAAAGATTTCATATTCTCCCATCCATTTATCATATTACACTTTAGAAACACATCTAATTCACAACTGGGGAAGTGCTATGGTCTGAATGTGTCCTTTAAAATTCTTATGTTGAAATTCACTCACCAGTATAATTGTATTAAAATGTGGAGCACTTAGGAGATGATTAAAAAGGAAGGAAGGAAGGAAGGAAGGAAGGAAGGAAGGAAGGAAGGAAAGAAAGAAAGAAAGAAAGAAAGAAAAAAAAAAGAAAACTTCAGGCCAATATCCTTAATAAACTCTAATGCAAACATCTTCAACAAAATACTGCAAACAAATCCAGCAGCACACCAAAATGTTTTGCACCACAATCAAATATGCTTCATTCCCAGGATGCAAGATTGGTTCAAAACATGCAAACCAATAAATGTATCACATAAACAAAACTAAATCAAAAACAACATGATTATCTCACTAGATGCAGAAAAGGTTTTCAATAAAATTCAACATCCATTTATGTTTAAAACTCTCAATAAATTAGGTGTTGAAGGAACATACCTCAAAATAATAAGATCTATATATGACAAACCCACAGCCAACATCATACTGAGAGGGTAAAATCTGGAAGCATTCCTCTTGAAAATTGGCACAATAACAGGATGCCCTCTCTCAACACTCCTATTCCACATAATATTGGAAGTCCTGGCCAGAGTAATCAGGCAAGAGGAAAAGATAAAGGGTATCCAAATTGGAAGAGAGGAAGTCAAACTATCTTTGTTTGCAAGTGATATGATCTCATATCTAGAAAACCCCACAGTCTCAGCCTAAAAGCTTCTTAAGCTGAGAAACAACTTCAGCAGTCTCTGGATACAAAATCAAGGTACAAAAATTATTAGCATTGCTGTACTCCAACAACAGTAAAGCCAAGAGCCAAATCAGAAATGTACTCCCATTTATAATTGTCATACACACACACAAAAATACCTATGAATGCAACTAACTAGGGAGGTGAAAGATCTCTAGAAGAAGAACTTCAAACCACTGCTCAAAGGAATCAGAAATGAAACAAACAAACGAAAATCATTCCATGTTCATGGATAGGAAGAATCAATATTGTTAAAATAGCCATACTGCCCAAATAATTTATAGATTCAGAAATCTATGCCTGTTAAATTACCATTGACATGCTTCACAGAACTAGAAGGAAAGTATTTTAAAACTCAAACGGAATCAAAAAAAGAGCCCAATTAGGCAAGGTAATCCTAAGCAGAAAGAACAAAGCTGGAGGCATCACACTACCCAACTTCGAACTATACTGCAGAGCCGGACAAATCAAGTCCATGGTACTGGTACAAAAATGAACACATACACCAATGGAACAGAATGAAGAATCTAGAAATAAGACCACATACCTACCACCATCTGATCTTCAACAAATCTGACCAAAACAAGCAATGGGGAAAAGATTTCCTATTCAATAAAGGGTGCTGGGATAACTAATTAGCCATATGCAGAAGATTGAAACTGGACCCCTTCCTGACATCATATACAAAAATTAACTGAAAATGAATTAAATACTTAAATGTAAAACCCCAAACTATAAAAATCCTGGAAGAAAACCTAGGCGATACCATTCAGGACATAGGCACAGGCAAAATTTCATGACAAAGATGCCAAAACCAACTGTAACCAAGGCAAAAATTGACAAATGGATCTAATTAAACTAAAGAGCTTCTGGATAGCAAAAGAAACTATCAACAGAATGAACAGACCACTTGCAGAATGGGAGACAATTTTTTCAAACTATGCATCTAACAAAGGTCTAATATCCAGCATCCATAAGGAACTTAAACAAATTTACAAGTAAAAACAAACAACCCCATTAAAAAGTGGGCAAAGAATGTGAATTGTCACTTTTCAAAAGAAGACACATAAGCATATATATGTGTGTGTGTGTGTGTGTGTATGTGTATAGATAGATAGATAGATAGATAGATAGATAAATAGATCAACCTTACAGATCATTAGAGAAATTCAAATCAAAATCAGTCAGAATGGCTATTATTTAAAAGTGAAGAAATAACAGATGCTGGCAAGGCTACAGAGAAAAAGACACACTTATACACTGTTGGTGGGAGTGCAAATTAATTCAACCACTGTGGAAAAGTGTTGCAATTCCTCAAAGACTTAAAGACAGAAATACCATTCCACCAAACAATCCCGTTACTGGTGTATACCAAAAAAAAAAAATAAATTTTTCTATTAAAAAAACATATGCATGCATATGTTCATTGCAGCACTATTCACAATAGCAAAGCTATGGAGTCTGCCTAGATGGTCATCAATGACAGATTGGGTAAAAAAACTGGAGTACATATACACCATGGAATGCTATATAGCCATAAAAAAAGAACAAGATCATGTCCTTTGCAGGAACATGGATGGAGCTGGAGGCCATTATTCTTAGAAAACTAATACATATTGAGAGTTACCAAAATTGAATACAGAAAACTTATTTCTGTTCTTTTACACTTGTATTTACAAGTGGACTTACTTCTTACTTCAGTACCTATTAAATAGGAGAACTGCCAGAAGAAATAGCAAAGATGACTGCTCCCAAATGACACCCATGAACTGGTGCATTCAGTAGAAAGGGATCTATGAGAAAGGTATATTAAGGGCTTAATATTATGTTTCTTGTCAGAGGTAAATACTACATAGTGTTCTTTGCTCTTGTCAATATCATGCAATTTAGTTCCTATGACGGCTCAATTTTTTTTGACATATAGTGGAAAAAATTTAACACTACTTTTAAAAATTAACACTCACACATTGAACCACATAATTGTAGTCTTCTACTCTAATTCAGGCTCCAAATGTTGATTCAAACCTATGAAACCTGATTCCTTGCATTCTTTGAGGTAGCTAGAAACCTAAATCTCTGCATACCTTCTGAAGATAAGATGAAAGAAAATCTGCATGAGAAAATGGTCTGTATAATATCAATGGTCATTTTAACAGTCTCTCAGGAAATATTCAAAATCAAATCGATGAAATCAACATTCAGTAAATTAGCTATAATATTTCCAAAGAAATCAGAGGATCCACCTCTAACAAACTTTTGAGACAGATTCAAATATAGATTCTCCAACCATTTCCTTTGATGTTATGTACAAAGCCATAATTTTTTATATGAAAGGAAATATGCTATTTATGACAATTTTCTCTAAATTCTGTCAGTGCATGTTCTGTTCTATAGACAAAACTCTCCACAAATTTATTAAGCACTTTTCATTCCAAAAAGGAATAGGCTTTTGCCTATATTTTCTATTTGCAGTTGTTAAAGAATTATAAAATTTCATATAGCTTGCAGAATTTTCATAGCATATTAACATAAAAATTAGCAGAATAATGTTCACTAATTGGTACATGCTGAAAAGTGCAATATATGCACATGAAGTAAAGTTTGATGTATTCTAAATAAGCTGATCATAGCCCTCCACTTCTGTTTTCCTACTATAAATATATTTTTATTTCATAGTTTGTGGTATTTTGATAACAAGTAGGCTATGACTGATTTTTATTCTGATGTAAGTAAAGGGCAAGTTGGAACCTTTCTCTAAATATGCAGAGTAAAACAAAACAATGCAGACCACTGGCATTAATTCTCTAACTCTGAAGTCATTATATGAATATTGAAACAAGGCTTAAAATTTAAACCTGACATTAAAGGGAAATAAAACCTACTCAACCATGTGAAAACAAAACACCTAATTGCATATTTACTTTATTGACTTCTCATTTTTCCCTACCAAAATTCTTTGAGACACATGCTAGAAAACAATTCTCTGCAATGATGTGATGACCCACTGTAAAAAGATCTGTGGCAGCTTTCAAGCAAGCAGTTCTAACGTAATAAACTAATTAGAATTTATAATTGATGAATATTATTGTCAATTGTAGAAAAGCATTTTCCTCATGTAAGATGACACATATACCTCACCCTTACCCTGTCCTCCTTCCTCTTCAGTCTATAATGTGAGTCTGGTGTTTCCAAGTCTCCTGTCATTCAAGAAAAAGATAACTTTGGCATTTCTCTTGATTTTCTATTCACTCGTTTAGATCATTAGTATCACCAGAGTTATGATACTCTCACTATCAGATAAGCCTTATCTATACTATAGCTTACAGTGATGGGTATGGAACTGGTATCAGTGAAAAGTACCTGTGTTTTGCTGATTGACTGCTTTGGTAAGAATTAGAATGTATTTCTAAGCTGAGGTTGGAAGATGTTAGATGCATATTAAACCAGAGGAGCCTGGGAAATAATCCAATTATTAACACTTATTGGCACTGCCATTAAAAAACCAATGCCAAAAATCATCTTATTATAACAAAAACATATAAGAAATTCTATTTCTATTTTCACAGTAGTGTTGTGATCCTTAATGAGTTGCTTATACAGTACAAAACTTTACTGAAGAAGAAAAATGTGTATGTGAGAATGGACAGTAATGCATTGCTTAACAAAGACGGTGCACTCTGAGAAATTTGTCGTTAAGCAATTTCCTCATTCTGCAAACATCATCAAATGTACTTACACAAACCTAGATGGTGTAGCCTACTAAACACCTAGGTTATATGGTATGCCTACTGTCCATAGGCTCAAACCTTTAAAGCATGTTACTGTAATGAATACTTTAGGCACTTGCATCACAATGGTATTTTTGTATCTAAACATATCTAAACACAGACAAGTAAAATATGCTACAAAATATTTTAAAATGGTACACCTATATAGGACAACTCCATTCTAATTTTACTTGTCTACTGTCTTATATATGGTCCATCCTTGATGAA
Organism: Nomascus leucogenys; assembly: GCF_006542625.1. Lineage (NCBI taxonomy): Eukaryota > Metazoa > Chordata > Mammalia > Primates > Hylobatidae > Nomascus > Nomascus leucogenys. The sequence continues at coordinate 38,117,072 of NC_044387.1, read as the reverse complement.
AAGTTATTATGTGGTGCATGACTGTATACATGTGCATACACATACACACACACTTATACATGATGTTTATGAATTAGGAAGAAAACAGCACTAATTTTATCCTGTTGAAAGAATATATTAAATGTATTTATCTATTTTTAAATAATTTAATAATTTACAAGCGTTTGATTTTTCTTCTTCAAACCTTCACATTTCTCAAATGTCTTAATACTGAATCAAATTAATGCAGACCGAGTCTAGCTCAATTTTTCTTTTTTCTTTTTGTTTTTTTTTTCTTTTTGGAGATGGATTCTCACTCTGTTGCCCAGGCTGCAGTGCCGTGGTGCCACAGCTCACTGCAGCCTCAACCACATAGGTTCAAATGATCCTCCCAAGTAGCTAGGACTATAGGCGCACACCACTATGCCTAGCTAAGTTTTGTATTTTTTGTAGAGATGGGGTTTCGCCATGTTGCCTAGGGTGGTCTTGAACTCATGGGCTCAAGTAATCCTCCTGCCTTGGCTTCCCAAAGTGCTAGAATTACAGGTGTAAGCCACTACGCCCAGTCCCACTTTTGCATTTTGAACACAATTAGAAATATTTACAGTTCTTTAATAATCTCTGAGGCAAGTTTTGGATAGATTTCCATTCTCCTGCTCCTGCCAATCTACATTTAATCATGATCAAATCCCTGTCACATAAAAATCAAATTACATTAAAATTTTAAAGCCCAACTAACCCCATATTTCCCCCCAGATAACACCATCTCTGTCTTTGTTTTTTCTTGCCTATAGGACAACTATAATTCCATATAAACAGATACTTAAATCCTTACTTAATGGTTACAGACTGAACTAGCTCTCATACCTACAGCCACAGAAAGCTGCTCTGCCTCCCACGTTCCACATGGCATGGAATACTGCATTTCAGATCACTTGTTCACTCCTGAAATCTGGGAGGTGGAGTTGACTTCTTCTTCCTTGTGAGCAATTAACTACCAAAATCTATATGTCATCTTTTGCTTATTTCAGATACAGTTTATTATTTCTTTCCTGACTATCAAAGCTTAAGTCATCTCTTGCTCTCTAACTGGTTTCCCTGGCTCTAGGCTTGGCCCTTCTTCCTAACCTAAGTTGCCCATTTTCAACTCAGCAGCCAGATGACCTTATTGAAAGTAAGTGTTATTGTTTACTTGCCATTTCTATATGTCTCATCATTGCCTTTGGGATAAAGTCTAAAATTCCATCCAAATCTACTTTTAATCCATTCTTTCTTCCCTTTGAGCTCTTATCTCCCTTGATGCCTACCAATCTCCACTCTCAATCTATGCTCCAGTGATATTGAGAAGATTTCAGGTCCCTCAAAATTCATTCAGGTTTTATGATTGAAATATTTTTTCTCCTACTCCATTTAATCTGAGTCACTTCTAACATTCAGTTAGATTTTAGTTGAAATAACATTTCCATCAATAATTTTTATATCCACACAATTACTTGCACACTCACTGTATTTCTCTCTTAAAAGCATTTGCCGCAGTTCACCTTAATGATACATTTAGTTGTTCATATTCCCCCAGTAGATGATTGTAAATTTAGTGAAGACAGAAGTGAGAATCTTTTATTTATTTACTAGTATATTTTATAACAATGTACAAAGTAATAGCCAACATTTTAAAATGGACAAGTAATTAAATCAAAAGAAAGTGAAACAACATTGTGCTGGGATATATGTTTGTGAAGAGAAGATGTATGTATGCACATGAAGGCACAGATAAATTTTATACCTTCTTAGTAGACTAGTCACAAAAAAAGTCAATATTCTATTAATTTGCTCTGCAAAAACTAAAGGAAGAGAAAATCATAAAAATTGAAGCAACAAGTAAAATAGAATAATATGACTACACATTGCTGTATTTCCAACATGGCACATTCCATTGTACTATACGTGTTCTCAGGTAGAACAATAGAGTGAAAAAAAGACCAAATCCACAATCCCACTCCTGTGACCATTAGTAGCATATGTTTTTACAATGGAGAAAAGTCTTTCATTTACTCTACTTTTTCCAGTGAAATCTGAAAACTATCTCATTGATCTAGTAGAAATGACTTTAAAGCTATAAAGTTTTGTTTAAATAGCAAATGTGTTCTGCACTTAAATGATCCATCCTTATGTGTTTTAATTCAGTAAGGCATATTTATTTACCGTGAGAGTTCAGCAAATTTGAACCACATGCTCTGATAACAATTTCACTGGATCCAATAATTATGCATCTTTACTTCATTAAATACATAAAATACTGTTTGCAACCATTTTAGGGTCATAAAACAATTGTGAAGGCTCTTCTAATAGTGTGAAGATTCGAAAAGAATTTTATTTTAAAATATTGTGATAATTTTAGGCTTCTTCAAAAGATTTTTTTAAAGTTTCAAAATACATCCACACACACAAAACCCACAAGCACACATGCACATCCCCCAAACATACAGACACACATATAAATATGTATATTATAATTTGTTTTCATGAGGTTATATTTATGTATAGCAATGAAGATCAAACACTATGGAAAAGTACAATGGAAGATGACCCATATTCAGCCATGAAAAATGGTTTATTAGTCGGAATTCAGTAATCAAAACAGAGCCACTAAGAGTACAGGAACAAAAGGGTTTATCGTATTAATGAGAGCTTAGACAAATGTGGCAAAGTTAGGAAAAGCCTCAAAGTGGAGAGCCAGATTAGAGAAAGGTCATTAACCCTAATAGCTTCAAGCAATGATGTGAGTGGGCGTTTCAGAGCTCACAGAAAAATCTCAGAAGTTATAAACATCTGGGAGCCTGGCACATCAGCTAAATGTGTTTTCATAGTGAGATCTGATAAGGCAGCCCCCTCTGAGGAAACTAGTCAAATATTAGATGGTAGGCTTGAGTTGCTATTGGATGGTGGAGTCTGTCATTGGGAAGAGAAGCTCTAGCTCTCTGGGTGCATCTGCATTTATCTTTCCCCTGTCTGTCCATGTATTAGGGTTCTCTAGAGGGACAGAATTAACGCAATACATGTATACATGAAAGCGAGTTTATTCGAGAGAATTGACTCACACGATCACACGGTGAAGTCCCATGACAGGCCATCTGCAGGTTCAGGAACAAGGAAGCCAGTTAGTAGTTCATTCCATGTCCCAAAACTTCAAAAGTAGGGAAGCTGACAGTGCAGCCTTCGCTCTGTGGCTGAAGGCCTAAGAGTCCCTGGCAAACAACTGATGTAAGTCTAAGAGTCCAAAAACCGTAGAACTTGGAGTCTGATGTTCAAGGACAGGAAACATTCAGCATGGGAGAAAGATGAAGGCCAGGAGACTCAGCAAGTCAACTTCTTCCACCTTCTTCTGCCTGCTTTTTCTAGCTGCACTGGCAGCTGATTGGATGGTGCCCACCTACATTGTGGGTGGGTCTTCCTGAGGGTAAATCTTCCTCTCCCAGTCCACTGACTCAAATGTTAATCTCTTCTGGCAACACCCAGAAACACCTAGGTACACCCAGAAACAATACTTTGCATCCTTCAACCCAATCAAGTTGACACTTAACCACACAGTCCATCATGACCATCTAAGAGTAATGGCTTCCTGTTAATTTCCACCATTTAAACCATATATATATATATATATATATATTCCTGTTTTCATCAACTCTAACCCAGAACCACATAGGGATGAGGATTTCAGAATAGAGTTTCCAGACCTAGTCTAGTTGTCATAAGTAATTCAGAACAAATGAATAAGCATCACTAAACCCCTTTCCTAGCCAATAATAATAATAATAATAAATTTTAATAGTTAACTGAAAACAGAAACAAAGCAGTTTTCATTCTTTATGGAACAGATTTAATTTTGGCATGTGAAGATTATTGTCATTAATATGGGTTATAAGAATTTTCTTAGGTTTATTTCAAATGCCAGTACAACTTGCATGAACTATAGAGAATTAACTCATTACCATTTTATTTACTTATTCACTAAATTATTTTCTTCATTTTTGAAATATTTAGTAAGTATTCATGTATCAAACATGTACAGTGGATACAAGTGTGAACACAAAAGCAAAGTTCTGGACATGTGCAAATTATATTCCAGAGGGAAGAGAAAAATGATAAACAGAAATGTCTGTTAATTATAGTCACGTAAAAAAGAATAGAACTGGGTAAGTAATTTAAGAATGGAAGAAGCTAATGCATCAGTTATACAGAGTAATAAAAGAAAACCTCTCAGATATGACATGTGATCAGAGAGCTGAAGAAAATGAGCATGTGAGCTCTAGTACCTGGCAAAATGAGTGCTTCAGGCAAAGTGAGCAGCAAGTGTTAAAACATTGGAGGCAGGAATGTGTGTATTGTTTCAAAGAAATAAAAGTGCTAGTGTGGCAGACTGCAATGAGAATGAGGGAAATTAGAATGTAATAAAGACTTAAGTGGAACACCAGAGACAGATGTTGCAGGATTGGGAGGCCATGGTTTAGGGTATGCAATGTTTTAAATAGGAAAGAAATGTTGTCAAGGTTTTTATACTAAAAGCATTAATGCAGATACTAGATGGAGAATAGAAAGAGACTGGGCTTGCCAAGTGTAGCATGAAGGCTGTTAGGAACCATGAAAAGTGGCCCCGTTTCTGAATAGGCCATGACAAAGTCTATTTATTTCAGTCTTAGGACTCCCTGTTTCTCAGAGTTGGATGGATCAAAACATTTCCCATAAAAGCCTAGAATCAGGTGTTGAAGGGTCAAAATTATTTTTTCAAGACTCAAAATCTAGCTTTGTTCATAGATAACAAATAGTCTAAATAATAAGGTTTTAGGCTCACTAGCCTATTGGATGACATTTGATTTACTTGTTTTATTTGTTTTTAGGACCTGAATGAAAGGATTAAAAATAACATTAAAGTAGAATCTAGTTACGATTTTTGTGTCTATGTTATTCACCAATAATAGCTTAATGAATACTTCTTCTATTTTAATTAGAATTTTCACTATGTAACTAGTTCCTGGACCTCATGAAACAATTTTCACTTTCCTGCTGATACCAATTACCTGAGCTAAAATCTATCTTCTGCCCTGTGGTATTTCAAATATGGTGTAAATTATGAAAATGCAGGCAGCTGGAGTAATTGTCAATTCAATTGTAGTTACACTAGGCTGAATTGCATAAATTTATCATCAATTCTAGACCATAGCATTATTTAAATTTAATTTCTGCAGTTTTATGGTTTGCTGATATGTTTAATTGCCCAGAAGTTGGCCAGTAGTATAAATTAAACAGCTGTGTTTTTTGGTTCAGATCACTATATTAACAAAATTATAAGCTTATAAAATATTGTCAGATTATAGTAATTTAAACTATTATGTGGTTTACATGATTATTTGAAAATTTATTACTTTGAACTTTAAAAAGCAATATATAGCAAGGTGCCCACTTAAGCTTAAAAGTAAGCAATGCCTCTTATATTCAGAAAGTGTTGCTGATGAGCTTCATTGAAAGCAACTCATTTAAAAAGTAGACGTAGAATTCACTAACCACCTACCTCTTTAAGGTTGAAACAGCAGCAGAGTAATCCATCAAGCTCCAAATCCTATTATCATTTATCTGAAAATTAAAATGGTAGATATGAAATATAAGTAAAGTAAAAATTGGCATATAGGAATAATATCATATCTAATACCATTGCTGCATATCTTAATGTGCTTTTTTTTTAAGGTTACAAAATGTACCCTGTACAATAAATTATCCATAAAACTACACTGAAGCATTTTTTTTTTTTTTTAAACAGAGTCTCACTGTGTCGCCCAGGCTGGAGTGCAGTGGGGCCATCTCAGTTCACTACAAGCTCTGCCTCTCGGTTTCACACAATTCTCCTGCCTCAGCCTCCTGAGTAGCTGGGACTACAGGCACCTGCCACTATGCCCGGCTAATTTTTTGTATCTTTAGTAGAGACAGGGTTTCACTATGTTAGCCAGGATGGTCTCGATCTCCTGACCTCGTGATCTGCCCGCCTCGGCCTCCCAAAGTGCTGGGATGAGCCACTGCACCAGCCTACTGAAGCAAATTTTTAAGCTTTCTTTTGCATATACCAATTCAAAAAGCTCTCATTAAACTCCCAAACACACTCCATCCCCAAAGCTCTTGCAAACACATACATACAACACAAACAAGGCAAAGAAAATACAAAGTATATACCATTTACCATTTTCTTAAAAATCTAAATCAAAGTCAACACCTGATATAAATGACTGTGAAAGAAATTTAACTAAGCTCATGTATTTAAAATGCCTTCAGGCTGGGCACATTGGCTCATGCCTGTAACCCCAACACGATGGGAGGTTAAACTGAGAGAATCGATTGAGTCTGGGAGTTTGAAACCAGCCTGGGCAACAGGGTGAGACCCAATCTCTGTAAAAAATAATATAATTAGCTAGGCATGGTGGTGTACAGTTGTGGTCCTAGCTACTCGGGAGGCTGAGGTGGGAGGAACCCTTGAGCCCAGGACTTCTAGGTTACAATGATCTATGATTGTGCCACTGTACTTCAATCTGAATGACAGTGTGAGACCCTGTCTGTTAAACAAAAAAGGCTTTGAATTTAGTTAATATTTCTGAAATGGAACAAGGATTTCTCTCTTTTCCTCTGTCTCTCTCTCTCTCTCTCACACACACACACACACACACACAATTTGTGTTTGTACTAACCATGAAATTGTGCTTTAGCTATTTTCTAATTTTAAAAAATTCCATTTGCCTAAAAAACCATAAATGAAATCAAAGGGAAATTACTATGTAGGAATAAGTCTACCTTCAACACAGGTCACAGCAAACGCTTAATTGTCTTAATATGTAAAGACAATGGTCGTACATATTTTTAGAGTACACGTGGTATTTTGATACCTATATACAATGTGCAATAATTAAATTGGGATAATTGGGATATTCGTCACCTCAAACATTTATCTTTTCTTTGTGTTGGTAACATTTCAATTCTTATTTTCTAGCTATTTTGAAACATATAAGAAGCACTAGGAATAAGCAGCATTCGTGGTGATATTCTTTTCTTCCTCTGACCCCACACTCAGTCTCTAGTTTAGCATGATAGTCTCTTAATTCTGCTTCCAGTTTTCCTGTGTTGGTATATTATCCACATCTCCAACATAGGAATTTAATAGATTTTTTTTTTTAAATCAAGCAAATACACACTGCTGAACCAGTCAATTCATTATTTCCAATAGTCTCAGTATATGCCAGACATACAATATTGGAGAGCAACACTTTTTTCACCCTCCTGGTAAGGGCCTACTCCGAACCTCGATGTATCCTAACATACTCCTCCACATAGATTGGAAGTAGAAAGAGGCTTACATCATTAGAAAGTCTAGAAGAAAACTCTTGGAGTAAGTAAATCCCCCCATCCTGTCTCTCCTTTTCTTGAGAGAAGTTGCTCAGAGAGCAGCATAGTCAGATCTACTCGCTGGAAGAGGAACTCCGAGAGAGCAAGCACCGACCCATTTGGCAGTGGCTTGTGTGTAATTAGCTTCATTCTGGGCTTCAGTGTAGGAATACCGTCTCCCTGCAGTTTATATCCGTGCATATTGCAATATCATCATTTCCAATAGTTTTTTGCTGGACCTCTTGCTCTTTTTTATCAATTGATTCAGAGGAAATTTGACTGGGTTCCCCCAAATAACCAAATGCATAGAATTTCATCTCAAATGCAGACAGGCATTGTTTTAAAATCTAAAGATAGTTCTCCTTATAATATACAGCAGGGGTCCCCAACCCCCGGGGCTATCGGTCCATGGCCTGTTAGGAACCGGGTTGCGCATCAGGAGGTGAGTGGATGGTGAGCGAGGAAGCTTCTGTATTTACAGCTGCTCCTCATTGCTTGCATTACACCTGAGCTCCACCTCGGGTCAGATCAGCTACAGCATTAGATTCTCATAGGAGAGTGAACCCTGTTGTGATTTGTGCACACAAGGGATCTAAGTTGCATGCTCCTTCTGAGAACTGAATGCCTGATGATCTGTCACTGTCTCCCAGCACCTCCAGATGAGACCATCTAGTTGCAGGAAAGCAAGCTCAGGGATCCCACAAATTTTGCACTATGTTGAGTTGTATAATTATTTTATTATATATTACAATGTAATAATAATAGAAATAAAGTGCACAATAAATGTAATCTGCTTGAATCACCCCAAAATCACCCCCTCTCACTGCCCCCCACTCCCCCCACCCAGTCCCTGGAAAAATTGTCTTCCATGAAACCTGTCCTGGTGCCAAAAAGGTTGAGGACCACTGATGTACAGTATTGTTGTGATTGGTCTTTTGTCCTAAATTATCATCCTTGCTTATTTCTCACATATATTACAATAAAAATGTCTATAGGAACTGTTTTACCTGCTAAATTTTAATACCGTCTTCCAGCCAATAAAATATATTTCTCATGGGTATAAAATTTTCATGAGCTTTTACTCTCTTTAATTCTTTTAAAGTTTTTTTTCAATTTGTCAAAACAGGCTATTAGTGTTAACCAAGTTAAATCAAATTTAAATTAATCCAGACAGCTTAACACATGAATATATTCATATGCAAAACATATCATAGTCAAATCAAATAGAGAAGCTAATATCAGAAGTTTTTAGAGAAAGGAAATCACATCAAGTGCAATTTAACCTAATTGAGACTGATTTTTAAGTGACTTTTATTTCAAAGGTAGATTTAATCTTCTAATGACAGCTTTTTTCTATCTTAAATTCAGAGCCCTTTGAATCTTTTCCCTTTTCCTTTTTTTTTTCCCCTTTCATCTTGTTATTTTAATCCATGGGGTGAATAAATTTCTGTCTAGCAAAATTTCATTATCTCCTGCTTTGATTAAGGATCATTACAATTTGTAGCTTTTTTTTTATCTCTTTGAAAGAATTTTACTCTCTATTGGTTTAATAAAATGCTAATATATATTACAGGAGGAAAACTATAGTAAGGCGATTAGAACATGTTCTACTGTAGAGAAGAAATGATGTTAGTTTACTTATTTTTAAATCATATATGAGAAATTTCTAAGGGGAGAGAGTGCTCGGAATCTTTTAATAATTCTTGAAGATTCAATAGCAGACATTTTGATTACATTTAACAAGTATTTTATTTAACAATTTTTATTGAATGGCTGAGTGTACACCATTGAGGAGATGTCTAACAGGGCACCTGTTCTGATGTTAACACACTAAAAAAAAAAAAAATGAAAAAAGAAAAAAAACAATTACAGTTAAGTGCTGCTGTAACTATTGGGACAGTAGTATGGGCAACTTGAAGTGAATATGAAATATGTATTTAAAGAATCAGTGAACGAACTTTTGAGAAATTTATGTCTAAGGCAATTTCTTTAATATAAATAGGATTTATGTTGATAATATATGAGGGTGTTGGGCCCAAAGAAATATGAATTGGTTATATCATAGTTCCTTCCATGATAATACTACTTCATTTTTATTAGCCATCATAGTTTTATTTTCTGTAACTTTCTTCTTCATATATTCTACTCAATTTCTTTTTATTTCTCTTGCTTATTCCTAATTGTTTTGCTAATGTTGTTAATGTACACATATTATATATTGGTGAAAAGTGAGAGTCCGGACTTCAGAGCCACTACCTGCATCTGAATCTCAGCTCTGCCCCATGCAATCACTATGACCTTGGACAAATTCCTTAACATCTCAATGCTTAAGTTTCATCTGTAATATAGGACAAATAATGACATCAATTACACAGGAGAGATATAATGATAAAATGAATTGCTAGATGTAGAGTACATAAAACAAGCTTGCACATAGTAAGCTCTTTATAAGTGCTATTATACCATTATTATTAAATATTAATTTTAGCATAAATCTATCATTAACAGCTGTCCAAAAACTATCAAGGATCATTTGTATGTTTCAGTAACTCCCTAATTGTGAATCTCATTTTCCCAAATTGAAAATATTTTCTAGTGGAAAATATTTTGAGAAATGTTGAGAAAATATTCCGAACTACCTTTTCCACTAGCTTACAGAGATCTGATTTACGTTCTGCCAATTTCATGCACCTGCAAGAAACTCTGACTCATAAGTAAGCCATGTCAGAAAATCAGCAGGAATAGGGAACCCAAATTGCTGGAGCATGCAGGAGACAAGCAGTGAATGTATGAGGTTAGCAATAATGGTGTTTCTTTCCTAATTGTGACTGCAGCAGTGGGATCCACAGCATTAGTTGATTAACCACCTAGTTCTGTGATGTGGTCTGACAGTTGTTCCTGGAAGCTTATTAATATCTTAATAAATCCTTTCTGTTTAAACTTGTGAGCGTGTGCCGGGCGCGATGGCTCACGCCTGTAATCTAGCACTTTGGGAGGCCGAGGAGAGCGGATCACTTGAGGTTAGGAGTTAGAGACCAGCCTGGCCAATATGACAAAACCCCGTCTCTACTAAGAATACAAAAATTAGCTGGGCATGGTGGCTCACTCCTTTAATCCAAGCTACTCAGGAGACTGAGGCAGAAGAATCTATTGAACCTGGGAGATGGAGTCTGCAGTGAGCCGAGGTCGTGCCACTGCACTCCAGCCTGGGCGACAGAATGAGACTGTCTCAAAATAAATGAGTAAAAACTCGTGAGAGTGGAGTCCATTGACTTATAGTGGGAAGAATGACCGCTATAGTAATTTACTTCAGCAGTGGTTTCAGGCATCTAGCACTTTAAGAAAAAAAAAAAAAAAGTTGAGGGTCGGGGGGAGTACTTGAAATTGGTCAATTTATCTGACTGAATTTGAAGTCAGTAAAGAACTCATTAGCATTAGAAAAGGATGTTGGTATTCCGTGGCACATACTGAAGAAACATTGACAGCTCTGTGGTCACTTGGAATGAAGTGCAAATTAAAATCAACTTTGATGGATTTGGTGATTACTATTTACACTTTTAATAGGTATCAAAAATGCTAGTGTTTTGGGGGAGAATGGGTAGGCTATTCCAGCTGTGTAGGAGAGTTTAAAAATAATTTAACAGTCCAAAGTTTTAAGTTATTACCTCAGCCATTATCAGATAGCCAAAGGTTTTTATGATATTATTAGAATTATTTTTCTATTATTTAGCAACAGCACTGTTCAGCAACACAGAAGCTGACGTTGCCATTATTGTATTGCAACATAGGCAGAATCTGCAGATGTTTTAGATCTCTTTTTTCATGTGCTTATTCGTTCTGTGGATAATTATAGCCAACTATTTGAAAGCCACTAGTACAAATATTATGTTATAGAAATAAAAAAAATAGATAAATCCTCTGTCTTCAAAGATATTGCATTCTATAGGTGGAGGGTAGGGATAAATCGAAAATTAACATCTCTGCTGACAGGAAAAGAAAACCGAAGCGAGGTTAAATAAATTGGATAATGATGGGGCAATGTTTTACTGAAAATGCCTGGAGAATGCCCACATCTCCCTCCTAAAGCACACACCAAGTTGGGATTACATGAGTAAGGGACTTACTGGGGGAAATACCTGTGAAGGATAAAGAGGCAGAGTCCGAGAAGGTGGAGAGAGCTTTGAGACCACCTATGAAGGACAGGGCCAAGTTAGAAAATTGAATAGGAATTCGCCGGGCGTGGTGGCGGGCGCCTGTAGTCCCAGCTACTCGGAGACGCTGAGGCAGGAGAATGGCGGGAACCCGGGAGGCGGAGCTTGCAGTGAGCCGAGATTGCGCCACTGCACTCCAGCCTGGGCGACAGAACGAGACTCCGTCTCAAAAAAAAAAAAAAAAGAAAGAAAATTGAATAGGTAGAATCTTACTGCAATTCTTTAAAATTTTCATACAGGCAGATAGGAAGTCCCTGAGCCAAAGTCACCTGTTTAAGGAGTTTTTTTCTTCTTCAGGAGTGGACCAGCCTTTCAACCCCCACCATCATCAGTCATTGGCTCAGAGCAGTCCACAGGAAACATAGCCTTGACCCAAATAAGGTAATGGAACCAGTAGGGATCATCAATTACGCTTCCCAGTGCAGAAAATCTGAGCAGAACATTTTCATGTCCCTTTGATAAGATGGAGCAGAAAGCTGAGGGGAGTTAGGGATGAAGCTGCACAGCAAATTGAGGGAAGAACATTCTATATAGAGGAAACTGTGAGTACAAAGTTGCTGAGAAGGAAATATGTCTGGCATATTATGTGTATCTATAGCCTAGTGAGCAGAAGGTAAGGCATAAAAAAATAAGCTGGAGGGATAGCAGGATCAGTATTATGTAGGTGAAATAAAAGGGGGAATTACTGTAAAGATTTTGATTTTTAATGAAGATGGAAAAACTTTGTAGATCATTAAGAGTAAGAATGATGTTTGAAATTATCTGAATTATGTTTGATCATTCTTGCTCTTATGTAAAACGCAGTCTATATAGAGACATGGTTTTTTAAAAAAAGATAGGATTATATTGCAATATTCCAAGGGAGAGATAATTATGTTTGTTCGTTTTTGATGAGGGTGTCTGCCATAAAGACAATGAGAAATGGTCAGAGTCTGCATATATTGTTAACGCAGATCTGACAGGGGATGCTAGAGAAAAAAAAGAGTGAAGGATGCATTCAAATTCAGGGATTGAGTAGGAGGGTGTCAGATGAAAAATTTCAGTGAGGGCTTTGGGAGGATTCAGATAATTCCAAGTTCCCTGAGCCCTCATATCTTACTAAGTCACTCCAGGAAATAGAAATAGCCTCTCCTTATTGTCTGGTGAGTCTTTAATTATATATTCCTGTTCCTGGCTTGATTATAGAATCTGCAATAGTCTCACCTATGGAGGTGACAGAGACAAGATAGATACCTTGTACAACAAAATTAGATTTATATGGGAGGTAATTCAAGGAAGCGTGAATGATGGAGCAGGTAAAGTGAGCTAGGGAGGGAAGCAAAGATTATTTTAAAAGATCACTGAGGTCACTGCCGTGAACAATGTGGATGTGGTTCCACCAGATTTTGAGACATGTACAGAATGCCTCCCAGAACTGCCCATTTGAATGGCAGGGGGCTAGACAATTTATGTGCAAGCTTCCATTATTTATTGTTTGAGTAAGGAAGAATAAAAATAGTAGAAGTTGAAGTGAGAGAGGTAAAAAGAAGAGGAAAGATGACAAAGAGCCTCCTAGGTCACTGTAAGGACTTTAATCTTTTTTTTTTTCCAATTTACTCTTTTTTTTAAATTAATTTTTTTGCACACAAAAACAATAAACATTTTCTAAAAATACATACAAAAGATGCGTATCAAACATATTAGGAAGATTACACATGGGAAGTCGGGGAATAGAAATGGGGGGTGGGAGTTAAAATAAATGAGAGAGGGACTTTATATGGATCAGTGATAATAACTCAATCCTCTATTTGACAAAGAAGAGGGAGAAGGAAGAGGAAGAAAAAGAAAGTGGGATAAAGGATCAGAAAGGGAGGAAAATAGAAAAAATTAGAGTATGACTCCAGGGTAGACCTGTTTTGTTGTCACTGAGTTGGTTGGTTGGTTTGTCTGTTGTATTTTTCATGTTTCGCCAAGTTGGCCAGACTGGTCCCGAACTCCTAGCCTTATTCTATGTAAAATTAAAGAAACACAAAATTTTAATTAGAAGAGTAATATTTTTAAAAAGGATGATTCTAGCTGCTCTATCATTGTAGTGGTTCAAGGAGAACATTTTTTCATGTATTTTTGTTTCTCAGATTTCTACCAACCATTGTATGTGTTTGTGAATTACTGCCTTTTAATGTTCAAAAAAATAAGTAATGAATGACTATAATTTCAAAGCATATTCATTTTCTTTACTAAAAAAAGTGTACTGTATATCATTTTTGTAAATTTTTAAAACTATAAAACAACATTTTGTATTTGTAAAAGCTTAAATATGTAATGTGGGTGGAAGTAATTCAAAGCAAATTCTTGATAGTGTTTACTTCTTGGTAGAGAAGAAAAAAGGATTCTTGCTTTAGATTAATTTGTCGTGTTTTGTTTCTTTTGCAGAAAAAATTTTGGAAGAAAATATAGCCAAATGTTGGCAATTTGAAACACAGGGTAGTGCTGAATTAGTTAGCTTTTGCTATATAACAAACCACTCCAAAACATCTTTGCTCAAAACATACCATTTTTAAGATCTTGATATTGTAGATGAAAATATGGGCTGTTTGATTGGTTCCACTGTTAAGGTTCTCCTGAGGTTACTCGTGCCTGCAGTCCACTAGTCCACTGCCAGGTTTTCATGAGGCTGATTACTGTGGGAAGGCCACATCTTGGGCAACCTTTTCTTGCAGGAGCCTAGACCAGATTGTTCACAAAGTGGAAGGAGGACTTCAAAAGCCACAAGGTGTAAATCTCCATACACAAGCACTTTTTAAGCCCCTGCTTACATAAGACTACCTAACTTTGGCCAAAGCAAGTCATGTGGCTAATCCAGGTTCAAGAGGTGGATAAATAGATTCGATCTGTTAATGAAAGGAACTTCAAAGTATTGAGATCCTAATACTCCTGGTCACAATTGTTCACATTCCTCCTCCAAAAAATATGTGCTTACTTCCACCTCAGAACCCTCAAAAATCTTTCTGAATTACACTATCAGACTTGAAGTGTAGGATCCCATGGTCTATGTCAATCTGTGCGCAGATGATGTTCCTCTGGTGACTCCTGTGAACTAGTAAGGCAAGTTATCTGTATTTGTCCCCCTACAAACACACACTCCTAACATACAGTGGTGAGATAGGAGCAACATAACTGCAGAGGAAGTAAGTAAGAGACACAAAGCAGTCATTGGTTCATTGCTATAATGAAATTCTCCTAGACAAATGCTGCCAGGATCTCTTCCCTGGGGATAAGTTCTGGTTATCTTCCTGGAAGTGGTTTCCAGCTCACTACTGTATAATTACCGTATCAATACTGTATCTCTACTGTATAATTACTGTATCTCTACTGTATAATTACAGTGACTCCCTCATCCATCCTCTTGTCTTCTCAGATCTTAACTTTATCCTCTAGACTCCAGGCTTCTCCTCTGAGATGTTCTCACTTTTCTGCAACAAAAGCTGAGTCTATTTCTCAATCTGTTTGCTGTCCATAGAAAATGGAAGGCTCAGAGGCTTTTATTCAGTTTTCTCAGTCTCTTTATTGCAAGCTGGGTCCCATTTACTTATACAATTCTTTTAAAAAGTTTTTGTGGGCTTTCTATGTATCAGATAATAGACCACTTCATTTGATAAAAAGCCACATTTTTTATTTTCCAGATCAGCTTTCTGTATTTTGGACAAGTAAGGCCGCTTAAATCCTTTAGAGGTCTTAACAACGGGTCTTAAGACTACACCCTTGGTTTGATCTGATACCATAACCTCAATTTTATAATCATGAACCTAATGCTAAGTTTTTTGGCAGTGCTTTGGGTTTCATTTTCTAAGTTTTATATATTTTAAGAATTTTATCTTCACTGAAGCAAAATGGTTTCATTTTCTAGCTCATCAAATTCCCTTAGCATTTTCTTGTATGTTAAATATTCTATTTCTCCTTCATTTATGAAGTTTACTTTGGAAAGATATAAAAATTTTGGCTGGCATTTTTCTTTTCTTTAAGAAGCCTGAAAATAGGTCTTTAAAATATTCTGGCTCATAAGGTTTCTGCTGAGAAGTCTGCTGTTAGTCTGATGGAATTTCCTTTATAGGTGACTTGACTCCTCTCTTTCTGATTTTAAGATTTTTTTTGTTCTGGCTGTAGTGACTCACATCTGTAATCCCAACACTTTTGGAGGTTGAAGCAGGAGTATCGCTTGAGCTCATGAGTTCAAGACCAGCCTGGGCAACATAGTGAAATTACATCTCTATAATAAAAAAAAAAAAAAAGCCAGGTTCAAGCAATCTTTTCTTTAGCATCCTGACTAGCTTGGACTACAGGAATTCCACTGGGCCCAGCTAATTTTTAAAATATTTTTGTAGAGATGAGATCTCAATATCTTGCCCAGGCTGGTTTCAAAATCCTAGACTCAAACAATCCTCCTGCCTTGGCCTCCCAAAGTGCTACAATCACAGGCGTGAGCCACCGTGCCCAACTTAGTCTGTATTTAAAGTTTTCAACTGTATTTTCAAATTCCTTCAGTTTTTTTTTATTTCTAGACATTCTATTTGATTTTTTAAAATACACAAGCACACACACACATATGTATATGTGTGTGTGTATAAAATCTGTCTCATCTTTCATATCCTGAACTGTTTTTCTGATTTCTATGTGTTGGTTTTTAACTTTCTCTTGGATCTCTACTAGCTTCCTTACAATTCATATTTTTAATTATTTATCTCTCGTTTCAGAGTTTTCATTTTGGTTAGCATGCGTTGCTATTCTATAGCAACAGTGTCATCCTTTAGGGTTGCTGAAACACTCTGTCTTATTGTACAACTGGAGTTCTTACTCTGAGTTCTTCTCATCTGGAGATGCTGTCACTTCTTATTTTTGAGTTTGTTTTTATTTGGATGAAATTTTAAATTTTTCTATTATTTTCTCCCTTGAGGGTGTGACTGTAATGTATGTTATTTATGATAGTTTGTCTTTGTTTGTGGGTGTTTTCAGAAGGTCAGTGCTCTGTATGAGTTCCTTGGTTTTAGGTAACTTTTGAATGGGGCTTCTCGAATGCTGATTGTTGTGGCAATATATTGGGCATGTGACCTGAGTCACTATCTTCTGCCAGGGATAGTGGCAGGGTGGAGGTCTCAGGAAGCTTATCTGGCAGTAGAGTTTTTTGTTTGGTTTTGTAGTCTAGTGGCAAGCACTTAGAAGTAAGAGTAAAATCATCCCCAGATACCCTGATGATGAGCAGAAGCATGTCCCTGACAGTGTGTCTTGGAGAGCTTGTGGTGGAATGCAGTAAGGTCTCCATGGCAGTGAGTGGGGAAAGGGCTGCACCAGCTCCTCATCCTGAGTAAGCAGGAATGCAATCTGCTTTCTTACTGTATCTGGAATTGTTTCCTTCTGGTGGGTTCTTGGTCTCGCTGACTTCAAGAATGAAGCCGTGGACCCTCGAGGTGAGTGTTAAACCTCCTGTCAATATTGCGGGGCATCTGGCCTTCAGTTTAGATAAACACTGTCCCTATCTGCAGGTTGCAAAGAAACTGAGGTCCTCAGAAAATGCCCATCCCATGGCGACCACCAATATGACTTCAGGGCATAATCTCTTCCTTCAGTCCAAAACAAACATCTCTATGGCTTGTCCACACTCCCCTGCATGAACATGGCTGTTCTGTACAGGGAGTGGAGATTAACCCCACCTTTCATGCAAGCCCATAGCCCAGGGATTTGTAGAATTTAAGATTATTATTAGTATACTTCTAGTGGCTTAAAGAACTACAATAGTGAACATTTTTTTTTCTAATGTCTTCCCTCTTTTTCCTTCAGCAGACACCTTGGTTACTACCTAGTTTAAAGTCCTCCTACAAAACTTCTGCCAACTAGGGAAGAAATTTTGAAAAGCTTTTAAATAATTAAAGTTGGTTTTATTCAGAAAACTTACTGAGGACTACAGACCAAGTCCTACAGCCCAGGAGCATTTCTATGAGACTACTCCAGCACAGTATTTCAGCCCACTCTTCATATACAGGTGGTGGGGGCTCAGCATGTGTAAAATCACATCGCACTTCCTCAGAAGTTACACTGAAGCAGAAGTGTGTCAGAGTATAGGTGTAGGAATACATGTGGCTATACATTACAGAAGCATAACCAATCCCGTCAGACATCTTACATGTAGGAAAAGACAATGACGTGGGTCAATTATCTTCTAAGGGATAGAGAGACTCAGGGAAAAGATGTGAGGAATCATGTGCTCTATTCTGTTTTGTCTTCAAAGCATCCCTCTGGAGAGCTGCACATTGTCATGGAGTCAGGGGTACAAGCAGAAAAGAGCGAACATGGCTTCTTGCATTTCCTACTTTGCCTCACGCTTCAAAAACTGGAAAAAAATTAAAATCCAATGTTTTGTCTCAGAAAAATGTTTGTTTGAAATGAAAATATGTGCTTTTAGTAATCTGGAATGTTATGGTTGCTTGCCTATGGCTCTGTTTTCAGGAAATATAAAATTACAAAAAAAAATGGTGTTTTTTTTTACCTAATGATAGTTCTCTGAAGCTGAAACCCTAGCTTTGTGCAAAATATAGACTTGAGGCAGTTATTTAACAAAACAATCAAACCAAAATGAATTTTTTTCTTCTTTCTATTAGCATTCAGTGTCCTCTGAGGAACATGTCTTTTTGCCTTTGGATGAATCCAAGTGGGCCGGGCACTGTAGCCCATACCTGTAATTTCAGCACTTTGGGAGGCCGAGGCAGGCAGATCACCTGAGGTCAGGAGTTCAAGACCAGCCTGACCAACATAGTGAAACCCTTTCTCTACTAAAAATACAAAAATTAGCCAGGTGTGGTGGTGCGCACCTGTAATCCCAGCTACTCCGGAGGCTGAGGCAGGAGAATCGCTTGAACCTTGGAGGTGGAGGCTGCAGTGAGCTGCGATCTCACCACTGCAGTACAGCCTGGGTGACAGAGCAAGACTTTGTCTAACAAATAAAAAATAACAAGTGAAATTATCATGTTCTTCATGTTTCCAAGCTAAAGAACACACATGTGTTGTAACTAGGCCAATTATAGCACTACACTAAAGCAAAATGTTTTTGTCTCAAAAAAGCCAAAGTCATAATTTTAGTTAATAACAAGTACAATATAAAAAAACAAAAACATTTAGTTGTCAAAGCAAGCTTGTAAAAAATTGCACCTGAATAGCCCTTAGGCATAACTATTAACTGGTCTTTTCTAAACACTTCATTTTTATTCTGATAATCTCAGAATTGCCATCAATAATAGGAGACCTATGCTCTAATAAAGTTATGGTTGGTATTTAGTGTATTCCATCAACAATTAATGAACTGGAAAGTATAAACCCGAAGAGGCATAAAACATTTTGCTTTAAACACGAAGAAAATCAATACTAACCTGATCCAGTCAAGAAGTAAAAGTACATGTTATTTATCATTCAGTTCTCTTTTTCAGATTTACCCTTGCCAAATTCAATTTTGTTTTTGAGCTTGTCACAGAACTAGATGTTATGTTCAATTAAGGAAGGAAGAAATAACACACTGGACAAGTTCATTCCCAAACTAGTCATTTTGAAAACTGACTATATTTTGAAGAAAATAGAAATTAATGAAAAAGTCTTTGAGAATCTCCATAATATGCACTGTCAGTGAGTCCTCCTTTCTAGTCTTTTATTTATATATCATTTATATAAATATTTATTAAGCAACTACTGTGTACTAGCATGTCTATAAGTGTCAGCATTAGATCAGTGAATTAAATAGACAGTTCAGTGTTCCCACAGAACGTATATCTTGATGCCCTTTGGTCTTGACAGGCTTTCTTCAGTTTCTCTCTTCTTCTCCAACTGTGAATAATGTCATGTTAATTTTATCATCTATTTATCCTTGAATTTTAAAAATATGTTAATGAGGTCTTAGAAGAGGTCAATCAGTTTCACCACAAATCCTTAGATTTTAAATATTTTGTTCTCAATGCTGGCAAAGCTGCTTTTTACTTATTTTTAGTTTACTTCTCTTATAGCATTTCAACAAGTTGCTTTTGTAAACATTTCCAGGTGTCTCCTATTCCTGTGCTCCACAGCTATGCCTACATCCACAGATGATATATTCTGCTCAGAAAAAAGACTGGACCTTGGTAAGCCAGGTGAATTGTGGAAACAGAAATTTGAAATCCTGAAATGGAAGTATGTAGACTGCAAAGAGAAACAAGAAAAGACCATGTTGAACATGGAGTGTCGAAGCATAAAAAGGTGAAACAGGAAAAGGAAGTGAAATTTAAGATTAAAAGAAAATGACTGGAATCCAGGGTCTGAAAATCCAAGGAGACATAGCTTTAAAAAATACAAAAGTTTACAATATTGAATGCTGTAGAAATTGATATATGTTATTATTAATTCATCTGGCTTGCTTAGGTCATTCTTTGTTCTTAATTGATCAGTTTATTGAGATTTTTAGCAAAATATTTTTGGAAACTGGTCAACTAAAGTGTGGACAATGCTGAGCTGACTTTTAAAGTTGTTGAGTTTATGAATGTGTTCCATGATTTTCAAAATAATATACATAATACTTATCCTACTAAATTATTTATGTGAAGATTAAGTTAAAAATATATATAAATATGCTTTGTAAAAGGTCATATGACTTTAAGGATTTATTTGTATTTTATGGAGAAAAGCTTTTTTTGTTTGTTTGTTTGTTTTTCTATACACAATTGCTTTCTATTATCACATCTAATACACTTTAACTTTTTAAATTTAATCAAATTAAGTGCAATACTCACACATGAGATGGGATCTGACATAATCTTTAAGACTCTCCTCAGGAAATTATAATCAATAAAAGAGTAACTTTGGACTATAAGAAATATGATTGCAACTCACTCACAAAAAAAATTATTCTGAAGTAATATTCTGGGAGCAAAGAAAGCAAGACAATATTAAATACAACAGGGTTAATTTAGCAGTCAATGATAAGCACATTTACTATAAACTTGAGAGAATATTTGCAGATAACTGAAAAAAACCTGTCTTTAAAGAGTCATCTCCTTACTGCATTTATTATTTTGTCTTTCTGTTTCATATAGAAAATGAATTTGAATCATAATCATTTTGCCTAAATGTATGTGAAAAAAGTTTAAAACAGTCATTACAACTCTTACTTTCAGTTAAATAATGTAGTATTATTTATTTTCAATGATACAATCTGGAAAAACAATTTAAGAGATTAACTGCCTTCACTGAACCACCCTTTAGGAAAGCAGCACTGATTAGTTTGAAGAGATTTCATTGCTAAAATGTTTCCTGTCATCTTTTTTCTGCTTTGAATATGCCTCCCTAACCGAAGTCTCTAGATTGCCTATTGGTGAAATGATTTTTTTAAAGAACATATATGGATAAATATATCAGTGTATGCATATTCAAACATGTTATATGTGACACATAAATATGGGTCTATTATCTTAGTATTTTTCTCATTCCGACCTCAAGGCTGTACAGTGTCTGTTCCCTCATATCAGATTTATTTCTCCTAGATCTTTATTCTGCTCAATCCATCACCTCCTTCACATCTCTGATAAAATGCCACTTACTCAAAGTTTTCTTTCTTGACCAACGTATCCAAAAAGAATGAAGGACCTACAGAGCAATTCTAACCCAGTTTTTCTGGCTAATTTTTCACATAGTAAAAGACAACTGTGAGTTTTGTACAAGGTAAATATCCTTAGGTTTTGTGTACTCTCATTATTCCTATAAAATTGTCCTCTAAATGTTTTCTACTTTGTCCCTATACCTTTAATGTGCTGGTCTAAAACTCTAAAAACTAAATACATTATTGCCTTCATTCTAGAGGTAACACTTCTATTAAAATACTTTGAAATTCTATTAGCATATTTGCCAGCCATCTGTTACTGTTGATTCACACTGAGTTTATTAGAAATTTAAATATCTAAATCGTATGCAATGCTACTGAGCCATTGTCCCCTCTTAGATTTTGTAGATCTTTCTTAAACCCTAGCATCAGACTCTACATTTATACATATTAAATGCATTATATTTGACTCATCATTTCCAAATTACTGATGTAGTTCTAGGGTTTATTTTATCCAGTGTACTTATTTGTTGATATTTGAAGATGATTCTGTCTCAGAAAAAATTATTCTAAGATTACCAAGTTAATAATAAAGGTTTTATAACCTATTTGAATCCCTTTTTGTCCTAGTGGTATGGTTAAACATTTGCTGGCACTGCCAATCTCCAGAGCACAATGATGCTTTAGAAGGGTACAGAGATATGAAAACATGTGTCATGATTCAATTACATATAGTAATTGTGCAGCCTTTGCAGTGGAAATTCTGTAATAACTGCTTTAATTATCCTATTCAAACTGTTTTCTGGCCAGTGCACCTCAGTTTTGTTTGCTTGATTATGAAATACTAATATTATTCTGGACCCTCTTCCCATTGATATGCACTCCATAATTTCTTGCTCAGGATCTCATTGATTTTCTTTGATCCAAATACAAAGGATGTAGCAATAAAGCTCAAATGTAAGACTCCAACCCTGACTAACTCATATTCACTGTTCAGATATGTTCTTAAATATTCATTCTCATAACACATGGCCATTTTTACATAAACAGGGAATCCTGTTATTTTGGGAAATTCCCCTTTTTAAGATTAATATATGTATTTAGTGAAAGTTAACCTTCATCATAACTCATCTTCTCAGTCATAGCAGTGATTCATGCCATATAAATTAAAATGTCTTTTGGACCTTACGGCTTTACTATATAGTCCTTTTCACAAACTCGTTGAGTAATTATCACTTTAACATGTGAGTATACATCATTACATTGTGGTAAACACATGATATAAATCATGTATGTTGCTCACTATTGAAGCACAAAGATTACCTGTGTCTACCCCAAATAAGTCTACTTTTTCTTGTATGGGAAAAACATACAGTTTAACACTAAAGTTAACATTAAACTCCAACACAAGCTGGTAAATGTATTGGCTAATTCTTTCATTACCATTTTGACAGCCAGGCAAGAGGGAACTCTGATTTATACTTAGCATTTTTAAGGGCTTCAGAAATCATGGGCATATAAACCCACGCACACACACAGCTAAGTCACTTGGGGCTCATGAGCCAGCCTTCACATAAAATCTACATGTCGACTCTTGCAACTTACATTGTTAAAGTCCAAAGAAATGTTTTTCCATATATCTTGTTCTAAGTCTTCATAAAAAAAACACAAGTACATCTGAGTGTCATGAAGATTTGCAGGTGATGTTGATGTCAGTATTAAAGACAAATAATATTTTTCATTGCAGAAAGGAATTACATAATGGAAGCACTCAGATAAAAGACAAGTTAATTAATTTGCCAAATTCTTTCTCTCAGATAGCAAGGATGTAATTGATTCTTCCATAATTAAGTATAGTTTCTCAGTAGTTTCCAGGATCTGCTTTCTCATTTTTGTTGGTGCTTCAATTAGTACACCAGAGGTACTCATATTACTCATAGCATAGTAGTCATAATGGCATGCAGTGGTTGCGGAAATGGGCCCAATAATAACAAATTCATTTTATTATTAAATGTTTGTGTATGTATGTGAATATATATAATAATTTAGACAATATGCATGGATTATGACTAATATGTTTATTGCTTCTATATATGTAAATATACAATATATATTATATATTTAATAATATATAATATATATTATATTATAAATTATAAAGTATAATACCAATTTTACTTTGGCAAAATAATGTTTATTAAATTATAAAGTTAAATTTTTAGGAAAATATTTAATAAGATTTAATTAAAATGTCAAAAATTAAATAAAACAATGGTTTAATAGAATTTATAATTTAATATTATAATATATAATATATTTTTATTGTAAACACATATGATAAATATATATTATATATGTATAAATGTGTATTTATAATTATAGTATTAAATATACTACAGTATGGTATACTAAATATACTATAGTATAGTATACTAAATATACTGTAGTATTAAATATTAAATGTGTATTTTATTTATAGTATTACATATAGTATTAAATATACTTATAGTTTATACTATAAATATAAATATTTACATATTTATACATGTAAATATATGTTTATATATAAAGAGATGTATTATAAGGAATTGGCTCACATAATTATACAGCATGACTGTATTGGTCCGTTTTCATGCCACTGACAAAGATATACCCAAGACTGGGAAGAAAAAGAGGTTTAATGGACTTGCAGTTCCACATGGCTTGGGAGGCCTCACAATCATGGTGGAAGGCAAGGAGGAGCAAATCACATCTTACATGGATGGCAGCAGGCAAAGAGAGAGAGAGAGAGCTTGTGAGAGGAAACTCCTCCTTATAAAGTCATCAGATCTCATGAGACTTATTCACTATCACAAGAATAGCCCAGGAAAGTCCCACCTCCACAACTCAATTACCTCCCACCCGGTCCCTGCCACAACATCTGGGAATTCTAGATGAGATTTGGGTGGTGACACAGCCAAACCATATTACTGACAATTCACAAGGCCTGCAGGGTGAGTGGGCAACCTGGAGACAGAGGAAAGCCAATGGTGGAGTTTCGGTCTAAAGGCCAGCAGGCTGAAAACCCAGGATGAGCCAATGTTGCAGTTGAGTCTTAGGGCAAGAAAAAGCTGATGGCCCAGTTCAAAGGAGCTTAGGCAGAAAGGAGTCTCTCTTGCTCAGAAGAGAGTCAGCCTTTTTGTTCTATCCAGGCCTGCAACTGATTGATTGAGGACTACCCATCTTAGGGAGAGCAGCCTGTTTTACAGCCTACTGTTTCCTATATTAACCTCATTCAGAAATACCCTCACAGAAACACTCAGAATAATGTTTCATTAAATATTTGGGTACCTCATGACCCAGTCATGTTGACACATAAATTTACCCATAATAAAGTATAGTACCAATTTTTACTTTAGCAAAATAATGTTTATTAAATTAAAAAGTTAAATTTGTAGGAAAATATTTAATAAGGTTTAATTAAAATGTCAAAAATTAAATAAAACAATGGTTTTACAATTATTTACTTAATTTTATTTGGTTATTTAGTTGGAATTTATATATTTTAACTTTAAAATGTGATTTTGAATATTTTGGCAAAAATACAGTTTTGAAAATATAAATAAAACAACTAATTTTATTTACCTTTACATTTAATTTAATTTTTAATAAAATTATAACCAAAATTTGAAAACACAGAATACCATTGCATTTATTTTTTAATTCTATAGATAATTGTGAATTAGGGCAATTAATATTTTGATAAAACAATGTATAAAATTAAATATCAGAGAAAAAGGAAAATTCTAAAAGAAAAAAACAAAATGTCTGCAAATGTACAGTGCTATTATATATATTATCTATCAACTTTAATCAATGTGAGCAAAATCTGTAAGTATGACCCACATAAAATTCATGAAAAGTATACATTTTTATTAATGAATATTTGATTATTGGCAGAAACCATGAGAATGTATGAGTAATCCTATGTATTTTCAAGTCCCAACCCCTATAAATGTGAGTTCCATCACTCCAAGGAGTACCAGATTTGTCATCAGGACTGTCTGCAGATCTAATTAAGCTGTCAGACATGCCATTGCAGAGATTTTAACATCGAAAGAAAAAAGCTTCAGAGAAATGGAGAAGAAAATAAGGTGAGAAGAGCTTGGGGCCCTAACAAAGAAATTTTTAATGCCAGGCAGAGGAAATTGCCCATGAAAACGCCTAACCCTAACCCTAATACTTACCAAGTTTTGCTTAATTCACCAAACATCAGGAAAAAGTACCAAAATTTTATTGCTTTGTCTAATTAACTCACTGAATTTGGAAGCAGAGCTCAGGATATTCTTGCTTAGAATGATGAGGTAAGGCACGTTCTTTTAAAGGTGTGGGACAATGAGGGATAGAATTAGGGAATAAGAAAATTTTGATAGTTCCTTCCAAATGGTCAGATTTGTATTCTAGGAGCATAATTCTAGCAATAAAGTTCAGGACAAATTAACATAGGGAATTTCTAAATAATGCCAAATATTATTACTATTATTAAGACATAAGAATTTGCATGAGTACTGTGGCAACTGAGAGAAAGTATTTTGTAGATCTCTATACAAGGGAAAAGTGATTAACCTAGGACACCATTACGGGGTTTATACCAATCTCTATCTATGTTTCTTCTGGACTGCCTTCAGAAATATTCACTTCAAAGCAGGAATACAAAGACAGGCTCATTTCTAAGAGACATGAATATCCTCTGAGAGTTGGTTTAGCCTTGAGAATCCCCCATGGCTTGCTCAACATCCCTCAGACTCCATGGTATTTTCAGGAGTTCCCATTCAATCTTTATTTCTTTTCTCTTTCATTCAAGAACAATCTTACATCGTGGTCCAATGGCCCTCCCAGCTGTTCTGGATCTCTTCCCATTTTCTCTCATATGGGTTTTTCTCCTAAACAAATTCTTATATGTTTAACCCCGTCTTCATGTATTTTTCTCAAATGACGCAGACTAACACAAAAGCAGAGATAATACACAGACAGCAGTATATGCAAGCAATTTTGAGAGTAAAATTGACAGGAAATATTAGCTGATTTTATTGAAGCAAAGCAAGGAAGAGTGATGTACTATTCAAGTTGTGAAAATGATGATCATATTAACTGAGGTTTCAAAAATAGGATAAAAAGGAATTGAAAGCAAAAATTTAAGTTTAATTTTGGAACATGTTCAATATGAGTTGTCATGGGCACACTGGAGAATGATGCCCAGCCGGCTGTTACAAATGTTGGCTATGAACTCAGGTGATAGACAAAGGCCAGAGTTGCATGCTTGACAATCATACATACTATGGAGACTACCTGAAAAACAGAGCAAATTGTTGAGATTTTATACTACTTGTATGCTAACCAGTTAGCCTGCCACAATTTTATGGATTCTGGTAGAAGGTGTGAGACTCCTGGATCACAGATGGACAATTCACTACTCATAGCAATTGCAGTAGCAGCATCACTATTTGTGCTGTTGTCACAAGCCTCAGTTACCACAGGCCACATGAAGAGGTCCAGATGACAGATGACACTTGCACACATAGGAAGTTAATTATAGAGAAGGAACTCTGAGCTTAGGAACCCAATATTTCATAATGAGCAGTAAACAGGCTTGTTCTTTCTTCTGGCAGGTGGCATTATCTCTACTTTTCAAAGCTGCTGAGTATTCAACTATCTTTGAAAAGGTAGTTGAAAAGAAGGGCATTCAATGGCTTACATACAAAATGTGCAGAAACATAAAAAAGACCCAAGGAAAATTGTCTGGCAATACATATTTTTCGGTATGTTACCAGCAAACATACCAAAAAATAATCAAATTCTCTTAAAAAACTGTAATTCTAGTTGAAACAATATGGTCCCATTTTTCACGCCAGGTTATAAAAAGTATATGTTTGTGTGTATGTGTGTGTGTGTGCCTGTGTGTATGTGTATGAATATGCTTTGTTTTGTTTTCTGTTCCAGTCAGGTCTGGGATGATCTTATGTTCACCATAAGAAATAACTACAAATTAGGTGGCTTAAATCAACATAATTTTATTTTCTTTTAGTTCTGGAGGCCTGATGTCTGAAATCAAGGTGTCAACAGGGCCATGCTCCCTCTGAAAGCTCTAGTGAGGAATCCCTTCTTGCCTCTCCCAGCTTCTAGTGGCTCGAGCTATTCTTTGGCTTGTGTTTTGCATAAATTCAGTCTCTACTTCCATCTTCACCTCATTTTCTCCTCTGTGTGTCCTTTCAAATCCCATTTCTCTTTATGACACTTATTACTGGATTTTAGGCCCACACGAATCCAGGATTATCTCATTTTAGGATCCGTAGGTTAATTATATCTGCAGATAAGTTTTTACAAATAAGGTCACATTCACAGATTTATCAAGATAGACCTATCAGTTTCAGGGGCTGAGCTGGGAGGGCAACATTCAACTCACTACAGAAATGTACAGCAAAACAGGCTGTTAATGATGTTGCAAATGTGATTTCCTAGAACAATGGCAAAAGTTAACATTCAGCCCACACCCTTCTTCCAGGAGTCATAAATACCGGTTTCTGAATTTTCTATTAATCTTCTATATTCATTCACTTTGTTTCTTTTTTTAGTATTTCCCTTAAGATTATTAAAAACTTGTCTATTTTTTTTGGTTTAAAAGTTTAGTTTTAAATTTTGGTTAAGTTCTTTATGGATATCCAGAGGTAGTCATGTCTGTCGATATTTTTCTACGTTATATTTTCCATGGCTTTAAAATATTTTTTTAATTTCAAATTTCTTCTTTTGCTTTTATGTGTAGAAGATCCTGAGCCAGTCAGAAATGTGATAGACCAGTCTTTTTAATTTTGTCTAGCTTTTTAAATTTTTAAAAACAATAAGCTCTTTAATCCATCTAGGATTAAATTTGGTGTTGGTATGCAGTAAGCATCTAACTTTATTTTTTCGTGTATCTTTGCTAATGTTTTTCTTTCAGTCATTAAGTTAGCCTTTTAAACTTCCTTTCATATGTAAAGTGTCATATTCAGATTCACTTAATTTTTACTCATTTACTCATTTAAAAACTATTGGGTGTCAGATATTCTCCAAGCAAAATTCTAAATGCTGTAGAAACTGCAATGAAGTAAACAGACAGAAATGTCTGTCTGCATGGAATTTACAATAGAATGAGAGGAGACAGACAATAAAGAAATAATAGTAATAATAATATATGGCATGTTACATGGTGATAAGCTTGTTATGGAGGAATACCAACCCGGGAAAGGGGAGAAGAAAAGTCTGACCTTAGGATTTTAAAGAAAATTGTCAGAGAAGGTTATATTTGAGCAAAAAAGATAAAGAAAATAAGGGAATGAATATCTGAAGAAAAAGATTTTCAGACAAAAAACAAGCAGCAAGTGCAAAGGCCTCGAAATGGAAAATCTCTGACACAGAGAACAAAGCCTGAGGGGCTGAGACAGAATAAGGGGGGAAATAGGGCATATCTCTGAAAGGTATTGGGTTCGTATTGTCTAGGATCTTGTAGATAATTGTTTGGGTTATGGTTTTTTTTATTATTTTCTCTCTTGAAAAAATAGGCAGACAGTAGAGAATTTTAAGCAGTGAAATGGCATGACCTGATTTTTACATTATTTTATTTATTTATTTTTAATGAGATGGGAATCTCACTTTGTTGCCCAGGCTAGACTGGAACTTTTCAACTCAAGGGATCCTCCTGCCTCATCCTCCCAAGTAGCTGGGACTACAGGCATGTGCCACCAAACTGACTCATTTGTACACATAAAATAAAATAGGCAGAAGTCAGAAAAGGGAGGTATGAGCAAACTATTGCATGAATCCAAGAGAGAGATGTGTAAACTAGGATTATAACAGTGAAGATTGTGGCAATCAGTTTAATTCTGAGTACAGTTTGAAGATGAGGCCAGTAAGATGTGCTAAATGACTGGGTATGCTTTGGAAGAGAAAGACACTCTCAGCCAACTTTCAGCATTTAGCCTTGAGCTTTTAGAAGGATGGTGTTGCCCTAACAGAGATGGGGATATTGCATTAGGTAGAAATTTTGAGGAGGGAAAATGATGATAAAATTTAAATGGCTATTACTCTTCCAAGCAGAGACTTTGAGTAGATAGTTGGAAATGAGTGTCTGGAATCTAGGAAGAAGTCAGTATCTGAGTCATAAACTGCAGATACAGTAAAATCTGATATTATAGAATTCAGGGATATTGTTGGAGTTTGGATCTTGAATAGGTTAAAAAAAGATGGAACGCTATTCCCACATGAGGCCATTACACTTTGCCTAGGAACAAGTTTCCCACAGTAACAGGGAGGAAAGGTAGAAGTATGGGTACAGATGCTGGTAAGTGGCTGAGTATTTTTGGAGCTCATCTAATGTTTTCTATGTTCTTAATAAAGGAGAAAGGTCAGCTGTGAGTGAAGATGTGAGGTAATACATGGTTGAGGAGGAAGGAGAATGTATGAAATTGCTGTCTAGGAGAGGAAGGTAGTCAATGAACTAGGAAAATACTGTGTGATTCCAGGCAGTAATAAGGGCTAACTTAAATCACAAAATTATGACTTTAAAGTGAGACTAATCAGTATGCTAATGTGGTTTTCTTCAGACCTGTTCAGCTCTGTGGGAGCAGATAGAACTGAATGCACCAAGGTTATGGCTTGGCCAAATTAATATTATGAAGCAAGAGAAAAGAAAGTGGATATTTATAAGGCAATTATTATAATTATTGACTATGGATTTTAGGCTGGGTAAGGAGGAAACTAAATAGGCAGAGAGTATAATAAAAAGCTAATGAAGTTTCGACTTCCGGCATTCTCATTTGACCCACCTTTCTCCAGGGCTCTGAGTGGGGCTGTCATCACGTGTTAATACTTATGCTTGTGATTTTTCTAAAAAGGAATTTTAACCAAAATCTTTCTTGAAGGGCTGTTACGGAAGTCTCCATGAACAAAAGGAAGTAAACAATCTAAGGTGAATTTAACAACGGCCTGGAAAAATCACTTCAAAGGAACTAAACATTATTTATATTATCTTCAAATATGTTTACATTATGTCATAGTTTTAAAATTGATACCGTATTTCTTAAGTGTTTTTATAGAGTTAGCCCTTACTATATATCGATATTTTTATAAATGTGAGGTATTTGGTAGGCTGGTTAAGACTAATTAGTACAGGGGGAATTTCTTCTACCTCAGTAACATGGAGGAAAGGACACATTTTTTTAAAAAAAGTAGGAAACTTGTGCAATTATCTTGAAGTTTGCCCAGTCTCAAACTGGATTTATTTCCTCTAGGTAAAACCCCAGCCCTCAGAGGACAAGCCACTTTAATAGTAATTATGACTTTAACTAAGTAATATAATATCTTAATAACTCAATATGTATGTCTTTGGATGAATGTCTTTCTCTTCAAAACAGTCACTTTCAGAGACTAAACATTTAGTTTAATAATATTTTCCTTACAAAAAAAAATTCTAGAATTCCTCTTAAAATTCCCTTCAGGGCTTAGGTCACCATAATATCTATTAATAAAACCAATAACTACTTATGAAACTCTATACTAAATATACAGTTTTGATTGATTTATTTAAGTTCACCACCTCATAGTACCTTCCCAATAAAATAAATCTTCCCAATAAAATAAAATAAAGGGTATTTCATGCCCTTTCTAAAAAGACTTTTTTAAAGGGTAATTTTATGTTCAAAGCAAAATTGAGACAGAAAGGTACAAAGATTCCACATAGGTCCTCTGCCCCTACACATGCTTAGCCTCCCCCATTATTAACATCCCCATTCAGAGTGGTGCATTTGTTATACTTGATGAAACTACATTGATATATAATTACCCAAAGTCCATAGTTTACATTAGGGTTGATTTATGGTGTTGTACACACTATGGTTTTGGACAAATGTGCAACAACATGTGTTCATCAATACAGAAGGATTATAATTTCATTGCCCTATTAATTCTCTGTGCTTCATTTATGTATTTCTCCCTACTTCCAGCCACACTCCTGATTTATAGCCTTTTCATAGATGAGGAAAGTTGGACATAGAGAGGTTTAATTGCTCAAGATCACATATACTACCTAAGTAGCAAAGTAAGAAGTTTTTTGTTGTTGTTGTTGTTTTTGTTTTGGGTTTTTTTTTGTTGTTTCTGTAGTTGTTGTTGTTTTGAGACAGAGTCTTGCCCTGTCACCCAGGCTGGAGTGCAATGGCACGATCTCGGCTCACTGGCAAAGTAAGAATTTTAAACCAAATTCATCAGACTCAGCATCATCACACTATGCTACCTTCCATTTAATATGGATGTAAAGATAACATCGTATCAAATTTAGATTCTAGTGAATATATTTGATATTAACAACCTATATAATAAAAATATTTGTTAAGCACAATGAAAATTACTGTTGTAATTAAGATAAGAAATTTTACTTTATGTCTGAAATTAAGTCTTATTGAATATTGACCTTAGATTTTGCATGTCTATGCCCGGGAAAGTCATTGTATGGGCAATTCCAAAAGAGAAATTAAAATGAGTATAATGCCTCTCATATTGACTCTATTGATAGAGAATAAAGCAATAAGTAGTGTTTTCTCAACTAACAAAATCTGCACTGTAATACCGCCTTTATGGAAAGGGCAAATATCAACATAGTAAATTATTATTAATACAGGAACATCAACATTAATATTTTGTTCTATTATATCCTATTTAATTAATTTTTATCAGAATTTGAAAATTTCTGCAACAATTTTGGTCAGAACATGAAAAATTCCCGTAGAGTATAAAAATGTTCATACAAATGATGCCAGTGATGGTTTGGATGAATTTTTTATTTAACCAAAAAGATATTATCAGAGAAAATTTGCTAGAAAGAGCACTGTATATTAGAAGATCTCATAAGCTAACAGTATATTTCAACCTAAATAAGTAACCTAGAACTAGAAAATTATTTAGTTTTTAATACAAGCTAACATTTTCAGTACATTCTCTGTGGATGAGCTGCTATTCTAAGGACTTACATTGATGAGCTCTTTTAAATCTTAAAACAACAAATGTAGGTTGGGTAAGGTAACTCATATCTGTAATCTCAGTACTTTGGGAAGATGAAGTGGAAAGATCACTTAAGGCCAGGAGTTGGAGACCAGCCTGAGCAACATAGTGAGACCCCTGTCTCTACAATTTTTCAATTGGCAGGTCATGGTGGTGGGTCCCTGTAGTCCCAGCTACTCAAGAGGCTAAGAGAGGAAGATAGCTTGAGCCCAGGTGTTTGAGGCTGCTGTGAGCCATGATTGTGCCATTGCATTCCAGCTTGGGTGACAGAGTGAGATGCTGTCTCTGAAAAACAAAAAATGAAAAATACAAATAAATAAAAAAGAAAAAACAAATGTAATAGATACTAATATATTTTAGTAGTGGATTCTGCATTAAGTTGTCTGGATGGATCTGCTTTCAGCCCCTTTCCTGGACCAAAGCATTTATTTCCTCAGCTGCTGGAAGTATTACCTGTTAAAGACTTCAACTGAGTCTGTCACTGTTGGAACTTGATCTGGAGCCAAAGAGATTGCCTCACAGAAGTTAACGCTCCACCTAAGAAAGACCCTACAACTCTGCTTCTTTCACTTCCTTATAGGTATTGTTCTTCTGAGTAGTCCCCAATAAAGCTCCAAGCAAATATCCACAAGAGAGTTTCTATATAAGGAGCTTGACTTAAGACGTATTTCTGTTTCATTAATGAAGAAGCAGAAGCCTAGAGGCTAAGCAATTCATCAGTATTCACGCAGGTAACAAAGAATAGAGCTGGGATTTTGAGTTAGAAAATCTGACTCCAGAAGCCCTGTTTTTAAACATTATGTCATTTTACCTACTCCATTAAAAACAGCACATTATTTTCAGCAGAACCAAAAGATGTTCAACCATTACATGGTATTCCAGGAGGAAAAGGTGACATTTTAACAATATACGTGTCATACGAGAGAGTAAGATTTGCTGTGAATACCCTCATTTACCTCACATTCGCAGAATATGACCATATGGTTTCTTCTAAAGTTTATGTTTGAATGCGTTGAAATGATGAAACTAACAAATACCATGAAAACCTTAAGATAAGCTAGAATACACATGGAAAATATAAGAGATATTTTTTTGACAGAATACACAGTATGTAGTAACTTTGATTAGTAGTAAAGATTGACATTATGTTCTTTACAGTTTTTTAGCAAGCACTATCATTTATGTGACTAGAATATTCAAAACAGATGTACTGGCAGGAATGGACCAGCAAACAACAAAGTGCAAATTTTCATGACATATTCAGTGAATTGGAAGTAAAGACATCCCACTTGTAAACAACCCTTCTGTTTAATGCATTCAACTTGTAAAAAGGAAGAATCTGTTGAGTCAAATATAGTTAAAAAAATTATCCCCGCTTCAAAGACCTCTCCACAAAGGTAGTACAGACAAAAGACAGTTGCATTATTTAACAAGAATTAAAGAGCATGTGATTTGTATCATAAGCAAGATAAGGTACAATATCTCTGCTAAAATATTGGAAAGAGAAATCTCAGACTTTTATATAGTTAAGTAGAAACAACTCTTTACATATATGTTTCCAAGATTAATAACTAATCCTCAAGTAAGACTACTCAACACCACTTTTTGTTACACAAAGCTCATAACTTTATATGGCAATTGGAATCGCCATCTGTGTTAGCTAATTGACCTTATTCCAAAGAAAAACAAACTTATCACATTTTTATGAAAGAATGTAGTTTGATAATTTGAAGCAAGGTGCACACTGAAGTTAGACTCTTATCTTGCCACAGAAATAGGGAGATGAGGGTGCTATCTTTCTGATGTTTATATTTTAAAGACATGGCTCCCATGACCTTGAGAAAGATATTCCTAGGTCACAACGCTGTCAAAAGACCTATGTCATTTTCAAAGAAGAGAAGAAAGTACTTGTAATTACAAGGTGTTTAAAGTAAATTTTCTTTTTTTTTTTTTTTGAGATGGAGTTCGCTCTTGTTGCCCAGGCTGGAGTGCAATGGCGTGATCTCTGCTCACTGCAACTTCCACCTCCCCGGTTCAAGGGATTCTCCTGCCTCAGCCTCCTATATAGCTGGGATTACAGGTGCCTGCCACCATTGCCCAGCTAATTTTTGTATTTTTAGTAGAGATGGGTTTTCACCGTGTTGGCCAGGCTTGTCTTGAACTCCTGACCTCAAGTGATCTGCCTGCCTCAGTCTCCCAAAGTATTGTGATTACAGGCATGAGCCACCATACCTGGAGTCTTCCGTTATTTTCTTTTTCTTTCTTTCATTCTTCCTTTTTTTTTTTTTTTTTTTTTTAGATGGAGTCTTGCTCTATCACCTAGGCTCGAGTGCAATGGCACGATCTTGGCTC
Organism: Nomascus leucogenys; assembly: GCF_006542625.1. Classification (NCBI taxonomy): domain Eukaryota; kingdom Metazoa; phylum Chordata; class Mammalia; order Primates; family Hylobatidae; genus Nomascus; species Nomascus leucogenys. The sequence continues at coordinate 38,082,464 of NC_044387.1, read as the reverse complement.
ACTGCAACGTCCGCCTCCTGGGTTCAAGCGATTCTCCTGCCTCAGCCTTGCGAGCAGCTGGGACTACAGGTGCAAGCCACCATGCCAGGCTAATTTTTGTATTTTTAGTAGAGATGGGGTTTCACCTTATTGGCCAGGCTGGTCTTGAACTCCTGACCTCGTGATCCACCTGCCTCAGCCTCCCAAAGTGCTGGGATTACAGGCATGAGCCACTGCACCTGGCCTCTTCCCTTATTTTCAATAGGGAAAATTAAGCCTTTTGTTTTAATTTTTATTTGTCATTATGAAACCAAAACTTAGGGAATAGTGGCCTAGACAAAGTATAATTTCAGGAGACCCTAAAATTATTCCTATTAATGACTAAACAAATCGCATTTGTAGTCAGATGTACCAAGCGAGTTCTAAATATGGGGTATGTTCATTCCTTCTAAAGTGTTAGTCACTGAAAACAAATGAACTATTATTTGTAAAAAAGAATGGAGAAAAACAAAGTATTTGCTTACAATTTTTCCTAAGAAGGGAAAATATATGGGATTGCACCATGAATACTAATTATACTCAAGGAAAAGTTTAAAAAAGGGATTAAGACATCATTACCTTGTTAATATTTAAGATTGACAAGGTGTATAATTGTTTAACCTTAGATTTTTTTCATTATTTCTTCTTAGAAAAGTGAATCTACCTCAAAATAATGCAATAGATTTTTGCATCCCGGACAAAAACCATATATATAATGTGGCTTGTGACATAAGTTTCACCCTGCTTCCTTACTCTTGAAAGCCATTAAACTTAACTTAGTCCATTCAGAATTAGTTATCTCAGCAGTCAATACTCCAGTGACCATATACTATACCTGTAGCAAGTACCACAGATGGCTGAAGACATTTTTCTTTTCTTTCTTCCTTTTAAACACAATGAGTTATTTTTCTATTTGTAGAAAATATATATATATATGTATATATCTATCCCATCCTGTAATTCTATCAGTCAATAACAAAACATACATAGATTCTGTAACAATGGTGTTTGAGAGATCTTGTGTGGAATGACAATATTTTTAAAAGATTCTGCTTTTAACACATGTTCCTCTTCTGCTAAAAGACATTCTGCAGAATAAAGCTCAGAACGCAAGGAAATCAATTCCCAAATGGGTCTGTATTCCCTCAAGGCCACTTCTCTGCTCTTTTGTCATTAATTGTATTGACAGCTGGTAGTTCCTACTTTGAGACAATTTATCTTCTCACTGCATATTTATTGAAATATACCTTGTTGTATTATTGACCTTACACCATGAGGAAGCAGTGAATAATGGCAAAATCCCCTGGGTCCTGACAGATGGTTTTAGTATTCAACTTTGCTGTCAGCATTAGGCCTCACAGCATATGCAAAACAAAAGAACATTAGCCTTTGAAGGGAAAATGAAATGTTACCTGAATTAAAGGAGCAATGTGGCAATTCACATACAATATTTGTGTTTAATCCTAAATTTCAAAGGTAAAGTATCTTCAGTTGCAAAATAATTTCCCAAGTTTAAAGACAGGAAATACAAATGGATTCAATATGTGTACTGCTGATATTCAGAGCCAAAGGGAACCCATGCAGAGCCAGAATGTTCAAATAATTCTAAACTTTGTCTTTATTAAGTAAAATGTTTTCAATATATCAGTAATATTCTACTTTAATATAAAATATAAACATCTAAAGGAAATATTATTTATTAAATATGAAGATTTTGTGATATTTAGGCTCAGTATATGCTGTATGGACCCCTGCTTTTTACTTTCTCTCTCTGCCTCTCCTTTATCCCTACTCCAATTCATTCTTCATTTTCTCTGCAGTGTCATCTTTCCCAAACACAGATATAGCTATGTCACTTTCCCTGCTTAAACATTTTCAGGGATACTCAGTTTCCTAGAAAATAATGTTCGAATCCCTTAGTAAAAGTGCAAGACCTTCCATAATATGGCTTCTGTTTGTTTTTTCTATAGTCTCATAACCAATTCTTCTCAAACTTTATAGTTGAATTTCTCTACAGTGAACATATTTCAAGATTATTTCAAATGATCCGTGCTTTTATATAATTACCTACTATTGAGTGAGGGTAAATCTGTGAGTTGCTTTTAACCAACAAGATATAGCAACTATGATGGGATGTCTGAGCTTTCATTAGATTGTGTTATATGGCAAAAGTGATGTATGTGAAGTCACGTTAATTGTTATGTTACATTATAGAAGGTTCCATCCACCAGACTGGAGAGAGACTCTCCCTTTTGGCTTTGAAGAAGGAAGCTGCCATATTGTGAGAGGGCCAATGAAGAGGGCCACTTGGCAAGGAATGTTGGCCGTGTCAAGGAGTGGACAGTAGCTCCTGGCCAATAACCAGCAACAAAATGGGGGCCACAGTCAAACAGCCACAGAAAATAAATTCCTCCAACAACCCAAATAAGCTTGGAAATGGATTCTTCCTCAGTCCAGCCTCCAGAGGAGAGTGCATCTCAAAAGGTAGTGTCAAGTCCTCTTACTTAAGGATTTTACCTGCTTAAACATTCTCAGTGATATTCAGTTTCTAGAAAATAATGTTCAAATCTCTTAGCAAAAATTCAGTTATTGTCAATCTTGGCCTGTTGATTCTAACCTTGGGATATCACGACCTGAGGGGCTAGTTAAGCCATGCCCAGATACCTGGCCCATGGAAACATGAGAATAAACCTTTTTTTCTTTAAAATGTGTCTTGCTTTAACCTGCTAAAGTTGTAGTGAGCCAAATTGATTTTCCATGCCTTTAATCCAAGCTACTTGGGAGGCTGAGGCAGGAGGATCACTTGCGCCCAGGAATTTGAAGCCAGCCTGGGCAATATAGCAAGACCCTATCTCTAAAATAAAATAGAATAAAATAAATTTGTGGTGATTACTCCATGAAGCAACAGAAAACTAATACATGCTCTTAGTTTCCTAAACGTGCCACGCCTATTCATACCTCTAGCCATTGCTCATGCTGTTATCTCCTTCCCATTATCTCTACCTAAAAAAACTCCTCTGTATGGTTGAAGTTCCACTTAATTGTCTTCACTTTGAAGATGTCCTTGGTCTAGAATTTTAGAATCGAAGTCTCTTTCTGAATTTCCATATACCTGTTATAGGTCAAATACAGCATCTCACATAATGTCCTCTTGTTAAGTGCCTGTTTATCTGTCTCCCTTCCCCCATGCTTAAGGATATATGTATGTGTACACAAATAGAAAAATATATCCAATTAATCTAATGTAAAGAAAAGAACTGTGATTTACTTTTATTTCTCCATCGCCAAGCACAAGTGCTTGTACACACTGATATGCATTAAGTCAGTATTAATAGTCACTTTTAAAATATATTAACTATTATTATGATGTAACAATTATAATCTAACAATAATTGAAATAATGTATTATAAACATGTATTCTGTACAAAATTAATATATTATAACTATTATAAGCTATTATTTTATATAATAATATATATTATATATGCCATTAATGAGCATTAACTATGTCCCATGTAGTGAGTTAACACTTCACATACATTTATGTTACTCAAATAGATATTATTACTGATATTTTAAAGTTATAAAGCTAGGCCAGGCATGGTGGCTTATGCCTGTAATCCTGGCACTTTAGGAGGCCGAGGTGGATGATCACTTGATGTCGGGAGTTCAAGACTAGCCTGGCCAACATGGTGAAACCCTGTCTCTACTAAAAATAGTAAAAATTAGCTGGGTGTGGTGGTGCACTCCTATAGTTCAGCTGCTCTGGAGGCTGAGGCAGGAGAATTGCTTGAACCCGGGAGGTGGAGGTTGCACTAAGCTGAGATCGTGCCACTGCACTCCAGCCTGGACAGCAGAGTAAGACTCTGTCTCAAAAAAGAAAAAAAAAAAACCTAAAAAGCTAAAATTGAAGCATCTAGTTGGACTTCTGTTATTTTTAAATTCTCATCGTTTCTTTCACACTCTGTCCTTTTGTTCATTAAAAACAACTGTGTTTCCTCTGGTGATGTCCCCTCTCTAATTCCACTAGGCACTCCATCGTGAATATCAATACCCTCCTGACACATGGGAAGTCATGTGACCCCCCGCCATGAGGCTAAGCAGACTCTTCTCTCAGATATGAAATGAGGCTAGTGAGAGATAGCTCAACATTTTTATCTTACATGTACATACACTATATGTTAAAACTGCTAGTGACCATTTTTCTGGACATCGAAGAGAAAACCATATGCAGAAGGAAGTCCATCAGAACTAATACACATGTCATGAAACAGAACTTTGCCTAACTTTTTTGAGTTCCTAGATTGGGTAGTTAATGAAACAAATCTTACCCCTAGGAAGTGTTTGAATTCATAATTTCCTTTATGTTTGAGCTAATTTAATTTGGATTTCTCCTAAAAAATACAAAACCCAGTGTCTCACTGACAGCAAATGATGAAAATCAGGATCTGAATTTAGCTCTGTGTCTGAGACCAAAATCATAGTTTTATAGCAATTTATTGCTTTCTCCTCAACTAGAACGTAAACTCTTAATAAGAACCCCATATTAAATATTCTTATATATAATAATACTTTCAAAAAGTATCTCAATTATGCTAATTACAACAGTGTTTATTTATTGTACACATGTAATAAACAGCTTACAATAATAATACTGATCCATTTTTATATATTATTCATATGTAATAATAAAAGTACATATATAATAAAAATGTGTATTCCCTTTTAGTTATATTTTTAAAGGTTTGCATAAATATGATAATAAATATCTGTGAGTTGATGAGCAGAGGTAGCAACCTGCACTTCACAAATGTATCACATAATAAAAACTCAAATAAAACTTAGGAGTTTCATGCAGATTGGTCTCTAGGGCAGCCAAGGAAACAATGAAATGCAAGAATCAGATGCTACAGTAGTGTACTTCTTTGTTTCAAAATACATAGTTGAAGCTTTCTTTAGTCATTTAAATAGAAAAAAGGGGAATAGAGATTGACCTAGGTTATAACAGTCATACAAGACATAGAAACCATTTAGATTCTGCATTTTTCTCATGTGTTTGTATCATCTTTATAATAATCATATTTTAAAAATTAAAACAGAGGCATAATTTTCATTTTGAAAGGCTTAGTAATTATATGTAAGCATTTTAATTCCATCTGTTAAGGTATTTGGTCTTAAAGATTACTAGAGGGCTTGAAGAATAAAATGAATCTTTCTTATCCTGTAGAAAATGCCAATTTCACTTTATTGTGTGGACAGAAAAAGCACTTACCTTGCTTTTTAAATTTTCTGTTACATTTCAGTGAAAATATTTTATAATATCTTGAAATATAAGTTGGATGCAATGTAGTAAACCAAATAGCATTGTCATTTGAATAATAAATCTATCAAAAAGCACATATGCATTTTTTCCTGAGATGAAAGGCAATATGTTAATCTGAAAGGCTTAATAAAATCCTGCAGAATGAAGATATTCAGCAAGCTAGATAATTTAAAATTAAAGCAGAACTAGAAGCAAGGTACAGCCTTTGAAAAATAAGTACCATCACAGCATTTGATGTGCTTTTTGAGCTGCAACATTTTGTTTTCTTACTCTATAGATGTTGAAATCATAAAAATAATAATAATAAACTATTTTAGTTCTATATAATAATTGAGTGACATTCCTAAAGAACCACTAATTGCATCCATCAATGAGCTGCAAGATATTATTTCTTGTTTCATACAAAGATAAGCTTAGTAGTGTCAGTCTTATGGTAAGCTGCAGTTAGCCCACAGACCTCAAATTCAGCCACTTGCTTTATTTCATCTCAGGATTTCTTTATTCTACATGGTGTGACATTAATAATATGATGAATGGCTGTGAATTTATATGTGCAGGCTAAATATTTTAGAACCTTGTGATCAACTTTATTTTTGAAATCTTCCTAAAATAGTTAAATCTACATGTTTGTTTTATTTTGTGTTGTCTAAGTAGATCAAGAAGAAAAACTTTAAAACGTCTCATACTATCTAAAATGCTAAGTAAGATGTATCACTAACACTAAAATAAAGTTTAAGTTTAGAATTCAGAAGGACACATCATATAATATTAAGGTTGGAATGTACACAAAAGATCACTGAGGCTAAAGCTCATTGTGTAAGTGAGGAAAAGGTGTTCTAAAAACATACCCAACTTTCTTGGCATTACAAGAAAATGCTTAACTTTTTCCTTCTCCTTCAGTCTTACCTGGCAAAATCACCAACTCTGAAGTTATGGGCTGAATTGTCTTCCCCTCAAAAAAGATGTTTTGAAGTCCTAGACTTCTGAACCTCAGAGTATGAACTTATTTGGAAATAGATTAATTGCAAGTGTAATCATTTAAAATGAGGTCATATTGGAGTGGAGTGGGCCCCAGTCCAATATAACTAGTGCCCTTTTAAGAAGACAGCCATGTGAAGACAGAGACATGCAGGGACAATGCTATATGACTGCAAAGATATACACTGGATTTATGCAGCTGCAAGCTTTAAATCAGCAACAGTTGCTAAAAAGAATAGGATGCTCCTGAAGTTTTCAGAGGGAGCATGGCACTACTTCCACCTTGATTTTTCACTTCTGGCCCCCAGAACTGAGAGACAATAAATTTATGTTGATTCATATCTCATAGTTTGTGGTCCTTTGTTATGGCATCCCTAGGAGACTAATATGTCAGGTCAACCCATGAATCTGCTTTTTATTTTGTGCACAGGGCCATCTAAAACAGTAGAGAAAACCATAAAACCATGTGGACATGTCTCACTTGACTTCATTACCATAATGCTCAAAAGAATACTTCATGACAATCCTACTACACTTCCCAAGCAAATCCACTTCCCCACACACTACAAGGGTGATTTCACAAAGAAAATTATCCAGTACTCTCTACCTACCTCATTTGATGAGCATGTCTTCATACCACACTGAGATAATGGAAGCAATTTAAACAGACTCCCTCATCTTCCACCACCAAATATATCATTATGAGTAAATATGTAAATGTTTATTTTTTCTCGTTACACAAGCAGAAATATCCCTACAGCTCTCAAAATAATCTCTGTTCTGTGTGCTCCTTGTACCTTACCTCTCACCTTAACAATGTCAATCCTTGTTTTGTTATGTAAAATTTTTTCCTTGTCCGATATTCTAATGTTCTGATATTATTCTATAAAAACACAGACAATTTCAGTATTATTTTGTAAAATCAAAGAAAAAATAAAACTTCTCTTTGACCATAAATACCCTTCCAATTATTCCTCATTTCTCTCCTCTTCTTCAGAATAAAATTTCTTAAAGAGATGGGTGTAGTTTCTATCTGTATATCCTCTATCTGTTCATCTGTATATCCTCTATCTGTTTATCTGTATATCCTCGTCTTTTCACTTTTCAGAACACACCATTCTAACTTGGGTCCTCTCCACTCAACTGTAACTTCTATTGTCAAAGTTACCAAAAACCACTACGTTGCCAAATCCATTGGTACTTCTTGGTTTTCACTATAGGAGATTATCTGAATCTTTTATTAAGTTTGACTGCTCCTTATTCTTAAAATATTTTCTTTTCTTGATTTCTTACCTCTGATTTTACTGTTTGTTTGTTTCTTTGTTTTTCTCAATCCCTGGCTTCTCCTTTCCAGTCTCCCTTTCTGCACACACCTCCTCTACATTTCCTGTCAGTGCAGGAGTTCTTGATATCAATTGTATCTCTTCAGAAGATCTCATCTGGTCCCATTGTATAGACAATATTTCCAAAGGTATATTCGCAAGGTATAGTCTAGCACTGGCATCTCCTCTGACTTCTAGACACGTCTGTCTTGAACTGCTTGAAATGTCCTGTTGGAAATTTGACTGTTACCTCAAATATAACATCTCCAAAATCAAATGATCTTCAAAGCCTGTTTCTTCTCCATTATCTTCAATCTTAGAAAATGATATCATCAGCCAGATACTCAGTCCAAAAGCCTTGGAGTTAAGCTTAATTACATTATTTTCCTCTATCTTCTCTCCGCATCTTGTCTAAGTTTTATTGGTTCCAACTTCAAACTGTAACTAAAATACTCACACTTACTATCTCCACTGCCAACAATCTACCAAGATTGCATCATTTGCCTACATTATTGAAATAGCCTCCTACACAACCCGTTTTCTAAACAACACCTAGAGAAGTATCACAAACTGGATGTGTGAAGGCCGTATCTAGCTGGGAGATGTTTTACTTAAATTAATTTCAATGTCTTTAGAAAGAGAATGTGCCCTCCAGTTTATCACAGCCCTTTGTGTACATCAAACCCACTTGACTCATTAGGCTACAAGCCTGTCTCCTGTAATAAGCCGAGTTTTGGATTATGATCACGTGTTATCTTCCAAAAATGTAAATCAGGTTAATGTAAGATCTTGCTTAAAACCCTCCAATGGCTCATTATTGAATTAGAGGATGTTCCACTCTCTTGACTGTTGTCTTCAAGACCTTACCTGATATAGCATCTTGCCTCACTCATTAAGACTCCTCACTCATTAGTATTAACCACGTCAGTTTATTTTTTTATTATTCTTCAAATATGTCAGGCATTTTAAAATGTTATTAGTATACATTTTCCTTCCTGCTTGCAATGCTTTTCCAAGTCATTTTAAAAGACTGTCCTATTGTTGCTTAGATCTTAGATTAAATATCACCTCATCCAAAAAAAAAAAAGCTTCAGTGAGAATTCTCCTCTGCCATTTAGATACCTTCAAATAGTTCTCTATTATATCCTCTGTATTATTCCCTCTATGAACTTATCATTGTCATTATCTTACCTATTTGTTCACATGTTAATTGTGAGTCTGTTCTCATAAGTACTTTGGAGCAGTGGCTATAGCTGTCTTCCTTGCCACATGTACAGCATCCTGTGTTTGTTTGTTGAGGATAATGGCCTCCAGCTCCATCCATGTCCTTGCAAAAGACTGCAAGGCTGCATTATGCAAGGCTGCATAATGGAGGTGGGGAAGAGGGAGAGCATCAGGAAGAATAGCTAATGAATGCTAGGCTGAATACAACTAGGCAATAGGAACTTAAAATAAAAATCAAAATAAATCTGAATTCTGCCATTTCTAACCATGCGAACTTGTGTATGTTACTTAATCTCTTTGTGTCTAAGTTTCTATATCTGCAACGAAAAGATAATGGTAGCATCTACTTCACAGAGCTTTTTGAATAAGTATATGTTATGCACTTAGAAAAGTGTCTGCAATACAAAGGGTAATCAATTTTGTTCCCTGATTTTATTATTTTTGTGAAAAATGTAAAGGTAGATACTTAAGTGAATGGAATAAAATCAGCATGTTTGGTACAGAACTTATGAAACCGATATAAAACCCCATTACTTTATAATATTCTGATGTATAAATGGAGGAAAAACATTTATCTAAATGTACTTTTCATTAAAAAGAAGATTAGCTTTGATTTTGACTATTGATTTAATTATTGACCACAATGTTTTAGACTAAAATAATGTCAATACCAGGCGCTGTTTTAAAGACAGGAAAAATAGAACAGTAAAATAGACCAGCTTTTAAAGCAGTAAAAAGACCACAGTGCTAGACAAAGAAATTATCTCTTCTAAGTCATATATTTAACTTTTTTTCTGTCATATCACTATGTATCTAGTGCTTATATTCTAAGATCCTTTTGACATCAATAGTTCAAAGAAATTCATAATAATAGTTATACAAAAAAAAACAAAGAAAAAAATCATTCATTGTAGGTAAGCCAGATAAATTTCTTTACTTTCAGTCTTTTGTTACTTCATTTTCTTTAATCCTGCCTCATAATACTTCTTCAGAATTTCTGAGTCCTAGCAGACCCACATACATCTCAGTTCTGTTTGCTTAAGTGTTTTCAAGAAAATATCTTTCTTGAAAAAGTTTATTATTTCCCCAGAAAGCAGAATCCTTTCACATTTATTCACAGTTTATATTGAGCATGGCAAATTGAAGTGCAAATTTGTTCATCTATGTGCCAATAATTATAACTTTTCTTTTTCCTTCTGTGGCTTTCTCAAGCAAAACTTGATGTGCAATGAGATTACCAACTAAGATTCACTGTCAGTCTAAATAAGTGGAAATCTTGTCACCTTACACTGTTTCTAAATAATAATGTAATTGGATTGCCATAAGAAAGATTTGTTATAGTTGCTATGGCTATGCAACTAGGCTGTCCTATGCACTTACTGAGGTTAGAGTACCTGTACAGACCTCCAGGGTGTAAAGCTGGAGGGAATTCCAGGACTTACCAGCTTGGGGGAAAAAAGAACCCTTCTGTAGTGAAACTTGAAGCTAAGAGACCAGGTCAGAAACTGCCTCTAAGGACTGAACCAACTAAATCTCTTTAGAACACAGATAAGAAGTTATCATTCCAATCTTGCAGCCTTAGATAGAGTTTATTGAAGCCCATTGTCTCCAAGAGTCAGGAAAATAATAATCTTTCCTTTCAATATCATCCAAGCCAACACTGCCCCCAAACCTAGACAGACTAACCTAAACAGGATTTAAGGTAAATCTTTACTAACAGACAAAGATTATGATAGAAACAAGGTGGACTCAGTGGCTTAAAAGGTGGAGACCTAGTCAAACAACCAAAATAGGTAGTTATATTATGATGGATTTAATGGAAGAATTAGAAGAGTACTTTACTAGAAAATGATTTTCATGAAAATAAAATTGGAATTCTTAGAAAACAAACTTTAAGTTTTAAAACTAATAAACATTACATAAATTTACGAACTTAAAAGATGAACTGACATACTGAATGGATTATAATTTTAAAAAAGTGATTTGGAATATCAGAAAAAAGCATTGTTATCATTCTTATCAGTATCGGTATATTATTCAAAATCATACTGAGATGTATATCTTAGGATATGAAGAAAACAAGAGGAATAAATATACAAAAATAAAATGTTCAAGCTATCGTAAATTTGCTCAAAGCAACATTTTCTCCATAGAAAATTCAAGAAAATCAACGGAAAAACTATTCTTTAATATATTTTAGGAAGTATGTTTTTTCTTCTATGGTGAGCAATTTCTAACCCCCTTGAAGTCAGTTTTGTGGATATATGTAAGTGTATATTGGGTGTATTTAGTAAAGAAATGAATCTCTCCTTTGATTCCACCCAATACACATTATAATTGTGTAAACGTAATGACACTCAAAAAATATTTGTGGAAAAATATTTGATTATTCTTTGCATTCAGTAATATTTCATCCATTAGATATACGATTCATTTATATTTTGTGATATATGCTATTGAGACTTGGAAGTTGGTCCCTCTAATCATTGAGCTTTTTTAGCCAGTGGTATGATTGGCAGGAATATATTCTAACCTTCTACTGTTTTTCAGGTAAACAATGTTTTACTAAAAGGAGTAAACTACGTTTTAGTAATATTTATAAATTTATTTGATGTCCAAAAATGTTTAATTCCTCTTCTGCTTAAAAATAGTTTCAGCAGGAGCTACTTTCATCTAAGAGTACACATTTAGATGGGTACAAATAATGATTATCTCATTGATTGTTTCCAAAGTATCCTAAAGAATACATGTGCTGAATGTTTTAATTTACTTAGACAAAGTTTACCACCACCAATTTTTTATCATAGATTAAATTTATTATTTCACAAAATTTACAGGAAGTGCATAAGGTAGACAATAATAATTATAACTCAGAGTACCAATATAATTTCTGTATTTTATCTTTTTATTGCCAGCTTCCAAACCTGTATCTCTTATTCTATTTGTTCCTTTCAATCTATTTATTAGACTAGATGATATGCTTAAGTCAAATTCAAAATGCTATTGAATTATATGTTCCTAGTTTCCTGAAGAAATAACTGTTGTACAAGAAGAACTTTTGTTGTAGAGTTTAAAGTGTAATGAAGCAATACCTTATTCTGAAAAAAACTAATTGTTAAGCAAAAGTTACCTGCAATGCCATTTCCTGAAACAGCATGAGCAGAAATGGAAACTGAAAATGAACTATGGAAATTATTTTGTATCAATGTTACTGATAATTACACAATTCTTAAAAGCATATTTGCAAAACATAAAACACAGAAATGTTTTCTTTTATAATATTAAAGTTTAAAAATACATGTATTTACATTTATATGTGTGTATATTCTCATCTGTATAAAAATCTGAAAAAATCCATCAAAATTTTAACAGTGATTAGTTATCTCTAAATAAAAATGAGTGACATTTATATTTCATAATTTTATATATTTCCAAATATCTGAATTATATTTTGTTCTTATAATTCCCACAAAATACAGATGATTTCGTTGGAAAATTTGATTAGAGTTACTTGATAAGAGTTCTAGAAAGGTAAATTTTGTCTCTTGGTGAGGAAATGTTCTAATCAATAGAATTAACTGAAAGGTATTGAGGTGTCAGCTTAAGTGATTAGAACACATATCTCTCCTTATAGCAGAAGCTTTAGAGAGGCTTCATCCTTAGCAGAAGTTTGGCATCTAAAGCCTCTCATCTCCCAGCCAACCCGTAATCATACTAGAGTAATTACACAGGAAGTGCCATATTCTGTTTTTGTCATTTTAGCATTTACTAATAAAATATAAGTGTATCTATGAATTCCTATATAGAAGCCTTCTGGTCTCAATAAAATACCCAGATAATCCATTTTAATGCATTATTTAAAAACATAGTGTACAACTACATATAAGGTATTACCTCATGTGATTGGGACAAAATTATTAACAAACATCATATAGTCCAGAAATTATTTGTGATAAAATATAGATATGAGTAAAGTCTGTCAAAAGTGTGTTCCCAAACTGATATTTTTAACAGCCTAAACATAAGAAAAAATGTGAGTTTTTTACCACTGAAGTCATTTCCTTTAGATGCACTGAAAGAGATACAGACTAGAAGAATGATATTTGGGCATACTGCAATGCGCTCATACATTTTCTGTGTTTTTGTCCTGGTTTATTAAATATCGTTCATGATTTGCTTCTTGTTTTTCTATTTAAATATTCCCACGCAGTTTCCCATTTCTTGCTATTAATTATTATCCTCATCCATCAATTACTCTAGCCATCTTTGACTCATATATTTTTGTTCCATAATCGTTTAGGCTCAGAGTATATCTGGCTTCTCAGAATTCAAAACGAAATTTGGCCCTTTACACTTAAAACTTTAAAGTTACAGATTTGGTGAGTAAATGCTGAAAATATATATTTTAAAAATTAATTTAGAAGTTTTCAGAAACATTTGTGATTCACAGCAAAGGAAAACACACATACACACACACACACACACAGACATACACAAAAAACATGCTTATTGAGGCAAAATCAGATTAACCTAACAGACATTTTTAGCTTCAATTTAAAAATTAAGAAATAAATACTTAGGAAATTACAAATTTTAAATTCACTTATACTTGTCATCTATTAGTAGCTATCTATCTAATCTACACACATACACAGGTTAACATATTATCAGATATGTTTTGTCTAAGGGCAAGAAAAGACTCACAGGAAGTGGAAGGTGCCTGTCAGTTTATTCTGGTGTGCCCAAATAGTTACTGTGTCTATAGTTGTTGTCAGTGAAAGTGCTGTGATCAGAGCAGTTGAAGCAGCCACTTTATGCAAGGGGTCCTTGTGTCCAGAGTAATTGATCTTTCCCAGGAATCTGGGTAACAAAGATGAGGGGAAATTGGGCTCAGTTAATCCACCTTCAGCCCAACTGCCCCCCAACTCCATCCCAAATCATTGATATGATAGAAGTATATAATACAAACAATTATGTTGACAAGTAGTTTTGATTTTTATATTATCATCTTTATAAAGTAAAAACTCTACCCTTAAATTTCTATCACTCTGTTTGAAAATCATTTCTCAGAAGAAAGCTTATCATGTGGTGATGAATAGCCATTTGGAAAGCTATGGTAGATAGGCCGGGCACGGTGGCTTACACTTGTAAACCCAGCACTTTGGGAGGCCGAGACGGGTGGATCACGAGGTCAGGAGATCGAGACTATCCTGGCTAACACAGTGAAACCCCGTCTCTACTAAAAATACAAAAAATTAGCCGGGCGTGGTGGCGGGCGCCTGTAGTCCCAGCTACTCGGGAGGCTGAGGCAGGAGAATGGCGTGAACCCGGGAAGCGGAGCTTGCAGTGAGCCGAGATCGCGCCACTGCACTCCAGCCTGGGTGACAGAGCGAGACTCCGTCTCAAACAACAACAACAAAAAAAGCTATGGTAGATAATTATAATACGAATATCAAATTCTGAAATTGTGAAAAATAGAGGTTTTCCTTTAAAGAGTGAAATAATTTAAAAATAATAATTTGCCATTTACCAGATTATATTCTAAGAACTTAATGTTGCATTATTTTATTAAATCTCCACAATGACCCTCTGAGGAAAGTAATATTATTAACAACACTTATAGAATAGCAAACATGGTTTCTAAAGCTAAAGGACTTGTCTGAGCTTATAGAGTACTGTTACGATTCACATCTAGATATGGGGGAATTTCATGCCCCCATTCCATGTTACTTAATTACTCACTAAAAGGAATATATTATAAAAACAAACATCAATATTATCAATATTGATGTTTCTTTTTATCAATTTTTATTTATTCACGTGTAAACTGACACTATTAACCTCTTCTAAAAGTTAATCCTTAGACAGGGATTTATATTAAAATTGTATGACCTGATAAGTTTGTCTTAATTATCTAAACATGTTAAATATGCATATTTGAGAAAATTACATATATTTTTAAAGCTGTGTATTAATATAGCTTAGCAATTACAAGGAATTGACCTGCAAAACTAACCCTTGAATAATGAGTTGTCTAAGACTAAAATATTTAAAATAGTCGAATCCCAAGTGACTGTAAATTTCTGCACTAACCATTGCATTGTTTTGCTTAATTAAGCAAGTATGAACTAACTCAATTGCACTCTGTTTTGCTTAATGGAACAAATATTTGATAATCACAGTCAACTATCATGCTTGTTAAATACTAAATATAAATAAACAATAAAATGCATTTTGGTCATTTTAAAGTAAATTAGCTACGATTGTAATTAATTGGGTTTCTTTCAATTTGTCTTTCCTTTACAAATGCTACTGAACTCTAAAATTTTCTTTAAGGTACTAAAATATTTGAAATTATACATATATAGATATATCATTCTCTTATTTTGAAAGAGATGTATTAAAATACAAGTCAAAAAATGGAGAAAGTTATTATTTTAATTATTTTACATGTCAGAACCAAAGTCAATTTAACTAGTTATGGTTTAAAATAATGTGTAGAGGAGAGCTCTTTCTAATATTTACAAGCAACTATATAAATAATGAAATCACAAAATGTAGAGTTAAAACTGTCACATCAAATAGCTAATGGAAAGTAATATACGTTAATATTGATTTGAGAGATAGTATCTAAATTATTTGGGCCTCCTATTGATTTCTTTTCAGAATATCAAATGTTTCTTATAACAAAATCAATATGGCACTTTGCAAGACATTTGGCCAAAAGTGAGACCATTCTCTGGGCAGCACATTTGCACATTCGGAAACATATCTATTCCATCCCCATTTGGTTACCACAATAAATTTGTTGATAGAAATGCTAATTTGAGGAATACAATGGACAACATATATTTGCTACTAAGCGTGGGCCATTCAGATATTTTGTACAGCTAGATCATAATGAAAAAGGAGAAACAGACAGATGAAATATAAAATAAAGAATACATATTCATTATGGTAGATGTTGATTGTTTATATCAAAAAGAAAAAGAATAACATTAACAAAATTGTTTTAGAGACTGTAATCTCTTAAAAAATATTAACAAACACAAACATATAAACTCCTGATATTGAAATTCAAGTTTTGCAATGAGCAAAACTAACTTCTGCTATTTCTATGTATACTATAAAATTTTTTGGCATGAATGGAAAGCCTGTTATATAAAATGAATTCCATCTACTTTAGACATATTGTGAACATTATTATAGCTAAATAAACTAAAATGTATTTTAAATTATGTTATTATAAGTATGTTATTTTAAAAGGCTATAAAAGTTATTAAGTGTTGCTGGGTGCCATGGCTCATGCCTATAATCCCAGCACTTTGTGAGGCCAAGGTGGTGGATCACCTGAGGTCAGGAGTTCGAGACCAGCCTGGCTAACATGATAAAACTCCGTCTCTACTAAAAATTCAAAATTAGCCAGGTGTGGTGGTGAGCGCCTGTAGTCCCAGCTATTTGGGAGGCTGAAACAGGAGAATCACTTGAACCCGGGAGGTGGAGGCTGCAGTGAGCCAACTTCATATCACTGTACTCCAGCCCGGGCAAGACAGAGGGAGACTCTGCCTCAAAAAAAAAAAAAAAAAAAAAAAAAAAAGCTATTAAGTGTTATACCCTAAATAAGGCTATGAGGTGGGATCTATACCTCATTAGAAAGGTGTTCCAGGTTTTTAAATAAGTAAATTTTATGACTAAAAATAATTTTCCAAACTAATTTTAACAATTTTGTGACATTATTTTTCAATGCTTTTATTTTTTTGTATGCACACATTTATATTTATAAGCTATTACTGCAGATTTTATAGTCAATCATTAATTCAATTTTTGCTTCTGGATCTAATAGCTTTTTTTGTATTTAACAGACATTAGTCACATAAATACATAAGCAGTAATAAAAAATTGCTTCCAACAGGACTGAATGTAGATAACTTGCCTTTGTTTACACAGAACAGATAGTTTGTTTCTACTATTGAGATTTTTACAAAGAAGTTGTGGGGAATATAAAAGTTAAGGGGATTCACACAGTAAGAGATGTAAATCTTGAGAAAGTATAATTTAAATAGAGACTAGTCCAGTGCCCAAGGTAAAGTTCATCACTTTAAATCTGCTTGACGGTCTAGGCTTCACCAAGAAAGCTACAGACTCTTTACATTCCTTTCTATGCTATGGAGTCAATTTATGAAGATAAAGTAGGGACAAAGAAAAGAGCGTGCTTTGGGCTGGGTGATGCCGTTGGTTATATTTCTTAGGGAGCTGTTGGTAAAATAAATAAATAAATTAATTAATTAATTAAATAAAAAAACTAAAATTAAAGCAATTTGGTAACAGGTGAAATGTATTTATTTATTTTATTTTATTTTTTTGAGATGGAGACTTGCTCTTTGTTGCCCAGGCTGGAGTGCAGTGGCACCGTCTCAACTCACTGCAACCTCTGCCCCCCGGGTTCAAGTGATTCTCCAGTCTCAGCCTCCTGAGTAGCTGGGATTACGGGCAACCACCACCACACCCAGCTAATTTTTGTATTTTTACTAGTGACGGGGTTTCACCATGTTGGCCAGGCTGGTCTCAAACTCCTGACCTCAGATGATCTGCCCGCCTCAGCTTCCCGAAGTGCTGGGATTACAGGTGTGAGCCATTGTGCCCGGCCAGGGAAATGTATTTTTAAAAATGAACTGTAGATATGGAGATCTTTATAATCCATCTAACCAGAGGCAGAATTGTTCCTCAAATCCAAAATAGGACCAGATGTACAGTTGGAAAGTAACGCATTCTACTTGGGTGAGTAGGAGAGAGGCAGGACCAAAATTAGGTAGTACCATAGTGCAACCTATTAGTTTTGTTAACTGATAGTTTCTTGTTATTGCCAATATTTGAACATATGATTGTGAACAATCACAAAGAAAGTATATGCAAACTAATGAGATTTAATTCTTGGAGTAACAACACTTCCTGTTTAATGTTGGGTTCTTTGTGTTTCATTTAATAGACTAAGCTTTTGTAACGTCATCTGTCTTGAAGGTTATAAAAATGTGCTATCATAAATTCTCCGTGACTTAAGTATGTTTGTTCTTTTCTGTCATCAGAATATTTTGTTCAACCAAAGAAATTATGTTATTGTCTTCTAGCTGTATTTAAACTTAGCAGTGCATAGGAATAATCTAAAAAACAAATATGTGAGGATGCTGACTAGATTTATAATTTATGCAAAAAAATCTCACTCTTTTTAAAAAACACAACTCATAACCATCATTATTTCTAATTTATTTGCTTTTTTATTTTCTGGGCTTTGAAGAATAAAATAAGAGGTACTAAATGTTGTTGAAACTGAGATTTTCAGTGTTATCCTCTGTCACAAATTTTCCGGGAACTTTCTAGGGAAAAGCTGAGACAAAATAAAAACTTGTTTCTATTGTTATAAATAGTGATGGAAAATCAATCCCTTCTGTTCTCTAACTACAGGCTTTTATTTACATCATGCATAAATTTAATTTAATATGGGTACTTAAATCTCATTCTTCAAAGAAATGTAAATATGTGGGCTTCAATTCTGAAATCCTGGCAAATAAAATAATATTCAAGAATTTTCCCACAGATTAAAGCCCCTCCAACTCTGTATCAATAAATGTCAATGAATCACTCAATGAAGAAACCAAGCCAATCCTGAAAATGCCTCCTTCCTTGCCCTCAGATATATAATCCTTCAATGAATCTTATCAATTCTGCCTCTATATGTTAAGATCATTTATTCCTATCTGTCTCCATTGCCATACTCTGATATATCTCTGCTGCCAAGTGATAATTCATTTATCACTATGATTTCTTATCTACTCTATCCTTAACTATTCCCCTTCCATAATTTCTGCAATCTCCCACCAAGTCTCCATTCTTTGCAGAGTAGTCAGAGTGATTTTCTTAAAATGCAGATCAGATTATTTCATTCCCATGCTCAGAAGTCTCATTGCTCCACTGCAGAAGAAAATGAATTACAAATATTTTAGCGCGCTTTACATGGCATTGCCTTCTCTCAAGCATTCTTTTGTGTTGTCTTATAATAAGCACATAATAAATATTATTTAATGAATGCATTGTGGTAAAAACATCAATTTCTAATATATTACACAATTTGCTTTTCTATATTATAAATTATTTGTTGTCACTCTTTCACACACACACACACACACAGACATACACACACAAAGAAAACCAAAACCAAAAACAAAACAAATCTCTTTGATAAAGAAATTTTTGGTAAATTTGGTTCTTTAATGTATCTCCAACACTAAATATGGCCTCCATACTAAATCTCCAAATGTCACTTATCAGTTGACTAATGATAATTGCAGTGGCTTCCTCTATAAATGAGAAAGTTGGAAAGATTGCTGACTGTCAGAGGTGGGAAGTATTGCCTTCAGGAATTGTTTCGGAGCACTTGAGAACCTATGTGTGTTTGTCACGGGAGGTGTGCTGCTGGTGTTGAAAGCATAGACACGAGAGAGTCACCTCATCTCACAACATATTGCACAGTGAACTATTACTATATATCGCACATGAATTCTGACATTCTGGCCATGCATTTATGTAGATAAAAAGCTGGTTTTAATTATCTGGGACTAAAATATTATTTCATTTTACACATAAATACAAAGAGTTTTGTATGGTTTTAGTGTATAATAAGTTTTCCAGAAATGAAGCTACCTTGACTATTGAGGTATTGTTGTATTGTTATTTTTTCCTGGGGATTGTTCACCATTTTGTAGAATTCCATTACTGCTGGAAAAGACGTTTATGGCATTTAAGTTACTAATATAATACCACATGTTGAGTCTGTATTTCTAGTTTTCCCATTCATGAGATTTTTTTTGTTTGTGTGTATATGTTTGTGTATGTGAATATATCTATTTAACCTTTACTGTAAATTACAAATGTAAAAAAATTAAAACAATATGCTTTTTACTTCCTTTACTTATCTTCATATTTATTTATTACAAGTCAACAGAACCATTTGGCTACTTTGTTCTTAAGCTTTTTTGCCCTATCATTTACATATTAAAATAGATATGTCCCTTGCCTTACAATAGGGTTATGTTTCAATAAACCCATTGTAAGTTGAAAATATTGTAAATCAAAAAATGCATATAATACACCTCACCTACCAAACATTGTAGTTTAGCCTAGCCTATTTCAAATGTGCTCAGAACACTTGCATTAGCCTACAGTTGGACAAAGTTATGTAATGTAAACCTTATTTTATAATAAAATGTTGAATATCTCATGCAATGTGTTGGATACTTTACTGAAAGTGAAAAGCAGGATGGTTGCAAGAGTACTTGAAGTGTCATTTCTACTGAGTACATATCACTTTTGCACCATCATAAGTTCAAAAAATTTTAAGTGGAAACATTATTAAGTCAGAGATCATGTGTACATACATATTATTTACTAAACATTACTTTTTCTGTATATCAAAGTCATGGAATTATCTTGACAAAAATTATGTTTGTAGGTATATTAAATTATCTTAATTTCAGGTCAGAATATTTAAGGGTGTGTGGTAGGCAGAGTCATGCCACCCCTCCTCCAAAAAATGATGTCCATATCCTAATGTCTACAGCATGTGATTATGTTACCTAATGTGGCAAAAGGAACTTTGCAGATGTAACTGAGTTAAGGATTTTCAGAAGAGATTATTCTGGATTAGCCAATTGGGCCCAGTGTTATTACAACAACCCTAATAAGTGAAAGAGGAAAGCAGGAGAGTCAGAATTACAGAAGATGTGATGATGGACATACAGGTGAGACGGATGCAGATGCTTGCTTTAAAGATAAAGGGTCCAAAACCAAGGAATGCCAGCAACTTCTAACATTTGGAAAAGGCCAGGAAAAAGATTGTCCCATAGAACCTCCAAAAATAATGCAGCCTGGCTGATCCCTAGACTTAGGCCAGTGAGACCCATTTTCGGCTTCCGAATGCAACAACTGTAAGATCATAAATCTGTGTTGTTTTAGGCCACTAAGTTTGTGGTAATTTGTTACAGCAGCAAGAAGAGACTAATATGGGGTCTCTAAGTAAAATTGCACTGGACGAGGAAGACTTTATTGAATGCTGTTGTAATAGAGGAGAGAGATTGGACTCAACTCTTTTTTAAGTACTCCAGTACTTTTTTCAGCTAGTCAACAAGTACCGGAGGATATTAGAGGACAGGTCGGTCAATGTAATTAGGCCATCAGTGTGTGCCAGTTGTTGTTTATTGAAGTCGGGCTTCTACCTTCCCACAGAAACTGGGAAATAAGAGTTCTATGTTTACCTTTCAGAGGGATAGTTCCCAAGTTCCTGAGAAAGACACCCCTAAGTTGTAAAACAGGCAAAACACTCCTCAGCTGTAAAATTCTGCATTTGAAAAGGACAGAGAAAAAAATTGCGATTACACTTTTTTTTTTAAGTAAATGCTCTGGGAAAAGAGAGGTCAGGGACCTAGAGTCAGGAAGAAGCCTATTTAAACTTTCATCAGGCTGTAGAGAATGTTAAGATTGTCTTGATCAGGGAGCATTAAAAATATTTGTTTAAACCTATGTATTGTTAAAAAAAAGTAGTTAAAAATAAAAATAAAAATATTGTCTCTGACAGAGCTGAGAATAATTAGACTGGATAAATTTGAATTTTGCCTTCAATTTTTAAAATTAGATCTCTCAAAATGTTGAATATTCAATGTGCCATTTTGGAAAATTTGTCATCGATTGTTTTTATTATCTTGCTATTATCAAGATTCACCTGAAATTCTGTTTTCCACAGAGGCTACCTTGGTTTTCAAACCCTATTATCGCTCTCATAAAATGCCCTACAATTAAATATTTTCCATATACACTTTCGAATATATGTCATATCTATAATTAGATTACACACTGTTTGAGGCTAAAGACTTTTTCCTGTCCTATGCTGTGTTTCTGCAATCACAGAGAATACGATGTTACATTCTTATCATAGTATGTACTCATGAACATATGGTCATTGCTTGACTATTCTCTCCTAAATTTTACTAACGTGGTTAGAATAAAAATTTCAGAATATTTTTGAATTACTTTAACAGGAAAGCATAAATACATCTACACTACTCTGGTCAAAACTGAAACATTTATGAGAAACCCTAATTTTTGGTGTCTTACATTTTGCAGGGCTAAGGACTGCAAACGCATTTATCAGAATATATCCATGTTGTTAAAATATGTAATTATATAAGACAAATACTTTGATTTAACATAATATTTACCAAAGTCATGTATAACTACTATGAATTAATTAAGTTCACTGTCTCATAGAACCCTCTGCCATGATGGACATGTTCTGCATCTGCACTCTTCAATACATTAGCCACTAGCCATATGGTACTATTTGGCACTCAACATATGGTTACTGTGTTTGAAGAACTGAATTCTAAATTTTATTTCTTTTTGACTAATTTGACTTCTGGCTTGTAACCACCACAGTGAGAAGCTCAGCACTTGAATCACTGAATTTATATAATTATTTTTAACCACAGGCATTGACTTGAACTTATAGAAGAATCCTACAATAACTGTTTATTATAAAATAATAAACATGTTTCAAAAATATTGACATACTGTTATGTAGATTTCATTTTTTAAGCCACTGAAACAACTTAAATCAAACATCTTAGTTCCAGAAAATAAGTATGTTTATTTTGTTTTGAAAGGATAGGTGAAAGACATGTGAAATCCAAGGGAAAGATAAAATTTAATGTTTTTACCATGAATGCCTTGTTAAACTAATATTGAGATAAACAACACTCGTCAGTTGCAGAGTTATACTATTATTATTTGTTTTAACTTTATATGCTCCCTTAAATGATTTCAATAACCTAGTAGCACTTTGTCTATGTTTATAAAAATGATTTCTGAATTTTATATTCATGACTATAGTTAGACCCAAATAGTAGAGATCATCTTTATAAAGTTTTAACACTTCCCACAAGGTGCTGCTCTAATCTTTGACGTTTTCCCATTTTTTAGGTGTGCTGTAGACTCTTTTCAACTAGTTTGACGTTTTTCTCATTCACTGCTGCCCTGATTTTTGCACCTCAATTTATAATTTATTATTGATTTTAATTAACCTCACATAACGCACAATCCAAATGACAGATCCAAGAACTGAGTAACAGCTTGGGAAACAAAGGAAAAGACAGCACGGCAGAGCCTCAAAAGGAATGGAGTGACACATGCGGAGCACTTAAGAAAGAGGAAATTCATGTCATGGAACAATATTGTGGCACTTTCTTCAAATCGAGAGAACTTTCCATGATCAAATTCCACACTCAATTATTTGGCTCCTCTGGAAAATGCAGGCAGCACTGTCTGGTGACCACATTGTGTCTTTAACAGCTGTATTATTTTAGTAATTACACAAGATGGGAGAAGTTTTTGTAGTTCGTTGTCTGCGGTGACATGATAACAAAACAATTTGGTATTCCAAATTTTATATATTCCTTATTCTTTGAATCATTTCAAACTTCCGAAATTCATACTGCAGACTTCAAACCATGACTTTATCAGTAATTATTATGATTTTAAGAAACATAAAAACTCGAAGTAATAGTCTCAAATTCAAAGAAACATTTGATAACAAAATAGAATTTTAATTTAGAAAGCCATCACGATTTGCAACAGAAACTAACTTTTGATGTTTAAGTTTTAGAAGATTACATATAAAAACAGATACTTGAAATGCAAAACATGAGATTTTTAGCTATAAAAGTCAGAAAATTCAGTTTTGGTCCACACAGCAAAACTATGAACTTTGATACCCTTCCTATAAGTAAATAATTACTTATTCCTCACCATTGCAATGTTCATCCAATAGCAAAATGCAAACACCAAGTGAACAATAGTACCTTATTAAGGATCTTTTTCCTTGACAGGAAAACTGTTTTCATCTATACGTTGCTATTGCTATACTAAAAGATTTTCATATGTGATGAAATTTCAATGAGAAGCATTATAACGTAATCTATAGAGCATAATCGTTAATGCATCATGAGGAACGTCTGCCAGCATTCAAATTACCGTCTGCCATTTACTCCCTTTGTGACCTTGGACAGGTAACTTAACCTCTTTCCTCATTATATTTATGAGGCCAGAAAAAGATCAGAATAAGAGAATGTGCTCCACTGCCATCAATTCCCCCAGGATTCCTTGTGTTCTTTTCTCTATTCTGAACATAATCTGTGGCAATACAGTTGGGATAGGACCAGTGAACAAAAGAGCAAGATGTGGTTGCAGCCAATCAACTCCTGCCCACTGTGCTTGAAGCTGTGTCCTATGGTGGGCATTGTTCATTTGGTAAAATCATTTGCTTTCACACTCTGTATGAATTCATACCAGGCTTCTCATTGGGCGTGTTTTTATGTTAATCTATCGTCCTTTCTGTGAAAAAGAAAGAAAACTGGGCTCACTATGTTAACAGTCTTCATACTACCTACCCAGATCTCATGTATGTGAATAGTAGAACAAAGTCTTTCCCCAGAAGATTTTATTTTGGCAGTTTTCTTTCAAGTACATCACAGAGTACCTACTTAAATATAATCTAGGTAAACATTAGTGTTTCATCTTCTGCCAATTGAAATTCAGAGGAGTTGTAATAGGAACTGAAGGACCAAATGCTCAGTGTGTCTTCAGCGCCCTACTGAGAGGATCCAAGCACACAGTGACTTTTGAAGTCACTGTGGGCTCTAGGCTCTAATCATTACCATGGGAGGTGCTAAAAGAGATGAGAATGGGCCCCATGGATGCTTTTAACTGGTGTTATTATCATTCACAGGAGAAATCACTGGATATATATCCCTGAAGTAAAATTGAACAATTAAACAGAAGGCTGGCTAGAAAGCATCAAAAAATCACAGGGCATATTCTGATTTATAGGAGATCAGAAAAAGAAATATTTTATCATTCAATAGAAAAATTAAAACATCCCTAAAACTCAAATCCTTTGCAAGGTTCAGGTAATATATCCACCACCATGTTTTATTGTAAACTAAGTTCGACCAATGTCAGCTCAATAAATAATAATTAAAAAATTCTCCTTCTGGGAACACATTACAAAAATATTTCTATTTTATTTTTATATATCATACAAATCCTATATTATATTGCTATTTTTATAAAATCCTAGGACTGTGCTGAAAAGAATGTGACAAGAAATTGTTTATATAACAATATCTCTGAGATTGTTTTTCATAAGATATATTATTTGAATTTTTAAAGGATCAAGTTGTTTAAATATTCGTTGGTGCCCTGAATTTAGTTTTGGAGTTCCCCATAAGGAAAGATGCTTGGAAATAATTTAATCAAAATAGAGTAGTGCTTTTTACAGTTGCCTTTTGATCATATGTGGTCATCCAGTAGACATAATATGTATATAAAATACCACCTTCTTGTTTTAACAATAAATCTGACCTCCCTCACCAAATGATTTTTCTATAGTTCTAAAAAGTAACATTTACATGAGTAGCTGGCTTTCATTGGTTATATTTGAAAGGATTACAAGAAATGAAAGGGCCAAAATACAAAGAATTCCAATAAGGCAAAGAGAAGCTTACAAAGGCTCCTATTTAGCAACGCTTATAATAGTAAAGCAAATGATCTGTACAAACTCTGGAGCCAAAAGCCAGGCCAACCTCTCTCAAAGCACATATATCTTCAATGAAAATAGGAGTTGTTAGGAAGAGGGAAAGAATAAAGCATGCCAGGACAGCAAGCAAGGGTGTCGAGTATGCTTCACATCTTTGCCTAATTTCCATCTGTATCCTGCTTCCTAAACACATGTACTAACCTTCCCCATTGAAACATCTTGGCTACCTCCCAGACATAAATTTACTGCACTGAGATCTGAGTCCAGCATTTCTGGTTGATAGCAGTTCCATTAGTTCTGTATTGAACTCTTGATACCCTAGCAAATGGGATAAATAAGTTACTCAATTCTAATATACTTTAATATTATTCAATAAAGTTTTTCCTTCCATCATGAGAAAAATGGGAAACAACACATAGTAATGACTGATGCACATCACATATCATCTCCTCCTGGTAAAAAGCCTCAGGCAATTTCTGCTTAAGAAATCGAATAGAATTCCTTGAATGACCAATTTTGTAGCATCGGTTCTAATTTTGGTGAGGAACTTCTTTATTCATTGTCTTAATGATCCCTATCTTTCAACATTGAGACAAACTTTTGTCAGTTTTATTTCAAAATCAACATTGGCGAGGCCATCCTAATGGGGCCATATTTTTCTATCATCCCATTTTCTGTTAGTGCAAATTTAGGAGCTTAGGATGTGCTCAATTAAGCAATCAAAAGTTGTCAGTGACCAGGCTTATGTTTTTAAATAAATATATCTGATTTAAAGTTGCAGCTGGCTCTATCCCTATTTATATCTGGCCAATTCCACAGTCTAGTAATCAAAACCAGAGATTATATTTAATCATAGTCTGTGAACCTAGAACTAGCATTGGAAGCTTTCCCTCTTAGTTAATGGCATTGATCTTCTGTGTGCTGTATATTCACCTGGATCTTTTCAAAGTGGTTTGCCTCTAGAACAATTTGAAGTAGTGATTAGATTGGTAAAAACAGGGATATTTATATCCTTGTCCTAATTCCATATTTTGGTTGCCTTTCTACAATGTGAACAGTTCCCTACTTTATCAAACTACATAATCTTAGGATAATGATCTTGGGTGATGTCAGCGGAATCATATATTTCTTAGTCCCCTGTACTTTCTCCTACTAAATCTCCCACTTCCCAATTAATCTTGTCACCAGCCCACTGTAGGGAATTAAGCTTGTCTGACTATTCAAGTATCCAAATTATCAGACTCTTAGTAAATCTGGATTGTAGACCAAAAGCAGGATTTTTTTTCTTTTCTGTCATGGTTTGAATGCTTGTGCCCCCTCCACAATTCACACTGAAACTTAATCTCCAAAGCAACAGTATTAGAAGGTGGAGTTTTCAGGAGGTGATTAAATCATGGGGTCTGGTCCCTTGTGAATGACATTAAGGCCCTTATGAAAAAGGCTTTATGCAGCATTAGGCTTTTTTGTCCTTCAGCCCTATTGCCTTTCCACCTTGTTCCATGTAAGGACACAATGTTCATCCCCTGTGGAAGCCACAGAAACAAGGTACCATTTTGGAAGAAGATAAGGGGCTGTCATGAAACATCACACCTCCTAACATTTTGATGCTAGACTTCCCAGACTCCAGAACTTTGAGAAAATAAAATTTTATTGTTTATAAATGATTCAGTCTGTGGTATTTTGTTATAGCAACACAAATAGAATAAGACGTTTCTTTTTATTCTTTCAGAAGACACTTTCGATAAAATCTTGCCGTATTTTTTTATACAAATTTGTTGGATAGCTGTGCAATTTTATTACATGCATAGATTGCATAGTGGCCAAGTTTGAGCTTTCAGGATGTCCATCAGCAAAATAACGTGAATTGTACCCATTAACCAATTTCCCATAATCCGACCTCCTTCTACCCCCTCACGCAAGTCTTGATTATCTAACATTTCACTCTCTATGTCCCTGTAAACTCATTTATTAGCACCCACTTATGCATGAAGACATCTGATATTTGGCTGTCTGTACCTGGCTTGATTAATTTTAGATAATGACCACCAGTTCCATTCATATTGCTTCAGAAAGACATGGTTTAATTGTTTTTTATGACTGAAGAGCAATTCATTGTGTTTATGTACCGCATTTTTGATGCAATCATCCATTGATGAACGTTTAGGCTCATGCCATATCTTTGCTATTGTGCTGCAATAAACATGTAAGTGCAGGTGTATTTTTGATATATTACTTTATTTTCCTTTGGGTAAATATCCAATAGTACACTAGATTGAAGAGTAGTTATATTTTTAGTTCTTTGAGAAGGCTGTATTAAATACATACCACCAACAGTGTATAAGAGTTCCCTTTTCTCCACATCCTTGACAATAGTTTCTTTGTCTGTTTATTGATAGTTATTCTAACTGGAGTAAAATGATATCTCACTGTAGTTTTGATTTCTGTGTCCCTGATGATTAGTGCTGTGGAGAACTTTTTCACATACGTACTGGCCATTTCTATGTCTTCTTTTTAAAAATTTTTATTCATGTTGTTTCCTCACTTTTTAATGAGAGAGTTTTTTTTTTCTTTTTGAGCTGTTGGAGCTTCTTGTATAATCTTTTTTTTTAATACTTTAAGTTCTAGGGTACATGTGCACAACGTGCAGCTTTGTTACATATGTATACAGGTGCCATGTTGGTGTGCTGCACCCATTAACTCGTCATTTACATTAGGTATTTTTCCTAATGCTATCCCTCCCCACTCCCCACACCCCACAACAGGCCCCTGTGTCTGATGTTCCCCACCCTGTGTCCAAGTGTTCTCATTGTTCAATTCCCACCTATGAGTCAGAACATGCAGTGTTTGGTTTTCAGTCCTTGCAATAGGTTGCTGAGAATGATGGTTTCTAGCTTCATCCATGTCACTACAAAGGACAGGAACTCATCCTTTTTTATGGTTGCATAGTATTGCATGGTGTATATGCGCCATGTTTTCTTAATCCAGGCTATCATTGATGGACATTTGGGTTGGTTCCAAGTCTTTGCTGTTGTGAATAGTGCCACAATAAACATACGTGTTCATGTGTCTTTATAGTAGCA
The DNA here is from genome assembly GCF_006542625.1 of Nomascus leucogenys. NCBI lineage: Eukaryota > Metazoa > Chordata > Mammalia > Primates > Hylobatidae > Nomascus > Nomascus leucogenys. The sequence goes on along the minus strand of NC_044387.1, from coordinate 38,053,879 downwards.
TGATTTATAATCCTTTGGGTATATACCCAGTAATGGGATGGCTGGGTCAAGTGGTATTTCTAGTTCTAGATCCTTGAGGAATCACCACACTGTCTTCCACAATGGTTGAACTAGTTTACAGTCCCACCAACAGTGTAAAAGTGTTCCTATTTCTCCACATCCTCTCCAGCACCTGTTATTCCCTGACTTTTTAATGATCGCCGTTCTAAACTGGTGTGAGATGGTATCTCATTGTGGTTTTGATTTGCATTTCTCTGATGGCCAGTGATGATGAGCATTTTTTCACGTATCTGTTGGCTGCATAAATGTCTTCTTTTGAGAAGTGTCTGTTCAAATCCTTTGCCCACTTTTTCATGGGGTTGTTTGATTTTTTATTGTTAATTTGTTTAAGTTTTTTGTAGATTCTGGATATCAGCCCTTTGTCAGATGGGTAGATTGCAAAAATTTTCTCCAATTCTGTAGGTTGCCTGTTCACTCTGGTGGTAGTTTCTATTGCTGTGCAGAAGCTCTTTAGTTGAATTAGATCCCATTTGTCTATTTTGGCTTTTGTTGCCATTGCTTTTGATGTTTTAGACATGAAGTACTTTTCCATGCCTATGTCCTGAATGGTATTGCCTAGGTTTTCTTCTAGGGTTTTTATGGTTTTAGGTCTAACATTTAAGCCTTTAATCCTTCTTGAATTAATTTTTGTATAAGATGTAAGGAAGGGATCCAGTTTCAGCTTTCTACATATGGCTAGCCAGTTTTCCAAGCACCATTTATTAAATAAGGAATCCTTTCCCTATTTCTTGTTTTTGTCAGGTTTGTCAAAGATCAAATGATTGTAGATGTGTAGTGTTATTTCTAAGGCCTCTTTTTTGTTCCATTGGTCTATATCTCTGTTTTGGTACCAGTACCATACTGTTTTGGTTACTGTAGCCTTGTAGTATAGTTTGAAGTGAGGTAGCATGATGCCTCCACCTTTGTTCTTTTTGCTTAGGATTGTCTTGGCAATGCAGGCTCTTTTTTGGTTCCATATGAACTTTAAAGTAGTTTTCTCCAATTCTGTGAAGAAAGTCACTGGTAGCTTGATGGGGATGGTATTAAATCATAAATTACCTTGGACAGGATGACATTTTCATATTTATTATTCCTATCCATGAGCATGGAATGTTCCTCCATTTGTTTGTGTCCTCTTTTATTTCATTGAGCAGTGGTTTGTAGTTCTCCTTGAAGAGGTCCTTCACATTCCTTGTAAGCTGGATTCCTAGGTATTTTATTCTCTTTGAAGCAATTGTGAATGGGAGTTCACTCATGATTTGGCTCTCTGTTTGTCTGTGATTGGTGTATAAGAATGCTTGTGATTTTTGTACATTGATTTTGTATCCCGAGACTTTGCTGAAGTTGCTTGTCAGCTTAAGGAGATTTGGGGCTGAGACGATGGGGGTTTCTGAATATACGATCATGTCATCTGCAAACAGGGACAATTTGACTTCCTCTTTTCTTAATTGAATACCCTTTATTTCTTTCTCCTGCCTGATTGCCCTGGCCAGAACTTCCAACACTATGTTGAATAGGAGTGGTGAGAGAGGGCATCCCTGTCTTGTGCCAGTTTTCAAAGGGAATGCTTCCAGTTTTTGCCCATTCAGTATGATATTGGCTGTGGGTTTGTCATAAATAGCTCTTATTATTTTGAGATATGTCTCATCAATACCTAGTTTATTGAGAGTTTTTAGCGTGAAGGGATGTTGAATTTTGTTGAAGGCCTTTACTGCATCTATTGAGATAATCATGTGGTTTCTGTCTTTGGTTCTGTTTATATGCTGGATTACATTTATTGATTTGTGCATGTTGAACCAGCCTTGCATCCCAGGGATGAAGCCAACTTGATCGTGGTGGATAAGCTTTTTGATGTGCTGCTGGATTTGGTTTGCCAGTATTTTATTGAGGATTTTTGCATCGATGTTCATCAGGGATATTGGTCTAAAATTCTCTTTTTTTGTTGTGCCTCTGCCAGGCTTTGGTATCAGGATGAAGCTGGCCTCATAAAATTAGTTAGGGAGGATTCCCTCTTTTTCTATTGATTGGAATAGTTTCAGAAGGAATGGTACCAGTTCCACTTTGTACCTCTGGTAGAATTCGGCTGTGAATTTGTCTGGTCCTTGATTTTTTTGGTTGGTAGGCTATTAATTATTGCTTCAATTTCAGAGCCTGTTGTTGGTCTATTCAGAGAATCAATTTCTTTCTGATTTAGTCTTGGGAGGGTGTATGTGTCAGGGAATTTATCCATTTCTTTTAGATTTTCTAGTTTATTTGCATAGAGGTGTTTATAGTATTCTCTGATGGTAGTTTGTATTTCTGTGGAATCAGTGGTGATATCCCCTTTATCATTTTTTATTGCATCTATTTGATTCTTCTCTCTTTTCTTCTATATTAGTCTTGCTAGCAGTCTATCAATTTTGTTGATCTTTAAAAAAACAGCTTCTGGATTCATTGATTTTTTTGAAGTTTTTTTTTGTGTCTCTATCTCCTTCAGTTCTGCTCTGATCTTAGTTATTTCTTGCGTTCTGCTAGCTTTTGAATGTGCTTACTCTTGCTTCTCTAGTTCTTTTAATTGTGATGTTAGGGTGTCAATTTTAGATCTTTCCCACTTTCTCTTGTGGTCATTTAGTGCTATAAATTTCCCTCTACACACCGCTTTGAGTGTGTCCCAGAGATTCTGGTATGTTGTGTCTTTGTTCTCATTGGTTTCAAAGAACGTCTTTATTTCTGTCTTCATTTCGTTATTTACCCAGTAGTTATTCAGAAGCAGGTTGTTCAGCTTCCATGTAGTTGTGTGGTTTTGAGTGAGTTTCTTAATACTAATTTGATTGCACTGTGGTCTGAGAGACAGTCTGTTCTTTTACATTTGCGGAGGAGTGCTTTACTTCCAACTATGTGGTCAATTTTGGAGTAAGTGTGATGTGGTGCTGACAAGAATGTATATTCTGTTGATTTGGGGTGGAGAGTTCTTTAGATGTCTATTAGGTCCACTTGGTACAGAGCTGAGTTCAAGTCCTGGATATCTCTGTTAACTTTCTGTCTCATTTATCTGTCTGGTGTTGACAGTGGAGTGTTAAAGTCTCCCATTATTATTGTGTGGGAATCTGAGTCTCTTTGTATATCTCTAAGGACTTGCTTTATGAATCTGGGTGCTCCTGTATTGGGTGCATATATATTTAAGATAGTTAGCTCTTCTTGTTGAATTGATCCCTTTACCCATTATGTAATGATCTTCTTTGTCGCTTTTTGTCTTTGTTGGTTTAGAGTCTGTTTTATCAGAGATTAGGACTGCAACCCCTGCTTTTTTTGTTGTTGTTTTCTATTTGCTTGGTAGATCTTTCTCCATCCCTTTATTTTGAACTTATGTGTGTCTCTGCATGTGAGATGGGTCTCCTGAATACAGCACACCGTTGGGTCTTGACTCTTTATCCAATTTGCCAGTCTGTGTCTTTGGGTTACCCATAAAGGGAAGCCCATCAGACTAAGAGCAGATCTCTCAGCAGAAACTCTACAAGCCAGAAGAGAGTGGGGGCCAATATTCAACACTCTTAAAGAAAAGAATTTTCATCCCAGAATTTCATATCCAGCCAAGCTAAGCTTCATAACTGAAGAAGAAATAAAATTCTTTACAGACAAGCAAATGTTGAGAGATTTTGTCACCACCAGGCCTGCCTTACAAGCGCTCCTGAAGGAAGCACTAAACATGGAAAGGAACAACTGCTACCAGCCATTGCAAAAACATGCCAAATTGTAAAGCCCATCGATGCTAGGAAGAAACTGTATCAACAAATGAGCAAAATAACCAGCTAACATCATAATGACAGGATCAAATTCACACATAAGAGTATTAAGCTTCTTGTATACTTTTATCATATGAATGGTTTGCAAATATTTTCTCTCATTTGAAAGGTTTCCCTTCACTCTGTTATTTTATTTCATTGCTTTGCAGAAGCTTTTTAATATAGTTTCATTAGTCTATTTTTGTTTTAGTTGTCTATGCTTTTGAGGTCTTTAGTCATAAATTCTTTGCCTAGACCAATGTCCAGAAGAGTTTTCCCTAGGTTTTCTTCAAAAATGTTTATAGTTTTAGGTCCTACATTTAAGTCTTTAATCCATCTTGAGTTAATTATTTTTTTGTATATGGTAAAAGATAGGGGTTCGGTTTCATTCTTCTGCACATGACTATTCAATTTTCCCAGCATTATTTGTTGAAGAGGGTGTTTTTCTCCAATGCATGTTCTTCTTGGCATTGTGAAAAATCAGTTGGTTGTAAATAAGCGGTTTATTTCTGCATTCTCTATTCTGTTCCATTAATCTATGTGTCTGATCTTATACCAGTATCATACTGTTTGGTTACAGTAGCCTCGTAATGTAATTTGAGTCAGGTAATGTGATGCCTCCAGCATTGTACTTTTGTTCATGAATGTTTTGGCTCTTCTGGTTTTTTGTTGTTGTTGTTGTTACCATATGAATTTTAGAATTTTTTTACTAATTCTGTGAAAAATGATGTAATTATTTTGATAGAGATTGCATTGAATCTGTAGATTGATTTGGGCAGTATGGTCATTTCCACTATCTTAATTCTTCAAATCCATGGGCACTGAATATTTTTCCTTTGGTTTGTATCATCTTCAATTTGTTTCATCAGTGTTTTGTGGTTTTCCTTGTAGAGATCTTTCACCTCCTTGATTAAATGTATTCTTAGCTATTTATTTTATTTCATTGTTAGCTATTGTAAATGGGATTGCCTTCTTGATTTCTCTCTCAGCTAGATCATTATTGCTGTACTAAAAGGCTACTGATTTTTGTATGTTGAGTTTGCATCCTGCAACTTTATTGAATTGATTTATCAACGCTAAGAATTTTTTGGTGGAGTCTAGGCTTTTCTAGATATAGGATCATATCATTAGCAAATAGGTATACTTTGACTTGTTCTTTTCCAGTTTGGATGCCTTTTATTTCTATCTTTACTGGACTACACAAGATTGTCTCTTTAATTGTAGAAATTCCAGCATTCTAACTTTTTGACTCACTTCCCCTGATGTTGGAGCATTGGTAGGCACATGATCTAATGTCCACAGGAAAAACAGAAATCATTTAACCATTTATTAGTAACTAAATAAATATTCTACATTTCTCACCTGTTATATTCGAATAGAATTCTGGAAATTCAATATTTTAGAGTCAGTTACTTGTGAAACCCCGTTATTGGTAATCAAAATGTTATTAGTTATATCTTTTTGATTAAAAAATAATTTTTACAAGTGAAATCAAACTAGTAAAATATACAAGGAAATTATTTCTCCACAGTATTGAAAATGTCAATAGATCCACATTGTAAGGACTCTATACCTGAGGTATGTGTATATGTGTGCATGTGTATGCACATGTGTGCATGACTACCTTGGTTCTATCTTCCTCGCCAGTCATATTTGTCCTCAAATCATGGAGACAAAATGAATATGATGTTTCTAGGCTTTAAAAGTAACATAGAACACTCTCCAGAGGAAGAGAGGGGGACTGTATCTTAGCATTCTCATCTAAAGTCATGAAATATTACTCATATTGGGTTTATCAGATCAAAGGATATACTGTGCACATTTATTTAAGTACTTCTCTTAAATAGAGGAAGTGCTTCAAGTATATATCTCACCTGTGGATCAAGAGACACTGTCATAAATTTTATAAATAATACATTTTCAGCATACATGGGCGCTTAGGAAGGAAAAGAGAGGGAAAGATTGAGTATATTTCCATTTTCTGTTGCAACTCAATAAATAGCCAGGTAAAACCATTTATACATTGAATGAATTATCAAAGCCTCATTGAAATAAAATTTTGGTTATGTTAACCACAGTGTTGTCATTTTCCAAAAAGTTACATTCTCAAAAATGAGTTTTCATAATGAAACTTAATGTGAGGGTGGACTCCATTATACTGGACTACAGAAAGTTAGTTTTAGTAAATAATTTTATTAAAGCAAAAAAGAGATCACTGATTATTCAAGACATTTCTCCTAATCAATATTAGTTAATCCCATCCAAGCTCAGATAGATGCTTTATCACATAACTTTGGAAAAGATATTAGATCACACACTCTGCTTGCTTGTCTTTTAAAGACCTTGATCTGATTTATGGTTTCCAATATTTGCAAACTTTCATTCCTTAAATAAACATATAAGCCCCATGCTAAATGCTCCAATCACACTGATCCCACAATTTTGATGTATCACTGTGATTTTATTCACTGACACTCTCAGAAAGGGGTCTTAAAAATAAATGTTCAAAAAAGCTGAAGCCAGACTGGAACACAGAACCTGTTCAGCTTATCTTCTCATAGCACTAATTTTAATAGTAAACATATGTCCTTGTTGGATGTGTGAATTCATATCCCTTGAGTTTATATCTAGGTATAGTATTTCTGGTTCAGAAGATATGAATATATTCTGACTTAGTAGATAAAACTAAACTATTTTACAAGTGATTATGCCATTTTATACACCCATCAGCAATTTATGAGAGTTCTAGTTGCTCAGCATCACTGTCGATTTGGCATTATGAGACTAACCACACTACGAGAAAAGGATTTTGCCTTAGCCTCCATTTACTCATTTTCGTAATGAGCTTATCAGATGGGTGTTGTGTGAAAATATTTTTCGGGATCTGGTACAAGAAAATAAATCAGTGAATATTAGTTATAACAAAATTCTAATTAAAAATAGCCAAAACAACATGCCAAAATAGTATTCCCTAGCCAGGGGTGATCTTTTATTTCATCGCATTTAACTGTTAATATATTCATTTGATTCTCTTTAGTGATATAATGAAGAAGCAGTGATATCCTTTGGAGCTGGAAAAATAGGTGTGCATTTTTAAATTAAAAGATTTCACCTTGATAAAGTGAGAATTAGTCCCATAAAAAGAAGCTCTCTCATAGTGATAAAGTCATTATCCTTAATGTGTTACACCAGAAATATCCCCATAGAGTGTGTGCTTATGGAGTGGGCCTTCCAGATCAGGAAGGAATTTACAGTGTTGTATCAGAGAAGTCTTTCCTGTTGGAAAACAGAGCACTGTGGATGGGAAGACGACAGTATTGTGAGCAGATGGAATTAATATTGGAGCGAAAAACAAGGTCTGACTTAGATTCACGAATACTCCACAAAAGAATACCATTTTCCTCTACCTGCAGATTTTCTTCTGGAAACAAAAGCAAGGTTTATTTCCAATATTTTACTCCAAACATTCAAACAAACAACGTATGAGCAGCATGCCCACAAAGGAACATGTGTTGTTCTGTTTTTAACCTATTAGGTTTTTTAATTACAAATACATTTTACAAAAATAACTGTAATTTTCCAAACTATTACATTGGGATTTTTCTCTATTATTTCACTCTGTTGGTTTTACCATTAATTCCTCTGAGTGAGTCCTTTCTAGGATCTTCTCAGCCCCTGGCAGATAGAGTACTCAAACATGAAATCAATCAGACTTTTAGAAATATGTTCCTGAGGAAATCCACTTGTTATTTCTATTCTTTTTTCTGGCAGGAAGGCATTGTTTGCTCTCAGGCTGCTGATGCTAAGTGTTCCAGATAATCTTTTCATTTTACAATCTGTTAAATCTATTAAAGAATAAACTCACAACTTAAGGGTTATTGCAAAGTTGAAGAGATGACAACACAACATACTAAGTGGTTAAAAGTTCATTTGAAATTCAGGATGAATGGGAGTACTCTAAATTCACAGTGATTATCCATATATCTTCCATCCAGCCCAGAAGTACTTAGAGTCTCTGTTAAAAAAAAAAATGCACTATGTTTCAGGAACAATATCTGTTTTAAGCCAATGCCAACTAAACTCCTCAAACTAAAATTTAAAATTTGCCATTTCAACATTACCAGCATAATTCACAGTATCAAGTCAGTATACAGAATCTCATGGCTTGAAGGTAGCTTGAGAAAGCATAGAACACCTCTTAGTGCCCAGTTATGGTTTCTTCTGTCGTCATAAAATGCAAAGTACATATATGCAAAGATAGATGTGTTCGTTTCTTCTTTTGCTCAATTCAAAAACTAGCTGTCCACCTTCGTCAATCCTCAAATACAATGAAGCCACTAAATGTGAGGTTGTCAGCATTACGAACATGAATATTAAAACATTACTTAGAAATACAAATAATTGATGTTTAAAGACTTTTTCAAGATATATGGGTATAAATTCAGCATAAGAAAGTAATAACTTAATAATTTAAATAATGGTTAACAAATAACATCAGAGTCAGTCCACTCTGCCTCTCACAGATATGTGATATTTGGAAGTTTCCAAAACATTCTAAGTCTTGATTTCTACATCAGTAAAATGATATCCATTTTATTGATGTCACAGTGTTAAAATTAAATTTTAAAATTAAAATTATTTTCACATATATAGTCTCATATAAAATAGAAATGTAAGATCAGGTACAGTGGCTCACGCCTGTAATCCCAACAACTGTGAAGGCTAAGGTGGGACACGATCACTCGAGGCCATGATTTTGAGACCAGCCTGGGCAACATAGTGAGACTCTGTCTCTATAAAAAATAAAAATATTAACTGGACATGGTGAGGCATTCCTGTAGGCACAGCTTCTCAGGAGGCTGAAGTGAGAGGATTGCTTGAGTCCAGGAGTTCAAGAGTACAGTGAGCTATACAGTAGAGCTGCACTCTACTCTGGGTGAGAAAGCAAAAATCTATCTTGACATAAAATAAAACTATACATATATATATGTACACAAATATATATAAATATATATACACACATATATATGCATATTTCATATGTAAATGCAAGTATATATTATGCATGCACACATATCTTTTGCAGATTTAAAGCTTTATACAGATTTAACTCTATGACTTTTTCCAACACCACTAGATAATTCATACATGGTGATGTCTTTTAGTTTAGGCAACAGGCTTTTTAAACAATGTGCCATTATAACCAGACATGCATGACAGTGCATGACAGTGCCATAGTGTAACTAAATGTGTCTTGTAGATAGATATACCTCAAGTATATAGCAATTATCCTCTGAATAATAAACACACATTTATTTTAAGAATTACTGAATTTATAGTAATTTTATTTCCTTGTTAGCAACATGAGAAAACACTTCTCTAAAAAAGTCAATTCTAAATAAAATTCCTTCTATTTGAAAAGAAAATCATTTTTTTATCTGGGTAACTTGCCTTAAAAAGATAAAAATTCGGTTCTTATTAGAATGCACGGTAAGTTAAAAGCTAAATTTAACATTTTATGGAAAATCGCAGAGCTCAAATGACTGTTTAAATAGGTATGCACTGTTCAGCAACCTCCTTAGGGTCAGTGTTCATCAGTTTTTTCTTTATATCTTCATGTCTTTCCTAGAGCTTCATATATATCAAGGCACTCATATTTGTTGAAGTGGATTGATGTAAGCTCAATTCTTAAAAGAGAAAACAATTGTCCTCACCTAAGAAAAGTCTTGGTACCTCATTTGTAAATAATAATGTACTATACCTGCTTATTTATCATCTACCTCGCCTCTCCTGAGAGATTGAGTACAGAAACCATGTTTCTCTCGTTTTTTTTTTTTTTTTTTTTTGAGACAGAGTCTCGCCATGTCGCCCACGCTAGAGTGCAGTGGCGCTATCTCAGCTCACTGCAACCTCCGCCTCGCGGGTTCAAGCTGTTCTCCTGCCTCCCGAGTACCTGAGACTAGAGGCGCCTGCCACCACGCCCAGCTAAGTTTTTTTTTGTTTTTGTTTTTGTTTGTATTTTCGGTAGAGACAGGGTTTCACCATACTGGCCAGGCTGGTCGCGGAATCCTGATCTTGTGATCCGCCCGCCTATGCCTTCCAAAGTGCTGGGATTACAGGTGTGAACCACCGCGCCTGGCGAACCATGCTTCTTTTATCTGGCAACATGACATTAGCAGCTAGGATGACAAAAATGTATTGTTTATGAATAAATGAGCTTACAGTTCACTTTTAATTGGTTGACATATACCACACAACATTTCACTTTATTCTTTGGAACTAAAAATTTGTCAACTTTAATCAGTGTTTTTCAAGGAGAAAAAAACTGGCTCCAGGCATTAAATTTTTCTATAGGAATGCAGTGTGTGGTATCCTAATGTTATTCTTGATTTGCGAAGCTCTTTGAAATTTGAGTGCCTTTATAAAGTAAAAATTGAATTTGACTTATAAATGTGAAGCTACAACTAAAATTCCTAAGAAATGAAACAGGCTCTCATTTTGTACATTATAAATGAATATGATATGCTTTTAATGCCAAGACATGCTTTTTTTTAGAAACAAACGAACATAATATATTATACTGCTGTTGAAAACAATAAAAGGAAAAGGTCAGTGGGTATAATCAACAAATTTTCTATAAAGAAAGTTTCTGTTAGCATTACAGGAAAAATAAGAACTAGAAATAAAAGTAGAGGTGGAAAATTGCTTTTGGAAAATTAGAGAGATGTAAAAGGAATTTAAATAATTCAATCAGTCTCGGGAGCAGAATTTCTGTCTTGTTCTTATTGATCAAGGAAAATGTGGCTCTTATATGGACAGGGTACTGAGTGTCTAGAACAATGTTTGGCCTGAGTGGGCACTTGAGGTCCCCTTCTTTCCTCAGTGGATCAAATCAAACCTGCTCTACTTGTTTTTTTGTTTTGTTTTTGTTGTTGTTTTTGTTTACTATTATACTTAAAGTTGTAGAGTACATGTGCACAAAGTGCAGGTTTGTTACATATGTATCCATGTGCCATGTTGGTGTGCTGCACCCATTAACTCGTCATTTAGCATTAGGTATATCTCCTAATGCTGTCCCTCCCCCCTCCCGCCTCCCCCCACGCCACAACAGGCCCCGTTGTGTGATGTTCCCCTTCCTGTGTCCATGTGTTCTCATTGTTCAATTCCCACCTATGAGTGAGAGCATGCAGTGTTTGGTTTTTTGTCCTTGCTATAGTTTGATGAGAATGACGGTTTCCAGCTTCATCCATGTCCCTACAAAGGACAGGAACACATCATTTTTTATGGTTGCATAGTATTCCATGGTGTATATGTGCCACATTTTCTTAATCCAGTCTATCGTTGTTGGACATTTGGGTTGGTTCCAAGTCTTTGCTATTGTGAATAGTGCCGCAATAAACATACGTGTGCATGTGTCTTTATAGCAGCATGATTTATACTCCTTTGGGTATATACCCAGTAATGGGATGGCTGGGTCAAATGGTATTTCTAGTTCGAGATCCCTGAGGAATCGCCACACTAACTTCCACAATGGTTGAACTAGTTTACAGTCCCACCAACAGTGTAAAAGTGTTCCTATTTCTCCACATCCTCTCCAGCACCTGTTGTTTCCTGACTTTTTAATGATCACCATTCTAACTGGTGTGAGATGGTATCACATTGTGGTTTTGATTTGCATTTCTCTGATGGCCAGTGATGATGAGCATTTTTTCATGTGTTTTTTGGCTGCACAAATGTCTTATTTTGAGAAGTGTCTGTTCATATCCTTTACCCACTTTTGATGGGGTTGTTTTTTTCTTGTAAATCTGTTTGACCTCATTGTAGATTCTGGACATTAGCCCTTTGTCAGATGAAGAGGTTGCAAAAATTTTCTTCCATTCTGTAGATTGCCTGTTCACTCTGATGGTAGTTTCTTTTGCTGTGCAGAAGCTCTTTAGTTGAATTAGATTGCATTTGTCAATTTTGGCTTTTGTTGCCATTGCTTTTGGTGTTTTAGACATGAAGTCCTTGCCCATGCCTATGTCCTGAATGGTATTGCCTAGGTTTTCTTCTAGGGTTTTTATGGTTTTAGGTCTAACATTTAAGTCTTTAACCCATCTTGAATTCATTTTTGTATAAGGTGTAAGGAAGGAATCCAGTTTCAGCTTTCTACCTATGGCTAGCCAGTTTTCCAAGCACCATTTATTAAATAGGGAATCGTTTCCCCATTTCTTGTTTTTGTCAGGTTTGTCAAAGATCAGATAGTTGTAGATATGTGGCATTATTTCTGAGGGCTCTATTCTGTTCTATTGGTCTATATCTCTGTTGTGGTACCAGTACCATGCTGTTTTGGTTACTGTAGCCTTGTAGTATAGTTTGAAGTCAGGTAGCGTGATGCCTCCAGCTTTGTTCTTTTGGCTTAGGATTGACTTGGCGATGCGGGCTCTTTTTTGGTTCCATATGAACTTTAAAGTAGTTTTTTCCAATTCTGTGAAGAAAATCATTGGTAGCTTGATGAGGATGGCATTGAATCTATAAATTACCTTGGGCAGTATGGCCATTTTCACAATATTGATTCTTCCTACCCATGAGCATGGAATGTTCTTCCATTTGTTTGTATCCTCTTTTATTTCATTGAGCAGCGGTTTGTAGTTCTCCTTGAAGAGGTCCTTCACATCCCTTGTAAGTTGGATTCCTAGGTATTTTATTCTCTTTGAAGCAGTAGTGAATGGGAGTTCACTCATGATTTGGCTGTTTGTCTGTTATTGGTGTATAAGAATGCTTGTAATTTTTGCACATTGATTTTGTATCCTGAGACTTTGCTGAAGTTGCTTATCAGCTTAAAGAGATTTTGGGCTGAGACAGTGGGGTTTTCTAGATATACAGTCATATCGTCTGCAAACAGGGACAATTTGACTTCCTCTTTTCCTAATTGAATACCCTTTATTTCCTTCTCCTGCCTGATTGCCCTGGCCAGAACTTCCAACACTATGTTGAATAGGAGTGGTGAGAGAGGGCATCCCTGTCCTGTGCCAGTTTTCAGAGGGAATGCTTCCAGTTTTTGTCTATTCAGTATGATATTGGCTGTGGGTGTATCATAGATAGCTCTTATTATTTTGAGATACGACGGAGTCTTGCTCTGTCATCCAGGCTGGAGTGCAGTGGCGCGATCTCAGCTCACTGCAAGCTGCACTGCCCGGGTTCATGCCATTCTCCTGCCTCCCGAGTAGCTGGGACTACCAGCACCCGCCAGCACGCCCGGCTAATTTTTTGTATTTTGTTTGTAGAGACGGGGTCTACTTGTTTTTAATATTTCCCCACACTGTGGCCAAACCTTCTCATTCCATCTCCCCTGAGAGGAAGCTTTCATAATCTCATCTTCTCACTAATCGTGTGTCATTCTAATTCTACGGCTATGTTTCTCTTTTCTAGCTCCTCTAATGGCCTGGCTTCACAACAATTAAATTATGGAATCTAGAAGTATTCTACCAGGATAGAAATCCAAGTGTAGTTAGATTGGATACATTCAAATGGCATGTCTGGTTAATTATGTCTAGATATAATTCTCCAAGCTGTGAGGCTAATTTTGTCAGCTTTACATAACATTAGTAGAATATGCATCTCACATTGACGGTGCAGTGATGATTTTATGTATATATATGCTCAGTTCTCTTTAAGATTTATACTGTTAGGAAAATACTCATAATTTTTGTTCTTACGTGTAACACTTATTCATTTCCTTAATAAATACTCACTGAGTTTCTATCACATTCCAGACACTGTTTCTGGCACCGAAGATTCAGAAACACAAGAAAGGGAGTTCCAGACATTACATAGATAGGAAACACAAAATGAACTGTTCATAAATCAGAATTGTAAGCACATGTTACCAACATTTGTATGAGTATATTTTAAATGAATGTGCCAGTATAATTCACAAACTTCTCAGGGAAGATATGTCTCAAAATGAGGTTGATTTGTAAATATAAATATAGATTCTATATAATATTAAAATCTTTGACCAACTTCTTTATACATGTGAACAGATTGATCTGTTTTGATATTCTGGTTATTGAAGATAATTAAAAATGATAGCTCTGTCATTGTGTTTGGTTGCATAGTTTCATTACTAGTTTCATTTTTCAATTCACAGTTCATGTTCAGAAGTATTTAATCTACTTGTCTATTTTGTAAAAAACAAGTAACAAAGACAAAATAATTGATAAATCCACTAACTTTAGCACAAAGAAACTGTGACAGGTCAAACACTGACTGATAAAAACAAATGAGAGAGGTAAGCCATGGACAATCATAATTGTGCTCTGTTCACAGCTGGGTCACCAGAAGCAAAAGCCACTGTACAGACATGATCATCTGACAATGAGCTACATATAGGGCACATTTCTATCTGTGAATGAAATGTTAGTGAAACCTAATTCCTCTCTTATTCTTATGGGGAAATTATGTATAAGCAACAGTTCTATTGTCTCTTTGTGTGCCCCATCAAAGCATTACTCTATGTTAGAGACCACTATTCCAGAGCAGAAAATTATTTATGGTTTTATCATTATTAATAGATTATAGTTGTCTTGACAAGATCTCTGTAGGAGTTTCTGCCTGTAATCCAGATAGCTGCCAACAAAAGATATGGTATACTGCATAGTTACGCAAACCTTCTTTTATTGTTGATATCGGAAACCCTCAGAATTTAAATGTCAAACATTTTCTTGTAAAATAAGCCTATTTTTAAATATGTAACATAAAACACATAAAGTTTTTGGTAGTGAAAAATATAGTTCAAACGTGAATTGACATCTGGTTCCAGGTCTACCCTTATTTCTTTGAACTTAAATCTTTGTACCATCATGTGATCAATGTGATAGAATGTTAAATTATTGAACTTAAATAGTTAAATTTTAAACTGTCCTCATGATGCCATAATTTAAAAAGAAAGATAAATAAGCAAAAATAATTTTCTAATATAGTCACTGGACTTATCTACTAAAATCCATCTACTCTAGGTAATTACTCGAGATAGCAATTCATATATGAATATTATTTATATGATCATATATTTATTTCTGTCTCTCACTGTGTGTATATATACATTACATGTAACTAATATCAATGTCTTAAATTACTTTGAAATAAAGTTAAGGTATTTTATATGGAATAAACAGCTGTTTTAAATATTCAATAATGTAATTATGTACAATTATTCACAATTACCCTTTCATATTTTGAAAAATGTCAATTTTCAATGAAAATATATATGTATATAAAGTGTTTTATAAACTGAATTTTTAAAGTTGTATAAAGTCTGCAAAAGAAATACGCAATGATTTTAGTGTTAGTTACTTCTATATGATGTTATTAAGGGTGACTTTTTCTACATCTCCATTTTATTCTATACTTTCAAAATTTACTAAATGAATATGTTACTTGGATCACACAAAAGCAAACAGGGAAAGAAAAATTAACCAGTGTGGCTATAGAGTAGAGACAAACATTTATCTAACCAAGTTTTATTTAGGCATAGAATTTCTTCCTACTTAATTCAAAAACTAACTGCAACTTTATCAACTTTAAGACATGCAATTTGTCAGATGTTTCATTTGGTGCTACATAAAATTGATTTTCTGAAGTAAATACTCACAACAATCATTTTTCTTTGTACTGCGTAACTTTCATACCAATTCATGCTTATAAAGGCAAGGTTTAAAATTTCAATGACTTTTGAGGTTAGGCAGGCTTTATAAATGTATGAAGAAGCTGATTTAACACAAAAGGGAATGGTTGGGGACCCTGGAAAACTGGAGAGTGCATGACCTGCCTAAGGACATTCTCTTAAAACTGTCAAGACTTTACTAGCTGAAGGAAACATGTCCACAGGCAGAGTTCAGATTATAGGATAAAATTTGCAATCAGTAATTACAAACTCAACTTTATTCTTAACAAGACATAATGGAAATAAACATGAAAACTGGCGGTGAATTTCACCACTATCATGGTGAAAAACTATGCAAAATGATTAAGTAAATAACAAATATAAAGAAATGTATTAATGGTCACAAGCAGGAATCTCATATACACATATATAGAATTTATTTATATAAACTTTAATTGCAGCATTAAAGGTGAATTGAAAATATAAATTAAGAATTACAATTTGCTCAAGCTTGATAAGGATGCTTTCCAGAGTTATGTGACCATTGAACCAAGAAAGATTTTTATAGCCTCAATTGGCTGCAGGCATTAGGTCCCTTTAATGTGACATTAATCTCACTTGGTTTCTACACTAGCCCTGACCAGGTAAGAAATCTATCTAGAAGCTGCAACTTGCCACTTTCTAGAGTTGTTTTGTGAAATTCAGGCTCCTTTCCTTCAATCTTTGCAAGTTTGATCCAGATTCCTGTTTAGATCCACAATTATCCACTGTCTTGATGGCTGAAATGTTGACCACTTGGCTGTACATCTGGTATCCAAACTATTCTTCCCAACCCCAACTTTGAATACTGGATGGTCTTCTCCACACACCTAAGTGCCAGGTAGCATTCTGCTCAAGAGGCCTAGCTTGTTGCCATGATGTCCTTTCTTTCCTCATTTTAACATTGTCCACTTGACATTCTTTTTTTTTTTTTTTAAAGTAAGATCTTGCTCTGTCTTACAGGCTGGAGTGCAGTGGTGCAATTATGGCTCACTGCAGCCTGCACCTCTAGGCTCAAGTGATCCTCCCACCTCAGCCTCTCAATTATCTGGGACCATAGGCACAGGCCATCTGAACCAGCTAATTTTTATATTTTTTGTAGAGATGGGTTTTTCCATGTTGCCCTGGCTGGTCTTGAACTCCTGTTCTCAAGTGATCCTCCCACCTTGGCCTTCTAAAGTGCTGGGATTACAAATGTGAGCCATGGTACCTGTCCTCACTTTATATTCTCTTACAGCTGAAATTCATCTACTGGATTGGGCCTGTTTCATCAACATCGGGTCAAATCAAACTTGAGTATGACAAACCTTTTGGGGTCCTAAATGTTTTACTCTTAGTTATGCTCTTAAGATACCAACCTTTAGGTAGATAGCGCTTTATATACAGTCCCAGATAATTTTGACATGCAATATTTCTTCTCTTATTCCATGTTTATGTACCATCAATAATCCAGAAGTTTTAAATGAAAAGACACTTTGAATTACACTATTACATGGAGTTACGTACCAGAAAGAAAGAATTGTTATTCCAACATTAATTATTATATCCACATTGTACATCCATTCAAAAGTCAGCAGACTTGTTTATGGCAGAATTGCTTTTGACTGTTTAAGATTCCGACATTTTTAGGAAGCTGAGAAAAGAGAAATCTTCCTTTTTCTGCTATCATTCAGAATTCAGTCAAAACATTGCAGACTGGAAATGACATGTTTTGTTTCGACCCCTGAAAGTGAAAAGGAGGATAATCTCTGATGAAAACTGTTGTACTGTGAACATTGCCACAACACGAGCTGGTGAGAGCATAGACAGAGGGCAGTGCAAATATGCCTTTTGGAATTATTAACAGGCAAAAAAATCCTTAATAGACACAACATAAAAATTAGGGGCATTATGATCATGCATAGAATAATACAATTTGTAATTCATTTTTAAACTAATAGAAAATTAAAGATACTCATGGGAATAATAAATCTAGGGTATAGAAGTCACATAATTCCCACAAAAAAACTGGCTTTGTTATTCTTCTATAACCAGTGAGTGAACCAAATTCGAAATTGAGTATCTGTCAAAATGCATCAAGAAAAGTAGAAGCTGAGAAATCTACTTAAGTATTGTTGTTTCTGTGTCAGGCAAATTTCTTATGTGAGGATAGATCCCTGCTCTCGCAGCACTAATGTTCCAATACTGGAAAATAACCTAGATATTTTGAGGAACATACAAGACCGGGGGCTTACAGCATAATGAACATGAGAGTTCAATTCTAAAATGAATTCAGAGAAATAGATTCCTAATCAGAGAAGGTCTGAAAAATAATGGGAAGAAATTAGGATTTCATTGTAAATGAAATCTTTAAAAAACGAAAAGCTTTTAATCATGATATAAATAATCTGTTAAAGATAATTCTGTGCAATCAACGAAGAATAGATGTAGGACAATAGCCACATGTTGAATTTTAGCTGAGTCCTCTGCTCCTAAAAAACAGAAATGTTTAAGAAATTCTCCCACCTTTTAGTGTTCTGGGTAATGGCTTATTACAATGAAATGCCCTTTCCCATAAGACTTTGATAAGACTCACAGGAAGTATCCTTACTTACCTGTGAAAAGGCCAGACACATGCCCTCTAAATTCCCTTTCCTTGCCCCTTAAATAATTAACTAAATCGCTTGTCCTTACTGATCAATCAGTTCAAAATACTTGCTTACCAAACTTTGTTTTTTGTTTTTGTTTTCATTCCCTGGACCTTTAAACCTTGACCCACCTTCAGCCTGAGCCAACATACAACATGCAACCCTTCCTGAAAATTGGCTGGCTTCAGAATAAAACATTCTCTGACTTACTATCCCACTCTTACACCACTCTTTCCTCTGACTTCTCCATATACCATCCTTCCTAGCCTTGTTTACTCCTCCCCATAAAAGAGAAACTTCTTTTGCCTAACACTTCAGATGCTTGCAGAGCTCATAATCAGAGTGAACTTCCTATTTGAAATAGTTCTCTCCTAGGCCGGGCGCGATGGCTCACGCCTGTAATCCCAGCACTTTGGGAGGCCGACGAGGGTGGATCAAGAGTTCAGGAGATCGAGACCACGGTGAAACCCCGTCTCTACTAAAAATACAAAAAATTAGCCTGGCGCGGTGGCAGGTGCCTATAGTCCCAGCTACTAGGGAGGCTGAGGCAGGAGAATGGCATGAACCCGGGAGGCGGAGCTTGCAGTGAGCAGAGATCGCACCACTGCACTCCAGCCTGGGCGACACAGCGAGACTCCGTCTCAAAAAAAAAAAAAGAAATAGTCCTCTCTCCTTTCCCCCATCATGCAATAATCCTTTTGAATAAATTCTCTCCTTTCCTAAGTCCCTATTTGTTTTTATTTGACAATGCACATGGATGAAAGCCTAGATGTAATTTAGGTTATTGAGGTCACAAAAATGAGGTAAAATGATAGATTATATTTACATAACTTCAAAGAGCAAGAATAGCGATGATTTTACCAAGAAATGGAAGACTGGAGGAAAAACATGTTTGATGTTAAGAATAAATATCAAGATTTTATTTTGGTCAGTAAAATTTAAGATGTTTTTTAAACATCCTAGTAGGCAGTTGGAGTTTCATAGGAGTGATGAGAGCTGCGTGTTAATTTGAGAGTCATCAGCATAAAGGCTATATTTAAACAAAGTCACTAGAGGAGATAATCCATGAAGAGAGTAAAAATGGAGAAGAAGAGAAAGAAAGTATAAGACTGAGACTTAGAGTACACTAACACTTAGAGATCAAGCCTAGGTGTAAGAACTGACAAATGAAATCAGCTGATGCCTTGACCTGGGGGAGGGAATCAAAGCATTAAAAAACTTATAGGAATCAGAAGTGTAACAGGAGTGTGATCTGAGAGAACAAAATAGGTGTCTTGAGGTTGTGCAATCACTCATTCTGCTTGCCACACACCACCCAATAAATTGAGAGACAAGGAGTTAGAGCAAGGAAGGCAACTTTATTTCGGATAGCTGGCAAACCAGTAACAGGGTAGACTGATGTCCTAAAGAACCATCTTAAGTCAGCACAGATATCAGTCTCTTTTTATGTTGAGGATGGGGGAAGATGAGGAGATTGGGATCAAGAGGTAACTGATGACCGCAGACATCTGGATGCCAGCAAGGGTCCAAGGAAGTTTGGAATTTCTTTGCCCTTGGTCAGGTCACAATGCTCCTATAAGTTTTTAATAAATAGTCAGTTTGCATACTTCTTTTATTCACAGAGTTAGTTTCAAAAACTACATGATTGTTTTTGCAAATTATCTCAGTGCTCTAAAATTATCCTAGTCTACTTGTAGGAGGCCCCTTAAACAAAAATGGAGTTATTTATATTAGTTCTTTGGCTGTTTCACTGTGGCACTTTTTCCCACAAGATCTGGAACATTGAGTACCATACACTTCAATGGATATAAATCCTTGTATGTTTGTCTATGTCATTGCATTTCTAGTATGTTTTATTAAATTTGTCATGATTACCATTAAAATTCCAACAAAGTAAATCAATTAAAAATCAGAAGTGAGGGATTAGTAACCTGTTGGTCATTACTACCAGTGTGCTATCAATTTAACTTAAGCAAATTATTATTTGTTCTTACTATTCATTTCTTAACAACATGGAACTTAACATTTCCAGTTGACTTCTTTCTTTGGTGAACATGTTAACAGAAAATGCAAATTTGTCTGTAGAAACTAGGAACATATCTGTCCTAGCCAGTCAGTGAGCAGGAACTTGTCAACTCCAAGTGAGGATATATCCACTGAAGGAACTGCAAGTCACTATCAAAGGAACCGGAAAAATGCTTGCAAAAATTTATATAACTTGTCTAAAAATAAATACTTATAATGTACTCCTGATTCTTCTCAGTGCTCAAATCCTCCCCTAAGAGTATTTAGATGAGTAGGAATTTGCCCCTAAATCTTTCTGATCACACAGCACAATGATAACTCTGAGTACCAGTATAAACGTATACATATTATTATTTTTGTAAGTTATATTAATAAAAACAGTAAACCTCGATTACATAGGTTCATCCATGTCACTTGGTTTTTTTAGTAGTTTGGATATTTATTCAGGGCAAATATAAAGAGGAATCACTGGATTCCTTTTCCTTAACAGAAAATAGCATAACTGCATAGAAACAAAAATGCATGCCTCAAGAAGAACACAGAACTTTTTCTGGAGCAGTTTATGCTGTCATCACATTCCAGACTGATTTGTAAATCTAATATGAAAGATGGAATAAACAGTCTGTGTGTAATTTAATATCTCCAGTTTTATATCCCGTCTAAAACTAAGTTAAAATCGATTACAATGTAAGAAGTACATCTACAAAACAATTAATTTATTTTGGCTTCTTCTGTCTTGAAAACCACTAAAACAATAAAGGAATTTTTAACTGTTATCTTCTACTTAGCCCTCATAGTACCAAAATCTAGGTATATTTATACTGTCTTCTAAAGAAACATCCGACACATATTTATGAGAATGCCAAGAAGTTGAGTTTCAGTGAATGCTACATTCCGTAATATCTGTATCTGATACTTGAAACATTTATTAATAAAATGTGGTGGCTCACGCCTGTGATCCCAGCACTTTGGGAGGCCGAGGTGGGTGGATCACGAAGTCAGGAGATCGAGACCATCCTGGCTAACACGGTGAAACCCCATCTCTACTAAAAATACAAAAAATTAGCTGGGCGTGGTGGCGGGCGCCTGTAGTCCCAGCTACTCGGGAGGCTGAGGCAGGAGAATGGCATGAACCCGGGAGGTGGAGCGTGCAGTGAGCCGAGATCATGCCACTGCACTCCAGCCTTGCTGACCGAACGAGACTCCATCCCCCCAAAAAAAAAATCAGCAGCAGCAGCAGCAGCCCACCAGCTGTAACACAAAGTTGTCTTTTGTTGCTTTATTGTGCCTCTTGAACTAATGCTTCACTCTTTTTCTACTTTTAACAAAGTCTGATAATGTAATTAATTTCAAAATACCAAGTTTTCAGTTGAACCATTAGATTCTCAGATAGCTTTAGATCTTAGTTTCAAAACTGAAGTTTCTACTTTTCTACTGTAATTAGCATCACTGTCGGCACTAAACACAACTTGTGACTTTGAAAAAAGTTTGTGTTTTTTTTTTTTTGAAATCTATACCAAGAAGCCAAAAACTAGTTCAATGCTCCCAAACTATTCAAATTTCCATGTGTATAATACATGACAACACTAAAACTTCCAAACAAATCATAAAATTTGATAGCACTATTTTAAAATTCTTACTGTAATACATTTTACATTCTCAGTTTCTAAGTATTATTGCAGATTGACAATTCAAAACTATTTTGAATGTATTTTTCCCACCTGAAAACATTAGAAGTGACCTTCAGTTCTATTTATACTCATATGAGAATACTAAAAAGAACATGGATATTTATATATATATAGTGTATGCATACGTGTGAATATACTTATATACATCACACACAGAAAAACACAATCTATAGCACATATGTAGCAATATCAGCCATGAATATTTGTGTTCTATTTTATTTATAGTTGTAAGTTTCATTGAAGCACAATCAAAACCTCTATTTGACATGTAAAAACACATAATGAGTCTAATGATAAAATTCCTGAAAAAGTATCAAATATGAAGTTGATTATAAATAGATATGAGTGTCAGAGATTAAAGGTAAATTCTGCCTATATTTAAATGTCCTGTCTGTTATCTGACAACAATTTTTCGAATTTAATAGAATTGGAGGAACGTGTGGGCATAAGAAAAGCATGTAAGTCTAACTATTGGTCTCTGTCCAGTTCATTATAATTATCAGTTACTTGTATTCTGTTTGATTAGTTCTGCAGCATTTTTTTAAATTTTCAAATTTCTTACTTTCTTCAGTAATTTGTGTCATTAACAGCATAGCTTCCTTTTAGGTTGTTTGTTCTTTCTTTTAATATTTCATCAGCATATCTCTAATCAAGAGTAATAATGTTTACATACGGTTCAGACATTTTTACACTGAAAATTGGTAATGCCTTTAAATAAAACCTAGGTATATTTTTAGAATTTCATGTACTTTTTTATACAGTAGTATTTATTATACATGAACATCTTCAGTTTTCACGTAATTGGTGTTTGCCTCCGTGACCTTATGCTAAAGGGATTCTTTGAAACGTACACCCAGCTTAAATTTTGACAGATACTTACTATAGAAGACAGATCTTCATCACAGAAATAAAAATTATAGTCAAATTAAATGTGGCATTTGTGATGTTCCTGCCATTATTTTAAAGAGAAAGTAAGTGAACTAGCATTGAAGTGATCAATAATGTATTGTACTTCAATAGTCCCAATGATTTCCTTTTACATCCAGGTGATTCATTGTATTTGGGATTGAGGAATTATAATGTAAGAAAATTCAAACAAACTTTGGCTTAGGGTAGTATAGCAACGGAAAGATATGTGCATGACCATTGTGGTTTTGTGCTTTAATATAGAGGACGTGTATGCCTACAATATACTTACTAATCTTTTTTATTTATGTAGAATTATAAATGTAACAAAAGTTATCCTGATATTGTGATGAGCTATGTAAAATGTGTATTCTTTGCTCAATCCAAGATTTGCTGTAACTGCTATTTTCAAGAACAAGTGGAGACTCCAGGTAAAACATCCTCTGCCTTCAGCAACAGGGGCTCAGCTTCATATGGCATACCTGCTACATTATATGTGTATAGGAAGGAAAGGAGAAAGAGGTCCGAAAGAAAAGAAACAAGTAGCAAATGAAGACCCCAGAACATCAAGGGGGAAGTTTTTTGGATAATATTCAAATTTCAACAATAGCATATGAGGGTCTTAGGGAATGGTAGCTCCAATTATATTGATTGTTACATGAATTTGTTTTCAACCATTTACCCTTTTGGCAAGTGTATACCCTGCTTGGAGAGATAAAGGGATCTAGATAAACTGAAAAAAAGAAGTGAATAAACTTTCAGCATCTAAGTACTTCTGTTATGTCAATTCACACAAAAAAAGTGTAAAACTGAAGACAGTGATTTTCCTACCTTCAGATGAAAGATGAACTTTAGTGTTATAAATGGCAAAGTCTAAGATAAGTATGGGGTAAGTAAAATGCCATGTGGAGTGTGATAATTGCACAACAATAACAGCTACAGAATCAGATTTAGCACTAGGTCTGGAAAACATCTAGAAATGTATAGTTAAGTGGCAACTAGAAAGCAAATACAGTATAAGACAGTATTTGAGTTTGCAAAGGTAAGCAACTCTTGCTCATATAACATTTAATAAGGGCTTCATTAAAGATTTGACTGGTTCAGAATTAAGAGACTAGTTCATAATTGAGTCAGTTCTGTTTACACTTTGGTGAGTTTCTAGCAGAACTGTGAAAAGAACTGACTGGGCAGATAATATGGTTTGGATCTGTGTCCCCACCCAAATCTCATGTAAAACTGTAATCCCCAATGTTGGAAGAAAGATCTGGAGAGAGGTGATTGGTTCATGAGGGCGGAGTTTTCATGAATGGTTCAGCACCATCCCCCCTTGGTACTCTACAGTGAGTGAGTTCTCATGAGGCCTGGTTGTTTAAAAGTGTGTGGCACCTCTTCACTCTTTTTCTTACTCCTGCTCCTGACATGTAAGACTCCTGCTCCCACTTTGCTTTCCACTATGAATAAAAGCTCCTTTGAGGCCTCCCCAGAAGCAGATGCTGCCATACTTCCTGTACAGTCTGCAGAACTGTGAATCAGTCAAACCTCTTTTCTTTGTAAATTACCCAGTCTCAGGCATTTCTTTACAGCAATGTGAGAACCAACGAATACAGCAGAGAACAAAGGAATAAGCAGAGCTCACCAGCCATCTAGGGGCAGCTGCTGTGCAGGAGAAAAGGTAGTGGTAGAAAAGGCTCAAGCCATGACCCCAGAGAACCATCACGTGGTGACATAAAGTAAGCAGGGAGTGGCAGCAGGAAAAACGGTTCCACCAAACGTGTCAGTGTGTGAGCCATGATCCTAAAGGACAGAGGTGAGAACTCTATGCCCTGGAAGGCAAATCTAGCTTGTGGCTTTCTTTTGGATAGCCAAGAAACTAGGAATTGTCTGTACATCTTTAAAGGTTTGTGAAGGAAGAGAGAAATGTGGAAGAGAAGAGGAAGTGGAAGAAAAGGACTCAAGATCTTACATGACCTGAAAAGCCTAAAATATTTACCTTTATACAAATCTTTCCCTTTGTAGAAAAATTTTGACAATCCCTGCTCTAGAGAGAGGAAGAAAACTCCAAGGACCTACCAGGTTTCTGAAGGTAAACTACTGAGGAACAAAACCACTAATAAAATTCCTGCAAGAATAATGTATTTTTTGAGTTTATCACATGGAGTTTTTTTTTTTTAACCAAAGGATAATTGAGCCCACAAATAAAGACAAAACATCCACTAAAAACGTATCATGTAGAAACCATTTTGAAAATTATGAAAAGAGTATTTAACTAGCCTAAATGTAGGTAGAACTATATGTCTGATAAAAAATAAAAAGCATATACTTAAAGCACACAACTTGATAAGTTGTTGAAATTCTCAACACAATCAAGATTATATATTCATATACATATACAAATAAATATACATAAGATATATGTAACTACCGAATATAAAATAGACCAATGATATGTATAGATACTTCATCAAAGTTAAGATGCATATATATATATTTATATATATATATCCATTACTAGTCTCAAAATGTCCTCGTGTCCTCTCGTAATCTTCGTTTCTCCTTTTCTTATCCTCCTCTCCAATCTCACCCCATTTCCAGGCAACCAGTGATTATCTTTGTGTTACTATATTTTTTTTCTCAAATTGTATATAATAAAATAAGTTAGTTATTTTGATATCCATTCATTTTTCATGCATGAATAGTTTATGCCTTTATATTGCATTGTACGGATGTACCCAATTTTTTTTATGCATTCACTTGTTTTTGACTGTTATAAATAAAGCTGCTATGAACATTTATGTAGAAATCTTTATATGTACATATGTATTCATTTCTTTTAGGTAAATACCTACGAGTGGAATGACAGGTCACATAGTATATATCCACTTAATTTTTTACACAAATGCCCCATGATTTTCCTGAGTGTTTTTGACATTTTATATTTTCACCAGTAGTGTATGAGAGTTTGCACATTTTTACATGTTTACAACACTTGGCATACTTTGTCTTTTTAAAATTTTAGACATTCTAAGTAGAGTAGTATCTCATTATTCAAAATTTTCATTTATTTAATGACTGAGCATCTTTTTATGTGCTTATTTGATGTCTGTTTATCTTCTGTTATGAAATGTGTATGCACGTAATTCATTGATTTTACATTAGGTGGCTTTTTATTATTGAACTTTGGAAGTTATTTATATATTCTTGATACAAGTCATTTATTGGATAGGTGATTGCGAGTATTTTCTCCCCTAGTGTGGTTTGTATTTTTATTCTTTTATAAAATAATTCTTTTTTAGACTATGGCAGTAAGTGTCACCATGAGAATATTTGAAAATTATGAATAAAATATTACTAGATATCTGCCTATCTATCTATCTCTGTTCTTTGTCTGAAACATCCTGAATGTATTGAAATTATTTGTGGAATGCCTTGATGGGGCTATCACCTTATCATATTTTTATTAACTTCCTGCAGCATGATTTTGTATGAATATCTAAACTTTTTAATAGTTTCCTCATTTAAGTCACTCTTTAGAATGTGACATGATAAAAGAAATACCGTTAATCCCAAGCTGTAGTCTTTGGAGACAGGAAATAGTCACTTGGCTAAGAAAAAGTGTAAAGCAGTAATAGGTTGTGGCAGGGAAATCTATATCAGTGTGCCAATAGCTCTCCAACTAGCTCTCAGGTGGGGTACTAGTATCAAGATGATATCCAACTGATTCAGCATCATTTCATATGTGCACTGCTGCTAGCTGGCAATATGCATTTTGTAAAGTTCCTACATATTAGTTTTGCTTCCTGTGGCAATACTATTTATTTTAATGTGTTGTTGAGGTTGTAATGAAGGAAAACATTTGCCATCCCAAAGCCTACACGTAGGCATAGGGAATGACGTTACTTATGCCTTTTCCCTAAATATTACATTACTGCCTCTCTAAGGTTATGCCATTTTTTAAATGAATTATTCCTCTAAAGGTAGACAGTTAGAATATAGTTGTAAATTTTCCACAGAAAGTAACACCTTCAATATTAATCCAAAACCAATTTAAATTGATTGTTCTAAGTTCAAGGATACTAAAAGAAAAGGAAATTACCCAGGCTCTGTTGGAATTTCCCACACATACATGCTTGTAAAAATGCCTTTGCAATATTGGAGGACACATAAGAAATAAATGTCTTGAAACTATTACAATTTTGTAAACTACAAATTTTTTTCAGAGACCTCTTCTGTATAATTACTTGAATAGCCTTAAACTACTAAAGTTATTAAGGTTTCACCATCATTCAATTTCTGGTTAATTTCCACTCGATGGTGAAAACTAACTAAAGTTAAAAAAAAAAAGCCAGTCTATAATGTAAGATATTGCCTAACGTTAATCCACACAGTGGATAACATAGAATTATGAGATCTAATTATCGAACATGGCAATGAAGATTTACTACGACCTTCATTACCACTACTGCTTTTGAGGTACTATGTTTTACCTACTATGAGAGATTAATTTGAGATGTGACATTTCTCTGTTAGTAACCATAAAAAAACTTAAAATCATTGTATTCGTAATTTGTTTTATTCATTTATTACTACGCAATTGCTGAAAATAATAATTTTGCCTTTCATTTTTGCAAATATATCATAGATTCATAGATGTTTAAGCTAGCCCAGGCCCCACTATTATGCCTACAAATGAAATCATTGCAATTACCCTATCGCATTGAAATTATCTAATTCTATGACTTGCTGCCTCCCAAGAATCTAAGCTTATGCAAGAGCAAAAACTGTTTATCTCCACCACTTAGAATGGTAATTAGATATGAAGGAAATAGCAAAACTTTGCAGAATTGAAGTAAATGTGTTTTGTGTATAGTTTGTCTATTTTACATACTAAATGAGCTGTATTTTATTTTCATAGAAATAACACAGTATATGCCCAAGAAAGCAAACATATTTAGAATTTTAAAAGAGAGACCAGTAATGAGCTTCTAAGAAGTTTAAAAGTAAACTTCTCTGGAGAACTTCTTTAGGATTTTCTTTAATGCATTCTTGGGTACATGTAAATGGATTATTGTATTTCATGGGTTTACATCTAGCATGGCCAATAAACTGCTTAAGGGTGGCAATCTTATTCTTCATTCAATAATCTATATTCCTATACCTACGGTAACTCACTGTCATGCCTTTTCAAAATTGGACTAAAATACTCAAATTAGATTTTCTTATTGATTTTGTTAATGTAAGTAAGTAATTCAACATGGTAATTATTAATTTAATGTATACTTTGTACCCAATACTGTACTCAGCCCTGGAGACACCATGGTGAAAAAGACAGTCTTTCAATTTGGTGAATCTACAAACTAGAGGAAGAAAGACAATCATCAGGTGATTACAGTGTACTATCATAACCACTATGATAGGTGCAAGTTCTGTATCTGTGAGAAAAACTAACCCTGTCTTCCACTGCTTAAGGAAGACTTTCTCAAAGCTTTGATGAGTAACCTAGAACTAAAGGACACTGAGAGTTTTACAGGAAGAGGAAGCAGCGTCTGAAAAAGGCACAGAATTGAGAGGGGTGCGCATGGCATACTAAAAATATAAAATAAAAATATAAAAATATTTTAAAAATATAAAAAACTAAAAATATAGTTGTAGCATAAAGGCCAAGTGTGATAAAAAAGTCAACATTTGTGTGCCATGCTAAGATAGTTATACTTTATTTGAAATTATAAAACTTAATTTTTAAGTTTTAAACAAGAGAAGGACACAATCAAATTCTTATTTGAGAAAATTCATTGGCTGTAGTACAGAAAATAAATGAAGAAACAAGTATCAGTTAATCGGGGCACTGGTTCACATAATTCAGAAAAAAATGGTGAAATGAACTAGGGCAACTGTAATAAGAATAGATAAAAAGACACTATTATAAGAGATATTAATTTTTTTGTTCAGCAAGTGACCCTGGGACAACTGGATATCCACATGCAAAGAATGAAGTTTGCTGAACTTACACCATTGGCAAAATGTAACTCAAAGTGGATAAAGACCTAAATGTAAGAGCTAAAACTGAAGAACTCTTAGAAGAAAACATAGATATAAATATTAGTGACCTTAGATCAGGCAACGATTTATTAGAAATAACACCAAAAACGCAATCAACAACAACAAAAAGATAAACTGGGTATCACCAAAATTAAAAATTTTGTATTTCAAAGGACACTATCAAGAAAATAAAGAGACAACTCATATAAATGAGGAAAATTTGCAAATCATATATCTGATAAGATAGTATCGGGGTTTGAAGGAACTTGGGAGGCTAATCAAGGAAAAATATATGGCCATGAGGCGGCAATAGCACACACAACTATATTGGGCTATGCTGACTAAGAAGTGATGGTTCCTACATAGAAGTGGAAAAAGGCAAGGGAACTTCTGGTCACTAGGAAGGAAAACTCTGGGTTAGAGAGCTCCAAAAAGCAGCAGCAGCTTGATATATTTTATAGGGCCGGGCTTATCTATTGCTAGCAGACGTGAGGCAAGGTTTTATGGGATATGCAAAGCAGGCAGTCTCTAAATGGCTAAAAATCAGCTCGTTTGGGCAGTTTTAAAAATAATTGATGTGCAAAACTTTAAGTCTGGCACCAGTGAGCTTTTCAGTTAACAAGTCTCAGCCTAAGTGAAGAAATAAACATCCTCAGGGCCAATAAAAAGAGGCCATCTTAGGCCGGTTTATGTAGCAGGTACTTGCCTCTGGAATATATAAAGAACTGTTACAACTCAATAATAAAAAGATGATTTTTTTAAATGGGCAAAGGATCTGAGTAAAAATTATTACAAAGTAGATGTACAAATGACAAGTAAGCACAGGAAAATGTGTTCAACATCATTAGTCATTGTGCAAATGCAAATGAAAAACACAATGAGAAAACACTTCACAGTCACTATGATGACTATAATCTAAAAGATAAAAAATAGCAAGTGTTAGAAGGATGCAGAGAAATGAAACACTCATGCATTGCTGGTAGAAATGTAGAACGTTGCAGTTGCTTTGGAAAACCATCTGGCAGTATCTCAAATGGTTTGGCATAGAACTACTGTATGATTTCACAATTCCACTCCTAGGTATATACATAAGAGAAATGAAACGTATCTCCACACAAAAACTTGTACATAAATGCTTTTAGCAACATTATTCATAATAGTCAAAAGGTAGAAGTAAACCAAATGTGTATAAGTCAATGAATGGATAAACAAGATGTGGTATATCTATACAATGATAAATTATTTGACCATAAAACAAGAATGAAGTACTGATATATGCTACAATGTGAATGAATATCGAAAACATTTGAAATGAAAGAAGCTAGTCACAAAGGGCCAATATTGTCTTATGCTATTTATAAGAAATATCCAGAACTGATATATCAATAGAGAAAAAAAAAAAGTTGATTTGTGGTTATCTAAGGGTGTTGTGAAAGGAGGGGTTGGTAGGTGGTATTTCAGTATTATGAGGTTTATTTTGGGGGTAATAAAAGTGTTT
This sequence comes from Nomascus leucogenys, assembly GCF_006542625.1. Classification (NCBI taxonomy): domain Eukaryota; kingdom Metazoa; phylum Chordata; class Mammalia; order Primates; family Hylobatidae; genus Nomascus; species Nomascus leucogenys. The sequence goes on along the minus strand of NC_044387.1, from coordinate 38,023,610 downwards.
AAATTGATCGTGGTGATGGATACACAACTGTGAATATGATAAAAGTGATTATAAACTCTAAGTGGGTAAATTTTATGATATGTTCATTCTATCTTAATAAAGCCATTAAAGTGAAATAAAAGGTGATTCTCTGAAAAAGATGTATGCATGGAAATATGGATAGGTAGATAAAACAGGGTTCAAGATATATTACAGTCAAGTTTCATGGCAGTTGGTAATGCCATTCACTGAAATAAAGAACACAGGAAAAGAAAAGGGATTTTTTTTTCAATAAAATAAATCTGATGGACTAAATTTGAGACAACTTTGAAGCACTAAAATTGAGATGACCAGTAAGCAGTTATTTATGTAGGTCGTGGGAAGAGGAGAAAAATACTGAATACAGATAGTTATTAGAGGATTGTCATCATACAGAAGTCCTGGTGCAGTATGAAATCCCTAAGCATGAATATGTCAATGAAAAGGCCAGTAAAGGAACTGCAAAAAAATTCTAGTAGCATGACCAGGGATGGCCAGGTGGTGTCTTTGCAAAGGCAAGCCTTTAGTAAAGCAATAAGAACAGGAAGTTCTTCCATCCTGTATTGCTTATGATTCTGGGAAAAGTATGGCCCCAGGTGAGAAAACAGGGTATCCATTTGATTAAATAGTCTTAACCTGAAGGATCCTCTTTTATCTCATTTATCTAAAGATTTCATAAATTATTTGCACAAATGATCAGAAGCAAATGTAACTGTAGTTGATAGTTCTTAAGATAATAAAATATTTTTTTCATCAATGCAGTTCTTTTATAGTATTTAAGAGGATTTTCATTGGCATCAACTCCATTTAAGATGATGAAGCCAATGAAACACTCCTTATGAACAGCCTTGCGAGATTTTATGCAGATTCTACACAGCTTCTGAGTTACCTTAGCATTAGATTTGGTTGAAAAATAGAAACTAAGTTTGAAAAAACAGTATGCATTTCTACCCAAGGAAGAAAAATTATTCTCAAAATTTACCTCCAAAATAGTTTTCTTTTTTTTAATGGTTTAGAAATTACTTTTAATTCTAATATAATAATTAAAAGATAAAAATTTGTTAATGGATACACAATATAAAAAGAAGCAAATTGACTATAAAAGCACAAAGTGTGAGTGGGGGAAAGTAAAAGTGTAGAATTTTAATATGTAGTTGAAGTTCAGTTGTTAACATGAAATAGACAATTATAACTACAAGGTATTTTATGCAAACCTTGAGTTACCCACAAAGAGAAAAACCTATAATAGATACACAAATATAAAGGGAACATAAAAAATGAAGAGTTAAGGCACATCACTACAAAAATCATGAAATGACAAAGCAAGACAGCAAAAGTGGAAGAGAGGCACAAACAACTGCAAAACAAATAACAATTATTGCTATATTTGCTATTGGCACCTGGAAAATTGGGTCACTCCCACCCTAATACTGCTCTTTTCCAATGGTCTTAGCAAATAGCACACCAGGAGATTATATCCCGGGCCTGGCTCAGAGGGTCCCACGCCCATGGAGCCTTGCTCATTGCTAGCACAGCAGTCTGAGATCAAAATAGTTTTCTAATTGTGTTAATTGAATGTTAAATGTATTTTTTACACAGTAAGAACTTCTACTTGATAGAATTAAATTTCCTCTATTTTAAGATTAGACCAAATAATATACAAAATCATTGAGAAATAAAATACATTTTTCTGTGTTCATATAGTTAAACCACTAGCTATTATGAACCAATAAACTTTCATGTATACAACCAAAATGAACATAATCATTAAGTGTGCATAGCATATGTATCAGCAATTGCAGCACATATCTATTACAACAATAGGGTATGTTGTGTTTAATGTATCTCTTAATTAAAAATGAAGAGACCCATTGTCTTCTCCTATGTATGATGACCTTAATTTGATACTCTTAGAAGGATAGAAGGATTAAAGAAATGAAAACCATTATCCTGCACAAGCCTGTTAAGCTTCCTTACATATCTGTGAACGTATCAGACTTCTTTTCATGTCAGGATTGTTATGCTTGTGAATCCCTGTTCCTGAGATCTCTTTTTCCCAAATATACACAAGGCTCACTCCCTTTCCTCCTCCATGTATTTGCACAAGTATCACTTTCTCATTGAGGCCTTCTCTGAACACACTATTTAAATTGCAGCTATGCCTCTGACACTTTCTGCCTTCTTTTCCTGTTTCATTATTTTTTTTTGTAATAACTACTAACAATCTTTTAAATGCTATGGATTTTGCTTTTTTTTGTATGCACATTGTCTAGAACCACTAGAATAGAGATGTTTTTTGACTGTTTTGATCAGATACATATCCCTAGTACCTAGAAGTATGCTTGGCACATGTTAAGCACTCAACAAATACATAATTGTTGAAAAGATAAAATGGATTAAAGGTAAAATTTAAAGAAACAATGGCTGAGAATATTGCAGAACTAATGAATGTCACAAATTCTCAGATACAGAAAGCCCAATAAACTTCACATAAAATAAATAAAAAGAAGTTCATACTAGACACATCATAGTGAAACTTCAGAAAGTCAAAGACAAAGGGAAGGTCTTTAAAATTGTCAGATAAAAGGACCAGATTATCTTCAAGCTAGTTACATGAGTCTGAGAGGTAGCTTCTGGACAGTATTGATAGACTCCTGAAGACTGAGGAGAACTTGTGAACCTAGAACTCTATACTGTAAAAATATTTTTCAAGAGAGATCACAAAAGAAATAGCTCTAACCTCAGACCCAGGCAATCAGGATCCTTGCCCTGCACCCAGCATTGTACAAAGCTCCTTTCTGGCCTTGCCCTGGCCTCACCCCTCAAATGGAAACTGATTTTGTAAACAGAACTTAGACATGCAGGCTGGGGTGTCTACACAGTATCCTTACGGTGAGGGAGGAGGCTGGGGATAGGAAGAGAATATGGAGTAAGGTATAAACGAAAATCTTTCATTTTGTCTTATGCTATGATTTCAATAAATGTTATTGATGGAATAAACAAAGACTTTTAGAGAAGTATTATGGGTGGCACATGTACAAATAAAGACCTTTTTCAGATAAACAAAATCTAGCTGTTTACCACCAGCAGATTCTTGCAAAGAAATTCAATCACTATACTTGACTCAGAAGAAAATTAGTCTTACGTAAAAGACATGTGAGGACGGAAGAAAGGAAAAGCATAGAAAAGTGTAAAAATGTGAGTAAATCTAAACAAATACTGACTATATAAAATAATTATAGTATATTGCACAGTAAAAAATATAATTGCATAACATTTATGTAGATGAATGAGTCCACATCTTTATATTTTCTGGGAGCAGAATAAAGGTATTCATTCACCTTAGAATTAGGTAAGTTTAATATTTACTTTGTAATCTTTAGAACATTCTAAAGCAGATTAATATATTCCAAAATAGAAGGAAAAAATAATGGAAAGAGTAAAAAGAATCAATTCAGAGGAGGCAAAAAAAGAAAGAAATAACATGGACGAAATAAAACAAATACAAAACTCAAAATTAGACAGTAAAGAAAAACACAAATATACGAATAATTACATTAAACATAAATGAACTGAATGGGTTAGTGAAAATCAAATATTATCAGATGGGATTCAAAATATCCAACAGTATTATGTTCAGTAGAGATGTGTAAGGATGTAGAAAGATTAAAAGCACAATGATGAAAACAAGAAAAAGCAAATCCTAATCAAAAGAAACTTGGTGCACCTATGTTAATATCTAGAAAAACAAAAAGACTCTTAGAAAACAGTAGTCCTCCACCACTGGCCTGGACACAGCTTGGCTGCTGCTACCAACGAAAGGCTTCAATACTGCTGCTGGAAATTGCCTCGGTGAATGAATTCTCCTCGCATCTTTATGTTGCTAGTGTTCATTTCAACAACAACCCTGCGTTGTTTATGGCTGTACTATTAGTGGCTGCAGTGACTTCTTTTTTGGATACTTGAGTAGGAAAAATGCCGACAACGTTTCCTCTCTTTTTCCTTTTAGTTTATTTATTTGGGGGAAAGTGGGAGGCTTTAATTATCTGGATAATTGCTTCTGGTTTGTAATTTATTACGGGATTGTACAATCTTGCAAAAAACATCACCACAAGGAGTAAGTTGTTCTAAACAACAGAGGCAGAGTCCCAGTGTCTTGACTACCAATTACTTTACGGTTTGGATTTCTCAAGATGTAAAAAAGAGTAATATAAAATATTGCCATGGCAAATATAATATAAATCTTCTATTCCAACTATAGCACCAGATGCTAAGATTCATAGAAATTACTACTTAGAAAGATTTCAACTTTCCTTTTTATACCGTTCTCTGAATGGGATTTCTGATTTATTGTTATATCTACAAGAAGAGTACCTAAAATAACCTTAAATAATTAAAAGTATAAAATTCAATCTCGCAAAGACAAATAGGTTGTCTCACATCTTCCCCCCAGTCACACAGCATTGAGCCATTTGTGATACGAAGTTCTGCCCAACAGTGATCCCTTAGCCTAAACTAATCACTACGAGGCAGCTGGCAATTTGACAGGGAGAGACAAGCTGACAGCTTTTCCTCAAATATCAAGCATGCACTGTGTTTCCAGTGCCAAGCTGGATTTGACATTTAATTAAAAAAAGTATCTTAACATAGGTCTACACAAAAATCAAGGCTGCTGCAACAAAATCAATTTTGTCTTATTTAAAGCTAGAAAAGCTTGATGCCCCAAAGGCAGAATTTTTATAAGTAAAGTATCACTGCTCTACCAGTGGTAATACTGAGGGTATTAAAAATAATGTATTTTGACTAGTTTATGGCATTGGACTTGGCTCAGGACTACATATAATAACTGTTTATTAAACAAGTTGAACTGCTATAAATAAAAGAATCCATTGCTATAATTAGCTTGTGATTTGTACAAAAGTATAATCAGCTTCATACAAAAAATATATTTATGCATACATACATACACGGGTCCATATACATATATGTATGTGTCACTACATATAGACACACATTCACATACACACACATACACATATATGTGCTCATAAAAAGATTTTCAGAAACAATAATAACGCTTTGATCATATTTTGCTGAACACATATACATGCATTCTTATAATAAATTTAGTGACAAGTAGAGTCAATATAGTTTCATCATATTATCAAACTAACCAAATGAAAGGTTAATATGTTTAAATACGTCAACATGAATTAAAAAAACACAAAAATTTTGTTAGAGAAATAATATTTTTCAGTCTCATGCTGTTGGGTATATTTGCCTTATTTGTTTGTGTTTGATTTCTTGCAGGGTGAAGAAAACATAATATTCTTTATTAACCATTTCATTTCAAAATATTTAGGATATAATGAGAAACTATGTCAAATTTAAAGTGTAGCTAAAAATTTCACTTTTTAAACATTGTATAGTTAAAATTTTCACTTTTTAACTATAAAATTAATTTCGCCATCTCTTTATTAAATAGCAAGTATGAAGTAACAAATATCAAGTCTGGCATACAACACATTGTTCACACTTGCTGGATTACTAGTTGTCCAGTTGTCTGCTTTGCACTGTTGGTGCCCGCTTCTAAGGACTCCTCTAGAGTGCAGAGAAGTCAGAAACTGCGTTTCCCAGAATACCCTTTCTTATATAGGATTCCAGGTTAGAGTTTAACAATAAAAGGAACTTGCGCACATTTAGAAGAAGTTACAGTTCCCTCAGGAAGTCATGATAGACACACACTAGTGCTTCAAATATCTCCCTGATGTCCCTGCTTCTCTGTGAACACCAGCACTTGAAGTAATTCCCCAGCCAACATTGGAGTCCTCTTGTTCAGTGCTGCAGGCTAATGTCAGCAGTGACTGGTTCTTGACCCCCTGAACCTACATTACCATCCCTCTACTCACTAATTACCCCATGCCCCACCTCCTTCTCACATTCCCATATCCTCAGCTTCTACATTAATTACTTTATTTTCTCAATTCTTAGAGCAGTTCTGGTTTCCTAACCAAACTGAGACTAATACACCTTTACCCAAAAAGATAATAGATGCTATGTATTAGAAGATTACAGCAGTGCGAGCTCAAGGCAGGATTGGTACAACATTCCAAAAACAATAAACGAACATCTAAAATTGTCTCTCCTTTTAAAGGTTAATGACTTTAGTAAGAGGCGTTGATGGCCTTTGAGGGTAATACTTTATTTTCTATTGCTTATAAAGATCTGAAGTGATACTTCTTTAAGCTGCTACCAATCATGTACTTGCCAGTGTAAATAAAAAACATAAGACAGAACCCTCAGCCATGACCACACCATTAAAATGAGTTTTAAGGCCTTACACATATACCTGAGCTACAATTTTCCCCAAAGCAGAGAAAGAGGACTACCATTCACTTTTCTATTAAGATAGAATTTAAAAGAAGCTTTTATAATGATGTTACAATTTTATAAAACTGGGACTCATTTATTTCACCTCCAGCTATTATTTCGTCCTTTTCTCCTCTACTATAAACAACTTTAAAGGCTGACAAAAAACTTGTTCATTCTGATAATCACTGTCATCCTTCTCAGTCAAAGTTTTTTCATGAGTATATACTCTATGAAATTTTAAATAATAATAATAAAGTGAAAACACAGAAAGCTGGAAAGTGTTCCCTAATGAAAAGACTAGGAAGATTTCAGTCAAATTATGTATTTACATAATTTATCGGATTCATCCACAACAAGATAAAAATAATAACAAAACATATTTCTTCCTTTAAACAGGAAGTCAAAAATGGTCTCTTATTATCTCTCCCTCTCTCTCTCCCTTTCTCTTTCTCTCTCTCTCTCTCTCTCTCTCACATACACACACACACACACACACACACACACAAACACACTTATAAAACCATTTAAGGTTTAAATGTTACTAACTGGCATCATATGTTTTGCAACTTTTAATTTTCAAAACAATCTTATGATATTGGTGGGAGGAATAAATGCAGGCTTCTGAAATTTCAATTTCTTTATGAAGCCTTGATTTCCATCTCTAACAGAATTTCACTCTCCCTTCACTGAGCCCCCTGTGTTCTATGTGGATTTTGACCACAGCGACATAATCACTTAATATTTGTTTTCTGTTTCCTCTATTACACTGTAAACTTCTTGAAGAAAAAGGTACTTCTAGCTCTAAATGGATGCTTGTTGAACGAATACATAAATGAGAAACTAGTTTTTCTCTGTGAAGTTGGAAGCAATAGCATCAATTTAGAGTTATGAAAAAAAAAGATGAATAGACATCAAAGAAGGACAAGTAGGCTTAGAATAGAACACTTCGCATTCATAGTGCAAGCCAAGGAAAGCCCACAAAGAAGATGAATTCAGACAATGGTGACAAATAATATTTTTGCTTCCTACTTCTGTTCAAAAGTTAACAGTATGCCTCCTCCTTCCACCTCTCTCTACATTCCCCACTATCTACTGATTCCATTAAAATGAAGGCCACTTTTTATTTTATATCTGTTAGAGAAGAGATTTTCTCTAAAGGAATAGAATTAGAAGGGTAAAATATTGGAAAAAAATAATAAAGAGTAATCTAATAAAGAATGAACTCTAATAAAGAGTTCATAGAAGTCCACTTCATTTGTGGCAGCATGATTGAATGAGCGCACCTCTGGTTAAGGAGTGAGGGTCAGAAACTTTCAAGGTTCTGTTAGAGGGATGTTGGATATTATGCTTTGGAGCTGGCACAATGAAGGGTAGCATTAGACTGGGAGAAGGCCTTCTCCCTGCCTCTAGCGAGATCGGAATCATTCCAATGTCCCAAAGATGAGAATTTCTCAGATTATCTAAAAACAACTTACTTACTAGGGGTGTCAGCATCTCAGGATGGAACAATGGTGAGACTTCTTACAAGCTGCTCACAGCCATGGGCAAATGGTAGCAGGAGCAAGACAGCAGAATCAGGGACAATTTGGCATGGAGAAAGAAGCTTATAAATTCCCATGTGGTTACTTGCAAAGTGTCATTGTCAGACTCCCAAAAATCATGACTTGAGAGGGTGAGAAAGAGAGCAATGTTCATACTAGTACATAGGTCAGGGCTATAAAATCAAGATTCATTTGACTGACAAGTAAAAGGATTGCCAAATAATTTTGAGGGCCCAGCTGAAATTGGAAAGCATAAATCTGCTCCACATGGCAGAGTAAGGATGAAATCCATTAGAAGGTTATATCAGTGATCCAGGTAAAAATGGATGAATTTTGAATTAATATGATGTCAGTTGGAAATTAGATAAGAAAATGAATGCAAGAGGTATTCAGAGTGTAGAATCTATAACAATTTATGGCAAATTGAACATAGAATTCATTGAGAGCAAGAAGGTCAGCTGTGGCTCTCACTTGTAAGGCTTGGGTAATCAGTGGTGGTTTAACTCACAGAGTCAGGGAGAAAACGAGGAAGAGAAAATTTTATTAAAAAGATAATTTGAGGGTCAGTGGCATTTACAAGGTGTTTGAAACTCTTGTAGTGCTTATGAAACCACCAAGAAAGAGTACATATAATGACGAGGGCAGCAGAACACAGGCAAATCACAGGAAAACAAAACATAAGGGATATGTGTATAAAGAAGAGAGAGCATATGAAAGTAAAACGAAAATCAAGAGACTGTGATAATAAAAAAGCAAAGGAAGAGAAATTTTCAAGAAGGGAGTGTTCCACTGGTTTAAATTTTGCTGAAACTTCAATGTAGTACAAGGTATGCGTGCACTTAATTAACTTTACAAGGCAGCTCAGCAAAACCGATATGATTGTGACACAAAGGCAAGAGGTAGATAGAGGGCTAAGTGATTAATTTTGACTAGGAACACTTTCTCTGTACACTCCCCAGAGAAATCGCACCAATATAGCAATAACTAAACGAGTGAATTCCAAATGTTTTGATCACAAATACATCTCAGTAAAAATAAAATTAAACATAATTATTACACGTTTATTTTAGAACATCATGAATATAATCATTGATAGAAAAAGTACTTTGAAATAAATAGAGCCCATAGAAAATCAAGTGTAGAAGAATATAAAATTGTGGACCCAGAGAGTGAAATCTGAGGAAGAGTGTTTTGATTGAAAGTGAACACAATGTTACTATGTCATCCGTTACAACGTTCTTTGCCATAGTTAATTCAAGGTTTAAGAAAGATTCAAAGAGAGAAACAGAGTGTTACTATTGAAGAAATATATATTTAAAAATTCAGCTATCAAGAATGTATCCATAATAATTTCCTAATACAGATTCAGAGGCAAGCTATTATAGTTATTATGATAGCCCATCTCTCCAGATGTTTGTTGAAAATTCCCATTTTGTTGAAAGTTTTATTTTTCCAAGCTTAGGAAATATGTCCAATTTCAAACATTATCACCAGGGACATCTAAAATTAGTTATGGGGGTTCCTGGTATACTTGTATCATTTTAAAATGCTTGAAAATAACTGAATACTTAAGAATAGCTACATATAACCCACTATTTTGGTTTGGAAATAAAGTATTATGAGCAATGCATTTTAATGGGGAAACAATGAGAAAAGGTCTTTTGTGATAAAAATGAATTATTTACTGATTCATTTCTAATGACTTCACAGTGATGAACAAGAAGGAATAACTTGGTGAGGAAGAAATGGCAACTGAGAGAGAAAGTAATTTTGTCATCATAGAATTTTGATAGCCATGAAATTGAAGACTGGGCATAATGATTAATTTATTCTCTACTTTAGGAAGACAGACTTCTAAAAATTCGGGTAGAAAGAATGCACTAATTCATCTCAGAGTGGACAATTATTCAAGCAATCGAATGCTCTCAGAGAAAGTATTTCTGGCTATGTAGTTATTTGTGAGGAAGAAAAATAAGATTTATCTTAAAAATTTATTACATTTGCCACTGATCTTCCTGCAAATTAAATTCTGGAAGAATATTTACATTGATATGAAAACAAGAACATATAATAAGATGTAAATAAAACAAAAACCAATATGAAAAGTAGTGAGTATCACAGAATTGTAAGAACAGTATTAGCTGAGGCTTATAACAATTTTTGAAAATTCAAAGTTTGTTTTTGTTAAATACATGAGAACAAAGTTAACAGCAAATGGATAGGTTCAATGCCTGGAGTTGATGGTGTGAAGTTAATGGATAACATTGCAAAAATGCATGACACCATATTGTTTCTGTGTTTTCCATAAATAGAAAAAGGGAAAATTTGTAAGGGTAAATGGAAAACTAAGACTAGAAAAATGATGATTAAAATGCTTCTCACTGTTCTATATGAGGTCAAGTCTCCTGGCTGGGAAAAATGTCATTTGAGGAGACTATAAGTAATTGTAGATGGGATTGTTTGAATATGATGATAAATCTTTAATTACGAGGAAATGAAAATACATCAAAACAATAAAAATTAGAAAATTCGGTTACTTTTTTTTTCTGAAAGGGGAAAAGAATCCTGATGGGATGTGTAAGATTAATATTTTGAAGAAGAAGAGCTGGCAACTAGAAACCAAATGGACTTATGAGGAAAACATTAATATTTTCTATTCAACATTCTCAATATTGTCAAGTTGAGAAACTGTACTAATCATCTGGAGAGAGAGATTAAAAGCAAGATTTAAGTTTGTTAAAAAACGTAGCTGAGGTATTGAGGAAGAAGTTAAATAATGGAATCAGTGTCTAAAAATATACCAGTGGAAAGAAAATAAAAAGAACAAGTTTATTATGAAAATATTGTGTGGCACTTAACTCTCACAACAACTCTGTGAAGTAGATAGTATACATACTTAAAGTTAGTATAATCGAGTCTTAGAGGAAATTATTAACCTGCACTGGGTCATTCAGCTGGTAGTGGAAAAACTAAAATACAAATCTACATCTTGCTGACTTCAAAGCCTGGGTTAGATTGCTCTGCCTCAAGTACAGTTCAGAAAAATAAAATGTTCAAAAACCTGGCTAAATGGGATGAATGAAAAGACATGTACTTTATGACACACATTTAAAGTATCCAATTGAATAAAAAGAAGAAAGATATTGTTTAAGACCAGCACATTTTATGTGAAAATAAATTATTATCCATTTATTTATCTGCTTATTGAACAAATACCTATTGAGTACCTACTGTCTAATCAAGTTTTAACTCTTCAGGATCAAATGGTGAACAAAATATACAATATATCCTGACATTTGATATCTGCTACTAGAAAGGAGACAGAGTTAACAAACATTATAATTACTAAATTATATGGGATGTTACATGGTGAATTTTCTGTTAAGTAAAAAAAATAATAGGCTGGGCGCAGCGGCTCACGCCTGTAATCCCAGTACTCTGGGAGGCCGAGGCGGGCGGATCACAAGGTCAGGAGATCAAGAGCATCCTGGCTAACATGGTGAAACCCCATCTCTACTAAAAATACAAAAAATTAGCTGGGCATGGTGGCGGGAGCCTGTATTCCCAGCTACTCGGGAGGTTGAGGCAGGAGAACGGCATGAACCCAGGAGGCGGAGCTTGCAGTGAGCCGAGATGGTGCCACTGCACTCCACCCTGGGTGACAGAGTGAGACTCCGTCTCAAAAATAATAAATAATAATAATAATAATGAGGCAGGGAAAAGAGGATGATTGAAAGAAGAGTTTTTCAATTCCAGATAGAGCATTATATAGGCCTGGAGAAGATGACTTTCCAGTAAAGGCATGAAAGAGTTGAGAAAAGGTGGAGAACAGATATATGTGAAATAAAACTTCAAAAAGAGAGAATAGCTCCTGCAAAAATCCCTCAGGCAGCAGCATCTGTAAAATGTTTCAAGAGTGTTGGGAAGTGAATGTGGTGGAAATTGGATTGGGTGAGGAGGAAAGAAGTGGGAAGTAATGGCAGATAAGAAGGGGAGCATTAGGTTACATTGCATAGGTGATTGGAAATAGTGTCAGTCATGTGCCAGGCAAATTAATACCAATAGAATTCCATGAGCTAGGCATTGACAGCTGGGATAGACTTCCTTTTAATAGGATCATGGGTGATGTATTCTCACTTAAGGCAATGGAAAACTTTATACCCAAGATAACAAGGCAAGAAAAAAAAAAAAAAAAAAAACATGAGGGGAGCTGAGGTCAAAAGGACATGAAGGGTATAGAACAGAGCACTTATAGGGAAAATAGAAAGGGTACATAGAAAGTGTTGAATAGTTAGTTACCTGTTGAATTAATAACTAAATGATTAAATGTACTTCTATAATATTTTCTTATGCGCTGTTATTAAATCATATCAGAAGTTCCAAATAAATTATTGTGGAGGGAGTAATGGATTAACCTTACCCAAAGAGAGTCCTGGATTTTGGCCTTTGCTTCTGGGAGGTTGTCTCTTCTGGGAGGTGATTCTTAAAACGTCTTCCCTCGGAGTCTTTGTTTACTGGGAGCCTTGGACTACTATAACAATATGATATATGATGGGGACTTTGGACCCACCAGATAGTCTAGGCTAACATTATGATTTATTATGGGGTCTTTAGGCCACCAAAGCTATACCTTTGATCAGGTCAACCCCCCAAAGGTAGGGGATACTAAGGCCAGCCACCTGGGCAATCATATCTACGTGAGCAAGACCCATTAAAACTCTGTCACACATTATTGCTGGGAGAAGTTAGCACTGTTTACAACTCCACTGGGAGAAAACAACTCATGTTTGGAACTCTTCCCTATGCATTTATTTCTCTGCTAATTTTAATCTGAGTATTTTACTGTCATAAACCATAACCACAAGTAAAGCAGCTTTCAGTGAGTTCTGCAAATCTTTCTAATGATTTATCCAACTTGCAAATGGTCTTGGGGATCCCCCAAACTTGCAATTGGTTTCAGGAGTGAAGGTGATCTTGATGCCTCCTGAGCCGCTCAAGTATCAAGGAAAAAATGGCCAGTAATCTTGGGCCAGAAAGTCAGGGGAAAATGTGAGAGTAACATTAGGAGTAATATAAGGACACAAAGAAAAGTTTAGCATAATTTATAAGAAAGTGTAATAGTGTTTGGATCTTCCCTTAATGAGGAGAGGGAGGTATGTTTAGTGAGTTGGTCATTCAGCTAAAAGGCTAGGCAACCAAATAAGAAGCACATCCTGCCCCAGAGACTTTTCCCCTAGCAAGGTAGTTTGGTTTGGGATCCTCTTGATTAACAGTGATAGAACTCCTTAGATGTTCTCAGTAGAAAGATAATTAATAATGGCTTGTATAACTTTGAATTAAAAAAAATATATTGTGGTTTATCAGGTGGGTCTGGGGTGGAAGGGAGCCAGATGGTGTCTACCACTGTGATATCCAAACTTTAGCTATTCCCTCACAGTTGCCCAAAACAATGCCCAAAGATGGCTAGCACATGCCCTTTTCTGCTTCATGGTATTCCAGTGAGTATGCTGCAGATTATTTTGAGTGGATTGTCACTTCCTTGAGATACAAAATCACAATTGCCATATCTGAATCTTGATAATTGTAATGTAAAAACAGTTCCTGGATTGCTTCCCCTAGAAGATAGAGATGCCTTAATTTTATAGTTACAAGGTGAGGCACCCACACATCATTCAGAAAGCAAAAAATAATCTTATTTATTATGCAAAGATTTAAAGAGTGAGTCTGTGAAAGGACAGGATTTAATAAAGTCTCTTCAGAGAAACATTCCAGCTAAACAAAGATGAATTTTCTTAAAGAGTTCTGCATTGGTTAAGTGTGTTATTTAATTTTTTTTCATTATTAAAGCTCTTTAAGTACAAGCTAAAAGTCTTTTTTGTATGTAAATTACAGAAAGAATTCGAACTGGGTTAATTTGGTTGGCTTAACTGCTAAATTAAATAAACCCAAAAATATACGAAGAAGAAAACACAGAATAAGTTTAATTCTCCTTCCCATAGTAATTTAAAGTAGGTATTCCTGAAGAACCAGCTGCTTTTAGCTAATCCTGATTCAGAAAACAGTGTTCATACAGCTTCAGTCTCTGCTGTTCCCTAAAACTTGCAATTCTCTGCATTAAGAATAGATAGAGAATGAGGGAACTTGGAGGAGATACATCTGTTTCTTAAAAGTATTGGTTCTGGCCAAGCATTATGGTGTGCACATGTAATCCCAGCTATTTGGGAGGCTGAGGCAGGAGAATCCATTGAACCCCAGAGTTCAAGACCAGTCTGGGCAACACAGCAAGACCCCTGTCTCAAACAAACAAACAAACAAAAATCTTGGTCCTTCAAGAGCAGACATTACTTCCACTCAAATTCCATAATTTAAATGAAGCTAGTTGCTAGTTGTCACTCAGAAAAAAAGAAAAAGCAATTGTTTTCTTGAGTATCTAGCAACCTCTTATGATTAGCCATTAATATTTAACTCCCTAAATTGTTATAGATATTACCTTCTACTCTCTAAGCCTATTCCATATTTAACCACATGATTGTGAAAACATTGAAGGTAGTGGATATCAATGGGTAATACATACAAATCCACTCAGAACTAATCATGTAAAACTAACACAGTTTCTTTCTTTGGGGTTCTCTAAATTAGAAATCTTATTTGTCAGAGAACTTGAAAAAACATTTCGGGATATTCTGCTGTTCAAGAAAGATAGTTGAGAAGTACATTGCAGTAGATTTAGATAAATTCACAGCTACTCTAACAACGTGACCCAGAATTGGGGTAAATATATCAGTATCTGTCTAGAGAGGATGTCTGTAATGGTGTTCTTAAGGACTTAAACTTGGCCCTCTACTCATGGAAAGATTTAAAATGCCTAAAGATGTAGAAGTTTTTTTATTTATCAAACTGTGACTGCCACCAAGTGGAGTAAAGTTTAATAAGTTAATAGAATCAAAATCGGTAAGGACATGGATATTCAACGACCAAGGTCTCTAATAGGTAGTAAGTATGGTAGAACTGCATATGGATGAAGAAAAAGTTTCTGTTTGGGTTCGAATACATTAAGTACACAGCAACTACTGATAAATTGAAAAAGAGCTGTGAGTTCCAGTTGATTATAAATTCAATGGCGCCATCAATTTACTGTAAAAAATATCTAAAGCAAATTTAGGATACATGAGTAGAAAAAAGTATTTTCTCAGGAAAATAGAGTTCTTCTGAATGCTGTGCTCTGATCAGCATATCTGGAAAACTTTAATTTCTAGGCAACACATTCCAAGAAGGATATTAGCAAATGTAAGGTGTCCTGAATTAGTGACCAGAATTACAAAAATTTACACACTACCTTGTGAATAATAATTGAATGAATTAAAATTCTTTAGAGACAAAAAGGAAATACTTAAGGAAATAATTAGCAAAAGATTTTTCTTGTGGTAGCAAAATTAGCTCTATCTAATCTTCTAATCCCACTGAGTGAACATCGTTTTGTGTGAATGTATTATTGTTATACTATTATTTTTGGATAATTGCTATATTGTTCATATTAATGTTCCTTGTTATATTTTTATAATAATAGCTGACCTAGATTATTATACAGGCAAGATGATAGGGCTTCGCCTGGACTGTATCAGCTATTTCTAACACATTCTCAGCAGGTAGGAATTATTATCCCCATGTCACACATGCCATTACTGGAGACACAGGTTATCTAATGCACACATGCTCACACTACTAATAAGTGATAGAACCTGGATTGTAGTCAAGAAATGTTCACCACAGAGTCCTGATCTAATTACTACAACATTGCCATCCTGAGAAGTGGAGAATGTCCTGGAAAGCATATACAAATCTCAAATTATTTGCCCCACAAGAGAACTATATGTCTAAACTGGAAATAAGAAGAAATAGATATATAGGCCAGGCACTGTGGCTCACACCTGTAATCCCAGCACTTTTGGAGGCTGAGGTGGGCGGATTACGACGTCAGGAGATCGAGATCATCCTGGCTAACACGGTGAAACCCCGTCTCTACTAAAAAAATACAAACAAATTAGCCGGGCGTGGTGGCGGGCACCTGGAGTCCCAGCTACTCGAGAGGCTGAGGTAGGAGAATGTTAAGAACCTGGGAGGTGGAGCTTGCAGTGAGCTGAGATCACGCCACTGCACTCCAGCCTGGGTGACAGAGGGAGACTGTCTCAAAAAAAAAAAAAAAAAGAAAAGAAAAAAAAAAGAAGCTAGATATCCAAATGACAGGTGGATAATTTAGAAATTCAGCACTAAGTGAAATTTTTAAATAAATGATTACCAATGTATTTTCAACTTTCAAGGTTTTATGATTTTATTATGTATATGTATGTATGATTTTATTATGTATATTATTTTGCCTTGTCTTTTTCCAGTTACCTGGGCAGCTTGTCTCGAAAAGGAGTACTATTGCTTTGTAAGCATTAGCACAAAGGAATTTCGTTGTGTGACTGGGTATTTTGGTGTTTGCCATATTTTTGTTCCTGCTGTTTATTTTGAATAAAATGCCTGCCCATATTCTCCTACTCTCGTATTTCAACCATCCTTTTAAGGACTTTCTAGGTTGTCAACTTCTCTGTAGAATTTTTCTAGATTTCCTAGTGGTGATGGTTAATTTCATGTGTGAATTGGAGTAGTCTATGATCATTAGTTGTTTGGTCAAATGCTAGTCTAAATGTTAGTGCATTTTTTAGATGTCATTAATATTTAGAATCAGTTGAATTTAAGAAAAGCAGATTAGCTTCTATAGTGTGAATGTGCCTCATCCAATCACTTGAAAGCCATTAGGGAAAAAACGAAAGGTTCTCAGAGAAGAATAATGCTGCCTCCCAACTGCAAAATAGAAATTCTGCCTGAATTTTTAGCCTTCAGACTCAAGACTACACATCAACTCCTACCTGTTTCTCCAGACTGCCAGCTTGCCCTACAGATTTTTCACTTGCTGATCCCACTAATTATAGGACATGCTTTAAAAACCACCTTCATATGATTCACTTGTATTTTGAACCTTCTCTAAATCACACTCAATGTTAAACTTTTTTTCAAATTCCTCCCAAAAGGCCTTGCAAGCATTTTTTTCAAAACAGTGAAAGTGGCAGAGGTTCTAATTAAATCCATGGTTGAGATCTAATTCAACCTGACTCTAGACAAAATCTAATGGTGCACACTCAAACTTCGAAATGGAAAGAAGAATTTTGGAAAAAAGTATAAAGAGGAAGTAAAGGAGATCCTTATGGAAAACGTTTATATTTACTGACACTGACTATACAAAATATATAGTAAGTTAGTGGGCATAAAAAGCATCTCTCTCTCCCATTAATTTGAAATACAGTCAAGAAATAAGTCATGGAATTAGAAAGAAAACTGCTCCCATAATTATATGATGAGTGAAAAAGTAGTGTGCAAACAAGAAGTGCTGTAGAAAATCAAAGGGCTTATGTAGTTTATTGGTGATCAAGAATAGTTTCCTGTAGGAAAAATGGCACAAGCTAAGCCTCAGGGATGGCAATGTGTAAAAAATGGTCAGGGAAAGTAAGGACCTTAATTTGCATATAGGATTACTACAGGCAATTGATGAAGACTGGAGGAAATACAGGTTGCTCAAGATTGAAAAGATTTAAATAAAAATTTGCACTTCATCTCTCATAAAATGAGACATTTAAGGTTTTAAAGCAGAAAAATAACATATAAAATTGGCATTGTAAGTAAAATAACCTAGGGATGGTATTCAATATGGACTGAAAATAAGAGGGAAATAGGGAATCGATGGAAATCATTACTATAACTAGTATAGGCTTCATGAGAAAAAATTCTGTATGTTGTAAACCTTATGCTTCATAATGAATACCTTCAGAGACAGCAAAGAAAAAATATTTACAGATAAACGGCTTTTCAGTGTTATCTGTTATGCATCTACATAATAAAATACTATAGCTCACATCACTATTTTCTTTCCCTTCTTTGTTATAGTTTCTTACCAATAAGGATTTTTGAAAATAAACTTTTATACTGATTACAATAGAATAGCTTTCTTGCTAAATGCCGTGGACACAAAGATTTTAAAAACCCACTGCCAGTACATTTTAAAGTTCAGACAGGAGTCTCATACAAAAGTATTATTTGAAGAAGAGCAAAATAAAACAAGGCATATTAAAGCAAAACCACTTGAATCTACTTAGAGAAGTTCAGAAAAGTTTTTCAGAAAAGTTGACTTGTGAGTTGAGTCTTAAAGAAGAGGCATCACAATGGGAAATAGACTCTGCATAAAAAAAGAATGTATTTATATAAAGGCAAATAAAGCTTTCCTTGTAGGTAAAATATAGTTGGTCTAAAAGAATTGAAAAATTTTGAATATGAGTGTAGCTAAAGAAACTAATTTAAAGTAATATAGGTATTTCTTTGTTTTTTTTCCTGTTACTTAAAAATATTTTGATGATATATGGTGATTAGAAATTAACAGGCATACTGGTAGAAGGGTTTATGTATACAAGGAGGGAAGATGCAGTTTGAAAAGGAGGAAGAAATTGTTCACTAAGATAAGTTTGCAGAGGCAAATAGAATGCAGACATTTTTCAAAGAATCATTTCTTAGGACATATTCTTATTTTATGATCTAAAATTACAAGAAATATTTTAAATATATTTTTAGTATTTATTTTTATTTCAATAGTTTTCGGGGTACAGGTGGTTTTTGCCAACATGGATAAGTTTTTTAATGGTGATTTCTTAGATTTTGGTGCACCTGCCACCCAAGCAGTGTATACTATATTCAAAATGTAGTCTTTAATCCCCTCACCCCCTCCCATCCTTCCCCCTCCCATCCCCAAAATCCATTATATCATTTTTATGACTTTGAATCATCATAGCTTACCTCTATATCATTTTTATGACTTTGAATCATGATAGCTTGCCTCCCATTTTTAAGTGAGAACATACAATATTTGGATTTCGATTCCCGAGTTACTTCACTTAGAATAACGACCTCCAGTTCCATCCAAGTTGCTACAAAAGACAAGGAATATAAATATTTTGTTCATCTTAATGTAAATGAATTATTCTTGATAAAGTGATCATATGTAGATTTTGTTTTAAAAAGCAGCTGTGCCTAGCCTGGTGGCTCACACCTGTAATCCCAGCACTTTGGGAGGCCAAGGTAGGCGAATCAGTTGAGGTTAGGAGTTTGAGACCAGCCTGGCCAACATGGTAAAACGCTGTCATTACTAAAAATACAAAAATTAGCCAGGTGCAGTGGTGGGAGTCTATAATCCCAGCTACTTGGGAGGTTAAGACATGAGAATCACTTAAACCTGGGAGGTGGAGGTTGCAGTAAGCCGAGAACGCACCACTGCACTCCAGCCTGGGTGACGGACCAAGACACTGTCTCAAAAAAATAAAAACAAAAGAAATAAATAAAAATAAAAATAAAAAAGCAGCTTGACCAACAGACAGCTATCCTATTTAAGGATATTCATATTCTCTTTTATTTAAGCTCTTAACGTTATATGTACCAGCTTACTTCACACTGCTTTTTTTTTTAAATTTATTTTTCTTTTTAAAACTTTTAAATTATTTTACTTTATTTTAATTGTGGTAAAACACATGAGATCACCCTCTTAATCATTTTTAAGTTGCACAATACAGTATTGTTAATGATAGACACAATGATGGACAGCAGATCTCTAGAACTTATTCATCTTGCATAACTGAATCTTTAGAGCCAGTATTATTTTCTAATGTCCTCTTTTACTCATATTTTTCTGCCTTAATATTTTATGCCCATTTATACATAATTTTAATCTGTAATTTATGTATACTGTATATTGATATATAAATTTTGTTATATATAGCATTTTATGCTTATTAAGGCATTGCTACATATGACAGGAAAGCCAGTGTAAATATTTTTGCTCCTTATATCATTAAATTATTTCACACGAGAGCTGTTGATTTTTGGAATAAAATATTAACATATTTTCATAACTATTGTGTATATATTTTACATGTATGAATCTGTGAATGTGTGTGTGCTTACTGACACCCAAATCTATAACACATAGATGTGTGCGTATGTGTTTGTGTACATATATATGTAAATGATGGCATGGCATAAATATATGCCATCATTTTGTAAATATAAGATTGCTATTTTTGGCTAGTATATTTTCACATTTTGTTTTATCTTTAGATTTTGAAAAGGCTTAAGAGATGCTCATGTGGCTATTTTAGAAAAATAATTGGATTATATAGCAAACTAAAATAGTCTGTTGACATTGAGACGAGGATAAGTGAAAGTTGTGTACATTATTGCAATTTGTTGTCAACAAGAAATCACTGTGTGCTTACTTCATGAAAGGAACTGCTTGAAAGACTCAAGAAATAATCACATTCATCAGTGGTTTTCTTTATTCATGTGGTGAGCATAAGCATTAAGGAAGGGAACATAATTTGCAAAGAGAGCTTTTACAAACTTTCAGTACGTAATTATTGAACACCTACTTTGTAAGAGGCCCTATGAAGACATTACAGGAGCATATACGCATCTTGATGATTATTGATATTTCCCAGCACAGTGTGAGTGTCAAGTTCTATTCCAGCACAGTGTTGGTGTTAGGTTCTATTCTAATATGTTTTTTTGACAGGTGAAAAATGTTTATCGCACAAGTAAGTTTTCAGTGTAATATATTTTACACAAATATGTGTGAGTAATCTGAGTACTGGCAACTCATCTAGATTTACTTTGTTCACAGAGACCGTGACTGCTGAGTATCTACAAAAAGAGCTCCAGAGGAAGTAACAAAATTAACTGTGAGAATAAAAAATGTATAGAAGTTTTCAAACCAGAATAGGTCAGTGGTCCATCTAATTGGGTATGCAGTTTCTGAGTATTTCAATAAAAATCTAAGATTAGATCATTTAGAGATAGTCATCAATATGGCATTAAAAAGTCACTTAATTTTCAATCGTCTACTGCACAGCAAAATCATTTTTTACTCCACCTAATGATGTACTTAGAGTCAAGCTAAAAAGTTATTACCTATCTAAATATTTAATATAAAAATAATTTTATTTAAAATAACAACTATTCCTATCACACAACTTCAGAAAAATAAATCGTGAACTCCTAATCACTTCTGTTTACTACATATACACAAGTTTTTTTTATGGACTTCTAAATTGTGAGAAACAGGGAAGGTTGCTTAATATGAACATGAAAATATTTGCTAAAGTAATAAAACACCTTTTTGAGACTCTCAACCTAAGTTTTATAACCTAGTTGTTGAATAGAAATTCTTGAAACATCATTATTTTTCTTTTGTAGAATACACATTATATTTATATATGCTGTAAACTTCACAGGTCTGTAATCCACAAGAAAATTAAAGCTGATACATATAAAAGCACTGTTATACTACACAATTATATTTAAATATAGGAATCACACTCTACAGAGTGACAAACTATCTTTTTATTTTAATACAATTAGTTATGTAAATAAGCCAGCTAAAGGTGAATTTTTAAAGCATGATTTTAAAAGTGAATGTGTGTTTTTTTAATCATAGAAGTAACAATTTTCTAAAGTAATGGACATTTGCAAAATTATAAAATAATATTCAGAAGTTTTGGTTAGGGTCTACTGTTGGTAAATCTATTAGCTTCATCAACACTTAGTAAGATATTACCTAAACAAATAAATATAAGGTAAATAAAATTTCAGTAAAAATGAAAAGAGTAGGAACATAAGAAACCCATTTTTATGCCACCCACTGAAAAGCAAGGTATTAAAGCAACATGAAAAAAAGATCCAGTCATTTGAGTTCTCACAATTAATTTTATCATATCCTTCCTAAAATTGAAAAATAAATGAGAGGTACAAAAAACTTACACATTTAGGGGATATTCCAAATATATGCAAACCCCTGCACTCAGAACATTCACTAAGTTGACAGACCCTTACATTTTCATGGGGTTTATCTCCTATGCTCCAGCAATGTGTCTTTCTAAGTCTGCTACTTCCTACCCCCAGATTCTGACATCTTGATGTCTTCACTGCCATAAACCGGTGGTAAAATCCTATGAGATGGAGAGATAATCCATATCCCAGAAGACCAAAATAGGGCATCAAGACTAACAGTCAAAGAAAGATGCTGAATTTGTACTTCTGCCCTTAGTTTTCTAATTCTTTCTGTATATTGGTATAAAAAATTTAAATATTATTGCCACATGCCAGGTGACAGAGGTTATATTGATTTACTTCAATACAAAGAACACATATGAGATAGTAGCAAGCAATGAAGCATCACCTGATTAAACCTAAAATAAATTGTTGCCATTTTTCATGTTCCATCCCAAGAAAACAGACAAGTAAAATATGAACACAGTAGAAATCACCAACATTGCATCTTCCAAGTTTTGGACAGTGACGTTAATTTCTGCTTTTCCCAAAGGATGTGTTATTGAATACAGTTTAAATTTTGTCAGAGTATTAATTCAGGAAATTACATTCTTTCTCATATAACCCTAGTCCCAGGCATGTGAAAGCCAAAAGAAAAAAAAAATGAGTATACCAATTTCTGAAAAATAACACCATGCCCATGAGCTTGGAAAATTAAAAAATTAATGGATTCATATAAATGTCATATTAATTTTTAAATCATTTTAGGCAGAACTTTATTTATCACCTAAACCCCAAAACTAATTCATACTATTGATCCTCATTGGTCCCCTAAATTACCAAGAACTGTTGTTAACTAAAGCCAGTGTCTATATTATTCTCCCAAAAAGTTCTACATATTTTCCTTTCCCAAGTAAGTACTCATTTTCTGAAGAAGACTCTGGTGCTTACAGTAACAATCAAGAAAAAGAGTTATGGAGTGTGCTTGTGAGATTATTTCAGGGCCTTCCTGAAATATTTCAAGTCCTTCCCAGTAGACTTGGGATTCATAACCTGATTGAAGTTGAGGATTAAGTGAGAAGCAGAGACTTTCCATCACTGTGACTCCTATCAGGCTAGATTCACAAGATTTAGAGGTATGCTGTTATACAGAACAAAAAGACCTTAGAAGATCCAACAATTTATGCTCCAGGAACTCCAATTTTGGTTGGCCATTTTAATTACTGCTTTTGCTCTGCTGCATTGAAAGGCAATTATTTCTGCTTTTCTTTTACCAATTAAATATGATTACCTTTGTGAATAGGAAGACCCTGTCTCTATTAAAAGAAAAATTAAATACTATTGCCTGGATTTTTCTTCACCAATATTTTAATATCTATATTAAATTTAGGGAACTTATTTCAACAGTGACATACCCAAACTTTATTGATACCTCCCTTTTTTGTTATCTTTTTTCAAGGGTGCAATTGCTTCCTTTCTCATGTGTTCTCACTGCCTTGGTGAAGGAAGTCTTCTTTGAGAACTGTCCTAGTAGATGTATTTAGGAAATGGTTATGCAAGTAGATCTTGATGGATCTACTGTACCAACTTTATCTATCTAATTTATTGAATCCTTTAATATCCTTTCTATCTAAGAATGATGTGTTTTTTCAACTCATTCTCAGTAAGCCATCATTGAGCCCAAGATTCTATTTAGTAACCACACAAATGATATTACTAGATGTTCAACTTCTCACATTGAACCCAGAATCATTGGTAAATCTATTTCATTAAAAGTAAGTCCCACCTAAATTATGTTCTCCCTTCCTCATCTAGCACCACAAGACTTAATTGCCATACATATTTCCCAGGATCAGGATCCCTAATACACATTAATCAAATCTTGAAATTCTATTGGCATGTAATCCTTCGTCTCCTGGGTTTAATTTTTTATTAACCCCATGGGGCATGCAACAATCTGCATCTAGTAATAGATCAAGAAATAATGACTGTAGGAAAGGTGGGCCATGGCAATTGGAATTTTCTTGCAAGGTAATGACCTCTTGTGTGACTGTAACAGTATCTCTATAGAAAACAGGACCTTCTTTATATGACGGGGAGGATTTTGTTTCTGCTAGCATTGGAGATACACAGTAGCATTCTAGAGTTCAGAGCTTTTAGAATTTCCCAAACTTCCAGTCTTTGCTAACCAATCCCTTAATCCTTATTTTAAAAACTTTACATTTCTATGAATTGCTTTAGGAATCAACAAAGTCACACATCTGCTTTAAGATATATGAGCCATCAGGCTTCAACAAAATGCTTTTAAATAAATCATTGAAATTCTCATTCTCTGACATGTCCTGAGTCAAGTTAACTCTAAATCTATTGCTTTCTTTCTTCAGTACTCCAGTGCAATAAGAAAAACACACTTTGCCCAGAAATATTTATTGTCCTCTGGCAACTGCCACTTGTTCTATCAAAGTCATGCGTTAAATAAGCACTTTATGTCAAATGAACACAAGTGATAATTTCAGTAATCAGTAACTTTTGCCACAGCATACCACAGACTACTGTGTTCCACCTTTCAATGTTAAATAATCTTTAACTCATTGAAACACAATTAACATCTTGATTCTCCAGATTCCAAATCTTGAAGATTGATAGCTTACAACAAATTCTAACACCAAACATTGTCAAGTGGATCTAAGTTACAGAGAGAAAAATATCTCAAGTTATTTTAAGAAGACTGAGCTGCCTACAAAATTGTTATAAGGACTGGAAGAATATGCCCTAGCTTCTGCCCCTACAATTAACTCCAAGGATAACATTACTGAACTTTGCTTACAAAGAAACTAACTTTTTTCAAGGCCAGGGAGTGGGAATTTCATCAAGACATTATCAAAGGTTGAGTTCCCAGAACAGGCAAGCTGTGCTGACAAGATTAGAAGGTTACTATCAGAACTGTCAACTCCAGTTTGCTGCAAGATCTGAACTAGCAAAATGGATCTCATTAACTACTCTGTGTTCCCCACTTAATTCATCTTCAAAACCAAGTATGTGGGTAAATCAGAATTTTAGAACTAAAATTATAAGCGGAATCTCTGCTGTAAGCCAGGGACATGAAATGTTTAGTTTCCCAGTGTCTATGTTAAAGGAAGATACACCAGCAGGATCTTCTACCATATTTTGAATAGGCCAGTCTACTGAATCTACCACAATCATCAGCATCCTAAAATTCAGCTGAGGACAAGACCCTGGCACTTAATAGAATAGAAGTGGCTGAAAATTGAATGATGGTGAGTACCAATGGTGAGTTCCAGAATCTGTGTTTAAGGCTTGTGATTTCTGCACACTAATAATTTGTCCCATCCTCTTTTTAATCCATTGCTTTGTTTTTATATGTAGTATTAACAATTTAGATAAGGCAACTTCTAAAGTTTCTAACACATATTTTCACATATTCTATCATTTTAGAACAACTGTTGAAAAAAAGTGTTGTGGGATTTAGAGGTTTTCTGTTCTTCACAATGGATTCTTTACAATGGATTCTTTACAATGGATTTGTTTTAGCCCATGGAGGAAGATTAGATAATATGTGTGTGTATTAGTAAGAAAATGTTAAATTTATTAAGATTCAGTAAGGGTAGAATAAACATCAGACTTATAAACTCATAAAAATCTACAAGAAAAAAAGCAGGAAATAGAAAGTTTTGTTATGCCTCATAAAATGAAGCAAGCAGTTGCCTGAAGCTAAGGGGGAAAAACACATCTAGACACAAGGGACAAGCTTTATAACATAACTAATTTCAAACGCAAAGATTTTGGGCCAAAATATATATTTAAGAACACAATAATAAAAATATTGTAGAAAACACCATGAACAGATTTGGGTATTGGGACAACATGTATGCCTATTTCTTTTTATTTTCTAATTTCCGTGTCTCAGTGCTCTGTCTGGGATATATTTTATAGCAATAATCATGCAACGTTTATTTCTAAGCGAGAGAAAAAAAATAAGGCACAAAGCCAGTTGTCAGAATCATGTACTATAGATTCACAGAAAATATCAAAGCCAACATGTCATTAATTAGATTGTCCTAATCTTAGAATGCTTTTACCCTTCTTAGAAATAAAGAAAGAAGCAATTGGGAGAGGTTGGGAAAAGAAGGAATGATGGAAATAATAAAACAGCAGGGAGAAGGAAAGGGAAGTGGCAGGGAAAGAAAGTCGACTGGGAGCAGAGGGAGACAGGGAAAGAGGAGGATAAAGGGCAGAAGAAGGAAGAAAAGAAGCAAGAAGGGGGAAAGGGTTTAGGAAAGGAAAGATGAAGAGAAAGAAAATGTAAAAGAGAAGATAAGGAGAAGGAATTAGTAGGAAGGAAGAAAACCAAAAGGAGACTGGAGATTGAGAAGAAACAATGGCAACAGTAACCTCATCATCCATTGGTACCCCAAATGAAGTGAATTGTCACAATCAGCTGTATTCTCCCTTTTCTTTTCAGGGACTAAATTTACCCTAGATACAATAGAAAATTTTTTTTTTAATTTTGTTTTGTTTTTTTCTAAACTTAATTCCTCCTGATTGAGTATTAGTACACAATAAAAATATGTATACTTGCAAAAATTAGCCCGACATGGTGATGGATGCCTGTAATCCCAGTTACTCAGAAGGCTGGGGCAGGAGAATTGCTTGAACATGGGAGGCAGAGGTTGCAGGGAGCCAAGATCACACCACTGCACTCCAGCCTGGGCGACAGAGCAAGGCTCCATCTAAAAATATATATACATATATATGTATACTTGGAAAAACTCTGAAAATATGGTGTCTGTGTGAGTGTGTGTGTGTGTGTGTAACACCAAAATAAAACATTTTAATCTTGAATTTTGAAATTATCTTTTGTTATTAATAAGCTGATCTGCAACTTATAAAATTGTTTAACAATATTCACCAACGCACTAGGGATACATTAAAAGGGAAAAGATTTACCATTTGATTCCTATATCAGAGGTAATAAGTTGGTTAAAGTTGAAGTGAACTAACCTCTACTCACTACAAGTATGGTCGGAAAAAAAAAAAAACTGAAAAATGTAGATTTTAGCTATACCAACTTTCCAAAAATTGTTAAGAAAACCAGAATAAATAAAGAGCTAAACCTAGTCACTCTATATGGGATTGTTCCATTTCTTTTTAGTTCTCTCTTTACTTTGACAAAATGTCACATCTTCTTGTCAGGGGACTATACTGCTTCACAGGATCCCTATTATTTCATTCTACTAGTACAAATAAAAGTATGCCAACTGAGAACCAAAATGAAAATAATGCTAACTCTCAATATATTTCTAGTTATAATCAACCAGATAGGCTATTCTTAGGCATTTGCTAGTTTTTTTTTTCCTTCCATTTTTGGGCCCTGATGAATTGAATAAGATTAATAAAAGTAGGACTGATGATTCATGACTCTGAACCATAGAACTGTCAATCATGAAGTCTGAACCATAGAACTGTCAATCATGAAGTAAATTTGGTATTTTTCTAATCTTTGTCATTTACGTTTCAAGTGTATAAAAAAGTACATTTAAAAAGCCAATGATTACTATGACTATTTTAAATGACAAAGTATTTCATTTGAATTCTGTATCAAGATAAAATTTTCTTAAATTGGGTGTTCATCTCAGCTGTTAAAACTAAAAGAACCTCTAACCTCATAATCTGTACCTTTTATCCATAAGTAAGGAAAACAGTTGAGGACTGAGACCAAAGTTTTTGACACCGTCTTTTTCTTCATAAAGACGGTGTATATATATAAAATATATATTGTTGACATCAAGTTGTCGCTTTGCTGTCTTTCTGAAGAGAGCAAACAAGTTCTGAAATAAAAGATAGTTGCTTATTTTGCTCTCAAATAAGTATGAGTTCAGAGGAAAATCCTCCAAAACTTATAAGTACAAGGATCAGGTTATCCCCATCTCACTGCCCCACCATTCCTGATTTGTGTCTCTTACCCTCATAGTTCAGAAAAGCACCTCTATGGGAGGTGGAAGGTAGTAGAATCAATAAATTTAAAAAAAAAACTGTAAATGGAATAGTTTTGTGGGTTTCTTGGTTTGTTTGTTTGCTTGTTTTTTTAAAGAAAGGCTTCTGGAAGCCACCAGGAGACACTACCACTTACATTTCATTGACCAAAATTCTGTCATATATCCACACTTCCTCACAAACAGTTCTAAGGAATAGATTTACCATTCTAGATAGCCATGTGCCTAGCCCCAAATCAACAGCTATATCACACTGGAAAACAAACAATAGATGATGAAGACAACTATATTTCTCTGCCATATTTTCTTTCTCATTTTATTTTCATTCTATGTTACCATTATTTTTTATTTTTATTTTCCATTTTCTGAAATCTCATATTTAATTATCTAAATCAAGATTCCTGTGGAGAGTATAAGGTAAGTCCTTGTCATTTCTTAAAATTCTTTAATATTAGTTTTTGAGTGGCAGTTTTTTAGAATTATGATATTGTTTGTAATGTTTCTGTTTGTGTGTATGTTTGTGTTTGTTAGTTGTAGAAATATAACTCCAGTAAAGTGACTAAAATATGTTGTTTTCAATATATGATAAAGAATATTAGCTTAAGAATTACAATATGATTAGTTATTGAAGCACATCAGTGACATGATGCATTATTTGGTATACTATATTGTTTAAAAATACGTTTTGTCCTATCTTGGTGAAGGATTATTACTTCTGTGCTGCATAAGCCTCCAGCTTGTTTATGGAATTTGCTTTCATGATAAAAAAAAAAAGTGAGTGGAAATGACATGTATCACTTCTGAGCAGAAACTCCAGGATCCAGCACATAATTCACTATTTTCTCTTATTATTTTTCACGAGTACAAACATTGCCCAGATGGAAGTGAATCTACATGCCTAGATCCAGAGCAAAGACAATGAATTCATTTGGCCTGAGAGATTAGAGGATAGTTTTGTTTACTGTATCATAATCTTGACTATTCTGACTTAAATAATTACTACATTTAAGTTTCAGGATTTATTAAACTCACTAATATTTGTCAACAAACATCTAGCTCTTTATTTAAACGGGGTTTTATTTAAAGCCTTCCAATGTTCTCTAAAAAACTTAGAATACAATCTAAATGCCTTAACTGAGATAACAAATTTAAAATGATTGTGTTCCTGGCCTATGTCTGCCATTCCATATGGTAAAACTATTCCCCAGTGGTACTACACTTCATCCTCATTGACCTTCTTTCTGTACCTGAAAAAAATATACCATGTGTGTTTCAAGCTCAGAACCTTTGTAACAGCTACCCTTCTGCCTAAATTCCAGTTACTCTGACCTAAATATGTCAGCTCCTTCCTGTCACTCAGATCTTATCTCAGACATACTTAAGTATCTAAAGAATTCCCATTCTGTCAGAAACTCAATCTTAGAACTTTATTTTCCTCATGTCACTACCATTATTTTGTTTAATTTGTGGTTTACTAAGTTATTTTATGTATGTTCTTCCTAATTTCTAAGGAACTAGATGGCAAGTGGCATTTGTGGCCTGACACAAAGTAAGTAAGCCATACATGCTTTTTGAATAAATGATTGAGATGATATATGACACCATTTGCGTGAGATGAGTCTGACAGGGAACTCCTACTGTTAATTCAGAAGAAACATAAAGGATATGAAGGCAATTTCTATCACTGGCTGAATTTCCAAAGCTTTTGAGAGTAAGACTTTAAAAAGATCATCACTTGAATGAATCTAGTATCATTTTCTCTAACTGTATCATCATCTATAAATGTTCAGATGCAGATTAAAGTGGGTGATAATACTGCTATTCTGTAGCAATTGAAAATTCATGTTTATAGTGCACTTTGAATTTTCAAATGCTGAGAAACATCTTTAGTTAGAGAAAATTGTGAATAAATTCAGCAGTAAAAATTTATGTGGTGCTATGGTTTGAATGTGTCTCTCAAAGATCATGTGTTGGTAACTTAATCCCAAATGCAACAGTGTTGAGATGTGGAACTTTTAAGAGGTGATTAGGTTGTAATGACTATGCCATAATGAGTGGATTCATGTCATTATTACAGGAGTGGTTTTGTTATCTTCAGACTGAGTTTTTTATGAAAGTGAGTTCAGCCTTCTCTTGTTTTCTTGTCATGTGATGTCTTTCACCATGCTTTGACACAGCAAGAAGGACCTCACCAGGTGCCATCCCTCAATCTTGGACTTCCTAGCCTCCACAACTGTTGAGCCAAATAAATTCTTGTTTATGAATTTCCCAGTCTGTGCTATTCTGTTGTAGCAGTACAGAATGGACTAAGACATATGGGTAAACTGTTTATTGTTCTAATTAATGAAGACAGTTTACACAGGGGCATCTACAATGAAGCTTGATTGATTCTTAGTGTTCTGAAATTCTGCATCTAGTCTCTCAATTATGCAATTTAAAAATATCCACTTTTCCATGTATAAATGCAAGTAGGAGGATTTACATTCAGATGACAACAGACAGGCTGGGATTCAAAGAGAAAACCCTTGCATGATGCAAACCATGGCAGTTTAGGGTATAGTTGTTCAATTAGAGTACCTTTATGATTCATAAAAGGTGATTTTAAAAGAAAATATTCTCTCAGCTTTTTCAGAGAGTTAACATAAAAACATTGTTTTATTACACAAAGTTTACCTAATGGGAAAATTGTTTTCATATAACTAAATATGTTAAGCTAGTTATAACTTCTGAAGACAATGCAAGTTTATAACTTTGTTTCTTTACTAGGATTCACGTGACCTTTACATAATTAAGAGTGATAAATGTTAATTAAATAATTTGCTTATTGATGATTCCTTCCATTTCGTCCCTAACTTCTTTACAGCGCTATTCTCCTAACATAAAGTATCCTTAGTAGCTGAAGAAGGTAAATGTAACAAAAGACATGCAAGACTTTTACAGTTATAACTACAAAAATATATCACAAATTCTAACTAAATTGTCCTATAAAGGCAATGCAGGTTTAATCAAACTCTCAACAGGCTTTTTTGTTGGT
Organism: Nomascus leucogenys; assembly: GCF_006542625.1. NCBI lineage: Eukaryota > Metazoa > Chordata > Mammalia > Primates > Hylobatidae > Nomascus > Nomascus leucogenys. The sequence goes on along the minus strand of NC_044387.1, from coordinate 37,992,726 downwards.
AGAATTTTGCTATCTGATTCTAACATTAATAGGGAAAGGGCAAAGGGCCTAGAAGAGGCAGACTAATCTTTAGAAAAAGAGAGCAAGATTATAGGATTGGCATTATCAGATTTCAATACTTATTAAAAAGTTATACTAATCAGGACACTATGGTATTGGAATAAAATTCAACAAAAATATTCATGACTGAATAAAAAGTCCAGAAGTAACACACACATTTACACAGTTCATTGCTTTTCAAATAAAGTGCCAAATAAATTCAACAGAGGAAAATAAAGTGTATTTTAAATAGATGAAGTGAAACAACAGAAAAAAATTCATGGGAAAAAAAGTAAAAGTAAACTTCAACCCCTACCTCCCACTGCACACCGTAGTTATTTTACAATGAGTGGTAGACATTAAAAGTAAAGCTAAAATTATAAATATCCTAGAAAAAAAAAGAAGAATATTTATAAGGCCTTGTAACAGTGAAGCATACCTGAGTGAAAACACAAAATATACTGTTAAAAGTAGCTGATTATCTGTATTTCATCAAATTATACACTTCAGCTCATCAAAAGACAATACTTAAGAATGAAAAGGCAGGCTCAGAAAAGAAAAAATATTTTCCTACATGTATCTTTCTAAGGAGTGGTATTCAAAATATGTAATATAACAAATCAATAATTAAAAAATTGCTCAATTAAAATTGAGGAAGAGAAGAACAACAGTTTACAAAAGAAGATATATGAATGGCCAATAGGTATTTAAAAACTCATCAATATTAGCATTTGGAGATATCCAAATTAAAACTACAAGTCAGAAACACTGGAATGACAAAACTAAAAGGACTAAAACACCAAGAACTGGCTAGGGTACAGGGATACTGGAATCTTAATACTTTGCTAGGCATATTAAGTGGTTTTACCATTCAGGAATAGAGTGTGTAGTTTTTTAAAAAGTTAAACATGCAGCTGCCCCCATGAGCTGGCAATTTCATTTCTACGTTTTTAGTCTAGGGAAATGAAGATGTGTGTGCACCAAAAGACATGTTCACAAAATCAATGCAATTAGGAGCTAAACACTAAAAATTTGGGTAACTAAATTGTGTAAACACTGAAACAACCAATCATCCTCAACATGGTAATGAATAAGTGCTTTGTGGTACATTCTTGCAATTGAATATTATTTTTTAAAATAAACTAATATCACGTGGAACAACATAGATGGATTTCAAAAATATCATATTTAACAGAAGAGGCCAAACCCAAAAGACCACTGTGGGATTCCATTACATGAATATCAACAAGAGGAAACTCTAACTTATGATGATGAGAACAAGAACAGCAATGTCTGGTGGGCACTGGGATTAGAAGGGATACAGGAACAAAGACATTTTCTGGAATTATAAAAATCTTTTATATATTTTTTCTATTGTTGATTTCATTTGTTTGTCAGCATTAATCAAATTTATACACTGTACTTCACAATATGTAAAATTTATCACAATAACAAATGAACAAATAAAAATCGGTTATTCAAGGATTGGATCATTTAGGCTACTTTAAGCCAGCATAAGTAACAGATTTTATTTAAGAAAATAATTAGAAGGTGCTGGGGGCTTTTAAGCAGTACTATAATGTGTTGATTTATATTTTGAAGGCATCCTTCAGACATGTGTGTTCTCATTTCCTATTCTTATTGTGAAAAGTGTTATGAAAAGCTAGAATTTTAGCAAAAATGTGCTTATGTCTTCCAGAAAAATTAGTGTTAATTCTAATTTCTTATCTGCTTTACCAATAGAATGCAGAAATAAATTTTGCTGTTAAAAATCAGATTTGTTTTGGGTTTCTTGTCAGGTGAAGGGGATTTACTGATTTCTCCCACTAGACACCACTCTTTTACTCCAAAACTTCACAATAAAATTCCAAACAAAGTACCTCAGAGGAAGAATAGAGACTCTAAATCTTTTAACTTAGTGTCAAAGAGCAAAGTTGCTCAAGGAATGGCATCCTTACATAAGATTTCACCCAGGTGATTATTATTAATTCATTTTTATTCAGAATATTTTATATATTTCTTTCAGGAAATTATTGATTAAAAAAATGAGTTTTTTAAAATAACTGGAAATTCATTATCAGTAAATATCTCAAAGGCATGAAGATAAATTTATTAATTAGAAGCCAGAGGCCTGAAATTTTTATGCAACATTCTAATTACAATGGGCAGATTCCTCTCCTACCTCTCAATCTACTTCTTCCATTCATTTTTTAAAAATTCTTAATCTCCTATATTATGTAACTTTTCTGTTGTAACAAATTAAGTCTAGCTGGGTGGCTTAGAAAAACAGAAATTTATTTTCTCAGTTCCAGAGGCCAAATGTCCTCAGGATCACACTTTCCTTGGAGGCTCTAGGAGAGAATCCATTCTTTGCCTCTTCCAGCTCCTGTCACTGTGGGGATTCCTTGACTTGTGCCACATAAGTCCAGGCTCTGCCTCTGTCGTCACACTGCCTCCTCCTCTTCTGTATATCTTCTCCTTTATGTGTCTCTTATGAGAACACTTGCATTGGATTTAGGACCCACACTGATCATCTAAGATCATCTCCTCATTTCAAAATCCTTTAATTACCTTTTGTTTGTTTGTTTTTGATATAAGATAACAGTCACAGGTTCTGAGGATTAAGACAGAAGCATATCTTTTGGAGGGCCACTATTTAATCTACTACATATGTTAATTAATATCCAATAAGCATTGCCTTGTGCTCAGCACCATTTGAATCTGCATGAGAAGACATAAAATAATGGTCACATGCATACCTTCTTGATTTATATTATAGCTCGATCTCTTAAATTGAGTGAGAACAGGTAAATGACTAACACATTTCAATTATCTGTAAAACTGGTATGTTAGTCTGTTCTCATGCTACTATAAGAATATACCTGAGACTGCATCATTTATAAAGTAAAGAGATGTAATTCACTCACAGTTCGGCATGAGTGGGGAGGCCTCACAAACTTACAATCATGGCAAAAGGTGAAGCAAACATGTCCTTCTTCATAGGGCAGCAGGAAGGGGATGAATGAGAACTGAGCATAGGTGTAAGCCCCTTATAAAACCATCAGATCTGGTGAGAACTCATTCACTATCAGGAAAACAGCATGGAGGAAACCGCCCCCATGATTCAAACACCTCCCACTAGGTCCCTCCTACAACACACTGGGGATTATAGGGAACTGCAATTCAAGATGAGATTTGGATGGGGACACAGCCATACCATATCAACTGGGATACCTGTTATCTACATCAAACATTATTTTGGCAGTTAAATAAGAACAAGAAAGTAATTTTCCAGCACATATTAATCACTAAATGTATTTTAGCTATTAGTTATTAACTTGTTTAACAAAAGACATATTCACTAATTTTAAGAAACTTTTACCTTATCAAATCTATATTAGAGGAAAGAAGGTATAATGCAGAATATTCCCAACTTACGTGGTACATATTTGGAGGTTGTGGTCTCATCATGGAAGCAATTCACCATCCGTGCAATTTTTGTTTCTGTTATACCGATAAAATGTTGCTTGTGTTTCTTGCCCGATATCACCCAGTAACTGAGGAAGTAGATCAGAAATAAATGGTTTGAGAGAGATAGCCTGGGATTTAAAGTTTGACATTAATCAATGGCATAGGAGATCACCTATCAGCATGTTTTTCCCTCTCTGTCCTACTTCCACTTACCTCCCTTCTTTCTTTCTACCATAACTGTCCCACAGGCAGTCTAGCAAAAGATTGATTGTTGAAAAAAAGAAAGAACAATAAAGTAAAATAATAAAGTCCAAATAAACCAAAATAGATTTATCTTTCCCCAACAACAGATTTCTGGGTTCATAATTCCTCCTCATTCTGCTGTGAGTTGCATTGAGGGATGCTCACATCAGGGGGATGCTGGCAACCACCCAGCTCTCTCCGTAGCATGTTTACCAACACTAAGTTGTACTTACTTTAAGCCTTAATTTGCCTGAATAACTATTGTGAAGATCAAAAAATACTAACATAAAACAAAGATGGTTGTTTTTATAAAAATGATGTTGAAATGTTTAACATTAGATAAATGTAAGTACATCATTTAAAATTGCTTTAAAAATAGTTGTGGACAAGACAACAATAAAGGATTGGGTGGATTAATTGTAAACATCTCATAAATCCTGCACCCAGATTGCTTCACAAATATTATATCTTTATTCCCTTTAAAAATTGAAACTGGAGGCCAGGCGCAGCAGCTCACGCATGTAATCCCAGCACTTTGGGAGGCTGAGATGGGCAGATCACGAGGTCAGGAGATCAAGACCATCCTGGCTAACAAGGTGAAACCTCGTCTCTCTACTAAAAATACAAAAAAATTAGCCGGGCGTGGTGGCGGGTGCCTGTAGTCCCAGCTACTCGGGAGGCTGAGGCAGGAGAATGGCGTGAACTTGGGAGGCGGAGATTGCAGTGAGCCGAGATTGTGCCACTGCACTCCAGCCTGGGCGACAGAGCGAGACTCCATCTCAAATAAATAAATAAATAAATAAAATAACATAAAATAAAATAAAATAAAAATAAAAAATTGAAATGGGAAACTGCAATTTAAGACAGAAAAAAAAAAAAACACAGACACACAAAAGACATTTTGAAATTCCAGTCAGTGAACTCAAATTGAAGAAAAGATTCATTCCTTCTATATTAAGAGATTACCTAATGTATTAGTTTCTGAGAGCTGCCAAAAACTGGATAGCTTAAAACAATGGAAGTATGTGTTCACAGTTCCAGAGGTTCAAAGTCTGAAATCAAGGTAACGAATTGGCAGGATTGCTTCCCCTTTGGAGACTCTGAGGAAACATCTGCTCCATATCTCCCTTGTAGCTTCTGGTGGTTATGAGCAGTCCTTAGTGTTCCTTCGCTGGTAAATGAATCGCTTCATTCTCTGCCTCCACCTTTTCATGGTCTTCTCTTTTTGTGTGTCTGAATTTCCACCTTCTTATAAGGGCACTAATCATTAGATAATCCCCTATGACCTTATCTTAATAAGATGACATCTTAAAGATCCTGTTTCCAAATAAGGTCACAGTCACAGGTTTCAGGTCTACCTGAATTATGAGGGGACACTATTCAACACAGTACAGCTAATAATACCACCTCATTTCTTCATCTATCAAGCTGCTATAAGGGAGGTGGAAAGAATCAATATAATTTATGGTTAAATTGGTTTCAGGCTTTGTTGCGGATTTAGTTACATGTAAGTCTGACAGGACTCTCATTTCACCACTTGCTCAAAATTTTTTTTTGACTTTGAGATAAGAATATTTATTTCAGGATAGCTTGAGATCTGAGCATTGGCCACATTCTAGATACCTCTTTGTTTTACAGTTCAGTAGATAACTTTCTGAACTGTGGGAGATCAACTTCTGCCTTATAGTCTGATATCCAGCCTTCCAAATGACTGTGAAGTTCTCTTTTCTTTTCAGCCCAGCCCATGGCTTTTCACTTTTGCGGGATTTTTCTCTACCCCTGCTGCATTAATCCTAGCCCACAGAGGGCCACTACTTTGAACTAAATAAAGATCTGTGTGCAGTGTGGAAATTTCTCTCCCCTGCCCTACCCTCCTACCAGCCTCCATACATTTGTCTGCATTTGGTGAAAGTCTTCTGTACCTCCAGGGAATCTTTCACAACCCTTTTACCTGCTCTTGTCCTTCAGCAACAGTGTGGTGACAACATGCTCAGTGAAGGCTCTGTCATCTTGAGGATTTTCCCCAACCCTCTTTCCCTGCCTCCAATCTTCAGGTCACTACTTCCATGTACATTAGTATATGGAAGTTATAACCTTGTGTACCTGAGAGAATACTTTTTCATTTCCTATGCTCTGTTCCTACTCGGCTGAGTAACTGGTGAAGGCCCCATGCTTCTGTCAGCCACACTGTTTATCCCACACTGTAAAACGCACTAGTATTATCCACTCAGTGAAGGCTTTGTGTGAAACAACTGGAAGAGAAACAGATACTGAGACTTCTTGGAAAACTATTAGTTATGCCAGAGCATACACAGCCATTACAATTCTTTAAAAGTTATTCTGGGTTTTTTTAATGCTATCCTATGACAGGTTCACTCTCATTTTACTATATGTACAAAGATAAAAGCAACTGCGTGTTCTTCTCTCCAAGGACAGGCTCCTGCCTCAGTGAAATATAATTCATCTAGATTTCTATTCATCATAAGTTCTTTGATGGGCTTAAAAATAAAGCATCATAGTTTTTATAGCTTATTCAGCTTATCTTGTTACACCATAAACTTTTTCTTAAATAGGACAACAAAAGCTCTAACTATAAAGAAAATATTAATAAGTATGAACTTCATTCGAATAAAATACTTCTGTTTATCAAAAGATTCCATGAAGAATGTAAAAATGCTATCCATGAGTAGAAGAAATTTGCATACATGTAAACAAAAAAATCTATATCCAAAATATGTAAATTCCTTCTACAAAGCAATCAGTAAATTGCAGACAATAAGGAGGAAGAAAGGAAAACCAGTCAAAAGATTTTTTAAAAGGTTGTTCCCAAAAGAGAATAAACAAATGGTCAATAAGAATTTAAAATGTGTTATATCATACTACATCCTTCATTAGGAAAAAGCAAGTTAAAACCACAATATGAACTGCACAATGCACTTCAAACCCACTAGGGCGGTAAAATTAAAGAGCCTAACAGAATCAAATATTGGCCAAGGTGTGGAGCAACTGGAACTCCATATACTGCTGAGAAGCAACCATTTTGAAATACTATTTAGCAATATCTGCTAAAGCTTAATATATGTGTACACTATGACATGTCCACTTAATTATTAGGTATATAACCAACAGAATTGTGTACACACATTCACTGAGCTACATGTACAAGAATTTTTATAGCAACCCTGGTTTTAATTGTCAAAAAGTGGAAGCAACCCAAATAAACTTGAAGAGCAGATATTATAAACAAATGGTTGTATAAACATGCAATGGAATATTGTAGAGCAAAAAGAACAAAGTATTGCCACATCCAACATGGGTGCATCTCACAGATGTCATGTTAATTGAAGTCAGATACAAAAGATTTTATTTTTACGAAGAGAAACAACAGGCAAAATAAATATAGGATGATATAAGTCATGATAACAGTTTTCCTGGTTAGTTATTGAATAGGAGGTATATATGTAAGAGGTATCTTGGTCTGCTCCAAAATACTATTAATGTAGGTATTATGTATATTGAGCACTTAATGTATATTATGTTTCGATTATTTTTAAGTGGCAGAACTGAACCTCAAATCTATAAAATCTCCCTGAACAGGATCAAACTCTGCTGCTTCTTCACCAAGGTAAAATTATTAAGAGATTTGTATTTTCTTTTTTCATGTAATTAATATTTAGTTTGACATCAAAAAGTCAGTCTTCTTGTGTTTGAATAAGGTGATTTAGTTTTTAATATGAAAACAAAAACTCCACATCACCCCACAGATGAGCAGATGCCTCAGGGCAACTGCCAGTTTCAGTCCTTTCTTAACCTTTCAGGTTACATTTATCATATTTTCTTGACCTCTGAAGTTTGTATCTTACTTCCTACCAGTTCAATTACGCATTTAAAAGGGCATGTTAAATACATTATCCAGATTGTTAGATGTTCTGTCCAGGAATAGTTTATCCAGACACCGAGCATATCAGATTGCCAGAATAATTTTAAATCTCATTGAAATTTTCAAAGAAATTATTTCATATTTTTCTCTTGTTTCATGTTCGTGGCATGTCAATTCCCTAGTTTTCATCTTACATGTTTTATAACTTCTGATTGTGAATTCATTTTCAGTGAGAATTATTTTCTATAGACATTCCCCAAATCCAGGCTGTATTTCAAGCTACTTTTGTGAGAGTCCTCCGAGTTTCAACTGTTCAGAACTAGCTTTATGTCAATTTCTTGGCTCGCTGTTTCATGATAACAGGGCTAGCATTATATTAGTTAGGCCCTTCAGCAAAGTGAGTCAAGCTTGAGTTTCGGTTACCTTCTTGATGGCTCTTCATCCTTGCATACCCCTGCTTAGACTGCTACCTTTCTGCAGCTTCCCAATGCCAGTAGGCAGTTGTTCTGGTTGCTATCCCTAGATGAAATAATCAGTAGAGCCCTGACTTATCCAGGGGTTGTAGCTGTTCCCCATATTGTACAAGCCATTATTCCTTCTTTCTGTTTGACCATTAAAACCTCTATCTCTAAGACTTTACATTGGTTCTTATAGCCTTGTATGTTTTCTGCTTTGGCTCACATTCACCAAATATTCTTCTACTTTCTTTCCAGTTTCTAAAAATTGTTCATTCCTTTTTTATTTGAAAAGCCAACTGTAGAATTTAAAAGGATTACATTATATTTGTGATATGTGTACATGGTGTGTGTGTGTGTGTGTGTGTGTGTATTTGTGGTGGGGAGGGTCGTCTTTCTACATCAGGCCAGTTCATCATATTAACCAGAATTTTATTATACTTACAATTTGAAAAAAAAAGAAGATATTTATTTTTTAGAAGCAACTTAACTGGATTTCCAGAATCTTCTTTATTTATATAAATACAATCTGCTTCTAACTCAAGCATTTTACTAGTTTCAAATTTACGCATTATTTTGGAACAAGTCCCAAGATTGCTGGGCTATTCATCTGTGCCATTTACTTTCTATTAATTGTAGAATACATTTTTAAAAATTCTGGATACCTTGGAATATTCATTGAGTAGCTTTTGTTTGTAATTTGCATGGGTGTTTATAAAGAAAACTTATAAGGGCACACATTTAAGTACAACAATATTATTTGAAAATCTTTGATTTCCCAAATCAGTTCCTATGAAACAGAAGCCACCTGCCCTGTAGCCAGCAAACTCAGCTAATGATCCAGTGATTTTTTATTATTTTATTAAAATTCTAGCCACTGATGCTTCTAGTCTTCCTCTTTGATATGCACAGACATCCTCACAGACAAGCTCACCCAACTTGTCTTGTTAAAACACAAGGTCCCACAGCACATCCAAGCTTCTCTTTCATGCAGAATGCAATATATACATGTGTCTTTTTCTATCTAAGACACATTCTTTTCTCTCTTTCCTTAAAACATAACACAGTCACTTCTCTCGAGGTATTCTGTTTGTCTCTACCCACCCAACTCTGTAAAGATCAGATAATTTTGCTGTCATCTGGTGCCCCATCATGTGAAGTGCTCAGTTATTTATTGGGCTTTGTTCAATTTAGTCTGGAACTTTATATTCACTAGGATGACATCTCATATATCAGGATTAGTAGTCTTTAAACTTTAAACGATGAGCAGTTTTAGTGTCACCTTCCTTAGACTGAGAGGCTGGTCTAATCTTTGTATATCCTGAAATACCTATTTCCTATGTTTTGTTAATCTTACTAGCAGAAGTTTTCTAAACGATTTACGGAATTTATTTATGTTAGCAGCTGATCTTTAAATTTTTGCAACATAGTATGTAGAACCTTTTCAAAGACTAGATTTATTTGCTTTAGATAAGTTGTGCCTTTGAAGGACCTTATTATTGACTACTGTAAAAAGTAACAGTATACTATATCACTTAGGAAATTTTACAATTAGAATTTTGAGAAAAAGCAATTTTGCAGCATAAGTAGCAGCAATGCTCCAAACCATGCAGGTCATTCTATTTGGGAAATTTATTTTTGTCTGCTGAAAAATATATACATAGGATTTCCACAGTTTCATTATTTGTTAGTGAAAGATCATATTGTGATATATATGAGTCCATATAGTCCAACACACAGCACACTTCATCTGTTCCTAGCTCTTTATTTTGTTTACTCCAGGCTAGATTAAGAGTTTGGGAATGAATATATCTCAATCTCAGAAAAAAAAGACTTCAGAGATTAAATTTCTCAATATAATCCAAAACAGACATTTTTTAAGAGAAAACGTTACTTAACTTCCAGAGTAAAATACATACTGCTTTAAACAGTATGTCCTGTTTGAAAAGGAATTTCTACTTAAAATTGTTGTCAAATCTGGAATTTAATAATATCTTGTTTTCATCTCCAGAGTGTAGTATTGATAGTGATAAAAGAAAAACTTCAGCCTAATTAAATTTAAAGATGTTTAATTGAGGAATGAATGATTTGCAAATCAGGCAGCCATCTGAGCCAGAGCAGGCTCAGACTCCAGCTCAGCCATGTGGTGGAAGAAGATTTATGGACAGAAAAAGAAAAGTAACCTATAGAAAATGGGAGTGAGGTACAAAAATAGCCGGGTTGGTTACAGCTCAGCATTTGCCTTATTTGAACATTTTGAACAGTTGGCTACCTTTGATTGGTCAAAACTCAGTGATTGGCACAAGTGTAGGCTATGGTCTGTTTACACCTCCACTTGTTATAGTTCACGATGTACAGAAAAAGCTTTAGGCTGAACTTAAATTATGTAAGGAGGTGGCTTTAGGCTCAACTTGATTTAATAATTCACCCCTTTTGGTCATCTTGTTAACGTTGAGAAATTGACCAAAAATTTAGTCAATGATACCAGTATCACCATTGGTCTTAAAACCTACTGGGAAACAGTAGAATAGTGGGTTTTGCAAGGTAGGAACAAGGACTGAGCAGAGGGTACCTCCTTATACTAGAATATCCTGTTTACAGGAGGAAAGCAAAATCTGGCCTGTTCTAGGACCTATGTGTTTCCTTAAAGTCTTAGTTTGATTATGTCACATTTAGCATGAGCAACTCCATTTTAGTTTGTTCTGGTCTGTTGGGGCCTAGCACATGAACTCAATCCAAAACAATGGCCTCCCATAATTTTGTAGTAAAAATCCCCCTTTTTGGCCAGGTAGGTGAGAGTGTGACCAAAACTTAGGACCTTAGCACCACTCTCAGTTACCATCATTTTGCGTTTCCAGTCTCAGCATATCTTTCAGAGGTTATGGTGCTCTCATGGTCACACATTTCTTTCAGCTCTTGTCAGTCCGGTTGAAGAGAGACCATTTGACATTCTAAAGATGGCTGCATCCAAACAGTTAAAACTTGGAGAGAATACAGAGCACAGGGAAACTACTATTCTGACTGTCAGGAGGAAAATACCAAGAGTTTGGAGTATGCTCCTTATCCAGAATCCCCATAAAACCAACCCATCTAAAATAAAATAGATCAAAGAATGAGCTAGATAAAGATAAAGATGAAATTCTTTATCTAGCTTAAAGACTTTAGGTCTTCATTAATCCCCTACAAATAAATCTCTATAATCTACATTTGATGTATTTCTTCATAGGCCACAAGTACCAGCAGCTGCACAGATACTCTTGTTTAGCCACTAAGTAATCTAGAGCAATTCTATTGTGTAGCAAAACTTTCACAAGAGAATTTAAAGTCTGTTATGTAACCATACCCTTTACAGTAGAATCTGCCATAAAGCCCATCAAGAGGGATACATTTCTAATCATTGCTTCTTTTACTCCAACCCATGGAAAAAGTAACTAACAAATGATGCCCTTCTAGAAGAGGGAAGACCTCCTGCCAATGTTCTCTTTAACCCATGATATAGGTTAAGAGGAGTGAAACAGTGTTCTGTTTTTGACTGATTTTAAAGCAATGTGTGTACCATTAAAGTTTCTCACCTACACTGGGCCTTCATCTTTCAGCTATCAAGGTATTAAGTTATTTATGTATAAGGCTGGCTGCAAAATCCTTTACAAATAAAAGTATACCCCATAAGCACACACAACAGACCATGTTTTCACTTCTATTTTTCGTAGAGGCATAAACAGGAGAAAAATATTCAAAGATAAATGTCTCATGATAGTAAGGAAGTCTTGATCTGTGATCTTGGGAAAAGCTGTTAATATCAAGGATGCCATCATCTTCTGGGGAGAAGCTTCCCTGGTTAGCTTTACTTTAAAATGGTATACACTAATAGGTGTTCAGTTCCAAGAGTATGGAGGAACCCTTCTCAGTTGTGAGATTATGAACCCAAGGTTCAAGGTCCTGAAGTTTTGCTGTAGTGTGGATGGCAAGGGTAGTTGTCTTCTGATGTTCTCAGAAGATTCAATCTTTTTGTTCTAGATTGCGAAGGGGTTCATTGTGTCCTCAGGGAACTATAAAAAGCTTTCTTTGTCTGGTGAAAATAGACTGTGGCATAATAATCTTATTTTATAACATTTGTCTGCTTGCATGGGAAATCCGTTCTACAACCAGAAAACCTGCATTGAAAATTAAAATTGATGAAATCCCTCTATAAATGTTTAAATGGCTCATTAAGTAGTCAAATGTAACTGCAGCTTTGATTGTCTTCCCAGGAATATGGATTTGACAAACCAAACATTAGTCATAAACTGTTTTAGCAATTTAGAAATCACCGAACCAATATATTTTTAATATGGATCACTTTATCTTTTCCATGAGGAGTCATGGAATGTACAACCTTTAATAACGAAATATTTAAGGACTCAGGAAAGAGAAGGTGGCTGCCCTAGTCCATGCTTAATTAACATTGGCTTTATGTTCTCATGAATACCAGTTGTTTCTCCAATTTAAGTACATAGCACTGATGACTGATGGGTTATCATAGGCAATTTGACTTAGACCATGGAGTTCCTTCAAATTGTATATCTAAACAATTTCGGTATCAGCTGATTTAGCATGAACATCTGGCAAAGTATTTTCTTGGTATTCAATTAATTTTTGTTCTACTTGGGTTAGCAGTTTTATAAAAAAAGTCAGTCTTTTTGTTAAAGTTCCAGGAATTTTTATCCCGTCCAAATGATATGATTCTAAAGTTACTAGAAACCTGTGTTCAAGAGAGCTTTTCAAAGGTCCATTATATTATTTCACGAATCTCCTAAAAAACACCATTTTCTAGGATTTTCTTTGCTTGTGAAGTTTTCAGAATCTGCATCAGCATTAAACAATTAACTGTGGAAATGACTTTAAATAGTCATAGTTGAAAACACAATTAACAAGGAAATGTGATTTTTTTCTGTGGTCTACAATAACAACATAATAACCATAATTATGATTGATAGCATACTCAGAAATTAAAATTTTACAAATTCCATACAATTTTGGAACACATATTAATATCAATCACTAAAATATAACCTGAAGAGGGTTAAACATTATTTTTTATTTTGACAATGCTTTCCATGTAACTTAGCATGTCAAATAATCCTGTTTACTTCTCTTTTGGATGCTTCAGGGGCCCTCTGTACTATCCCAAAGTTAGAGGTCAGAAAAGACCATTTTGAAGCTGAAATTTGATTTTAGGAAGCCTATCAAATATGTTAAAGGTTTAAAACACTTGATATTATGAAATAGAATTCCAGGTCACCATAAGTCATTCATTTAGCCAAAATTATGACTCAAAAATTTTAAAAAGTCAATAAACTTTACTCATTGGTAGAGGGAAGACATAGCTTTTCAAACAATTTGCCTCTCTTCTTTCCCCTCTTTTGCTAGTTTATTCAAAAAGCAAAAACCTTTCATTATCTTTTAATATTACATGAAAATTTTGTTCAAGAGAGAAAGCCAAATTTCACCGTTTCATTAGAGTACTATTAACGTCAATGCCAATCTTTAATAAAACCTTACAGACAAGTTGATTCAGTCTTAATCGGCTTGACCATAAGGTGAGATTCTGATAAACCTTTTATAACCTTTTACAAATTTTTGTTAAACAGCTGATCAGTGCTTTAAGAAGACCCTGTTGAGCTTTTTTTTTTCAATCTTCAATTTACAGGAAAACCGAACAATACTCCTTTAAATTTAACCAATATGTTCACACACAGGATTTAGTTTATAAGATTAATTTTTTTACAAATCTTCCACAACTTGCTCAAACCTTTAACTTCATCTTACGTAATTTAAAACAATCCTTTAGCCATTTAAACTATGCAAAAAATTTACATTCCTTTGCCTTTTTTTTTTTTTTTTTTTGAGACGGAGTCTCACTCTGTCACCTAGGCTGGAGTGCATTGGCGCAATCTCAGCTCACTGCAAGCTCCACCTCCCGGGTTCACGCCATTCTCCTGCCTCAGCCTCTCCAAGTAGCTGGGACTACAGGCGCCTGCCACCATGCCCGGCTAATTTTTTTTGTATTTTTAGTAGAGACGGGGTTTCACCGTGGTCTCCATCTCCTGACCTCATGATCTGCCTGCCTCGGCCTCCTAAAGTGCTGGGATTACAAGCATGAGCCACCATGCCTGGCCTCCTTTGCCTTCTTATAATATTTTACCAAAAACACTTTTAACTTCTCCTCACATACCTTGCATGTAAAAATGTTTTTTCAGTAGTTTCTACTACACGTTATAATGGTAACTCTTAGCAATTTTTAATTTTGTTGAAAAACCTGGTAAATTATTTTTATTATGTTCTAGCTGTGGAGCCTAGGACACCACACAGAAGTGCAGATGAGGTCTGACTCTTTTCAGCATAGCCAGGGATATGGGTAACTTCACATGTCCCTGGGCCTTATTTAGAACTTAATAGCTCTGAAGCACTTAAGTTGAACAATTTTCAGAAGTCAAAGCAGTTTATGACCTTACAGCAAATAGTAAACCTAATATCTACCCTGCTTAATTTAGACCAAATCTCTTTATTTTACCAATAACTTTTAAAATTCTTTGTTTCTGAAAGTTTACTAAGGTGACATGAACAAAAAGGTATTAGTTTTTATTTTTCTAACAAAATGTTAAAGCACTTATTTTTCTTTAAGCCAATTAATTAGAACTCTTTTATATAAACATCACACACACAATACATCTATAACTACACAGAAAGACAGGATAAGATCCAGTAGTTGTAGAATGTTTCATTTGCCGGTTTTTAAGTTTCTTAATTGGATTATTCGCTTTAGGGTGGAGTCTGTGGAGGAAGATAGCTAGGAAAACATGCAGTTTCTAGAGCCTAATAAGCAGGCACAGCTGGAAGGAAAAAACAGATCTCCCAAATTAAGATTCCCATTTATAGATCTCATCCTGGATCCCCCAAAAGAGGGAAGTGCTATGGAAGAAGACAGTGCAATGCTTTTACCATGCATTTTATTGCAAAGCAACCCAAAGCTTATCACCCCATTCTGTGATTATCCTATCGCCCATGGCAGTCTTCTCTCAGTGGGAGTGGGGACATTTCCATACTTTCTAGGTTGCCAAGAGCATACTTCTCTGACCCAAAGGTGCAAAGAGCTGAGTGTTCCCCCATAACTGCCATTAGCCATCCCTAAAGTATATTTAGCCTTAGTTTATAAAAGGGATCTATTTGCTTTCAATCCCTGGGGTTTTATGATGAAAACAGAGATTTTTCCTAAAACTGGGTATGTGGTGCCTCTTCTGTTTTTCCCAAGGAGTCCAAGACTATTAGATGTTATCTTACATCCTCTCATGTGCATTAAGAGTAGCAAGAGAAAATGGGGAAAAACAATTCTGTCAACTGAGAAGAAAATAACCTTTTTTCCAGAAAAAAAAAAAAAAAGATGTAAGAAAAGAAAAAAAAAACCATAAAGTCCTTATAAATATATATATAACTTGGATATCCACTTTTAATTAAGCTGACTTTTAACCATAGCACTCTTTAAAAAAAAAAAGTCCTTTTAAATTTTTTATTACCTGACTCCAGCCAGGCCAAACAGCCAATATTTCTGCTTTTAAAGTTTACCAAAGGTAACCTAACAGGTGAAAGCAACAAGCCTCAACTAAGGTTATGACTTAACCACGGTGTATGAGGTATTTTCAAAGAGGTGGTTAACAGTTTTTACAAGATCTAGAATCTCCAAAGGTAGCTCAGCGAAAGAAAAATTCAAGATGGTTTGTGTAGAGGAAAATAATCAAAATAAAGGTCACACAGATATCCAACCAGAAAGGACCCATTCCCTAAGCCGGGATTGAACCCAAGCCACCACTGTAAAATGGCAAAGCCTTAGCTGCTGGGCTACAGTACTGGGCAGTTACCCTTCCCAGAAAAAGACTAGAACAGTCAATTTTGAGCTTGCAATGGCTTTTAACTACTCAAGATAACTTTTAGAGTTAACCATGACATGAACCCCCAAATTCCTGTTCTCTAAATGGCAGAGACCAAGAGAGAGTACTACCACATGGTTACAGGGCCAAGCTCCCAATGACATAAAACAAGATAAAGATTTCATCCAGTTTTTTGTTTGTTTCAGGGACCTGCAGCAAAGTTTGTTACTTACCAGTTGCTGGGCCATCTTGAACAGCAAGCTTATGGGATCCCAAGCCCATGTTCTATCCTAAGGCACCCCACTCCATGACAGAATGACACAGAAAGACAAATTCATAGCACACAGTACACTAGATTCACTACAGCTTAAGGCTAGACTCTCAAATCATTTTTTTCATTAATTAAAACTTTGCAAGAGATACTGATTTTTACCATTCCCACAACCAGTTTGCAAAGACATAGAGTGAGAAAGAGAGAGAGAAGCATTGCTTGCAGCAGGGTGGGGAAGGTGAGGATTTGAGGGAGGCAAGAGAAAGACCCACCCATTGCAGCAATACTGAATCAAAGTTCGGGTGGCCATTTGCCAGTTGCAAAGAGTTCTTTTCCAGCAGTCCCATTACCTCTCATGTTTCCCCTTTTGAGGAGAAAAAGCTCCCCATATTCAATGATTCTGTACATGCCTAATCCTCTCACTCACAGCCATCAGCAAAAAGTGTAAGGCAGATTAATCCAAAGGGAACAGCAGTTAAAATCCCATAAGCCAAATCAATTTTTAACCAAGAGAGACTTTACTGAGAGGAGGACCTCTAACCCAATCCCATCTTTTACCCAGGAAAAATGTACCCATTACTTACCCAAAGTCAGTCAATTGGTGCTGCAGTCTATTTCCTTTGGATCTGGATAGTAACTAAGCTAAAAAGTTAGCAGGTTTAATTTTTTTTTTTTTTTATCAATTAGTTGCTTAAGATTTTTATTTGCCTTTTACAAAGCCTTCAAATAAAAATACTGAAATCTTTTTAGAAGTTTCTGCTTATCAATAGACATCCCGAGATGGGACTAATTTGGAAACCGTCATTTTCAAATGCACTTCAGTGCAGTTTTGTTCATTTGGAACATTCCACTGTAAGTTATCTTTAGTAAGATTTCACCACTTCTGTAAGATTTTGCTACATCCGAGGCCTAACACTTAGGTATGTATAAGCCGGAAGGAACTTAGTTCTTCAGAAATTAAGATCCCATTTTTACCTAAGATATTGGCTTTACTCGCAGGTTCCCTTGATTAACTTTTTCCTACCTAAGTGCACAAGAAAAATGAAACACAAGGGAAGAACACAAAAATCCCTGCAAATTTCTAAAAGCCAAATTTTACACCCCCTGCAATATTGCCATTTACTACCAGTCTCTTTCGATCCAAATGTAAGAGGCCTCTAACTGGATCCAACCAGTTAATTACCATATCAAGTCTGATCCCAGACCCAGTCCAGTTTCTGCCATGACTTCCAAACCCAGTTTGAAACACAAATTTGCTCAAAGAAACTCAGAGACCTGAAAACGCAAATCTGTGAAGCTCTGAAATCCAAGAGAGAATGTATGAGGAACCCTGCTGCTCCAAGAGATCAACAGACAAAAATGGGTCTTCTGGATACCTCGCTCGGTCACTCAGCGCTCCTGGGGGTGGTTGGAAGCTCTGCTTTGGATCCCACCTCTTACACCATCTAATAAAAGACAAACATCAGCCAAATTAAATTTAAAGGAGTTTAATTGAACAATGAACATTTGCAAATCTGGCAGCCTTCCCAGCCCTAGTAGGCTGGGAGACTCCAGCGCAGCCACATGGTGGAACAAGATTTATGGACAGAAAAAGGAAAGTGAGGTAAAGAAAATGGAAGTGAGGTACAGAAATAGCTGGATTTGTGACAGCTCAGCATTTGCCATATTTGAACACAGTCTGAACAGTTGGCTGCATTTGATTGGCCAAAACTTGGTAATTGACAAAACAGTAGGTTACCATCTGTTTACACCCCCAGTTCTTATAGTTCACTATGTACAAAAAACCCTTTAGGCCAAACTTAAAATACGCGGGGAGGCAGCTTTAGGCTAAACATGATTCAACAATAGCAATGAGATATGTGAGGAACCAGTAGATGGACAAAAAAGAATGCTTTATTGGTCCAAAGTATCTGAGGAATAATGCCTTCTTAAAATCACCATGGCACATGAATCTGACAAAAAATATACAAACCCAAGACCTAAACAATGATATTTGTTGTTAACAAATCACATTTACAAGGTCAGGAAAACTACAAGTTAAATGGATAATTTAGAAATAATACGTGTAGACCATCTAGCCCAGTAACATGCTCAGAGTTGGCACTTAATAAAACATCTGTTTGTATTACAATTATTTAATTAAATCATGTATATTGTGGCAAAAAATAATTTTTATTGCTTTGTAATCTTACATGATAACATTTTAAGAAGTAACTACCTCTACTAGGCATGTAAATTCTAAAGGCAGACATATTTACAAAGCTAAAGGTCTCATTGTTTCAGATTTAAAATCAACAAAAGAAAATAGACAATTTTGTTCAATTTTGCTTAATTTTCAGCATAGAATTCTGCCTATTTCTTCAGTTAAGAAATACCAGTCTAAGGCCTTCTTCATTCATATCTCTTTCCCTTTTTTATGATATAGCTTCTAGTTACAAGGAAATGTTTGAGAATGTTATGGAAGTGGGGGCTGGCCTCTAGTCTTTTATCTTACAACTTTTAGAAAACAAAACAAAACAAAAACAGCTATGACTCAAGAACTCTAAAGTTGACTCAATACTTAAATTTTGGAATTCAGAATATGCTTTTCTCTGTCATGTGAATGGCTCTTGCTATTATGTTATTTGTTCCTATGGTCTCTACTAACCTGTTTTGTAAAAGACCGTTTTGAAGATCAAAGCTGTACTCTCTCTGTTTTCTTTGCTATGTTCTGCCTTCTCCCATAAGAAATCAGTGGCTCAGCTTTAATAGGTGCGGGTTTAAAAGGCAACAGATATTGCTAGAAATAAGAATTACCTAAGTTAATATTTAAAATGTATTGCTATTACATATGATTAGCATCTAAAAAAGACAACAAATGCTATTAGGGCCTGGTAAGGGGCCCTTCTCTTTGTAAGGTGGAAGAAAGTCTGTTGACTCCCCTTAAGAGTGGGAGACTTTCCACTCAAAAACAAGGTTATTAGAACCTCCATTTGGATAATTACATGTTTCTAAAGACAATATCATATAGGTGGGGATATTTTCAAGAGTTTTAAAAGAATGGAGAAGGCTTTATTCGTCATGTTTTTATTTTAAAATACCAATTCAATACCCTGTATGCTGACTATCTCAAGTAATGTTATAAGGTAGGTTTGGAAGCCCTAAAATTTGAAAATTTAAAGAAACGACTTTTAGCAGTACATCAATACCTGGCTGAAATTCTGATAAACTGTTTAAAGAGGGACATTCACTGTTTCACAGGAGTGATATACTAATACCTTTCTACAAGTACTACCAGACTGAACTGAAAAGTCCCATTCAAACTAGAGCTAAAATGGTGTTTGTATCTTGAACTAGTTAAGGTTCATGAAATTTCAGAGAACTTTCGAATGGCTCGATACACCCAATAAATCTATGGAGAAAATTAGGCTCTGATCTTATTCAGTTTTTAAGTGGAATAACCAAAGTTTATTTATTAAAGAATCCTAAGATGTTGTTAACGTTAGAAAACCTATTATTTTCCCTATTTTGTTTGTGATTTTCAATAATTAAAATGGATTTCAGTCACTATGGAGCTTATACAGTATTATATCTACCTATATATAATATTAAAGTATTATATCTAGATAGATGAATAGTTTCACTCACGTCTGTGTGAAGAGACCACCAAACAGGCTTTGCGTGAGCAACAAGGCTGTTTATTTCACCTGGGTGCAGGTGGGCTGAGTCCCAAAAGAGAGTCAGCGAAGGGAGATAGGGGTGGGGCCGTTTTATAGGATTTGGGTAGGTAAAGGAAAATTACAGTCAAAGGGGGTTGTTCTCTGGTGGGCAGGGGTGGGGGTCACAAGGTGCTCAGTGGGGGAACTTTTTGAGCCAGGATGAGCCAGGAGAAGGAATTTCACAAGGTAATGTCATCAGTTAAGGCAAGGACCGGCCATTTTCACTTGTTTTGTGGTGGAATGTCATCAGTTAAGGCAGGAACAGGCCATTTAAATATCACTTCTTTTGTGAGTCTTCAGTTACTTCAGGCCATCTGGATGTATACGTGCAGGTTACAGGGGATGCGATGGCGTAGCTTGGGCTCAGAGGCCTGACAAATAGAAATTAGAGTATACCACACAAACACATACAACCTATTCTAAATGAAAAATTCTTAATGGTAAATTTAAATTTAATTGATTATTTCTTCTTTTCAAATCGAAAGAATTTGCTTTTCTCAGGCTGATAGTTGCTAGAGAAAACTTTCTAATGGGTTACAGGCCATAGAGCCCTGAGATTTACCCAGTTATGCCATTTTTAGTTTTTCCATTTTCTTCTTATTTAGGGATGGTCTATTCTATGTTAGACTTTTCTTGTTTGCTTTCTCAAGAAAGTCAAAGTTATAAACTATTTTCCTTAAAATATTTTCTACCATAGAATGAGTATTTGAGATAAGCACTTGAGAATTGAGTCTATAATAACACTAAGATGAAAATGAAAACAAACTGCATCCTTAGTTTCACGTGTGTCTGTGTGAAGAGACCACCAAATAGGCTTTGCGTGAGCAACAAGGCTGTTTATTTCACCTGGGTGCAGGTGGGCTGAGTCCGAAAAGAGAGTCAGTGAAGGGAGACAGGGGTGGGGCCATTTTATAAGATTTGGGTAGGTAAAGGAAAAAGGCTGGTTGTTCTCTGGCGGGCAGGAGTGGGGGTCACAAGGTGCTCAGTTGGGGAGCTTTTTGAGCCAGGATGAGCCAGGAGAAGGAATTTCACAAGGTAATGTCATCAGCTAAGGCAAGGACTGGCCATTTTCACTTGTTTTGTGGTGGAATGTCATCAGTTAAGGCAGGAACAGGCCATTTAAATATCACTTCTTTTGTGATTCTTCAGTTACTTCAGGCCATCTGGATGTGTATCTGAAGGTCACAGGGGATATGATGGCTTAGCTTGGGCTCAGAGGCCTGACATTCCTGTCTTCTTATATTAATAAGAAAAATAAAACATAATAGTGTTGAAGTGTTGGGGCGGCAAGAACTTTTGGGGGTGGTATGGAGAGATAATGGGCGATGTTTCTCAGTGCTGCTTCGAGCAGCCTTTGTATGAATTGAAAAAAGAATGGAATACGACAAGGAGAAAAACAGGTATTAAAGGACTAAGAATTGGGAGGACCCAGGACATCTAACTAGAGAGTGCCTAAGGAGGTTCAGCATAGCCCTGCCAGCAATGATTGTTTATTTACTTTAAGAGGGAGTTAAGAGTGGTGGTTTGGGGATAGCACGAGGAGATATCAGCTGTGATGGCTTGGAGAAACAGTGTAAACCAGCAGTGTAAACAAGAGCAGGGCATTTATGAGTAGTTGAGAACGGTGAATAGAAGTATGACTAGATAGAAAATAGTAGGGATGACAAGTGTTTTTTGGGGTGGGGGGCGCAGTCCAAGTTGGTCCAGTGTCTGGAATGACATGGGGGCCTAATAAAAAGGACCGTCTATACAAGAGCTCAAATGTGCTGTACCTTGTAGTATTCTGAGGACACGCCCAAATTCTGAGAAGGGCAAGTGGTAAAAGTATTGTCCAGTCCTTTTTAAGTTGGTGGCTGAGCTTGGTGAGGTGTGTTTTTAAAAGACCATTAGTTCACTGAATACTGAGCCTGAGAAACTGCTTGGGTGATTTGACTAATAAAGGCCAGTCCATTATCGGACTGTATAGAGGTGGGAAGGCCAAACCGAGGAATTATGTCTGACAGAAGGGAAGAAATGACTGCGGTGGCCTTCTCAGACCCTGTGAGAAAGGCCTCTACCCATCCAGTGAAAGTGTCTACCCAGACCAAGAGGTATTTTAGTTTCCTGACTCGGGGCATGTTGAGCAAAGCCAATTTGCCAGTCCTGGGAGGGGGCAAATCCTTGAGCTTGATGTGTAGGGAAGGGAGGGGGCCTGAAGAATCCCTGAGGAGTAGTAGAATAGCAGATGGAACACTGAGAAGTTATTTCCTTGAGGATAGACTTCCACGATGGAAAGGAAATGAGAGGTTCTAAGGGGCAGGTTAGTGGCTTGTACTATAGCAGAGCCTGCCTCTGCTGGTGTGTGGCAATTAGGCCTGGTGGAACTGCCGTCAATAAACCAAGTGTGATCAGGGTGAGGAACAGAAAAGAAGGAAATATGGGGAAATGGGGTGAATGTCAGGTGGATCAGAGAGATACAGTCATGGGGGTCAGGTGTGGTATCAAGAATAATGTGGGAGGCTGGATTGAAGTCCGGGCCAAGAACAATGGTAATTGTGGGACTTAACAAAGAGTGAGTACAGCTGAAGGAGCCGGGGAGCAGAAAGTATATGTGTCAGGTATGAGGAAGAAAATAGATTTTGGAAGTTATGAGAACTGTAGAGAGTGAGTTGAGCATAGTTTGTGATTTTAAGGGCCTCTAAAAGTATTAGGGCAGTGGCAGCCGCGCACGCAGACATGAGGGCTAGGCAAAACAGTAAGGTCAAGTTGTTTGGATAAAAAGGCTACAGGGTGCTGTCTCGATTCTTGTGTAAGAATTCTGACTGCATAGCCCTGCACTTCAGCTGTGGGTAATGAAAAGGGATGAATCAGAGAGAGCTAGGGTGGGGGCAGTCTCTAAAGCTGTCTCCAAGGAACGGAAAGAGGAGTGGGGAAAGGATTTAGGATCTATGGGGTCAGCTAGGTTTCCTTTTGTGAGTTTATATAATGGTTTTGTTAGGATGGCAAAACCAAGTATCTGAAGTGGAAAGTATCCAACCATGCCTAGGAAGGAAAGGAGTTGTTGTTTTGTAGAAGGTGTTGGAGTTTGAGAGACCAGTCAGACATGATTGGCAGGGAGAGCACGTGTGTTTTGATGATAATTACGCCGAGATAGGTAACAGATGAGGAAGAAATTTGGGCTTGACTGAAGTAATCGGGGCTGTCTGTGAAGCCTTGCCCCAGTACAGCCCAGGTAATTTGCTGAGCCTGATGGGTGTCAGGTTCATTCCAAGTGAAAGCGAAGAGAGGCTGAGATGAAGGGTGCAAAGGAATAGTAAAGAAAGCATGTTTGAGATCCAGAACAGAATAATGGATTATGGAGGGAGGTATTGAGGATAGGAGAGTATACGGGTTTGGCACCACGGGGTATATAGGCAAAACAATTTGGTTGATAAGGCGCAGATCCTGAACTAACCTGTAAGCCTTGTTTGGTTTCAGGACAGGTAAAATGGGGGAATTGTAAGGAGAGTTTACAGGCTTTAAAAGGCCATGCTGTAACAGGCGAGTGATAACAGGCTTTAATCCTTTTAAAGCATGCTGTGGGATGGGATATTGGCATTGAGTTGGGTAAGGGTGATTAGGTTTTAATGGGATGGTAAGGGGTGCATGATTGGTCACCAAGGAGGGAGTAGAGGTGTCTTATACTTGTGGGTTAAATTGGGGGTATACAAGAGGAGGATGTGAAGGAGGCTTTCAACTGGGGAAAAGGGCAGCAATGAGGTGTGGTTGTAGTCCAGGAACAGTCAGGAAAGCAGATAATTTAGTTAAAATGTCTTGGCCTAATAAGGGAACTGGGCAGGTGGGGATAACTAAAAAAGAGTGCATAAAAGAATGTTGTCTAAGTTGGCACCAGGGTTGGGGAGTTTTAAGAGGTTTAGAAGCCTGGCCGTCAATGCCCACAACAGTTATGGAGGCAAGGGAAACAGACCTTTGAAAAGAAGGTAATGTGGAGTGGGTAGCCTCCATATTGATTAAGAAGGGGACAGACTTAACCTCCATTATGAGAGTTACCCAGAGCATCTGTGATGGTCCTGTAGGCTTCCGAGGCGATCGGGCAGTGTCAGTCTTCAGCTGCTAAGCCAAGAAGATCTGGGACGGAGTCAGTCAGAGAGCCTTGAGCCAGAGTTCCAGGGGCTCTGGAAGTAGCTGCCAGGTGAGTTGAACAGTCCGATTTTCAGTGGGGTCCTGCACAGATGGGACACGGCTCAGGAAGAATCCCGGGCTGCCTGGTCAACATGGTGAAACCCCAACTTTACTAATAATACAAAAAAAATTAGCTGGTCATGGTGGCACATGTCTGTAATCCCAGCTATTCAGGAGGCTGAGGAAGAAGAATTGCTTGAACCTGGGAGGTGGAGGTTGCAGTGAGCCGAGATTGTGTCACTGCACTCCAGCCTGGGGGACAGAGTGAAACTGTGTCTGAAAAAAAAAAATTAATAATTATTATATGGGGGAGTGATTCCAATATTCACTGGCAAATTACATTTCATTTTCCCTTAAAGTTTCCTTAGATTAGCGTTTTCTCATTATAGAATGAAATGTTTTCTTTGTCAGCTCAACTTACTACACTAAAGCAACAGGCCCTCATAAAGGGCGATCTGGAATTTCTACATTTCACTTACGTAAAGTGACAACTTTGGATGTATTAGGTTACTTAAAAATATATAATTGTTAAAAGAATAAAAGTGATTTTATGTTATATCTGGTTGATTTGAAGTTAAATTTTTTTTTTTCAGAAAGAAAATATTTCTCATGATGACCTCTTAGAAATTGATCTCATTTGGCCGGGCGCAGTGGGTCACGCCTGTAATCCCAGCACTCTGGGAGGCCGAGGCGGGCGGATCACGAGGTCAGGAGATCGAGACCATCCTGGCTAACACGGTGAAACCCCGTCTCTACTAAAAATACAAAAAATTAGCCGGGCGAGGTGGCAGGTGCCTGTAGTCCCAGCTATGCGGGAGGCTGAGACAGGAGAATGGCGTGAACCCCGGAGTGGGGCAGAGCCTGCAGTGAGCGGAAATCGCGCCACTGCACTCCAGCCTGGGCGACAGCGAGACTCCGTCTCAAAAAAAAAGAAAAAGAAATTGATCTCATTTAAACAGTTGAAGATTTATGAAAGTAGTTTTACATTTTAAGGATAAGTGTTTACCTTAATGCTGTCTTTAATTTAATTTTAAAGAATCACTTCATGTTATCTAAAGTTGAATAGTTTTTATTTTTCTGTTTCAAAAAGGAGCATTCTTTTTTGTGGGGAGGGGAATGATAACCTACACTTCATTTCATTTCATTCACTCACCAGTAGATGAACACGTGGGACTTTTTGAATATGATGAATAATGATTCTATGAACATTCATGTACAAGCTTTTCATGTTTTCATTTCTTTTGGATTCATACATAAGAATGAAATTGCTGGATTTTATGACAACCGTATGTTCAAATTTTAAAGAACTGATAGACTGTTTTCCAAACTGTTGCATCATTTTATATTTCTACTAGCAGTGAATGAGGGTTACAATTTCTTCAACCACTTCTTCTTATCTGTGTTTTTAAATTATAGCCATCCTAGTGGATGTAAAATGGTATCTCACTGTCATTTTGATTTGCATTTCTCTACTAAGTAACAATATTGAACATTTTTCAGGTGCTTATTGGCCACTTGTATCTCTATCTTCTTTGGAGAAATATCTATTTAGATCCTTTCCCATTTTAAAAACTTAGGTTATATGTTTTTTTAATATTGAGTTGGAAAAGTTCAATATATGTTCTATATACGAGACTGTTATTCAGTATATGATTTGTCAATATTTTACCCCATTCAGTAGATTGTCTTTTCATTTTCTTGATACTGTTCTTTGTTGTACACACATCTTTAATTTGAATAAAATTCAATTTATCTATTCTATTTTCTATACTTGGCTTCTGATGCCATATCTAAGAATCCATTGCCTAACTCAACATCACAAAACTTTGTTCTCATATTTTCTTCTAAGAGTTTTGTAAGTTTATCCTTATATTTAGCTCTTTAATTAAAAGGAGCATTCTTTGGAAACTATACTGTGTCTCCCAATGACAATGTTGCTCAAAATAGTTCCACTCTTAGTCTGTTCTGTGATGTGCTGCCAGTTCCAGCAGCTAGAAGAAAACGAGAGCACAAACATAGATACTAGGAACTTCTGCTACTTCTGACAAACACTAAATAATAAATGTGAGTTAAATCTGTCCATTAGTGTCTGAAAACAATGGTTCCAAGAAACTTAATTAATTTTATTAGATACGTAATGCTGTCTATAAAGATACAATTCAACTTATAGACCAAAGTTAAATCCATTTTATTACTTCAAATAATATGTCAAATGTAGGCAAAGTTTCTCCTATGGAGATCTTAAGGTATACATTTTTCTTGTCATGAATGTTAGAGACGATCTCATTACTTCCATAGAAATAGCAAATATAGTTAGGGTTATTTTTGGACAATTAGGCATCATGCACACTAATCGCTACGTGATTCATACAATAAATTTAAAATATTTGATAGGTTTATAAGTGAATAACCTAAAATGGCAAATGTATTTCCAGACACTGATTATTTACTTGCACATATTGCTAACTTTGTGCACACAGAGGTGTTTCAAATTATCCATTTTAATATTTCTGCACCTTTCTAACTTTCTGTTTCTTAATTCTCTCTTAAACATAATGCTTGTTTTGTTTGTGTTTATGAATTTTTATTTTATTTCTAGCTCCAGGTGACTGTTTACAGGTAAATTTCTAAGTTTTAAAAACAATTTGAATAACATTTTCTATTTTCTAAAGTTAAAATTAATTCATTTTCTGTCAATAATGTCCACTTCATTTATTTTAATCACATGTTCATCTTTTCCCATTACATATGTATTTTATTCCTATGAAGACTTTTTCAGCAATATTTTAAGCATGATTTTTGTCCTTACATGCAATTATACTATTACAATTTTAAACAATTTCTGCTTTCAAGATTGAAGCTACAGAAAGGAGTATGTGCAATCTTAATGCACATTCAGTGACATGTTAAAGAAGCTTGTTTCAAAATACTAAGAAATGTAAAAATTCTCCAAACATTTCCAGAGTTCATAAAAAAGAAATATTAGTCCCCTCACCATCAATTTCACAAATGATAAAAGGTTTAACATACTTCAAGGTGCACAAAAGTTACACATGCATCCTTATGATGAACAAAATTTCAAATAATTGAAAATCAATGGCTAGAAGGAAATATTCATTTTTGACCAATTTGTCATGTTGAAAAGCTGTCATTATGATCAGTATATCAAATGAGCCCATTTTTTTTCAACTAGTTCATCTGTAGTTTAATAAAATATTTCTATTTCTGCTGGAGTTACCTGAAATTTAAAAGCCCTGAGAGAAAACTCTGTTCAAAGTAAAAGTTCATAAAACAAGGGAATTATATTTTGTTGTTGTTGTTGACCCTTGGTAGCATTCCTTTAAGAGAATTTTATGACTATATGTGTAACATTTTAATTTGATAAGTGCTTTGTTTTTGACCAGCATTTAATGTGGGAGTGTGGCACACAAGGATTTCAAAAGTATCATTTTATAAGACTTCAAAAATTAAACATATCTAAGATATATCAGTGCATAAAAAACAGACAAATACAAATACGATTAGCATGATTCTACATTTTCACAAAACAAAACAAATCAACACAAAAGTCTGCATATTTATAGCAAATCACTGAACAAATGGGATTGGAGGAAAAGAGTTGTAAGATGGGGCTCCCATTTTTACTTGTTAGTTTTTTATGTTATTTAATTTTTTTTAAGTATTTGGTAATTTTAAAGGATTGTAAGGTTTGCGTGACTAGGCAACTAATTGGCCAATCATACAGATAGGTTCAGGAACATGTTTGAAGAAGAGCATCAGAGTCTAGCGTAATAACTAAAAAGTTGTATAACTATGCAAAAGAAACCTCCAGAAATTTAAATAAGCAAGGAAGATTTCACTCAAGACTACTAAAATAGAGGAGAAAGATTGAACTCAAGTCTACTGAAGGAAAAGTCAGGAGAGATTTTAAGGGCTGGGAACATACTGGAGAATGTTAGGGAGCATGATCATTGGGATAGGTTAGTTATTCCTAAGTCTGCAATTTTTTTGTCTATTATTAAGCAATTGGTGTTTGCGAATTTGGTGCCCGTTAAAGTCCATCTTCTATTGTCCCACAGAGAAAGGAGCACTATCATCCCTGACGGGTACATTTCAAAGAAATCCAACATAAATTTTTAACACAGACATTCTTAAATTGTAAAACTGGCAAGAGTCTTAATAGGGGGAGATAAAAAATTTACAATTGGAGTTTTCTTCTTTTTAATTTCTTTTTATTATTAAACTTTAAGTTCTAGGGTACATGTGCACAACGTGCAGATTTGTTACATATGTATACATGTGCCATGTTGGTGTGCTGCACCCATTAACTCATCATTTACATTAGATATATCCCCTAATGCTATCCCTCGCCCCTCCACCCACCCCATGACAGGCCCTGGTGTGTGATGTTCCCTATCCTGTGTCCAAGTGTTCTATTGTTCAATTCCCACCTATGAGTGAGAACGTGCAGTGTTTGGTTTTCTGTCTTTGTGACAGTTTGCTCAGAATGATGGTTTCCAGCTTCATCCATGTCCTTACAAAGGACATGAACTCATCGTTTTTTATGGCTGCATAGTATTCCATGGTGTATATGTGCCACATTTTCTTAATCCAGTCTATCATTGATGGACATTTGGGTTGGTTCCAAGTCTTTGCTATTGTGAATAGTGCCACAATAAACATACGTGTGCATGTGTCTTTATAGCAGCATGATTTATAATCCTTTGGGTATACACCCAGTAATGGGATGACTGGGTCAAATATTTCTAGTTCTAGATCCTTGAAGAATCACCGCACTGTCTTCCACAATGGTTGAACTAGTTTACAGTGTAAAAGTGTTCCTCTTTCTTCACATCCTCTCCAGCACCTGTTGTTTCCTAACTTTTTAATGATTGCCATTCTAACTGGTGTGAGACGGTATCTCATTGTGGTTTTGATTTGCATTTCTCTGATGGCCAGTGATGATGAACATTTTTTCATGTGTCTTTTGGCTGCATAAATGTCTTCTTTTGAGAAGTGTCTGTTCATATCCTTTGACCACTTTATGAAGGGGTTGTTTGGTTTTTTTTCTTGTAAATTTGTTTAAGTTCTTTGTAAAAGATTCTGGTATTAGCCGTTTTCAGATGAGTAGACTGCAGAAATTTTCTCCCATTCTGTAGGTTGCCTGTTCACTCTGATGGTAGTTTCTTTTGCTGTGCAGAAGCTCTTTAGTTTAATTAGATGCCATGTGTCAATTTTGGCTTTTGTTGCCATTGCTTTTGGTGTTTTAGACATGAAGTCCTTGCCCATGCCTATGTCCTGAATGATATTGCCTAGGTTTTCTTCCAGGGTTTTTATGGTTTTAGGCCTGACATTGAAGTCTTTAATCCATCTTGAATTAGTTTTTGTATAAGGTGTAAGGAAGGGATCCAGTTTCAGCTTTCTACATATGGCTAGCCAGTTTTCCCAGCACCATTTATTGAATAGGGAATCCTTTCCCCATTTCTTGTTTTTGTCAGGTTTGTCAAAGATCAGATGGTTGTAGATATGTGGTATTATTTCTGATGGCTCTGTTCTGTTCCATTGGTCTATATCTCTGTTGTGGTACCAGCACCATGCTGTTTTGGTTACTGTAGCCTTGTAGTATAGCTTGAAGTCAGGTAGCGTGATGCCTCCAACTTTGTTCTTTTGGCTTAGGATTGTCTTAGAAATGCGGGCTCTTTTTTGGTTCCATATGAACTTTCAAGTAGTTTTTTCCAATTCTATGAAGAAAATCATTGGCAGCTCGACAGGGATGGCATTGAATCTATAAATTACTTTGGGCAGTATGGCCATTTTCACGATATTGATTCTTCCTATCCATGAGCATGGAATGTTCTTCCATTTGTTTGTATCCTCTTTTATTTCATTGAGCAGTGGTTTGTAGTTCTCCTTGAAGAGGTCCTTCACATCCCTTGTAAGTTGGATTCCTAGGTATTTTATTCTCTTAAGTCTCAGGATACAAAATCAATGAGCAAAAATCACAAGCATTCCTATACACCAATAACAGACAAACAGAGAGCCAAATCATGAGTGAACAACTTGAGTTTTCTAAGGTAAATACGTACCTTGGAAAAGAGATGTCAGGGGTCTATGCTCAGGAACAACTGTCTAATGTTTAGTCAAGCTGAGGAGAATATTAAGACCATCTTGATAATTTCTTTAAACCTCCACTCCATAAGGTCAAGATTCCTCTGTTTTTCAAAACACAAAGAATCCTGATAAGAATACCACAATAACCAGATATGAGACACATTGCAGTTACCTATATAAAATCACACATTATTTAAGGAAGTCTGCTATTCAGAGAGACAAACAGGTTAAAATTTCATAACACAAAAGTCAAAAATACAGAAATTCTTGAATAATACAAACACAAATATAATAAAATAATATAGTACTTAAGAAGATTCGGATGCATTACACAAAAATAAGACACTCTGAAATGGTATCACCAAGATAGCAGAGCAGAAGATACCACAAACAAAAATAACTTCATCCCTTACACACACAAAACACAAATGTCGATAACGATCCACAAAACCAAACAGCACTGGGATGGCTCAAGGGCCCATTTAAGAATCTGCAGCAACACAATGGAGAAAAAAAAAAAAGACAATCCATACAAAAGTTCGCTGATGAGGTCAGCGTGCCTGACAGCCAGGAGATGACTATAAAGATAGAAGAAAGGCAAACGCTATTGGTATCTGCCACATGGCAGGATCTACCATAGTCTCCAGCATCCTGCTGCACAGAGGACACTGGCATTTTTAACTGTTGAAGTTACCAAGAGCAATTCCCTCTAGAAAATCCCAGAGAGGGACATGCAGCTGCAAACTTCCCCTACCAGAAGCAGGTGCTATTGTACTATTTTGAGATTGGAGCTGCAACCTTTCTCAACTCTTCTCCTGCTTCTCATCCCAGAGCCACAGATGCTCTGCAAATGCCCACTCTATGCGGCAGCCCAATGCTTGCCCACACCTCAGACACTGCAGCCATCACCACAATGAGCTACTTTGTACACCAAACCCTGTACAGAAGGCCTTTCTGTGCCTCAGCTCTAGTTAGCAACTCAGCTACCAGAGATTTCACCCACACACTGAACTGAAGAGCTGCTGCAGCTCTGCACACACCCGTGCTCCAGATCCCAGCTCCAAGCATGCACTGTGCACACTGATGCCACAGATACCACTGCCATTTCCATAGTGAGCTAGCATGCAACTCAGGCCCTGGAGCCAAGGTCTTTCTGCATGTGCCCACACGTAGGCACCAGCAGAGCCATCATAGAGAGCTGGACCCCACCCAGGCTCCAGGCCTGTAGTTTTGCACATACTCATGCTTGCACCCTTCATTCCTTAGCCGTTTCACATACCTCACATACAAGTGTCTGTATCCCTGGCACGGGTGCTGTTATAGCCCTTTAACCTAGAGCCATGTGTGCCAATGTTTTAGTCCTCAGCTCTGTTGCCACTCCAGAGGTGCCACTCATCAGACACCTGTGCCACCACCATTGCAGGCAGGAACACAAGCTGTACCCAATGCCAAGAGGGAGCCCATCAGCCATAATTTTCCTAGTGGGAAGAAGAAAGATCAGGAGGGCCTAGCATCCATTATCACCAAAGACCCCAATAGTCCTCACTGCCACTGTGGACATCCGTAATATTAGCCAATGAGGATAATCACAATGTTGTCTACACTGAACTCAGCTGACAGAGCTGAATAAAGACAGAGCTGAATATTGAAGGGCACTGCTGTGCCCTCATGAGTGCCAGACCTGCTGCACCCCACCAGCTAGTGTGTTTGAATTCATATAGGAGGCCTTCCCCCACCAAAATCCTTCCATAAAGCCTAAAAACAGTGATTGTTCTACCAAATGTGCGATATTAACATAAGGCAACAATAAAAACAACAAAAAAAGATGAAAAAACAAGGATACAAATTACCACAATAAAAACACAATTTCCTAGTAGCTGAACCCAAAGAAATGAAAATCTAAGAACTATCTTACAAAGAATTAAAACAGGCCAGGAGTCATGGATCATGCATGTAATCCCAACACTTTGGGAGGCCAAGGCAAGTGGATCACCTGAGGTAAGGAGTTCGAGAGCCGCCTGGCCAACATGGTAAAAAACAATCTCTACTAAAAATACAAAAATTAGCCAGTCATGGTTGTGCATGCCTGTAATCCAGCTAATTGGGAGGCTAAGGCAGGAAAATCACTTGAACCTGGGAGGCAGAGGTTGCAGTGAGCAGAGATCATGCCACTGTGCTCCAGCCTGGGTCACAAGTATGAAACACTGTCTCAAAAAAAAAGAATCAAAATAATTCTTTAAGGAAACTCAGTGAGTTTCAATAAAACACAGAAATAATTCAAAAATCAGGAAGATTATAAATGAGCAAAATGAGAAATTTCACACAGAAAATAAAATGATTTTTAAAAAGAAAATTTTGGAACTAAGGAATACAATGAATGAAATAAAAAGCAGAATAGAGAGCATGAACAACTGCTTGATCACAGAGAAGAAAGATTCTTTGAACTCGAAGGCAGGTTATTTGAAATTAATTGAGTCAAATGAGAAAAAAAATAGAAAAGGAATGAAGAAACATACAGGACTTACAGAACTGTATCAAGAGAAATCATTTTCAAATTACAGAGGATTGAGATTGAGAAGGGAAAGAGATAGAATGCTTATTTTAGAAAATATAGTTGAAAACTTTCAAAATCTTTTAAAAGATAATTATCCAAGCAGGTAAAAGGTCTCCAATCAGATCCCTCCATTAATACAGTTATACAGGAAGGGCAAAGGTCTCCAGTATGATTCAATCTAAACAAGACTACATCAAGATATATTAAAATTAATTATAAAAAAATTAAAGGAAAGGAATCTGAAAGCCACAAGATGAAAGAAGCATATGACATATTAGGACATTTCAAGAAGGCTATCAGTAGATTCTCAGCAGAAACCTCATAGACTGGGACACATTGGATTAATATATCCAAAGAGCTAAAAGGAAAACAATTTCCAAATAAGACTACCTGACAAAGTTGTCCTGAAATGAAAAAGAGATAAAGGCTTTCCAAGACAAACTAAAGCTGAGGGAGGCCATCACTATATCCACCTTATAAGAAATACTAAAGGAAGTTCTTCAAGTTTAAAGAAAATGTCTATAATTAGAAACATGAAAACATATGAAGGTAGAAACCTCAATGGTAAAAGTATATAGTCAAAATCAGATTTGTCTAATCCTATAATGGTGGTTGGTAAATCACTAATATCTTTATTATGAAGGTTCAAAGACAAAATTGTTAAAATAATAGCTATAGTAAGTTGTTAAGGGACACATAATATAAAAAGATGTAATCTGTGTCATCAAAAGCAAAATGTAGGGCAGGGGTGGAGTAAAAACATGGAGTTTCTTATGCAATCAAACTTAAGTTGATATCAGCCTCAAATAGCCTATTAACAATAAGATGACCTATGTAAACCTCAAGATAACCACAAAGCAAGAATACATAGTAGATTCACAAAAGATAAAAAGTAAAAAACTTAAGCGTACCACTATAGAAAATCATCTAATCACAAAGGAAGACAAGAAGAGAGAAGGCATGCAAAACAACCAAAAACAAATTAACAAAATGGCAGAATTAAGTCCTTACCTATTGAAAATGATAATGAATGTAAACGGATTAAACTCCCCATTCAAGGACATACAGTGGCTAAATGGATAATGCAACAAGATCCAACTACATATTGTCTAGAAGAAACTCATTACCTTTACAAACATATGTAGGCTGAAAGTGAAGGGATTAAGAAAAAGATATTTCATTCAAGAAAAAATAAAATGAAATAAGGATAGCTGCACTTCTATCAGATAAAATAGAATTTAAGTCAAAACTGTAAAGGGAGACAAAGTCATTATATAATGATAGAGACATCAAGTCATCAAGAAGATATAATTGTGTGTATACACATATGTGTGTGTATGTATATATGTGTATACATATGTGTGCATATACACATGTATATACTATATATTGACACACATGTATACACGTATATATTGTGTGTATATACACATATATACAATACATATTGTGTGTATATATATACACATAAAATATATATGTATATACATATATGAATATTATACACATATATGTATTATATACACTAATATATGTATATATACACCCATTTTTATATATAGTATATATACTATACAGTATGTATATATATACTATATATACCCATATGTATACTATAGATGTATACTATATATACATGTATATGTACATATAGACATATACTTGTGTGTATATACCTATACACACATATATGTATGTGTGTGTGTGTGTGTATATATATATATATATATATATAGTGTATGTGTGTATGTGTGTATTTCTCACAACAATCAGAGCACCTAAACGTAAAAAGCAAATATTAATAGATGTGAAGGGACAGGTAGACTGGAATATTGTAAGAGTAGAGTATTTTAGTACTCCACTTTTAACAATGGACTGGTTATCCAGACACAATATCAGTAAAGAAACATTGATCTAGGACTACACTTTAGACCAAATGGAACTTACTGACATATACAGACCATTCCATCTAACAGCAGCAGAATACATACTTTTTCAAGCACATACAGAACATTGCACACTTACATGATGTGGTAGGCCACAAAATAAGTCTTCGAAATTCAAGACAGTTAGAATAACTTCAAATATATTTTCTGACCATAATAGCATGAAGCTAGAAGTCAGAAATAGGAAAAATTTAAGCAAATTCACAAATGTGGAAATTAATCAACATGATCCTGCACAACTAATGGGTCAAAGGAGAAATTAAAAACAAATTTAAAAAATATCTTGACACAAATGAAAATGGAGGCACAACATACTGAACTCTGTGGGATGCAGAAAAAGTGGTACCAAGGGGAAAAGTTTTAGCAATAAATACTCATGTCAAAAAAAAGAAAATCTCAAGTTAGCAATCTACTGTTACATCTTAAGAAACTAGAGAAAGAACAACTAAGCTGAAAGTTAGTAGAAGAAAGGAAATAATAAAGATCAGTACAGAAATGAAAAAAATAGGGACTAGAATAACAAAATAATCCACAAAACTATGAGTTATTTTTAAAAGATAAACAAAATTGACAAATCTTTAGCTAGACTAAGAAAAATAATGGAACATTCAAATAAATAAAACCAAGAATGGAGAAAGAGACATTACAGTTAATATCACAGAAATACAAAGAATCATTAAAAAACCCATTATGAACAATTATGCCCCAACAAATTGTATAACCCAGAAAACTTTGTAGAAGCATCCAACCTACCAAAATGGAACCATGAAGAAACAGTATACCTCAACAGACCAATAACAACTAAAGAAATTGAATCAAGGATAAAAAGTCTCCCGTTAAAAAAACAATCAGGACCTGATACCTTACTATTAAATTGTACCAAATATTTAAAGAAAAAGTAATACCAATCCTTTCCAAATTCTTCAAAAGAGTGAATAGGAGTATTTTCAAACTTACTTTGTAAGGCCAGCATTACAGCATTTGTAAGGCAGCAAAGCCAGAAAAGAATACAACAGGAAAAGAAAATTATAGGCCAGTGTTACAGATTAACATAGATTCAAAAATCCTCCACAAAACTAGTTCAAGAGCACACCAAATTCAAGAGCACAATAAAAGAATCATTCACCCTGATGACATAGGAATTTTCCCTAGGATTTAAGAGCACAATAAAAAAATCATTCACCATGATGACATATGATTTATCCCTAGGAATCAAGGATACAGAAATGAATAAATGTGATGCCTCACATTACCAGAATGAAGAACCCAAACAAGAAGATCATCTTAATAAGCACAGAAAAGGCGTGGACAGACTTCATAATGAAGACACCAAAAATGTTTGCAACAAAAGCAAAAATTGACAAATGGGATTTAATTAAAATAAAAATTTCCTGCACTGCAAAAGGAACTAATAATAGAGTAAACAGAAAACCTACAAAATGGGAGAAAATTTTTGCAAACTATGCATTGACAAAGGTCTAATATGCAGCATCTATAAATAACTTAACCAAATTTACAAGAAAGATAAACATAAAAAATTAGGAAAAGGACATGAACAGACACCATTCAAAAGAAGATATACATGCAGCCGACAATCATATTTAAAAAAAGCTCAACATCACTACTCTCAGAGCAATGCAAGTCAAAACCACAGTGAGATACCATCTAACACCAGTCAGAATGACTATTATTAATCAGTCAAAAAATAACATATGCTGGCTAGGTTGTAGAGAAAAAGGAATCCTTATACATTGTTGATGGTAGTGTAAATTAGTTCAACCATTGTGGAAGACAGTGTGGCAATTCCTCGAAGACCTAAAGACAGAAATACCATACAACCCAGCAATCCCATTACTGTGTATATGCCCAAAGGAAAATAAATCATTCTATTATAAAGATGCATGCATATGTTCATTGCAGCACTATTTACAATAGCAAATACATGGAACCAACATAAATGTTTATCAGTGATAAACTGGATAAAGCAAATGTAGTACATACACACCATGGAATACTATGCAGCAATAAAATAAACAATGAGATTGTATCTTTTGTAGGGACTTGGATGGAGCTGGAGATCATTATCCTTAGCAAACTAACACAGGAACAGAAAACCAAATACTGCATGTTCTCACTTACAAATGGAAGCTAAATGATGAGAACACATGAACACATAGAGGTGAACAGCACACCCTGGGGCCTTTCAGAGGATGGAAGGTAGGAGAAGGGAGAGAATCAGGAAAAATAACTAATACCTGGGTGACAAAATAATCTGTACAACAAACTCCTATGACACAAGTTTACCTATGAGCAAACCTGCACTTGTACCCCTGAACTTAAAATAAAAGCTTAAAAAAGGCATTTGACAAAATTCAATGTCCATTTATTATAAAAATTCTCATCAAATTAGGTATAGAAGGAATAAAGCTCAATACAATAAAGACCATATATGACAGTCCTACACTAACATCATACTCAATGTTGAAAAATTGAAAGCTTTCTCTCTAAGATCAGGCAAAATCATGGATGCCCACCTTCATCTATTCTATTCAACATAGTATCTGAAGTTCTAGACAGAACAATTAGGCAGGGAGGGAGGAAACAAGATATTTAAATAGGAAAGAAATAAGCTAACTCATCTGCAGAAGGCATGATCTTACATATAGAAAACCCTAAAGGCTTCACCAAAAAACCTTGAAACTGAAAAACAAATTCACTAAAGTTGTATATTACAAAGTCAACATACAAAAATCAGTAGTATTTCTATACATTAACAGTGCTCTATCTTAAAAATAATTTTAAAAGCAATCCCATTTACAATAGCAAAAATAAAATACTTAGGAATACATTTAACAAACGAGGTTATACATTACAAACTATAAAATACTGATAAATGAAATTGAAGAAGATACAAATACATGGAAAAATGCCTCATGTTCAGGGATTGAAATAATATTGTTAAAAAGTCCATACTACCCAAAGTGATCAACAGATTCAATGAAATCCCTATCAAATATCAAATGACATTTTTCATAGAAAATGAAATAATATTCAAATTTATATGGAAAGGAAAAGACTCCTAATAGCCAAAGCAACTGAGCAGAAAGAACAAGAATGAAAATTGAGACATCATACTACCTGATTTCAGAATATGATACAAAGCTATTTTAATCAAAACAGCATGGTACTGGCATAAAGAGACAAACATAGACAAATGAACAGAACAGAGAGGCCAGAAATCATGTATTTACGTTTAGTCAATCTTCAAAAATGAAACTAAGAATACACCAATTAAGCAAAGTGTCCTCAATAATTAATATTGATAAACTGATTTGCACATGCAGAAAAATGAAATTTGACCCTCATCTTACAGCATATACAAAAATCAACCCAAAATGGATTAAATACTTAAATCTAAGACCTGAAATTTTAAAAATACTACAAAAATAAGGGGAAAGCCCCAAAACATTGGTCTGGGCAATAATTTTTTTGGACCCCAAAATCATAGACAACCATAGCAAAAATAAACAAATGGGATTACATCCAGCCAAAAAATATTCTGTACAGAAAATGAAACAATAGAATGAAGAGACAACCTATGGAATGGGAGAAAATACCTCCAAACCATACATCTGACACCAAAATATATTAGGAACTCAAACAACCTAATAGCAAGAAAACAAATAACCTTATTAAGGGCAAATAACCTTAATAGACATTTCTCAAAAGAAAACATACAAATGTCCACAGGTACATAAATAAATGATCAGCATCGCTAATCATCAGGGAAACCCAAATTAAAAAACAATGAGATATCACCTGTTAAAATGGCCATTATTAAAAAGACAAAAGATAATCTTGTTGGTACATATGTAAGGAAAAAAAACTCTTGCACACTATTAATGGTAATGCAAATTACTACAGCCATTTTGAAAAACAATATGGAGATTCCTCAAAAAATTAAAAATAAAACCATTATGTGATTCAGTAACCCTATTTCTATGTATATATACAAAGTATATGAAATCAGCATGTCAAAGAGATACCTGCATTCTCATGTTCATTGAAGCATTATTCACAATAACCAGGTTATGAAACTAACCTGAATGTCCATCAATAGATGAATGCATAATTAAGTTGTGGTACATAAACACAAGGGAATACTATTAAGTCTTATAAAAAGAAAGTCTTATCATTTGTGGCAAAAACGATAAACCTAGAGGGCATTATGTTAAATAAACAAATAAACAAGACATTGAAAGACAAATATTACAGGATCTCACTTATATGTGAAATTCAGAAAAGTTGAACTCATAAAATTTTAGAGTAGAATTATGGTTGCCACGGTCTGGGGACAGGGAGGAGTTGGAAGATTAGAGAGATGTTGGTCAAAAGATACAAAATTTTAGTTAGAAGGATAAAGTTCAAAAGATTTATTGTATAGTGACTACATTTGATAACAATATATTTTGCATACATGAAAATGTTAAGCATTGTCTGCACACACAAAAATGTATGTGAGGTAATGAATATGTTAATTAGCTTGATTTAGCCATTCTACAATGTATATCAAAACATGTTGTATACCATAAATATACAAAATTTTTATTTGCCCAATTAAAAATAAATTAATTGCAAAAATATGAGAGTCTGCAAATTTATCAAACTAAATACATTGATAAATGATTTAAGGAAATATTTTCCTTTTAAAATTGATCTTATTGGTCTAAAAGTCTAAGTTCAAAAATTCATCACAGTACAGAAAAAACAAATAGAGCTAGAAATCTTACAGGAAAAGAAAAAAAGAGACCTAATATGACAATAATATAATAGCATATGTCCAAATCTGTGACAAAATGAAGGTAGTGAAGAGTAAAATAATTAAATAATTATAATTTCTTAGTAAAAGAAAACATGAGTGTTAAGACTAAAATGGCTCACCTATTTTCCGTGTGAACTGGTGAAAAGTACATATGCTTAAGTCATATTATGGTAAACTTCTGAACCTAAAAGGTAAAAAAAGAGGTCCTTCAAGCTCCCTGACAGAAAGAATAATTAATCTTCAAAATAAGAAAATAAAATGAAGTAGATCCTATCTATCCTATCTGCTACTCTGGAATTTAGAATACTATGTATACTTATCAGTGAATAAAAATGATATCTAACATATTGGAAAGAAAATACTATCTAAACAACAACAAAAACAAACTAAACTGAGACTTAATAGGGAATTTGAAAAATGGAAAGATCAATAGTAACAAATGAACATACAAACACAGACAGGATATATGTGTCTTTCTACATAAGATCATATTTTAATGGGCTGATAGTTTGGGAACATAAAATATAAAACCTAGAGCAAAACAGAACACACTGTAAGGAAAATTCTAATAGGTACTTTATATCTCCTAAAACCTAAGAGTTGGGCTAGGAGATGATTGAGATCAAAATTTCCAAATTCTCTTTTGGATAGAGGAGAATGTAAAAGGAGAGAAAAGGAGTTAGTATATTTTGAAGATATCAACACATTTGAGTTGGGGGACTACAGGATGGAACAGTGGAGGGGAAATAGTGTTTTTCAGTGGTAAAAACTGTAGGCATCTTGTTTTTGAATAATACCTTCATATATGTCTAAAAAGAACTAGGATAAAGTAAATAACTCCATATGTAGTGGGGAGGCACAGGGGAGCATCTAAAGGGGATAAAGTGGGAATTGATACCATCTTGATCAAACAAAAAAAATAAGAGAAAGTGAAAAAGGAGGAAACATTCCTATTTTGCACATGAAGGCTTCCTGGAAGGTACTGAAAACCAAGAGGCAGTCTCAGGGGGTGTGTTACAGAGAAGCAATGTCTAATAGATGCCCCATCTTAGGCCTGGTAACATGGCAATGCCCTTAATCTGAAGAACTACAGGTGGAGGACACACAGACATGAAGGCAAGGGAGCTCCGAAGAACCACAAAAATGTGAGAAGCAGCAGTTATGTAATAAAGGAGGAGTCATCTCTGAAAATGCAGAAAAGAGTTTTTGTTTGAAATTGAAGCTTCTCCACTTTTCCAGCATGAGCTCAAGAAGCTGGAAGTCTCTTATGCCACCTTTCCACCTTGGTCAAGCTTCCCAGTGAGGGAGAAATGAAAAAAGATGAAAAGTCTTATTTGACTAGTAACCATCTGATATTGGTTTCTTCTAGGTTTGGAAATGTTTAATGCCAAAGCCTTTTCAAGTTTAATAATTTCTGACCATTACCTCTCTTCTTCTTAGGCCACTCCATCTAGTACCCTGACTAAAAATTATCAAAACTGAAAGGGACTTAAATCCATTGGTTCTACTATCTTTTCAATGCATACTTAGTCCCTCCAGCTTTTTATCCAGTGCATACCCTGAAAAATACCTCCCAGGTAAATGTTTCTAAGCACAATACATCTTGCTTGCAATACACAAACTTAATAGGTATATCTCTTAGTAAACTAATTTTCAGCTCATTTTTTAGTGGAAAAATATATACTTATATTCCCCAAATTCAGTAAAACATTTTAAACAATGACAACAAAATATGTTCAGACGAATTTCCAGATGCATTCCAAACATAATTGATAGAATGTTAGAATTATATATAAGCATATTGAAAATCAGTTTGTATATAAATGATATGCAAATTTAACACATTTCTACATACAAAGCAAGAGTTAATTATGGATAAGATAGGTAACAAGATAATTTGTTTACTAAGTTAATTACATTTTAGGAAACTTTGTGGTTTTAGGGTTGACATAAAATTGTTTATAATTTTTCCCTTCAAGTAATTATTTAATTGGGAGACATGGTCTTGCTGTGTTGCTCAGGCTAGTCTCAAACTCATGGGCTCAAGCCATCCTCCCATCTCAGCCTCTTAAAGCACTGGGATTACAGGCATGAGCCACCATGCCCAGCCCAATTTTTCCTTTTAATAAAATAAGATATAGGCTAGCTTGGTTTGCTTTTTTGTACAAAACATCTGATTTTCAGAAATAGCTTACTATCTAAATGGGAGTTCTCACATTTCCTCACCACCTGGCACCCAATATCTAAGTTAATGCCACACATGTTAGGTTTCTATTACGGCAACATCTTCCGTTAAAGCTCAAATTTCTATGTTAGGGAAATGCTAGTTTCTGTGTTAAGAGAATGCAACATCTTTGTTTAAGGCTCAAATTTCTGTGCTACAGGGATGCTAGTTGCTGTGAAAAACATGGGGGAAGGTTTTAATGATGAAAAAAGAAATTTTGCTGATTTTGCTATTACAACAATTACAGCCCTTGTCTTCTGGTGCTTAAGTGCCATCCCTTGGCCTCTATTGTTTCAGATCTTCATCATCGCCTTTCCCAAGCTCTGTTACTACTTCTTCTAGGTTTTTAGTCTGCAGGGGAAAACACTACTGAATTTCTTAGTGATGCTGATGCCCCTCTCAGGCAGCACATTCCTGATATACCTCATGAACAATATATTATCTGGGCCCTACCAGAAATAAACCCCTCTGGTGGGTCTTGTGGCTTCACACAATATGTACATTCCAACAGCCATCCAAGAGCCATCAAATCAGTTAAGTTTGCATAATTCCCTTGGGTCCATGTCAGCAGTTGAATGTCACCAAAAGAACTCACCGAAGTAAACTATCTATCCTTGTCCAATCCCATGCTAAGCCCAGCGGTCCTCCATTAAGAAGCTCCAGAGGGCTGCAGAAGTTCCCAAGTGCTCTATGGTGGTTACCTAAAGATTCAAGATGCCAGGAAAGTGCCTGTTGAGATATTAGATGTCTTAGGCCCATTTTCTGCTGCTATAGCAGAATACCTCAGATGAGACTATACATTTATTTATAAAGAAAATACATTTATTTGGCTCATGGTTCTAGAAGCCAGGAAGTTCAAGAATATGGCTTCAGCATTTGGCAAGGGCCTTTGTGCTGTGTTATCCCCTGGCAAAAAGGCAAATGAGCACAAGAAACAGAGAAAAGGGGGCAGAACTCCCATGATAACTAAGCTACTCCTGAAATAACAGCATGAATCCATTGATGAGGGAAAAGCCCTCATGACTTAATGACCTCTTAAAGGTCCCACCTCTTAATAAAATGACAATGGCAATTAAATTTTCGGTTTTGGAGGCAATACTCAGACCACAGCAAAGGGAAGTCCCAACAGGATGAGGCTATGGGGTATTATAATTGAAGCTGTAATGTAGGGGAAATCAGCAAAGCCAGAGACCAAATAAAATTTACAACCAGCTGATAGTCTTCAAGCCATGTAGGATATGGATGGTGCCTAGTCAACAAAGAGCAATGGACAAGGTTTCTGGAAGCAATTAAGTCACTCAAAACACAGATCAAGTTGTGCACTAGCTGCCATCTCCAGCTCTGAGGCAGCTCAGAGCTCAGAGTCTAACCCTGACCCTAGCAGTGACGAGCCACAACCAAGTGGCCTAATTGGCTTTGTATGAACCAGGGTCCCTACTAACAACTTGAAGAAATGTCATCTCTCTTACACTCAGATACTATTCAGGAGAGGAAGAAGGGAAGCTAGGACTTCAGGAGATCAGAGAGACAGATATAATTGAAACCATCCCTATGCACTTGTAAAAATTAATCAAGGAAAGGTGAAGAGAGAGAAACAAAAATAACCAAGTTCGCAGCACACGCAACATTAATCATTAGGTCAGCTTGCTCTCTGACCTGCTTCTTCATAGTTGTTTTCTTCCTATGACCCCAGAATCACATAGACTTTTTCACAAGATTGTAGTTCCCCTTAATCTCTCTATAGATAACAACTTGAACATTGTAAAACATTGTTTTACATTTGACATATTTTTAGGTCCTACATACCAGTGAAACTACTGACATCAGTTGGTCTGAGGGACCCCATGAGAAGCTGACTCACCAAAGAATGCAGTTTTCACATTCTAATGATTTCATCCCTCTTATCCTGATCAATGAGCAGCCTCAATTATCCAGTCCCTTGCACTTCATGACCCCTGTAAAAACTCCAGCTCAGAACTCCTCAAGGAGATGGATTTGAGGGCTCCTCCCATCTCCTTACTCAGCCATCCTGCAATCATTAAACTCTTTCTCTGCTGCAAACCCTAATCTCTCTGTATATTGGTCTGTTACTGCAGAGCAGGCATATGAACCTGTTGGTCCTGTAACATAATAAACTTTGAAGGCATTGAATAAGTTACCCCAAAAGCAATCACTTAGGCTGAGAAAAAATTCCTAAACTGGAATTTAAGGACAAATTTAATCCTCATTATTCTTTTTTTCTTATTAAAGAAATAGAAGTTTATCTGTAAGATGATATCCTTTATTAAAAATGAAGGAGGTTTAAAATCCTTTTG
Organism: Nomascus leucogenys; assembly: GCF_006542625.1. Taxonomy (NCBI): domain Eukaryota; kingdom Metazoa; phylum Chordata; class Mammalia; order Primates; family Hylobatidae; genus Nomascus; species Nomascus leucogenys. The sequence goes on along the minus strand of NC_044387.1, from coordinate 37,948,632 downwards.
CTTTCACATTTATTCATATTCCTACTTTTCTAAATAGACTTTTCTCAAATTTTTTGTTTGTGTTAATCTGCGAGAGGAGGCTACTGAATAAGAAGAGTGAATCTATCATACTTAAATCTCTAATATCCATCCCATCCTTCTTTCACTGATTCAATCATATAGTTTTGGGAATTGACCACAGATTCAGGAAAGGGTTCCTAATTAGTAAAGCCAGTCACAGTACCCATTACCCTTGCTGGTAACTAAGAACCCAGGTCTATTATTGAGTGTTTTTCCCAACAATAGACAAATGACTTGTGCTAAATTAGAATATGGGGTCAGTGAGATTTTATTCTAAGGATGTGAAAGAGGAGATGTGTACACAAGAAGACATATAGTCTTTTCACTTATGGCAGCCATTTTATAAGCAAGAGGATGAATCTTACAAAAGCAATTAATATTGCATAATGTAAACTGAAGGGATGGAGAAATCTGGGTGCTTAATGAGATGACTGAACTGCTGACTCTAACAGACTGGAAGCCAAAACAATATCTGAACTTTTTATATTTCCTAATTGTTTAAGTCACTTTGTATCAGGTATTTTATTATTTGAATCCAGAAGCATCCCACACCAACATAAAAGATTTGTTAGGTTCATGTGGCTAGTTTATTTTGAGTTCAGTATTATCTTAAATAGATGCATATTTTGATTCAGTATCAAAGAATTAACAGGAGTTAACAGGGCTTTTCTTGAAATGACTACAGTAATAATCACAGTAGTAGTCAGCCACAGATGCCACATTTTGTAATTCTCTTATAAAGATCAGTGAATTAGTCTCCAATTTATTTTTTAAATTGAGGGATAGAGTGTTTTCTGGGATGAAAAACTATTATCCACTGACAAACTCACAATGATCTTCAAATTCTCCCCTCTAGTAGAACAAATTTATTAAAAGAAAATGATTATGATATAATGATATTACTCTTATAATTTTCATTTATATTGCTTGCTAAAAACCATGACAAAAATGTGGCCTGTGAAAATGCTTCTCTGTGCAACTCATTTGCAATACATAAAACTGGGCAGAAGTCATCTAGAAGGCATCGTTGATATGGTTTGGCTGTGTCCCCACCCAAATCTCATCTTGAATTCCCCACATGTTGTAGGAGAGATAATTGAATCATGGGAGCAGGTCTTTCTTGTGCTGTTCTTGTGATAGTGAATAAGTCTCAAGAGCTCTGATTGTTTTAAAAAGGGGAGTTTCCCTGCACAAGCTTTCTTTTTTTTTTTTAATTGTTGTGCAGCACTGAAGTTTGTTTTTTTCATTTTTATTTATTTTTTTTTTATTATTATTATACTTTAAGTTTTACGGTACATGTGCACAATGTGCAGGTTTGTTACATATGTATCCATGTGCCATGTTGGTGTGCTGCACCCATTAACTCGTCATTTATCATTAGGTATATCTCTTAATGCTGTCCCTCCCCCCTCCCCCCACCCCACAACAGTCCCTGGAGTGTGATGTTCCCCTTCCTGTGTCCATGTGTTCTCAATTGTTCAATTCCCACCTATGAGTGACAACATGCAGTGTTTGGTTTTTTTGTCCTTGCGATAGTTTACTGAGAACGATGTTTTCCAGTTTCATCCATGTCCCTACAAAGGACATGAACTCATCATTGAAAGAGTGACACTCAGACTTAAGACCACGGCACACCAGCTCAGCCAAGAGATCTTTATTGGAGGCAGCAGGCTAGGCAGGGCAGGAGAGAGAGAGAGCGAGCGGTGGGGGGCTTGCTTATTTTATGCCCAGGAGGGCTGCGTGGATGTTTGTGATTGGTTGGTTTGGGGCTTAGAGCGAGGCGAGAAAAACACCTCTCTCTGATTGGTTTTTCCTTTGGCAGGCTTGCATTGGGGAAGAAGAACCCGGAACCAGCACCATTAGGGTGCTCTAGTTACCTAACATTCCTCCCTTTTTTGTTTTTTAAGAAGTGGGGAGGTGGGCGTCGCTGTTTGTCTGGCTACTTCCTGCTGAGTGGGGGCGTCGTGGGAAGGGATATTGGAGGACTGTAGGGGCAAAGCAATAGCAGGAGGCCAAGGAAGACAGCGCTGAAGGTGAACACTTTCCTGGGGTGTGAAGTCTAAAGATGTCCCTTGTAAGTAGAGGTCATCTATGGACACGAGCCATCCGTATGGCAGGGAAGGATCTGCTATGAGCCACGTATCTTCTTGGAGGGCCTGGAGGAAATCTAAGAAATTACAGGTCCTGGAGGTGGAGGCCATGGGTAGGTGAGTCCTGGTCATCTTCCTCAGTTGCTAGGAGTTGGTAGTGCCTGATGAGAAGCTGGTTAAAAGTCTGGTTAGATAAGGAGGAGATTCGTTGTTGCATGAACTTTATTAGGCAGGGGAGGAGGGTACAAAAGGCCACCATTCCTAGGAGGGGTCTGAGAAATGGTAGGACCCAAGCTAAAAGAGTCATTTTTAGGGTGTCCCAAAGTGAGAAGCCTGTATTCGTTTCGAGGAGTTTTTGTCTTATGTCATTAAGATTTTTTATGTTAGTCTCGACAACCTGGGACTCATTAATAAAGTAACAACAGCTTTCTTGGAGGAAAATGCATGTGCCTCCTTTTTCAGCTGTCAGGAGGTCCAGGGCTCTGCGTTTTTGGAGGACTCCTCTGGCTAAAGAGGTGATTTGTCGTTGCAGGGTGGCTAGTGACTGCGCAGTTTGTTCAATAGTGGATTCTAGGTGTATCTTTAATTCATTAACCTGCGAGACTCCGTATCCGAGGGAGGTGGCCCCTAGAGCAGAGCCTAGAAGGAGGGTTGCAAGGGAGAGGCCAAGGATGGCAGGTATAAAGACAGCCCATCTTCTTCTTGGGGCCTGATTCATGGGAGGGTGGTTAAGGTTGAAGGCGGTGGTCCCTTCGGAAAGGGAGAGGAGGGTAAGTTGTGGCAGGAGTGTGACAGGGAAGCAGGTGATATTGATGGAGGAATTGATTGTTTTGTAAAGAGTGTGGTTACACCAGAAGAAGTATCTATCAGGGGCGGAAGAGTTGGGGTATGAGGTGGTGGTATTACAGAAGGAAGAGATTCCGAGGTGTTTGTGTAGCAGGTAACAGTCTGGGATGTGTTGAAGAGGGGAACACCGAATATTAAGGGGGTGTTGGGGAGTGATGAATGATCAGAAGTGTTGGTAGTGTTTGGGAGGGCAACAGGAACAGCAATAAGCAGCAGTTTATTAAGGCTGGCACATAGGAGGCAGTTGGAGGGAGAGATATTAGAGGCGTTTAACAGTTGGATTCCTTCCTGTAGAAGTAAGAGCCAGGACTGCTGTACTGAGATGGAAACAGAGGAGGAGTCTAGCTGCTGGAGGAGGTCTTCGGCGGCTTGAGAGATGTCGCCGGAGATGCCGGGAAGCGAGATTTTGGGGGGGGGGTTTGTAAGTGCGGGTGATGGTAAGGGTCTGCACTGGGTAGGAGTATGCATTGTTAGGGTAAATGCCTCAAGTCACCCCTTCTCCCCAGACTGAATTGGCTGGGTCAGAAATGTGGATGCCGTGGCTAATATTCATAAACCCTTTACTTCGCGTATAGTACAGAAAGGGTTGAGCTGAGGGCCGGTTGGATTTGCCAAGGGTCCAGTCCGTTGCCCAGTTCATGTGGCAATGGCGCCAGGGACAGCCATAGCATTGAGGCCACTGTGTTTTGTGCTGTTGGTCGGTCTGTTGGTGTTTGAAGCACAGTGCAAATTTAATTTGTGTAGCTGTGGTCCAATGATTATCTATCATGGTTAGATAAGGGATGGTGAGATTTATGCTGGAGGCATTGAGAGAACAGTTGGTATAACTAAGAACATTTGTGTGAACCCTACGGCCTTGAGTGTATGTCTCCTTCAGAGTGAAGAAGTAGTATGGGGCCTGCGAAAGGGAGGGGGAGTAGAAGAGTAAGGCTGTAGAGACGAGGAGGAGGAGCAGCATGTTAATCTTTGGGGATATGTGGGAGGGAAGGAACCTTGGAAATGCGGATTTTTAAGGGTTGGTTAGGTATAGGGGTAGAGACGTAGCGTGAGGCAGAGGTCCTGGTTCTTGGGCTGTCTGGACCTGCGGCTGGTTTCAACCTGGAAATGTGAAGCCAAGGAGTTAAGCGGTGAGGAGATTCTTGAAGCCTGGCTGCAGAAGGGGTACAAAGCGTTACCTGGAGAGGCCCCGTCCATTTTGGAGTTAGTTGAGGGGCATGGGAAGGCTGGGGGAGACAATAGTAAACCCATTGGCCTGGGGATAGAGGGAAGGGGGGGTGAGGGTTGGACATATCCGGGAGTATCAGATCTTGCTGCTTCCATAATTGTGACCGGATAAAGGTAAGGAGGGGAAGGTGCATGTCAGAGGGGAGAGGACTGGAAGACGGGGTGATACCTGGAGGAAGAGGGGGGCGGCCGTACATGATCTCAAAAGGGGAGATTAGAGACGGTTTTTTTGGGAGTGCTCACAGCTTAAAGAGGCCTAAGGGTAAAAGTTTAGTCCAGTCTAGATGTAGTTCGAGAGAAAGTTTAGTGAGAGTTTCTTTAAGGGAGTGGTTAGTACGCTCTACCTTGCCTGAAGATTGAGGATGATAGGGAATATGGAAGTGCCAGGGGATGTTTAGGGCTGTCGCAATGTGTTGTGAGATCTGGGAGACAAATTCTGGGCCATTGTCTGACTGGAAGGAGGAGGGTATTCCAAACCGTGGGCTGGTGGGTTGGAAAGGGGCCGGGTTTTAAGGGTGTGTTTTGATTTGTCCTCTGGCAAATAGTGCAGTTGGAGGTGAGGTCTTGAAGGAACTGAAGATCAGAGGGTGTTAGCGTGAAAAAGGAAGACAGGAAGGTTTTAAGAGCCTGGGGGCTGATGTGAAAAATGGAATGTAGATGAGTGAAGAGGGTATGTCTAGAGACGATGGAGGGGGAAGGGTCGAGTGGGCTTGAGAGTGTTGCTAAAAAGGTGGGAGGGAGACTAGAGAGGGCCGCTTTTCGGGCCTGATGATTGGCTTTGTTGTTACCTTGAGTGATTGGTGAAGAATCGGTCTGGTGGCTTTTGCAGTGGACAATGCCGACCTTTGAAGGGAGTAGTGAGGCTTTAAGGAGGTGGGAGATGAGAGAGGCATTGGTGACTGAGTTTCCTTTGGTCGTAAGTAATCCTCTCTCTCTCCAGATGGCGGCGTGAGAGAGCAGAATGTGAAAAACATATTTGGAGTCTGTGTAGATTGTGAGCGTATGATCTGCCGCCAGTTTGAAGGCGCGGGTAGCCGCAATTAGCTCTGCCTGTTGGTTGGTGGTATGTGGCGGCAGAGGCTTGGCCTCAATGGTTTTGGTCAGTGAGACCACAGGGTATCCCACGAGGCGTTGGCCTTGTGATATGAAGGAGCTGCCATCTGTGAACCAGGTGTGATCAGAGTGGGGTAAGGGTCCTTCGCTGATGTGAGATGGGCAAGGAAGGAGAGATTCCAGAATTTCATTACAATTGTGTTGGGGGAGGTCATGGTTGACTGGCAGGAGAGTGGCCGGGTTGAGGGGGGCACATGCCTGGAAGGAGATAGTTGGATCATGCAGAAAGGAGACCAAGAGAGAGAGTATACAGCAAGGGGGAAGGGTTTGTAGGCTTCTATATGTGAGGAGGTCTTTAAGGTGGTGAGGGGAGGCAATGACTGTGTTTGCCCCGAAGGTGAGTTTTTTGGACTCCTTGAGTAAAAGGTAGGCTGCCGCCAGGGCACGGAGACATGGAGGCCAGCCTTTGACTGTGGGATCTAATTGTTTGGACAAGTATGCGATGGCAGCAAATGAAGGCCCTTGCAACTGACCTAAGACACCTAGGGCCAGTCCCTTTTGTTCATGTACGTATAGGGTGAAGGGTTTCTGGAGATCTGGAAGATGTAGGGTGGGGGCCTTGAGAAGTGCCTGTTGGAGGGCCTGGAAGGGTTGAGTAACAGCAGTGTCTAGGGGTTCAGACAGGGCTCTGTGGGCCAAGTCATAGAGGGGCCATGCTAAGAGAGAGTAGTTAGGAATCCATGTTCTGAAATACCCTGCTAACCCGAGGAATGAAAGAAGTTCCTGCCTGGTTTTGGGAACTGGGAGGCTCCGTATAAAACATTTTCAATCTAGGGTTATGGCCTTGGAGTTGTGGGACAGGAGGACCCCTAAATAGATCACCTGGGGGGAGGAGAGTTGGACTTTGAGTGGAGATACTCGATATCATTTGTCTGCCAGAAAGTTGAGGAGAGATACGGTGTCAGTCTGGGAGATTGCTAGAGAAGGACTACAAAGGAGAAGGTCGTCCACGTATTGCAGGAGGGTGGACTGAGGGAGTTGCAGTAACCTGAGATCTGCAGCTAGGGTTTGTCCAAAGATGTGGGGGCTGTCTCGAAACCCTTGGGGAAGGACTGTCCAGGTGAGTTGTTGTGATTGTTGAGCATCTGGATCTGTCCAGGTGAAGGTGAAAAGATCCTGAGCTTGTGGGGAGAGGGGGATGGTAAAGAAGGCATCTTTAAGGTCTATGACAGAAAAATGTGTTGTGTCAGGCGGAATAGAGGAGAGGAGGGTGTAGGGGTTAGGAACTAGTGGGTGGATAGGCCTGACAGCATCATTGATGAGACGTAGATCTTGAACCAGGTGAAATTTTCCGTTGGTTTTTTTTACTGCCAGTATGGGAGTGTTGAACGGAGAGTGGGTAGGCCTGAGGAATCCTTTCCATAAGAGTTCGGAAATGAGGGGCTGCAGGCCTCTGAGGCTAGTAGCTGGAAGAGGATACTGAGGTTGACTAGAGAAGTGGTTGGGGTTTTTTAGGGAAATTTTAACGGGTGTGCAGTGAGCTAGGGAAGGGGTGGTTACATCCCAAACTGTGGGGTTAACAGAGGCTGGCGGAGGTGGCAGAGAGTTGGGCAGGTCTGGGGGACTGGAGATTACAGCGAGGAGAGAGATGGAGTCTGGGAGCACTGTGGGGTTGAATGTAATAGCTGCCCCAAATTTGGAGAGGATGTCTCTACCTAATAAAGGAAGGGGACACTGGGGCATAACTAGGAACTTGTGAGAAAAGAGATGACCAGAGAAAGAGTATGCTAGGGGTGGGGTGGTCTTTGGCCGCATGGTCTGGCCTCCTACCCTGACTATGGGAGGGCCAGAGGTGGAGACAGTGCCCCAGTACTCCCGCAGAACCGAGAGAGTAGCCCCGGTATCAAGGAGAAAAAAGACTAGACGCCCATCCACTGTAAGAGGTACCCTGGGCTCCTGCGTGGTGATGGTGTGTGTCAGGGAAGAGGTCCCAGGGCCCCGTCAGTCGTAGGCTGCCAGCCCAATGAGATCAGCCTCAGGGTGGGGGTCCGGCCCAGCTCCTCCAGGGAAGCTGGGGCAGTCGGTCACCCAGTGGCCGGACTGTTGGCACTTGGGGCACGGTCGTTTGGGTGGCCTAGGATTAGGACACTGACGGGCCCAATGACCTTCATTCCCACATTTAAAGCAGGGTCTGGGGGGTTGGCAGTGAGTGGTGGACATAGAGGCATGGCGTCTGATAGGCTGGGTTGAGGCCTTGAAGGCCTGAGCCAACATCTGGCACTTCTGCCTCCTTGCCTGCTCGTCACGGTTGTGATAGACTTTGAATGCGGTGGCGAGGATCTCAGTCTGCGGGGTAAAGGGACCTCTGTCTAGCTTTTTTAGTTTGGCTTGAATGTCTGGGAAGCTTTGTGCGAAGAAATGGGACATGAGAAGTTGCCTGCCGTTGGGGGCTTTGGGGTCTATATTGGTGTATTGCTGGAGTGCCTGTGTAAGGCGGGCGAGGAAGGCGGACGGGTTTTCATGTTTTTCTTGGATGATTTCGTGGAGTTTTTCAAAATTGACTGCCTTTTGAGATGCCTTTCGGAGACCTGTTATTAAACAGGTGGCAAAGTGGACTCGGGCTTTGACACCGTTCTGGGAGTTATAATCCCAGCCAGGATCATGCTCGGGCACTGCCTGCGCTCCAATGGGTAGGGCTGGGGTTGTTTGGTGAACCTGATCTGCATAGGTACGGGCCTGCTCCCAGACTCGTCTACATTCCTCGGGAAGGAGGGTGTTGGAAAGAATCATATAAATATCATGGAAGTTAAAACTGTAGGCTTGGATAGGGTATTGGAATTCTTTGATGTATGAGGCTGAATCAGAGGTGTATGAGCCTAGGCGTCTTTCAATTTGTGAGAGATCTGCCATGGAGAAGGGCACATGGACACGAACAATACCTCGGCACCCGCAACCTCCCTGAGGGGAGCCAGGACGGGGAGATGGGATCGGGAACGGGTGGCCGGGGGGCTGGGCAGAGGAGCAGACAGGGGTTGAAGGGAAGTTGAAGGAGCCCGGGGGGGGGGAGTGGGGCCAGGGATTGTTGGTGGCGGGGCGGTGGTGGGAGGGCGAGGTTGAGGATGGTGATATGGAGGCAGTTCATCAGCGGGGTCAAAATCAGAGGTGGAGGGAGGGGGAGAGGGCTGAGAAAGACCTTTGGAGAGGACAGCAGCCACGACATGTCAGGGTTGGGGTTGACAGGACATACAGAGGTGAGGCTTATCCTTTAATAGGAAAAAGCCAGAAATATAGGGGATCTCTGCCCATTTTCCCGTGCGCTCACAATAATTGTAGAGATCCTGGAGAATTCCAGGGTCTAGGGACCTGTAAGGGGGCCATTTACTTTGGTTGTCTAAGGGGTAGTTTGGCCAATCTCGCGTGCAGAATTTGATTAGGCGCCTGGGTTTAAGGTCAGCAGCAAGGCCTAGGGTAGCCAGATTGTCTAAAAGGCATTTTAGGGGAGAGTCGGCCAGCAGGGATGCGGAGCCTCCCATGGACGGAGAGGCAGTGAGGGCTTAGAGGGCGTCCCATAGTTAGCCGAACACTGTAATCAGGTTCAGGGCCTTTGGTTGGTCGTCACCAACGTGAAGGGACTGAAGGGCCAACAGTATGGCCGAGGGACCGTGAGCCACTTGGTACCAAGATTTTTGTATGTAGCCAACAGTATGGCGCGGAGAGGAGGCTCGGGGCGGAGGCTCAGGCCGGAGAGGTGAGGAGGAGAGGGAGAAAACTCCATTCCCTGCGGGTCGAGGAGGGGAAGCAGGAGTCTATCACCACAGTATAGGACTAGGCGTCAGACTACAGAAGGGGACTTACCAAACAGGAGCCGGTGGTGGATGTGCTGTTCGGCGGATGGGAAATTGGGCAAAGGCCGGCCGGGGCCTGGTCTGAGTCTGAGGGAGACTGGGGTCCTGCCAGAGGCCGGGAGTCCCAATCCGAGTCATGGCACCTATGAAAGAGTGACACTCAGACTTAAGACCACGGCACACCGGCTTGGCCAAGAGATCTTTATTGGAGGCAGCAGGCTAGGCAGGGCAGGAGAGAGAGAGAGAGAGAGAGCGGTGGGGGGCTTGCTTCTTTTATGCCCAGGAGGGCTGCGTGGATGTTTGTGATTGGTTGGGGTGGGGCTTAGAGCGAGGCGGGAAAAACACCTCTCTCTGATTGGTTTTTCCTTTGGCGGGCTTGCATTGAGGAAGAAGAACCCGGAACCAGCGCTATTAGGGTGCTCTAGTTACCTAACAATCATTTTTTATGGCTGCATAGTATTCCATGGTGTATATGTGCCACATTTTCTTAATCCAGTCTATCGTTGTTGGACATTTGGGTTGGTTCCAAGTCTTTGCTATTGTGAATAGTGCTGCAATAAACATATGTGTGCATGTGTCTTTATAGCAGCATGATTTATAGTCCTTTGGATATATACCCAGTAATGGGATGGCTGGGTCAAATGGTATTTCTAGTTCTAGATCCCTGAGGAATCACCACACTGACTTCCACAATGGTTGAACTAGTTTACAGTCCCACCAACAGTGTAAAAGTGTTCCGATTTCTCCACATCCTCTCCAGCACCTGTTGTTTCCTGACTTTTTAATGATCGCCATTCTAACTGGTGTCAGATGGTATCTCACTGTGGTTTTGATTTGCATTTCTCTGATGGCCAGTGATGATGAGCATTTTTTCATGTGTTTTTTAGCTGCATAAATGTCTTCTTTTGAGAAGTGTATGTTCATGTCCTTTGCCCACTCTTTGATGGGGTTGTTTTTTTCTTGTAAACTTGTTTGAGTTCATTATAGATTCTGGATATTAGCCCTTTGTCGGATGAGGAGGTTGCAAAAATTTTCTCCCATTTTGTAGGTTGCCTGTTCACTCTGATGGTAGTTTCTTTTGCTGTGCAGAAACTCTTTAGTTTAATTAGATCCCATGTGTCAATTTTGGCTTTTGTTGCCATTGCTTTTGGTGTTTTAGACATGAAGTCCTTGCCCATGCCTATGTCCTGAATGGTATTGCCTAGGTTTTCTTCTAGGGTTTTTATGGTTTTAGGTCTAACATGTAAGTCTTTAATCCATCTTGAATTAATTTTTGTATAAGGTGTAAGGAAGGGATCCAGTTTCAGCTTTCTACATATGGCCAGCCAGTTTTCCCAGCACCATTTATTAAATAGGGAATCCTTTTCCCATTGCTTGTTTTTGTCAGGTTTGTCAAAGATCAGATAGTTGTAGATGTGTGGCATTATTTCTGAGGGCTCTGTTCTGATCCATTGATCTATGTCTCTCTTGTGGTACCAGTACCATGCTGTTTTGATTACTGTGGCCTTGTTGTATAGTTTGAAGTCAGGTAGCGTGATGTCCCCAGCTTTGTTCTTTTGGCTTAGGATTGACTTGGTGATGTGGGCTCTTTTTTGGTTCCATATGAACTTTAAAGCAAGCTTTCTTGTCTGCTGCCATATGAGACATGCCTTTCACCTTTCACCATGATTGTGAGGCCTGTGGAACTGTAAGTCTGTTAAACTTCTTTTTTTTTGTAAATTGTCCAGTCTTGGGTATGTTCTATTGGCAGGGTGAAAACAGACTAATACAGTAAATTGGTACCAGTAGAGTATGGTTGTGCTGCTGAAAAGATATCCAAAAATATGGAAGCAACTTTGGAACTGGGTAACAAGCAGAGGTTGGAACAGTTTGGAGGGCTCAGAAGACAGAAAAATGTGGGAAAGTTTGGAACTCACTAGAGACTTGTTGAACAGCTTTGACCAAAATGCTAATAATGATATGGACAACGAAATCCATTGTGGTGGTCTGAGGTGGTCTCAGATGGAGATGAGGAACTTGTTGGAAACTGAAGCAAAGGTGACTATTGTTATGTTTTAGCAAAGAAACTGGTAGCATTTTGCCCCTGCCCTGGAGATTTGTGAAACTTTGAACTTGGGAGAGATGATTTAGCAAATCTGGTGGAAGAAATTTCTAAGTAGCAAAGTATTCAAGAGGTGACTTCGGTGCTGTTAAAGTCATTTAGTTTTATAAGGGAAACAGAGCATAAAAGTTCAACAAATTTGCAGGCTGACAATGCAATAGAAAAGAAAATCCCATTTTCTGAGGAGAAATTTATGCTGGCTGGAGAAATTTGCGTAAGTAATGAGGAGCCAAATGTTAATTACCAAGACAATAGGAAAATGTCTCCAGGGCATGTCAGAGGTCTTCACAGCAGCCCCTCCCATCACAGGCCTGGAGCCTAAGAGGAAACAGTGGTTTCATGGGCCGGAACCATGATATCCATGCTGTGTGCACTCTAGGGTCTTGGTACCCTGCGACCCAGCCACTGCAGCCATAGCTGAAAGGGGCCAACATAGAGGTTAGTCTGTGGCTTCGGAAGGTGCAAGCCTCAAGCCTTGGCAGCTTCCATGTGGTGTTGAGCCTACCAGTACACATAAATCAAGAACTGAAATTTGGGAACCTCCACCTAGATTTCAGAGGATGTAAGGAAATGCCTGGATGTCTAGACAGAAGTTGGCTGCAGGGGTGAGGCTCTCATGGAGAACTTCTGCTAGGGCAGCGCAGAAGAGAAATGTGGAGTCAGAGCCTCCACACAGAATCCCTACTAAGGCACCACCTGGTGGATCTGTGAAAAAAGGGCCACTGTCCTCCAGACCCCAGAATGGTAGATCCACTGATAGCTTGCACTGTGTGCCTGGAAAAGCCACAGACACTCAATGCCAGCCTGTGAAAGCAGCCAGGAGGGAGGCTGTACCCTGCAAAGCCAGAGGGGTGGAACTGCCCAAGACCGTGGGAACCCACCTCTTGCATTAGCATGACACAGATGTGAGACATGGAGTCAAAGAAGATCATTTTGGAGCTTTAAGATTTGACTGCCCAGCTGGATTCTGGTCTTGCATGGGTCCTGTAGTCCCTTCGTTTTGGCCAATTTCTCCCGGTTGGAAAGGCTGTGTTTACCTACTGTCTGTACCTCCGTTGTATCTAGGAAGTAACTAAATTGCTTTTGATTTTACAGGCTCATAGATGAAAGGGGCTTGCCTTGTCTCAGATGAGACTTTGGACTGTGGATTTTTGAGTTAATGCTGAAATGAGTCACATGCTTGGGTTTGAAGTATGAGGACATGAGTTTTGGGAGGGGCCAGGGGCAGAATGATATGGTTCAGCTGTGTCCCCACCTAAATCTCGTCTTGAATTCCTACATGTTGTTGCATGGACCCAGTGGGAGGTATTTGAATCATAGGGGCAGGTCTTTCCTATGCTGTTCTCATGATAGTGAATAAGTCTCACAAAATCCGATGATTTTCAAAGGGGGAGTTTCCCTGCTCAAGCTCTCTTCTCTAGTTTGCTACTATGTGAGATGTGCCTTTCACCTTTTGCCATGATTGTGAGGCCTCCCCAGCCATGTGGACTTGAAAGTCCATTAAAGCTCTTTCTTTTGTAAATTGCCCAGTCTCCGATACATCTTTATCAGCAGTGTGAAAACAGTAATACAACTGCACACAGAATTTTAGAAAACAAATATAATTGAAATACCTAGTTATTTTTTTAAAATTTAAATTTTCCAACAAATTAAAAAAGAAGAAAAGAGAAAGAAAAAGAGAGAATGAAAGATAAAGCGAATTACTTAGAAGATTTTGTGGGGGAGCACTAATAGAGGAAATAATGATACTTGTTTTCTGAAATGCTGCTTTATCTTAAAACAATTTATAATTTGTGGTTATTTTATTCAATAGATGTTATGTATGTTGTGAGGTGTTTGTAGACACATGTTTGAAAGATTTTTCTAAAAATGTGACTTGTACACTATGTTAGCATTTTTTAAATTTTAATTCACTTATAAATATTGTATCTATTTATGGAGTACAATATGATGTTTTGATATATGTATACATTGAAGAAAGATTAAATCAATACAATGAACATATTCATTACCTTATATTTTTGTGATGAGAATGGTTAAAATCTACTCTTCTAGCAATTTTGAATTATATAATGCACTATTACTAACTATGGTCACCATGCTGTGCAATAGATCACTAATACTTATTCTTCCTCTCTAACTGACACCCCTGCATGCCAGGAAGGGAGAATAGGCACTCCCTGAGCTTTCTTACTTGGCTTGCTCAATGATAATCCCAGGCCAGAGATCTTTCTGGTCTTGTGTTTCTCCTGTGGAAGATGAAGGACAATATGGAAAGAGGATGTGAAACCTCTATCACCCAAAATCGAGGGTGAGCACTCCCCATGATTTCCCTGGCTTGCTCCAGTGATAAAAACCAGTTTCTCTTTTAATCATCGGTATCTGTTGTTTAAATATATACTTGAAAGAAATGTAAGATACTGCTCGTAATGTTTTGTTCGCTACATCCTGTATCTAAATTATTGTGACCCATGTAAAATGATATGTCAGGCAATCGATTCAAAAAGGCAGGAATTCCAAATAAACACACCACAACGTTCTCCTATTAACACATCTCAACTCCAAATGCTGAGCCACTATTAAAGTCAAGGGCACTTTGCATTTAGATAAACCAGCTAAAGGACCAGATTTTGTTCTCCTCTATTGCTTGTTCTCACTGTTTTTCTCTCTCTCCCTTCTGTCCGTTTCTACAAATTGACTTGAAAAAATAACTTCTATTTATCATATTTGACTTTAAAATGTATCTGCGTAACCAAAGCAAACCCTAGTTATAAATTCTAAAATTTTGATTTTAACTTCTAAGAACTACCTGTGCCACTCCAGTTGCTCATTCAAGATTTACTTCAAAAGTACTTTAGAATTAACTATATAATCTTAAAGTTATTTAGGTGTTGAAAATAATCTTGATATGTTTAGTGTGTAGTAATATGAAAATTCCACACACAAAAACAGATAGATATCATGTAGAGTTTAAAAAAAAGCGCATGTACAGATGAGAAAAGCAAGATCATTAATATGCCCTAAATTGATATCACTGTTATTTTAATATGAGTTTTAACTTATTTATGTGAGTTTTTATTTTACATGATAAGCTAAATGAGCTCTGAATGGTTCTTTAGAGGTATAAGATTGTATTATTCTGAGAACATATCAATACAATATAAAAAGTATATTAACAGGAAGCAAAGGAATTATGAAATCTATGTGAGATCTGTAAGGTAATTTGAAGTCCAGTAGGGTGAAATTTTAGCTCTTCTGTAACTTTCTATCAACAGACTAGAATATACACCCTGTCTTAATTTATATTTTAATAATTATTATTACATATATCTCCTTATGTTCTTTTTAAAATGGTAAATACAATGCCATACATCATTCTCCTATTTGATATCTCAAACTATGTTTTTCATAGTCAACAAATGCTCTGAAATTTTTCTTTTGACTTATTGATAATAATTCATAAAATTTAATTTTAAATAAATTCTAATTTAATAATGTGAGAATCTCAGAACCTACTTTCATCAAGCCACTTCCTCAGTCTGAACCTCCTTTTTTCATCATTGAAATAAGACAATGAGGACTTTGGATAAGATCGCTTTTAGAGTCTGTCAACACTGACATTTGATAGTTCCATGAGCCAGTTAAAATATACTTGATAAAATCTTATGTTCCCTGGTGGAGAGAGGAACAAGAAGCAAATAATAGAAAAATTCCCCCAAAATTACTACATCCAGCTATCAGAGAAAACCTCATAAATGAATTTCTTAATATGTAAACATTTTAAAATTTAAAGAATATAGCTATCGAATAATTTTAATTATGTAACCTACTGAAATAATTATTTTGAGGGTATTGCCATTCATTTGGAAATACAATTCCTTAAAATTGCTAAGTAAAACATATTCCCCAAATGTTCAGGATCTTTGAAATATGCCCCTTCTTGGGAATCCATATTTTAGTAAACACTAGTCATGAATGTACTGTTCATGATAAACATAATTATTTGCCACATAACAATATAAAGCTGCAAGATTTACATATGCCAGATATGCTTCATACAGGTGCTTGATGTATGGCTATATGTTATTTTACTGAAACACTGTAGAAAAGCAGAGAGATTCACAAGGCATGTTATAATGTTTCAAATATTTTTAAAGCTCTGTAATTATCCCATTTTGGAAGGTAGTGAAAGGAAAACATAAGCAGATAGTAAATAGAGACTGTCTTTAGGAATATGATTTATGATGTCCTCACTTTGAAAAACAAGTGAACGTCATACTTTGTATATTGTTAGCTATTGAATGTGGTGTTTTAAAGTAAATAAATCAGAGATAATTTGCATTGATAAATGATACTTGGCCACAAAATATTTTAATCCCTTTTAATTGCCAAGCTTCTTGCCCATAAATAAGATAAAATGGTAATTTAACCCATACTTTCCTGAAAGGATCTTATGAAAAACTGGGGATATTAGAGCCAAAAGACCAATAATAGTCAAGCATCCATTGCATAAACCTTAGGAGAAAGGGATCAGTCAGCAACAGGTCTTGTTCTAATGGCTTTGGTGAGACTGCTGTGATGAATACCCCACTTTTGTAGATGATACCTTCAGAACCAGTGCAGTGGTTATGACTGCCCTATAAAATAAGCAAAAAACTTTACAAGTGTTTTGAGAAAAGTCACTAGCATCATATCCTCTCAGAAAAATTTTGTAACTAGGAAAACAGAAAGATTTTTACCCTATTTTGATGGAAGGATTTTACCCTTTTTTGAGAAAAGTGATGGGAGAATGGGAAAATTGGATTTTGGTATAATAACCTTTGTTTTTTATGTTTCTTATTTGGTGATTTCTGAGCTTCTTAGGTCTGTGGTTTGGTGGCTTTCATTAATTTGGGAGTATTCTTGACCATTATTATTGCAAATATTTCTTCTCCCTGTTATCTTTTTTTTCTTCTGTCATTCTAACTATGTGTATGTTTTACCTTCTGATATTGTCTCACAGTTTTTGGATGTTCGGTTTTATTATTATTATTCATTCTTTTTGTGTTTCAGTGTGGGAAGTTTCTATTGTGATCTCAGCTCTCTGGTTGGTCTAGGAAAGGTGTTGATTTTCAGTTTGTCCCACTTTTTCTTGTTGGAAGGATAAGAGTGATAACTTCCAGACTCTTCACATGTCAGAGATGAAACTCGAAATTTCAAATCCTTCATTTTTGTTAGTGTTCCTATATCTGTCTTCTGCTTTAAGAGCCCTTCTTAAGTGTTTGACTTGATCAAACTATGGATTTGAATTAGTAACTATTTTGAAAGTTTTGTCTTTAATTACCCTAGTTAGTTCAGTGAGGCATTGCAGAGAGATGGCTAAGTACAGAGTACATTTTCACAAAGTCCTAGCATTCTGCAAAAAAACACATAGAAATTAAGTGCAATGATCCTAAACTGGAGCCAATGCTGGTCACTATGTAATGATAAGGGGTGAGTTTATCAAAATGATAAAAAAAATTGTAAATGCACAGGCATCCAGCATTACAGTACCTAAATATATAAAGCAAATAGTAATAAAACTAAAGAGAGAAATAGCACTACAATAATAGTATGAGACTTAACTCCCCTACTTTTAACAATGTACAAATCCTCCAGACAGAAAACTAATATGAAAAGAGTGGCCTTGAACTGCACTATAGACAAATGGATCCAACAGACATATTCAAAACATTCCTCCTTTCAGCAGCATGCATTCTTTTCAAGCACACACAGAATGCTGTGCACTTAGATGATACGTAAGGCCACAAAACAAGTCTTAAGAAATTCAAAAAGATTGAAATAATATCAACTATCTTTTCTGACCACAGTGGTATGAAACTAGAAATAAATAACAGGAGGAAAAATAGAAAACTCACAAATACATAGAAATTAAAAATGTGCTCCTGGACAAATAATGCATCAAAGAAAAAACAACAACAGAAATTTAAAAATATCTTGAGATAAATGAAATGGAAATACAACATACCAAAACTTATTGGAAGCAGCAAAAGTACATCCAACATATCAATATTGGAAGAAGTAATAATATCCATACTACCCAAAATGATCTACAGATTCACTGCAATCTCTATCAGTATTCCAGTATCTTTTTTCACAGATGTAGAAAAAATTCTAGAATTTGTATAGAACCACAAAAGACCCCAAATAGCTACCGTAATCTTGAGCAAGAAGAACAAAGATGGAGGCATCACATGAACCAATTTCAAAATATGCAACAAAGCTATGGTAATCGAAGCAGTATGGTACTGATATAAAACAGACATATAGACCAATGCAATAGAATAGAAAGCCAAGAAACAAGTTTATGTGTTTATGGTCAACTAATCTTCAACAAAGTTGCCAAAAACTTACAGTGAGGAATGAGTAGTCTGTTTAATAAATTGTGTTGAAAAAATTGAATATCCACACTCATATAAATAAATTTGGATCCTTACTTTACACTCGATACAAAAATCAACTCAAAATGCATTAAGGACTTAAATGTCAGACCTGAAATTTTAAAACGACTAGAAGAAAACAGAAAAAAACATCTTGGCATTCATGTAGTCAGGAATATTTTTGGATATGATCTCAAAACCACAGGTAGCAAAACCAAATATAGACAAGTGGGATTAAATAAAACTAATAATCTTCTTTAGAGTGAGAAACAATCAATGAAGTGAATAAACAACCTGTAACGTGGGAGAACACATCTGCAAATCATCCATCTATTACGTTCTTTAAAAGATATAAATAAGTAACTGTGTAACAGGAAAATAAGTACCCCAATTTAAAAATGGGCTAAGGATCCGAGTAGAGAGTTCTCAAAAGAAGACATACAAATGATCAACAAGCATATAGAAAATGCTCAACATCAATAATCATCAGAGAAATGCAAACCACAATCAGATATCATCTCACACCTCTGTTGGAATGGCTGTAATCAAAAAGAGAAAAGATAGGTTTTGGCAAAGGTGTGGAGAAAAGAGAACCCTTTACACTGTTGATAGAAATGGAAGCAGGTACAGCCATCTATAGTATGGAGAGTCCTCAAAAAAATAAAAATAGTACTACCATTTGCTTCAGCAATCCCACTACTGGGTACTTATCCAAAGTATGTAAAACCAATATGTCAATGAGGTATCTGCATTCACATGATTATACAGAATTATGCACAAAAGCTAAGATATGGAATCAATCTAAGTATCTATGGATGGATTGATTTATAAAGAAAATATGATATTATACACAATGGAATAGTATTCAGCCTTAATAAAGAAGAAAATCTTGTCATTTGTGACAAAATGTATGAAGCTACAAGACATTATGCTAAGTGAAATAAGATGGGTACAAAAATGGGTACAGCACGATTTCACTCTTTTTTTTTTAATATGTGTAACTTTTTTATTTTTATTATTATACTTTAGGTTTTAGGGTACATGTGTACAATGTGCAGGTTTGTTACATATGTATCCATGTGCCATGTTGGTTTGCTGCACCCATTAACTCGTCATTTAACATTAGGTATATCTCCTAATGCTGTCCCTCCCCCCTCCCCCCAACCCAAAACAGTCCCCAGAGTGTGATGTTCCCCTTCCTGTGTCCATGAGTTCTCATTGTTCAATTCCCACCTATGAGTGAGAACATGCGGTGTTTGGTTTTTTATCCTTGCGATAGTTTACTGAGAATGATGTTTTCCAGTTTCATCCATGTCCCTACAAAGGACATGAACTCATCCTTTTTTATGGCTGCATAGTATTCCATGGTGTATATGTGCCACAATTTCTTAATCCAGTCTATCGTTGTTGGACATTTGGGTTGGTCTTTGCTATCATGAATAGTGCCACAATAAACATATGTGTGCATGTGTCTTTATAGCAGCATGATTTATAGTCCTTTGGGTATATACCCAGTAAAGGGATGGCTGGGTCAAATGGTATTTCTAGTTCTAGATCCCAGAGGAATCGCCACACTGACTTCCACAATGGTTGAACTAGTTTACAGTCCCACCAACAGTGTAAAAGTGTTCCTATTTCTCCACATCCTCTCCAGCACCTGTTGTTTCCTGACTTTTTAATGATGGCCATTCTAACTGGTATGAGATGGTATCTCACTGTGGTTTTGATTTGCATTTCTCTGATGGCCAGTGATGATGAGCATTTTTTCATGTCTTTTTTGGCTGCATAAATGTCTTCTTTTGAGAAGTGTCCGTTCATGTCCTTTGCCCACTCTTTGATGGGGTTGTTAATTTTTTTCTTGTAAATTTGTTTAAGTTCATTGTAGATTCTGGATATTAGCCCTTTGTCAGATGAGTAGGTTGCAAAAATTTTCTCCCATTTTGTAGGTTGCCTGTTCACACTGATGGTAGTTTCTTTTGCTGTGCAGAAACTCTTTAGTTTAATTAGATCCCATTTGTCAATTTTGGCTTGTGTTGCCATTGCTTTTGGTATTTTAGACATGAAGTCCTTGCCCACGCCTATGTCCTGAATGGTATTGCCTAGGCTTTCTTCCAGGGTTTTTATGGTTTTAGGTCTAACATTTAAGTCTTCAATCCATCTTGAATTAATTTTTGTATAAAGTGTAAGGAAGGGATCCAGTTTCAGCTTTCTACATATGGCTAGCCAGTTTTCCCAGCACCATTTATTAAATAGGGAATCCTTTCCCCATTGCTTGTTTTTGTCAGGTTTGTCAAAGATCAGATAGTTGTAGATATGCAGCATTATTTCTGAGGGCTCTGTTCTGTTCCGTTGATCTATGTCTCTCTTGTGGTACCAGTACCATGCTGTTTTGGTTACTGTAGACTTGTAGTATAGTTTGAAGTCAGGTAGCATGATGCCTCCAGCTTTGTTCTTTTGGCTTAGGATTGACTTGGTGATGTGGGCTCTTTTTTGGTTCCATATGAACTTTAAAGTAGTTTTTTCCAATTCTGTGAAGAAAGTCATTGGTAGCTTGATGGGGATGGCATTGAATCTATAAATTACCTTGGGCAGTATGGCCATTTTCACGATATTGATTCTTCCAACCCATGAGCATGGAATGTTCTTCCATTTGTTTGTATCCTCTTTTATTTCATTGAGCAGTGGTTTGTAGTTCTCCTTGAAGAGGTCCTTCACATCCCTTGTAAGTTGGATTCCTAGGTATTTTATTCTCTTTGAAGCAATTGTGAATGGGAGTTCACTCATGATTTGGATATCTGTTTGTCTGTGATTGGTGTACAAGAATGCTTGTGATTTTTGTACATTTATTTTGTATCCCGAGACTTTGCTGAAGTTGCTTATCAGCTTAAGGAGATTTTGGGCTGAGACAGTGGGGTTTTCTAGATATACAGTCATGTCATCTGCAAACAGGGACAATTTGACTTCCTCCTTTCCTAATTGAATACCCTTTATTTCCTTCTCCTGCCTGATTGCCCTGGCCAGAACTTCCAGCACTATGTTGAATATGAGAGGTGAGAGAGGTCATCCCTGTCTTGTGCCAGTTTTCAAAGGGAATGCTTCCAGTTTTTGCCCATTCAGTATGGTATTGGCTGTGGGTTTGTCATAGATTTTGAGATACGTCCCATCAATACCTAATTTATTGAGAGTTTTTAGCATGAAGGGTTGTTGAATTTTGTCAAAGGCCTTTTCTGCATCTATTGAGATAATCATGTGGTTTTTGTCTTTGGTTCTGTTTATATGCTGGATTACGTTTATTGATTTGCATATGTTGAACAAGCCTTGCATCCCAGGGATGAAGCCCACTTGATCATGGTGGATAAGTTTTTTGATGTGCTGCTGGATTCGGTTTTCCAGTATTTTATTGAGGATTTTTGCATCAATATTCATCAAGGATATGGGTCTAAAATTCTCTTTTTTGGTTATGTCTCTGCCAGGCTTTGGTATCAGGATGATGCTGGCCTCATAAAATGTGTTAGGGAGGATTCCCTCTTTTTCTGTCAATTGGAATAATTTCAGAAGGAATGGTACCAGTTCCTCCTTGTACCTCTGGTAGAATTTGGCTGTGAATCCATCAGGTCCTGGACTCTTTTTGGTTGGTAAGCTATTGATTATTGTCACAATTTTAGAGCGTGTTATTGGTCTATTCAGAGATTCAACTTCTTCCTGGTTTAGTCTTGGGAGGGTGTATTTGTCAAGGAATTTATCCATTTCTTCTAGATTTTCTGGTTTGTTTGCATAGAGGTGTTTGTAGTATTCTCTGATGGTAGATTGTATTTCTGTGGGATCGGTGGTGATAATCCCTTTTTCATTTTTTATTGTGTCTGTTTGATTCTTCTCTCTTTTCTTCTTTATTAGTCTTGCTAGCAGTCTATCAATTTTGTTGATTTTTTCAAAAAACCAGCTCCTGGATTCATTGATTTTTTGAAGGGTTTTTTGTGTCTCTATTTCCTTCAGTTCTGCTCAGATTTTAGTTATTTCTAGCCTTCTGCTAGCTTTTGAATGTGTTTGCTCTTGCTTTTCTAGTTCTTTTAGTTGTGATGTTAGGGTGTCAATTTTGGATCTTTCCTGCTTTCTCTTGTGGGCATTTAGTGCTATAAATTTCCCTCTACACACTGCTTTGAATGTGTCCCAGAGATTCTGGTATGTTGTGTCTTTGTCCTCGTTGGTTTCAAAGAACATCTTTATTTCTGCCTTCATTTCATTATGTACCCAATAGTCATTCAGGAGCAGGTTGTTCAGTTTCCATGTAGTTAAGTGGTTTTGAGTGAGTTTCTTAATCCTGAGTTCTAGTTTGATTGCACTGTGGTCTGAGAGACAGTTTGTTATAATTTCTGTTCTTTTACATTTGCTGAGGAGAGCTTTACTTCCAACTATGTGGTCAATTTTGGAATAGGTGTGGTGTGCTGAAAAAAATATATATTCTGTTGATTTGGGGTGGAGAGTTCTGCAGATGTCTATTAGGTCCACTTTGTGCAGAGCTGAGTTCAATTCCTGGATATCTTTGTTAACTTTCTGTCTCGTTGATCTGTCTAATGTTCACAGTTGGGTGTTAAAATCTCCCATTATTATTGTGTGGGAGTTTAAGTCCCTTTGTAGGTCAGTCAGGACTTGCTTTATGAATCTGGGTGCTCCTGTGTTGGGTGCATATATATTTAGGATAGTTAGCTCTTCTTGTTGAATTGATCCCATTACCATTATGTAATGGCCTTGTCTCTTTTGATCTTTGTTGGTTTAAAGTCTCTTTTATCAGAGACTAGGATTTCAACTCCTGCCTTTTTTTGTTTTCCATTTGCTTGATAGATCTTCCTCCATCCCTTTATTTTGAGTCTATGTGTGTCTCTGCACGTGAGATGGGTTTCCTGAATACAGCACAGTGATGGGTCTTGACTCCTTATCCAGTTTGCCAGTCTGTGTCTTTTAATTGGAGTATTTAGCCCATTTACATTTAAAGTTAATATTGTTATGTGTGAATTTGATCCCGTCATTATGATGTCAGCTGGTTATTTTGCTCGTTAGTTGATGCAGTTTCTTCCTAGCCTTGATGGTCTTTACAATTTGGCATATTTTTGCAGTGGCTGGTACTGGTTGTTCCTTTCCATGTTTAGTGCTTCCTTCAGGAGCTCTTTTAGGGCAGGCCTGGTGGTGACAAAATCACTCAGCATTTGCTTGTCTGTAAAGGATTTTATTTCTCCTTCATTTATGAAGCTTAGTTTGGCTGGATATGAAATTCTGGTTGAAAATTCTTTTCTTTAAGAATGTTGAATATTGGCTCCCACTCTCTTCTGGCTTGTAGAGTTTCTGCCGAGAGATCTGCTGTTAGTCTGATGGGCTTCCCTTTGTGGGTAACCCGACCTTTCTCTCTGGCCGCCCTTAACATTTTTTCCTTCATTTCAACTTTGGTGAATCTGACAATTTTGTGTCTTGGAGTTGCTCTTCTAGAGGAGTATCTTTGTGGCATTCTCTGTATTTCCTGAATCTGAATGTTGGCCTGCCTTGCTAGATTGGGGAAGTTCTCCTGGATAATATCTTGCAGAGTGTTTTCCAACTTGGTTCCATTCTCCTCATCATTTTCAGGTACACCAATCAGACGTAGATTTGGTCTTTTCACATAGTCCCAAATTTCTTGGAGGCTTTGTTCGTTTCTTTTTATTCTTTTTTCTCTATACTTCCCTTCTTGCTTCATTTCATTCATTTCGTCTTCCATCACTGATACCCTTTCTTCCAGTTGATAACATTGGCTCCCGAGGCTTCTGCAATCTTCGTGTAGTTCTCAAAACTTGGCTTTCAGCTCCATCAGCTCCTTTAAGCCCTTCTCTCCATTGGTTATTCTAGTTATCCATTCGTCTAATTATTTTTCAAAGTTTTTAACTTCTTTGCTATTGTTTTGAATTTCCTCCCGTAGCTTGGAGTAGTTTTATCGTCTGAAGCCTTCTTCTCTCAACTCGTCAAAGTCATTCTCCATCCAGCTTTGTTCTGTTGCTGGTGAGGAACTGCCTTCCTTTGGAGGAGGAGGGGTGCTCTGCTTTTTAGAGTTTCCAGTTTTTCTGCTCTGTTTTTTCCCCATCTTTGTGGTTTTATCTACTTTTGGTCTTTGATGATGGTGATGTACAGATGAGTTTTTGGCATGGATGTCCTTTCTGTTTGTTAGTTTTCCTTCTACCAGACAGGACCCTCAGCTGCAGGTCTGTTGGAGTTTGCTAGAAGTCCACTCCAGACCCTGTTTGGCTGAGTGTCAGCAGCAGTGGCTGCAGAACAGTGGATTTTCGTGAGACCACAAATTCAGCTCTCTGATAGTTCCTCTGGAAATTTTGTCTCAGAGGAGTACCTGGCCGAGTGAGGTGTCAGTCTGCCCCTACTCGGGGGTGCCTCCCAGTTGGCTGCTCGGGGGTCAGGGACCCACTTTAGGAGGCAGTCTGTCCCTTCTCAGATCTCCAGCTGCATGCTGGGAGAACCAGTACTCTCTTCAAAGCTGTCAGACAGGGACACTTAAGTCTGCAGAGGTTCCTGCTGAATTTTTGTTTGTCTGTGCCCTGCCCCTAGAGGTGGAGCCTACAGAGGCAGGCAGGCCTCCTTGAGCTGTGGTGGGCTCCACCCAGTTCAAGCTTCCTGGCTGCTTTGTTTACCTAAACAAGCCTGGGCAATGGGGGGCGCCCCTCCCCCAGCCTCGCTGCCACCTTGCAGTTTGATCTCAGACTGCTGTGCTAGCAATCAGCAAGATTCTGTGGGCATAGGACCCTCTGAGCCAGGTGCAGGACACAATCTCCTGGTGTGCCGTTTTCCAAGCCTGTTGGAAAAGCACAGTATTAGGGTGGGACTGACCCGATTTCCCAGGTGCCCTCTGTTACCCCTTTCTTTGACTAGGAAAGGGAACTCCCTGACCCCTTGCGCTTCCCGAGTGAGGCAATGCCTCGCTCTGCTTCGGCTCACGCACAGTGCACTTCACCAACTGTCCTGCACCCACTGTTTGGCACTCCCCAGTGACATGAACCCCGTACCTCAAACGGAAAGGCAGAAATCACCCGTCTTCTGTGCCGCTCATGCTGGGAGCTGTAGACCGGAGCTGTTCCTATTTGGCCATCTTGGCTCCAACCCCTCCCCCCCGATTTCATTCTTACGTGGAATTTGAATAGTTGAAAATTGAACTCATAGAAGCAGCTCATAATACAGTAGTGTGTACTTGAAATTTGCTTATAGTCTTAAATGTCTCACAATGAAAAACATAAAATAGCTCAATATATTATTACGTTGATGGTGGTAATCATTTCACAATGTATATGTATGTTAAAATATCACATTGTACACAATATGTATAATTTTTATATCACTTATACCTCAATAAAGCTGAAACAATAGGCGTTGAGGCAATTATCACTTCCAGCATTAACAAAAATCATGTTCCTAATTACCACGTGGGTGTTAGAGAAAAATAAAATTTATTATGACCTTACCATATGAGAAAGTGAGCACCACTTTCTCCCACATTTAATCAGACTTTAATTTTTTTTTTTTATTCAGCCCAGTAAAGTTCTTTCAGATTTAGGTGACAAAAAAGTATTTTATTTTGCTTTCACTGCTGAAGTATAAATTTGATTTCAGATTCTCAGGCTTTTGAATTAGCAAACATAAAATTACTTTGACACAATAAAACAGTTGCAACTTTTTCAGTGTTTTAGAAAATTAACAGTTTTTGTCTTTAGTTAAAAAAAAAATCAACAGATTTAGATGCATTTGAAACAATACTAACATCTATAAGATCTTAGACTATTCTTTTTTTTTTGAAGTTTCTTTTTTTATTATTATCCTTTAAGTTCTACAGTATCTGTGCACAGTGTGCAGGTTTGTTATGTAGGTATACATGTGCCATGTTGGTTTGCTGCATCCATCAACTTGTCATTAAATTAGGTATTTCTCCTAATGTTATCCCTCTCCTAGCCCCCCATCCCCTGACAGGACCCAGTGTGTGATGTTCCCCGCCCTGTGTCCATGTGTTCTCATTGTTCAACTCCCACCTATGAGTGAGAACATGCGGTTTTTGGTTTTCTGTCCTTGTGATAGTTTGCTTAGAATGATTTTAGACTATTCTTAGAGCAATACAAATGTCCCTGTTGCTCAAAGCTGAGGTCAAAACACACTTTCTAACAGTTGTGAGATATTGTACTATAAATATTTATGGATATTTTAAGAAGAGTCATATTGTAGTAGTAGTAAATTTAAACAAGTCTGCAAATGTGTTTTTACTTGAACTCTGCTGAGAGTTTCAAGGGATATAATCAATAGAACTATACATAATTGAATTGCAAAGGATAAAAGAAAAGGCTGAATAACAAAATTTGATCAAAAAGAACTCTTCTTAAGGGGAAAATTTTTTAGAGTATGCTGGAAAATAAAGCTTCTGAAAAGACCTTGATTACTCTTTAATCACATTAGCAATTTGGAAGCCCTATGTCTAAATGCAGGGAATGCCTTGGGCTTCCCTAGGAAAAGATTATATTGATTACTGCATCAGTCCCTGAACAGATGGATGAGGGTCACAGTACATCATGCCAGAAATCAATGCCATTTGACTCCATCACTTTCCAGACAATAAATATGTGGTTGTAACTGATGCTGTTGTTTATTCTTTTATTTTTATATTCTAAATACAGCACCAATTTACTAAATACACTATAATCTACTCCCAAAATGCATTCATTAAAAGGAACTAAATTTTTAAAAGGCAGAGCTGCCAGTGTCAATATAGAAATTATAAAAACCCTTTTTTTTTATTTCCATTGGAAATTCCATCCCTAGATTGCTGTAGTAAAAACCTCATAAGCAAATAAGTTGTCTCATTGTCTCTGGACAATGACATCAGGAAATGTTCCAGACAAATCTTTTCTAAAATACAATCCATCTGGTACTTGCCTAAAAGCAAACTCCAGAAAGAACCAGAATGCAGTCCAACTGCTTTCTCAAGTAGCACCCAATGGATCTCTTACATGCTCAACTGTCCTGTCTGTGCTTCACTCAAGTGTGCTTTCCTATTAACAGAAATGAGAGATGTTTTATTTATGATATTTTAGCCTGTGACTTCATATGAGGCTGGAAGATTTTAGCCCCTATTCTTGTATGACTTATAAATATCCTCGTTGTAAATAACCAAGGTTAGGATAAAAGTGTTCTCCTAGAAAAGAGAGTTCCTGCAGGAATTTTCATTTTATTTTTTGAAAAGGTCAATTTTCAAGTTTCAAAGACAATGAAATTAATGACTGAGAGACAGTTTTGACTTTCTATTATCTTCTCCTTCATCTTTGAAATAATTAAAAAATGAGATGCCTAAATCTTAGCATACTTTCTGCATCCTTCATCTCTTCTTGACATCTTAGCATACTTTCTGCCTCCTTTATCTCTTCTTGAATTCTTAAAAATGTGTCTTGGCCAGGCATGGTGACTGATACCTGTAATCCCAGCACTTTGGGAGGCCGAGGCAGATGGATCACCTGAGGTCAGGTGTTCAAGACCAACCCGAGCAACATGGTGAAACCCTGTCTCTACTAAAAATACTAAAATTAGCTGGACACAGTGGTGCATGCCTATTAATTCCAGCTACTCAGGAGGCTGAGGCAGGAGAATCACTTGACCCTGGGAGGCAGAAGTTGCAGTGAGCCAAGATTGCGTCATTGCACTCCAGCCTGGGTGACACAGCGAGACTCTGTCTTAAAGGAAAAAAAAAGTATCTCATGCTGAAAACCAAACTAGGACATAAAATATTTTGAAGGACATATAGGGGCTGGAGAAACTATCTCTAGCCCACAGTTTATATATTTTACTTCATATGACTATGAATCTCTAACATCTATGTATTTAGGAAACTTAGGTCAAAAATCTATTTGAATAATCATTACATTCGAAATCAAAACAAATAAACACACTATATGAGTTTCTGCCAATCACCGATTTGCAAATATAAAATATGTAATAATTATTTAGTATGTAAAATATGTTTTGGGTTATAATAAAACTAGTAGTTATGTGTATAGGACACTTATGCAGCAGGAAATTTCTAAGCCTTGGTTGTAATTAATGCCATTTATTCTGTGAAAGTAATTTGAGACTTTGGACTAAATGTTACCCCAAAATTCATATATTGAATTTCTAACCTCTAATGTGATGGTATTAGGGGGCAAAGCCTTTGGGGCATAATTAGATCATGAAGATGGAGGCCTTGTGAATGGGATTAGTGCCTTTATATAAGACACCCCAGAGAGCTGTCTTGCACACTTTCCACCACTTGAGGGTATAGTAAAAAGTTAGCAGTTTTTATCCTGATAGAGGGCCCTCACCAGCACTTGACTGTGCTGACTGGCACCCTAATCTCAGATATCCAGCCTCCAGAACACTAAGAAACACATTCTCATTTGCTGTCTATAAGCCACCCAGTCTCTACTGCTTTGTTATAGTTGCCTTATATGACACACACTGAAATTGGTACTGAGAAGTGGAGGTGCTGCTGTTGCAAATACATAAAATTGTAGAAGCAATTTTGGAAATAGGTAGTGGGTAGAGGCTAGAAAAGTTTTGAGAAGCATACTAGAAAAAGCCTAGACTACCCTGAATAAACTTTTCAAGGTGATTTGCTGAGAGCTCAGAGAGACAAAAGAAGAGCTATCACAACAACTTCTGTCTTCCTAAAGAATACCTAAGTAGGCTGGAAGCAGTGGCTCAACTTTGGGAAGCTGAAGCATGAGGATCACTTGAGCCCAGGAGCTTGAGACCAGCTTAGGGAACATAGGGAGACCTCATCTCTACAAAAAAAATTTTTTTAAAAATATTAGGTGTGGCAGTGCTTGTAGTCACAACTACTTGTGCGGCTGAGGCAGGAGGATCTGTTCAGGAAGTTGAAGCTGAAGTAAGTCATCGCACCATTGCACTCCAGCCTGGGGGACGAAGTAAGGTCTTATCAAAAGAAAAAAAAAATCCCCTAAGTATTCATGAACAGACTATTGCAAAATATTGGCAGAAATTTGGACAATAAATAGAGGTCTCAGATGGAAATGAGGAACATGTTTTTGGAAACTAGAAGAAAGGTGATCCTTCTTGTAAATTGGCAGAGAACTTGGTAAATTGTGTTTGTGTTATCATGTTATGTGGGAGCTAGAATTTGCAAGTGATGAAACAATACATAGTTGAGGAGATTTTAAAGCAAAGTGTTGAAGTATTTGCTTAGTTCCTCCTGAGTGCTTATAGTAAAATGCAAGAAAAGTAAAATGATTTGAAGTGGGAATTATTTAGTTAAACATACACACACAGAGAACACACACACACACTCCCACACACACAAAACAGAAACAAAATTTAAATATTTGGAAAATTCTTAGCCTATTCATATTGGAAAAAAATAAGAAAGTATGTTCACACTAAGAGTGTGGCCTAGTGACCATTTGATAAAGAAATCAGTATGACCTAATCAGTCATCACAATGAAAGCCACTCTATTCTTCATGAAAGGAAGAGGAATAATGACTCTTTGACCAAGATGATTCAGAGATCATAAAAGCTGCTGTTCACACCACAGGCCCAGAGTGTAAAGGCTAGGGTCAGGGGAGGGGTGCCAAGCTAGTTCCTCTCTTCTTCAGGTGGGCTGGGATGCCTCTAGCCCATGCATCATGGGTGGGTCCCTACAGAGAGCTACAACATGGTCTAAGCTCATGTGGGAGCAAGGCTGCCCAGATACAGAGCCACAACCCAAGTCAAGGAAAGCTTCAGAGAAGGAACCACTGCCCCACCGGGTCCAAAGGATGGGGCCAAAGGGTATTATACTCAAGCCTTAAAGTTTAATGAAGTTTTCCCTGTTAAGTTTTAGACTTACGTGGGACTGATCCCCCTTGCTTATTTTCCTGTTTTTCCCTTTGGAATGGGAGTATCTATCTTATGCATGTCCCACCATTGTATTATGAAAGCACACAACTGTTTGGTTACATGGGTTCACAGCTATAGAGAAAGTTTGCCTCAAAATATATTATACCCTGAATCTCACCTATATCTGTTTTCAATGATATTTAGATGAGACTTTGGAATTTAGACTCTAGAGTTGATGCTGGGAAAGTTAAGACTTCTGAGTCTGGTGGGATGAAATAAACATATATTGCCTGCAAGATAAACAACATTTGGGGAAACAGGAGTGGGATGTTATGGACTGAGTAACAAATGTTTTTGTCTCCTGCAGATTTATATTTTGAAATCCTAGCTCCCAGTGTGATGGTATTAGGAGGTGGAGCTTTTGGGAGATAATTAGGTCTTGAGGGTGGAGCCCTCATGAATGGGATTAGCACTCTCATTAAAGAAACTCCAGAGAACTCTTTCATCTTCTTTTCACTTTGTGAGATTCAATGAGAAATTAGTAGTCTGAGACCTAAAAGAGGGCTCTCACTAGAACTGAACCACACCGGCATTCTGATCTCAGAATCCTAGCCTCTGGGACTGTGAGAAATAAACTCCTGTTGTTTGTAGGCCACTCAGTCCATAGCACTTTGCTATAGTAGCCCAAACTGACTAAGAAAACCCCTCATCTATAAATATTAAAATTAGGATCCAAAAGACTAAAAATATCTGTCCAATTCACCATAACCAGTATGTTATGAAAATTGGGTCCTTTTGGACACAGGTGCTTTGAAAAGCAAATAATCAAATAAGCTTAAATTCCACCCTTTAGGTTTAAAATTTCATTCCCAAGTTATGTGAATTTATTCACTAAATTACAGATAATGTTATATAATTCCCATCAGATGCTGAAATCTCTTGAGTAATTTGAGTCCTTTAAACTTTTGTAAATTTCAATGTTAGTTATTTCTACAAAGTTCATCTTCATACACTTCTATTCAACCTATCTTTGCTTATTTTTCTAAACTTTTACAAGAGAATCCCATTTCTGTTTGAGTCTACTTGATTTTAGTTTCTTTACCTGAGATGTGTTTCCCAGGCACAGCACTACAGCCTCTACTTTCCAGCTCTAGAAATCACTAGATAACTGGGATGATAGATGACTCTTAAGTACCCACGAAGAAAATGTCAAGCTATTCCTTCATTGTTGAAGCTGTTGAAAATTGTTGATGTTGAAACTAGGAGCTTGGTTTATAGCAAATGCACTTGTTAAAATGTCCCTTTTACATTCCTGCTCTCAAGCACACACTCTGAGTTAGCTGCTTGACAGTCTTCCTTTGAGTGTCCTCAGCAAAACTAGGGAACTCATTGCAGAACAGAGGCTGAGCATGGGGTATAAGAGAAAGTGCAACAAGGATGGGGACAGAGTTACAACGTGTCTCTACAGAGGGAGGAGAGAAAACAAAATAGCAATAAACAATCCTATATGGAAGGAAGATCTTGTTTAAGGACTTCATCTGATTTGCAGTATAGAAAAAAGAGTAAAAACATCGTACTTGCATTAATAGATCTCCTTCATAAGCATGGTGCCATTGTGTATTAAGAATTACATTTTCTATGCCAGCTTTTGTATTATTGGGAATAGAAAGTTTGTATTATTCTTTTTTAGTATACAGAAACAAAATAGACCTTCCTTACAAACGTACAGTGACAATGGCATATCTGATAGAAATACAGTGACTTATAAACTCTGAGGCCTCTAATACGCTGTCCAATAGAGACAAATTATTTATTGTAGCAATAGTAACAGTAGTCTTAGCAGGAGTAGATGTTGTCATTTCAAGGTTTGGTCTGTGAACCCACATTCACATTCCCTGAAAATGATTTTCATTTAGATTTGCCAGCTTTGGGGTTGTTTTTTTCTTTAATGTATGAAAATGTCTAACATAAGTCAGAGAAGGGTTTTATGTCCTGTCCTGATAGAGATGCTGGTGTGTACTAAAATGAGTCTTTGTAGTACTACTAAATGAAATGAATAGAACTCTTGGCATCAAATAAACAGTGATATTGCAATTAATTTATGATAGAACATTGTAAAATATATTTTTCCAGAATTTCCTCAGAACATTGTTTGGTTGATTTTTTTCTAATTTGTTTATTATTTCCTAGTATGGTTTCCACTGAGCATTTCTTCTTCAAAGTCCACATATTTAAGAAATTATGTATTTATAAACAATCTTTAAAATGTTCCTTGTTAGTCATGAAATTAATTTTCTAGTATATCAGTATTAACCAGCATTTACATTCTTTCCATAAACATCCTGGATGATTAAAAGAAAATATTGAATTATAAATTGGTTTTTAGTGTTTATAAATTTAATAAAATATAAGAGGTTATATAGCTGGTCTTTATCTGTTTAGTATCCACTTTTATAATATCATTTTAACATTTAACAAAGAACTAATGCTTATGACAATATTATTGTATCATTTATATTTTGATGTTATGGTCAGCTCCAACACTACCCACCTTTCTTCACCCTCAAATGCTTCCTTCAGAACCTACCATTATACTCAACTTCTGAATCCTAAAGTACTCATCACCTAATATACATACCATAGTTTTACTCTCAGATTTTCACTTTATAATAAATTGTGCAAATTCTAGATTTGTTGCTTTATGACTTTTTGTACATTATTTCAAGGATGGATGTTACTATGGCCATAAAAAAAAACAAAAGAACATATTTTAAAATTATGTTGTATCTGTCCCACGATACCATACTGTGCCTCAGGAGGTGAGAGCTCAATGAATGTTTTTTTAAATAGCCAAAATATATTTTTAGCCAGCAACATGCTGGTTACCATTTTTCTAAATCAATTCACTTCCCCCAATAAAACAGAGACTCGTCGATGTAAGAGGCTTATCCAAATGATAAATATGACAGTTCTACAGAGAAAAACAACACACTGATTAAGAATTTAAAAATCAATCATGAAGCCAAATACTCCCTTCTTGGTGTTAAAGAGATCTATGTGATCACAGCAACAACAACAACAAAAAATCGGCTTGGTCCTACAGATTTTGAAATCCCTGCAGCCCAGAAGTTCATTTAGCAGTGCATGTATGTGTCTCATGGGTACCTTTGTACAACAAAAACACTGAATCAATTATTTCAGTTCTGTATGATTCAGCCCCACTCATGAAGCTGTGGCCTAAGTTTCCTTCTGCTTTCCTCCTAAACAAAAGTAATTCCTTCAGCAGAAAAGACAAATATTTTCCATTAATTTTTTTCTAAATATTAGAAAAAAAAAGTACTGATGCAGCCAAATTGCTACCTAGAACTTTTTTAATCTATAAAAAATATTTTATCCTCAAGTTTAAAATATATCTTACAATTGGTCACTCATGCAATTCTTTTTCTTTTTGTCTTGCTATTGTAAGAACTGAATATATAGTACTCATTAAAATTCCTCATTTGTCAACCCTAGAAAAGAAGTTAATTAATTTTAAATCTAATTTCTGAAATGGAAGAAAGGAATAGGGCAAAGAATAAGAAAGTAGAAGAAATAGAAGAATAA
Source organism: Nomascus leucogenys (assembly GCF_006542625.1). Taxonomy (NCBI): domain Eukaryota; kingdom Metazoa; phylum Chordata; class Mammalia; order Primates; family Hylobatidae; genus Nomascus; species Nomascus leucogenys. Next base: position 37,915,515 of record NC_044387.1, on the reverse strand, counting down.
GAAAGTAATTCTTTCAAAGGCTTATTTTAATAATATTTTAATGTAAGTTGCTTCTGGCATATTAAAACCCAGGGACATCAAAATCATGACAGAAAAAAAGTCACTAAAGAAATTGAGAATATTATTGAAAATTTTATCTGACATTTTATTGATTTGTTGTTGGTTTGTTTTGGTTTTCATTTTGAGTTTTGGAGAGTTTGGGGTTTTGTTTCATTTTTGCTGTAGGTTGTATTGAAAGAGCCATAGCCACTAATGAGAGGAAAAATAATTTCTGTCTTCTGATTCAGTATTGAGGCAAGTGAGGGAAAAGCAAGTACATTTTTCACTAGGTGACAGGAGAGAAGGTCAAGGGAAGGGGTAACTGCCACTTATAACTAAAATACACTGAACTAAACCAGCAGAGAACTTTGTAACCCCTGCATCAGGGAGCACTTCCTCAACAGAGATAAGTGAGCAGAGCAAAATAGCACTGAGCAATGCAACAGCCCACATGGGAATGAATGGCTAACGAAGAACTCCAGCTTGCAAGCGTTCTTCATTCAGGGACAGTGGCACCTGTGCATATGTGTGTAATTGAAAAATTGTTCTTACAGCTATACATCATGCTTATTGATTGGTATAAAGTAGTATATAAATAAATTCATATCTACCAGTTTCAAAATAAATTGTCTTTTGATATAATGTGACTACAGTGCTTACAAGTTGTGCATCAGTGCCAACTTACAAAAAAAGAGTTTCTCTCAAGTTTTTAAGAAAACCAAAAATAAAAGTCAATTTTACATGTAAACACAGTTTAAGGGAGTTATCTCTTTTCTTCTACCATTTTTGCTTTAACAAGTGAAAATAATAGTTTTCTGTGTTTTATTAAATTCATACATAGTTATATAATTATATTCATAAATAAACATATAAAGGTGATTGTTGTACCTCTGTTTCTCAATTATCAACTCATAAGAAGCCTAACAATATTGACTTGGGCAATCAAAGCCAGCCACTGTTATAAAGCAAGTATCAGCCAACATTTCCTTCTGCAGCACCTATCACATTCTAACATAATATTGGACTTATTTATGTGTTTATTGTGTATTTCTCTTCTTAGAAGGTAATCCCCAAAGGTCAGGTTTCTTATTTATATTTATTGAGAAGATGGCATTTTCATCTCCTCAAACAGTACCTGTTATATAAATATTTGTTGAAGAAATATTTAAAAGAATGTCTAAGAAACTTTTGAAGGTTATTCATAAATATGTCTACCATGACTGGCAGAAGTTCTTATGTGGTCTAATATATAAATCGGTTTTCACACTGCTATAAAGATATTACTTGAGACTGGGTAATTTATAAAGAAAGGAGGTTTAATTTACTCATGGTTCCCCATGGCTGGGAGGACTCAGGAGACTTACAATCATGGCAGAAGTTGAGGGAAAAGCACGTACCTTCTGCACTAGGTGGCAGGAGGGAGGGGCGAGTGCAGGGAAAACTACCACTATAAACCATCAGATCTCATGAGAACTCCTCACTATCACAAAAACAGCATGGCAGAAATTGGCCCCATGATTCAATCATTTCCCATCAGGTCCCTCCTTGACATGTGGGATTACAATTCAAGATGAGATTTGGTTGGTACAAAAAGCCAAACCATATAATCCAGTTACTTTCTGACTCAATGTTGCTAAAACAGTTAAATTATTAATAATTTCAAATTGCTCCATTCAGCCTTAATTCTTTTTCTTTTTTTTTTTTTTTTTTTTTTTTGAGACGGAGTCTCGCTGTCGCACAGGCTGGAGTACAGTGGCGCAATCTCGGCTCACTGCAGGCTCCGCCCCCCAGGGTTCACGCCATTCTCCTGCCTCAGCCTCCCGAGTAGCTGGGACTACAGGCGCCTGCTACCTCGCCCGGCTAATTTTTTGTACTTTTAGTAGAGACGGGGTTTCACCATGTTAGCCAGGATGGTCTCGATCTCCTGACCTCGTGATCCGCCCGCCTCGGCCTCCCAAAGTGCTGGGATTACAGGCGTGAGCCAGCGCGCCCAGCCTCAGCCTTAATTCTTACCTTGTCAAAGAGTAGCCTTTGTGTTGTTCCCCCTAGAAATTTTACAAAGAAAATGACAAAATCATTGAAAAAGTATTTATTGGAAAATACATGATACATAGCAATTAATATTCCTCCTGCAGTGTGGATCTGCCATACAAGCTGGGAGGCCCTATGTCAATGTCTAACACATGGTTAGATGCAGCATCATGCATCTTTCCTAAGGCTCTTAAGTTGGCCCCCACACCTGCAATAAAGCTGAAATTGGGGACTTATTTTTATTCATAGATATAGCAGTAAATGGCCATTTTCCTTTCAATGTGCATACCCATGAAATTCCATGTTACCATATTTTTTATTTTGTATTAAGTTTTTCATTTTTAATTATTATGGATATACAGTAGGTAAATATATATATTATATATATATATATATGCATGGGGGCAAATGTGATATTCTGATGCAGAAATACTATGTGTAATAATCACAACAGGGTAATTGGGGGTATTCATTATCGCAAGCATTTTGTCATTTCTTTGTGTTAAGAACATTCCAATTTCACTCCTTTCATTATTTTAAAATATATAATAAATTATTGTTGACTGTAGTCATCCTGTTTGCTATCAAATACTGGGTCTTATTCATTGTAACTATATTTTCGTACACATTAATTATCCCCACTTACCCCACTACTCCCCAATACCCTTCCCAGACTCAATTCTACTCTCTCTTTCCATGAGTTCAATTGTGCATCAGAAAGATACCATTAAATAACTTATTATAGAAATAGGTTTTAATCTGACAACTTAATAAATTAAAAGATATATGAAAATTTTCTGGGTTCTGTTTGGTAAAGTAGCAAAACAAAAACAAAAAAACAAAAATAACATACATTTTAGGTGTCATCCATCTACTTATTTTTTGAAATTCAAATATTGCAGGTAAGCAAAATAAACAACAAACTTGATTTGAGGACAATTGGATTTAAAAGTAATTTTGTTTCTAAAAACTCTCTAAATAATTATGTTTTCTTCTAAAAAACCTATATACAGTTATTTTTGAGGCAATTATTTTATTTAAAAATATAAACATGGTCACCCAATGTCTTAGTCCATTTGGGCTACTATAACAAAATATCTTAGACTAGGTAATTTATAAACAACAAACATTTATTTCTCACAGCTCTGGAGGCTGTGAAGTCCAAGATTAAGATGCCAACAGATTTTGTGTCTGGTAAGAAGGTGCATTCTCTTCCATAAGTGGTGCTTTCTTGCTGTGTCCTCACATGGCAGAAGGGGCAAGGTATCTCTCTGGAGCTCTGCCTTCATAACATAATCACTTCCCAAAGGCCTCACTCTTAATATGATCATGTTGGGGATTAGGTGTCAACATATAAATTTGCAGAGGGACACAAACTTTCAGACTATAGCACTAAAGGGTTATGAAGTTTTGTATGTTTCTTACCTTATAAAAACTTTAAAAATAAATCAATAAACAAGATATCAAGTTAATAAAAATTTTTATATGTCAAAATTTATTGCTAAGAAAATGTTTCAGATGCATATTCCAATAATCCAAGAGGTTTTATAGTCATGCATTTTTTAACTATGCACACAAACATGTATCAGTTGTAGTTCTATAATATGCTAACATTCACTTTCCTGTAAAATAAATTATGCACACTATATTTTAACATATGACCCTTAAGAGCAAAATTTGACAAGAGACTTGTTTTTCAACCTTTATGCAAAGTTTAACTTCAACCTGAAATGATATTGACATTCAGCAATGTAATCAATTCTATCAAATTCTATTATACTGGAAACAGTTTCATTGAAATGTGCTAGTGTAAATGGATTTCAAGATGTTTATTAAATGCCTCATAAGCTTCTTGGCACTAACAGAATATAATAACAGACTTAAAATGTTTAAGAGCTATGAGTCTGCATAACATGAAGTAAAATATTTGCAATTATGGTAAAATCTCACTGAGTTATACACTTCAAATTAAAAATTTCCAACAATTTAAACTCATTGGTATGATGCCTGGGATGTTCTGGCTTCTGACCATAGTTTAATGAAAAAATACTTTTCAAAGAAGAAACAATTGATATATACAGAATTCTTGATATTGCATTGTGACTACAAATTCCTTACCATAAAGTTGTTAACACAGTTGTTTAGGTCATCTGAAGCACTATTAACCTCACCATTATTGTAGAAGTTGAATTAGGGTCTGTTATATACAAACTCGACATCTAATTTAGTAATGAAGCATTTTTTTTCTTTTATTTTAAATAAAGGGGTTACATGTACGGATGTGTTACGTGGGTATATTGCACTCAGATAGTGAGCAAAATACCCAATAGGTAGTTTTTCAACCCTTGCCTTCCTCCTTCTTTCCCAACACTAGTAGTTCACAATGTCTATTGTACCTACGTTTATGTCCATGTGTGCTCAAGGTTTAGCTCCTGCTTGTGAGAATATGTGGTATTTGGCTTTGTGTTCCTGAGTTAGGTCACATAGGATTATGACCTCCAGCTCCATCTGAGTTGCTGCAAAGGATATGATTTCATTTTCTATGGTTGCATAGTATTCCATGGTGTATAAGTACCACATTTCTTTATCCAATCCACCATTTATGGGCACTTAGATTGATTTCATATCTGTTATTGTGAATAGTGCTGTGTTGAATATGTAAGTGCATGTATCTTTTTGTTATAATAATCTATTTTTCTTTGGTTAGATGCCCCATAATGGGATCTCTGGGTTAAATGTTAGCTCTGTTTTAAGTTCTTTGAGAAATCTCCAAACTGCTAATGTACATTTCCACTAAGAGCATATAAGCATTCCCTTTTCTCTTCAGCCTCACTAGTATCTGTTGTTTTGACTTTTTAATAACAGCTGACTGGTGTGAGATAGTATCTGATTGTAGTTTTGATTTGCATTTCTCTGATGATTAGTAATGATGAGCATTTTTTGTATGTTTGTTCTTTGCCCACTTTTTAATGGGGTTATTTGCTTTTTGTTTGTTGATTTGGTTAAGTTCCTAACAGATTCTGGATATCATTCCTTTGTCAGATGCATAGTTTGTGAACAGTTTCTCCCATTCTGGAGGTTGTATGTTTACTGTATTTATAGTTTATTTTATTGGGCATAAGTTCTTTAGTTTAATTAGTTCCTACTTGCCAATATTTGTTTTTATTACAACTTCTTTGCAGACTTAGCCAAAAATGATTTGCCAAGGCTGACGTCAAGAAGGGTATTTCCTAGGTTTTCTAGGACTTTTATAATTTCAGGTCTTATATTTAAATATTTAGTTCATCTTCAATTAATTTTTGTATATGAGGAAAGGTAGGGGTCCAGCTTCAATCTTCTACACATGGTTAGCCAGTTATCCCTGCATCATTTATTAAACAGAGAGTCCTTTCTTCATTGGTTGTTATTGTTAACTCTGTTGAAGATCAGATGATTGTAGACCTGTGACTTTGCTTCTGGTTTCTCTAACATGTCCTTTTGGTCTGTATGTCTGTTTTTGTACCAGTATCATGCTGTTTTGGTTACTGTAGCTTTATAATATAATTTGAATTTGGGAAGTGTGGTGCTTCCAGTTTTGTTCTTTCTGCTTAGGATTGCTTTGGCTACTTGGGCCCATTTTGGTTCCATAAGAAATTTGGGATATTTTTGTTCTAATTCTGTGAAGAATGATGTTGGTAATTTGATAGGAATCACATTGAATCTGTCAATTTCTTTGGGCAGTATGGCCATTTTAACAATACTGATTCTTCCAATTCATGAGCATGTGATGTTTTTTCATTTGTTTTTGTCATCTGTGATTTCTTTGAGTAGTGTTTTGTAGTTCTTGTAGAGACCTTTCACCTCCTTGGCTAGCTGTATTCTTAGATATTTCTTTTTCTTTGTGGCTATTGCAAGTAGGATTCCAATCTTAATTTCACACTCAGCCTAGACATTCTTTGGGTATAAAAATGCTACTGATTTTCCTACATTGCTTTTGTATCCTAAAACTTTACTAAAGTTGTTTGTCAGTTATAGGAACCTTGTGGTAGAGTCTTTAGGATTTTTTAGGTATAGAATTATATTGTCAATGTATAGAGATATTTTGATTTCTATTGTCAGTGTATAGTGATAGTTGGATTTCTTCTTTTCCTATTTGAATGCTTTTCATTTCTTTCTCTTGCCTGATTGCTCTGGGTAGGACTTCCAGTACTATGTTGATTAGCAGTTCTGAGAGTGGGCATCCTTGCCTTGTTCCACTTCTTAAGGGGGATGGTTGCAGCTTTTGTCCATTCAGTATGAAGTTGGCTGTGGGTTTGTCATAGATGGCTCTATGTCTAGTCTGTGTAGGGCATTTATCATGAAGAGATGTTGAATTTTATTGAAAGCTTTTTCTGCATCTATTGAGATAAGCATGTGGTTTTTACTTTTGCTTCTGTTTATGTGGTGAATCATATTCATTGATTTGCATATGTTGAACCAGCCTTGCATCCCAGGAATGAGGTCTGCTTGATCAAGGTGTATTAACTTTTTGATATACTGCTGGATTTGGTTTCTAGTGCTTTGTTGAGGATTTTTTTTATCTATGTTCATCGGGAATATGGCCTGAAGTTTCATTTTTTCATTGAGTCTCTGCTAGATTTTGGTATTAGGCTGATGCTGGCTTCCTAGAATTAACTAGGAAGGAGCTCCTCCTATTCAATTTTTTGGGACAGTTTCAGTAGTATTTGTACCAATCCTCTTTTCTACATTTGGTAGAATTCAGCTGTGAATTCATGTGTTCCAGGAATTTTTCTAGTTGTTAGGTATTTTTTTCATTACTGATTCAATTTCAGAGCTTGATATTCATCTATTCAGGGCTCAATGTCTTCCTGACTTTAATCTTAGGAGATTGTATGTTTCCATAAATTTATTCATTTCCTCTAGATTTTCTTATTTATGTGCATAGAGTTGTTTATATTACACTCTGAGGATCTTTTCTGTGTCTGTGGGATCGATTGCAATGCCATCTTTGTCATTTTTGATTGTACTTATTTTGGATTTTTCTATTTTCTCTTTGTCAACCTAGCTAATAGTGGTCTATCAATCTTGTTTATTTCTTCTTGTTTTCTTTGTTTTTTTTTTTTTTTTGAAAGACTGAGCATTGATTTCATTGATCTTTTGTATGGACTTTTGCATCTCAATTTCATTTAGTTCTTCTCTAATTTTAGTTATTTATTTTCTTCTGCTAGTTTGGGGGTTGGTTTGTTCTTGTTTTTTCTAGTTCCATTAAGTGCAAAGTCAGATTGTTAATCTGAGATCTTCCTAACTTCTTTATGAAGGCACTCAGCATTACAAACTTTCCTCCTAACACTGTTTTAGCTGCATTTCAAATATTTTGTGTGTTGTGTCCCTATTTTCATTAATTTCAAAGTATTTTTTTTATTTCTGCCTTAATTTCAATGTTCACCCAGGAGTTATTCAGGAGCAGGTTTTTTAATTAACATGTATTTGTGTAGTTTTGAGAGATCATCTTCATATTGATTTTTATTTTTAATACATTGTGGTCCAAGGGTGTTCTTGGTATGATTTCATTTTTTTTTATTTAGGCTTGCATTATGACTGAACATGTTGTTGATCTTAGAATATGTTCCATGTGCAAATGAGAAAAATGTATATTCTGTGATTGTTGGGTGGAGTGTTCTGTAGATGTCTATTAGGTCCAATTGGTCGAGTGTAGAGTTTAAGTCCGGAGTTTCTTTTTTAGTCTTCTGCCCTGATGATCCGTCTAATGCTGTCAGCACATGTCGAAGTCTCCCACTATTATTATGTTGTTGTCTAAGTTGTTTCATAGGCCAAGAAGAACTTGTTTTATGATTTTGGGTACTCCAATGTTGAGTACATGTATATGTAAGTCTTTTTGTTGAATTGTGCCCTTTTATAATTATGTAATGTCCTTCTTTGCCCTTCTTAATTTTTATTGGTTTTAAATCTGTTTTACCTCATATAATAGCTACTCCTGCCTTTTGTTTTCTGTTTTCATGGTATATCTTTCTCCTTCTCTTTACTTTGAACCTGTCTGCGGATATTGTTACATATGGGAAGGTCTCTTGAAGACAGCGTATGGTTGGGTCTTGTCTTTTTATCCAGCTTGGCACTCTGTGCCTTTAAAGTGGGATGTTTAACCCATGTCATTCAGGGTTAGTATTGAAAAGTGAGATTTTGATCCTGTCATGTTGTTACCTGGTTTTTACGTAGACTTGATTATGTGATTGCTTTATAGTGCTTGTGGAATATGTGCTTAATTGTTTCTGTGGTAGCCGGTATTGTTCTTTCAATTCCATGTTTAGCAGTTCCTAAGGACCTATCTATCATAAGGCTGGTCTTAAAAGAAATTCCACAAGTGTTTTCTTGTCTGAGAATAATTTTATTTCTCCTTCACTTATCAAGTTTTGTTTGGTGAGATACAAAATTCTTGGTTGGAAATTTTTTTATTTCCAATTATTTAAGGTAGATAAAAATAGGCTCAGAATCTCTCTGGTTTTTAATGTTTCTGCTGAGAGGTCTGCAGCTAGCATGATGGGATTCCCTCTGTATGTGACTTGACTCTAGCTGCTTTTAAGATTTATTCTTTTAAAATGTGGTACATATACCCCCATGGAATACTATGTAGCCATAAAAGGAAACAAGGTTGGTCCTTTCCAGGGACATGAATGGAGATGGAGGCCATTATGCTTAGCAAACTAATGCAGGAACAGAAAATCAAATACTATATGTTCTCACTTATAAATGGCAGCTAAACAATGAGAACACATGGACACATGGGGGGAAAAACACACACACTGGGGCCTGTCAGAGGGCAGGGAGTGGGAGAAGGGAGAGGATCAGGATGAATAGTTACTGGATACTGGGCTTAATATCTGGGTGATGGGATGACCCGTGCAGCAAACCACCATGGTACATGTTTACCTGTGTAACAAACCTGCACATCCTGCACATGTACTCCTAAACTTAAACGTTGGAAATTAAACAAAAACAAAAAGACTTACTCTTTTGTGTTGACCTTAGTGAATCTGATGACTGTGTGCCTTGAGTATGATCATCTTGCATAGGATCTAGCCAGGGTTCTCTCTGTTTCTTCAATTTGCATGTCAACATTTCTAGCAAGATTAGGGAAATTTTTCTGGACTTTTCCACAAATACATTTTCTGAGTTATTTATTCTTTCTCCTTTTCTCTCAAGGATGCCGATGAATCATGGATCTGATCTGTTTACATAGTCCCATATTTCTCAAAGGTTTTGTTCATTTTTCTTAATTCTCTCTTTTTTTTATTACTTTCTGATTTAGTTGATTCAAACAACTAGTGTTCAAGCTCTGAAATTCTTTCATCAGCTTGGCCTATTCTGCTGTTCATACTTTCCATTGTATTATCAAATTCTTTTTTTTTTTTTTATTATACTTTAGGGTTTTAGGGTACATGTGCACAATGTGCAGGTTTGTTACATATGTATCCATGTGCCATGTTGATTTCCTGCACCCATTAACTCGTCATTTAGCATTAGGTGTATCTCCTAATGCTGTCCCTCCCCCCTCCCCCCACCCCACAACAGTCCCCGGAGTGTGATGTTCCCCTTCCTGTGTCCATGAGTTCTCATTGTTCAATTCCCACCTATGAGAGAGAACATGCGGTGTTTGGTTTTTTGTCCTTGCGATAGTTTACTGAGAATGATGTTTTCCAGTTTCATCCATGTCCCTACAAAGGACACGAACTCATCATTTTTTATGGCTGCATAGTATTCCATGGTGTATATGTGCCACATTTTCTTAATCCAGTCTATCGTTGTTGGACATTTGGGTTGGTTCCAACTCTTTGCTATTGTGAATAGTGCCACAATAAACATACGTGTGCATGTGTCTTTATAGCAGCATGATTTATAGTCCTTTGGGTATATACCCAGTAATGGGATGGCTGGGTCAAATGGTATTTCTAGTTCGAGATCCCTGAGGAATCGCCACACTGACTTCCACAATGGTTGAACTAGTTTACAGTATTATCAAATTCTTGTAGTGAACTTTTCAGCCCTAGAAGTTCACTTTGATTCTTTCTAAAAATGGCTATTTTGTCTTTCAACTCTTGGATTATTTTACTGGATTCCTTGGATTGGGTTTTGCCTTTCTCCTGAATCTCAATGAACTTCCTCATCATTCAGATGCTGAATTCTGTGTCTGTCATTTCAGTCATTTCTGACTGGTTAAGAGCCATCACTGGGGGGGGAGCTAGTGGACTCATTTGGTGGTATAAAGACACTTTGGCTTTTTGAATTTCCTGAGTTCTTGGGCTGATTTTGTCTCATATGGGAGGGCTAGTGTTCCTTTAAGTAAGGTGTAAGCTGAGGATAGACAATTGGCTTTGTTTCTGCAGGTTTTCAGATGGTCCAGGCACTGCGCAGGGCCTTGGTGGCTGAATTCTTGCCCTTGGTTTCATAGGGAGAGATATTAACAGTGTATTTTTGTTGTTGTAGCTTGTGCTGCAATCCAGCAGATGATGCTTAAGAGTCATGGCCAGTAGATAAGCTTTTACTCAGCCATGTGGCTCCTTTTTATTTCCTGGCATTTGCATTCATGCTCTGCAGTGCAGTGGGGAGAGAGGTGATCCCCTCACCAAGACAGCTCCTGGACAATGGAGGAGCCCCCTCCAATCACTGGCACTGTACCTTCATTTATTTTGTCAAGTATTTGGCCCACAGCACTTCCTCAGGCACAGGCATTTTCTGGGCCAGCCCTGAGAGGAAGGCATGCCCCACTCCCATGGCAGACCGCACAGTCCTGAGACTCAGCTTTCCCAGTGCTCTTACAGTGCAGCTCCTCTCCTGCTTAAGTGCTGTTCACAAACCTCAGCTTGGCAGTTCCAAGCTACCACCACAGCCTTGGGAGTAGCTCAGACTTTTCGTTCCCTCCCCAGCTTGGGGACAGCAGGAGTAGGGACCACTGTGGAAGCAATGTCAGAGAATTTGTCACTTGCCTCTGGGATCTCCAGCCTAGAGAAACATGGAACCATGGCTGATGGGAGTAATCAACCAAGGGTGTAGAGGCTACACTATGGGCCCCCCAAGCCAGGGGGCTCTGCCTGGTAAAGAGTGGGGGCACAAGGGCTCACAGGGAACACAGTCTGGTCTTCTCTCCTCAGGGTGGCTGCAGTGTGCTGGAAGTACAAGCAAAGCAATCAGGTTCTTTGTTCCTCCCCTAGACTTAGAGGAGCCAGAGCCTGTAGTGCAGCTGTGGCAATGGCAGAGTGGTTGTTAGTTGTCTCTGGGAGCTCCACCCAGCTGCACTGGGGGCCCAAGCTGGGAGGCCCTGCCTGGTGAAGAGAAGCAGGGGTAGGGACTCAGGACTCATGTGGAAAACAGTCCGGCCACCTTTCTGTATGGCAGCTGCAGTGTGCTGGAGACCTGTGACAATTCTTAGGCTCTTTGCTCTCTTCCCAGCCTGCAGGCAGTAGTGGCAGGGACCATGGCAGCAGCAATGCAGCAGTCCTGTCAGTTACCTTTGGGAGCACCATCCCAGAGAAATGCAGAGCTGCCACCAGCCGGAGTGCTTACGCAGGGGTGGAGTAGCTGCACTGGGGTCCCAGGCCAGTGGGCCTTTCCTGGTGGGGTGCAGCACAGGTGGGGCGTTTAGTCCATCTACTCCTCAGCACCATGAATGCAGCCTCCATACTAGAGGCCCATGAGAAAGCCTGGCCTCTCTTGTTGGCAGGGCGACCATAGCAGCTGCTCAGGTGCTCAGGGATCCAAGAACCATGGGGCCCCAACTGGGCTTGAGCAGTGGGTTTGCCTAAGCTTCAGGCAGGTATCTATGTCAGTCTAGAGGCCAGGGGCATCAAGGAGGATCTCCTGTGTCCAGGATTGCAAAGGTCTGTGGCAAAAGTGTGGACTTCCAGGGGCTCTCACTCACGTACCTTTCCCCACAGTAGGGAGCCTTCTCTGGCTCTGCACCAATCTTGGGTGGGCAGCTGTCCCTGCCTTGCTCCTGTCTGCACTCCATGGGTCTCTGTTGCTTCCTTGATGAATCCCAACATGGCCTCCTGAACAATCCACTTGAAGATCTGCTTCCTCTCCATGAGAGTGGTGCACACTAGCTGCTTCTAAGCCAGCCATATTGGCACATTTTTCCAAAAATAAAGAATTTTAATGGAACACTTTATATAATTCTAAGAAATCTAAAACTCATAGCTGAATCCCTAATTTAGAGGCATTGGCTTTCAATAAGTGTTTAAAGTTAGTATATTCATGATTCATACAAGAATTAATGTCGAGATCATTTTAGTATTCCATGAATTTATAGCCTAGAACTAAAATTACACTCTCCTTTTGCATTATACTAGTTTTTTTTATTGCTGCTATAACAAATTACCACAAACTTAGTGGCTTAATACAACACAAATTTATTCTCTTGTAGCTCTGGAGTTCAGAATTCCAAAATGAGTCTTATAGGACTATGATCTAAGTGTTAGCAGGGTTGGTTCCTTCTGCAGGCTCTAGGGGAGAAGCTGTTCCTTGACTTTTCTAGTTTTCTTATCAGCAGTTGCATCACCCCAGCCTCTGCTTCCACACTCCTCTCACTCTTCTGCCTTCCTCTTCCCCCTGTAAGAACTCTTGTAATAACTTTGGAACTATCAAGATCATCCAGCATATAACCTCCCCATCTCAAAATGCTTAATTTATTCATATCTGCAAAATTCCTTTTGCCACTTAATGTAACCTCATCCCAAATTCTGAGAAAAGAGGCATGGATCTTTTGTGGAGGAAGGCTATTATTCTGCATACCATATACATAAAAGTGAATTTTATTTTAATTTTAACAAGAACATTATAGCTTTTTTTTTAAAAAAAGAGTCTTTTTAATTATATTATTAAACATATTGTCATATTTCAAATTAATTTTTTCCTATCTGGCTGTATTTTTTCAGTTTTATTTCCTTCTGATTACTTCAGTTAATATGTAATATAAATATTATTATCCAATTGATAGCAAAGATAGTAGCTATTTTAAGTTGATATATGACTCCAAATATTTTAACTGTGTGCACCATTTATATTGTGTTTTAATAATAATGTATCAGTTTCTGTAAATTACTACCTTTTTCAAGGGAAGAAACCTTAATAACTCACTGGAGACTTTTCCTTATTATTTGCAGCCAAATCACAACTTAGCGTCTACTTCAGATACCCTCTTCTTAACATGTGAACCCCACATTTAGTAGCATAAAAGATGAAGTGAAGTGTTACTGTTAATTATTAAAACCTCACAGAAAATTCGGTTTGGTTAAAGTAATTCTATGCATTGGGCAGTGATTCTTCACAACTTGACCAAAAAATTAAATGTAGGATTTGGAGATGTTCTTTCCAATTCAGATAGATATATGATGATGTAATGAACATTCTCCCAGTAGAGCTGCAAACAAGAAAATATAAAAGAGAACATAGCTTATTATTTCAGAAGGAGGGGAAAGTAAAATGGTTTATCAATAAGCACAGTCTTTGTAGATAAGACATTTAAAATGCAGTGAGATTTTTATTGCTATCCTTAAAAGAAATGGAATGTACCTCCTCTCTTACTCCCTTGACTCCATCTCATTCAAACATTATACATGGAAGAGTACACAAAGGACAGAGCTACAAAATTAAGGTGTTTTACTGCTCTTCATGGTTCACTGCTTGCAACGCAGCATCATTGTTTCTATTAGGGAGGAGAAAGACTATATAAGAAGCAGTCATTCTACTTGTTGTTGATGCAAAGACTCTTTGGGATTATTTAGATTTCTGCAATTCACAATGCTGGAGTCAAATAGATCTCTGGCAAATTAATTCCAAAATGAAATTTAGAGTTTGCAAACATCCTTCCCAAAATGACACTTGCCTACCACTCAAACAATTATCTGTGAGTGGCATAAATCTGTGCCTAGCTTAATATCAGTAGTTCATTTTAAAGAAAACTTTATTTTTCCAGTGGTAACAAGGTTAAAATCTATTATTCCTGATATAAGATTCCTAGGATTTTAAGAATTTTAGTCTTTATTAATAGAAGCATGTATTTAGCACAACTGATATGTATAAGATACAACATGATACTTGAAACAAATCAGTAATATACTGTATTGGTCATGTCTTATCTGGAGTATTGTATTTAGTAATAAACCTCTTTTTTCAGTCTAGAGTATAAAGAAGAGGATGAAGGCTTAAGCAGGAAACTTTGACAGTTCCAAAGATCTTAATCCTTATAAAGAAGTAATGAAGTTTCAACTTTGCACTCAGGTAATGTTTCTTTTTAGAAAAACATTTGAATATTTATAGTTATTTGCATGGGCAACCTTATGAAAAAAAACTATATTAAATTCATATAGCCCTTAGAGTTCAAATGCATTTTAACATAATTTCCTTTAACCTTTCTTACTTCCCCCAAGGGGAGACAAAGCAATGATTGTCCTCATGTTATATATAAGGAAAACAAGCTAAGAGAGATTAAGATTAGGATTAATTTGCATAATATCATACAACGAGGGGGAGACTCATATCTCAAATGCTGACATTCTTATTCTGTCATGTGTTCTGTTCATTGGATCACAGTACTCTCTGGGAAATGTAATATTAAGGTCAGTATTTAACAATATACAATATGTAAAATGAAATGCAGAGAGTAGAATGGTGGTTATCAAGGGCTGATGGGGGCTCAAAGTGGGGAGATTCATTCAATGATGCAAAGTTTCAGTTAGGAGAAATAAGTTTTTGGAGTCTACTGTACAGCAGGATGCCTATAGTTAACAATGACACATTATATAATTGAAGATTGCTAAGAGTAAATTTTAAATGTTCTCAACACACACACAAAAGTTAAGTACATGGGGTAATAAATATGTGAATTAGCTAGATTTAATCATTCCACAATATATACATATGACAAAACATTACATTGTACACCATAAATCTATACAATTTTTGTTTTTCAATTTAGAAAATATAAAAATAAAAAATAAAGACACACGTATAAAGCACATTGCCTACCATGAGGAAGTAGAGTGAAAGCAAAGTCACTGAAAACAGATCGCCTCACCTTAAATCCCCACCCTCCCAATTACCAGCTGTTTCATCACATCATGTGTGAAATGGTTTTAATACCACCTATTTTACAGGGTGTTTTGAGGAATACATGAGTTGCTAGGTTGAAAGTACTTTGCTGTGAGAGCTCTATCAGTGTTAATGAATATAAAAATCTTTTATTATCTGGTACATGGAAGACAATAAATATTAGCTGCATAAACTCTCCAACATGGAGTGTTAATTCAGATGATGAATTAATATATTTGTCATGTAGAAAACATTCTAGAAATGCAGGGAGTAAGAGGATAGGGAAATTTTGAACAAGCAAACTTCTGAGTTCCTTTGTAAAATTCTACAAATCACTGCTTTGTAGGGAGTCATACAGATAGATATCCCCTCCTAAACCAAGTATGTTCTTTTCCCATAAACTCCCATTCCATATGGGGCTAATCTGTATCCAACTTGCAATTTAATGGAGTGGCTAAATGTGCATGCTACCATAAGCCTCAGTAGATAAGAAGAGAGTTATAGCTATAATTATATATTTGTGATTTCCTGTTGTAGCAATTTCAATACTACAACAGTATGTTGTAGTATTTATATGAATTTACATGATTTTTTTTTCTAAATCTTATTTACTGACATATGGATAATGTGACTTCACTGCAAAGATTTTCCTAAAATATTCAGTTTTGTACTTCATATCATTTCCAAGTTTTCAGACTATGCATTCCCTCCTGGTGAAAATCAATTCTCCATATTTGCTTTAGTGTTGATAGAAAATGAAATTCACAGAAAAAGAATTAAATTAACATATTTCACTAGTACAATCTAAACCAAGATAAATTAGATGCATCTTTTCCTCTAGGCAGTGGAGCAAAAGCAGACTGTAATTTAGTCACAGTGCATATCTAGAAAAATTTACCATTTGTAAATATGTCATAATCTAGGAAAAGGTGGATCTACTATAGTATTTTACAACTTTAACACTGTCTTATGTGTACACAAATTTATGAACTGGATACACTATGTTCTCTATTAGGTTCACGGTTTTATCTATGCTGCAAATTTATTTCTTTCAATATGAGCTGGAGAATGATTAGGCTAAGCCAACAAAATATAATCATCTACTATGAACTACCTGCAGTTCCCCATTACCATGTTGGCGCCTTGAACAGAGGTTAGACATTTTTCAAATTGTTTTATTACTTTGTTGAAAAAAATTAGTACCTAAGCTGATGTAAAAGAAAAAGATACCTATTAATTATTGACAATGGCAGATCCCTTTGTAAATCTGCAAATCTATGTTATGCATAAAGTGGAATGTTTTCCATTTCCAAAAATAATTTTTGATAGCTGATCAGAACAAAGTTTTCTCCCTTTCTTTTTTTTCTCATCATTATTCTTATAATCTATTGTTCATAGTCTTGTTGATTTATTACATGCATGCCTCTCTTTTTAAACAAATATAATGAGGAATATGTTTTGTATAATAAATTCCATACACTTAAATATTAAACTTTGACAAATGTAGCAGACATACATTCCTTTAAATACATGGAGAAAATTTGAAGACAGCGATGTAAAACATCTAATATAAATATGCTCCTCTTTATGATTGAGAGTGTAGAGGAATACACAAGCATGAGGAAGTGGTAAATGAGATATTTTTAAAAAGAGAGACCCCAAATAGAACTAGATATGTAATAAGAATATAATAAATGAAAAATATGCAAGATGGGATTAGCAACAGATTAGGCAGTGCAGAATAAAATGATTACTGAATTCAAAGATAAAACAATCAAAATATTCAAATGGAACCATTTAAAAAAAATAATGAACATAATATGTGGTAAAATGCTGGTCTAGTGTTTATGTAACTGTAGTCCCAGAATGGAGTGGGTGAAGGAGTGAGAGTAGAAAAAGAAAATATTTAAAACTTAATAGCTGAAAATTTCCCAAATTCGATGAAGAATATAAGCCCACAACTCCTATAAGCTCAACAAACACCAGTCAGGGTAACAATTAAAAATGCCTGTCTTTCAACAATGAAAGCAAAAGAAAGCTTTATCTATTTATTCATTTTATTTATTTATTTTTGAGACAGTCTCACTTTGCCACCCAAGCTGGAGTGCAGTGGCATGATCTCAGCTCTCTGCAACCTCTGCCTCCTGGGTTCAAGCGATTCTGATGCCTCAGCCTCCCAAGTAGCTGGTCTACAGGCATGTACCACCATGCCTGGCTAATTTTTGCATTTTTTGGAGAGATGGGGCTTTGCCATGTTCTCCATGCTGGTCGTGAACTCCTGACCTCAAGTGATCTGCCCACCTCGGCCTACCAAAGTGCTGGTATTACAGGCTCGAGCCACCATGCCAGGCCAGAAACCCTTTTTGAATCAACACAAATGTGAAGATTTCATTTCCATCAGAGTTCAACTACAAGAAATGTTAAGGGAAGTTCCTCAGGCAGAAGGAAAATGACACCATATAAAAATGTGAGCTACACAGGAACTGAAGAACAACAAAAATTATAAGAATGTGGTGAGATGTAAAACAAAGTTTTTCTTGCTTTAATCTCTTTAGAAGATAACTAACTAGTCATATTAATTGTTGGCAGGAGGCCTTAGTTCCTTGCCACATGGTCCTCTCTATAAGGTTGCTTGAGTGTTCTTACAACTTGGCTGTTATCTTCCCACAAAGCAAGTGATCCAGGAGAGCGTATGTGAGGAAGAAACTGCAATGCCTGGTATAACTCCATCCAAAAGTCATATATACTTTCACTTTCACCACATTGTAGTCATTGTATGTGAGTCGCTAAGTCCACGATTTAGGTGAGAAAAATCTTTTGAAGAGAGTAATGTCAAAGAATGTGTGGACATATTTAAAAATCACCACAGGCATGTGAGTATTTAACAGCTGAAAGTAATAAATATTATTTTTTGTCACCACAATATTTAGAGGCTCTTTTTTTGTGAAAAGAAAACCATTTTGCTTTGGAGAAATTATACTTTACTCATTTATCACCTAGATACGGTGGGACAGTGAGCCCAGCAGCACTCCACTCACTCCCTGACTCATGGTAATCTAGGAGAGGCCACTGGACACTGAGGAAGTAAAAACTTGGTGAGTGACTTCACACCACCTGCTGTTTTTGTGTATCTGCTATGGGTCTTTTCTGGTAACTTATTGCTCCATTTCAGGACATACAGTGATCAATTCAGGAGTAGAGACATAAATAACCATAAGTAATGCTGAGCAATCATAGACCACCTCTATTCTTCTATGTTGAATATTGATCTTCATGTTAGACTCCTTAGGTTGGGATACTGGGTCCATCACTATGGAGATGGGTAATCTTATTAAATTTCCTAGGGCCTTGAAAAAATCACTTAAACTTCTTTGAATTCCAGTTTCCTCATATCTAAAATTGAGATAAAAAAAAATAGTACCTGTCTCACTGGTTGTTATGCATATTAAAAGAGTTAAAACAGGTAGTTATATATTTATGCTTATATGTATAATTGTGCTTATATTTGTAATTATTTATAAATATTCATATATACTTATTCATATACATTTATATTTACATATATTTATGTGTAGCCCCAGAGAGGATCTGAATCTGTGGCTATTGACATCTGATTTCTTCGTCATACAGAAAAAGACTTTTAGAGGAATAAAATCCAATAAAAAGAATGAAAATTAAAAGGTAGTAACAATATCATGATTTGAACTCCTGAATCCAGATGTGTCTGAATCCATATGTGGACTCCACTATTCAGAAAGCCAATCAATTTCCTTTCTTATTGCCTAAGTTAATTTCAAACTTGCATTTGAAAGGATCCTGAGAAATACAGTATGTAAAACTAGTAGCACTGGTCTTAATAGCATGAGTCACCAAGAATGTTGACTTCTGTTGCCCACAGTCATTACAGTACATACAATTTTGATAAAGGGAAAACTGAAGATGCTAATAAACTTTGAATGGTAAGTGGTGATCTTAGTATCCAAGTAGGTGAGCTGGAATGGGGGAATTGATTTGAAATTCTCACTTACTGGATCATTGTCTAGGAAGATTTGATCTCTGCCATGAAACAGGAAGGGTAGTTCAGATGAAGTGAGGCCTGATCAATTGCCCAGAGGAAAAAGAAATTATCAAAAAATAAATGCCAAAAGTTATACCAAAAAGGGTAGGGGCAAGGGTAAGTGGATGTTGGTATTAGAGAATTACAAAAAATCTACCATCTTTAAAATTTTGCTTAAAAGTTATATGTAATTTTTGTCTATTTCAAAGCACTAATAAATTATGTTAACCAATTCCCTATCCACCAATTTCTTGCCCTGAATACCTCAGTTTTATACCAAAATATTTCTAAAGTTATTTTGATGCAGTAAAGAATTTTAAATACCTAATACCTTAAGTTTGTGATACCTCTTGGTTTATTATTATTTAAGACCATACAGACTGAAACTTGCTATAAAAGATATGACTATTTTCCCTTTGAAATTATGTGTGAATTTGTATATTGTGTATGTATATTGTATATTTAAGTGTATATACAGACTCACATAATAACATATATATTCTCTTAACCAAACAATTTTGTAATGTATTCTCTATTTTTTGCTAAAGCTTATTTTGAAAAGTGATATGACAAGTTACCATTGAGACAATTCATTGTGAAAAAGAAAAGGATAGGAAAACAATTGAATAATTATCTTCAATAGAAAATAAAAGTATTATTTACTTCCTAGTGCTCAATAAAAGATGTAACATTCATCTGTTCAAACAATGGAAATTAAATGACAACAAGGAAAATAATATGAATGCTACATTTTTTTATAAAGGAAACATTTTTAAAAATCAACTGCCATAATATTAGCAGCAAATCTTCTTAGTTAATATTCTAACCAGGAACTGAGAAATGATTACCAATACTAATAATGAACAACATAAAATGAAATCAGACCGGCTTTGCAGAGACGACAACAAATGCCTTTGTGTCCACTGTAATTTATTCAGTTAAGTCACATGCAAAATATAACTAAAATCAACCACTGATAACAAATATAAAGTGTCCAACAACATCTAAAAAATGGGGAATGTTTCAAAATATTGATGTTGAAAAATATTTTGACATCTGGTAAATGATTGATTCATTTTTTATTATTTGATCAAACATATAATCTTCATTTAGGAAAAGCTTTCATGTCACAATTTTATCAATATTATTTGTTAGAAGCACACAATCATATTATAAGTTGGTAGCAAGTAGATTGTAAAAATGCAGAATTAGAGTTGATAGATATAGCCTGGTACTGCAATATCCCATTCCTTTCAACATCATGGCAAATTCAGGATAAATATTTGAAAGTAGCAATTTTGTAAATTGAAATAACGCCAATTTTCACTGCTCTGTTTTAATAATACATACTCTAATCACTCTTTATTATCCATGCCATGGGCCATGTTTTGGAATGCTAAGCAATAGAAGTTAGTAGGTTTACTTAGGCCTTAAACAGATTTTGCATTTGAAAAATTTAATCCACGAAAGGGATTTAAAGGAAGAAAAAGAAAAATGACCCATTTCTTCTGAGCTTGAAAAAGGCACATCATGCAGAGGAGACCTGGATGCAACCACAGTGAGGAGTGACTTATATTCACACCACATGCTAATATTTCAGATTTCACTGCTGTCTTTTCACAGTGAAAATAGCCCACACTCTTGGCCTCATGTCAAGTAACACACCTGGTAGTGGGAAGAAGATCTTGAAGCAGATGAACTGCTACATTGCTCATAACACTCACTCTGTGGGGAAGCTGTGCTCATTTTGAGCTCTGCTGTGGATGAAAAGACAAACCAATAACCTGTGGAAAGTCGAAACACACACAAAATGAACCTTGATAGGCCAATAATGGAGAAACCAATCAAAAGATAACATATTAGCCAGCACACTAACTCTGATTGATTCACTATGCTTTCTCTAACAAGGCACTTAGGATCCTTGTTAATGTAACTGGCTTGTTCTCTTTTCTCTAAATTTGAATGTTTATAAAGCTAGTCCCTTTAAAAAAATGTTTTATATCTTTTTTCTCAAGTGTTACATTGACAGTCTCGTATAGGATTTTATACAATATTTGTTTTCCCCTTGTTCTTCATAATCATTTAGCTTTTATGTATTATAATTATTATTACCTTTAATCATATTATTTTCTCAACAAATAGTTGTTCCCTAATATCATTGTTACTATTATTCTTTTCCTAATAAATGATCAGTGTAAAAGAATCATATCAATATATCCTAGAATAACCATCCTATTCTTTAAATGCCTATGAAAAAGAATTCTACATTCTCATTTCCAAATTTTCACATTCATAAAGTTCTTTCACATTCATGAAGCTCTTCCTTTCATCAAACCTAAACTGTTCCTATTCCAAATTATATCCATTTGCTGTGGGTCATTGAAAATAGGCAACTGTTGATTGTGTTTTCTGCACAGTGAATATTAAAGATGAAATTGTCAAGGAGCCATTGAAATGTGACATCTTGAATCATGAAGACAGAAGATATCCTGAAAGTTCATTGTCTTATCTTGAAGTCAATATCTAATTAACATCAGGAACACTGACAATTATTTTCGTGATTAATACTCCAAAACATAAGTAACCAAATTAGGTCTTTGTTGCAATAACATTATGGTAAATTTATTGTTTTAAATTAACTATACCATCTTACACTGTTGTGTTTAATTATTAGTAAGTTTATTTACCTGACCATTCATTGACTCAGTGGTCTTTTCCTTATACAAAACAACCTTATGTATCTAACCAATTAGAACATGATTTATAATTTTTTGAGCAAGATAATACAAGAATATTATTGATGGTATTTTCCTATGCTTTTGAATGGTATACTAATTGAATTTTAAATGACTCATATCTATCAAACCTCAGTTTAATTTATTTAACAAACACATTTGTTGCACTCGCCATGTACCAGGCATAATTATAAGTGCTTTAATAATATTAATTCATTTAATCTTATTAACAATAAATTATATTCTAATCACAATTCTAGTGTTGAGAAATGCACCAAAGTAACACTGAATATAATATAAGTAGTAGAGATGGAATTTGAACCCAGATAACCCCAGTTCCAGAGTCAGTTCTCTTAAACACTGTTTCATGCAATCAAAAAGGAAAGGGAGGGAGGACATTATGGAAGGATGGCTATGGCAACATAGTTTTTGAGTCTCATAAACATACAGAGAGCAGCTGGATAGTAAAGCACACAAAACAACTAGATCATATGCCCAAAACTTATAAGCAACATTTACAGCAAATTGAGAAGGCAAGGTATTCCTACAAACTTCAAAATACAAATGATTGAGAACCAACCATCAACAACCACAAGAGTCACATGACAGCAGCCTTTCTGCAGGACAAAGCGGAAAAAGCAACAAGGTGTCTTGTCACAGCATTCCAATTTGAAGACAGCAGCAGAACTGAGAGTGCTTTTGCCAAATCCAGTATGAAATGAGTTGAGAAGTCCACAGTAAGATAACATGAAAAGGTGCAGTTTGGCCCCTGGAAAATCTCAAAATAAGCGAGTTAGGTTTCCTAGGCATAAGAGAAACTACCTACTTGAAATAAAAATTGAGTAAAATAATTACAATAGAGATAAAGGTTAAGTGACATTTCAGAGAAAAGTCAAGAAAGAACCAAAACCAGGAAATCAGAAAGCAAGCTACTACAATGTTGACATTACATGAAAACAAAAAAAGGAATTGAGAGAAATTTAGAAAATCTCCTAGAAACAGACCACCTTCCAAAAGTTTAGAAGCAAAAGTAATTTTACATCAAAATAAGATATAAAAATATTGAGGTCAAATTCCATACAAAGTTTTTATATGAAAGTATAAGATACTGTATAGACAAACTATAAAATACTATAGATCATTCAAAATGACTTAAAGAAAAATTAAAATGACTTAAGATTAAAAAAAGCTATTCAAGAATAACATGAACGAAAACCTGAGAAGTATATTAAGAGAACACAGGAAAGAGAAAAAAAAAATCCAACTTTTCAGAAATAAAGAATAAATTAGAGAAAGATAAAATAGGTAACACCTTAACATTAACAAAAGGTAAAAAAGTGGAACCTTTTTAAAAATCAGAGTAAATGAAAGAAGAGGTTAAAAAACATTAGAAAGTGACAGCTATTGAAGATAGGCAAAGGAAGAATTTTCAATAGACAATAACAGCCCAAAGGATGGAAGAGGAATAAACAAAAAAGAAAACAACACTAAAAATTTCAATTCAGGAAAACTTTCTAATATAAAGAAGAGTTTTAAATTACATATTAAGAGAGTATATCGGCCAGGCACAGTGGCTCATGCCTGTAATCCCAGCACTTTGGGAGGCCAAGGTGGGCGGATCACCTGAGGTCAGGAGTTCGAAACCAGCCTGGCCAACATGGTGAAACCCATCTTTACTAAAAATACAAAATTAGCCGGGTGTGGCATGCGCCTGTAATCCCAGCTACTTGGGAGACTGAGGTGGGAGAATCGCTTGAACCCAGGAGGTGGAGGTTGCAGTGAGCCAAAATGGCGCCATTGTACTCCATCCTGGGCAAAAAAAGAGTTAAACTCCACCTCAACAACAACAACAACAAAGAACATATCACTTCACATACATAAGAATATGGTCCCAAAATGACGAATGACAACACATATGGGGCTTCAAAGAAAAAGGACAACTTTTTGATATTATATTAATTAATTAATCAAGGAGAAAGAACTAGTTTATCATTAGTCTATTTGGCAATGACATTTAACCCCAAAGAAAACAGAAGTAAGTAGTATATTCAAGAGATGCAATGAAAACAAAGATTTTAAACTCAGCAAAACTGAGTGCAAACTATTATCAATATGAAACAACTTAAAAAATATTGTTCCCTTGAGCCCTTCATAGGGAGTTTACTAAAGGATGAACTTCAGACAACCAAGATGAATAGAAAACATCACTATAAGCATGAGCAGTGAGCACTAAACTTACGGATGTTTACAGATAGAAAACAAAACGAAGGCTGTCGTGGAAAGAGTATTGTTTGAATAGCTATGTGCTCTGACATTTTAAAATGATGGAATAAAGGAGGAGATCTTTTATGAAAAAATACTTTTGACTGTTCTTATTAATTATATTAGCAGTGGAATATTCATATTATTATTCCAAGATTACTGTGTGTCTAATGCTGCATAAAACAAGCGAGTAATTATCATTATTTGTGATCTCGAGAATAAGGGTTTTTAGAGTTGGAGAAATATAGATGGAATGTAGAAGAGGTTAAGCTAAAAAGAAAAAAAGGAAAACACGAAACCTGCATCTGAATTGGAATTATCAATATCAATCATGCTATTGAAACCTAATTTTTATATTTTGCTGACTGCATAGTTATGTAATATAGTCCAGCTGAAATGAGCACACTTAACAGCCAGATTATAGTCTTAAATGATCACGTATCACTAAAAGTGAGGCTTTGTGGGGATATGGCTGATTTCAGGACTAGAGCAGGGAATGTGGAAAATGAAACTAGTATGTCTGACTCCATATCAGACATCAAGGAAGCCATCCAAGGCCATTATAATCATGTCAAAATGATTCAAAAGCCAATTTGTAGAGGCTTTTAGTGGCTAGTGATAGACAAAATATTTCATAATAATAAACTTAAAAACTAATTGGTAAATGTTGAAGGATAACTGGCAACCAATTAATTCTCTTGAATATGGATATAAAGCAGGACAGAGTCAAGCATTTATCATGCCTTTCCAATTTGAATTTTCCATTGGTTAACCAAGTAAAAGATGAGGGGATGTGTCTCTTCATAAAATTATTCAATTAATAAATTAATAGAAATAATAGAGGAAATTCCCCAGTGAATTAATGAATTGATGCATTAGAACCACTTCTGATAATATCACAAAAAAGAGATAATGTAGACATGATTTTGCTGCCTATAAAATTCAGATTATGAGATATTCTCTACAGGTCAAATATGCAGTGTTTCTCGGCAGATTATAAAAGGCTTAAAAATAGCAAAATTTTAGACTACTAAATTATGTTACCTAGGAATCCTCACTTGGACGTAACATTATAAAGAAATATAGGGAGTGATAACTAAAATAGTCAGAATAGTTATCAATTTTGGGAGGAGAGAGAAGGTTGGAAATTGTATAGGAATTATGGAGAGACCTCTAGGTGGGTGGCAAATTTTTATTTATTGACTGGAGTGGTAGTTACAAGGTTGTTCACCCTAAAATATCTCATTGAGCCACACATATGTGTGCTTTTCTACATCTGCATTTCATTTTCTATAAAAAGTTAAAAAAAAAACACACTGATTTTTCTTTAATGAAGCATTCACTTAGCCACACATGTATTTTCCAAGTGTACAACTTTAACTCAAAACAGATATTTTTTATCTTAAATCTCATTTGGGGCACAAGAATTCATCTGGTCTTTCAAACCAAATATCAGAAAGTCATTGTATATGTCATGTTTCTTTCATGCCAGATATAATTTGGCTCTTCTGCTTTCTTAACATTTCCACACATATCTCCCTTTCTTGTCAATCACTTCAACAAGTCCTCCTTCCAGAATTCTAATACTTCTTTCTTGTGTGATAGAAATTGCCTGCTAATCACTACATTCTGGTTATCTTCCACTTTATCCTCCATAATACTACCAAAGTGGTATTTTAAAACTTAACCTTTAGATAGTATCATTCATGACTAGGATGTCAAATGTAATTTAAAGTAGATGTAGGAGTAGGTTTTCTTTCTCTCAGTAGAACTTAAATATATAAATACATTTTTTGCAAACTTCAATTAATACTATTTTAAAGCAGGTTTAATTCAATTATTGGATGAAGTAATAGGACCAAATTCAATGAATAGAACAAATTCACAAGGGTTTAATGTTTCAAAGAAAATTGAATGATATTCTTCAAGTTACAGAAATTCGCCACAATTGGAGCTTATTGTAGCATTTGTTATCTTAGGAGCTGACCATCTAATTAAGCTAAGTTCACTATAGTCATAGGGATCATCCAAAATGTTAAACTTTAGGTCTAGCCATTCAGAAGAACTCCAGAGTGCTTGCAGTGATAATTGTTATTTTTCAAGATGGCTAGTAGAGTTACAGACAGGACTCTCACAGAGGCACAGATAATTGCATTTTCAATTGAAAAAATGCCTGAAGGGCCTAACACTCTCACTTCACAAATACTGACATCTAGGGAGAGACACTGGAGGGGTTGTTCAAATTTCTAGCACTACAGGTGACAGATAAGAGAAGAAACCAGGTCTTTGAACTCTCGATACCCACTGCCCTTTCCTTCAGTATTGATATGGTTTGGCTACGGCCCCACCTAAATCTCATCTTGATTTTTAGCTTCCATAATTCCCAGGTGTTGTGGGAGGGACCTGGTGGGAGATAATTTAATCATGGGGGAAGGTCTTTACCGTGCCATTCTCATGATAGTGTAAGTCTCACGAGATCTGATGGTTTTATAAAGGGGAGTTCCTCTGCACAAGGTCTCTTCTCTTGTCTGCCACCATATGAGACATGCCTTTCACCTTCCACCATGATTGTGAGGCCCCCACCAGACACATGGAACTGTGAGTCTGTTAAACCTCTTTGTTTTATAAATTGCCCAGTCTCAGATATGTCTTTATTAGCAGTGGGAAAATGGACTAATACAGTAAATTGGTACCAAGAGTGAGGTGCTGCTGCAAAGATACCTGAAAATGTGGAAGCGACTTTGGAACTAGATAATAGGCAGAAGTTGGAACAGTTTGGAGGGCTCAGAAGACAGGAAAATGTGGGAAAGTTTGGAACTCCCTAGAGGCTTACTAAATGGCTTTGAGCAAAATGCTGATAATGATATGGACAATGAAATCCAGGCTGAAGTGGTCTCAAATGGAGATGAGGAACTTGTTGGGAACTGGTGCACAGGTGATTCTTGTTACGTTTTAGCAAAGAGACTGTGGCATGTTGCCCCTACCCTAGAGATCTGTGGAACTTTGAACTGGAGAGAGATGATTTAGGGTATCTGACTGAAGAAATTTCTAAGCAGCAGAGCATTCAAGAGGTGACTTGAGTGCTGTTAAAGGCATTCAGGTTTAAAAGGGAAACAGAGCATAAAAGTTTGGAGAACTTGCAGTCTGACAATGTGATAAACAAGAAAATCCAATTTTCTGAGGAGAAATTCAAGCCAGCTGCAGAAATTTGCATAAGTAACGAGGAGCTGAATGTTAATCACCAAGACAATAGGGAGAATATCTCCAGGGCATGTCAGAGAAATTTGTGGCAGCCTCTCCCATCACAGGCCCAGAGGGCTAGGAGAAAAAAAAATGATTTCATAGGCCAGACCCAGGATCCCTCTGTCGTGTGCAGTCTATGGACTTGGTGCTCTGTGCCCCAGCCACTCAAGCCATGAATAAAAGGGGCCAAGACGCAGTTCAGGCCATGGCTTCAGAGGGTGCAAGCCCCAAGCCTTGGCAGCTTCCCTGTGGTGTTGAGCCTGCAGTGCACAGAAGTCAAGAATTGAGGTTTGTGAACTTCCCTAGGTTTCAGAGGATGTATGGAAACGCCTAGGTGTCCAGGCAGATGTTTGCTGCAGGGGCGGGGTGCTCATGGAGAAACTGGTGGGGAAGAGTAGAAGGGAAATGTGGGGTGGGTGCCCCCACACAGAGTCCCCACTGGGGTGCTACCTTGGGATCCCATCCCATGGGGTCCCATCTCTTGCATCAGCGTGACCTGGTTGTGAGACATGGAGTCAAAGGAGATCATTTTGGAGCTTTAAGATTTTACTGCCCTGTTGGATTTTGGACTTCCATGGGGCCTTTAGCCCCTTTGTTTTGGCCAATTTTTCCCATTTGGAATGGCTATATTTGCCCAATGCCTGTACCCCCCTTGTATCCAGGAAGTAACTAACTTGGTTTTGAATTTACAGGCTCATAGGCAGAAGGGACTTGCCTTGTCTCAGATGAGACTTTGGACTGTGGACTTTTGAGTTAATGTTGAAATGAGTTAAGACTTTGGGGAACTGTTGGGAAGGCATAACTGGTTTTGAAATGTGAGGAAATGAGATATGGGAGGGGCCAGGGAAAGAATGATAAGGTTTGGCTGTGTCTTCACCCAAAACTACTCTTGAATTCTAGCCCCCATAATTCCCACATGTTGTGGGAGGGACCTGGTGAGAGATATTTGAATCACGGAGTGGGTATTTTCCATGCTATTCTCATGGTAGTGACTAAGTCACATGAGATCTAATGGTTTTATAAAGGGCAGTTTCCCTTCACATGCTCTCTTGTCTGCCACCATGTGAGTCATGCCTTTTACCTTCCACCTTGATTGTGAGGCCTCCTTCGCCACATGAAACTGTGTGTTCATTAAACCTTTCTTTTTTTTTATTATACTTTAAGTTCTAGGGTACATGTGCACAATGTGCAGGTTTGTTACATATGTATATATGTGCCATGTTGGTGTGCTGCACCCATTAACTCATCATTTACATTAGGTATATCTCCTAATGCTATCCCTCCCCCTGCTCCCCACCCCACAACAGGCCCCGGTGTGTGATGTTCCCCTTCCTGTGTCCAAGTGTTCTCATTGTTCAATTCCCACCTATGAGTGAGAACATATGGTGTTTGGTTTTTTGTCCTTGCCATAGTTTGCTGAGAATGATGGTTTCCAGCTTCATCCATGTCCCTACAAAGGACATGAACTCTTCATTTTCTATGGCTGCATAGTATTCCATGGTGTATATGTGCCACATTTTCTTCATCCAGTCTATCATTGTTGGACATTTCGGTTGGTTCCAAGTCTTTGCTACTGTGAATAGTGCCGCAATAAACATATGTGTGCATGTGTCTTTATAGCAGCATGATTTATAATCCTTTGGGTATATATCCAGTAATGGGATGGCTGGGTCAAATGGTATTTCTAGTTCTAGATCCCTGAGGAATCGCCACACTGTCTTCCACAATGGTTGAACTAGTTTACAGTCCCACCAACAGTGTAAAAGCATTCCTATTTCTCCACATCTTCTCCAGCACCTGTTGTTTGCTGACTTTTTAATGATCATCATTCTAACTGGTGTGAGATGGTATCTCATGGTGGTTTGATCTGCATTTCTCTGATGGCCAGTAATGATGAGCATTTTTTCATGTGTCGGTTGGCTGCATAAATGTCTTCTTTTGAGAAGTGTCTGTTCATATCTTTCGCCCACTTTGTGATGGGGTTGTTTTTTATTTCTTGTAAATTTGTTTGAGTTCTTTGTAGATTCTGCATATTAGCCCCTTGTCAGATGAGTAGATTGCAAAAATTTTCTCCCATTCTGTAGGTTGCCTGTTCACTCTGATAGTAGTTTCTTTTGCTGTGCAGAAGCCCTTTAGTTTAATTAGATCCCATGTGTCAATTTTGGCTTTTGTTGCCATTGCTTTTGGTGTTTTAGACATGAAGTCCTTGCCCATGCCTATGTCCTGAATGGTATTGCCTAGGTTATCTTCTAGGGTTTTTATGGTTTTAGGTCTAAAATTTAAGTCTTTAATCCATCTTGAATTAATTTTTGTATAAGGTGTAAGGAAGGGATCCAGTTTCAGCTTTCTACACATGGCTAGCCAGTTTTCCCAGCATCATTTGTTAAACAGGGAGTCCTTTCCCCATTTCTTGTATTTGTCAGGTTTGTCAAAGATCAGTTAGTTGTAGATGTGTGGCATTATTTCTGAGGGCTCTGTTCTGTTCCATTGGTCTATATCTCTGTTTTGGTACCAGTATCATGCTGATTTGGTTACTGTCGCCTTGTAGTACACTTTGAAGTCAGGTAGCGTGATGCTTCCAGCTTTGTTCCTTTGGCTTAGGATTGACTTGGCAATATGGGCTCTTTTTTAGTTCCACATGAACTTTCAAGTAGTTTTTTCCAATTCTGTGAAGAAAGTCATTGGTAGCTTGATGGGGATGGCATTGAATCTATAAACTACCTTGGGCAGTATGGCCATTTTCATGATATTGATTCTTCCTATCCATGAGCATGGAATGTTCTTCCATTTGTTTGTATCCTGTTTTATTTTGTTGAGCAGTGGTTTGTAGTCCTCCTTGAATAGGTCCTTCACATCCCTTGTAAGTTGGATTCCTAGGTATTTTATTCTTTGAAGCAATTGTGAATGGGAGTTCACTCATGATTTGGCTCTCTGTTTGTCTCTTATTGGTGTATGGGAATCCTCGTGATTTTTGCACATTTATTTTGTATCCTGAGACTTTGCTGAAGTTGCTTATCAACTTAAGGAGATTTTGGGCTGAGACAATGGGGTTTTCTAGATATACAATCATGTCATCTGCAAACAGGGACAATTTGACTTCCTGTTTTCCTAACTGAATACTCTTTATTTCTTTCTCTTGCCTCATTGCTCTGGCCAGAGCTTCCAACACTATGTTGAATAGGAATGGTGACAGACGGCATCCCTGTCTTGTGCCAGTTTTCAAAAGGAATGCTTCCAGTTTTTGCCGGTGCAGTATGATATTGGCTGTGGGTTTGTCATAAAGAGCTCTTATTATTTTGAGATATGTCCCATCAATACCTAATTTATTGAGAGTTTTTAGCATGAAGGTCTGTTGAATTTTGTCAAAGGCCTTTTCTGCATCTATTGAGATAATCATGTGGCTTTTGTCTTTGGTTCTGTTTATATGCTCGATTATGTTTATTGATTTGCATATGTTGAACCAGCCTTGCATCCCAGGGATGAAGCCCACTTGATCATGGTGGATAAGCTTTTTGATGTGCTGCTGGATTCGGTTTGCCGGTATTTTATTGAGGATTTTTGCATCAATGTTCATGAGGGATATTGGTCTAAAATTCTCTTTTTTTGTTGTGTCTCTGCCAGACTTTGGTATCAGGATGATGCTGGCCTCATTAAATGAGTTAGGAAGGATTCCCTCTTTTTCTATTGATTGGAATAGTTTCAGAAGGATGGTACCAGCTCCTCCTTGTACCTCTGGTAGAATTTGGCTGTGAATCCGTCTGGTCCTGGACTCTTTTTGGTTGGTAAGCTATTAATTATTGGCTCAATTTCAGAGCCTGTTATTGGTCTATTTAGAGATGCAACTTCTTCCTGGTTTAGTCTTGGGAGGGTGTATGTGTCCAGGAATTTATTCATTTCTTCTAGATTTTCTAGTTTATTTACATAGAGGTGTTTATAGTATTCTCTTATGGTAATTTGTATTTCTGTGCGATCAGTGGTGATATCCCCTTTATCTTTTTTTTATTGAATCTATTTGATTCTTCTCTGTTTCCTTCTTTATTAGTCTTGCTAGCAGTCTATCAATTTTGTTGATCTTTTCAAATAAAAAGCTCCTGGATTCACTGATCTTTTGAAGGGTTTTTTGTGTCTCTATCTCCTTCAGTTCTGCTCTGATCTTAGTTATTTTGTGCCTTCTATTAGCTTTTGAATGTGTTTGCTCTTGCTTCTCTAGTTCTTTTAATTGTGATGTTAGGGTGTCAATTTTAGATCTTTCCTGCTTTCTCTTGTGGGCATTTAGTGCTATAAATTTCCCTCTACATACTGTTTTAAATGTGTCCAAGGGATTCTGGAATGTTGTGTCTTTGTTCTCTTTGGTTTCAAAGAACATCTTTATTTCTGCCTTCATTTTGTTATGTACCCAGTAGTCATTCAAGAGCAGGTTGTTCAGTTTCCATGTAGTTGAGCAGTTTTGAGTGAGTTTCTTAATCCTGAGTTCTAGTTGGATTGCACTGTGGTCCAAGAGACAGTTTGTTGTAATTTCTGTTCTTTTACATTTGCTGAGGAGTACTTTACTTCCAACTATGTGGTCAATTTTTGAATAAGTGTGATGTGGTGCTGAGAAGAATGTATATTCTATTGATTTGGAGTGGAGAGTTCTGTAGATGTCTATTAGGTCCACTTGGTGCAGAGCTGAGTTCAATTCCTGGATATCCTTGTTAACTTTCTGTCTCGTTGATCTGTCTAATGTTGACAGTGGGGTGTTAAAGTCTTGCATTATTTTTGTGTGGGAGTCCAAGTCTCTTTGTAGGTCACTAAGGACTTGCTTTATGAATCTGGGTGCTCCTGTATTGGGTGCATATATATTTAGGATAGTTAGCTCTTCTTGTTGAATTGATCCGTTTACCATTATATAATGGCCTTCTTTGTCTCCTTGATCGTTGTTGGTTTAAAGTCTTTTATCAGAGACTAGGATTGCAACCCCTGCCTTTTTCTGCTTTCCATTTGCTTGGTAGATCTTCCTCCATCCCTTTATTTTGAGCCTATGTGTGTCTCTGCACATGAGATGGGTTTCCTGAATACAGCACACTGATGGGTCTTGACTCTTTATCCAGTTTGCCAGTCTGTGTCTTTTAATTGGAGTATTTAGCTCATTTACATTAAAGGTTAATATTATTATGTGTGAATTTGATCCTGTCATTATGATGGTAGCTGGTTATTTTGCTCGTTAGTTGATGCAGTTTCTTCCTAGCATCAATGGTCTTTACATTTTGGCATGTTTTTGCCCTGGCTGGTAGCAGTTGTTCCTTTCCATGTTTAGTGCTTCCTTCAGGAGCTCTTGTAGGGCAGGCCTGGTGGTGACAAAATCTCTCAGCATTTGCTTGTCTGTAAAGGATTTTATTTCTCCTTCACTTATGAAGCTTAGTTTGGTTGGGTATGAAATTCTGGGTTGAAAATTCTTTTCTTTAAGAATGTTGAATATTGGCCCCTACTCTCTTCAGGCTTGTAGAGTTTCTGCTGAGAGATCAGCTGTTAGTCTGATGGGCTTCCCTTTGTGGGTAACCCGACCTTTCTCTCTGGCTGCCCTTAACGTTTTTTCCTTCATTTCAACTTTGGTGAATCTGACAATTATTTGTCTTGGAGTTGCTCTTCTTGAGGAGTACCTTTGTGGCGTTCTCTGTATTTCCTGAATTTGAATGTTGGCCTGCCTTGCTAGGTTGGGGAAGTTCTCCTGGATAATACCCTGCAGAGTGTTTTCCAGCTTGGTTCCATTCTACCTGTCACTTTCAAGTACACCAATCAGACATAGATTTGGTCTTTTCACATAGTCCCAAATTTCTTGGAGGCATTGTTCATTTCTTTTTATTCTTTTTTCTCTAAACTTCTCTTCTCACTTCATTTCATTCATTTGATCTTCAATCACTGATACCCTTTCTTCCAGTTGATCAAATCAGCTACTGAAGCTTGTGCATTCATCACGTAGTTCTCGTGCCATGGTTTTCAGCTCCATCAGGTCATTTAAGGACTTCTGTACATTGGTTATTCTAGTTAGCCATTCATCTAATGTTTTTTCAAGGTTTTTAACTTCTTTGCGATGGGTTCAAACTTCCTCCTTTACCTCGGAGAAGTTTGGTCATCTGAAGCCTCCTTCTCTCAACTCATCAATGTCATTCTCCATCCAGCTTTGTTCCATTGCTGGTGAGGAGCTGTGTTCCTCAGTTGGAAATGCAGAAATCACCTGTCTTCTGTGTTGCTCATGCTGGGAGCTGTAGACTGGAGCTGTTCCTATTCAGCCATCTTGGAACCACCCAACCTCTTTCTTTTGTAAATTTCTCAGTCTCAGATATGTCTTTATCAGCAGCAGGAAAACAGACTAACACAGGTATCAAAATTGAAGAGTTGAGGGCATCGCTAGAGCAAACCAAGGTTTCCAAGAGAGAAGCCAAATCTGTCTCGGCCCATGGAGGCCTTCCTGATCACACATTGAATGGGATGTGTGAGAAAAAAAAAGAGAGGATTCTCTAACTTAGTTCAATCCCAGCTCTGGTTTTGATGTACTTTAAAGTAGCAGGAGGCATCATTTATCCACTGAATTTTTCAGTAAAAATGATACTGAGTCAAATAGTTTATCAACATTTAATTCATTAGATTACAACAAATTGCATATTTTTCATAGAGTGAGTCAAGAACAATTTCAAATCATAGTTCTCATAAAGATGTAAAATAGCACAACTTGCCCTAAGGAAACAGGAACATTTTGAAATTTATAACACAGAACAATTTTTGACCAAACAGGGAAGAAAATATGAATAACGATTATGGCCATCAAGATAGAGGTTAAGAAAAGGAAATTTAAGTCAGTCCCCTAACTTTGTATAACATGGGCATGAAAAAAGGAGATTAAGACAGTATCACATCCAGCTTTTGCTCTTTAATGTGAAGATTACATAGAGGAAAATTTTATTTTTTTCACTAAGAAAGCTTTCCAAACACTAAATATCATCACAAATTATGTTTTATATATAACATTGTTTCTACTTCCTTTCATTCCATTAAAAAAAGATCATCTTTAATTTTTTCCTCTGTAAATAAGATTTGTTTTTCATAGGGAATTCAGACTACCTGTGTTCCAAGCTTAGAAATCATCCACAATTTACACAAATGAAGTCCACAGTTTGGTCATAAACAATTACACTTTCAGTATTAATTACATGTGCCAAATCAAAGTGTAGCAAGGAAGGACATAACTTCAAACAGAAAATCTGAATTTATAGCAAAAAAATGTGAAACCGGTGTACTGTTACCTTAGTCTTTCACCAGAGAAAACTTACTTCTTGAACTATTTGGTTTAGCTTAGGCTATAGGCTTACATTTCAAAAACACGTATATCAAACATGAAAGACTGACAGAGGTATTCAAACAAAAGGAATAATTTGCAGTTATTGCTCAATTATGCCATTTCCTTTTTAATGCCTGAAATAAAATTACAAAGAAAGAGAAGATTCTATAAAATAATCACTTATTTAGGCAACATCATTCTTAGTTTATATTAATTATCCTTTCCATACATCTTATTTATATTCTAGTTAAAATTCCTATATAGGTGTATAAGTCTAAACAGGCCATAATAATAAAAAACCTCATCCTTTCCAACTGTATGCATATAAAATTAGCTAACCAAGCTTAACTATGCCTTTTTTAACACCAAAAAAAAAAAAAATGTAGAAAATGAGGAGGAAAGCCTTGTAAACAACTGAGATGTTTTTCCTTATTTCAAATCTATGAGTACAAAAGATACATTTGTTCAAACACTACCTGACGGACCACAAAAAATCCATTCTTTACTAGTCACAGAAAAATCACAATGCTATGATGTTCTATTTGGAGACTTTTAAAGGCTTTTGGTTTTTTTTGTTTGTTTTTGTTTTTTATTATTATTATTATACTTTAAGTATTAGGGTACATGTGCACAATGTGCAGGTTTGTTACATATGTATCCATGTGCCATGTTGTTTTGCTGCACCCATTAACTCGTCATTTAGCATTAGGTATATCTCCTAATGCTGTCCCTCCCCCCTCCGCCCACTCCAAAACAGTCCCTGGAGTGTGGTGTTCCCCTTCCTGTGTCCATGTGTTCTCATTGTTCAATTCCCACCTATGAGTGAGAATATGTGGTGTTTGGTTTTTTGTCCTTGCGATAGTTTGCTGAGAATGATGGTTTCCAGTTTCATCCATGTCCCTACAGAGGACATGAACTCATCATTTTTTATGGCTGCATAGTATTCCATGGTGTATATGTGCCACATTTTCTTAATCCAGTCTATCGTTGTTGGACATTTGGGTTGGTTCCAACTCTTTGCTATTGTGAATAGTGCCGCAATAAACATACGTGTGCATGTGTCTTTAAAGCAGCATGATTTATAGTCCTTTGGGTATATACCCAGTAATGGGATGGCTGGATCAAATGGTATTTCTAGTTCTAGATCCCTGAGGAATCCCCACACTGACTTCCACAATGGTTGAACTAGTTTACAGTCCCACCAACAGTGTAAAAGTGTTCCTATTTCTCCACATCCTCTCCAGCACCTGTTGTTTCCTGACTTTTTAATGATGGCCATTCTAACTGGTGTGAGATGGTATCTCATTGTGGTTTTGATTTGCATTTCTCTGATGGCCAGTGATGATGAGCATTTTTTCATGTGTTTTTTGGCTGCATAAATGTCTTCTTTTGAGAAGTGTCTGTTCATGTCCTTCACCCACTTTTTGATGGGGTTGTTTGTTTTTTTCTTGTAAATTTGAGTTCATTGTAGATTCTGGATATTAGCCCTTTGTCAGATGAGTAGGTTGCGAAAATGTTCTCCCATTTTGTAGGTTGCCTGTTCACTCTGATGGTAGTTTCTTTTGCTGTGCAGAAGCAGTTTAGTTTAATTAGATCCCATTTGTCAATTTTGGCTTTTGTTGTCATTGCTTTTGGTGTTTTAGACATGAAGTTCTTGCCCATGCCTATGTCCTGAATGGTATTGTCTAGGTTTTCTTCTAGGGTTTTTATGGTTTTAGGTCTAACATTTAAGTCTTTAATCCATCTTGAATTAATTTTTGTATAAGGTGAAAGGAAGGGATCCAGTTTCAGCTTTCTACATATGGCTAGCCAGTTTTCCCAGCTCCATTTATTAAATAGGGAATCCTTTCCCCATTTCTTGTTTTTGTCAGGTTTGTCAAAGATCAGATAGTTGTAGATATGTGGCATTATTTCTGAGGGCTCTGTTCTGATCCTTTGATCTATGTCTCTGTTGTGGTACCAGTACCATGCTGTTTTGGTTACTGTAGACTTGTAGTATAGTTTGAAGTCAGGTAGCGTGATGCCTCCAGCTTTGTTCTTTTGGCTTAGGATTGACTTGGCAATGTGGGCTCTTTTTTGGTTCCATATGCACTTTAAAGTAGTTTTTTCCAATTCTGTGAAGAAAGTCATTGGTAGCTTGATGGGGATGGCACTGAATCTATGAATTACCTTGGGCAGTATGGCCATTTTCATGATATTGATTCTTCCTATCCATGAGCATGGAATGTTCTTCCATTTGTTTGTATCCTGTTTTATTTCATTGAGCAGTGGTTTGTAGTTCTCCTTGAAGAGGTCCTTCACATCCCTTGTAAGTTGGATTCCTAGGTATTTTATTCTCTTTGAAGCTATTGTGAATGGGAGTTCACTCATGATTTGGCTCTCTGTTTGTCTGTGATTGGTGTAGAAGAATGATTGTGATAGTTGGACATTGATTTTGTATCCTGAGACTTTTCTGAAGTTGCTTATCAGCTTAAGGAGATTTTGGGCTGAGACGATGGTGTTTTCTAGATATACAATCATGTCATCTGCAAACAGGGACAATTTGACTTCCTCTTTTCCTAATTGAATACCCTTTATTTCCTTCTCCTGCCTGATTGCCCTGGCCAGAACTTCCAGCACTATGTTGAATAGGAGTGGCGAGAGAGGACATCCCTGTCTTGTGCCAATTTTCAAAGGGAATGCTTCCAGTTTTTGCCCATTCAGTATGATATTGGCTGTGGGTTTGTCATAGATAGCTCTTATGATTTTGAGATATGTCCCATCAATACCTAATTTATTGAGAGTTTTTAGCATGAAGAGTTTTTGAATTTTGTCAAAGGCCTTTTTTGCATCTATTGAGACAATCATGTGGTTTTTGTCTTTGGTTCTGTTTATATGCTGGATTACATTTATTGATTTGCGTATGTTGAACCAGCTTTGCATCCCAGGGATGAAGCCCACTTGATCATGGTGGATAAGCTTTTTGATGTGCTGCTGGATTTGGTTTCCCAGTATTTTATTGAGGATTTTTACACCAATGTTCATCAAGGATATTGGTCTGAAATTTTCTTTTTTGGTTGTGTCTCTGCCAGGCTTTGGTATCAGGATGATGCTGGCCTCATAAAATGTGTTAGGGAGGATTCCCTCTTTTTCTATCAATTGGAATCGTTTCAGAAGGAATGGTACCAGTTTCTCCTTGTACCTCTGGTAGAATTCGGCTGTGAATCCATCAGGTCCTGGACTCTTTTTGGTTGGTAAGCTATTGATTATTGCCACAATTTCAGAGCCTGTTATTGGTCTATTCAGAGATTCAACTTCTTCCTGGTTTAGTCTTGGGAGGGTGTATTTGTCAAGGAATTTATCCATTTCTTCTAGATTTTCTAGTTTATTTGTAGTATTCTCTGATGGTAGATTGTATTTCTGTGGGATCGGTGGTGATATCCCCTTTATCATTTTTTATTGCATCTATTTGATTCTTCTCTCTTTTCTTCTTTATTAGTCTTGCTAGCGGTCTATCAATTTTGTTGATCTTTTAAAAAAACCAGCTCCTGGATTCATTAATTTTTTGAAGGATTTTTTGCGTCTCTATTTCCTTCAGTTCTGCCCTGATTTTAGTTATTTCTAGCCTTCTGCTAGCTTTTGAATGTGTTTGCTCTTGCTTTTGTATTTCTTTTAATTGTGATGTTAGGGCGTCAATTTTGGATCTTTCCTGCTTTCTCTTGTGGGCAGTTAGTGCTATAAATTTTCCTCTACACACTGCTTTGAATGTGTCCCATAGATTCTGGTATGTTGTGTCTTTGTTCTCGTTAGTTTCAAAGAACATCTTTATTTCTGCCTTCATTTCATTATGTACCCAGTAGTCATTCAGGAGCAGGTTGTTCAGTTTCCATGTAGTTAAGTGGTTTTGAGTGAGTTTCTTGATCCTGAGTTCTAGTTTGATTGCACTGTGGTCTGAGAGACAGTTTGTTATAATTTCTGTTCTTTTACATTTGCTGAGGAGACCTTTTCTTCCAACTATGTGGTCAATTTTGGAATAGGTGTGGTGTGGTGCTGAAAAAAATGTATATTCTGTTGATTTGGGGTGGAGAGTTCTGTAGATGTCTATTAGGTCCCCTTGGTGCAGAGCTGAGTTCAATTCCTGGGTATCCTTGTTAACTTTCTGTCTCATTGATCTAATGTTGACAGTTGGGTGTTAAAATCTCCCATTATTATTGTGTGGGAGTTTAAGTCTCTTTGTAGGTCGCTCAGGACTTGCTTTATGAATCTGGGTGCTCCTGTATTGGGTGCATATATATTTAGGATATTTAACTCTTCTTGTTGAATTGATACCTTTACCATTATGTAATGGCCTTCTTTGTCTCTTTTCATCTTTGTTGGTTTAAAGTCTATTTTATCAGAGACTAGGATTGCAACCCCTGCCTTTTTTTGTTTTCCATTTGCTTGGTAGATCTTCCTCCATCCCTTTATTTTGAGTCTATGTGTGTCTCTGCATATGAGATGGATTTGCTGAATACAGCACACTGATGGGTCTTGACTCCTTATCCAGTTTGCCAGTCTGTGTCTTTTAATTGGAGCATTTAGCCCATTTACATTTAAAGTTAATATTGTTATGTGTGAATTTGATCCTGTCATTATGATGTTAGCTGGTTATTTTGCTCATTAGTTGATGCAGTTTCTTCCTAGCCTGGATGGTCTTTACAATTTGGCATGTTTTTGCAGTGGCTGGTACTGGTTGTTCCTTTCCATGTTTAGTGCTTCCTTCAGGAGCTCTTTTAGAGCAGGCCTGGTGGTGACAAAATTACTCAGCATTTGCTTGTCTGTAAAGTATTTTATTTCTCCTTCATTTATGAAGCTGAGTTTGGCTGGATATGAGATTCTGGGTTGAAAATTCTTTTCTTTAAGAATGTTGAATATCAGCCCCCACTCTCTTCTGGCTTGTAGAGTTTCTGCTGAGAGATCAGCTGTTAGTCTGATGGGCTTCCCTTTGTGGGTAACCCAACCTTTCTCTCTGGCTGCCCTTAACATTTTTTCCTTCATTTCAACTTTGGTGAATCTGACAATTATGCTTCTTGGAGTTGCTCTTCTTGAGGAGTATCTTTGTGGCATTCTCTGTATTTCCTGAATCTGAATGTCAGCCTGCCTTGCTAGATTGGGGAAGTTCTCCTGGATTATATCTTGCAGAGTGTTTTCCAACTTGGTTCCATTCTCCCCGTCACTTTCAGGTACACCAATCAGACATAGGTTTGGTCTTTTCACATAGTCCCATATTTCTTGGAGGCTTTGTTCGTTTCTTTTTATTCTTTTTTCTCTAAACTTCTCTTCTTGCTTCATTTCATTCATTTGATCTTCAATCACTGATACCCTTTCTTCCAGTTGATCGTATCGGCTACCGAGGCTTCTGCAATCTTCATGTAGTTCTCAAAACTTGGCTTTCAGCTCCATCAGCTCCTTTAAGCCCTTCTCTGCATTGGTTATCTTAGTTATACATTCATCTATTCTTTTTTCAAAGTTTTTAACTTCTTTGCCATTGGTTTGAATTTCCTCCCATAGCTCGAAGTAGCTTGATTGTCTGAAGCCTTCTTCTCTCAACTCGTCAAAGTCATTCTCCATCCAGCTTTGTTCTGTTGCTGGTGAGGAACTGCGTTCCTTTGGAGGAGGAGAGGTGCTCTGCTTTTTAGAATTTCCAGTTTTTCTGCTCTGTTTTTTCCCCATCTTTGTGGTTTTATCTACTTTTGGTCTTTGATGATGGTGGTGTACAGATGGGTTTTTGGTGTGGGTGTCCTTTCTGTTTGTTAGTTTTCCTTCTACCAGACAGGATCCTCAGCTGCAGGTCTGTTGGAGTTTCCTAGAGGTCCACTCCAGACCCTGTTTTGCTGGGTGTCAGCAGCAGTGGCTGCAGAACAGCGGATTTTTGTGGACTGCAAATTCAGCTGTCTGATTGTTCCTCTGGAAGTTTTGTCTCAGAGGAGTACCTGGCCTAGTAAGGTGTCAGTCTGTCCCTACTGGGGGGGTGCCTCCTAGTTAGGCTGCTCAGGGGTCAGGGACCCACTTTAGGAGGCTGTCTGTCCCTTCTCAGATCTCCAGCTGCATGCTGGGAGAACCACTACTCTCTTCAAAGCTGTCAGACAGGGACATTTAAGTCTGCAGAGGTTCCTGCTGAATTTTTGTTTGTCTGTGCCCTGCCCCTAGAGGTGGAGCCTACAGAGGCAGGCAGGCCTCCTTGAGCTGTGGTGGGCTCCACCCAGTTGGAGCTTCCTGGCTGCTTTGTTTACCTAAGCAAGCCTGGGCAATGGGGGGCGCCCCTCCCCCAGCCTGGCTGCCACCTTGCAGTTTGATCTCAGACTGCTGTGCTAACAATCAGACTCCGTGGGTGTAGGACCCTCCAAGCCAGGTGCAGGACACAATCTCCTGGTGTGCCATTTTCCAAGCCTGTTGGAAAAGTGCAGTATTAGGGTGGGAGTGACCCGATTTTCCAGGTGCTGTCTGTTACCCCTTTCTTTGACTAGGAAAGGGAACTCCCTGAACCCTTGTGCTTCCCAAGGGAGGCAGTGCCTCACCCTGCTTTGGCTCATGCAGGGTGCACTGCACCCACTGTTTGGCACTCCCTAGTGAGATGAACCCAGTACCTCAGATGGAAATGCAGAAATCACCCATCTTCTGCGTTGCTCATGCTGGGACCTGTAGATCGGAGCTGTTCTTATTCGGCCATCTTGGCTCCACCCCCCAAGGCTATTGTTTATAAAACTGTTCTTTCCCTTTGTTACTAATATCAGTATGTCTGGATTGCTAGAGGGATTATTTAAAAAAAAAAGGTTGACAATCTTAACAATGCAATTACTTTCATTGTGATTTCAATAAAGAATTTATCCGATCATCTGGATTTGAGCAATTCATGTGGTTCTAGCTGTAAGAGAGGGAACTTTTTTTCCTTTAAGAAATGAATTGAGGGGATCATCCATCAAGTCTCTAATCCCTTCTTTTCTTTTAGAGCACTTGGAACACTGTGTCTCTGTGTTAGGAGTGATGCTGAAAAGCTGGCAGCCAAAGATCTCTTTTTACTTCATTATTTATTTCCAGTGGACTCTCAGAAAATCAATAGTCTTTTATAAAGATAAAACTTTATTTGTTGTTGCCCTTCTTCTGCATTACTTTAAAATGGGCCATTTATTATACAAGAGATAATTGTCATAAACATGCTCCCCAAAAAAGTTTCCTGTTCCTAAAATAAGTAATTCTGATTAAATATATAAAACAATACTAATTTTTGTGAGGTTTTTAAATTTTGATTTGCTTTGAACTTTATCTGCATAGATAAGGTAACACTAAGACCCTTAGGTTGGACATTTAAATAAATATGATTGTTTTTCCTGAACTATCTTGGCAAGATATCAGAGCTACCACTGAGAACTTGAACATTACAACTGCCAATGACTTTGCCCTGACATTGGACAAGAATAAAACAAATGCTTCAATGTACCACATAGCATTGCCCTGCTTCTTTAAAATTACAGTATTGTAACTAATTACTCATTCATTTTTCCTTCTATAAAATTATCCTAGTATTTTCCTCCTCTAATATATTAAAACATTTTTAATACATAATATATTAAAACATTTTTAATACAGAAGGAATCCAACATTAAAATGGATAATAAACTTGTTTCATATATTTCTCTGAGTGTGAACAATTGATTTGTAAAAAGAAACGTTATGTCAGACAAATTATATTTCAACATAAATATTAAAAGAAACCTTTTGTTAAATACATTTTAGGCGTTGGGAAATAAAATTTATAGGAAAAGGCA
The DNA here is from genome assembly GCF_006542625.1 of Nomascus leucogenys. NCBI lineage: Eukaryota > Metazoa > Chordata > Mammalia > Primates > Hylobatidae > Nomascus > Nomascus leucogenys. Next base: position 37,872,969 of record NC_044387.1, on the reverse strand, counting down.
AAGTAACTGAATTTAATCTACTTGCACATTAGACGTGACAATATATAATATATAATAACTTTCAAACATACAAAATGTCCATACAAAGGAAATGGTGGACAACTATTCCCATCTCTACCTATGGACAAGGTTAGATGAAATAGGCTTAAAATGCAGTCAGAGCAATTTAAGTTGGATATACGAGTACTGAAGGGTTTGGGCTGGGGGTACTGTGAAGACCTCTTCTTAGGCCTTGGCAGAGATTTCTCTCTATGAGTTATAGTTGGTTCCATTGTCTCAATTATTTCTTCTAACTGTGACTTGTAGACAATACTGGGAATACATTTATGAAGAAATAATATTTACTATCCAGTCATATGTGGGAACAATCACTTGCGGACTTTTTCAGGTTATCCTTATCACCAACAATATAGCCTAATGCGTAGTAAACATGCAATTACTATTTATTAGCTAATTATTAAACCAATAAAAGAAAAGTTACATAGGGTGTTCAGTCAAATATCAAGCAGGAAAGGATGTCACAGTAATTAAAAGCATGGTCTCTGGAGCTGTAGCTAGGATTAAAATCCTAGCTCTTCTACTGACCAGCTGTATGACCCTGGGCAAGTACTTCTATTTTTCTGTGCCCTAATTTCCTCATCTTTAAGATGCAATATTAAGAAATAAGTAAAAATTAGGTATTTGAAAGACTCAAGAGAAACAGTAGAGAAACAAAAATGAGATTAGACTAGTTTCGGTGAACTTTTAAGAAATGCAAATTAAGTTAATAACATTAAAGTATATGGCACTGTGGCACAAGAGTCTATCCAGCTTCTACATAATTATTTCACTTATAAACAATTTCCCATTGCATTCCCTCAAGTTTATCATTTAACATTTTATAACCTTAATTTCCTTTAAATCTGGGAGGGAGGAAATCTATAATAGTGCCTTTGAAACACTTATATAGCATCTTTTATGTCTTAGCTATTCTTCTGAGCACATTATCATGTATTTTTCAGGTTTTCAAGAAACCTTTGCAACTTTAACATAGTATTTTGAGGAGTAAAAGTGACACTTGGAAAAAGCCATCCATGAGAGCCAACTCCCCACAAACTGATCAGATGTCAGGACTGCGATTTTTCTTCAGAGAGAGCAAAACTATGGGTTAAGATGTGTTTGGAAGGCAGAAATCTGACTGAGAGTCTGTCATGAGCAGCAGACGTACAGGAGAATGATTCACAAGACCTCCTTTCTGTGCATTGAACATCTATCCACAGAGCACATCTTCATTACTAGGGGAGAGCATCCATCAGCCAACATGATGGTGGCAGCATGGTCACACGTGAGGTGCGGCTTCAGAAAGGAGAGCTTTTCAATAGTTAGATTATTACAGGGCCCAACTAAATGCCTCAAATTCCCAGGAATGTAGATAATAACAATTATGCCTCTCTCTTTTCCTCACAGACAAAAAGGTAACCTAGGTTGCATAATTATATAAAATTCCAAAATAATAATTTGAAATATACAGGACACTTCAAATAATATATCTACATGTTTTGAATCATCTTCCTAAAGCCCAAATATTGTTGTGTACCCAGGCACAGTAGGGAGCTGATCATTACAAGTGACAGCAACAACATTTTAAAATTATGAATCTTAAGAATATTTAAATAAATTTATAGCAACTAATAAAATTGAAAGCAAAATGTATACTAACTTATATTTTATTAGCAGGTATTTGTCTTTGAAAACTGTTTATTAGTAAATTTAAATTATGTAAAATTTTGCATGTATATCTTAAGATGGCAGATATATCTTGAGGTCATATTATTCCCCTAGATTGCAGGTAGAGTCAAATATCCACTTTTTTGTTGGCTTCTCATCCTACTGACTTTGCACTAACTTGACTTCTATTCATTATTTAAATTAAAAATGCAATGGGAATTCCATGATGGGAATTACTTCCCATTGTTAGATTTAAGTTTCAGTCAACAGAATCTCTCATTTTCATCATGAAATTTTTTAAATGCGTGGGCACAATATTCCTATTCTTTCTCTTAAAAACTCAACTCCTGCACTTCAGCTTAAGTAACAGAGTTAAGACCCTGTCTTAAAAAAACAAAACAAAACAAAATAAAACTCTACTCCATCATAATTTTGTGAGTGAATCTACATCAGCTTATTGCTTCAGAACATATAATGTTTCTACCATCAAGATTAGCTAGACTGAATTTGGCCAATTCAGTGCAGCATTCTCTGCTGAGTTTAATTCAATTATGGGTAAGAATTCAGTCACAGTCTTGGAAAAAATGACAAGAAAATCTTCTGATTTTGTAGGATAAAAACATGCTTTTGAAAAATACACACTACATTTTCTACCTCCTTCCTTTATAGTTAACTCAGGCTCTACTTAAATCCATTATATTTTATTTTTTGCCTGATTATTATACTAACAATTTTTTCTTTTGAATATTGCCCACAGAATTATTTCTGAATTTATTTTGATGCTGATATGCCACAAAGAAGGAATCACACTGATTGTGCTGCAAAGTAAAAGAAAAAAGTGAGCATAAATGACCCCTTACTGAGCTTTTAATATGGCCTAGTGCCCTTGCTCTGCTACACGTTTCTCTCCAAGCCATATGAGGAGTCCACTCTATGTAAGAACACATGGAGGTGAATTATATGAAATCAGGAGTTCAGACATACAAGAGACAAAATCACAAGAAATGAATAATTGCTCTTCTTTCTAAGTAAACAAAAAACAATAAATGTCATCAAGGTTATCTCTCTTTCCTTAAAGTTATATTTGATCTATTATTACCAGTTATTAGCATACTTCTGATATAAACTGGTTTTCCTTTCAGAGACGCATAATCGTTGGAGGAAATGTTTGTCTTTGGGAAAAAAAAGAAAAAAACGGAAAGTTGTACTTCAGGAAAAAATTAGTCCTCAGAAAAAGGGAACAATATGTTTGCATTTTTGGCTATAGTTTCAGCTTATGTACATGTTTCTGCTTACCTTCTTGAAGGAGAAACAAGTTATTCAATGCTATGTATGAATCAAAGATCAGATTACTCAGAATCCTGAAAAAGAAATTGTGACTGTACATATTCTCTATCCATTTTTAGTAAATGCATGTATTTTTATAGTTATGCATCCTGATCTGTTGCCATTAAATGTTTATTGTACAATTTATAGATATAATCACCACAGGTTTTGTGAGATTGACATGCAATCTAAAAATAAATGATTCATGGATGAGTGTTCAAGATGGGTGACTAGATGCAGCTGAGACACACCTTTTTCATGCAGAGGAACCAAAATATTGAGTAGTTATTCACACTACAAATAGATCATCTGAGAAAGAACACTGGAATTCAACAGAGAAGCAACAGGAGACACTAAGGATGAGGAAAGGGGATGCAAGGCTGCCTGTTCAGCGGGATTGCTAGGAACTGGAAGCAGCCCCTTGACCCAGGGAAGGTAAGTAACAGAACCTCGGGGCTCCACATCCCCATCATTGACTTTTGCATTCCTAGCTACAGGAGAGCTCCTCAACCCTTGCTGGCCTCCAGACAGACATAGAGAGCTCCCTTGAGATCACACAGAGGCACTGCTCAAACTCACATGGAGTCCCACAGGCTCCTGAGCAGTGGGAAGCTGCAGCAGTACCATTCTGGTAGGACATTCCCCAGGGTTCTGCATCCTGCCCTAAGGTTGTTGCTGCCAGCTGTCAAACCAGGGACGGGGAGGAGAGGCCAGGTACTCACACATGCCAAGGACAAATTCCTCTGCCACTGCCACAGACTGCTGCAGGACCAAGGCACATTCGGGCCAGCCTCTCCAGAAGCTTCCTATCTGGCCATTCCTATGGAGAGGGGCTGACTCTTTCTGGTGGCAGATCCACAAGGCAGCTGTTGTTGCCCTGCCTGAGTGTTCCTCCAGTGGCCTGGGACCAGCCTGCCTCTCTCTGTCACAGCTAGTGCTTGAGTCAAGAGGTCCTGAGAATAAGTTCACTGCTCTGATCCCATCCATCCTGGTCTCAGGCCCTCCTTCCAGGGATATGAGAATGATATTTGCAATCTGTTCTCAACCAGGAGAGGAGCCCCCACGGTCAAAACTGGGAAGACAATGTGGCGCAGGTTCCTGCTGCAGCAGTGGAGCTTAGCACCCCTTCCTTCACACAACTGGCCTGGGAAAGGTATAGCCTGAAAGCTGCACTTTCTGCCCCAGGAATGGAGTCTCTCTCACAGCCTGGGATAGCTTCATGATCTGAATGCAGACTGCTTGGGACAGGGCTAGCTGTTTTGGTCTGCTGCCAGCAGCTAGACACTGAAGGGAGACCCACTGGGTTGGGGGCTTCTGTGGGTCCCACTAGCACCTGGTGGACTGTGGCTTCTTGGCAAGCCATGTCCCCAGAGCAGCCTCTTGAGCACAATAAAAATGCCTCTTAACCACCCTGGAAATTTGCCCCAGAGGCCTGAAAGTTGTTTCCTAACCATTCAGGGTCAGCAATTGTGCCTGCCATTGGAAAGCCTGGACAGAGGCTTGCCCAACCCAGTTGTGCCCAGCTTTGCCCTCTCCACCTATCTTGGTGTCAGAGCATGGAATGAGACTGGTGAGCATTCCATGGCCTCACCCATTGCCCAGACATCTGAGTACTTCTGATTATCAAAAGCCAGGCATAAATCCCACTGGGATCACTGCAGCTGCCTCTCTCCTGCAAGCACCACCTCATGGCTGGGAGGTCAATCTGTACAGCCCATTACAACCTCAGCTGACACAATTACACAGCACTTGGCTTCTTCTTACCTGCAGTGTCACCTACTGGCCTGCATATCAAAATGCACAACCTAATAAAATTGCTAACAGAAGTGCACAGCACTGGAGAACAAGATAATCTTTCCAACACCCCCACCCCACCATATCTGCAAGAGGTAGTAAGCCTACTCACATACCCAGCACACTGCTACTACAACCTAAAAAAAAAAAAAAAAAAAAAAAAAAAAAAAACCAGAATTTGATAAAACCACCACACTAAGACTATCTATAACCAAGGAATTTATACAAAGCCTTGGCCACCTGAAAGCAGAATAAAAGCCAAAGCCAAAAGACTCTACCCAATTAATGTAAAGTCACATCTGCAAGGGAAGGAAAAAAGTCCCATTCAAGCAAAAGTCAATTCAAAAATAAGAAGTGACACTTTCTCCAGGTAAACAGAAACTAACAAACATAAAAAGTCTAGCAGATGTTTTGACATTCCCAAAGGATAATACTAGCTCTCTATCAATGCATTCTAATCCAAATGAAAATTCTGAAATGATTGATAGATAAATAATTCAAAATATTAATTGTAAGGAAGCTCAATGAGATCCAAAGGAAAAATAAAAGCCAACACAAAGAAATCAGAAAAACAATAGAGTTTATGCATAAAAATTAAACTAAAAAGATCAATATTAAAAAAAAACCACAACTTCTGGAAATAAAAATTTATGGAAGAAATTTAAAATTATAATTGAAAGCTTTAAGAATAGACTAGACCCAGCAGAAGAAATAATTTTAATCTGGAAGACAGGTCTTTTGAATTTATGTAGCCAGACAAAAATAATGAAAAAATTTTTTTTTAATTAACAAAGCATTCCAATACAAGAAATATGCAATTATGTTAAGTGGTCAAACATGAGTCATAGCTATTCTTGAGAGAGAATAAGTAAAAATAAAAAGTTTGGAAAACCTATTTGAGGGAATAATTTAGGAAAAATAGTCTGGTCTTGCTAAAGATTTAGACATCCAGATATAAGAAGTTCAAGGAATAGCTGGAAGATATATTGCAAAATGTACTTCACCAAGACATATCATCATCAGACTACCCAAAGTCAATACAAAGAGAAAACTAAAATCAGCAAGAGAGAAGCATCTAATAACTTACTTACTTACAAAGGAACCCCATAATACTAACAGTAGACTTTTCAGCAGAAACCTTACAAGCCAGAAGAGATTGTGGTCATATTTTCAGCCTTCATAAAAAATACATGAATAAAAATAAAAATAAAATAAAAAACTGCTAGCAAAGAGTTTTGTATCCTACTAAACTAAGCTTCATAAATGGGGGAAAAATAAAGTCTTTTCCAGACAAGCAAATGCTAAGGGAATTTGTCACCACTAGCCCATATCTACAAGAAATGCTCAAAGGAATCCCAAGCATGGAAACAAAAGGGCAACACTTGCTGTCAAAAAAGAAAGAAAGAAAGAATAAAACATTCTTAAAAAGCATTTATACAATTGAGTCTACACAGCAACTAGGTAACTATTAGTATTGTGACAGGACTAGAACCTCACAAGTCAATAGTAACCCTGAATGCAAATGAACTACATACTGCACTTAAAAGATACAGACTCATGGAATTAATTCTTTTAAAAAAAGATCAAGCCATATGGTGTTTACAAGAAACCCACCTAACTGGTAAAGATATTCACAAACCCAAAGTCTGCAATTTTTCCTCAAGGGGCTGGAAAAAGATATTCCATGCAGACAAAAATAAAAAGTGAGCAAGAGTAGTTATATAATATAAAGCAGGCTTTAAATCAACAACAGTAAAAATAGATGAAAGGGTCATTATATAATGATAAAAGGATTAATTCAACAAGCTGTAACAATCCTAAATGCTTATGCACCCTACACCAGAGCACTCAGATCTATAAAACAAATACTACTAGTACTAAGAAAAGAGATGGATCACAATACAGTAATGGTGGGGGACTTCAACATCCCACTGAGCGCACTAAACATTATCAAGAAAGAAAATCAACAAATAAACTCTGGACTTAAATTGGACTCTAGACCAAATGCACCTGCTAGACATTTACAGAACACTTTACATAACAATTGCAAAATATACATTCTTCTTATATATGGATGGAACATTCTCCAAAATAGATTATATGACAGGCCACAAAGCAAGTCTCAATACATTTTAAAAAAATCAAAATCATGTCAGGAGTCTTCTCGGACCACAGTGGAATAAAACTGGAAATTAATACCAAGAGGAACTCTGAAAACTATACAAACACATTGAAATATAATGACTTAGTCCTGAATGATCATTATGTCAACGATAAAATTAAGACAGAAGCGGCCAGGCGCGGTGGCTCACGCTTGTAATCCCAGCACTTTGGGAGGCCAAGGCGGGCGGATCACGAGGTCAGGAGATCGAGACCACGGTGAAACCCCGTCTCTACTAAAAAATACAAAAAATTAGCCGGGCGTGGTGGCAGGCGCCTGTAGTCCCAGCTACTCGGAGAGGCTGAGGCAGGAGAATGGCGTGAACCCGGGAGGCGAAGCTTGCAGTGAGCTGAGATTGTGCCACTGCACTCCAGCCTGGGCGACAGAGCGAAACTCCGTCTCAAAAAAAAAAACAAAAAAAAATTAAGACAGAAGTTTTTTTGTTTAATATTGTAACAAATGAAAATACAAACACAACATATCAAATATATCAATACAAATACAAATACAATACAAAATACAAACACAATATATCAAAACTTCTGTGGTACAGCAAAAGCAGTGCTAAGAGGGAACTTTATAGTGTTAAATGCCTAGATCAAAAAGATAGAAAATGCTCAAATTACAAACCCAATGTCACATCTCAGGGAACTAGAAGAACAAAAATAAGCTAAACCCAAAGCTTTAAGAAGACAAAAAAAACCAAAGACGAGAGCAGAACTAAATGAAATTGAGACTAAAAATAAGAAACAAAGGATCGATAAAACAAAAAGTTAGTTATTTGAAAAATAAAGTTGATAGACTGCTAGCTAGATTAACCAAGAAAAAGAGAAGAGTCAAATTAAGCATAACCAAAAATGATAAAGGTGACATTACAACTGATACCACAGAAATACAAATGATCATCAAAAGCTACTATGAGCATCTGTAGGTGCACAAACTAAAAAAATTATAAGAAATGAATGAATTTCTGAAAACATACAATGTAGTATTGTTGAACCAGGAAGAATAGAAATCCTGAAAAGACCAAGAATGGGTAGTGCAATTGAATCAGTAATAAAAACTCTCCTAACAAAACAAAGGCCAAGACCAGATGGATTCACAGCCAAATCCTACCAGATATACAAAAAAAGAACTGTTACCAATTCTACTGAAACAGTTTCAAAAAAATTGAGGAGAAGGGAATCTTTCCTAATTCATTTTACAAAGCCAGTGTCAACCTGATACTAAGCCAGGAAAGGTCACAAGAAGAAGAAAGAAAACTACAGACCAATATCCCTAATGAACATAGATGCAAAAATCCTCAACAAAATTCTGGCAAAACCAATCCAACAGCACATCAGAAAGATAATACACCATTATCAAGTGTGTTTTATCCCAGGGATGTAAGGATAATTCAACATGCACAAATCAATAAATGTGATTTACCACATAAAAAGAATTATACACAAAAAGCTTCTGATCATCTCAATGATGCATAAAAAGCATTCAATAAAATTCAGCATTGCTTAATGATAAAAACTTTCAACCAACTAGGCATTGAAGGAACATATGTCAAAATAATAAAAGCCACATATTACAAACCCACAGCCAACATCACACTGAATGGGGGAAACCTGAAAGCGCTCCCCCTAAGAACTGAAACAAGTCAAGGGTGCCCACTTTCACCCAGCCATTATCCACATAGTACTGGAAGTTGTAGCCAGATAAATCAGGCAATAAAAAATAACAAAAGGCAGCCAAACTGCAAAAGAGCAAATCAAATTGTCTCTGTTTGCTGATGATAAAATCTTGTATCTAGAAAACCCTAAATACTCTTCCAAAAAATTCCCAGATTAGATAAATAACTTCGGCAAAGTTTCAGAATACAAGTAACATGTACAATAATCAGTAGCATTTCTATATGCCAATAACAATTAAGCTAAGAGCCAAATAAAGAATGCAATCTTATTTACAATAGCCACAAAAATAAAATAAAATACCTAGCAATGCATTTAACCAAGAGATAAAATATCTCTACCAGGAGAACTACAAAACACTAATGAAAGAATTTGCAGATGATACAAACAAATGAAAAACATCCCATGCTCAATAATTAGAAAAATCAATATTTTTAAAATGAACATGCTCCCCAAGACAACCACCTACAGACTCAACACAATTCCTATCAAATTACCAACGTTTTCTTTTTAATTTTTTATTTCCATAGGTTTTGGGGGAACAGGTTGTATTTGGTTACATTAGTAAGTAATTATACTGGTGATTTGTGAGATTTCGGTGCAACCATTACCTAAGTGGTATACACTGAACCCAATTTGTAGTCTCTCACCTCTCCCATCCTTTCCCTCGAGTCCCCAAAGTTCATTTTATCATTCTTATGCCTTTGCATCCTCATAGCTTAGCTCCCAGTTATGAGTGAGAACACACAATGTTTGGTTTTCCATTTCCGAGTTATTCACTTAGAATAATAGTCTCCAGTTCCACCCGGGTTGCTGTGAATTTTTTAAAAATCTTAATGTTCACATGGAACCAAAAAGGAACCTGAATAGCCAGAGCTCTCCTAAGCAAAAAACTAAACCTCGAGGCATCATATTACCTGACTTCAAATTATACTACTAGAATGCTATAGTAACCAAAACAGCATGATACTGATATAAAAATAGACACATAGATCAATGGAACAGAATAGACAACACAGAAATAAAGCCACATATCTACAATCAACTGATCTTCAACAAAGTCAACAAAAATACACACTGAGAAATAAACACCCTATTCAACAAATGGGGCTAAGAAAATTGGATAGCTATATGCAGAAGAAGGAAACTGGACCCCTATTCCTCAACATATATAGAAATTAACACAAGATGACAAAGACTTAAATGTAAGAACTGAGGACTGTAAAAATCCTAGAAGAAAACCTAATAAAACTCTTCTGGACATTGAGCAAGACAAAGAACTTATGACTAAGTTCTCAAAAGCAAACGCAACAAAAACAATAATAGAAAAATAAGACTGAATTAAACTAAAAGCATCTGCACAGAAAAGTTAATAATCTATGGATTATTAGGTTGTAAATAGATAACCTACAGAATGGGGGGAAATACTGGCAAACTATGCATCCAACAAAAGGCCAATATCCAGAAGCCACAAAGAACTAAAACAGCTCAGGAAGCACAAAACAAGCAATTTTATTAAAAAATGAACAAAAAACATGAACATATATTTTTCAAAAGGAGACATACAAGCAACCAACAAACATTTTTTAAAAAAGTTTGACATAACTACTCATCAGAGAAATGCAAATTAAAACCACAGTGAGATACCATCATACACCAGTCAGAATGGCTATTATTAAAAAGTCAAAAATAACATGTGTTGGTGAGGATGCAATGAAAAGGGAATGGTTACATGCTGTCAGTGGAAATGTAAATTAGTAAAAACCTCTACAGAAAACAGTATGAAGATTTCTCAAAAAACCTGAAAATAGAGCTATCATTCTACACAGCAATCCCCCTGTGGGGTATCTACCGAAAGGAAAAGAAGGCATTACATAAAAAAGACTCCTCCACATCTATTTTTATTACAGCACTATTCACAATAGCAAATTTATGAAATCAACCTAGGTGTCTGTCAGCAAACAATTGGATAAAGATGTGGGGGGTGTGTGTGTGTGTGTGTGTACATCATGGAACATTACTCAATTATAAAAAAGAATTAAATCGTGTCTTCTGCAGCAACATGGATGGGCTGGAGGCCATTATCCTAAGTGAAATAACTCAGAAACAGAAAGTTAAATGCTGCATGTTCTCACTTGTAAGTGGGAGCTAAACAATGAGTACACATGGACACACAGAGTGGAATAACAGACATGAAGGCCCTGAAAGATGGGAGCATGGAAGGGGGTGAGGGTTGAAAAATTACCTATTGAGTACAATGTTCACTATTTGGGTGATGGTTACACTAAAAGCCCAGATGTCACCACTATGCAATGTATCCATGTAACAAGACTGCACTTGTACTCGCTAAATTTGTATAAATAAAAAATTTTAAAAATAAAGCATACTTATGTTTGCCTTTTATAACTGAATTTGTAAACCTGTGTAATATAAATCAATGGAGAAAGAAAATATTCTCAACGTTTGCTAAATAAACAAATAAATTCTTCAAATAATTTGTGAAAGGTCATATCCCACAATATGCACAGAGCATTAAAAATTAGCTGCACACGCTGAAAACATGTAATGATTTTTGTTCTCATACATAAAAATTTGTTTTTAGTATCTCCCTATTTTTAGCTCTTTTGGGTTAAAACTAAAATACATTTGGTTCAATTTAGCTTTCAATAAGAAATTATTTTAGCTGAGTGTCTTGAATAAATAAATGGAGATTTGAAAGAGAGAGATAATAAATTAGGGATAAAAACCACCGATTCCTAATTATATGTGCAGATCTCCTTACTACACACATAATTAGGAAAATGTCCTATATAATATGCCTAGATTCTAACTTCCTTGGAAGTTATAACCTCTGGAAATTTTTATCATTCTTTATGCTAACAAGGTAAAGAATATTTAAACAATATGCAAACAGGTAGTGTTCGATTTTAATATGATAGTATTAATGGAAACAGGATAAAAAACTTATACCAAAAAATGAATTTATTAAAAATGTTTAAAACACCATTCTTGATGCTGCATTAGTGGTGGGGGTAGCAATAGTAAATAAAGTGTGAAGAAGAACCCCGAAGAACACATTCACTGAGAAAAAAAGATAATTCTATGAAAGTCACTCCATTTAATATTATAGATTTTAGAAGGGGATCAGAATGGTGATATAAATATTAAAACATTATGTGGGGACATGTAGTTAAAATGATTCTATATGTTCACAATTGAACACATCTTTTCTTCTGTAAATATTCAGTATTGATAGAAAAAGATTTAAAAAACAGAAGAGCTTCTAAAAATAGATGAACATGCTGGGGAAGAAAGAAAACAAATTCAAGCAATGATTTGGCTGAAGACATATGCCTGCTGTACTAGGGAGCTTAAAGCAGACAGCATTACTCTACAACCTTGGCTGCTATGGGGTAAAGAAGACTAAAGCACTCTGCGTTGGAACCGCAAAGTAGATCTTGGTGCTCTACTTAGAGCCAGTGGCTTTGGTGGGTTTTCTCCACTTGTGAAAGGAGAGCAAAGAAAAAGATCAATCTTGCAAACACAGTGTGTGCTGTGGTTTTTAGCAATAAGAGAGTATCTGGCAGTAGAAAGATGCAGACTTTGCCTCCTAACCAAGAATTGCAACAAGTTGCCTGCAGCCAGATCTGTGATATTCTTGAGGTTATCACTAGGCAGAGGTCCCATGTTGCCAAATCCTTGGGAATCAAAATGGACTACTGTACATTTGTTGTAGGTGGTCCCAATTGCAGCACTGTGTAGGTGAGTTGTCTTTGCTGGAGCAGAAAACAATGCTACAGGCACAACATATGGGGCTGCTTATTGGAAAATGTATATTTTCCATCCCTACAGAAATGATATTTATAATATTACATTAAATGGACCAGCTAAGTGAGAAACAATGAGTATATTGCAGGCCTCGGTAAGACATGTGTGCTCCAAAGAATGGAAGATAAATTATATGAAGATTGAAGTTACTGCCACTTCAGCAAAATTTTTAGTATTGCAGGAATCAGAGAGGCGCTAGACATGCACTATGAAATAAAAGACAAATTTTTGCATCTTAAATTCCAAGAAGGAAGCTCAATATCTGATCATCTTCTTTGGGATCTGAAAGTAGTTATGTACAGTGGAGAATAATGCTTTGGCCCTTATTCTAAATCACACGGAATTCTGCCAGCTTTGAGTGTGGCTTAGGGTAGGAAAGGGCTCTGCAGCAGTCAAGGCTATATTACAAGTAGACCTGCCATAGGGCTTATTATCTGAGCACACACTATGGTGTTGCATGTGTCAGTGGTGAAAAAGATAGAGTGTGGAGTTAATGTCAGCCCCCAGTGGAAGAATCATCTTAAGCCCTTGGGTTCTGGAATAAAACTGTGCCATCTGCAGGACAGAATTATATGGCCAAGAAACAGCAACTGAGGAGCTACTGAGACTTGATGGATCACTTGATCATATGGCATCATGTGATGCTGCTATAAACTGTCCATTATAAGCTGGAATCTGACAAACCTGCCATGTCATAAAATAGAGCATGTCCAGGCACAATTCATTATAAATTGAAAATGGTGATCCATAATTGAGCCTAATACAGACAACAGAATATGAGTAAGTTATATTATTTCATAGCCCATTTAATCAACCACAGTTGTACTAGCATTGCTCCCTCAGGTCACACTTAATGGCTTTATGTTTTGGGATCCTTTATGACCAACTGACAAAAGGTGGAAAAATTCTGAGTTTGTTCCACAAATCAGTAAGCCTATGATATGTGCACATTCTGAAAATGAGCTGCAGCTGCACTACAGCCCCACTAATAAAGCGGTGAAAAATATTCGTTAGAGGAAATCCTCTTAATGGGAAAATATGAGGCGCTATATCTGCTCATCTATTTTGTATGGAAATAGGAGACTTTCAAAATTAGAATATTAAAATAATGAGTGATAACGAAATGTTTGGCTGGTCAAGAAACCAAAAGTAGAAATACTAGAATACTAGGGGTAATAATGTTGGGAAAACAGTTATATGGGTCTCTGAGAGTGTACATAAAAGAATAGCTCACATTTAACATCCACCAGGAAATTTTGAACATGGAAGAGGCTTAACTCAATAACCAAATAGAAAGGACAATAACTAGTTGTCTTACCTAGCCACTATCATCAGACACAGGGTACTGGCAAATGGATACATCAACAGAACAGCCATGATGGTCAGGATGGAGGTTAGTCATGGGCCCATCAGCATGGTCTCTCACTTACCAACATTGATCTAGCTACTTGTAATGCCGGGTGTCCAATATGCCAGCAATTAAGATCAAAGTTTAGCCCCCAGTAGGTCACCAAACCTTGCAAAGTCCAAAGAGCTACTTGGAGGAAAACATCCCTTTAGCCCTGGAAAGTGCAGCAATTCATATGAACTGCAAGTGGCATATATTTTTGTCTTTCCTACTCACAGGGTCTTTTAATCAGCATCAGCAATTGGGGATGTGTTTAACCCACCAATCCTGTGTCACTAATTGGTATAATACATGGGAATAGGAACCAAGAGGAGGTAGTAGGAGTGATCCCATTAACTGTCACTCCGAATGACACATTTTTGGGAGTTTGTACTTGCTGTCAATTTTGGTCCTGCAGGTTGAGAAGTTTTAGATCCCAGAGGAAGAACGCTTCCACCAGATGACGCAGTAAATGTATATGTGTGTGTGTATATATATATACACACACACGGAGAGAGAGAGAGAGAGAGAGACAGACAGACAGAGAGAGAGAGACAGAGAGGAAGTCTCACTCACTCTGTCACCTAGGCTGGAGTGCAGTGGTGCAATCTCAGCTCACTGCAACCTCCACCTCCCAGACTCAAGTGATTCTACTGCCCCAGCCTCCAGAGTAGCTGGGATAGCAGGTATCGCCACCACGTCCCGCTCATTTTTGTGTTTTTAGTACAGACTAGATATGGTTTCACCATGTTGGCCAGGCTGGTCTCAAACTCCTGACACGTGATCGGCCTGCCTCAGCCTCCCAAAGGGCTGGGATTACAGGTGTGAGCCACCGCACCCGGCCTATATAATTTTAAAGTATATCTGCCACTATTGAAATGATGAAAGGAACAATGACCCTTCCTACAAATCTTTTTCTCAGTGTTTGCTTTTCAGCGACACTGACCTGCTAAAAAACACTTCCCATTCCTCTACCCCGTTTACTTTTTCTCCATTCCACTTACCAATATTTAACCAACCTATTGATTATACATAGTTATTTTGTACATTGAAACATCTGGGTTGAGAGGGTTACCAAGTTTTTAATTCTGTATCTCCAGGTTTCTGTTTCAGTTAACAACTGCACAATAATGCTGCATAACAAACCAACTCAAACCTCACTGACATCAATTAATTTTTATCACTCATGGTTATGCAGGTCAATATGAAGAGCCTATTTTATGCAGTGGGGGCAGCTCTGCTTTTCATGTGTTCATTCTAGGACCTGGGCAGTAGGAAAATAATGACCCTGGGGGATATCTTCTCATTTTGACAATAGTAACACAAGAAGTTACACACAACTTCATAGGCATATTTTAAACCTCTACTTTCATGACATCTGCTAAAACCTCATTAGCCAAAGGAAGGCACATAACTGATCCCAAAGGCAAGAGGCAGAGAAGTATATGACAATTATAAAGGCAGAGATAAAGATTAATATTTTTGAGCATTTAATCTACCATAGTTGAGTAGCTAAGTATTTGTCTCTGCATAATAAAAAATAGAAAACATTTGGAGACACTGACTTGAAAAGGAAGAAATAAAAACTATCACTGTAGATAATGTGATCATAGTAAGGTAAATGCAAAGAATCAGTGGAAAAATTAGTATATATAATGAGAAATTAGGATAAGAGAATATAAAATTTACATTTAGGGATTATTATCTTATTTACAAACAATAACCATTTAGAATAAACAATGTAACAGAAGACCTCATTTTAATAGCATCAAAACTTATCTTGACATAAACTTAAGAAATGAAGAAATGAATATAAACATTATGTTTAAACATTAGTGAAAAACAAGGGAGGCTTGAAAAAATGGAAAACATATTCTTTGTGAAAATAATCATCATACAAATGTCAATTCTTCACAAGTTAATGTATAAATAAAATACAATGCCTTAAAAATGTCAATAAGCTTTCTTCTTGGAGCATGACAAGTTGATCATAAAGTAAATGTGAATGAATACATCAGCCATAATATCGAGGAAGGCCTTGAGATAAGAGAGCAATGGGTAAGGAGTTCTAGCTCTATAGCCTCACAAAATGGGGAAATACATGAAAAAGCCACAGGATTAAACAGTAAAATACTAACCCGTGAATAAATAGATCCACCAGTGGAACCCAAAATAAATATATAGAAATATACCCAGATGCAGGCCGGATGCAGTGGCTCACGCCTGTAATCCCAGCACTTTGGGAGGCCGAGGTGGGTGGATCACCTGAGGTCAGGAGTTCGAGACCAGCCTGGTCCAACATGGTGAAACCCCATCTCTACTAAAATATACAAAAATTAGCCAGGCGTGGGGGTGGGTGCCTGCAATCCCAGCTACTCGGAAGGCTGAGGCAGGAGAATCTCTTGAACCTGGGCGGAGGAGGTTGCTGTGAGCCAGGATCGTGCCACTGCACTCCAGCCTACATGACAGAGCAAGACTCCATCTCAAAAAAGAAAAAAAAAAGAAAAGAAAAGAAAGAAATATACCCAGATGTATATAAAACTTTAAAGGTTATCTGGTCATATAGGAGGCAGAATTTGCACAATTGAATAAACATTTAGAAAAGAATAGATTTAAATCTATGCTCACAAATGTCAGATAAATTACAGGACATCCAATTAAATTTGAATTTGAAATAAGCAACAAATACCTTTTTAATTAGTGTGTACCTAAAGATTATTTTTATCTGAAATTCAATACTTTAAAAAAATTACATTGATTCATAATTGTACACATTTATGTGGTGCTTGTGATATTATGATACTTAACAATGTGTAATGATCAAATCACATTCATTAGGATCTCTATCACCTCTAACATTTTCCAAATCTCTTCTACCTATTTGAATTTATTCCTTCTGTCTAACTGTATTTTTGTGTCCATTAACCAAACTTTCTTCATGCCCTCTTCCTTGTTATTTCCATCCTCTGGTAACCACCATTCTACTCTCAAATTCCATAAGATCAATTTTATTTTTTAGCTGTATATTTTAGCTGTATATTTAGCTGTATTTTTTTTTGACACGTGCTATTTTTTCTTTCTGTGCCTGGCTTATTTCATGTAACATGTCTTCCAGGCTCAACACCACTGATTTCTAGGGACATGCAAATCAAAACCACATGAGGCATTATCTCACCTCAGTATATCAAAAAGACCAAAAAATAACAAACGCTATTGAGAATGTGGAGAAATGAGAAAGGAGATCTCTAGTGTACTACTGGTGGAAATGTAAATTAGTTCATCCACTATGGAAAGCAGTATGGAGATTCCTCAAAAGATAAAAATAGAACTACCATATTCTTCTGGAATCCTACTGCTGGATATATATGCAAAAGAAAGGAAATTCGTATACTGAAGAGATAAAATCAATACGTCAAAGAGATTTCTGCACCCCCATGTTTATTGCAGCACTACTCACAATAGCTAAGATATGGAATCAACTTAAAGTTCCATCAATGGATGAATGCATAAAGAAAATGTGTTATATATACACAACAGAATATTATTCAACTATAAAAATAATGAAATTCTGTCATTTGCAGCAACATGAAATTCAAATTTAACTGTAGTTTTCTGTGCTAAGTTTAGTAAACTTACCCGTAATTCACACAGTATACAAGGATACCAAGCATGTATGAGATAAAATGTAAAAAAGAAACCATATAAGAAATAGAAGAAAATATGAGTAAATTATTTTAAACCCAAGTAGTGAGAAAAACATTCTACTTTTATAAAAGTTTTCTAAAAATCCAGAATCAATAGGAGAAACAATAGTGACAAATTCAACTTTATTTATTTTTAAAGTTTCATTTTTATTCATTTTTTAAAACTTCAACTTTTATTATAGATTAAAGGGTACACACCCAAGTTTGTTACATTGGTAAATTGCAGGATGTTGGTCCCATCATCCAGGCCATAACCATAGTACCCAACAGTGGTTCTTCAGCCCACAGCTCACTCCCTGCCTCCCCTGTCTAGTGATCCTCAGTGTCTATTATTTCCATCTTTACAAGCATGTGTATTCAATGTTTAGCTCCCACTTGTAAGTGAGAACATGCAATATTTGGTTTTCTGCTCTTGACTTAAGTCACTTAGAATAATGGCCTCCAGCTCCACCCATGCTGCCGCATAGGGCATTATTTCATTCTTTCCTATGAATGCAGAGAGTATTCCATGGTGTACATATACCACATTTTCTTAATCCACTGTTGATGGGAAATTTTGTTGATTTCATGTCCTTGTTATTGTGAATAGTGTTGCAGTGAGCATACAGGTGCATATGTCTTTACGGTAGAATTAATTCTTTTCCTTTGGGTATATACCCAGTAGAAGGATTGCTGGGTTGAATGGTAGTTCTATTTTAAGTTTTTTCAGAGATCTCAAAACTGCTTTCCACAATGCTAAACAAATTTTCATTCCTACCAACATTGTATAAGCATTTCCTTTTCTCCACAGCCTCACCAGCATCTGTTATTTTTTTGACTTTTTAGTAATAGTCATTCTGACTGGTGTGAGATGGCATCTCGTGGTCTTGATTTGCATTTCTCTGATAATTAGTGATGTGAGAATTTTTTCATGTTTGCTGGCTGCATGATATCTTCTTTTGAGAAGTGTCTGTTCATATCCTATGCCCATTTTCTAACTGGGTTGTTCATTTTTTGGTTGTTGATTTATGTTCCTCTTAAATTCTAGAGATTATACCTTTGTCAGATGCAAATATTTGCTTGCAAATGTCTTCTCCCATTCTGTAGGTCATCTGTTTGCTCTGTTGGTAATTTCTTTGGCTGTACAGAAGCTCTCTCATTTAATTAGGTCTCACTTGACAATTTTTGTTTCTGTTGCAATTGCTTTTGGGAACTTAGCCATAAATTATTCACCAAAGCCTACATTGAGAAGGGTATTTCCTACGTTTTCTACTAGGATTTTTATAGTTTGAGGTCCTACATTTAAATATTTAATATATCTTGAGTTAAGATTCATATGTGGTAAGAAGTAGGGGTCCAGTTTCATTTTTCTGCATATGGCTAGCCAGTTATCTCAGCAACACTTATTGAATAGGGAATCTTTTCCCATTGCAAGCCTAATCAAAAAGAACAAAGCCAGAGGCATCACATTGCCTAACTTCCAACTATACTACAAGGCTACAGTAATCAAAACAGCATGGTACTGGTACAAAATCAGACACATAGAGCACTGGAAGAGAAGAGAGAACTCAGTAGTAAACACACATACACCTAGAACCATCTGATCTTCAATAAAATTAAGTTTTATTTTTTAATTTTACTTTTAATTAAAAAATATATTTATGAGGTACAATGTAATATTTTGATTTTAAAAGCACATCTTTGAGAGGAGGGGCCAGATGGCCAACTAGAGGCAACTGTGGTTCATGGCATTCACAAAGAGGAATGAAAGGGGCTAGTGAATTCAGGACCTTGAACTGAAATATCCAGCTTCTCACACTGGGATTGACTAGGCAAACAACTCTACTGACAGAGAATAAAGAAAAGCAGGAGGGGATGATGGCCTATGCAGGAGTGGCAGGGAGCCAATAGAACCGCCACCTCCAGCCAAGAGAATTGTGAGTAATTATGCGGCCCTGCCCAGGACCATGCTTTTCCCACTAATCTTTGCAACCCACAGATCAAGGGACCCCCTCATGAGCCCACACCACCAGGGCCTGGAGTCAGAGGCACAGAGCTGTGTGGAGTCTCAGCAGAGAAGTCACTGGGGCACACACAGAGACCCAAGAGTTTTACATACTCCAGCTCCAGGATCCCCACCAAGGCAGAAGATCCATCCTTACATATCCCTAGAAAGGCGGCTGAATCTAGGGACCCAAGCAGCAGCATCCTGCAGACTCCATTTCCATAGCACTTCACAAGTTAAAAGTGGAATCCCAGCCAGCCAACAGCAACAAGCTGGCATCTACCTGAGACAGGACCAAGTTCAAGCAGGGAGGGGTGGTTAATATCTCTGCATTTTGGTAGACTCAGCCATTCCAGCCTGCCAGCTCTGGAGAATACAAATGGTTCAGACAAGGAAGGGTCTCCCACAGTGCAGCACAGCTGCCTTGCTACATCATAGGCAGACTGCGTCTTTAAGTGGGATCCTGATCCATTTCACCTCACTGAGTTGGACCTACCTGTGGAGATTTCAGCCACTCCAGCCAGGGTTCTACAGATGGAGCTCTGATCTTTTGCTGGCAGGGAGAAACCAGGAGGAAGAGTGGCCACTATCTCTGTGGTTTGGTCAACTCAGCCATTCCAGCCTGCCAGCTGTGGAGAGTCCAAACAGTTCAGATGAAAATGGGTCCCCCACAACACAACACTGCTCACTATCAAAATACATCCAGACTACTTTTTTAAGGAGGTCTCCGATCCTGTTCCTCCTGACTGGGTGAGACCTCAAAACAGGGGTCTCCAGCCGCCTCCTATGGGTGTGTTCAGGCCTGCAACAGGTCAGTACCCCCTGGGACAGAGCTTCCAGAGGGAGAAGCAGGCTGCCATCTTTGCTGTTTCACAGCCTTCACTGGTGAAACCTCCAGGTATGGGAAAAACTGAGGTAACTAGGGTCTGGAGAGGACCCTCAGCAAACCATAGCAGCCTTATGGAAGAGTGGCCTGACTGTTAAAAGAAAGACAAACAAACAGAAAACAACATCAACAAAAAAAGACCCCACAAAAACCCCATTCAAAAATCAGCAACCTCAAAGATTAAAGGTAGATAAGCCCACAAAGATGAGAAAGAATCAGTGCAGAAACGCTGAAAACACAAAAAGCCAGAGTGCCTCTTCTCCTCCAAATGACTGCAACACCTCTCCAGTAGGGGCATAGTACTGGGCTGAGGCTGAGACGGCTGAATTGAGGGAAGTAGGTTCAGAAGATGGGTAATAACAAACTTTGCTGAGCTAAAGGAGCACGTTGTAACTCAATACAGGGAAGCTAAGAGTCATGGTAAAACAATACAGGAACGGAGAGGCAGAATAGCCAGTTTGGAGAGGGATATAACTCCTGATGGAGCTGAAAAACACAACATGAGAACTTTACAATGCAATCACAAGTATCAATAGCAGAATAGATCAAATGGAGGAAAAAATCTCAGAGCTTGAAAACAATCTTTCTGAAATAAGACAGGCAGATAAAAATAGAGAAAAGAAAATAATGAAAAGGAATGAACTAAAGTTCTGAGAATTATGGGATTATGTAAAGAGACTGAACAAATGACTGATTGGGGTGCCTGAAAGAGATGAGAAGAATGGAACCAAGTTGGAAAATATATTTCAGAATATCATCTAGGAAACTTTCCCAACCTAGCAAGACAGGCCAACATTCAAATTCAGGATATGCAGAGAAACCCAGTGAAATAATTCATGAGAAGATCAACCCCAAGACACATAATCATCAAATTCTTCAAGGTCAAAATGAAAGAAAAAATGATAAGGGCAGCCAGAGAGTAAAGCCAGGTCACATACAAAAGGAAGCCCATCAGACTAACAGCAGACCTCTCAGTGGAAATCCTATAAACCACAAGAGAGGCTGGGCTCGGTGGTTCATGCCTGTAATCCCAGCTCTTTGGGAGGCTGAGGCCGGCAGATCACTTGAGGTTGGGAGTTCGAGACCAGCCTGACCAACACACAGAAACTCCATCTCTACTAAAAATACAAAAATTACCTGGATGTGTTGGCATATGCCTGTAATCCCAGCTATTCAGGAGACTGAGTCAGGAGAACCACCTGAACCCAAGAGGCAGAAGTTGTGAGAGGTTGTGTGAGAGGCAGAGCCAAGATCACGCCATTGCACTCCAGCCTGGGCAACAAGAGCAAAACTCCATCTCAAAAAGAAAAAAAAAAAAAAAAAGAAAAAGAAAAAGTAAAGAAAAACCACAAGAGATTGGGGGCTAATACTCAACATTCTTAAAGAAAATAATTTCCAACGCAGAATTTAATATCCAGCCAATGTAAACTTCATAAATGAAGGTGAAATAAATTGCTTTTCAAATTATGCAAATGCTGCCTTGCAAGAGCTTCTGTAGAAAGCAATATATGTGGGAAAAAGAAAAAACAGTGACACTAAAAAACAACCACATTAAGAAGCCTGCAAAATAATCATCTAGCATCATGATCATAGAATCAAATTCACACATAAAAAAAACTAACCTTAAATGTAAATAGGCTAAATACTCCAATAAAAAGACACGGACAACAATATGAATAAACAGCCAAGACCCATTGATATACTTCTTCAAAAGACTCATCTCATGTGCAAAGACATACATCAGTTCAAAATAAAATGATGGAAGAAAATTTACCAAGTGACTGGAAAACAGAAAGAAGCAGGGCTTGCAATCCTAGTTTCTGACAAAACAGACTTTAAATCAACAAAAATCAAAAAAGACAAAGAAGGTCATTCCATAATGGTAAAGGGTTTAATTGAACAAGAAGAGCTAACTATTCTAAATATATATGCACACAATACAGGAGCATCCAGATTCACAAAGCAAGTTCTTAGAGACCTACAAAGAGACTTAGACTCCCACACATTAATAGTGGGAGACATTGCACTCCACTGACAACATTAAATAGATCATCAAGACAGAAAATTAACAAACATATGCAGGACATGATTTTAACTCTGGAACAAGTGGACTTGATAGATAGCTAGAGAACTCTTCACCCAAATTCAACAGAATATACATTCTTCTCGTGGATACATGGCACTTACTCTAAAATTGATCACATAATCAGAAGTGAAACACTCCTCAGCAAATGCAAAAGAACTGAAATCATAACAAATAGTCTCTCAGACCACAGTGTAATCAAATTAGAACTCAAGATTAAGAAATTCACTCAAAACCAAGCAACCACATGGAAATTGATCAACCTGCTCCTGAATGACTCCTGGGTAAATAATGAAATTAAGGCAGAGATCAAGAAGTTCTTTGAAACTAATGAGAACAAAGAGGCAATATACCAGAATCTCTGGGATGCAGCTAAAGCAGTGTTGAGGGAAATTTATAGTACTAAATGCCCATATCAAAAAGCTAGAAAGATCTCAAGTTAACAACTTAACATCTCAACTAAAAGAACTAGAGAACAAAGAACAAATGAACCCTGAAGGTAGAAGACAAGAAATAACAAAGATCAAAACTGAACTGAAACACACAAAAAACCCTTCAAAAAAATAACAAATCCAAAAGCTCATTTTTTGAAAAATTTAATAGACTGCTAGCTACACAAATACAAAAGAAAAGGGAAGAATCAAATTAACCCAATCAGAAACGATAAGGTGGCTATCACTGCTGACCCCACAGAAATATAAACAACCATCAGAGAATACTCTATTCATATGCACTAGAAAATCTAGAAGAAATGCGTAAATTTCTTGACACATACACCTTCCCAAGACTGAACCAGAAAAAAAATTGAAACCCTGAATAGACCAATAACAAATTTTGAAATTGAGGAAGTAATAAATAGCCTACCAATTAAAAAAAAAAAAGCCAAGGACAAACAGATTCACAGGTGAAATCTGCCAGAAGTACAAAGAAGAGCTGGTACCATTTCTACTGGAAGTATTCCAAAAAATTGAAAAGGAGAGACTCCTACTTAACTCATTCTATGAGGCCAGCATTACCCTGATACTGAAACCTGGCTGAGACAAAAATAAATAAATAAACAGTCAGGTATTCAGGTCCATACCCTTGATAAACATTGATTCAAAAATCCTCAATAAAATAGTGGCTAACCAAATCCAGCAGTACATCAAAAACTTTATCCATGGCGATCAAGTTGGCTTCATCTCTGGGATGCAAAGTTGGTTCAACATACGCAAATCAACAAATGTGATTCATCACATAAATAAAACCAAAGACAAAAATGACATAATTATCTCAATAGATGGAGAAAAGGCCTTCAATAAAATTCAACGTCCTTTCGTGATAAAAACTCTCAATAAACTACTGAAGGAACACACTTCAAAATAAAAACAGACATCTAAACCCAGAACCAATATCATACTGAATGGGCAAAAGCTGGAAGCATTCCCCTTGAAAACCAGCACAGGACAAGGATGCCCTCTCTTCTCACTCCTATTCAACATAGTACTGGAAGTTCTAGTCAGGACAATCAGTCAAGAGAAAGAAATAAAGGGTATTCAAATAGGAAGACAGGAAGTTGAATTATCTTTGTTTGCAGATAACACGATCGTATGTCTAGAAAACCCCGTCATCTCATCCAAAAAGCTTCTTAAGCTGATAAGCAACTTCAGCTAAGTCTCAGGATATAAATTCAAAGAGCAAAAATTGCTAGAATTTCTATTCACTAAAAACAGGCAAGCAGAGAACTAAATCATGAATGAAATCCCATTCACAATTGCCGCAAAAAGAATAAAATATTCAGAAATACAGCTAACAAGGGAAGTGAAGGACCTCTTCAAGGAAAACTACAAACCACTGCTCAAATAAATCAGGGAGGAAACTGATAAGTGGAAAAACATTCCATGTTCATAGATAGAAAGAATCAATATTGTAAAAATGGCCATACTGCCCAAAGTGATTTATAGATTCTACACCATTCCCATTAAACTACCACTGATATTCTTCACAGAATTAAAAAAAAAAAACTACTTTAACGTTCACATGTAACCAAAAATGGCCCGTATAGCCAAGATAATCCTAAGCAGAAAGAACAAAGCTGGAGTCATCATGTTACCCAACTTTGAGCTATACTACAAGGCTACAGTAACCAAAACAGTATGGCACTGGTACAAGGACACACATATAGACCAATGGAGCAGAATAGAAAACTCAGAAATAAGACTGCACACTTACAAACATCTGGTCTTCAACAAACTTGACAAAAGCAAGCAATGAGGAAAGCACTCTCTATTTAATAAATGGTTCTAGGAGAACCAGCTAGTCCTATGCAGAAAACTGAAACTGGACCCCCTTTCTTGCATCTTATACAAAAATTAACTTCAGATGGGTTAAAGACTTAAATGTAAAACCCAAACTCTAAAAGCCCTAGAAGAAAATCTAGGCAATGCTATTTAGGACATAGGCATGGGCAAAGATTTCATAAGTAAAATGCCAAAAGCAACTGCAACAAAAGCAAAAATTGACAGTAGGATCTAATTAAACTAAAGAGCTTCTGGACAGCAAAAAAACTATCATCAGAGGGAACAGACAACCTACAGGACGGAAGAACATTTTTGCAATCTATCCATCTTACAAAGGCCTGGTATCAAGAGTCTACAAAGAATTTAATCAAATTTACAAGAGAAGAAACAAACCCCATTAAAATGTGGACAAAGGACATCAACGGATACTTCTCAAAAGAAGACATTCTTGTGGCCAACAAACATGAAAAAAAGCTCAACATCACTTATTAGTAGAGAAATGCAAATCAAAACCACAATGAGATACCACACACATTAAGATACCATCTCACAACAGTCAGAATGGCAATTATTAAAAAGTCAAAAAATGACAGATGCTGGTGAGGTTGTGGCGAAAAAGGAATGCTTTTACACTATTGGTGGGAGTGTAAATTCGTTCAACCATTTGGAAGACAGCGAAGCTATTCCTCAAAGACCTAGAGGCAGAAATACCATTTGACTCAGCATTCCCATTACTGGGTATATACACAAAGGAGTATAAATCTTTGACTCAGCATTCCCATTACAGGATATATATATATATATATATATATATATATATATATAGGAATATAACTCATTCTATTATAAAGATACATGCATTTGTATGTTCATTGCAGCACTATTCACAATAGCAAAGACATGAAATCAATCAAAATGTCCTTCAATGATAGACTGGATAAAGAAAATGTGGTACATATACACCATGAAATACTATGCAGCCATAAAAAGAAACAAGATCGTGTCCTTTGCAGAGACATCAATAAAGTCGGAAGCCATTATTCTCAGCAAACTAATGCAGACACAGAAAACCAAACACCACATGTTCTCACTTATAAGTGGGAGCTGAAGGATGAGAACACATGGACACAGCGGGAGAACAACACACACTGGTACTTGTTGGGGGTCTGGGGTTTTGGGGATGGTGAGCATCAAGAAGAACAGCTAATTGATGCTGGGCTTAATACCTAGGTGATGGGATAATCTGTGCAGCAAATCACCATGGCATTTGAAATGAAAGAAATGAAAGTTTCTTATCTATGTAATAAACCTACACATCCTGCACATGTACCCCTGAATTTAAAATAAAAGTTGAAGAAAAAAAAGCACACCTTTTTAGTGACAAAACCAGTTATCAGCAATATCAAAAACAAAAGATAAGCTGGAAAAAAATATTGGCAATTTTTGCCCAAGACCTAATACATTTAATATTCAAACAACTCCCAAAGACCAATTTAAAATCTCAAAATCTAATAGAGTAATGAGTAAAATATAGAAATTGATAATTCATAAAAGAAATAAAATTATTGAAAGTTACTGATACCCTCACTCATGAGATAAATACAAATTCAAATTATGCTATGATGTCATGAATCATATTGGTAAAACTTTTATTTCAACAACATATTCTGTTGGAAAGCCGATAAGGAAACGGGCACCCTCATACATTGCTGGTAGATTCAAAGTTATCTTTTTTAAAAAAGATTCTGTGGACATGTTTGACCCAGCAATGCATGTCAGGAGTTGATCCTAAATGCACACTGACAAAAATAAAAATTAACATACACATAAAATTAGATACTGAAGAAGTATTTATACAATCAAAAATTAGAAACAATCCAAATGTTTAATAGGAGTCAGCTGAACAAAGTGTAACAAACCTATCAAACGATGTATTTTGTAGCTACAAAAGTAAGACATTCTCTAACCCAATAGAGAGTAACTCCAAGATACTTAAGTGAACAAAAGGAAGTTCCAGAACACTACATATTTTTCATAAGACAATACACACAGAATTACACATAGATATGCACACATATTTGTTATATTAACAAAAATAATGGGGGCCGGGCACAGTGACTCATGCCTGTAATCCCAGCACTTTGGGAGGCCGAGGCAGGCGGATCACCTGAGGTCAGGAGTTCAAGACCAGCCTGACCAACATGGGGAAACCCTGTCTCTACTAAAAATACAAAGTGGCACATGCCTGTAATCTCAGCTATTCAGGAAGGCTGAGGCAGGAGAATCGTTTGAACCCAGGAGGCTTCAGTGTTTTGTTGTGATGAGGTTGTGGTGAACCAATATAGTGCCACTGCACTCCAGCCTGGGCAGCAAGAGTGAAACTCGGTCTCAAAAAAAAAAAAAGAATAAATCAAAAACTAACAAAAATAATTACTAGTGGTAAATGAGGAATGATGGTAGCAGAAAGAACTAAGAGATTTATGAATAAAGTTCTAATGAAGTTTTGGCATTGGAAACAAAAATTTAACATACCCAAAAAATAAAATTAAATCATGAAGAAAAACTTAAAACTAAAAGCAAACAAATAAACTTTCACTGCATATATGCAGTTACTGATCGTACAGAAAAAATAATCCATGTGACCCTACTATAGATAATTTTCATCATATATATTTGGTGGAATATATTTTAAGGGCAACAGATCTACAAAGAAAAGATGCTTTGTAGTTTTATTGCTGAACTAATATAGGCATTCGTATTTTAATTAAAGTATACATATGCATATATAGAAAATATATGAAATTATTTTAATATTAAAAATTAACCATTCCAATGTGAAAGATACAATTATAAAAGTAAATAAATTATGTAAAACTTCTGTAATATTTAATGTAAATTCAAAATACAACAGACATGCATACTTCATATTCCAGAACGTTTTCTAGTTCTTTCCATTGAAAAGGCCCAAAAGCAGTAACAACTAATAGAATAAGCAACCTACTCCCCAGATTGTGATCTCTGTCACTTCTTACTAGAAGGAACCTGGACTTTTCAAAGACTGAGCAATTCAGAAAACATTCCAGTTTTGGTATATTTTATTTTGCCAGAAAGTGTCAAACTTAATGTAGTCCTGTCAAAAAGACACAGGAGCCAATGTGAAGAAGCTTCCAGTGGCCAAATCTGTAACAATAAAAGTTGTGTGTATATATATATACATATATATATGTGTGTGTGTGTGTATTTGTGTGTGTTTATATATGTGTGTATATATACGTCTGTGTGTGTGAAACAAAAAAATCCAAAACTCATTATACAGTATTATACAGTACAGTAACAATTAGTACACTAACATTGTATTATGAACATTAGCAATTAAAAGAATAGAATTATGTAGTTGTCCTACAATATTCTATCTTTCATGGGCAACTGTATTTTCATTTGATGAGGGAAATAATTTTCATACAGAAAAT
Organism: Nomascus leucogenys; assembly: GCF_006542625.1. Classification (NCBI taxonomy): domain Eukaryota; kingdom Metazoa; phylum Chordata; class Mammalia; order Primates; family Hylobatidae; genus Nomascus; species Nomascus leucogenys. The sequence goes on along the minus strand of NC_044387.1, from coordinate 37,844,681 downwards.
TTCATCAAATAAGTAAAGAATGTTAGAGATTTTTTTAAAATCACTATTTTGCAGGTCTAAGGGAGCAATTGTTTCACACTTTTATCATCAATAATTAAAACCATTTTCTGAAGTTTGATGGGGGAATTCACATCGGAGGACCATATTGTCACTAATTAGTTTTGATTTTAATTAACGTTGACCAGCACCACCCTCTGTGAAGTATTTTTACCAAAAAAGTGGATTCTGAGTCTAAACAAGTCTATAGAAGTAATTTCCATTTACAAAAACAATTGAGGATGACACCAAGGGGAAGCAAACAAATCCAGTGGCTGGGACAACAGCAAAGTGAAAGACAACTGTTAATATTTGAACCTTGATTGTATACTGATTCAAATAAATTAACTATAATAATCTTAAAATAGAAGAAATTTGATTACTCTCTAATTTATTCTTCTATCTCCTCTATCTCCATATTAACCCATTACAAACTGTGCATACTTTATAATCATAAATCACAAAAGACCTTATATTTTTGTGTACCAAAAACTCAATGATTTTCAATATCTTTTAAGTTTATGGAAGGGAACTTGAGATACAAACATAAGTTATATTTGCTTAGCTTGTAACATATGCCTCATTGATCCATTTTACTTTCCAGATTTGAATTTAATTCCTTCTAACCACCTTTCATAAAACTTTGGGAGAGGTAATTACCAAGCAGTGGTCTTAAAATCACTGGCAGGTGCTTTGCTAAATCCTAGTAACCTTAGTTATTCTTAAAAATTATTTTCCCCTACTGCTTATCACTGAATTGTCTAAACCTAGACATTTTTAAAACAACTAAGTAGCATAACTTTATTACTAAACTGACAAATTTTGATAAACTCAATAATGTCATAAAGACTAAAATTTACCGTTTAATTAAAATAATGAAGAAAATATATATGGTGGATATTACATCATGCTGAGCTTGTTGATTTGGTATTGTCTAATAAGTCTTTGAATATGCTATCTCACCTGTAATTTTTAATGTCATCTTCAATATATATTTTATGGAAATCACACTATTTTTATAAACTCACCAAATTGATGCATCTTATTTAAACATTTAACAAAAAATCATACCTTTGATCACAAATGTAGAGTATGAAATTTCCTATGTCCAGAAGTTTCTTCTTTATTACTTACTAAATAAGCTTCAAGGATTTTGAATATATAAAGATCAAAAGACATCACTGTCAACCATTTTAGACCTGTAGTCCCTATATTGTTATTTTAGAAAACTGCTTTGGAAAGAAATTTTAAAGAATACTTTTCCATGTTATCTCAATGGATAAAGATTTTGTTTACAAACATTTTCATATATTTTTATGCAAATAGTGTATTTTTTGATGTTTCATGTGCTAAAGGCAGAGAAGACATATTTGGCCTCAGGCATTTTATTCCCATTGTGAGCTTTATAAAGACAGAAAATAGAATACTGTAGTACCTTCTAAGAATTCTTGTAAAAAACTGTATGGTAAGCCTGGTCCTGTTTACAAAACTCTATTGTAGAAAGCCCTTGCCCCCGCAAAGAGTTATTATTAGAAAGTTAATGTTAAAGATTTGTGGACTTGTGACTTTATTTTAATGAAAAACTTTAAAATTTTGAGATATATTGATTACTAAACAAAAAGTATAGTGTAAAATATTTTTAAAAGTATCTAGCTAAAAATAACCTGATTCTACTCTTTAATAAAGGAAATATAATTTTAGGTGATTTAATACATCTGTATCCATATACACATAACATATATACACATATGTACATACCCACCATATACATTAATACACACCCTCAGTATGTACATGTACATACACTATATGGGTTATACTCTGAAAATTTAAGAAAAAAATCTTACTTTTCCAGGATAATTTAAAATAATCATGGAATTAATCATTATTTTCAAGTTTGTATGTAATTGTGGTACAGGACTTTTATTTAAAAATAAACATTTCTAGGAGGGGCTTCAACATGGCACACTAGATGCATCTAGTTAATACCCAAATACTAAAGCACAACTTTCAAGGACCTGGGGATTGCCCAGCCCAAAATGGAACTGGTGAAACATGAGCACTCCTCCCAGGGTCTGAGTTCAGGCCCATTCAACACGCTGCTACTACTGAAGCTGACACCACCCACACATACTACCTGCGGGTTTGGGAACCTGTACTTCCAATCCTTCACAGCCATTGTCAACACCAGTGCAGACTGCTTGAGTTCCAGAGGATTGTCACACAAATGCTTCTGCCATTGTCCACACCATGTCTACTCCCCAGGAACTCAAGAACTTGCCCACCTTTATAACCCACTATTTCCATTCTGGCACCCAAGCAAGCCACCTGGAGGCCCAAGAATTGTTCTGCCAGTAACCACCAACATTGGTGTCAGTGAAAACTGCCCTGGGGCAGAAGAATAGTCAGTCTTAGCCCACTATTCTCACCACTAAGGCCTGAAGACTGGAATACTTGGTGTCCTAGTCCCCAACAAAATTTCACCAGAATCTCTACTGACAACCACACCCTAAACCACTGAGAAAATTACAGACACCATTGACACTCTTTAGAGTAAAGAAATTATACAAAGACTACACTACTGCATGCATCCAAAATTACAGCTAAAGTACCCTACCCAGCCAACACCATAGCTCCATCTTCAGGAAAAATTCATCTCCTACAAACTCAAATTCAGAAAACTTTAAGAAGCAACTGTTACACCACAATGCACAGATATCAATGTAAAGACAAAGCAAACATGAAAAAGCAAGGAAATTTAACACCTCCAAAGGAACACAATAATTGACCAACAACAGAAACTAATCAAAAGGATATTTACAATATCTCATAAAAAAGAACTCAAAATACTAATGCTTAAGAAGCTCAGTGAGAATTCCTATACCTAGAAACAAAAAATAATAATAAACACCATACTGAAAATACACAAAAATATAATTACCACTGGTACAGCAAGAACACACCCAAGAAAAATACAAAACTCACATGTTACCACTACAGAATACAACCAAATCACAAAGAAAAACAGTAAAAGAGAAAGTAACAATGGATATGTAAAGCAATCAGAAATCAGCTAGTAAAATGACAAGAATAAGCCCTAACATATCAATAATAACCTTGAATGTCAACAGCTTAAACTTTCTGCTAAGAGATACACACTGGCTGAATGAAAACAAAAATCAAGTATACGCTATCTGCAATAAACTCATATTATTGGGTAAAGACACACAGACTCAAAACAAAGGGATGGAAAAAGATATTCCATGCAAATGAAAACCAAATGTGAGCAGGAATACCTATACTTATATAAAACAGACTTTAAATAAAAATTACACCAGAGATAAAATCATGTGTAATGACAAAGAGATCAATTTGGCAAAAGGATACAAGAATTCTAAATATATATGTAATCAACACAAGAGAACTCAGATAAAGCAAATGTTCTTAGAATTGAAGACAAACATAGTCTCAAAGTCAATTATAGTTGAAGACTATATTAGACAGATATTAGACAGATCAGTTAGAGAGAAAATTAACAAAGAAACATTAGATTTAATTGCACATTTGACCAAATGGACCTAACAGCCATGTGCAGAACATTTCATTCAACAACTCTAAAACACATTTTTCTCATCAGAAGGTGGAACATTCTCCAGGATAGACCACATGTTAAAACACAAAATTAAGTCTTAACAAATTTTTGAAAAGCAATATCATATCGAGTATCTTCTCAGACAACAATGAAATAACAATGAAATAAAACTAAAAATCAATAACAAGAGGAATTTTTGAACTGTACACATTTATGAAAATTAAACAATATGCCCCTGAACAATCACTGGGTCAAGGAAGAAATTAGGGAAAAAAAACAAAAAGTGTCTTGAAACAAATGAAAATTGAAACACAACATACCAAAACCTATGGGTACAGCAAATACAGTGCTAAGAAGCAAGTTTATAGCAATAAACACCTAACTCATAAAGAGTAGAAAGATTGCAAATAATCTAAAAATGCACCTAAAGGAACTAGAAAATTAAGAATAGGCCAATCCAAAATTAGCAGGAAGAAAGAAATAATGAAGATCAAAATAGAACTAAACAAAATGGAGTGTTTAAAAAAAATACAAAGGATCACATAGTGAAAGGTTGTTTTTTTGAAAAGATAAACAATACGGATAAAGCAATTATTAGACTAACCAAGAAAAAAAGAGTAAAGACCTGATATGGTTTGGATTTGTGTCCCTGCCCAAATCTCATGTCTAGTTGCAATCTCCAATGTGGAGCAGGGCGCCTGGTGGGAGGTGATAGTGAGTGAGTTTTCATGAGATCTGGTTGTTTAAAAGTGTGTAGCACCTCCCGCTTTTCTCTCTTCCTCTTTCTCCTGCCATGTGAGATATGCTTGCTTCCCTTTCACCTTCCACCATGATTGTAAGTTTCCTGAGGCCTCTGAAGCTGTGCTTCCTATATAGGTTGCAGAACTATCAGTCAATTAAACCTCTTTCATTTATAAATTACCCAGTCTCAGGTAGTTCTTTATAGCAATGCAAGAATGGACTACTACAGAAAACTGGTACTAGGAGTGGGGCTATAAAGACAGCAGAAATGTTGAAGCAGCTTTGGAACTGGGTGACAGGCAGAGGTTAAACAGTTTGGAGGGATCAGAAGGTACAGGAAGATGTGGGAAAGTTTGGAACTTCCTAGAGACATGTTGAATGGTTTTGTCTAAAATGCTGATGGTGATATGCACACAGATGGCCAGGCTGATGAGGTCTCACATGGAGATGAGAAACTTATTGGGAACTGGACTAGAGGTCACTTTTGTTATGTATCAGCAAAGAAGTTGGAGGCATTGCACCCCTGCCTTAGAGATCTGTGAATCTTTAATTTGAGAATGATGATTTAGGGTATCTGAAGAAAGAAATTTCTAAGCAGCAAAAAATTCAAGACATGGCCTGGTTGTTTCTAACAATGCATGCTCATATGCATGAGCAAATAGATGCTCTGAAACTGGAACTTATATTTAAAGGGGAAGCAGAGCATGAAAGTTTGGGAAATTTGCAGCCTGACCTTATGGTAGAAAAGAAAAACCCATTTTCAAGGTAGGAAATCATGCTGAGTGCAGAAATTTGAGTAAGTAAAAAGAAGCTGAATGTTAATAGTGAAGACAATGGGGAAAATGCCTCAAAGGCATTCAGAGACCTTTGTGACAGCCCCTCCCATTACAGGCCTAGAAGCCTAGGAGGAAGAAATGGTTTCATGGGTCTGGCCCTGGGCCCCACTGCCCTGCACAACCTTAGGACAGTGCTCCCTGTGTCCCACCCACTCCAGCTCCAGTCATGGATAAAAGACCCCCAGATAAATCTAAGGCCACTGATCCTGAGGGTGAAAGCCATAAGCCTTAGTGGCTTCCATACGGTGTTATGCCTGCAAGTGCACAGAGGGCAAGAATTGAATTGAGGCTTGGGAGCCTTAGCTAGATTTCAAAGGATGTAATGGAAACACCTAGATGTCCAAGCAGAAGTCTGCTTCAGGGGCAGCAGAGCCCTTATAGAAAACCTCTACCCATAGAGTCCCCACTGGGGTATTGCCTAGTATAGCTATGAGAAAAGGGCTAGTGTGCTCCAGACTCCAGAATGATAGATCCACCAACAGTTTGCACTGTGCACCTAGAAAAGCCATAGACACTCAATGCCAGCCCGTGAAAGCAGCCAAGAGGGTTGTACCCTGAAGAGCCATAGAGGGTGAGATGTCCAAGGCCTTGGGAACCCATCCCTCACATCAGTGTGGCCTGGATGTGAGACATGGAGTGAAAGGAGATTATTTTGGAGCTTTAAGATTTAATAACTGCCCTGCTGGGCTTCAGACTTGCATGGGGCCTGCAGCCCCATTGTTTTGGCTAATTTCTCCCTTTTAGATCAGGAGTGTTTAGCCAATGCCTGTATTCCCATTGTATCTTGGAAGTAACTAATTTGTTTTTAATTTTACAGGCTCATAGGCAAAAGGGACTTGACTTATCTCAGATGAGATTTTGGATTGTGGACTTTTGAGTTAATGCTGAAATGAGTTAAGACTGGGGGACTGTTGGGAAAGGATGGTTGTATTTTGCAATGTGAGAAGGACATGAGATTTGGGAGGAACCAGGGGCAGAATAATGTGGTTTGAATTTGTGTCCCACCCAAATCTCATGTCAAATTGTAATCCCTAATGTTGAAGGAGAGGCCTGGTGAGAGTTGATTTGATCATGTGGATGGATTTCCCCCTTGCTATTCTCATGATAGTGAGTTCTCATGAGATCTGGTTATTTGGCTTCACTGTCATATTCTATCAAACTTTCAATGAGGGAGTAACACCAATTATCCTCAAAGGATTTTTTAAAATTTAAACAGAAGGGAATTCTCCCTAAATCATTTTATGAAGCTAGCATTACCCTGATACCAAAATCAGGCAAAGACATTAATTAAAAATAAACAAGAAAACTACAGGCCAATATTCTTTATGAACATAGATGCAAAATTTCTCAATAAAATACTGTCAAACTGGATAAAAAGACACATCAAAAAAAAATACACCATGATCAAGTGGGATTTATACCAGGGATTTAACATATGCAAATCAATAAACATGATATATCACATCAACAGAATGAAGGATGAAAAACACATGATCATCTTATTAGACACAGAAAAAGATTTGAAAATATTCAATATCCTTTCATGATAAAACATCTTAATGAACTGAGCATTGAAGAAAGATACCTCAAAATAACAAGCCCATGCCTAATGTGATACTGAATGGGGAAAAGTTAGCAGCCTTTTCCCTAAGAACTGGAACAAGACAAGTGTGCTGACTTTCATCACTCTTATTCAAAATAGCCTAAACAATCAGGCATGAGGAATTTAATAAAGCATTCAAACTGGGGAAGCAGAAGATAAACTGTCTCCCTTTGCCTATGTTATTATCTTGTATCTAGACAAACCCAAAGACTCCAGCAAAAAACTCTTGGATCTGATAAATGATTTCATCAAAGTTGCAAGATACAAAACCAACATACGAAAATCAAAAATGTTTCTATACACCAGTAATGAGCCAGCTGAGAATAAAAGCAAGAAAGCAATCTCATGTACAATAGCTACAAAAAATACCTAGGAATTAATTTAACTAATGAGGTTTAGAAAGAATAACTATAAAACAATGATTAAGGAAATTGAGGAGGACCCAAACAAATGGAAAGACATTCCATGTTCATGAATAAGAAGAATTAATATTGTTAAAATTACCATACTGCCCAAAACAATTTACACATTCAATATAGTCCCTATCCAAATACCATGTTAACTTTCACAGAAATATAAAATACAATTCTAAAATGCATTTGGAACCAAAAAAGAGCTTGAATAGCCAAAGCAATCCTGAGAAAAATGAACAAAATTGGAGTAGTCACACAACATGACTTCAAATTATACTACAAGACAAAAGTAACCATAAAAGCACAGTATTGGTGGTTAAAAAAGAAAAAAAAAGAAAACCAACAACAACAACAAAAAGACATAGATCAATGGAACAGAATTGAGGATCCAAATATAAATCAATGTATTTATAACAACTGGTTTTTGACAAAGGCACCAAGAACATACACTGGGGGAAATGACACTCTTTTTAGTAACTAGTGCTTGAAAAGTTGGACATCCATATGCAGAAGGATAAAACTGAACTCTTATTTCTCATAATATAAAAAAAAAATCAACTAATGGTGGATTAAAGACTTAAACATAAGACCCATGACTGTAAAACTACTAGAAAAAAAAAGAAAAACAGAAAAAGCCCTTAGGACATTGATATAGGCAAAGATTTTATGGCTAGGACCTAGAAAGCAGAGACAAGTAAAACAAAAAGAGACAAATGGGCTTGATCCTATAGAATAAAAAATAGGGAGTTATAAATAAAGAAAACACATTTAAGAATAATAGAGGAAAAAAAGAAAGGCATTGATGAAACTACCCTGTAAAGTAATATCTCTTTTTGTTAATATAAAGAATATAACATTACATTAATCTCCACAAATGTGCTAGCAAAATATCACACCACTTACTTTTCTAATGTATATAAGCAACTCATTGGCTAAGAAATATGTAATATGCCAGAGTACTGTTAGAATACTTGGACAAAAAACAAACAAACAAAAAAACAAAAACAAAATACCTCATCAAATTTAAGGCTTTAATACTCCTAGAGTCAATACCAACTTAATATCTGAATAAAATGCATTATTTTTTAATTTTATTATTATTATACTTTAAGTTTTAGGGTACATGTGCACAACGTGCAGGTTTCTTACATATGTATACATGTGCCATGTTGGTGTGCTGCACCCCTTAACTCTTCATTTAACATTAGGTACATCTAATGCTATCCCTCCCTCCTCCCCCCACCCCACAACAGTCCCCAGAGTGTGATGTTCCCCTTCCTGTGTTCATGTGTTCTCATTGTTCAATTCCCACCTATGAGTGAGAACATGCGGTGTTTGGTTTTTTGTCCTTGCGATAGTTTGCTGAGAATGATGGTTTCCAGCTTCATCCATGTCCCTACAAAGGACATGAACTCATCATTTTTTATGGCTGCATAGTATTCCATGGTATATGTGTGCCACATTTTCTTAATCCAGTCTATCGTTGTTGGACATTTGGGTTGGTTCCAACTCTTTGCTATTGTGAATAGTGCCACAATAAACATACGTGTGCATGTGTCTTTATAGCAGCATGATTTATAGTCCTTTGGGTATATATCCAGTAATGGGATGGCTGGGTCAAATGGTATTTCTAGTTCTAGACCCCTGAGGAATCGCCACACTGACTTCCACAATGGTTGAACTAGTTTACAGTCCCACCAACAGTGTAAAAGTATTCCTGTTTCTCCACATCCTCTCCAGCACCTGTTGTTTCCTGACTTTTTAATGAGCGCCATTCTAACTGGTGTGAGATGGTATCTCACTGTGGTTTTGATTTGCATTTCTCTGATGGCCAGTGATGATGAGCATTTTTTCATGTGTTTTTTGGCTGCATAAATGTCTTCTTTTGAGAAGTGTCTGTTCATATCCTTCGCCCACTTTTCGATGGGGTTGTTTTTTTCTCGTAAATTTGTTTGAGTTCATTGTAGATTCTGGATATTAGCCCTTTGTCAGATGAGTAGGTTGCAAAAATTTTTGTATAAAGTATATGCTGTACATGCATACACAAAAAAACACACACATATACACTCAAAAAATATATATTTTTCACAACAGCATAGAGAAAATTCAAATTCTCCTGTGGATATTACCTTACATTTGTTTCAAATAAAATAGTTAAATTCAAATACCTTGTTAGTTAACATTTGTTATTAAAATATTTGTAACCATTTTGTATTTATCAAGTTATTTTATTGCATTAGCTCAAGTTTTCTAAAACCACATGTGTATACGTAAGTATAATTTACTTCATTTGTCATAATAATAAAACCATGTTACATGAAACTGATATCTTTTAATTTTGCAAGGACATGTATGCTAAATGAGTACAACTCAAGCTAGTATCTTGAAATTTATATGTAATTTATTTTTCTGATTTTTTGACTTCACATAAATACTAATATTTACATATTCATGTGGCATGCATGTATGTACGTAGTGTGTTTTCTGTATAGAGCATTTTGTATAGATTGTGTTTTATGTATTCATGAAAGGCATTATTACAGTTAACAGATTTCTTTAAGCAAACTAACTAATGCAATATGAGAATAAAATTTCACTGTCTCTGAAATGCTAAAGTATTTGAAAATTAGTATAATATTTTTAGCTAGTGATGGAAAAATTTCCAGATGGTAAAAAATGTGAATGATAAAAATAGGCAAATTGAAATTAGAACTGTGATGGATTAATTTCCTCTCGGTTGTCCTTATGTTGTTTGTATCCATGCCAAATCCATGAGCCAGTAGTCTCAAAACAACAGACAGGAAAGGAAAGAAAAAATTCCAAAGTGGCTTTCAATAACGTTTGCAATTTGAAAGTGAAAATAACTGTCCACAAAAAAACTTGGTTCTTTTGTCAGGTTTAGTTTTTCAAGATGTATGTTTTAACTTTAAACACCCGTCTTTCTGCATGCTTTTGAGTGTAAGTGCATACTAGATGATTACTAGAAAATAATGTGGCCAAAGGTGGAGCCTTAGCTTTCCTGAGAAAATTAAACTTTCTCCGAGATGTCATCTGTGTAACAATGAAAGAATCCTCAATTAAAATAGGCCCACTATTTTTTCTTAAAAAGTAAAAATGGGTTTATCAGGCATTCGTGAGACAAAATATGCAGGAATCAAGAAAAGCATAATTCTCGGAAATATGAGGTTAATTTTCCCATTGTCTTATTTTCATGTCCAAAATTAATTTCTATTAATGAATGATAAGTTTCTACAATAGCTCAAGAAAAGTACTATGGTTTGCTAGCAAAATTATTGGGTCTGAAAAAGCAACAGTGAAAGCTGATTTTAATTTCCCCATCCTACCACAACTGTCTATTTGACAGCTACATGACTAATACTACCTATGGAAAAAGCCTTGGCATTTGTTGGACCTTTTTAGCTTATAGGAAAATAGCACCAAATATCACACTGATCACACATGCAGTAAAACATAAATTGATGGAAATGTTCCTGAATGGGATATTTGGACATCTTATGTTTTCAGGCTGCTAAAAATATCACTTCTTTATGTTGAATATCCATTATTGATAATTCATTTTATTCTCATATTTGCCAAACATGTTTCAAAATGCCCACAGATGTACCAAGGTTAAGGCTTCTGTAGCTAAATATCTCTGAGAAATGGTTTGATACACACACTAACCCGTGCCTTTGGCATAACATTCTCAAATATATTAATATGCTAATAAGAACCATTGGTCTCCACAAGGGCACCACACCATGTGGCTGTTCCAATGTAAAAGTGACTCACAAATCAACTAGAGTCCTCTTGTTTTTCAATTTCTAGGTGACATTGCCCCAAAACATGAATTATTTTTCTTTGGATTTGGAAAGTTAAATGCCTAGTATTAATTTTTTTTAAAGTTTTATTGCAGATTTGAGGCAGGTTAGAGAAATGAGAGAAATGACAATGTCAAGTTTGGGGATCTTGAAACCTATTTAATTTTATAAGCACTCTCTAAGAAACAGTAACTAAAAAATTACTAACATTTAACAAGGCATAAAAGTTAATATTCACTTGAAAGGAAAAAAGAAATCATAGGACACGGATGAAGCTGGAAACCATCATTCTCCGCAAACTAACACAGGAGGAGAAAACCAAACACTGCATGTTCTCACTCACAAGCAGGAGTTGAACAGTGAGAACACATGGACACAGGGAGGGGAACATCACACACCGGAGCCTGTCGCAGGGTGGGGGGCAAGGGGAGGGATAGCACTGGGAGAAATATCGAATGTAGATGACGGGTTGATAGGTGCAGCAAACCATCATGGCACTTGTATACCTATGTAACAAACCTGCATGTTCTGCACATGTATCCCAGAACTTAAAGTATAATAAAAAAAGGAATCGTAACAATTTTCAAAGCTGATAAATTCCACAAACATCACAATGCTTAGAAAATTAATACGTGCATTGTCTTTTATTATACATTTGTTACCGTTTTTAGCAGTATACTCTTTGATAGTTTCTTTACATGACAACAATTTTGAAATAACTTCTGCAGTAAAAATAAAAGTCTTCTGGCAGGGTTAATTAAATTTTTTTTTTGAGGTTTAAAAAATTACTTTCAATTTAGCAAATTAGCCTTGATGATGCCATGCACATTTTTAGGATAATTGTCAAATCTGAGGAATTCTCTATGAAATTTCTTTCATATGTGAACTGTAATATTTACAGTATTTCAAGTTCAATTGTTTGTTGAACAACATTATTTCTTGAACTGATGATACTTATTGCCATTTTGTCTCCAGTGTCCTTATTGAGGTGACATATGTTTATGTATGCTATCTTTAATGATATCAAAATTTTGTGTTAATTTGATATTTTACTGTGTTAACTATGATTCACAATTCTACCTGTGTGATCTATAACGATTCACTATTCGTTTTGGTTAATATTTATTAAAGTTTTATGCTCTCAGCCTTGCCATCCATGTATTAACAAATGTATTGTTTTGTGTGTGAATTTATAAATGCAAGTGATCTTTATTAGAAAATTTCAGGAAAAAAATTTTCAGAGAATTAAGGTAGGAAAAATGCTTTCTGCAATAGCAAGAAGAGATATCAATGCCACTTGGGGTTAAAAATTGAGACTAGAGAGTCTGTATTGATTAATATTTATTGTTATGGCTTGTATTACATAATCATTCATATAAAATGGTTGTGCCTGTTAACTGGTTGTCTTATAAAATAATTCTCAAATTGAAATATTTTATCATAAAGGCAGAAATATTGGCTTTTTTATCTTAGTAAATGTATCTTTAAAATTTTATTTTCTTTCCATTTGTGTATAAACATGAATAAATCATGGCTCTGATGAATTCCTTATTTTAAAGGTGTATTTATGGGAGTGTTTTTCATTCACAGTCATAGATGTGACTTTTATTAATGTGGTCCTATAATTTTTTTAGTTGATATTTTATTTGGGATACTTTTGTTGATATTTACACATGACACAAATAACATTGATCTAGTTTTTTCAACATTTTCGTTGTCAAGTTCTGGTTTCAGTGTCATAAAATTTCGATAAAAAATTGGAAATTTTATTTGTCAAACACTTCAAAAAGTTTAAATAGCATTGTAATTATGTAGACATTATAGCATGGATAGAACTTTGGGCCTTGTGCTTGGTTTTGTTTTGTCGGGAGAGGAGAAGGTAATGTTAAATCCTTAATGAGCCTCTTCTGGGTCCTTGTATTGAGTTAATCTCTTCTGGAGTTAATTTAATTTTTTTTTTCTTTGAAAACTATTTACGGTCAGACTCGGTGGCTCACCCCTGTAATCCTAGCACTCTGGGAGGCCAAGATGGATCACTTGAGGTCAGGAGTTTGAGACTCGCCTGGCCAACATGGTGAAACCCCATCTCTACTAAAACTACGAAAATTAGCCGGGCATGGTCGTGGGCACCTATAGTCCCAGCTACTCGGGAGGCTGAGGCAGGAGAATCACTCGAACCCGGGAACGGAGGTTATAGTGAGCCAAGATCATGCCACTTCACTCCAGCCTGGGCAAAAGAGCAAAAAAATAAAAGGAAAGTATTCATTTCATCCACATTTTTAAATTTCAATGGAAATAGGCAAATTATTCATATCAGTCACTGGTCAGGAAAACATAAACTACTCCAGATATTTTAAACAGAGTACATTTAATACAGGGAATTGGCTGCATAAGTGATAAAAAAAAAAAAAAAAAAAGCGGAATGACTAAACAGAATACAATAAGGAACCCTCCAGAGAGCAATAGCATGAAGCTGCTTCCCTGGAGACACAGAGGAAACAGTTGATGTTACCAGAGTCCCAAAGCCAGGGCTGTCAGGTGGGAAGAAGAACCAATCAGAAGAGGCCTGGGAGAAGCTAGAACCATGGAAACCAGGGCCTGATGAGTGAAAGCTAGAATCATTGAGAAGATGTAGATGTTTCCTAAGGCACTACCTGAATGAAGGAGTAAGAAAATACCCTGGATTATCCTTGGTATTTTCCTAGGCAGAATATTCCCAGAAGAGAGAAAACCAGCGAGAAGGAAAAATATAGTTCTCACTGATAAAGAACAAAACAAGGAAAGACCAGGGAATGAATATGAGAACAATCAGGTGACTTTTTAATTTTCTGTTTCCCCACTACTTTCTCTTAATTTATACATATAAACACAAATTTCACTCTATGTTCATGTTTAGGATAGCTAAATGATCTATTTATTAGCTTTTCTTCAAAGACCCAGGTAGTTTCCATTTCTAGAACTATGGTACAATAGATGCTGGACAAAACCTACTGTTTCAAAAATTTTACATATAATATGTGATTGCATTTTACAAACAGCTGCCAGCAGAGCCTAAGCCAGCATCACTCTCAAACAGTGTACAGTATTTGATCAATAGACAAAGGATTCTACATATTATTACATGGAAACAAGAAACCCACTTTACAAGACAGGATGTGTGTCATTGAGCGAATTACCATGGGATTCACTAGCTTATCACATACCATACCACTCAGGAGCTGCCAGCCTAGTAGATCAACTGAATGGCTTTTGGAAGATGCATTTGCTGTCTCAGTTTAGACATGATGCTCTGAGAGGTTTGGACCACCCACCATGATACAAAATACATATCAACAAACACTATATGTTGTTGTGTGTCCACCAACTATAAAACATGATACTTGGAGCCAAGAGATGAATATAAACATCCTCTTCTCATTATAAATCCACATTGCCTGCCTTAGGGAATTTGTTCTTCCCATGTCCCCCACTTTAGGATCTGTACATGGTGTGTACTATGGTTATTTTTATTTTATATTAATAATAACTTTTTATTTTGGCATTGTATGAAGACAAACTTAAATGAATGTTTTTCACTATAGACAAGAAAATATTCTAGAAAAAATTCATAATAAAATCATAAAAATGCAATATTAAGAAATATAACAACATATGAATGTATTTCTTATATAGTGACTGTCTTCATAATCTCCCATTTCTTACCCTCTACTTTGTCTTAAACAACTTTATCTAACTATGAATTTCTAGCCCTGTTTTTGGAAACAGAATTTAAGCAAAATGACATATAACAAAGCCAATTTTACCATAAGCTAATTGATATAAACAAGAGTTAAGTTGCTATGGAATATTTCTGGTTATAATAACACTGCCAAACTTCTAAATAAAGACCTGAAGCATTCTCGATATTCAACATTGAAATAAATGTAAGCTACACATACATTTAGGAAAGATTAACAAATACAAGTAAGATGATTATGTACCCAGGTGTTGGTGAATCAGTGAGTTATGGCAGTCACAGAGGTGGTGGGGTATATCAAGGAATAAATGTTTGCAAAGGGAAAATTGTAAAGAACACTTCCTCCCACCACAGTTCAAAAACAAACTATCAAATATGGTAGGCTCCCTGAGTGCCTTCTTACCACATTGTTTATTGTTTTCCATTTATATGAGTATGGCATACTTTACAAATTTCTATTTTGCAGTGATCTGTATTTACTCATTTATTCATTTTTCAACTCATTTATTCCAGTTCAGGGTCATGGGTGGCCAGAGCCTTTCCTAGCAGCTCCAGATAAAAGGTGGTAATCCCCCCTCCCATTGCAGGACACATCCACACTCACTCAGACTGGGACCATTTAGACACACCAATGAACCTAACATGCACAGTGCTGGGACGTGAGAGAAAACTGGAATACCTGGACAAAACCCACCCAAACATGGGGAGAACAGTCAACTCCACACAGACAGTGATCCAGGCCAGCAGGAAATGAACTTTTTTCATCAACATTATAACAAAACAATGTTATTTGAGGACGGGCTATGCCCTTGGTAGCTATAAAAGTATCATTAGAAGTTAAGGACAATAGACACACTGGAACAGTTTGCATAGTTCAAATAGTTACTTCTATCTACCTTAACTTAGGAATATGAGAATCCCTAAATATACATCTTGACTAAGAAGACACGTTTTCAAGAATATGACATGTTAAAAATTAGACTCTTAAGAAAAACACGCCAAGGGTAGAAATGAGCAAATAAACTGCCATAAGAATTATCTTTATCAATGCTAGTTATTGCAATGAAGGTTTTATTCAAATATAGAAACTATGTGGGAGGTTATAAAGAAAAATGTTTCACTAAGCCTTAAGGCTGTGTAGAGTTTATAAAAATTACAGCAATTTTCTAATATGAATAAGAAGAAAAAAGATGAGGAGGAAGTGGAAAAAAGCAAGTTTGTCTTCCAAAAGGTCAAATGACAAGTATCAATGCCAATTTAAAAACATTGACCATTGTTTATACCTTAATACAAGCAAAATTTCAGACATAAGACAGGTCCATATTTAAATTTAAAAATATATTTCTAATTCCCGTGTGCTATTGATTGGCATGGAAAAGATTCATTGACTTAGGAAATAAATATGACTTAGGAAATGAGAATTTTTAAGAGTTGGTCTTCTGATAAGTTTAAAATTATACTACAATATATTTCTAAATTTTACAACATGGTCAGCATTAAATATAACGCATTGCTTACAAAAATTTGTAATTCAAAATTCCAGAATCTCAGACTAACCATGAGAAAACACTAGACAAACTTAAATTCTACAAAATCCCTAACAAGTACTCTTCTAAAACTATCAACGTCATAAGAAACAAGGAAAACTAAGAAACTGTAATAGATTGGAGAAGACAAAGGAGATATTAAGACTAAATATGTAAACACAAAATGTGTTATCCTAGATTGTATCTTAGAACAGGAAAAGATAATTAGTAAAAAAAAAATACTGACCAAACACAAATAAAGTCTGTAGTTAATAGCACTGTACTGCTATGAATTTCTTAGTTTTGATGTTATGTAACACGTTGACATTAGGGGAAGTTAGGTGAAAGGTACACCGGAACTCTCCATACTATCCTTGCCACTTTTCTGTAGATCTTAAGTTATTCCAAAATACAAGTTTATTAAATTTTTATAAGACAATAATAAATTTAGTGGTTTTCTTTATAACATATTTCCAGGTAACCTTTGTCACTCAGGACTAGGTATTATTGTAGTTTCATGATTAAGGCATTTTATTCACAGTGAATTTTCACTACTGACACTGTTATGAGGATAATAATGAATATATAACACACAAATACACACACACACATTACATATCCTCAGTGATAAAGATAAATAACCTTTGTGCACAGAACAAAATAAACATTCTCAAGGACTTATAAAGTTCTTAAATTTTATGATAATAATTATTATTATTATTACCCAACATTAATCAATATCACTGCATACCTGGCATTATTCTAGGCACCTTATTCACTGATTTATTTAACAAATATTTAATGAGTTCCTACCATGTCCCTGACACTTTTCTAGACAGTAGAGATAATCAGTAAACAAAAAAGATAGCGTCTGTTATGAAACATACATGCTAGTAGGGAGAGAGAGAGTAAATAAATATATGACAAATTTATAAAGTAAAGCAATGGTTAGTATAATCAAGAAAAGTCAATCAGGGTGATAAGGAGCAGTAGCTTTTCAATGAAGGTGACATTGGAACAGAGACCTGAGTGAAGTGAGGTAAAAAAATACAGAATATTTGAGGAAAAGATGTTCCAAGCAGAGAAATGAGTAAGCTGGAAAAAAAAAATATAAAGACAATACTTATCATGATCTACGGTTGACAAATAAACAAATCACTGATTAAACATACTAGAGTTTTGAAGGTTAGTACTAAAATAATTCATTAAGGAAAATGCTTGCAAATGCCTCCAGGAATTGAGAGCATTACAAAGGAAGGAAGGGTAGAGAGGTTTCTTACCTTACTATAAGTCCTTCTGAAATATTAGATGCTTTATTATGTGCCTATTTACTTTGTTAGAATTAAAACATTTTATCTAACTCTAAGTCTTCATTCAGTACTCCCATGCATTTTATACATTAAAATTATCTTATCAAATTGATACCTAATAAGGATGGGGCCATGTCTGTATAAAACACCAAATTTTAAGAGTTAAGAATCCTTACTAGTAATTTTTCAGAGTTAGATATATATGCTTTTCTATCTATTCTTCCTATTCCTCTTTGTTCTCTTTTTTTTCTCTCTGATTCAATCATAAATATGCCCAGCTCTTATATCGACTTCTTATTCTTCAATCCTACTTAGTCTCAGCTCCCTTCAAAAGTCTTATATAATTTATAAATTCCTGACTGAAATTCTCAATCCTCATTGGAACTAACAAACATTAACCAAAACTTTAATTCTCAAACATATTGCCTGGCTAAGAGTTTTAGACAAGCTCTGAACATATTGCGAATATATCAAAATGCATATTTTCTTTCCTCTGTGTCAGTATTTTATAGAAGTCTCTTAAAGAGTTCTGAAGGAGAACAGTTTGTAATAATCCATGCAAAATAAGAACAGGAAATATGATAATAAATTCTAAATATATTTAGCATGATTAATCTTTGTGAGTTGCACATGTACCATTTTCTACATAACTTTTAGAAAATAGTACTTGGGAGAAATTTGTCATAGGCATTCAAAATTAATGTGTCAGGTTGTCATGAATAAATACTGAGATCTATGGAGCCAGTGCTTATTGTTTTGATTCTACATCAAAGGCATTTTCAAACTGCCTTTAAAAGAGAGCACATCTTTTGCAGAGCCTTTCCAATATTAACTGACAGCAGCACTGTGCTTAAATATCTGATTTTTTTCAAAAAATATATGAATAATTTGATTTACTTAGGAACAAAAGCAAATAAAGTTAAATAACTTTTCATTACATTGAAAACTATGGGATGGAAAGAGTTTCTATTTTTTAATACTCCTTACATAAAACCCCTTAAATTTCTACTGTTTATTAAATAATATTCCTTAAATATTTATATTAATTACTCCTCTTTATCTCTTTCCTAAAGTATGCAATTAATAGTGTATATTTATTCCCAGGTGTTCATGATCAAACTTAATCTCTTTATTTTAAAGTTTGTATCAGCTTTTGTTAATTGTTGTTCAAGTAAAACAATCAAATAGCAGAAAGATAAATTTTTATTAAAGGGCAATTTATCCTCTTAGCAAAGCTAGAGTTTTCATTCTGTCATATCAAAAAGAAAGCTTTATTTTTAGCCATTTGGTACAAAATTAATAATTTTGTTTTGTTTTTAACATTGGTCTTCGTAAAAGCATGTTCAACTCATATAAAATTATTGGAGATTAGTATTTATACCACACATTATTTTTAAACAATATGAACTTAAATATAAATATATATGTACATAATCAGTGATAAAGCACTGTCACTTCTAGGAAATTCACATTCAAAGTAATGAGAAATTCAGGCCAGGTGCTGTGGCCCACGCCTATAATCCCAGCACTTTGGGAGATGGAGGCAGGCGGATCACCTGAGGTCAGGACTTCAAGACCAGCCTGGTCAAAATGGTGACAACCTGTCTCTACTAAAAATACAAAAATTAGCCAGGCATGGTGGCAGGCACCTGTAATCCCAGCAACCCAGGAGGCTGAGGCAGGAGAATCACTTGAACCCGGGAGGCCGAGGTTGCAGAGGGCTGAGATCACGCCACTGCACTCCAGCCTGGGTGACAAAGTGGGGCTCCATCTCAAAAAAAAAAAAACAATTAATGAGAAATTATTTAAAGAATGCCTAAAATACACAAATGTATTTAATAAAGATATTTATTCATCAAATGTACATTATATGTCAAATATGGGCCAAGCATTATCCAATCTGCTACTGATTCAGTCAGCGAGGCTGAGACCAATGCTCACAATCTATTGTAGGAAACAATGAGGCCGGGCTGGGTGGCTCACGCCTGTAATCCCAACACTTTGGGAGGCCAAGGCAGGTGGATCACCTGAGGTCAGGAGTTTGAGATCAGCCTGGCCAACATGGTGAAACCCCGTCTCTACAAAAAATGCAAAAAATTAGCAGGGCATGGTGGCACACATCTGAAATCTCAACTGCTCAGGAAGCTGAGGCAGGAGAATTGCTTGAACCTGGGAGGCAGGGGTTGCAGTAAGCCGAGATCTCGTCATTGCATTCAAGCCTGGGCAAGAAGAGCGAAACTTCGTCTCAAAATAAATAAAGGAAAGAAAGAAAACAATCAAAAAAGTATCTTCCTAGAGGAAAGGTATTCTAAAATGAACTGTTGAGGATGAGCAGAGAAGAGCATTCAGGCAAAGGAAGCCACAAAACATGATTTCTGAGGTAGCAGCATACAACTATTTCAGAGGTGCCATGGAGGATGGATTTGTGTGAGCTTTAGAATGGAAAGTGGGAAATCAGGAATGGAAAACTGGACAAAACGTGCCTCACATGCCATGTCAAAAAATTTGAACATTATCATTTACATAGAAACTGGAATTGCATTGCAAGTTTTTAGCAAGAATTTGACTTATGATATTCCAGAAGTTTCTAAAATCAAAGATTGAATTCATCTATGTAGGTAAATAAGCTATCACTTTAAGAAATTTCTTTTTATAGAAAATCAATTGTACCTCCTATAAAACATAGCAGTTCATTCTACTTCCCCTTGTATTTCTTATTTATTATTTATCTAAATAAACTGACATGTAAATGCAGTTTTCTTTAAAATTATGATTGGTAGAGCTTCCAGAGTCTCTCCCACTTCAACTAACTCTTCCTAACCATATTTTCAGAAAACTAAATTGTACCAAAAGATAATATAGAAACTTGTAATTTTCTAGCCACCTTCCTCTTACTTTAAAGATCTGAAAACTGGAGGCCAAGAGGAGAAATTAATTTCCCCATGTCAAACAGCTTTGTGTAAAAATCAAGATTCCCTAAAAAGGGAAAGTTGTTCTATGTGTAAATTATGCCTCAAAAAACTTGACTTTTAAAAAAATGAGCATTATGTTAAGAGCATACATAGATTTGAAGGAATTGTATAGGTCCATTTTCACACTGCTATACAGATACTGTATGAGCCTGGATAATTTATAAGAAAGGAGGTTTAATTGACTAATAGTTTTGCATGGCTGGGGAGGCCTCAGGAAACTTGCAATCGTGGCGCAAGGCAAAGGGAAACAAGGCACGCCTTACATGGTGGCAGGAGAGACAGAGTGAGGGGGGAACTGCTAAACACTTTAAAACCCTCAGCTTTCATGATAACTCACTCACTATTATGAGAACAACATGGGGGAAACTGTCCCCATGATACAATCACTTCCCACCAGGTCCCAACCCTGACACATGGGGATTACAATTTGAGATAAGAGTTGGGTGGGGAGAGAGAGCCAAATTATATCAGGAATATACTAGAGAAAATTTAGACAGAAATTATAAATAGGATAACTACCTTAACTTGTATGACATTTTGATATTTGCATCTTCTTATGTCTTCTTTTTACATACACTGTTCTCAAGAAACATGGACATTGGGCAGAGAAGATAATATTATTTCATGTTTATATATGGAGATAAGTGAACCTCAGAAGGACATATATGCACCCAATACAGAAGCACCCAAATTCATAAAGCAAGTTCTTAGGGACTTACAAAGGGACTTAGACTACTACACAATCCTAGTGAGAGATTTTAACACCCCACTAACATATTAGACAGATCATCAGATAAAAAATTAACAAACATACACAGGACCTGAACTTAACTCTGAATCAAGTGTACCTGATAGATATCTACAGAATATACATTTTTCTCATTGCCTAATGGCAGTTACTCTAAAATTGATTACATTATTGGAAGTAAAACACTCCTCAGCAAATGCTAAAGAACTGAAATCATAACAAACAGTTTCTCAGACCACAGTGCAATCAAATTAGAACTCAAGAATAAGAAATTTACTCAAAACCACATATCTACATGGAAATTGAACAGCCTACTCCTCAATGACTCTTGAGTAAATGATGAAATTAAGGCAGAAATCAAGAAGTTCTTTGAAACTAATGAGAACAAAAAGATAATGTACCAGAATCTCTGGGATACAGCTAAAGCAGTGTTAAGAGGGAAATTTATAGTACTCAAATGCACACATCAAAAAGGTAGAAAGATCTCAAGTTAACAACTTAACATCTCAACTAAAAGAACTAGAGAACAAAGAGCAAATGAACCCCAAAGCTGGCAGAAGAAAAGAAATAACCAAGATCACAGCTGAACTGAAAGAGATAGAGACACCAAAAACCCTTCAAAAAAATTAACAAATGCAGTAGCTGGTTTTTGGAGAAAATAATAAAATAGAATACTAGCTAGACTAATGAAGAAAAGAGAGAAAAATCAAATAAACATACTCAGAAATGAAAAAGGCAATATCACCACTGACCCCACAGAAATACAAACAACCATCAGAGAACACTATAAACACCTCTATGCATGTAAATTAGAAAATCTAGAAGAAATGGGTAAATTCCTGGACACATACACCCTCCTAAGACCAAATCAGAAAGAAATTTAATCCATGAATAGATGAATAATGAGTTCTAAAATTGAGGGACTAAAAAAGAGCCTACTGACCAAAAAACACCCAGGAGAAGTTGGATTCACAGCTGAATTCTACCAGCATTACAAAGAAGAGCTGGTATCATTTCTTCTGAAACTACTCCAAAAAATTAAAAAATAGGGGCTCTTCCCTAATTCATTCTATGAGACCAGCATCATCCTGATACCAAAACCTGTCAGAGATACAGTAAATAAAAAAAAAACTTCAGTCCAATATCCTTGATGGACATCGATGCAAAAATCATCAATAAAATACTGACAGACCAAATCAGCAGCACATCAAAAAGCTTATTCACCACAATAAAGTCAGCTTCACATTCAAGATGCAAGGTTGGTTCAACATATGCAAATCAATAAATGTGATTTATTACATAAACATAACTAAAGACAAAACACAGATTATTTTCTCAACAGATGCAGAAATGGCCTTCAATAAAATTCACCATCCCTTCATGTTAAAAACTCTCAATAAACTGGGTATTGAAGAAACGTACCTCAAAATAATAAAAGCCATCTATGACAAACCCACAGCCAATATAGTACTAAATGGACAAAAGCTGGAAGCATTCCCCTTGAAAACCAGCACAGGACAGGCAAGAGAAAGAAATGAAGGGACGAATTCAAATTATCTTTGTTGCAAATGACATAATCCTATATCTAGAAAACCCCATCACCTCATCCTAAAAGCTTCTGAAGCTGATAAACAATTTCAGCTAAGTCTCAGGATATAAAATCAAAATGCAAAAGTCCCTACCATTCCTCTACACCAACAACAGGCAAGCAGAGAGCCAAATCATAAATGAACTCCAATTCACAATTGCTATGAAAAGAATAAAATATCTAGGAATACAGCTAACAAAGGAAGTGAAGGACCTTTTCAAAGAGAGCTAGAAACCACTGCTCAAAGAAATCAGAGAGGTCACACACAAATGGGGAACCATTCCATGTTCATAGATAGAATCAATATCGTGAAAATGGCCATACTGCCCAAAGTGATTTATAGATTCAATGCTAGTCCCATTAAACTACCATTGACATTCTTCAAATAATTAGAAAAAACTACTTTAAAATTCACATGGAACGAAAAAAGAATCAGAATAGCCAAAATAATCCTAAGCAAAAAGAACAAAGCTGGAGGCATCATGCTACCTGACTTCAAACTATGCTATACTACAAGGCTACAGTAACCAAAACAGCATGGTACTGGTACAAGAACAGACACATAGACCAAGGCAAAAAATAGAGAATTCAGAAATAAAACTGCACACCTACAACCATCTGATCTTCAACAAACAACAAAAACAAACAATAAGGAAAACACTCTCTACCTAATAAATGTTGCCGGGAGTGCTGGCTAGCCATATACAGAAAATTAAAATTGGACTCCTTTCTTACACCATATACAAAAATTAACTCAAGAGAGATTAAAAACTTAACTGTAAACCCCAAACTATTAAAAAAAAAAAAAGTAGAAGAAAACCTAGGCAATATAGTTCAGGACATAGGCTCAGGGAAAGATTTCATGATGAAAACACCAAATACAATTGCAACAAAAGCAAAACTGACAAATGGGATCTAATTAAACTAAACAGCTTCTGCACAACAGAAAAACTATCATCAGAGTGAACAGACAACCTACACAATGGGAGAAAATTTTTGCAATCTATTCATCTGACAAAGGTCAGACGAATATCCTGAATCTGCAAGGAACTTAAACAAATTTATAAAAAAAACACAAATGACCCTATTAAAAAGTGGACAAAGACCATGAACATACACTTCTCAAAAGAAGACATTCATGCAGCCAAAGACATGAAAAAAAGCTCAACATCACTAATCATTAGAGAAATGGAAATCAAAACCACAATGAGATACCATCTCCCACCAGTCAGAATAGTGATTATTAAAAAGTCAAGAAACAACAGATGCTGGTAAGCTTGTAAAGAAAAAGGAATGCTTTTACACTGTTGAGTAAAATGCTTTTTACTCAAGTGTAAATTAGTTCAACCATTGTGAAAAACAGTGTGGTGGTTCCTCAAAGACCTAGAAACAGAAATACCATTTGATCCAGCAATCCCATTACTGAGTATATACCCAAAGGAATATAAATCATTCTATTATAAAGATACATGCACATATGTGTTCAATGCAGCACTATTCACAGTAGCAAAGACATGAAATCAACCTAAATGCCCATCAATGATAGACTGGATAAATAAAATGTGATATATAGATATATATATATATTATATATATATATCATATATATATATATATCATATATCATATATATATATATATATATTATATATATATATCATATAGATATATATATATTATATATATATATCACATGGTGCATATATATATATGACATGGTGTATATATATATCACATGGTATATATATATCACATGGTATATATATCACATGGTATATATATATCACATGGTATATATATCTCATGGTGTATATATATATGACATGGTGTATATATATATCACATGGTGTATATATATATCACATGGTGTATATATATATCACATGGTGTATATATATATCACATGGTGTGTATATA
This sequence comes from Nomascus leucogenys, assembly GCF_006542625.1. NCBI lineage: Eukaryota > Metazoa > Chordata > Mammalia > Primates > Hylobatidae > Nomascus > Nomascus leucogenys. The sequence continues at coordinate 37,819,842 of NC_044387.1, read as the reverse complement.
TGTGTGTGTATATATATATATATACACACCATGAAATGCTATGCAGTCGGAAAAAGAATGAGATCATGTCCTTTGCAGGGACATGGATGGAGTTGGAACCCATTTTCCTCAGCAAACTAACACAGGAACAGAAAACACATGTTTTCACTTACAAGTTGGAGTTGAATGAAGAGAACACATGGACACAGGGTGGGGTGGTGGGGTGGGAGAGCATAAGGAAGAATAACTAATGGATGCTAGGCTTAATACCTAGGTGAGCGGATGATCTATGACAAACCACTATGGCACATGTTTACCTACATAACAAACCTGCACATCCTGCAAATGTACCCAAAATAAAATTTCAAGGAAAAAAAAGGAGAAGTAAATAAAACAATACATAAATGCACTTGAAACATTGCCTGGCACATAAAATAATAAACAAAAAATTAAAAACAAATGGAATCAAAAACAAGTAAAACTAGTTTGTAACAACAGAACTCACAGTAATCGTTACCCTTGGGAAGGGGAAATGATCAAAAAAGGGTGAAATGGGGATACTGATTGTTGATAATGTTCTGTTTCTTCATCTGTTGGTCAGATGGATTATTTCATTTGGGAAAATTTCTTGAACTACACACAATAAGTACACCTTTCTGTATGCATGTTATAGCTTAATAAAAAGTTTTTTAATTACAAGAAAACACAAAAGAACAACGATAAAATGTTATAGATTTTTTCCCATTATGTTTAGAAATTGTGGCTGAAGATATCCCTGGTTTTTATGGAGATGAATAAACATCCTTAATGGGCTGGAGACTTCTGATTCTAAACATGTGTATGGATTCTAAAATTCTACACCAAATGTATAAATGTATTTGAAACAATTTTAAAATATCTGTAGAAAAACTAAAACTTTTTATGCTAACTTCATAGTTTTTGGGATTTACTTTTAAAAAATAGGAACTACCACTATATACTTCAGTAATAATTAATTTTACAGAAACAAATATACTTAATAAATTTATAAAGATGTATTTTAAGGATTCTGCTTTATGTTTATTTGCTTATATGCCATCCTATCTTACTATACTGGAAAGCACTTAAAGGCAAGAGCTGTGTCATTTATTTTGCTATTTCCACCATCGGGCATAGGTTCACAGAATCTTACGCATGTTTTTGAATTACAGAATAGCATGGCAATAGGTGAGTTAAGATACAGAAAAGATAAGTATATTTTATCCACTTTTCTTCTTATCACACCCCAGTCAACCTTCCTCAGTCCACAAGCCAGGAGGACACGCAAGCAGCACTATAGAGAAGGCATCACAGCAAGGAACTGAGGCCTTTGCCAAGAGCCAACACCAGCTAGACAGCTGTGTGAGGGAGCCGCTAGGGAGGTGGACCCACCATTCCAGTCAATACTTCAGGTTCTTGCATCCTGGCCAATATCTGGCTGAAAACACCTGAGAGATTCTCAGCTAGAACTACTGAGGTAAGCCACACCTGAAATCCTGAGCAACAAAAAGGAGAGGCAGTAACCATTTTTTGTTCTAATGCACTAGTTAAGATAATTTGTTACAGATGAAGAGGCAATCACATGGCTAGAAATACAATAATTTAAGTACACAAATTCAATTATTGATAGCAAAGTATTGGAAACAAGCAAATTGCCCGACCATAGAAGATAATGAATTATGGTACATTTGTATGACAGAGTACTATGCAGCCATGTAGAAGAATGACAAATGTCTCCATAAACTGATATGAAGTAGTTTCCCATATAAATAATTACATAAAGACCTTTAAAAATACCTTAACAACATCACCCAAGAAAGCAAACAACTGAATAAATGAAGCAAGTGTAGCAAAGTCTGATTATTCTAGAATCTGTACTTTCATAATATTCTTGTTTCATTGAATATTGTTGATTTTTTTCATGCTAAAAATTTTAAAACCTAGAAAGTTAAACAAATTATGTAAAACAGTTTTATTCACTATGAAAACTTCCTTCTGTTTACATAAGATTAGATCTGCAGTTTCAAGAAAAGGAATCATAGCTGTTTAGCTACCCACTCTTCCTTAAGGTTTCAAAAACAAAAAAATTGAAAGATGCAGGATGGGCCAGGGGCTCATGCCTATAATCCGAGCACTTTGGGAGGCCAAGATGGGTGGATCAACTGAGGTCAGGAGTTCAAGACCAGCCTGACCAACATGGTGAAACTCCATCTCTACTAAAAATACAAAAAATTAGCCAGGTGCGGTTGTATGCAACTGTACTCCTAGCTGCTTGGGAGGCTGAGGCACCAGAATTGCTTGAACCCAAGGTGGAGGTAGCAGTGAGCCAAGATAGAGCCACTGCACTCCAGCCTGGGTGACAGAGCAAGACTCCATATTTAAAAAAAGAAACAAAGAAAGATGCATACATTAACACCTAATCAGGTTTTAATTGTTCTCAATCCAAAATGGTAGAGAACCACTCATTTGAAAAATTAGGTTCTACATCTTTTCACTCATAAGAATCTGTAGAGACCACTAGGTATTACCCCACAGAGTGCAGGAATGAATGCATGCATCTTGGCAGCATTTGCTGACCCTGAAAATGTGCTATTAATTGCCCAAGCATTAAAACACATTCCGCTCTGTAATTATCTTAAATATAATAATAATCATCTCACTACTTTGGTGAAAAGCATTGGGTTTAAAAAGCATTAATAATTAATGAGACTTACTAAATTTTATTATCTTGATGGAAGAGAAAATGTAAGTGCTCTACCCATAACTTTGTGGAAAATCATCTGTCAACTCCACCAGACCCACAAAATAAGCAAAATCTATGACTTCCGTTTATTTTTGTAAGAATAAATCGTAATAATTAGAATTCGGACATTGGGAAAAAGGAAAATCCTTGAATCTTATTATTTAAGAGAGAATTGTCCCGAAATTTTGAAATAGAGTTTTGTTTTTTTTTTTATTTCGTGCACCAAGAAGGAGATATTTGTTTGTTACTTACCCTTAAACTACAATTCACAAGGCTAACATTCAAAATAGGTTAATCAGCAGGGCACAGTGGTTCATGTCTGTAATTCCAGCACACTGGGAGGCCAAGGGGGGGCGGATTACCTGAGGTCAGGAGTTTAAGAACAGCCTGGCCAACATGACGAAACCCCATCTCAACTAACATACAAAAATTAGCTGGGCATGGTGGCGTGCGCCTGTAATCCCAGCTACTAGAGAGTCTGAAGCAGGAGGATTGCTTGAGCCCAGGAGGCAGAGGTTGCAGTGAGCCAAGATCACATCACTGCACTGCAGCCTAGGTGACCCAGCAAGACTCTATCTCAAAACAAGCAAACAAACGAACAAAAAGCAAAGGTTAGTCTTTTATCAAAATATATTCAGTTAAACATATGCAACTGGAAGTCCAAAAAGCAATCACAGAAAAGAGAGTGGCTTGCCCAAATATGGTAGAAATATAGCATTCTTTTGATCCTAAAACATTCACAGAAGGAGCTGACCGAAGGATATGGTTTTGAGATGAAATATTTCCACACCACTGGAGTTGTTCTAAGGTGAGAGTAGAGGAAGCTGTAGGCCTTAGACCCAATACAGCAAATGTGTGTCCATTAAAAAAGCAACCAATACAAGCAGCTGAAATAAGTCCAGTACTGTTCTCTGTGATATGCAATTACTTCCTAGGTTTATTATCAATAATACCAACCATTTACCTCAAGAAAATGTAATGACCTTTTGTGTTATCACAGTGATGTTTTTTTATCATAAAGATTAATACTGTCTAAGAAGTCTTCAGCTCCTTCAACTTTACTCAAACAACTAAAGTACTTAATGAGAAATGTTCCAACCCTTTCTAGTAATTTGAATTATTAGACCCAGTACCATAATATTATAATCTCGGTATATAATAAACTCTTCTTAATATTTTACTCTTATTTATTCCAGATTTATTAAGGAATAGTTGACAAAGAAAAATTGTGTATCTCTACAGTGTACTATGTGATGTTTGGACGTAAGAATACATTGTGAAATCATTAAATCAAGTTAATTAGCATATTCATATTTTTGTATGTGGTGAGAACATGTAAGATCTACTCTGCTAGCAATTTTCACGTATGCAATAATTATTAACTAGAGTCATCATGCTATACAGTGGATCTCAGGAAAGAGGAACATGTCAGTCAAAGAGCACAAAGTATCTTCCTTAGAGCAAGTCTTAAATCTTATAAAGAAAAACAAAACAAATAACAACAAAAACTGAAAGACCTATAGCTCTGCCTTTTGATATTTTTAACTGATTTAGATTATTATGAATTGCAGGCTTATTGATAGTGCTAATGCTTTTCATGCTCGGATTCTCCAAAATGATCTAAATCAAGTTTAATAAAGTTGCGGCAAAGAACGATTTCATTATTTCACTCCTTTTATGGCTTCATAGTATTCCATGGTATATGAGTACCACATTTCCTTTGTGCAATCCACCATTGATGAGTGCCTAGGTTGATTTCTTGTCTTTGGTATTGTGAATAGTGCAGCAATGAACAGACAATGAACGTATGAATGCCTGTGTCTTTTTGATAGAACAATTTATTTTCCTTTAGGTATATACCCAGTAATGGGATTGCTGGATGGAATGGTAGCTCTGTTTTAAGTTCTTTCAGAAATCTCCAGACTGCTTTCCACAATGGCTGAACTAATTTACATTCCCACCAACTGCGTATGAGCATTCCCATTTCTCTGCAGCCTTGCCAGCATCTATTGTTTTTTTGACTTTATAATAATAGCCATTCTGACTGGTGTGAGATGGTGTCTCATTGCAGCTGGAGGCCATTATTGTAAGTGAATTAACGCAGGAACAGCAAACCAAATACTGCATGTTCTCACTTACAAATGGGAGCTAAACATTGAGTATACATGTTCATAAAGATGGGAACAATAGACACTGGGGACTACTACACACAGGAGGGAGGTAGGGGGTGTGGGGTGAAAAAATACCCCACATGGGATCCATACCCCAAACCTCAGCATCACACAATACACACGTGTAACAAATCAGCACATGTACCCCCATATCTAAAATAATAGTTGAAGAAAAAGAAAAGAATGTTAAGCCTCTCATCCTTCTTTTAAACACTTCAGTGCTTTGCCAGTCAATATCTTTTCTTTAAATTTCTTCTCCCTCTCTTCCGCTTTGATGTCTTTCCTAACCATTCTTTATATCAGCATAGAAAGTTACATTTTGTCTCCTACCTCTATCAATATGCTGTCCTGTGTGGTAAGAAAATGAAAAACAAACTCTTTTTTACATTATCATGATTTACATTTCTTAATTAAGTGATATATTCCAGTGGCAGTGGGAATGGGGCATTTGGAGAAGGTTGGAGGGAAACATTTTGATCTGTAAGTACCAAGGGGAAATAAACATAATGATGGCAGTAATGCTACAGTGCTGACTTGGGGAGAATTAGAAAAGCTGTAAGCTTCATGGAAAATTGTCACATCATGAGTAATCATATTCATCATCATACACATGGCAATGACAAAGTATTAAGTGGAAGTGTTATATTCAAAGAGAGATTTTTGGTCATCCTTAACTATGATTAAAACACTTTCCTAGAGGCCCCAAGTTGATCCAAGAGAAATAGAAATATGTTTTTATTAATTTAGTATGCACTGTGATGACAGAATTAAAGAACATCAGATTGAAGGAAGCATGTGACATACATCCTTACTATGGATGTGCGCATTAATTGCTATTGACCACTAAGTCCTGAGTATATATAATTAGAATATTAAATTAAAAAAACTAAGTTATGAGTAACGAATGTATAAAAGGTATTGTTAATTGAGATATAATTTTATTTATATGATAAACTTAATACTAGGTGAGAAGTTTAGCACATTTGAAGAATATATGCACTTCTAAGTTTCACTTAAAGGCAGTTTCACTAAAATTCACTACTAGGTGGCTAAAACTTTAATGTATATAAAAGCTAAACTTCAAATTTCTTTTGCTATATAAATCATAAAATGCCTTTGAAAATGCCTTTGAAAGCATTGACTGCTTTAAATAAAGTGCAAGCCCTGTTATAAAATGTTAGTGACAAAAATTAATTTCAAAAAGTAAATAATTTCAGAAAACACATGTGCTTATATATGATTCATGATCCTAAAAAGAATTAAAAATAACTCTAAAGTTACTGATTTTACCCATCCTTTTATAAACAATAGAAATTTAATTTCAGAATTTCAAAGAAAATATCTTTAAATAAGGCAACTAACAAGTTTCTGCCTGTTTCCAAATTTCCATAATAGAATAAATGTATCTCTAACTTACAAATGTGCATAATTTCAGTTATTTTATGATAACCCTTCACTGGCCGTCTAGATATTCTTACCATTGCATTTTGGTGCATTGTATTAACAATGTCTTGATGTATCTTGTGGCTTAATTCAGTGTTGTTAAAGGTGACCTTTTGATTTGATTGTTTAGCTGACTTTGGTGCTAATAAGATAAAGAATGAGGTGTCTAATGAACCTTGTATATGGAAATAATGATAGATGGCTTATTTGGAATTCTACAGACGCAGCACTACCAAGGCTGCTGAGGAGTCTTTGGATCCTAACTAATTTTAGAGAGGTTTTATTGATTACACAGAGACAGGGCACATTTTAATCATTTTTTACAGCACTGTATTGCCTGAGGTACCAAAATCCATTAAACAAGGATTATAAACTTTATTTTAAACTGGATCCTAAATTGTTTCTTGATGTACAGTCAACAACGGCTCTGTAATATCAATCACCGTTACTAAGGCATATTAAAATCAACTTGTTTGATTTTAATTGCTCATATGCCTGACCCTCTGAGAAGCAGCTGTTCATGAAGCTAAATTACTTTTCTCCCAGATAGGAGTTTCATTTTAGTTTATGTTGCAATCATTTCTTTCCTAAGGCTACCAACATGTTCTGTTTTTTACATGTCTACTTTTAATTTTTTCTTCCTATCTTTAAAACTGTACTAGAAATGACTCCAAGATATGACATTTTTTGTCATTCTCTACATCTTTTAATCTTTCTAGGGAATAAGTGTTTCAGTTAAATTATTTAAGTTGAATATTAAAATCAACAAGAACATATGCAAATGTTTCGTGTGGATGTATTCTTACAGAATAAAAGTAGGATAACTAGACCATACACCTGGGAGCAAAAATATTTAGTTTGTTAAACAGAATGTGAGTTTTCTTGTTTTAAATCAGCACTTTGTGTGTTTGATGTATTGCATAGATTTCGTATAAATATGTGTACTCGTTAAATATTTATTAAAATGTAAAGGATTATGAATCAATACCCATATCGTGTAACACTTGAGAAACAAAGGGGGATAGAAAATAAACCTGTGAGCATGACTTCTCTGGGAATAGACTGACTTGAACAATAAGAATACCTGATTCGAGACCTGGTTTTCCCACTAAATTATTATGTGACCAACAGGTTAGCTAATTCATTTGGAAATCTATTTCCATATTTTTTACATAAAAATAAATTTTTTCTTAAGTGACATGGAAATTTGAATTTTATTATGTCAGTACATCTGACATAGTTTAGAAATGTTAATGTCCTTTCTTAGTGTTCATGTGTGTATATACACATTTGTTGACTCAGATATAATACCTACTCAATTTGTCTAAGAGTTAATGTATATACAAATACCTATAGAGAGGAAACTGGTAGAGGGAGGAAAGAATGCAATATGAGGAAGAATTAATCTTAAAACCATATATTTTATGTTAAAATGAGATTCATGCATTTTCAAAGCTATAGGTTCAAAATAACTAGATCAACACTTAAAACCACTATCTTGCTAGTTTCATAATGGTCTAAACACTAAAACTGCATTACCACAAAATACATCCATTACCTGTATATGAAGTGAAATCTTAATTTTCTTATTTTTTCTTCAACTCTCTAGCTTCAACTCAATAAAAATGTTTAAAAATTAACTTTAATGTTTTGAACTTCAAATGAAGTTGAATACCACTATTGGTGACATGTCCTTAAACATAAGTTGAGTAGGAAAATCACTAGCATTATCATATTTAGTAATATGTATATTACCTCACTTTTTTAATATCAAAGTGTGCCCACTTATGCATCCATTATAATTATGAGTCACTGATTATTCTGATCAAACCATTAAAGATGCAGGAATGAAATGTCAATGTCGGATTAAGGTTTTCCTTTTTTTGTCTTTAAACGCATTCCAAGTTAACATCAGTGAAACAATTTGTCGATTTCCTAAGGAAAAGAAATAAGTATAGCATGACATGGTGTACCACTTAGAGTTTGCTAACTGGTAACAATCCACCCCAAGATGTATTATGTATTGGCCAAATTTAACAAATAATTATTACTTTTCATAATACCTAGGTTTGGTTGAGCAATTCTGGCAAAGGCAACTAAGCTGAGGCTGATGTATAGGATCATCTCATTCACATGTCTGGTGACTCAACTGGAGTAGCTGAGGCTGCTTTCTACATGGTCTTTCATCCTTCAGCAGGCTAGCCCAGGCTTCTTCACATAATTATAGAAGTATTCCTAGGAATAAAGAACAATTCCTGAGGGGTAAGAATTTTTCTCACTTTTATTTAGGTCACTTTTGCTGTGGTCCCATTTAACAAGTCACATGGCCATGCCCAGTCAATGTGGGAGAGGACTACCAAGGGATGTGGATACAAAGAAGCATGAATACACTAAGGTCCAGTATGATATAGTCTATCACACAAGGCATCATGTACTATTCTTATACTTTTTTACATATTTATATATGATTAATACTGTTGATGTCCACTTACATCCCTTTACCTGAGGGGCGCTTTTGCACCTCAGCTGCTGTAGGCAATACCTACAAAATCATGTACTTTTGACTAGCTAGTTTGAGTTATGAATTTTTTACGATTATTAACAAGCAAAAGAATTCTGACCAGTACTTTATTATTTCTGTTCTTTAATACAACAATAAATATACAATTGCAGCAAACTGTACCTTAAGTACTTAGTTTGATATCAATTTTTAAGACTGAAAATAAATATTTAAAATCTAATTTATTCTTTTAATTTTTTTCCATACAATTTAAGGCTGTTATTAAGCACTATGCTGGGTCACATTTAGTGTTTATATGAAAAATCAGGAAAGTAAAAACAAAACTCTTGACAAGGCCAAGTGATAAGAAAAGTTGGTATTAAAGAACTGAGGTCATATTTTACTTCTAATATGGTAATTGAGGAAAAAATGAGTATATATTAATATGTAGAAATATGTTAGCATTTAACTATAATTTAAGAAAGTTAAAAATAAAACTCAGAAATAATTAAACAATATAAAGACTTTTAATATGCCTAAGACAATATTTTATATAATCATCTGTGAAATTAAATATTGAGGTATATAAATCTTTTTGAACTCATCAGATGTAAATGTCAACAATGCTTCTGGCAATAATATTAAAGTATCTTCTTTGTTTATATTTTGCTGTTTAAAGGGTATTTTTTTCCCTTTGAGAGTCTTCCATTGCAATTCTAACTTCCCAATAAGCACCATTCACATAAGATGTAACCTTTTCTATGTATTAAATTTTAGATCTACATAGATCCTTCTGTTTGTATAGCCCTGCAATGTTACCTTAAAGGCTTCATTTCTCTAACATTATTTTGTCAACTCTTGTCACTTAAGACTATTTTCTCACTTTATTTAAAATCATTCAAGAATAACATTGATAAGTTATTCTTTCCTAGGACTTTTTGTCTTATTGAGCCAGATGGTGTCAGTGTGTCACAAATTAAAATTTCCAAAGCAAATACATTCATGACATTGTTGCTTGGAAAACAAGTTTGTTAGGAAATAAATAACTGCAGTTGTCCCTCAGTATCTGCAGGGGATTTGTTCCAGAACTGCTGGCAGATACCAAAATCCACATATATTCAAGTCTCATAGTCAACCTTTCAGAAGCCACAAATACAAAAATCAACATTCCATTGAGGAGGGTTTCACATTCCATGAATACTGTATTTTGGATCTGCTTTGGTTGTTGACGTAGAACATGCCAATATGGACAATCAACTGTGTTTATTGAAAACAAAACAAAACTCTGTGCAAGTGGATCTCTGCAGTTCCAATCTGTGTGGTTCAAGGGTCAACTCTGTATCTTAAATTTCCAGAGTTATTCCTCATCAATGCCATATAGACCAATTTATTCAAATGTAGAGCAAACATGTCTGTATTAAAACCTTTAAAGGAATTTAAAATGTCTAATTAATCTGTTTCCCAAAATTTATGAGAAAAAGGAGTTTAAAATTAAACTGCACTAAAATAAGTCTTCTGAAACCATGCTTCTAAGGGCGTTAAAGGAAATACATTTTTTTCTCTTAAAATGCAAATTAGATATCTAAATAAATAGTTTGCATAACTCAGAGCTCCAGATCATTAGATAAGTCCAGCCCACATTGTGGCTGTGTGGATAGTCTCCCACAAAATGTAATTTTGTTCTATCTTAACATTCTTGAAGACATGTCAAAGAACACAGGACCAAAGGAAAATCAACATTATTATACTATTTATAAAGAAAAAGATTGTTCTACATCATATATGAAATATTTATCACATCTGATTCACAGCCTTGGCTTCTTAATTTGGAAAACTAATGCATACATTTGCCTAAGATATCAAGGCCCAACCTACTCCACAAACTGTGGTTTGTAACTTCCAGTTTTAGGAAGGTGCAAACTCAGAACCAAAACTTGAGCTCTCCCACCTCTCATCTAGCACACTTTTAAAGACACTGTCACACGATTTCCTCAATGGTGATTCTGACATCCAATAAAGGGGGCATTATATTTTTACTTACTAAAAAATCTCCAGCAACTACCATAGTTTCTGGCACATAGTAAGTAGGCATTCAATAAATTCAATAAATGTATTAGGTTCGTACAAAAGCAATTGCAGTTTTTGCCATTAAAAGTAATACCAAAAACTGCAATTGCTTTTGCACCAGCCTAATATTATGCTAAATTAATTTAAGTTTGGCCAAAAGCTGCCTCTGAACTCCAAATCCCTGTATTCATACATTCCTAAACTGCAATTTAACAAGTATATCCTTGTAACAAATAGCTGAGTTTCAGCCAATTACAGGCAGCCAACTGACCAGGTCATGTCTGATACAATTTGGCTGTGACCCCACCCAAATCTCATCTTGAACTGTAGCTCCCATAATTCCTTTGTGTTGTGATAGGTACCCAGTGGGAGATAATTGGATCATGGGGGCAGTTTCCCCCATAGTGGTCTCGTGGTAGTGAATAAGGTTCACAAGATCTGATGGTTTTATAAGGGGAAAGCCCTTTCACTTGGTCCTCATTCTCCATTGTCTGCCACCATGTAATACTTAACTTTTGCCTTCGACCACGATTGTGAGGCCTCCCCAGACATGTGGAGCTGTGAGTCTATTAAATATATTTTTCTTTATAAATTACCCAGTGTCAGGTATGTCTTTATCAGTAGCATGAGCACTAACTAATGCAGTAAATTGGTACCAGTGGAGTGGGGTGCGGCTGTAAAGATACCCAAAAATGTGGAAGCGACATTGGAACTGAGTAACAGGCAGAGGTTTGAACAGTTTGGGGGGCTCAGAAGAAGATAGGAATATGTGAGAAAGTTTGGAACTTCCTAGACACTTGTTGAATGGCTTTAACAAAAATGCTGATAATGATATGGACAATGAAATTCAGGCTAAAATGGAGATGAGGAACTTGTTGGGAACTGGAATAAAAGTGACTCTTGCTATGTTTTAGCAAAGAGACTTGCAGCATCTTGCCCCTGCCCTAGAGATCTGTGGAACTTTGAACTTGAGAGTTAATTGTGGACTTTCGAGTTAATGCTGAAATGAGTTAAGACTCTGGGGACTGTTGGGAAGGCATGATTGGTTTTGAAATGTGAAGACATGAGATTTTGGAGGGGCCAGGGGCAGAGTGATATAGTTTGGCTCTGTGTCTCAACTCAAACCTCATCTTTTAGCTCCCATAATTCCCACATGTTATGGGAGGGACCCAGTTGGAGATAATTGAAACATGGGGGCAGGTCTTTCCCATGCTGTTCTTGTGACAGTGAATAAGTCTCACAAGATCTGATAGTTTTAAATAATTGGAATTTCCCTGAACAAGCTCTCTCTTTGCCTGCCACCATCCATGTAAGATGTGACTTGTTCCCCCTTGCCTTCCATCATGGTTGTGAGGCTTCCCCAGTCACGTGGAACTGTAAGTCCAATTAAACCTCTTTGTTCTGTAAATTCCCCAGTCTCAGATATGTCTTTATCAGCAGCATGAAAACAAACTAATACATTCACCATTACACATGCCACAGTCAAATTTTCTCACAGTTCAAGGTTGTATCTGGCACCCGCAAAAGCCAAAGAGGTCAGGTCAGGTCATGCAATACAGGAAAGCAGAGCTATGAAGAATCTGTCCATGACTCTTGGAACTTCACAAAGAAAAAAGAACACCCCAAAAAGGGAGAAGCAGCACCTTTTTTCTGAGTTTTAGGGGTTCAAGTCATTAGAAGCCTTCTCTAGACTTTTTCTTGGTACCAAAGATGATGACGAGGGAAGGAGAAATGGGGGAAAGAAACGTAAATGAAAGATCATTTGTTTTAAAGAGAGGAAGCAAACACAGAAACCAAGTGCATGGTTTTGTTTTGCTTTGCTTTGTTTCTCTTTTGCAGCTCAGAGGAATTTTAGCCAATTCAGAGAGGTCTTGTTATCCATAATCTGGAATTCTTATTAGGATTTTACCAAGTAAGGTAGAGTTGGTACTGATTGGAGTTGAGTCTGATGTGAGAAAGATTGGAACAAACAATGGCAAAAAAACCCAACAATATGATTACTGAGTGTTCGAATCATAAGGAGAAATCAAGATCAGCTGGTTTTAACCTTAACTTTACTCAAAAAACAACAAAAAAAAACAAAAAACAAAAAAAACACAATTTCAGCTACTTATCTAGGAATGGGTCTCAGGCTGAAGACTGCTCTCTACCATCCTAGAAGCAGGAAAAACCTTCCCAGTTGGAAGCAAGCTCAGAAAGGAGTTACTTGCCTTCCATCATCATGGAAGTAGGACAATTTACATTCATTGTTGGAATCAAGTAAATCTCCAAAAAAGTTGTACTGCAAAATAAACTTTAGATCTCAATCAAATTTTGGGAGATCAGGGATCCTCCTGGCATTGGGGGCAGGTCTCAGAAAAATTGTGCTATTGGTTTGAGCCAAGAAGATAGCTCAAGCTGTTACCAAGAATCAATAGGAGATTTGTCAAAGGTCAGGGGAACCTCCATTGGTACCAAGAATCAATAGGAGATTTGTCAAAGGTTGGGGGAATCTCCACTCAGAGTCCCTTCATCGTCACCCAAATGTAAACCTCAAATATCTTAGACAGTACTCAGCCAGCTTAGAAAGTTTATTTGGCTACAGTTAATGATGTGCTCATGAAACAGGCTCAGGAGGTCCTGATGACATGTGCCCAACGTGATTGGGGTACAGCTTGATTTTATACATTTTAGGGAGACATAACACATCAATCAATATATGTAACATTCACATTGGTTGATCTGGAAGGGCAGGGCAACTAGAAGCAGGGACTTCCAGATCATAGGTAGATTTAAACATATTCTGATTGGCAATTAGTTGAAAGAGTTATTATCAATAGAAAAGAATGTCTGGGTTATGATAAGGGGTTGTGGAGACCTAGGTTTTATTATGCAGATGAAGCCTCCAAGTAGCAGGCTTTAGAGAGAATACACCATAAATGTTTATCAGACTTAAGGTTTATGTTAACATTAATACTGGAGGGGTATAATGAGGAATGTCTAAACCCCACTTCCTGTCATGGCCTTAACCAGTCTTTCAGGTTAAATTTTAGAGGGCCCTGGCCAAGAGAGAGTCCATTCAGATGGTTGCAGAGGTCTCTGAATGTTATTTTTGGTTTATAGAACTAAGAGTTCAACATAAGAACAATGTGCAAATGAAAAAGCAATGTCCATTATTTCATGTATATCAAGCACAGCAATAAAACAAACAAAAATTATGGTTTCAGGTGTTTGCTTTCATGATGACATCTACATGTTATACAAATAGCCAACAGGGAGATAACTTGATGATGGCTAGCTTTGTTTCGTGTTAAAATGTGTCTACTTAAAAATAGTTTCCGAAACCCCTTTGGTAACTTGCACCTTGAAGTTTTGCAATTTAAATCATAAATATTCATTAAATATCTAGATTATTTTAATATAATATAAAATACTGAAACATTAATTGATGAACGTAAGTTTAAATTTATTTTCTTTGGACATCTTATTTTTTATATGGTATGAAGAAGCTAAGTATATTTTGGTCTGTTAAGAAACAAAAATAAATCATATTTTGATGATACACATATTTTCAGAAATTACAAAATGGTGTTAATCCACAAAATGCTGATTTGCAAATGCTAATAATTAAAATTCTAATTAATATATGCTAATTAAAACTAGAAATAATAAGAGTAACAACTTCATATGCAAGGAAAGTAAGACAAGTTTTTGTTAATTAAAGCAATGAGGTATGGAAGACTTGTTCTGTTAAGGAAAAAAGTCATTATTGTCCTAAAGTAGAATGACTAGTTGTTTCAAAATGGGAAGAGACAAAAGTATTGGGACAAAGCCTGAGTAAATAAGGGAAGTTGTAGGTTTGTGGAAGATGAATCTTGTGAAACAAACTTTATGTGTTATGAAGCTGGCTAAGATTAAAAAGGAATTATTATTTTTTCTAAACATTTAACATCAATTAAAAAAATTCACTGATGCAAAACTAGAATTTTGTTCTAACAATTTGATCCTCTGTTAAAACAAATAATGCTCTTGGAGTATTGGTTGGCTCTTAATAGGAGACTGTGAAAGGTGTTCACCTTTTAGGAAATTGGGCTGGGAAGTAAATTTCTTGTTTTACCCTGCTTACTCCTGTGCTTTATGTTGTCTTTATTAGATCTTTGATTACATTTAAAAAACTGAGTCCTATTTATTAAAACAGGTTTTTGTAATAACTATGTAACTTTCTGTATTTGCCTTTGAAGCCTTTTTAAGTTCTCCCTCTAGTTAAATGAATAACTATTATTTGAGTGGCCTATGCTTCTATTTTGATCAAGTGTTTTAATCTCTTGATATTTTTGACAAACTTCCTGAACTCAAAATTCTAAATGAAGTTTTTTTCTTGAGCTTGAGTTAACTTCTGGATTTTCCAGAAGTGCCTTTGGAACGTCTCCAAAGGATTTGTCTCTTTCTTTGTAAAAAAAAAAAAGACATATTAAACTATTTGGGTTTATTTGATACATTAAATGATATAAGAAGCATTGTCTAATAATAAGTAATGCTAACATTTTTTGAATTACATTTATATGGACATGTTATTAATATGTATTCCAGGAATTATAAAATAATATGTATTCCAGGAATTATAAAATCCATAGAAATCTGGTCATATTTTTGGACTTGATAAGAAGTTCCAGAATTCTAAGAAAGGAACTGATTGGTTCCATAAAACTACTAACCCAAACATGAAGCAGAACAGAATTAATTGAATATCAGGAATGTTAAATTAAATTTGGTAGATTTTCATGCTAGGCTGTGTGGCTTTATTATTAAAATATTGCAATAATTAAAATATGCAATTTGAATGAACCTCATAAGTTTGATCCAAGTCAAATTACCTATGATAACCTATTTAAGAAACGATGCTGTATACCTGAATTGGAGAAACAAAGGTGATGTTTATGATGATCTAAATCTAATGCTAAGTATGATCTCATGAAAACCCTAGACAACTGCCTTCTAGAGTCTTTAAAGTGCTTCCAGAGTCTTTAAAGCTTCCATTATTCCATTAGATCTACTCTATGACTCATCATATAATAGATCTAATGATATCCTAAAAATTAAAAATTGGTTTGGTAATTGTTCTAACATTGTGAAAATGGTTTATAACCAATATTTGATTTGTCAAATTCATATTCCGTAAGACAGTAAAAAACTCAGATGATTAATTTCTAGCACTTGAAGGACCATTTAAATACTAACCAACAGATTTCATGAAGGTGCTACTTTCAGTGTATGTTTTCTGGTTGTATAGAAACTTTCCCATGAAGAAAGGCTGATTCTATGACAGTAACTAAGAGATTTTTGCAAAATGTGTTTCCTTTATGGGACATTCCTGGAGAAATCTTCAGTGATAGAGGTATTCATTTCACTGCAGTTAGACAAGGTATTACAAACACAATGGCAATAAGCAAAGCTAATTGAATCCATTGTATTGTCTTTGTCAAAGGTATTAGCAGACTGATGATAATTAGATCTATTCTTACTAGAAAACACAGATTGACCCCTAATGAAATAATTACTGAAAGGCCTAAACCCCTAATAATAAAATCATGTGTATCTCCTGCTCTTAGAAACTCTGACAAGATTCAGCATTGCAAGGCTTGAATGCATTATGCCTAGGTGTATTTTTCACCACATAAAATAAGCCTTTAAATGGCCCGCCAACTGATGACAACCACATCTTTCACAATCTAGAACCTGAAGATTATATCACATGGATATGACACCAGAGAAAAACCACCATTGAACTGCATTGTAAGGAATCATACCAAGTTCTTTTACTTTATAAATTTCAGCTTTTATTTTAGATACAGGGGGTACATATATAGAATTGTCATATGGGTATATTGGATCCAGGTAGTGAGCATAGTACCCAATAAGTCGTTTTTCAACCCATGCATACTCTGTCCCTCCTCCTTCTAGTAGTCTGCAGTGTCTACTGTTCCCATGTTTATGTGCATGTGTGCTCAGTATTTTGCTCCCGCTTGTAAATGGAAACATGCAGTATTTGGTTTTCGTTCCTACATAAATTTGCTTAGGATTATGGTCTCCAACTCCATCCATGTTTCTGTGAAAAACATGATTTCATTCTTTTTTATGGTTGTATAGTATGTCATAGGGTATATGTGCCACATTTCCTTTATCCATTTCATCATCAATGGGCACCTAGGTTGCTTCCATTTATTTACTATTGTGAATATCACAATGGACATATCTGTATTCCTTTGGGTATATACCCAGTAGTAGGATTACTGAGTCAAGTGGTAGCTGTTTTAAGTTCTTTGAGAAATCTCCAAACTGCTTTCCACAGTGACTGGACTAATTTATATTCCCACAAATAGCGTATAAGCATTCTCTTTATTCTGCAGCCTCACCAGCATCAGTTGATTTTTACCTTTTTAGTAATAGCCATTCTGACTGCTATGAGATGGTATTTTATTGTGGTTTTGATTTGCATTTTGTGATGATTGGTGATGATGAGCATTTTTTTCATGTTTATTGGCTCCTTGTATGTCTTCTTTTGACCTCTACTCATGTCTTTTGCCCACTTGGTAATGGTGTTATTTGTGTTTTTTGCTTATTGATTTAAGTTCCTTATAGATTCTGGATATTAGAACTTGGTTGGATGCAAAGTTGTGACTATTTTCTCCTGTTATCTCGGTTGTCTGTTAACCCTGTTGGTAATTTCTTTTGCTGTGCAGAAGCTCTTTCATTTAATTAGAACCTACCTGTCAATGTTTGTTTTTGTTGCAATTGATTTTGGGGACTTGGCCAAAAATTCTTCACCAAGGCCAATGTCAAGAAGGGTACTCCCCAAGTTTGGTTTTCTTCTAGGATTTTTACAGTTTGAGGTCTTACATTTAAATCCTCAATCTATCTTGAATTAATTTTTGTGTGTGCTGAAAGGTAAATGTCTAGTTTTATTTTTCTGCATATGGCTAGCCCATTATCCCAGCATCATTTATTATATAGGGAATGCTTTCCCCACTGTTTGTTTTTGCCAGCCATGTTGAACATCAGATGGCTGTTAAGTATGTGGCTTTATTTCTGTGTTTTCTATTCTGTTCCATTGGTCTATGTGTTTGTTTTGTACTAGTACCATGTTGTTCTGGTTACTATAGCCTTATAGTATAATTTGAAGTTAGGCAGTGTTATGCCTGTGGCTCATCCAAACCAATCCTAAGCATACCAAGTTCTTAACAATCATATGGCAGCAATAATTCAAGGCCTTGAGTCTTGGGTCCGTGTCTCTCCCTCCAGACTCTTGCAACTACACAGCCATTGGAGATCTCAAAAGTAAAACTAGGCAGGGAGGTTTTTCCTCAGAAGCAGGGAACCTAATGTTGGATATGTTATGTCAAACCTCAATCCTTACACGATCTTAAAATCTATCTGCTTTACCCTCTAACAAATGTTACTAATACCCCAACTGCAGTATCTATTCTTTTCTACAGCGTTAGGCTTTTAGACTTAGGTATCTAGATTCCTTATTTAAATATAACAGAAAGTAAAACCTATAGTATGGGTTTTGCAGTAATATTATACCAGAAATTAAACTTAAAAACCAAAATAAATGTATTTTGACCTTTTGTAGACAAATTTATAACCCTAATTCCCTAAATGTTGATAGCCTCCAATTATGCAATAATTCAGTAATGGAGCCTTGGATAAATATTACTAGTGCTTCCCTACTAGTTAGTCCTAATGCATGAGGCATCCCACAGGGAACTGTCTGTGGTGCCTCTCTAAATTATATATTTACATAGAGGACATAACAATATAATTATCATTTAACCATATGCATGGGCAACTCCATGTATCAATAAGTGAAAAATAAGGGACCACTGCGTTTTAGAGATTCTAACAGTATCACTGTCAATCTATAACCAGTTAGAAGCTGAACATTGTACACCTTTTAATTTGCACCACAGAATAAAGAAAAATTTGCCAGCAAATGTAAATCCCACCAAATTGGCATCTTTTGGTAGAATGCTTCTTCCTTGACTTGGCATACATGTAAATAAAGTTAGGAATCAAAATTTGTCTCAAACATTAGCCACTATAGTCGATTCTACTGTTGCCCAGAAAACTTCTTTAAATTATCTTGCTGAAGTTGTTTTAGATAACATGACTGCATTGAGCTATTTGCTGGCTGAACTAGGGGTATGTGCAATAGCTAACACCTCCTGCAACACTTAGATAAATAAATCTGGTATGACAGAAACTCAGTTTCAGGAAATCAACAAAAAAGCTACTTGGTTAAAACAAGGAGATTTTGCTTCTGTCTCATTTTTTATATATTTGATTTTTATATATCTAATTTTGATTTTGATTGTTTCAATTTGTAAAGTTTATATACTTTAGTTTCTTAGGACTATCCTCTTTATAGCTGTCATAATAGATTCCTTGGTGCGCTGCAGTCTCTCAAGAGTCTCAAATGCTCTGGATGCAGCCATCCACTGTATGTCAAATGGTCTCTCTAAATTAGAACAATGACAACACGAAAGGGACATAAAACATCATTCAACTAACCTGATGTCATAAATCGTGAATTCCATAATGAGACCAAACAAGTCCATTCTGACAGTGACAGAGAATGGAATCAATGCCCAAGGTTTTGGTCAATCTTTCAAAATTGAGAGGACACCAAAAGGGTGACTTGTTAAAGCAGCCTATAGCTGCTTTTGTACTTTGAATTTCTATATCATGAACTACAACCTAATTTACTAAGTAAACAAATTGCAACCTAACTTAAGAATATATTTTTGTAACAAACTGCTGAGTCTCAGCCAATTGTAGAAGCCAAGCTTCAGCCAGTCATAGGCTGCAAACTGGTCAGACAATGTACACTTAAGGCAAATGCCTCATCATACCATGCCCAAATAATGCAAATGACAAGTTGTAACAAATCAAGCTGTTTTTTACCTCAATTCCTTTTTGTGTCTATGAATACAGCCTGCCCACATTGCTGGGTGGAGCTCTCTAAACCTCTCCCAGTTCTGAGTGCTGCCTAATTCGTGAATCATTCTTTGCTCAAATAAACTGTTCTAAATTTCATTTGTCTAAAGTTTTTCTTTTAAAAATAGTAACTGAATGAATGAACTTTTTCTAAGGATTAATCTGATGTCTGTATTAGAAAAATAAGTAATATCAAAAGGTATTTTATTTAGCTTGTAGCCTCACACAAACATTCAAATATGATGTGATGAGGTGCAGAAATAGTGAATGTAGAAATAAAATAAAAAGCTAGCTAAAGAGATATTATTTAGAAGAGAGCTCTTACATGCTTGTCTTGTGGCTTACACCATTACCTCAATCAAGAGAGCTCAATATCTTTTCCTTTCCTTTCCCATATCTAATTATTCTAAATCTTAGATAGAGAGACTTAAAGCCTATTTATTCCATTAGGTTTTCTCTGCTTACCACATTCACATCACTCGTTTTCTTTTCTGAACTCTTTCTAATATCTGTTCACACAGTGGAAACAGCATTAGCTTTAAAGAACAACAGGCCCATGGTAAAACTCAGCCCTATCAATCACTGTCTCTGTGGCTGCAGGCAATTTTCATAATGTTTCTGACACTCACTGTCTTCATGTCTTATAGGATTATTGTCAGGATTAAAATTAATAAAATCAAACATTTAATTCATCTGAACCTTCATTCCTACTGTGCTTAAAATGAAGTCCCTACATACTGGCACTAACTCTTTTTGTCTAAATACTTAAGTTTGCCACTTAACCAAAGTCAGATATTTAATGATGGTCATGTAGCCTCCATAGCACGGTTTATACTTAATATATTCCTGAGTGTTATTTGAATTTTTTGAAACTAGTTCACATATAGTTTTATTCTATACTATTTGATTTGAGAAATACTCATAGCAATGCCCCAGGCTTGTGGGTGTTTAAAGCGTTGGGGTAATGGAAATAATAATAAGTTAATGCAGTACCAAAATCTTGATTTTTTTTCTGGATTCCTTATATGTCATGCTAGAATAAAATATTGGAATTCTACACAGTAAGGATTAGTTTTTATGAAGTTCTGAGGAGTATGACATATACTAAACCTGAGGGTTTTTAAGATTATTTTTATGATAATGGTAAGTGAAAAGTTAACATTTATTATCAAATAAAAGTGTCCTTTGGTTCTAGCATGTGTTTCCTTTATTATTCTGCAGCTACATAACTCAACTGAAACTTTGTAGACTTTAAGCCACATGCATTAGTTGATGATAAAAGTGATTGATTTTTGATAAAAAGTAGAGATAGTGAAATTATCTACATGTTTCAAAGTTTTTATAAATTTAATATTACAATAAAATATTTAGATATGATGCCAAAATTTTGAAGTATCTTATGTAATGCAAAAGGGTAGAAACTATTATAAAGCACATTTGTATTTTGCTATAAATTATAACTTGTCTTCAGAAACCTGAAGTGTGTGCATTTCTTCTTAGTGACATAATGCGTATATTCATTTTCCTGCTATCCGATAACTCACTCAGGCATATGAGGATTAAAGTTCTAGTGAGTTGAAACCACATATTTTACTATATTTTGTCAGATTGCTCTTTGCTAAACATCTACAAGGAAATATATGAAGCCAGGATATCTATAAATTATATAAATTAACAAATAGCTCAACAAGATTTAAAACTGTGATCAATTACATTCACCTTTATTTACAAATAACAAGCTTTATTATGTTTCATTCTAAGCTAGTTAGTTCCTTTTTAAATCGGAAAATTAAAAATACATTGTATGAAACAGAATAATATAGTTTGCTATTTAGACTGGAAGAAAAATCATTCAGGTGAAAAATCGCACCATCTTGTTACTGTCATATGATTTCTTATTAGCTACTAACCTGCATTGCCCTACAGTAAATAAGGTGCTTCTATACATTTCATGTCACATTTGCACAAAAGTTCAGCTTTTCCGAAATCTTAAATGGTATTTGTTGAAAGTTTCTAAAATAGTCATGATTGTTTTTAAGAGACAGGGTCTAATTCTAGAGTGCAGTAGCATGATCATAGCTCAATGCAGCCTCGAATTCCTGGGATCAGGCAATCCTCCTACCTAAGAACCATGAATTTCCAGAGAAGGTTGGCCAATATGAAAACTGTGGCAGAAAGCCTGATGTTCCTTGATGACCTGGGGCCAGGCTCATGTAACCCATTTCAAGAGTCCAAAACTCAGTCACATGCTTAGCAACTAATGACAAAATCCAAACTCAAAATACTGGGAGAGTGCACAGGAAAGACATTACATGAATCTGTGTAGAATTCATTAACAATATATTTAAACTACACAACTCTCTTAATAAAAATAGAAAAGTCAGGATGCTATGTAAATATCATTGGTGTATTCCAAAGCAAAAATTTTGGAAACATCAATACTTTTTAATTGAAATATTGATGAAGAAGGTGAAGAGTTTGAGATTTAGCTTTATAATGTATATTGCATTTTAAAAACAGTCATAAGCCATTCTTAGAAGAATAGAAAGTGTCTGTGATTTTAAGATGCTGCATTATATGCTCAATAGTAAACCAGATAAATATAGACCCTGCCCTTGAACTCAACGTATACTAGGAAATATAAATATTAAAAAACTTAGTTACTCTTATTTCAAAAGAGGAAACACTGTTTTAGAAGCAAAAAGTAGGAAGGAATACAAGCTTGTTGTGCTGTTAATTAAATCAGCTCTACTACACTCTACTCATATGTAAGTTTTTACATATAACCTAGGAAGGAATGTGTATGCATCAGTGGGAAGAGAAGTACTCTGCACTGGTCAGACAAAACATTCAAATCAAACCTGTTCATAAATATGCTGGAAGTCATTGTAGGCAGTACATTAAGACATTTAGGGTAGTCAGAAGACAGCATCTGCCAAGAAAGACCGCAAATTCAGTTTTTAAATGTTGATTATGAAGTAACACAACATATAAGTGAAAATGTCAATGGAAAATCTGGGGAGGGAGAGCATGCCCAAAGATCAGAAAAAGGTTGGAAACGTGGATGCATATTTAAACATCATCTGTAAATATATAGATAATGAACATGTCAGTGATTACAAGAAAAGGGAATAGAAAGAAAATAGAAAGCTTTGTCTAGTTCTTATAAAAATACTATAAAATAAAAAGGAGTTATGTGTACTCCAGCACAATGTTTTCACTCAAGAATCACTTATCATCTGTTGTGTTTGCACTGAATGTGCCATAATTTTAAAATACTTCTTCCCTATTCAGTTAATCATCAAAATTAAAACTGGTTAAATACCAGGGTGAAAACATATTATTTCTATTTCATAATAAATGCTATTGCAAACTATAAAAAATAAATTCTAACATATCCTTACCTAGTAAATACATATGAACTACATTTATAGCAAACAAGTGCACTCAAATAAATACACCCTAAAACCTATGATTCTGTAGAGGTCTGAGTTCTGGAAAAGGTGGTATCCCAAAGACTGAAAATAATCTCAGACAAGGAAATACAGACCACTATTGATAGGGACAGGAGGCAGAGAAATTCTAAGCAGAAAAGGGCAGGTACCTGGTGAAGCCCCACCCTCAAGCCACAAAGCCTGAGACCATGGCACAAAGTGAGAACTTATATCCGTGTTTTCCTGCTCCAGTGTTGCCTTCTTCAAAACAATGCATGGTCCACCCTGCCCCCCATCCTGTGCCCATAAAAACCCCAGGTTCAGCTGGCAGAGTAGGGAAAAGCATCTGGACATTACAGACTATGACTTGATGTTGGAGAGAAGCAGCTTGACTTCAGAGGGACAGCTTGGTGACGTAACTTCAGAAAAGAATCTGGCTGGAGATGGCTGGACTTCAGGGGAAGATTACCTTACTGCCCCTTTTCCTTTTCAGTTCCCTGTCCTGCTGACAGCCACTTTCACTTAGCAATAAAATCCCCTGCATTTACTGTCCTTCACTTTATTCGTCTGACCTCATTTCTCCTGGACATTGAACAAGAGCTTGGGAGCCATGAGTGTGGATACAAAAGGCTGTCACAATGACCCTTTGACAAAAATGCAGAGAGCCCACTGAGCTGTTAACACTTACGCCATTGTAGATGGTAGAGCTAAAAGAGCATGGTAACACTCCCTCTGGGGCTTCAGGGGTTGTGGGGACACCCCCTTGATACTTCTGTGGGGCCTGTGTGCTGTTCGTTCCTGCCAGCACCCAAAAGTGCTTCTCCCAGCTCCTGCACTCTCTCACCTGCATGCTCCCTCCCACAAGGGATGAAATGCAGCAGGTCCAAGTGAGCAGAGTTCATCCCTGCCAGTGCCAAGGCAACCAGCTGGTTCTAGCACTCATGCACTCCATTTTCCACCTTGTTCACTGATGCACTCCCTCCCACAAGGAGTTGAGAGCTGTGGGTTGAGTTAATGAAGCTGTTGTGAGTCCCACGAAGGGGTCAGGAAAATATCCTGCTTCACTAGTAACAAAAGGCTTTTAGTTATATATATTCCAGAAAACCAAGACAAAAACCAAAATTAACAGGTAAAAGCATGATAAAAAGGAATTTCAGTTGGTAAGAAAATTGTAAAGCCCAGCAAAGTAACTACATCTATTACCAGAATAAGAGAAATGATATAAAAATATTTAAGCAAAATGATATAAATACAGTGTTCAGATTAAATGTTAAAAATTGGTAAGTGAGACAATTGGAAAAAATAAATTAGACAGATCATTTCATGTTACTTCAATATTTGTAAATAGTCTTTCATTCTTATCAGTTAAAGAAAGTAAGGTCCAAAAATCAGTCTAACTGTAATGATGTTTTTCCAAATGAAAGAAAAAACTTTGTTTGGCAAAATCTAGGACTCAATGACTGGGTTGGGGAAGAGGGAACATTAAAACCAGGAAAATAACTTAGTTTAATATTTATCTGATGTTGAATCTGAGAGAAGCTTTTCTAAAAATAAATGCAAATACATAAAAAAGAAAAAAATCAGTAGATATGATTGCAGAAATTTTTAAAATATGTATCTAAAATAAAACATTACATTGAAAGGCAGATGACAAACTGAGGGAGACTGTACACAGGGCACATAAAGATAATATACACATTATATAAACATATAATATTTATTTTAAAATATAATATATTTCATATTAAAGTCTTATAATTAATTTTTTTAAATTTGTGGGAGCAAGATGACCAGAGTCTTCCAGCGATTACTCCCCCTGCAGGAAAAGCAAACTCAACAACTATCCACATAAGAAAGCACCTTTATAAGAACAAAAAATTAGGTGAGAGATCACAGTGCCTGGTTTTAACATCACATCAAGGAAAGAGGTACTAAAAGGGTAGGAAAAACAGTCTTGAATTGCCAAGATCACCTTCCCTCATCCCCCTTCAGCAACCTCATGACACAGATAGAATCTGGAGAATCTGTGCCCTTGGAAGAGGGAGAGTGCAGACATTAAGGGACTTTGCATTGAAATTCAGTGCTAACTCATCACAGTGGAAAACAACAGAGGGCAGAATTCAGCCAGTACCCAGAAAGGGAGCACTTAGATAAGGCCTAGCCAGAGGGGAATCATTCCATCCCAGCAATTGGAACCTGAGTTCTAGCTAGACTCACCACAAAGGGCTAAAGTGCTCTGGGGTTTGAAATAAATTCGAAAGGCAGTATAAGCCACAAGGATTGCAATTCCTGGGCTAGTCCTGCTGCTGTGCTGGGCTCAGAACCAGTGGATTTGGGGTACACACAACCTAGTGAGACATCTGATGGGGTGGCCAAGGGAGTGCTTGCATCACCCCTTCCACAACCACACGCAGCACAACTCATGGTTCTGAGAGATACTCCTACTTGAGGAGAGGAAAAGGAAGTTTAAAAAGGACATTGCCTTGCAACCTGGATACCAGCTAAGCCACAGTAGAACAGGGCACTGGGCAGTGTCCTGAGACCTTATTCTGGGTTCTACCTCCTGGAATTTTCTGGACACATCTTGGGCCAGAAGGGAACTGGCTGCCTTGAAGGGAGGGATCCAGTCCTGGCAGGATTCATCACCTGCTGACTAAAGAGTGCTTTGGGCCTTAAGTAAACATCAGAAGTACCTAGGCCATATTCAACACAGTTGTTGGGTGAGACCCAGAGCCATGTTGGCTTCAGGTATAACCCAGCCCATTCTCAGCTGTGGTGGCCACAGACAGAGACTTCTTCTGCTTGAGGAAAGTAGAGGGAAGAGTAAAGGGGACTTGTCTTGCAGCTTGGGCACCAGCTCAGCCACAGTGGAGTAGAGAACCAAGGAGGATCCTAGAGTTCCCAGGTCTAGGCCTTGGCTCCTGGATGGCACTTCTGGACATGCTCCGAGGTAGAAGGGAGCCATCGCCCTGAAGAAAGAGACCCAAGCCTGGCAGCATTCACCACAAGCTGACTGAAGAGGCCTTGGTCCTTGAGTGAACATCAGCAGTAACCAGACAGTACTCACTGTGGGCCTTCTACAGAAGGAGAGAAGAGGGAAGAGTAAGAAGAACTTTGTCAAGTGTCTTTCGTGCCAGCTTAGCCACAGTAGAATAGAGCACAGAGTAGATTCTTAAGTTTCCTGACTCTAGGGCCTGGCCCCCATATGGCATTTCTGGAACAGCTCCAGGCTAGTGGGGAGCTTGCCAACTTGAAGGGAGGGACACAAGCCTATTTACCACCTGCTGACTGAAAAACTCTTGGGCCTTGAAAAAACACCAGTGGTAGCCAGTCAGTGGTCATCATAGGCCTTGGGTGAGACCCAGTGTTGTGCTGACTTCAGTTCTCAATCAGTGCAGTCTAAGTTATGGTGGCCACAGAGGGACTTGAGTCACCTCTCCCCCAGCTTGAGGCAGCTCAGCACACAGAGAGAGAGACTCTGTTTGTTTGAGGGAAATAAGGGAGAAAAAAGTTTCTGCCTGGTAATCCAGGGCATTTTCTTGGATCTTGCCCAAGACCACCAAGACACTGCTTCTACAAGTCTGCAAGAATCACAATGTTACTGGACTTGGGGTAACCACTAATGCAGATATGGCTGCAGTGACAAAGGACTTAGATCACAACACTAAATTCCCTTTGAATACTTAGAAAGCCTTCTCAAGAAGGAGTACAAACAATCCCAGACTGTGAGACTACAATAAATACCCAAACATTGACAAATATTCACAAGCATCAAGACTACCCAGGAAAATGTGACCTCACTAAACAAACTAAATAAGGCACCAGTGACTAATCCCAGAGTGACAGAGATATGTAATTTTTCAGACAGAGAATTTAAAAATAGCTGTTTCGAGGAAGCTCAATGAAATTAAAAATAACATAGAGAAGGAATTCAGAATTCTATCACATAAATTTAACAAAAAGATTGAGATAATTAAAAAATATCAAGCAGAATTTCTGGAGCTGAAACATTGAATTGACAAACTCACGACTGCATCAGAGTCTCTCAACAGCACAATGGATAAAGTGGAAGAAAGCACTGAGGACAGGCCATTTGAAAATACATAGTCAGAGGGGACAGAAGAAAAAATAATGAAAAGAAATAAAGCATGTCCACAAAATCTAGGAAATAGCCTCAAAATGGCAAATCTAAGAGTTATTTGTCGTAAAGAGGAGGTAGAAAGAAAGATTGGGGTAGCAAGTTTATTAAAATAGATAATAGCAAAGAACTTTCAAAACCTAGAGAAAGATATCAATATTTCCAAACTCACTCTATGAGGCCAGTATTACCTTATTACTAAAGCCAGACAAAGACACGTGAAAAAAAGAAAATTACAGGACAATATTTGTAATTACAGGACAATGAACATTGATGAAAATGTCCTCAAAGAAATACTAGCAAACTAAATTCAACAACATGTTAGAAAGATTATCCTTATGATCAAATAGGCTATATCCCACAGATGGTCCAACCAGCATATGCAAATCAATGAATGTGATACATCATATCTACAGAATGAAGGGTAAACCCATATGATCATTTTAATTGATGTTGAAAAACATTCCATAAAATCCAACATCCTTTATGATAAAAACCCTCACAAAACTGGGTGTAGAAAGAACACAACTGAACACAATAAAAGCCATATACAACAGACTAACAGCTAGTATAATTCTCAATAGGGAAAAACTGAAAATCTTTCCTCTAAGAACAAGACAAGGATGTCAGTTTTTATGCAACATAGTACTGGAAGTCCTAGCTGGAGCAATCAGACAACAACAACAAAAATAAAGGGCATCCAGATTGCAAAGGAGAAGTCAAATTATCCTTGTTTTCAGATGATATGATCTTATATTTGGAAAAACCTAGATTCCAACAAAAAAACTATTAGAACATACAAAAGTCAGTAGCAGTTATATATGCCAACAACAAACAACCTAAAAAGAAATGAAGAAAGTAATCCTAATTAAAATAGCTACAAAGAAAATAAGATACCCAGGAATAAATTTAACCAAAACGTGGTTACAATGAAAACTGTAAAACATTGATACAAGAAATGGAAAAGGACACACAATAAAAGGAAAAACATTCCACATTCGTGGATCAAAAGAATCAATATTGTTAAAATATTTTTACTACTACAAGCAATCTACAGATCAATAAAACCCCAATCAAAATACCAATGACATTCTTCACAGAAATAGAACATACAATTCTAAAATGTATATGGAATGGCAAAAGACCCAGAAGAGCCAAAGCCATCCTCAGTAAGAACCAAACTGGAAGAATCAAATTACCTCACTTCAAATTACATTATAGAGCTATTGTAACCAAAACAGCATGGTACTGGCATAACAATAGATACATAGGCCAATGTAATAGAATAGAGAACTCAGAAACAAATTCACACATCTACAGGGAACTCATTCTCAAAAAAGGTGTCAAGAACATACACTGGGAAAAGAACAGTCTCTTCAATAAGTGGTGCTGGGAAAACTGGATATCTATAAGAAGAATGAAACTAGACCCTTATCTGTCACCATATACAAAAATCAAATCAAAGTGGATTGAAGACTTAAATCTAAGACCTCAAACAATGAAACTACTACAAGGAAATGTTGAGAAAACTCTCTAGAACATTATCTCTGGATAAAGGTTTCTTGAGCAATACTCTACAAGCACAGGCAACCTAAGCAAAAATGGACAAATGGAATTACATCAAACTGATAAACTTCTGTTGGAAACAATCAACAAAGTAAAGAGACAACCCACCAAATTGAAGAAAATATTTGCAAACTATCCAGCTGACAAAGGATTAATAACCAGAATATATAAAGAGCTCAAACAACTCTATAGGAAAAACATCTAACAATCTGATTTAAAAATGTATTCTCAAACGAAGACATATGAATTGCCAACAAGTTTATGAGAAGGTGCTCAACATCATTGATTATCAGAGTAATACGAATCAAAACTACAATATTATCCCACCCCACTTAAAATGGTTTTTATCCAAAAATGAGCAATAATGAATGCTGGCAAGGATGTGGAGAAGTGGGAACCCTCATGCACTGTGGGAATGTAAATTAGTACAGCCACTATGGAGAACACTATGGAGATTCCTCAAAAAACTAAAAACAGTGCTATCATATGACCTAGCAATCCCACTGTTAGGTGTATACACACCCCCCCCCAAAAAAAAAACCAGTATATCAAAAAGATATCTGCACTTCCATGTTTATTGCAGTATTATTCACAATAGCCACGATTTGGAAGCAACCTAAGTGTCCATCAACAAATGAATGGATAAAGAAGATGTGGTATATATACACAATGGCGTACTGTTCTGCCATTAAAAAAAAATGAGATCCTGTCATTTGCAGCAACATGAATGAAAGTGGACGACATCATGTTAAGTGAAGTAAGCCAGGCACAGAAAGCCAAACTTCACATGTTCTCATTTATTTGTTGTAGCTAAAAATGAAATGAAATTGACTCATGGAGAGAGAGAGTAGAATGATGGTTTCTAGAGGCTGTGAAGGATAGTTGGTGGGGGATGGTTTATGGGTACAAAAATATAGTTAGAATAAATACGATTTAGTATTTGATAGCACAACAGGGTGACTACAGTGAACAACAATTTATTGTACATGTTAAAAATAACTAAAACAATATAATTGAAATATTTGTAACATAAAGAAATGATAAATGCTTGAGGAGATGCATACCCACTTACCCTGATGTGATTATTACATATTATATGTCTATGTGAAAATATTTCATGTACCCCATAAATATATACACCTACTGTGTACCCATGAAAATAAAAATTTAAAATTTAGATAAATTACATAACCCTAAAAAAATCCTATTGGATAAATCAAGAATGGTGCATATAAAAGGAATTTACAAAATTCAATATTATAATTGACAAATCTGTATTGTCTTATTAGTTAATCAAAAAACATCAGATCAATTAATGAGATGTTTTTCTTCCTTAATATTTGTGAAATTAAAATAATAATAATGAATATTCTATCCAGTATAAGCAAGGACACAAATTTTAAGATCCTACTGGTAAATTTCTATAATATTTTTAGAATTCATTTCTCAATATACATTAATGGCCTTTATTTTGATTTGAAAATTTTGTTTATAGAATTTTATACTATTAAAACAACCAGAATTTCACCCTAATTGTATTACAATGTCAGTCACTATAAAATGATAAAACGTTATAAATAACCTAAATGTCCAATGACAGGAGATGATTTGAATATTGTAAATCAATTAAAGAATACTATGCATCCTTAAATATCATTTCATATTAATAAT
This sequence comes from Nomascus leucogenys, assembly GCF_006542625.1. Classification (NCBI taxonomy): domain Eukaryota; kingdom Metazoa; phylum Chordata; class Mammalia; order Primates; family Hylobatidae; genus Nomascus; species Nomascus leucogenys. Next base: position 37,789,136 of record NC_044387.1, on the reverse strand, counting down.
ATCATATATAACTGAACTATGTTTTAGTGAAACTGTATTATAGTAGTGAAAAACTTGCAAGAGTTGGTTGATCTGGCTCCACAGCCCATTAATTTTCCCGTATCAATTTACCAGTGGACACGTAAATTTGAAAGAATAAATTCATCAGGGTGGCTCACACAATATCAAAAGTGAAAAATAAGCTGAAAAAATTAGAATGAAAAGAAAAATTATAACTGCCTTAATGATTGCCTACAGCTCTACCAGTAACGTACATTTAATCTAGCTTTGCAACAAATTAACACATGCATAGATGGTAGGATTAGCATTGTTCTTTGGCAATCTCTCTGTGTGACTTTCAGATATATTTGGACTGAATACACAGAAGTGATTCAGCTAGGACTCCACCAAAAACAGTTCAGTTAGATCATTTCGGAAGTCAATGTGTTCTGCTACTTTTTTGACTAATATTACTTGGAATACATTTTGTCAAAATTCTAGTTTTTAGATTGACTGGGAATTTTGCCCAATCACATTCACAAGGCTTTGCATCACCCACTTGCCCAAAAGCCCAGGGACCAAAGCCCGCAAAGATTACCATGCACCAGCTTCATCAATCATTTTGACAGCCACTGGGCTGGATCAGAGACCCATAACAAGTTACATTCTTTATGAAAATCAACTCAGTACAAAACTATTGAGGAAGAAAGCTTTTCATCTTCACCTAGTCTGCCTATTATGTTTTTATGCTTTTTCTCATAAAAAGAGAAAATGAAATCAGCAAGTACAATGACAGGTAAAGACAGGTAAAAGTGACAGTCTGTCAACTTTTACTCTTCTTACAACACTTTTAAATCCTATCTGTCCTTTCTAAATCTTCTGTTTCAGGAATATTACATTTTCCATTTTTTTAAGCTTACATAATAGCTGTTTTAATTTATTCATTAGCTCCTCTAAACAAGTCAGATTGAAGATTGCTTGAAAATACTTTTTTCCTTGCACTGAATCCTCATTATCACATTTGTAGTTTACAAGCTTCATGACTAAGTTAACATGTTAATTTTAGTACATATAAATTGTTATGAAAATGGTTTAAGAAAATAGATGAAAAATCATATAAATCCATTTAGATAAAGTGTGAGTTATTTCCTTAATCATGAAACTGACAGTTTTTGGCTTCTTGTAGTCAACTAAAACTACTCTTATCTGAAAAATAAAATTGCCAGTTTATCCAGTAAGGAACGGTTAACTAATGTGCTGGAAACGCCTTTTAATTTTCACTCAAGTAGAAGATTTTCATTGTTTGCACTTAAAGCTCAGGACAGGATATATGTTTTCTCTCCTAGAATATTTGAGACAAAATTGTCTTTTAAAATGTGGCATAAGCAAGTTATTACACATAAAGAGAACTTTTGAATATTCCTTTCCTCAATGATGATTATAACTTTAAGTATTATTAATATCAAATAATATTAGTACTTAAGGTACTTTTCTCTCCTTTGGTTTTCAAATTTTCTGAAGCCAGTATACTTTATCAAAATTATTAGTTTTAATATGTTTTTCTGGTAATAAGGCTACTTGGAGCACTTCAACCATGTATGTTTTAAAATTATGTTTTACACTGATAAAAATTACTTAGTGGCCTAGGACATTAAATTTTCCTACTTATTTGAGAACTTCAATTATTTCAAACATAGACCTATCCTGAAGCACACTTTTAATGAATGGCCAAAGTTGTAGGGGATGGAGCAGGGGAAGTTCTCCTGATTCTGAATGGTTCACCTTTATAACCATGTAGAGTGGCAAATATAATTGCTTTAATGAGCTTATATGAATTTTTTAAATCTTATTGAGTACTTTGATGGAGTGAGGGAATAAGTAAAAGATTTTAAAAATAACCTTAAAATATAATTTGAATATCTCAGTAGAAAAGCAAAAATATGTTTGATAATCATAGTTAAGGAACAAATAACTTTTAAAATAACTAATGTTAATTACAGTTCAGGTTTCTTGACAGTCTTCTGAAAAACTGCAAGTGGTACTTGTTTGTGGAAGAAACACAATCTCCTGACAGTCTTTTTTCAGTCATTGCTTGTGGGCTTTATTATTAATAGAGTCACTTTGGTTACTGTCATTATGTCTTTCCAAGCTTTGACTCTGCCAGCAAGTATCGATCTGCAAATGAGCTACCCAAGGACAATGGCATCATTAATTGCTAAGTGATCTGAAAAACAATTTGAGACCTCCAGGCTCATGTACAAATGGATACTCAGAGCTGTCAGCCTAATCAGATACGGTTGTGCTTGCCTGTGGACCAGTTGGACTCCTCAGAAATGTCCTCCACATCTGTCAGTTTCCCACTTCTCACAATAAAGCACATGTCAAATCTCATAATTCTAGCTTCTTGTTTTCTAAGAAATCTTTGTGCATGTACATAAGCAAGAATCATATTGGCTCAACATAGTCCTTCAGAGGGAGCTCAATTAGAAGCCAGGCTCAGAGAAAAATATTAAAAATTCGTGAGTGTAAGAAAGTTTCAATATTGATGTGAGTTGAAAAGAATAATGCAGTAGTAAAGTCTAAAAATTATTAAAAGCCATGCATAGGTGTTATTGGCATCATAATTTCTGACCAAAATCAATGCACCACCATTTTAGAAATAGTCACACCCGTTATTTCCCACTATATGCAAAAACACAATAATCACATTCAGCTTAAAGTTTAAAATCTCAAAAATTTTGTGTAAGAATTTAACTAATTGTGATAAATTGTGACATCTACCTTTGAAGTTAATATACAAATATCATTGCATTGGTTTCTTAAATAATAACCAATATAATTGTTTCTCTCATTTTGACGACATAGATAAAAAATATTTTATAATATAAACAGCAAAAGGATCACATACATGTACATGGTTTAAAATTTTGTGTGTAATTCTGACGTCAAACTATGCAGTTTTTAAATCCTGTCCTGTTTGTTTAGTTCACTTGTTTAAAAAATATTAAAAATTTACTGATTACTATCCTTTATTCCATCATCTTCTATTATTATTTACCTTGTTAGTACTTATATTTATCTTACAAACTGACCTATAAGAGCACAGATGACTTATTTTATTAATGGTAAATTATCTACACAAAGCCTAACCAAGTACAGATGTATAATTTATTTATTTAAAAAATATTTATTGCACAGCTAACTAAGATCAACTTTTGTCCTAGCCTGGAGACATCAGTGGCAAACAAGAAAATGGATCTATAGTGACAGATCTGATTCAATTGGATGAAAATCTATAGATAAATTTGTGCAAGTAGTTTGCCTGCACTGTGTTTTTGTTCATTCTAACCTGTGTTTTGTTTTGTTTTGTGTTGTTTTGTTTTGTTTTGTTTTGTTTTTGGAACAAAAGATGCCGTGTACAAGAAGACCATGAACCTGTGATTTGAGAAACCTGAATTTAGGAAGTCTGGACTCTCATCCCTGACACTAGCTAGCAGTTGAATTTAGGAGAGTCACTTAAACTATTTGTTTCTTTGTTTTCTTATTTGTTTGAAATGTGTGTTTTTTCTCATAACCCTGCTTTTGAATAAGTCTATAAATGCAGGGACACTGGTGTTATGTCTTATTTTTCTTTGTTTTCCATGTGGCTTGGTAGTAAATACTAAAAGTTTAATTCAAGTTCTTTCAAACAATTAAACTCACAGATAAAATAAGAATTTCCACCAAACTACTAAGATTTCTTCAGTATATAAATATTGCTTTAGGAAGTATTGATTTTAGAACAATTTTTATAGAAATAAAATAAATAGCTAATAAATCTGGAATTTGTTTTATATTTAGGCATTTTTTAATGTGTTTTACATACATCTATCTCATTTAATGCTTTTAACAGTGCTACAACTAAAAAGTAGTTAGGTGTAGACTGAAGCTTCACCCAAAGAATTTAGGACAGACCTTCAGTTTATTTAATTTCTTCCCATTAAAGTAAAAACTCCATCACACAACCTCACTTCTAAATAAGTTACTATCTTTGGCTTTGTCATTTTTATCTTTTCTTAACATTTTTATTGTAATTATCAAACACATAAAAACAGAGAGAGAATATTATGTTCCCATATGTATATGCAGCTATCACCAAGCTCTCTCCTCTGAACTATTTTAAAGCAAATCCCAGACATTATACTATTCCACTGTAAAACATCATTATCACATCTAAAGAAAATAAAAATAACTTCTTAATGTCATTTAAAACATATCTACCAAGCTTCAAATTTCCCTAATTGTCTCATAATGTTTTTAGCAATTAGTATTCAAACCAAGGTATACATTTTCATCTTTCAATATACTTTGTATAATACCCAACGTATCTGCTAGGTCTTCAGTCTTTCCACTCCACTACTTATTTTGTAAATAACTCATTATTTTCCCATTTCCTCATTTCACACTTCCAGCAACTCTTTTATCTTAATATAGGAATGGCCAGTCTTTCTCTGATAATTTGACTGTGTTGCTATGCTGTTGGAATCCAATATAGTTAGACTAGGACTCTGTCCTTTCACTGTTAGAGAGACTAACAATTTGCTATTTGACGATCACTCTTAACTATGATTAATGGAGTTATAGATCTTTTATGCAAAATGGTGAATAATTTACTTTTCTAGATCAATCTCAACAACCTATCCAACTAGGTCTATTCATTGAGTTATAATATTTTTTTCAATAAAAATATTTGTAACAAATGCTTAAGTGCTCAAAAATAAAGAAGAAAATAAAGATTATTTTAACTGAGCCAGCCATATTAGAGATAACTATAACTGCCATTTTTACTATCTTCTATTGTCTTAGCTACATAACTACATAGTAAACAGAGAGAGAGAGAGCCATGAATAAAAGATAGTGACAGAATTATAGTTATGGGAACAAACTCTAGATTTAGGTAATACTAATTCAAACCCTGCTTTAAATAATTATTCGCCTTTTAATCCATAAATCTTAATCTCTCTGAATATCAGTTTCCTCACCTCAAAAAATGAAAATAATAATAGTACTTTATTATTAGGCAGTTTAAAAATACATGTAGTATGGCAGATAAGAACGTTAGTCCACTCCTCATACTATATAAATTTGATTCCAGGCTTAATTATTTACTAACTTGACAACTTACTTATGCCTTCCAAATGTGAGCTTTCTCACTTGTCAAGTGGAACTGATAATAATATATAAATGAATATTTTATGGAGAATTTGAAAAAGTCTGTGACATTTAAAATACATTTTTACAAAACTCTCATTCAGAGCATTGCTTATTTGATATTTCTGATTATTCTCTTTCTACCAAATCTATATTTAATAACCATGAATTCAATTATATTACAGATTCAACAAGGGTATTCAGTATATATGGAACCTAAAACATAAAAAGCTCTTGCAATCTTTGCTCACTTTGTTTATATTTCATAATTTTTAGCAAAACTAGTGACCAGTCTAACCTACTAAAATATAAGTTTATAGCAATTACCTATCTAAGAACTCTCCTGCCACTGTGTGAAATAAATACATATCACTGAGACTTTAGTGGATATAAAAAAATACTCTTTAGCCTTGCACTTGTCTTAATGAAAATAAAATATTTGAGACTTTCCACAACTTGAACCCACTTTCAGACTTACAAAAGCCGTTTTTTGTCCCTCTAGAAAAGTAGTACGCAACAAAACTACAATAAACAGCTTTTGGCTTTGATTTTTATTAAAATGGAAGCATAATCAAAAGACTCCCTTGGGGTCAGAAATAATTATTTTCATAATCCACAATAATCATTTTTCTGTCTGATCTAACTGCCTTGATCATTAGAAAGAAATTATAAAATGTGAGACAAAAGTAGATATTTATTTTTAAGGTTTCAATCTACATAAATGCTTCTGTGTTAAATTTCTTTTGTCTAATACACAAGTAGGACAGCAAGAAGTATTTCTATAAATAACTGATTATTTTAAATAATTTTACATGTGTTCTAGAAGAATAAAAATAGTTTGCTTTTAAAAAGATAATCTTTCAAGCAAGGACTTTAAATACACTCAAGTGATTTTTTTAATGCAACTTCACAAAGCAATTCAGAATCCCAGGAAAGAGAATTCATGGAGCCCCTAGGGTGGAATCCCAGATATGACACCTCTGGTTTCCACCTGGACAGTTCCATTAACACATTTGAAACACAGGTGCCTTCTGAGATTCAGCACGCTGTTTTGTCTCACTGACTTCATCTTTTCCATTTGACAGTCATCCTTTGAGATCCAGGCCTGGGATGTGTCCAAACGACAACATAATATTACTTACATTAACTATGACACAAGAAAGAACGTGCTCTAAAGAAATTAAAATGTGTAATATAATTAAACAAATGTATTATATCCAAAGGATTTAGAAAAAAAATTATAAAGTCTAACAGCTCAAGATTAAAGCAAGCAGTATCCCAGGCAAGCAAGTTTGCGTATATGACTAAACTGGGCAAGTGACTCAAACAGAAGGCAGAAAACGTCAGGCATGTTAGAAGAGAAAAGAAAAGGCTGCTTCATGGTATTAGCTGGATAAGTAAGAAAGCTGCAGTGATATAAGGGAAAGCAGATGGTACACACTGGCTACACTAACAACAGCAAAACAACATCTAAAAGCCACACTCCTACTGCCTTTTTCTCCCTTCCTTTCTCCATTCAGTCCAGATCATCTGGGCATTTTCTCCTATCACTGAGACAAAAACACAAGGTTTTTAGAACAGTTTACAATGCTTCTCTCCCCTGTTTACAATAAAGACTGAGAAACTTTTAGTAGAATATGCGTTCTTACAACTAGAAAATTAATGTTTATTTTCAAATGAATTTACAAGTTTTAGTGAATAATGATAGGCAAAATCTATGGTATAGTATGTCACTCGACCTAACATAAATTGTTATGTGTTCTTAAAACTTTGCTTGTGGGACTAGCCATTAATGGGTAGCTTGATTTTAACCTCTCCCTTATGTGAATGAGAAGTCAAAACTTTTTAAACCTCCTCTAACGATAATCTAGTCATCCTGTATCCAGGCCTGGCATACACAGAAAAATGATAGCATTGCAAAATAATGACCTATGCTTTGAATGTCCTTACTGTGTTTTCCCTCCAAGATTCTGCCTCTCTCACATACCTCTGAAACTAAAAAAAAAAAAAAAAAAAAAGAAAGTCTTTGAAGTATAGAAAAAGAGTAAAATATCTGCAATATTAATGCATCCTTAAAGAGTTTACACACGTAAAAAAAGTTTACACGTGTGTAATAGAAATATCTACATGACTTTATTATGTTTCTGTTTATCCAATTCCACACATGATTCAAATTACAGGCCTACTATGAAGGGCAGATGGAAAGTCAATAAGAGGTTAGGTGATTTTTTATTGTCATGGCAGGTGGTAAAGCAATAAATGAAGTTAGAGTGTTTTAAGGTCCTAGTAATATTAGAGTAATAATAATAATTTATAGGAAATACCATTAAATCAAAAATGTATATTGTGACCTCTAAAATATCCAGAAAAAGACTAATAAGAAATGCATGACTTACAGGCTAATTTTGTGGATAGATGGAGAAAGATTAAATAACAAAATATTTGCATTTGGTTAATTCAAAGAAGACAAGAAAGAAATGAATAATAGATAACATATGAGACTAATAGGAAGAAAAGTAATTTATAACTTTAAACAGAAATATATCTGCAATTATATTAATATAAAAGAAACTATTTCACCTAAAAGAAAAATAATTAGGCTATATTAAAGAAGTAAATATAAGCTATTTATGAAGCATATCTTAAATATAAGGCTACATAAAATTTGAAAGTAAAAGTAAAAAGAAAGGCTCTAAGTAAAAGAAAAATATTTATAGTTTTACTAATATCAAACAAAGTGGACACTGAGACAATATTATTAGAGATAAAGAAAGAAATTTTAAAATTTTTATAAAGTGGTTAATCTGCTTGGAAAATATAAAAATTCTAAATCTTTATTAATCTAATGATTTAGCTTCAAAGTGTATTAGGCAAAAGTAAACAAAACTGAAAGGAGAAATATGTAAATCCCCAATTATTATAAGAATTCATATTTTTCTCAGTAAGTAAACTGATAAAATATCAATAAGCATAGAAAAAAATGACAATAACAAATCTGGCCTAACTGACGGATATGGAATACTATACACCACAGAAGGACACTTCAACTTTTCAAATAAACATTTATCAAAATTAAGTATATGCTGGGGTCACAAAACAAGTCTGAACAAATTTCAAAAGATTTGTATCTTTCAGATAAGGATCTCTGACCACAGCAGAACTGCAATACAAGAAAATCCCCAACTTCTAAAAAGCAGTCAAATGAAAAATCACAATGAAAAGTAGAGAGTATTTTGAACTAATTGATAATAAAAATACAACATGTTAAAGCTTGAGAGATACAGTTAAATCTGTGCTTAGAGGAAAACTTATATCTTTAAATGCATACAATCACAAAAGAGTGAAAATTAAGGATCTATGTATTCATCTCTAGAAATCAAAACACAAATTGCAAATTAAAAACATAGCTTACACAAACTCTTCTAGAAAGTAAAGAAATAACTCCCATTCATTGTATGAAACCAGCATAACCTTGACACAAAAATCTGATAAGGACATTACAAGAAAGGTATTCAAAGACCACTGTCATATCATGAATATAGATGAGAAAAAGGATCCTTAAAAAAAATTGGCGAATCAAAGCCAGTTATATAAAATAAATTAAAATCTTTTTTTAAATTATTCAGCTTTTATTTTAATATAGGGGACGCATGTGTAGGATTGTTACATGGCTATACTGGACCCAGTAGTAAGCACAGTGCCCAATAGATAGATTTTTAACCCAAGCTCCCCTTCCTCCCTCTCCCATTAGTAATTCACAGTGTCTATCGTTGTCATATTTGTGTCCATGTGTGCTCAGTATTTAATTCCCACTTACTAGTGATAACGTGATATTTGGTTTTCTATTCCTATATTAATTTGCTTAGGATTATGTCCTCCATCTCCATTCTTTGTTGCTGCAAAGAACATTATTTCATTTTCTTTAATGGCTGTGTAGTATTTCATGGTGTAAATGTACCACATTTTTCTTATCCAGTCTACCATTGATGGGCACCTGAGTTGATTCTGTGTTTTAGCTACTGTGAGTAGCACTGTGAGGAACATATGCGTGCATGTGTCATTTTGGTATAATAATTTATATTCCTTTGGCTATATACCCAGTAATAGGATTGCTGTATCAAATGGTAGCTCTGTTTTAAGTTCTTTGGGAAATTTCCAAACCACTTTCCACAGAGGCTGAACTAATTAACATTTCCCGCAATGGTGTATAAGCATTCCTCTTTCTCTGCAGCCTCACCAGCATCTGTTGTTTTTCTTGACTCTTTAATAATAGCCTTTTTTACTGATGTGAGATGGCATCTCATTGTGGTTTTTATTTCAACTGTTCTGATGGTTAGTGATGATGACCACTTTTTTATGTGTTTGTTGGCTACTTGTATGTCTTCTTTTGAGAAATGTCTGCTCATGTACTTTTGCCCACTTTTTAATGAGGTTATTTGTATGGTGCTTGTTTGTTTGTATTTTGTTTGATTTGTTGAAGTTCTTTATAGATTCTGAATATTAGACCTTTGCCAGATGCATAGTTTGTGAATATTTTCTTTCATTCTGTAGGTTGTCTATTTACCCTGTTGATAGTTTCTTTTGCTATGCAGAAGCTACTGAATTTAATTAGGTCTCACTTGTTAATTCTTGTTTTTATTGCAATTGGTTTTGGGGACTTGGCCATAAATTATTTGTCAAGACTGGTGTGAGAAAGGTAATCATTGATGTGAGAAAGGTATTCCTAGATTTTCTTCTACAATTTTTATAATTTGAGGTCTTACATTTAAATCTTTAATCCATCTCGAGTGAATTTTTACATATGGTGAAAGGTATTCTGCATATGGGTAGCCAGCTATCTCAGCACCATTTATTGAATCAAGAGTCCTTTCCTCATTGCTGATTTTTATCAGCCTTGTCAAAGATCAGATGGTTGTGAGTGTGTGGCTTTATTTCTGAATTTTCTATTCTGTGCCATTGATCTACATGTCTGTTTTTGTACCAGTACCATGCTGTTTTGGTTACTGTAGCCTCATAGTATAATTCAATGTCAGTAGTGTGATGCCTCCTGCTCTTTTCTTTTTGCCTAGAATTGTTTCGGCTATTCAGGTTCTTTTTTGTTTCCATATGAATTTTAGAATAGTTTTTTCTAATTCTGCAAAAAATGACATTGGTGGTTTGATAGAAATAGTGTTAAATCTGTAAACTGTTTTGTGCAATATGGCTATTTTAATGATATTAATCCTTCCAATCCATGAGCATGGGATGTTTTTCCATTTATTTGTGTTTTCTCTGATTTCCTTCAACAGTGTACTATAGTCCTTAAAGAGATCTCTTATGTATTTTTTTAGGTGTATTCCTCGGTATTTTGTTTTCTTTGTGGCTATTGTAAAGGGGATTGTGTTCTTGATTTGACTCTTGACCTGGACATTGTTGGTATATAGAAATGCTACTAATTTTTGTGTATTGATTTTGCATTTTGAATCCTTGCTGAAATCATGTTTTAATTATAGTAGCCTTTAGGCAGAATCTTTAGGGTTGTCTAAGCATAAAATCATATTGTCAGCAAAGAAAGTTTGACTTCCTTTCCTATTTGGATGCCTTTTATTTCTTTCTCTTGCCTGATTGCTCTGGTTAGGACTTCCAGTACTATGTTGAATAAGAGTGGTGAGAGTGGGCGTCCTTGCCTTGTTCCTGTTCTCAAGGGGAATGGTTCCAGCTCTTGTCTGTTCAACATGATGTTTGCTGTGGGTTTGTCATAGACGGCTCTTATTATTTTAAGGCACATTCCTTCAATGCCTAGTCAGTTGAGGATATTTATCATGAAGGAGTGTTGGATTTTATCAACAGCTTTATCTCATCTATTGAGACGATCATATGGCTTTTGCTTTTAATTTTCTTTATGTAGTGAATCACATATATTGGTTTGTGTTATGCTGAACCAACCTTGTATCTCAGTAATAAAGTGTACTTGATCATGGTGAATTAGCTTTTTGGTGTGCTGCTGTGTTTATTTGCTAGTATTTTGTGGAGGATTTTTGTGTCTATGTTTATCAGGGATATAGACCTGAAGTTTTCTTTCTTCATCATGTCTCTGCCAGATTTTGGTATTAAGATGATGCTGATTTCATAGAATGAGCCACAGAGGGGTCCCTCATCCTTGATTTTTTGGAATAGTTTCAGTAGGATTACTATCAGTTATTCTTCATATATCTGGTAGAATTTGGCTGTAAATATACCTGGTTTCGGGCTTTTTTTTGATTGGAAGTTTTCTTGTTACTGATTCAATTTCAGAGCTTGACATTGGTCTATTAAACGTTTCAATCTCCTGATTAAATCTTGGGAGATTTTGTGTTTCCATGAATTTATCCAAAATGAATTAAAATCTTAATACTTACATTGACAGTTTAATATACCTGAGAAATTAATGGCCTCTGAGAAATTTGAAAAAATAATGTTTGTGTAAAATGATTATCGAGCTCAATTCAAAAATAGGATTTAAGTATAACTTGATAGTTTACATTTATAAATTAAATAATAGAGACTCTCAAAAAAATAAAAATCTACACAAATACTGTTACTGTTTTGGCCATAAAATATGCAGCTTATTCCCTGACGTAGCTTTATTCACTTCTCCATTTTTGTGACTCTGCTACATGAAAGAGTACTTACATAATAAAATAGGAGTTCCCAAAATGTATTCTGTAGCATTCCAGTGCAAGTTTTAAAAATTATGGAAACTTTTTTAAAAAAATTAAAACCACCTTATTGTTAAATACAATTGACTAACAATGAGCTAAATACAATTAATTCATTTCTTTAAAAAGAAAACTGGACTACATCTTAAAACTTGATATGCTAACATGTGTTCTAACACCCAAAGAGAAAAACATCTACTTAGACTTTCCCAAGTTTATTTGATCATAGACCCACCATCTCCCTTTCCTTGTTATGAAGGAACACACTTTGAGTAATTCTGTGTTAAATGAATTTTAAGTAAATCTGAGGATTCGAAAACCTCTTGAGGCTCGAAAGCCAAGCACTATACAAAAGCCCATTATACAAATGAGGAAACTAAAGCTCATAAAAATCAGATTTGCCTAAAACCACAGGTCAGGCAGGTTGAAGAAAATCTGCATATTTTATTTTCAATGTCTTCTTTAGCCCATATATATATATATATATATATGTCATAAATATATATGTCATAAATATATATATATTTAGCCCATATATATATGTCATAAATGCTGTTTTCTTCATTTAGACTATCTATCTTAACCTTTCTGTATTCATTTCCTTCTGCCTTTTGACTATATACATCTGCTTACCGATTTCAAACTGTGACTCATAAGTCCATGTCTTTTGTTCCTTTTCCCAGGCTAGTAAGAATTTGGTAGTTTATTTTCACAATTCTTTAATCAGGAGGGTACTCCAAAGCCAAGTTTCTAAACTCACGCAGCAGATCCCTTTATTTCATAGTTGGGGGAAATAGAGATCATAAGGGGCAAGTAACTTCAGACATCCTCTGTACCTCAAAGTATTCTAAAAATTTACTCATGTTGTTTACTGGCTTTCTCAAAGAAAACACTTAACTCTCTTTGCTAATAATTAATTCTCTATTATTATTGGCACACTCTAATTTTCTTAGAAAAATGATCAGTATTTCCTACCTCCTATTTCTCACTTCCCTTCACTCTTTCATTCATTGTAATCTAACCTTTCACTCTGATCACTCCACTAAAAATCTTCTTGAAAAAGCCCTCCTATTATCTCAAAATTGTGAAGTCCAAGGACCTTTTAACAGTCCTTATCCTTCTTGACCTCAGAGTCCAATTTGCTCGAACTGACCATCCTCTCTTTAAAACTTTCTTCTTCCTTATCTCCTATTTTACCTCTTTCAGAGCTTTACTAATCCTTTGATTACGCTTGGTCTTCTTTACCCACAAGTTGTCCCACTTTGCTACTAAAATACTAGTGTCTCCTAGGGTTTTATGGCTATCCATCTTCTCTTCCCTCTCTCTTCTTATGTAAAGTAATCTTAACATTCACTAAAATTCAACTATCAACTGCATAGTTAGGATTCTCAAATTTACATCCTTAGGCCTTGCCAGTCTTCCAAGTATCAAAGACATCTTCCTAAATGACTGCTTGATCTAAGTATTCCACTGTACCTCCAACTTATCCTGTTCAAAGTTGAATTCCTTATCTTCCCTGTAAGCTTACTTCTCCACCTGTTTTTCTATATCATTATAAATTATCATTTACTCAGTCACCATAGCTAAAAATCCACCATTTACAAATTCTCACTTGTCCTAATCTCTAATATCAAATACAGCATTTGAATCTGATTTTCTTAAGTCAACTTCTTTAAAGGATTCCATCCTGTCTAGTTTTATTATCCTAGTAAAAAAAAACTCATTATCATGACTATTTTGAGAATATGATGGTCGCCTTGTTTAACTTTCTTTTACAACAAAATTACCCTTTATCTTGCTACCAGAGTTATGTCTTTCAATATATATTTGATTATATTCATTTTCCATTTTAAAAACCTGAAGGTTTATTCACTGTCTACAGCAAGTAGATCAAACTCCTCACTATAAAATTTACAACCATTTGTTGTGTAGCCCCAAATACCTGCCCAGTCTCACTTCTAAATCCTACCTTCATTCATTCCATATTCTAGTCATGAAAAGTAACTCACAGTTGTTTTAAAATATCAGTCATCACCACACTTCCATGACTACACAAGCAATATCTGGAATGTGTGTATGTGTACTTACTATTATTTGCTTTTAAAATTCTACTTTTTCTCTGTTCAAGACCTCGCCAAAATGCACTGAACTTTTTCGAAACAAATCCTGCTCATCTCTTCAATCTTTCCTTAGCAGAATCACTTGCTTTTTCATCTAAAATTATGTGGCTATAGTGAGACTTTTCATGTTAAACATAAATGGAGGTGGTGAAAATAAAATCATATATCATCTGTGAAATCAGAAATGTCTTCATTTTTAATTCCATATCTTCTTCTTACAAGCTGTGAAACCTTAGAGTGGTTATTTTTCTCTCTGAAAATTTGTTTTCTCATTTGTCAAAAGAAGGACAACAAACATATCTCAGGGATGTTGAAAATATTAAATAAAGCATAGCGCTTAGAACAAATTATGTGTTTAATTTCATTCACTTTAATAATAATAAATAGGCCTGGTATGGTCACTCATGCCTGTAATCCCAACACTTTGGGAGGCTGAGGGAGGTGGATCGCCTGAGGTCAGGAGTTCCAGACCAGCCTGGCCAACATGGTGAAACCTCGTCTTTACTAAAAATACAAAAATCAGCTGGGCATGGTTGCAGATGCCTGTAATCCCAGCTACTCGGGAGGCTGAGGCAGGAGACAGAGGTTGCAGTGAGCTGAGATCACGCCATTGCACTCCGGCCTGAGCAACGAGAGCAAAACTTCATCTCAATAATAATAATAATAATAATAATAATAATAATAAATATACATCTGTAAGGTGTATACTAATGTTTTAAATATCTTTCTAAGCACTTTACACGTATTAATTCATTCCATCCTCACAACAGCCCTAGATGATTATTACTGTAATTTTTTCCATTTTATACATGATGAATCAGACACTTTAAAAGGTTAATTAACCTGACCAATGTCATAGATATAACACATAGAGGAGCCAGGATTTCAGCCCAGGCAGTCTGGTTCTACGTCTCCATCAGGCTGAGAAATAAAATCTTGAAATATTTTTGCTGTTCGTGCTATTTCTCTAAGCCTTTTCCCTTTCTGCTTTTTGATCAGCTCCAATTCTGCCCCTCTCCTGCCCTCACCAATCTCAAGTGATTCTGGTTATAAGAGTTTCTGTTGTAGCAAGAGGTATTACATCATTGGAAATACAAATAGATGAAGATTAAATGGACACACAATATTTCTCTTCTTATTTTATTTGCTATGAATAAGTTTTAGAAGAAACCATTAATCCATAATTCCAAGAGTGAAGTTGAAGAGGTTGTCAATTTAGATATTTATTAAGCCTTAAGGGCAGATCAAAAGCAATTGCTTTCTTGGAGATGTGCAGAGAAAAAAAAAATATTGAAAGCCACAAAAGGAATCTAAGAGTTAGAAATGCCAACATGGCCAACAAACCTTCCCTTTGTTATCTACATCCCAAGCTAAAAGACTCTGTGGCAAACCTAACAAAGAAACATGATTTGGTTTAATATTTTTATGGAGTTTTGGAAAATTTACATATTGTTCAAAACTCTGCTTTAGTGTTTAGGAACAAAAGAAAAAGTGAGACATTTTTGACTCACTGACCTAAAATTGTTTTAATCAATATAATGATCACGAAGGCTAAGGATATATCTAGAGGTGTAGCCTAGCAGATATCAGCATTCAGCACCTTATGGGTATTGATTGTATGGAAAATAAACTTGCATATTTTGCTAACCTAGGTCAAAGGAAAAAATATTCTTTGCAGTAAGACACAGTATTAATTATAACAAACCTCTAAAGAGCTATAGTTTTTAGTGAAGTCAATCAGAATTTGTTACCTTTAGTTGAAAATGTATAAGGAAAATAATAGTAAATTCTTACCAGAAATCAAGGTTGAAATAGATGACCACTGTGTTCACAGTAGTACTCTCACAGTAGCATATTTTTCATCTTGTATTGTTAACACTGTGCAACAAAGACTGTCAGACTATAGGGAAAATTAATAGCTGGACCTATGCTATGGGAGAAGAAAAATGCTTACAACTTGGCCAAAATATTCACATAAACTCCCTTGGTCTATATTTAATCAATGTCATTTTCCAGCATAAGAAATCTTCATCTTTATTTACAGCTTCTACCTTGGTTGTGCAGAATGTTCATGATCTGTTTCACTTGGAATGCTTTCAAAATGCTTTTTTCAGAAAATAAGGTTTTCAATGTCATTCTATAGTAAGAGTCTTCCCTTACAGAAGGCTCATTAATGTTCAACAATCAAAGTAGCTGTGAGTGGACATTTAAAATAAGAAATCTTATCCCTTACCTGGAGTGTAAAGAAAGTCTATAGGACTTTCTTCCATTCTGAGTTCATTGGCGGGCCAAACTGATTGTTTTATTAAAGTAGCTAATTGTTGTCTTAGAGCTCAAGGAACAGGACCTCAGGGAAATAGATAATGGGAACTATAGAATATGAGTTGAATACTGGGAGATGGGGATCCAAGACAACAGCATGAGCCTTAGGTGACTGAGAGTGTGATGAAGGCAAGCCTTGAACAACAGGCATCTGTCATAGCTGCTGAATCGAGGCCTATAATTCTAAAAAAAAGTTCATCTGGCTGATTGGAGAGGATTGTGATTCCAAGTCAGAAAAGCATGTTCCTGCTTGTCTGAAAGACAGAAACAGCCAAATTATGAACTGTCTCTGGAAGCTGTGGGCAGCCTCCAGAAACAGAGCAGATTCAAGCCAACAGCCAGTGAGGAAATGGGGACCTGAGTCTTGCAACCACAAGAAACTGAATTCTGCCAACATGAATGACCTTGGAAGTGAGTTTTGGCACCACATCTTCCGGATAAGAATACAGCTTAGCCAACACTTTGATTTCAGCCATGAGAGAACATAAGCAGATAACCCAGCCACTCTGTGTCCTGACTTGATTTACAGAACTGTGAGATAACAAATGGATTTTGTTTTAGCTGCTGTATTTGCAGTAAATTTTCCACAGGGATATGGAAACTAATACAGTTGGGAAAGTGATGATGATAATATTAAGAAGTAACTATAAGGAACAGGAAACCCACACATGCTGGCATTAGACTTCAGGAGTAAAGGCAATATCTTATTAGGACTTAAACCCTCTGCAGACACGATATTTCAAATAGCAATTGGGTAGAAGGTGGCATAAATAAGATAGAACACAGAAGCACAATATAGTTGTGTTACCAAAGTTGACTTTTTGAATGGTGTTATCCCTGATGCCAAGAAAAAAAGAAATCTACAAACACTGTCTTGACTTTCGTTCCTTGAAACTGAAGAGAAGCATTCCATAGAACTGTTCTCTAGACTTCCTGTGCATTAGAATTGCCTAGGGAGATCTGAATAATCACAGAGTTTAGGCCACTCTCCTTCCAGTAAATCAGAATCCTTAGGAGTAGGACCCAAGGTTGAGTACGATCTTATAAACTGCCCCAATTTTTTCATTCAATGAACAATCCAGTTTAAGAACCAGTGCTAAAAATATCATGTCCCCCAAACTGAAGACTTTTGTTCTACTCTAATTTGTGGAGGAAATTCAACTGAAAATTATTACTGAATTTTCATTCAGAAAATAGTAATAGCTAATATCTGACAAGTACTTACTATCTATGTGTTTTAAGTTTTATCCAACAAATGAATAACTTGCTCAAAGACACACACCAAGTGCATACTCAAGAATGTAACAGCAGTTGCTGCCCCCACAGTCCCCATGTTAAATCTCTTTTCTGTAATGCTTGCATTTATCCAGACTGTTATGTTTTCCCTTATCACCTGTGATGAAAAGGAAATGGCATTTCCTGTAGCAATTCTTTTTTCTCTCAGTCATGTTTCCCCAAATATGTGAAACAAAGCTATTTAGGCTTTTCCTAAAAGATTAAATGCTAAAATAAACCTTCCTGACTCTTTAATAACTATTGGATACAAAGGTACCTGTTACCCACTTAGGGCCTATAATTAGAAGGGCATCTCTTCTTTCTAAGGGTAAGTCAAAATCTATAAAATATATTCAAACAATATATAATATGTTTCTCAAGAAAATCATATAAGAAAGCTTCTGTGATTATCAAATGAAAGAGAGTACAGAGAAGTTAACATAACTGATTATTGGATGGTAGAGGGAGAATTGCCCTCATATCCCTTCACTTTTGAGAAAAATCTGTGATGGAGATTATCTACATAAGCATTGTTCATTCTGTTACACAATGGCTAGATTGAAACTCTTTTAAAGACAGATTTGTATTTATAAAATTTCCAGTAGAAATGTCCTGATTTCTGGACTTAATTAATTCATCAAACATCTTATGGTGTATGGGCACCTTAGGGAGGAATAGCTTTTCACAGAAAGCTATTGTCAGACTGGATGCTTAAATATTTAATTTGAAAACAGTGGTTAAAGGAAGACAAATAATTTTCTGTCATTTTTGAAAATGACTCTGAGGCAAGAAACAGGTATCCCAATTCATAAGAAGCAAATTTTAAAAAAAGAGTCATCAAAACTTGAATAAACAGAAATTCCATCAGATTCGAGAAAAATTCATTTGCCATTTTAGTTAACAATTAATTCCAGTTCCTTTCTGCAATCAAAAAAAAATTAATACCAGTTCCTTTTCAATATACACTGTGTAGTTCACTCTCTGAAGATTCTCCAAAAAATAAACCTGCAAAAGGCGGATTAATTGGAGAAAACTTATACAAATTTATTTAACATGTATATACAGAAGCCTTCAGAATGAAGACTCCCAGTACTCATCGTGGAGGACACTAATTAATAGAAACAGACCATCAAAGATATTGTAACCTAGAGGAGAAAATAAGCAAAACATACACGCACAAAGCTAAACCTGATAATTATAGTAAAGCAGCAGGAAAATATGCCATAGGAGTTCAGGTAAAGAGATGTGACTTCCAACCAGGCAAAATTAAAGAAGGGTCAATGAGTATTTTTATTTATTTAAGTCACTTACTTGCAGTATCATTCTGTGTAGAAAAAACTATGTCACTTGCATATATTATAAAATAATAATTATTGTGCTTGCTCTTTAAGAATTCCATGAGAATTTACTTTGGGCTTTCATTAGTATTTACTTTTTGTTATTAAAAATTTAAAGAAGTTCTTTGTGACATTGCAGTTTCATCCATAAAGCATATGTCCCAAATACAGAGCTTTATAAGAGAAACAGTTATAAAGCTTGATTTCTGTGCATTTACATTTTCAGTGTCTAAGATTCTAATCTTGGAAAATTCCACTTGTAAATTCTTAATTT
Organism: Nomascus leucogenys; assembly: GCF_006542625.1. Classification (NCBI taxonomy): domain Eukaryota; kingdom Metazoa; phylum Chordata; class Mammalia; order Primates; family Hylobatidae; genus Nomascus; species Nomascus leucogenys. The sequence goes on along the minus strand of NC_044387.1, from coordinate 37,769,962 downwards.
TATGAAATCATTTGTCTTAAATATACATGTTATTTGACAATGTCCATTGAGGCCTAATGTACTGTAAAGTAAAATTTATTATGTTTTCTATTTTATAAATGAGGGAAAGAACAGGGAGTTTGTCTTCCTAATAACCCAGTAAGTCACACCACATGATTAGTATCAGGGATCATAACTCCCCGCTAACAGTGTAATGTGCAGCCCACCACACTGTGGTCCTATCCCTTCTCTTCTCTGCCCACTAATTCCCCATGAGGATCACAGGATAGAGGGCCTGAAAGTGTTAATAAATCATCCTTGCCCTGTTATTTGGCATTAAATAGGATGAGTCATGTTGAACAAAATGGGAATCTATTTGCAGCATTTATGATGTCAAATATAATATGTAATTTTCCTCCCACAAAAGAAACAAGGAAATGTTTACTTTTGCCCCATGTGCTGGAAAGAATAGGTAACTCATCTATTAGAGAAGAGTGCTGCTTATGGTTGAGAGACATAAGCTGGGTAGAATACTCAAGTGAAAGAAGGAATTAAAAGAACAAGTGAAAACAGTAAAAATATTTATAAAGTTAATAACTAAAAAGATCAAATTGCCATAGTTTGCAGAGCTTAGGAGGCTAAAAGAAAGACTTCTACAGGAAGCTATTGTCAGACTGGGTGCTTAAATATTTAAATTGAAAACAATGATTAAAGAAAGACTAAAAATTTTCTGTCATCTTTTATAATGACTCTGAAGCAAGAAACAAGCATCCTAATTTATAAGATGTAAATTTTAAAAAGAGAATCATCGGAACTTGAATAAACAGAAATTCCATCAGATTCGAGAAAAATTCATTTGCCATTTTAGTTAAGAATTAATACCAGCTCCCTTTAAATATACACTGTGTAGGTCACCCTCTGAAAGTTCTCTGAAAAACCTGCAAAAGGCAGATTAATTGGAGAAAAGGTATACAAATTTATTTAACACGTATAGACAGAAGCCTTCAGAATGAAGATCTAAAGATACACAGAAAATTGTCAATTTTGATGCTTAGGTTCAACAAAGTATGGACAGCCATGTAGAAATATAACTGGACAAAAAGCAATGATCTAATGCTAATAGACTGAGTGAGGAAACCCAGCAAGACCTGTCTGTCTGGAACCTTCTTGGCCTTACTGCACGTGCATTTCTTCCTTCTGGGTGTGGGGCAGGACCCTCTCTGGAATGAGAGTCTCTGGAAGTTGTTATCAGAACGTACCAGAACACTGGTAAATATATTTTTCCTTATTCAATATATTTATACCAAATTGCTATAAAATTTGTATCTTTATTTCAAAGTTTGCATTCAGTTATCCTCAGCCTGCTTTTTAAAAAAACACCTTTTTAATGCTCTAATTTTTAAAAGTGTATATTGTTTTATTTATTTAAAGAATACATCTACATTTATCTTCTGACTGTTGAAAAAAATTAACATTGATTACAGAGTTATGTGTAAACAGAATGGAAAAAAATATTAGATTCAAATAATATTAGATTCAAATAATTATTTAAGCTACAATAGTGCTCAGTGAACATAAAACGAGTAAACAGCATCCTCTTGGAATATGACCTTAACAGGGCATAGGTTTCATTCAGTGTCATTGCATCTTGTCTTTGATCACCAAAACAATTCAATAACTAGCAGAAAAGTTGTCTTAAACTACTTGAAAATTCGCATTTTATTGCATTTGCTTATTAATAGCATCCTCTCCTACAGGACAAAGCCCTATGTCTGATTTATGACTTTGTTCCTCAAGCTTGGCATATATTTAGCAAATGAATAAATGGGCATAATAAAACTCCTCAACGGAAATGGACCAATTGATGCTATGAAGACAACAAGCATAAAAAATGTAAGGAGTCACAGATTCCAAACTTAATACAGTACTTGCCTGTTTCAAATCATATTAATATGTATTATCACAAAAGCAGAATTCAGTCTCTCTGAATTAAAAAAAAAGAATTCCAGAATTTTAAAACATAAAAAGAGGCAAATTTCATTCAGTTTAATGAAACTTAATATTCAAAAATAGGAAAACCTTACCAAAAAGTAGCATGGACTTTAATTTACAAAGTATAGATTTCTATGATGAAGAAAAAATATACTTTAAAAATATTAATACAGACTTTCCCTTCTGGCAAAGAAGAGACCACATTTAACTTCCTACCTGAAATAAATTGAAAAAAAAAAAAAAAAAAGAAAAATTTTCAAGAAAACAGACATCAAACAAGGACAGTGATCCCTAAAAGAAGGGAGACAAAAGAGGTGAGCCCTAAGATTGTCTAATTTAACTGTGTTAAGAGTTTTCAGTCTGCAGGGTAAGGAATGGAAACCCCGGAATCAAAAAGATAGAGATGGAAGTATTGGGGAGCCAAAGCAGCCAGAGTTCACAGTGCAGACTACCAGAAAAGGGAGAACAGCACAGAGATGGAACTCAGAGATCTGCAAAGGGTCCTCCTCACTTGTTTTTTCTTTTTTTTTTTTTTTTTTTTTTGAGACGGAGTCTTGCTCTGTCACCCAGGCTGGAGTGCAGTGGCGCGATCTCGGCTCACTCCAAGCTCCGCCTCCGGGTTCACGCCATTCTCCTGCCTCAGCCTCCAGAGTAGCTGGGACTACAGGCGCCCGCCACCACGCCAGGCTAAGTTTTTGTATTTTTAGTGGAGACGGGGTTTCACCGTGTTAGCCAGGACCTTCTCACTTCTTTAGTTGAGAACTGCTCTGCACATACATTTAAAAAAAAATTGCCCAAGATTGGGAAAATAACTTGTAGAAAAGATAAGGAAAACAAAGACTATTGAACATTGCACAAAGCCAGGAATGTTTTCTTTTTTCACCAGCCAGAGTAGAAGACTTAATTGTTGAACTTAGGAAGAAGGGTTTTATCTTAGTAATGTGTAAAATTAGATGAAAATGTTGTTCAGGTACTGCCTAACAAAGTTTAAAGCAGAACCTGCAAGAATAAAAGCTTTATTCCAGAAATACAAGCTTGTTTTAACACTTTAAAACTATCATTGTAATTCACTGTATTAACAGACTAAAAAAGGAAGAACGTATGATCATCTCCATAGATGGAGAAAAAGCATTTGACAAAATCCAATATCTGTTTCTTATAAAAACTCTAAATAAAGAATAGAAAGAAACTTTAAATGCTTTCCCCCTAGATATGGGACAAGCCTACATCCATTATTACCACTTTCATTCAGCATTGTACTAAGGTCCTAGACAATGCAATGAGGCCAAAAAATGAAATTAAAGGCATACAGACTGCAAAGGAAAATAAATTTTTTTACTCTCATACATGATTGTCTACGTAGAAAATTCTATGAAATCTGCAAAAATGCTTCTAGAAGAAAGAAGTTAGTTTAGCAAGTTTACAAAATACAAGATAAATATAAACATCTATAATATTTATTTATACTGAAAGCAAATAATTGGAAAATAAAATTATTAAATTCTGATGAAAGCTGTGCAAGATCTGTAGACTGAAAACTACCGAACTTTGTTGAGGGAAAATTAAAGAAGATCAAAATAAACTAAAAGATATGCTGTGTCTATAAATCAAACAACTCAAATTTGTTAAGAGGTTACTTTCCTCCAAATTGAGCTACAGACTTAAAGCAAATCCAGATCACAATCTTCACAGTGTTTGTTTTTTTGTTTTTTGTAGAAATTAAAAAGCTGATTCTAAAATTGACATGGAAATAAAGAGGATCAGTAAATAGCCAAAATGACTTTGGAAAATAACAAGAAGTTTGCAAGATTTGCACTACCTTTCTTCAAGACTCATTATAAAGCTATGGTAATCAAGACAATGATTTTAAGATAGACAAATAAATTAGTTAAATAGAAAAGAAATTCTAGAAATAAATTCAAACATATCCAAACAATTGATTTTTGGCAAAATCAAAGACCATTTAATGAAAAAAGGATAGTGTTTTCAACAAATGATGCTGGACAGGTTTGGCCCCAGAAAAAATTAGCATATGTGTAATAAGCAATAATAAAAAATAACAAATTGCTCCTAAGAACAGTGGCTGACAGTTAGGAAAGCTGACTGCCGACCTACTTAATAGAACCTGTCTCAGCATACGTTTATTTACTAATTTTTTTCAGATACCACACAGTGTCTGATACCAGTTTTATTAACTGTCTTGTCAGCAGTGGACTCTGCACAAAATTAAAAGCAAACTAGTGTCCCAAAGGAAGGAAACAGCATGCCACTTCTCAGCAGCATGTCAATCTTCGGGAACACTAATCTCTGCTATCAACAGGTCTAACATTGATTAGATCTTCAAACTGTATGTAGTTAGTTGTGAGGCGCATGCTTTACAGAGGCAGAGGAAGAAAGGATGATATTGAAATTTAGAAAGGTAAGAAAAATGAAATGCAAAATATTGCAGGAACTATTATGATTAAAATTTATACAGCCATATTCAGGCACAGTAAGTTTCATACAATATGCCAATCCCTAACACGCTACCAAATACAACCTCCATGAGTTCAGGGGCTTTTGTCTATTATGCTTACTACTGAGATAGAGAGGTAGAAATCATGTTTTTAGGAATTTATAAATAATCACATATTTTGACCTCAATGACATTATGAGTAGATTTACATGAAAATTTTAACAGTAATTTAGAAATACACACACATGAGCCAATCCTCATTTTTTGTAGATTCTGTATTTTCAAATTTGTCTACTTGATAAAATTTATCTGTAACCAAAGCCAATACTCCTGGCACTTACAAAGGCATTTGCAGAGGGGCAAAATATTTGAGTTGCCTGACAGCTGCAGGTTCCTGAGGTCGAACAAGGTAACACTCTGCCATGTTTCAGTTTTCATACTGTAAACACATGTCTTATTCAGGATCTATTTAGTACCACTTGTTTTGCATTTCTGTACTTATTGTTGGTGATTTTGCTGTTTTAAATGGCCTCCAACATGGTGTGGAAGTGCTATCTTATGTTTCTAAACACAAGAAGACTGTGATGGGCCTTACAGAGAAAATATTTGTTAGTTAAGCTTCATTCAAGCATGAATTATAGGGCTATTGACCGTGAGTTAAATGCTAATGAATCAACAAACAGTATATCCAGAAAAAGAAAGAGGAAATTTGCTGATTTGTACATAAGACCGTTGCAGAAACTGCTGAAGTAACGTTTATAGCATATAATGAAGCTATGGAACAGTGGGAAAAAAATAGCTAAATTTGTGAATTTATGAGATGACAGCTGATTAGAAAAAAAGCATAGTGGACAGCATTATTGTAAGGTTCAAAGTCAAAGAAAATTACTGTAATGTTACCCAGAGGAAAATGTTAAATTCTTCTCAGCTACTGCTGTCTGCCTCACACATTTCAAAAGGTGATATGGCGTGAAAAATGCTAAGCTTGCAAGCAAGCAGGTTGTTCAGTTCAGGAGGCAGCAAAAGAATGTTGAAAATACCTGCTAAGTGTTACATAGGAAAAGGGTCACGGGGAAGAGCAGGATTTTAATGCGATTGTGACTGGCTTATTTTACATGGGCTTGGCCAAAGGAACCTGTGTAACACAAATGACCTCCAAAGCCCCCGGCTCGAAATCATTCAAAGACTGTTCAATCAATTATTTGTAAGAAATATATAAATACATATATATATCTATAACATAAGATGCTTTAAACAGAATGACACATAAAACAAGATTATACATTGATTGGCTGATGAAAATATGATCAGAGACTCACAGGAATCAAACCTTCTATTTCTCCTAAGGGCAATGGTTTCAATATTTGCTTATTAAATGCTCATGACAGCTTTATAGAACATAACTACCATGGATAATGTAATAATTGGCACTGTGTTTTGTGGGTGTGGGTATGTGTCTGACACTAGACTATAACCAATAGAGTTGGGTATTTAAACTAAATAAAGAATTTTATGACAACTTATTGTCAAAGGAATAAAAGAAAACACATCTGTGTGGTTCTTTCTTTGATAAGTAATTCTTCTGTGCTGGCCATTATTTACATCTTTCCAGGTATCACAGTCAGCTCTCCTTTTGTGTGCTCTTGACTTCTGTGGTGAAGGCTCAGGACTAAGTGGGCAGGCCTGCCCCTTGCAGTGTGTTGGTACAGCTACTCAAAGGGACATTGTGAATCTGACTTAGTATGCCTTCTATATGTTCTAACTTAATCTGTAAAGGGCAGTGATTTTTCTGCTACTGTAGTTCTTTTAGCACCCTTTGCCCTGGACACTCAACATAATATAGAAATTCCATTTTCACTGTGGAAATAAACAACTTCTAAACAAGAACAGAGGATTTTTTCAGAGTTTGATATAGAAAGAGAGTTGGCCACTATTATTTTTGTGGTAGAGTCAAATAATGACACCCCAAAGATGTCCATGTCCTAATCCCTGGAACCTGTGAATATGTTATCTTACATATCTATATAAGATATCTTACTCACCTATGTTACGGAAAAAGGGACTTTGCAGATGTGATTCACTTTTAAGGATCTTGAGATGAGGAATTGCCCTGGATAATACAGGTAGGCCCAATGTAATCACAATGATCTTTATAAGAGAGTCAAGAGAATCATAGTCAAAAGAGACAGGAAAACAAGCAGAGGTCAGAGTGATGCAGCCAAGAGTCAAGGAATGTGGACAGCCTAGAGAAGCTGGTAAAGACAAAAAATGTATCTCCCCTAGAGGCTCGAAAAGAAATGCTGCTCTTCCAGGCCCTTGATTTTAGCCTTGTAAAATGCATTCAGACTTCTGATCTCCAGAACTGCAAGATAATAAATTTGTGTACTTTAAGCACTAAATTTGTGGTAATTTGTTACAGTAGCAATAGGAAACTAATACAACTTGCATTTGGCACAAATTCAAAGACAGGCAAGGAGTAGGAAAGCTGTGTAGTGAGAAGAAGGAGGGCTTCAGGTATACAGATGCTCCTCAACTTACAATGAGGTTATGTCCAGAGAAATTCATTGTAACATGAAAGTCTGGCAAGGCAAAAAATTCATTTAATATCCCAATAAACACTCCGTAAAATCAAAAAATCAGAAGTAGAACCATTGTAAGTCAGGGATCATCACACTTTGACTCAAGGCTGTTGGCTTGGGAAAGCTGGAGTTAGAGTGACTCAAAGTGAGGCATCTCATGTGATTGGTTAGAAATCGTATATTTTGTCCTCTGCTTGGTGCTGAGTTGGAAATCAGTAAACTAGGGAAGCTTGCAGTCACTGATGAAGTCCTTTTTGTTGTGGACCAACTGTTGCAGAGAGTGTGATTTGGCTTTCTGGACTGTTGGCTGCAGAAATTGTTGGGCAATGCTCTATTGTCATATTTGATTATGAATAAAAGTGTCCTCCAGAACCTCAACAAATAGCCTATCTGGTGTACATTTTATGTTACAATTCCATTGTCTCCGATGAGAAGTAAACACCAATTATTTTTCCACTGAAGGTAATGTCTTCTTTTCTGACTGAATCTCATATTTCTCTTTTCTACTTTCTCTTTCATCTTTAGAAGTCTGACAATGATGTCACTAAGTATGATTATCTTTCTTCAGATTCACTGAATTTCTTGAATATGTGGATTGATATTTTTCAAAGCTTTTGGAAAGTTTTCAGCCATTATGTGATTGATTAATTCAGTTATCTTTCATCTTTACTTCTGGAACTTCAGTTACGTGTATGTTAGATCTTCTTACATTGTCTTATAGCCCCTGGTGCTTTCTTTTATTTTTTATTTTTCCTGTTCTTTTTCCTCAAGTTCTTGTAAACAGGATTTATCAGAAAAAAAATCAAATAGACAATTAACATACTATGAAAAAGTGTTCAACTTCATTAAACATCAGAGAAATGCATATTAAAAGCAAAATTAGATTCTACTATAAACCCAAAAGAATTTCTGAAATTTAAAAAGACAAAAAAGACTAAATGTTGCTGTTGACATATAATAGCCAAAATATCTTGATCCTACGTAATGGTTAGGCTCCTCTTTATGAACTAGATCCACTCTCACATTAATCCAGGAATTAAAATACTGTTATATAATCAATGTATTTTTCTTTTTACAGGATAATACTAATCAGAACACTAATCAAAAATAAAATTATTTTCTTAACCCTAAATTCCTCTGTAGTAACTGCCTCCCTTCTCAGTTACATTTACATTAATGACTTCTTTCAACATCATGGCTCTGAATACATCTACATCTTAATGACTTGTAAACATATTTTTAATTCTAATCTGTCTTTTAAACTCCATACTAATATATCTATCTCCATTTCCACTTGAATATTTTGTAGGTATCTCAAACTTGAACTCTTGAATACCTCCCCACCCCTGAAAAAAACTCTTTCAGTTGGTAAATGGCAACTCCATCTATCCAATTGCTTAGTCCAAACACCTTGGAATTATCTCTGACTTCTCTTCTACACTTCACAGGTACTATTTCCCCAAAAATGCAAATTTTACTGTAAAAATATGTCTAAAATAAGATCTTTTATTATCATCTTCACCACTTCTATCCCTTTCAAGTCTTAACCACTCACCCCATTCATTTCATTTTAGACCTTGCCCTCCAACCAACACAGCAGCCAGAATGATCTTTTTAAAACTCAAATAAGTTTCTATCACTCCTTTGCTCAAAGTCTCCAATTACTCCTCATTTTTTTCAGAATAAACACCAAAGTTCTTAAAATTTCCATAAGCCTCTAATGATCTGGTTTCTGCCTCTCTGACTTCATCTCCTATTACTCTCTTTTAAGTATTTAATGATTGTTAAGAATTGTGTCATATAAACCAAAACCCCAGAAAATATATTATCCTGAAGTAATATCAGACAAGAAAAAAAAATCATTCCAGTAATAAATAGTTAAGAATTTTGATTAAATGATTTTAAAAATGAGAAATAAGGTAATTGTTTCATTACTGGCCTATATTTAATATCAATGGTAAGGATTAAAATGTCATAAAAGTAATTGGCTCCTTATGATGAGTTACTATATATCTCTAAACATCTTTGAGACATAAAATCAGGTCTGAGGTTGAAGTCTTGCATCTTTAAATTAACAGCCAAATCTCTTTTTGCAATATTTTGAAATCCTTAATTTTATATTTTTTATAATGATTATAAATAATGTTCATAGGTAATCAATATGTTTTCTGATATTCATGAGCAGAATATGTAAATGAAATGATTTCTCCTCTAAGAGCCTTTTAGTAACAGTATTTTTAGTATTCTCTTAAATTAACTTGTACAAAATCAATGCTATTTCTCATGCTATCTCTCCCTTATATGAGATGTTAACAACAGACTGTTGATCACATTACAGTTGACCCTTGAACGGTAAGGGTTTGAAATGTGAGTCCACTTATATGTAGATATTATTCCATGTCTGCCACCCCTGAGATAGCAAGACCAATGCCTTCTCATCCTCCTCCATTTTAGACTGCTCAGTATGAAAACAATGAGGATTCAAGACCTTTATGATGATCCAGTTCCACTTGATAAGTAGTAAATATATTTTCTCTTTTTTATAATTTTCTTAACATCTCCTTTTCTTTAGCTTTCTTGTAAGAATACAATATATGGGCCAGGCGCGGTGGCTCATGCCTGTAATCCCAGCACTTTGGGAGGCCAAGGAGGGCGGATCACCTGAGGTCGGCAGTTTGAGACCAGCCTGACTAACATGGAGAAACCCCGTCTCTATTAAAAATACAAAATTAGTCATGTGTGGTGGCGCATGCCTGTAATCCCAGCTACTTGGGAGGCTGAATAAGGAGAATCATTTGAACCTGGGAGGCAGAGGTTGCGGTGAGCTGAGATCACGCCTTTGCACTCAAGCTTGGGCAACAAGAGTGAAACTCTGTCTCAAAAAAAAAAAAAAAAAGAATACAATACATGTTACGTGTAAATATACAAAACATGGGTTAAGCAACTCTTTATGTTTTCAGTAAGGCTTTTGGTCAACAGTAGGCTACCAGCAGTTACATTTTTGGAAAGTCAAGTTATATTCTGATTTGCAACTGTGTTGGGGGGTCAGTGCCCTTAACCTCCACATTGTTCAAGGGTCAACTGTATTTAAAATAATAAAAAAGGTATAATTATAAGATTTGAATATTGAACTTGAGAACATCCTTTTATTTATTCAATGATTTAATAATTGAGCAACTACCACAAGCCAGACACCACAATGCATATACGGCAGTCTGCTGAACAATCATGGAAATGCTTCTCACAGGCTGACAGCACAGAATGTTCTCACTTTTTTGTAACTTTCCCATTGCTGAGTCCTCCAAAAAAATCTGAAACATCAAATACTTTAAACCTAAGATATATACAATTTTTACTTGTCAGTTATACCTCAAAAAAAGCTGGAAAAATCTGTAACATATAAATTTTATGCTAAGTGAAATTTAGTTAAGAAAGACATACTATATCTTATCCATCTAAGTGTTCCTTGATTAGCATAGTAATTAGCATGTGTTAGGCCCTCAATGAATATAAGTTGAGAAATTATATTTAAGGGAAGATATCTTGTTTATTTGTTTTGTATCTCAACTAGCTAGCTTTTATTCTATCACTTTACCATATTTTATAAGTATTATTACTGTTAATAAAGAGAAAAAGGAAAGAAATGACATTTCTCGAGCACTTGCATTGAGCCAGTCACCATGCAAAAATTTCATTCCTATTGTGCCTTTTAATCATCCCAATATCACTATAAAATAGCAACTATTATTCCCCATTCTACAGATAGGAAACTTATTATGGCAGGTACTAACCCAGATTTTCTAGCTCTAAAGCTTGTATTTTTAAGCCACCTAAGTCTCACCCACAGTGTTCATTAAGTTCTGGCCAAGAAACATACTGCTCTCCTGCCTTCACACTAATCTCCTTATCTAGTTCGATCACAAGTTCCGGTTGCCAAGTTCAGCCAGGTATGCCTATAACCTGGCTTAATTTTTCTAGTGTTCCCTTTTACTCTCAACGGTGTCTGCCTGTGGATGATGCATCATGTGATCACCGTACCTCTTATTTCATCCTGGTTGTCAGTCCCCATTATGTTTTATCCAGGTAGAGTAACTTCTTCATAGATTGTTATGAAGAAGAGCTCTTCCTCTCTTCAAGTCACGTCCTTTACCTTTTCTCAGAGAAGAGCTTGGCTAAAGTTTTCTTAGAGATTTCTTTGACTAACAACAGCATGATGGCATTTTCCTTACTTTACAATCTCAGTGATTTTGCTGCTGCAGCAAATTACCACAAACTTGGTGACTCAAAATTATGCAAATATGTTACCATACAGGTCTATGGGTGAGAAGTCTGGTATAGATCTCACTTTGCTAAGATCACGGTTTTCGTAGTTCATTACTTTCTGGAGGCTCTATGCAAAAATCTATGTTCTTGCTTTTTCTACCTTTTAGAGGCCATCTGCTTTCCTCGGCTCATGGCCCCTTCCTCTATCTTCAAGCAGGCAATATCAGGCTAAGTTACCACACTGCTATCTTTCTGGTACTCTCTTCCTATTCCCTCTTCTACTTATTGAGCCTATCTAGATAATCTCACTATTTTAAAGTCAGCTAATTTGCACTTTAATTCTATCTGCAGCTTTAATTTCCCTTGACCATAACCTAATGTATTCATAGGTTTCAAGAATTATGACATGAACTTCACTGGGGAATCATTATTCTCCCTAAGACAGTAGCTGATTTTCAAATTTCACTCAACTTCCTAACTACCAAGACAATAGAACAAAATGAAATTTCAAAAACAGGTAGCAAGGTAAACTCTGTAAATCAACATATGAGTTCAGTCCCAAAGGACAAGTAAAGTTTTTCTTAACAATATTTGTTGAAAAAAAATCTCATCAGAAAGGTCTTTAATAAAGACAGTGAATATTATCATGGACCATGGCATCGCATCACTGTTTTGTTTCTAAAAATGGAAAATCATATTTTATATGCCTTTTTTGCCAAGGGACCTCACAAAATCATATTGAGCAATATTTAAATGTTTTTTCTCACTTAAAAAAAAATTCTTCATGCTAAGTCCTCGCCCTGCAAAGAAAGTACTTAATTGATTAAACATCTAGTGATACACATCTTGAAACAATCAATGGAAAATATCATTAATAAAAATCAGCTACAGAAAATTTAAACAGATCTGTTAATTATTTGTTTTATATTCTAAACAAGTGGACAACTAACTCACTTTAAGAACAGCTCATGTCCTGCTTGATCAGAGAATAGAATTCACAAAATAAGAACAGATGCAAATTCTATTTCCAAAATACTACATAATACAAAGACTTCATGAAAATGATGCAATTTACCAATTAGGGGCTATAAATACTATGCAAAATATAATTCTCTTAAAATTGTAAAATTTATTTCCTTTATTTGTACTATTTTTGTTAGTGTGGGCTACCAAATAAAAAAGTAAACAAGCCATATATAAAGAGTTAGATGAATGTGAAAACTGGAAATTGAGTAGCCCACAGGGAATGTAAATAACAAAGAGGAAGTAACAAAATAAAATTTATTATGTATTTGAATCAATAAAATTACAAATTACAAATTTCTTCTGCCATGTATCTTGTTACTCTTCTGAGAGGTTGTGTCTACAGAGTTTTGTTTTTTTTTTTCCAAACAAAACAATATTTTTTTAAATAAAACTTTTTGTTTTAAATTTTAAAAAGGTAACCAAACAGTCAAAAAAATTTAAATTACTGTTTGTTTTTAAAGTCAAAACAACCAATGTTGAGAAGTACTTATTTTAAACCTAGCTTTGGAAGGTAAAGATGTTACCAGAAATTAACAGTTTTATAAAACACGTCATCTACTTTTATAAAAAATGTTTCAAGTAAAATGTTTGTACTCCTGACTTCCAATCCAGCATGTAAGGAGTTCGGAAGTCATCATTCCATTCTATGAAGAAGCCAAAGCTGAATAAATGGAAAATCAACAACTCTTCTTAGATCCCTCAAAAAGGATACAATTTTGTTCCCGATTCCAGGATAAACCACTGTTCTCAAAATCAGAGACAGACATAGAACACATCTATCTCTCTCAATACAGAGAATTACAATTTACCAAAGTAGAAACCTAGGAGTGGAAATTACTTTGGAAACCAGTGCTGGATTTCTTTTTTCAATACCTCATGTCCAGCTATGAAAAAAAAAAAAGGCATTCCAAAAGGCAAAAAAATACAATTTTAAGAGACAAAACAAGTGTGAGAATCAGACTCAGATATGGCAGGATATTAAAGCTACTATTGTCAGTATGCTAAGAGTGCTAATGGATAATGCAGACAGTATGCAAGAACAGACTGGTAATGTGAGCAGAGTAATGGAAATTTTAAAATAAGAACCAAAAAGAAATTCTAGAAATCAAAAATACTGTAATAGAAATGAAGAATGTTGTGATAGGCTTATTAGCAGACTGGACACACTGAGGAAAGAATCTCTGAGCCTAAGAATATCTCAATAAAAGCAACTAAAACTGAAAAGCAAACAAGAAAAAGACTGAAAAACACAAAACCGACTAAGAACCATGGAACAATGTGATACAAACAATTAGTGGCACCCCAAAACAATTATAATAGTAACATCGAAGATCACAAATTGCAGATCACAATATAGGATATAATAATAATGAAGTCTGAAATCTTGCCAGAATTACCAACATGTCACACAGAGACAGGAAGTGAACCCATGCCGTTGTAAAATGGTCTCGATAGACTTGCTGGATGTAAGGTTGCTGCAAACTTTCAATTTGTAAAAAAATGCAATATCCACAGAGTGCAATAAAGCTAAGTGCAATAAAACAAGATATCCCTGCATTTCATTAAGAAATCCATGTTCATGAAACATGTGTTTGTTGAGTTACATTCAAACTGCACATCATGGATACAGCATTTTTTTTTTCTTGAGTCTATTTCTGATGAGTGCCAAGGGGATGGAGGTGGAATATACTCTCCAAGGTCACAGGAATTCATTAAATATAGCTGACAATGCTATAGTAAAGAAAAAATATATATTTCTAAGTCTGTATCCACATTAAATTCACGAAGTAGTTGTTTATTCTCAAAAGAATCAAAAATAAATACCAAGGGAATATGATTATAAATGGTGACAGACACTTCTCAGTGATTGTGATCCTTTGCATCATATGGGTGCCAGAATATAAATTGGGTAAATTCATTCCTTGGGGAACAGAGCAGAAGTCAAACCATGTGGCCAGGCCAAGCAGGATGGATTTAATTAGGAATACTGCAGCATAATATTCACATAAACTCATAAAATTTTATTTTGCTCAGTTAAGCAATAGTTATTTTCAGAGCTCACTCACCAGTGGGGAAGAGTTCCCAAAAGGCTACCAGAACTTGTCTCATTAATTCAACCCCAAAGCAGAGCTGGGACTGTATGTGTTTGGTGACTTGGGTTGACACTGAGCTGGGCTAAAACAGGCAGAGGTAGTATTGACTGAAAAAAAAAAAAATCCCCCAAATATCTGACCTTATTGAAAAATGCAGCAATACTTCCACACAGCTTTATGTGGCTCGCAGATAGTTTTTGAGTGCAGGAATAATCTAAATATTTTTTATTAAGTGTCAACTGCTCAGTAATGCTTACTATAAAAACTATTTAAAATTATAGTTCTGATGCCCCATACCCTGGTTTGTTTCATTAACTTACTACCTCATTTTATACTTTTTACTTATTCATTATACTTTTTATTATCTTTTTTTCTCTACTGGAATTGTGACATTTTATATTTGTTTCATTCATTAGTGTATCTTAAGTGTTTAAAATGGCACCTGACACATAAATGATTATCAATGTGTTAAAATAATAAAAATTTTGAATTTTCAAGAATTTCTCTTGGGCTTTCTCTTCAAAGAGGAGCTCTGCAGTGAAAAGCATTCTGGAGACGTATGAAGTCCATGCTGACATTTTCCCCAGCGCATTCTGACCTCTGTGCTCTCAGCACATAAGCAAACTCTAAGGTCAATAGTTGTTCACATTTTCGCACTGAGAAATGTGACAGGTGAAAGAAGCATGGCACCTTCGAAAAGGAACAAGCATGGAAGTGCAAAAAAACAAGCTGCACCACCTCATAATCGTGTAAATTTAGGCAAGTTTTATAACATGTCTTAGTCTTGATTTTCTCAAAACAGGCATATTAGTTACTTGGTAGATTTGCTGTGATAATTAAATGAAATTATATACATTAAGCATTTATTGAGGTGCTAGGCATATTCAGAAAATGATTATTTTCTCGACCTCAAATTCAAATCCACAAGAAATGAATTCCTGTCATTCTTCTACCACCAATAAGTCCCAGTTTGGAATTCCAATGCTCAAGCCTGAAACCCTGACTTTGTAACTGGGTGCCAGCCCCTAGCTCCCTGCTCCAGACTATCCACTACCCTGAGCCTCTTCTCGTTACCTACTACAAGGCTTTGAAATAATTGCTTGTCATCCCTCTGCTTAGATAGACATTCTGCTCATTTCTTGGACTGCTTGAGAAATTCTAGCCTTTGCTTCTTAGGTCTCCTGTCCTTTCCCTTTCTTGGGACTCAGAAATCAATTGCTCAGAATGAAGGCCTCATTATCAGAAACAAAAGTTTTTCTCTGACTTTTTTGCTGTTGCTTTCAGTCTTATTTTCCACCAAGGCAAATCATAAAAACTAGAATCTCTTTTTCCTAAGGTGGGTCATAAAAAACAGAACCCCTTTTCCCCAAAGCCAGCCATAAAACCTAAAAATTTTACTCTGGCTTTCCTTCTGTCTGTATAAAAACTGGCCATAAAAAAAATTATCTAACCTACCTTGTTTGACTGTAGGTCATGAGCCTCCTATACCAAAGACGGTCATTCCCCATACCCAGAAGGAAGAAATACAAGCTTGGAGAGAGCAAGAAGAATATGGATGGACAAGACTTGAGTTTCCCCACACAGTCTATTAATGTTAGCTCATACTCTTTTTGTCTAACCATGTTTTTGCACAGCTATTCATACTTTCTTGAACCTAAGTGTAAAAATTGACGCTTTGCTCTGTATCTTTGGGTCTTTATTCTGAAGGCTCTGGTGTATGTGTTAATAACTTTTGAATGCCTTTTCTCCAATTAATATGCCTTGGCTAAATAAATGACTATAATTTTACAATGACCTGTGATCCTATTTCGAATAAGTGTTTTAAACTTTTGATATTTGACAGACTTTTCAAAATCAAAATTTCAAATTCTACATTTATGTTCTTTTAACCTCACACTAACTTTTCAGATATTAGGGCTCCTGGAAGTCCAAGAGGGACGTATCAGGCATGTTTGGTATGTTAAAATCATGTGGGGAACATTGTCAAATAAGAAATAGTGTTTAACTTTCTATGGTTTATATTTGCACAAATGTGTTGTTAACTTATGTTCCAAAATTATGAGATTTCTAAAATTCTGATATGTCATAGTATATGTTACCAGCAATAGTTATGATTATCACATTAACATCATTATATACCACAAAAATAACTACATTTTCTTGTCAATTGTCTTTCACCATGACTGTTCTAGGATTTTTGTCATCCACAATCATTGTTTTATTTTTTAATTATTCTCCAAAAGTGGTTCATAATTACCTACAGTCCAAAATTTACTTCTTCTTTTAAAAAACCCATGTAAAGGACTCTCTGACAAGTACTCTTGACAGGTTTCTTGTAATTCTAGTAACTTTGGAGATCATACCATTAGACTAGGTAAAAACTTCCAGGACTTCAATTAAAAAGTTGATGCATTCATGAGGAATACTAATCCAACATCAAACAGAACAAAAGTTAATCACATGGGACTAAACTGATAAAAGACTAAAATAGTTTTTATATTTTTTTCACTTAAAACACTGCTGATTCTTTTTATTTTTATTTTTTTATTTTTTCTTTTTTGAGATGGAGTCTCACTTTGTCACCAGGCTGGAGTGCAGTGGCATAATCTCGGCTCACTGCAACTTCCACCTCCCAGGTTCAGGTGATTCTTCTGCTTTAGCCAGCCTCCCGAGTAGCTGGGACTACAGGCACGTGCCACCACACCTGGCTAATTTTTGTATTTTTAGTAGAGATGGGGTTTCATCATGTTGGCTAGGATAGTCTCTAGCTCTTGACCTTGTGATCCACCTGCCTCGGCCTCCCAAAGTGCTGGGATTACAAGCATGAGCCACCATGCCCAGCCTTTTATTTTTTTTATACTCAAGAATTTTTTTTCTTTTGAGCAATTTATAGCTGACAACAATTTGGTACAATATACCTTTGTAAAAAAACCTGATTTTCTTTGTCTGTCTGTCTGATTTATCCAGAGTTTAGAAATAATTTGTGAGTATTCTTAATTTATTATAATTATTTACATAAGTTCGATAAAAATCTGTTTTCTTACGTAATGGAACACAATGGAAGACACTAGTTATTTAATGAAGGATTTGACTGGAACAGAATATATTCCAATAAGACTGAACTGCTTTGAGGAATCAAAGTTGACTTTACAGAGTAAATACAAAGCCTCTTTAAAAGGCTGGGTTGGTACCTTGTCTACATAGTTCCTTTACAAGGTTCCTGACCTGTGATAAGTAAAAAAAAAAAAAAAAAAAAAACAAAAAACAAAAAACAAACAAAAAAAGGCACTTTCTGATAGGCCCAGAAACCGAGTTATTTGGGGATCCACCTCTCCAAAAAAGAAATTTATCCAGGTATTACAGACAGCCTGATGATAAATCCTTGGCTTGGCTTCCTAGCCTTGAGAGACTTTTAAAAGTCTAATCTGAGATTCCTTGTAAAATGTTTCCAACAAAGCCAATTTAAAAAGAGTCTATATGGCCAATCACTATTCAGACTACATTTTATACAAATAATCAGGCCAAGTATAGTAAAACTATAACTTATTTTACAAATAAACTGGTCCTGCTATGATTTTTCTTTAGTAAAAATGGGGGACTAGAAAAAAATTCTTTAAAATAAACTAAAACATACCTTATTAGATTCTAGCCTTAATCATTGTTTTTCAGTTTTTATTATTTTCCTGCAATTCAAACTAAATCCTAAATTCTTTCCTGGCTGTAAGTCTCCCAACTAATGTTTCCAAATTTTTTCTACTTTCTGACTTAAAATTACCAAAATTAATACTGCTTTTTCCTAAAGCCCTATAAGCTAAAGGTAGACAACTTGATAAAAACTTTTTTAAAAAATCATAATAACAACTTAATATACAAACAACCTTTGAGCTTGACAATGTGTAGACTACTCAAAAGTTCCCTTGAACGCCTGATACAAACTACAAAAAAAAAAAAAATCTGTCGGATTGTTACTATCTGCTCTCACTTCATCTAAAGATGCTTCAAGCCTAACATCTAAAAATCTTCTCAATGGGCTGCCTTTTAGACTTAAAACCTAAGTTTATAGTTTTTTCTAGCCATTAACTTTTGTTTTTCTTTTGTTTCCATAAAAATGCCTCTTACTCAATATCTGTCTGATTGCTAAAATCATAAAGAAACCCAGCTTTGGTAAAAGCCCATCTACAAGACCACTGCCTGAAATAAGATGCAACTATTAACTGTTTAACTTGACTGCCCTGTTCTCAAGACTGAGAGACTGCTTCAATTAAATGGCTTATACAACAATCCACCGACCCGATTCCTAGCCTGTGAAACTTCTTGGGGAAGTTTTAGGCCAGAGAAGGTTGGAAAACAGAAAACAACATTCAAAAATGGCCTCAGAAACAGCCTCAGGAAAAATAAAAATAAAAAAGATGTTTTCTCTGACCTTCTCCCACCCTCCTGCCTCCTGTCGTTCAGCCCCATTCTCCCCCAAGGCTGGCCATACAAACTTGAATCCCTCTTCCACAAGCCAGGATAAAAATCAGAACCTCTTTTCCTCAAAGCCAGCCATAAAACCTAAAAATTTGACTCTAGCTTTTCTTCTACCTTTTTGTATAAAAACTGGCAATAAACAATTATCTGATCCCCTTTCCAGAGAGGGTCATGTCCCATATCCAGCAGGAAGAAATACATGCTCTGAAAAATCAAGACAAATCTAGACGAAGAGGCCTTGCTAGATTGCTCTACTCCGTCTATTAACATTAGATATTACCCTATTTTTCCAAACATATTTCTATGCAGCTATCCATACTTTCTTGAACCTAAGCATAAAAATGGACAATTGTTTCTATATCTTTGGGTCTTCATTCTAAAAGATCCTGTTTACACATTAATAAATTTTGAATGCTTTTTCTCCAGTTAATCTGACATTTATGAGTTCATTTCTCAGTAAACCTTCAGAAGGACAAAGTGAAAATTTTCCCTTGGCCCCTGTACCCTCAAGGCTCATTCCTTAAACCATTAACTCTTGGCTTTGCTGCATGTTTCCACACAAGACACTTGTTTAATAAAGAAACGACACTTCAGTTTCTTCTAGCCCTGCAGATCATCCTGCACTCCTCAGCCCCACCAGTCTTCTTCCCACTTAAACCCAGGGCCTAAAAGGAGCTTCACTTTAACAGAATGTTTAATATATTTTGAAGGAAAAATATGGTTTTAATTCAAGAAATATATAGATGGTAGCTTTTGAGATAGACATTTTAAAATATTAAATTTAAGAAGAAAACAGAGTAAAGAATCACAAAGAGGTGTTTTAGTGGAAGTTGAAGATAAGGGAATCATGTCCATGGACCCAGGCCAGATTTCTCAAAACCATTTACCTCTCACTTTTCATTGCTGCCTCCACAGCCTCAGTTTAGGCTCTAGTTATCTTTGGCAGACACTACAATCATTGATTCATAATTGGGCTCACTGTAGTCAGTCATAGCCTCTAGTTCATTTTCCACAAAGAAATCAATACTTAAAATGCTAACCTGCCCATCTGAATGGTTATACCTTAATTACACCACAAGGTACAAAGTAAAAAATATAAATCAATACTACTCAAAGTGCTAGTCCAAAATTGTTTGATTAGCAAAGCACAGAAATGGAGTAAGCATTTAGAATCCTTTCTAGCAATTTGAAATTGCCTTGATAACCATGCATGTAATTTTATATTTTATAAACATATCCATCCACATCATATTTGAAATTAAAAGATAATAATAAAGTAAAATTGTCCCCTCACTATACATAGTTGAGAAGTCTTATTCTAACCATCTTAGCATGAAATACAAAGTCAGCATCTGCCACAGTCTCTGCAACTGTGCCTTCTACCTTCTCCAAGCTAGAATTTTATCCAGTAATTTCAACTTACTTGTTCATTACACCCATCAGTAAACCGTAGCAAGGGGCTGTATCATATGGTGGTTAAGGATATGGACTCTGGAGTCAGACAGCAGGGTTCCAAATCTGTCCTCTATCATTTACTGGCTATGTGACCTTAGGTAATTCACTTAAACATTCTGTGCTTCAATTTCTTCATACATAAAACTGGGATAGTAATAGCTGCCTCATATGTTTGTGGGACACATGAAATGGTTGCATGCATCACTTAAAATAGTGCCTAAAATAAATGTTAAGATCGTTGTAGTTTTTATTATTTTAGTTTCCATTCCTTGATAGTGTGTTTTCTCTGCCTTACTTGCCTTCCTCTAACTCTGCATCTGGCTAGTAAGCAGCTTTAAAGACAAATTACAGTTTGTCTTCTCCTGGAGGCATTCCTTGATTTTCCCAGGCTGATTTATGTGTTCACTCTGTGCTACCTCATCACCCTTAACCGATGCCTCTATCATGGCATCTATCACATGATATAAGGACCTCTGTATGTGTTTGTTTCTTCTACTTTGTTTGTTAAGTCTTGATGAAGACTTAACACCTATGAAATGCTTAATACATATTAACAGACCCCATAAACATACATATTTAACAGATCCCATTTTGATCCTTAGAAAGATCCATGTTCACACCATCTTACCATTTCAACTGGGCATTGCTTCTTGGAAGAAAATCTGGATGGGAATAAACAGCTTTAGTGCCCAGAGTAAGATAAATGGGGATTGGAGCCTCTTGGATTGCCCTCCCTGCACTTAGCATTGGCCTGGAGACTTGCAACAGTATATATACCAATCCCTAAGAAACTAGCCCAGGTAAATGCTATGTACAGCAAGACCCATGCCATAAAAATATGCCCCTTCCCCATCTGATTCTTTTATAGTGTTCATAATACAAACAGTGATGAGAAGAGATTCACAGTTTTCTTCATAGTTAATCTATTTTCTACTTATTATGCTTCTGACTATAAGCACAATTATTTGAGGAAGCAAAGAAATGCTCCCAATTTTAAACTAAACTAAAAATGAGTTGTGCATTAACAATGGTTATAGCATTCTCTAATTAACTAGACTTCAAGGTGACAGCGTTTTCAAAAATCTCCTATTGTCAATATAAAATAGCTAAAACCCCAATTATCAATGACCATGTGAAAAACAACTGGTACTCAAATACCATTAATAGCCATAATGAAATCTCAAATAACAGTGCCACCATAAGCCTCTTCATAATCTTTATTAAATAGAGCCTAAAAGGAAAACAAAGATTCGTCTGGGCACAGGTTTCTCAGACAATGGCTAAAGAGCATGCAAATTACCTCAATAGGTCAAAAACTACAAGGAAATCAGGACTCTGAGGAAAAAATAAAATGAAAAATACAATCAGGTGAATTGATAGGTACTTTTAGTTATCCAGCATAAAGGAGAAAAGCAGGGGAACCTGAAAAATTTTAAATTGCAAACAATCTAAAATATTGTAACAAATTATTTCAAGTTTTCTCATATGACTAATCTACTTTTACAAGGCATGAAAAAATAATACCTACCTGTTTGAGCTTAAGCACTTTTTCATGGTCCTATTCAGTATATAAGTATGTGCAGGAGCTGTAAGAACAAAAGTGCAAGGAGAAAGGATGAAGAAAGCTGGAGGCTGACTGAGCCACTGAATACTGAAGCTTACAGGCACTTTCTTATTGAAATGCTCACAGATTCAAGGCCCCATGTACAAGGCAAGAAAAAGCACTAGAATTTTAATAATCACTTCTAAAAGAGTATTAATACGATGCATGATTTTAGAAAACAGGCTTTTTAAATTGCTACTTTATTGAGCAATTTCCATAAAAGATTTCATTATGTTAATTTAAAGATGCGAACAGCAAAAACTGAGAGTAAAATAATTTTAACTTCTCATTTTGTAACATATGGTGTTAAAAAGTGAAGCAGTCAAAAGGAAAGACATTTGAATAATAGGAAAATCTTACAGGTGGTATTTAAGTCAGAAATTTTTCTTTTCTATCTATATTTAGGGATATTTATTAAACTCCTTCCAGGGCAGCAATGCTAAAAGAGATTTTGTCTTACACATCCTCGCAAACATCTAGTGCAAATGTTAAAAACTTGTGCTTCTGGATAATCATACCTCCAGGATTTTATCATTGTGTGGATCTGTGTGAATTATTTTGCAAATGCAAATAATGTATCATCTAGAGAAACAGGAATTCAGTAGGTGGAATTTGACGAGATCAAAAGAAAAAAGGTGTTTACTTTATAAACTAAATATTGAAAAGTTTCAGGTAAAGAGACATGCTTTTTATAAAATTAGTTTAGCAACCCTAATATCAGTAAGAAACAATACAATACCAACAAGATTGATTTGCAAAAGGTCATCATTTGTAAGATAAATGATATACGACATGGTGAAAAAGGAAAGTTATGCCAACTGAAACAAGAATGAATACAAATCAGGTCATTCCTGGCTAAGGGTGTCATCAAAACCTTTGTAAAGAAAGAATGGTAAGAACAAGGCCAGCACCAGCTCATTCTCTTCTCACTTAAAAAACAAAACAAAACAAAAAAACAAACAAGAAAAACCCACCATGGTAACCCCTAAAAATCAATAGACCTAATGTGCTATTTTTAGCAGTTTAAGCATTTTGCTACTGATAGACCTTCACGGTTTCTTCTTGTTGTTTTGCCACTGTACTCAACAGGACATTTATCATCCTTATATATATACACTTAAGTCATTTTACTTTGGAATGTACACATCCAATTCCCAAAAGTGGTTCACATGGTATGTGAGCTATTCTTGCTCTTTTTTATCCTGAACATATGTGTGTGGGATAGGAGGAATCAAAATAATTAAATTAGTAATGACTTGGTTGTTATTAGGAGAGTTCAGCATCTTCATGAAGTACATTTCCAGAAAAGCATTAAATTCAACAATTTGGTTTATTTAGTGGACCTCTCCTTATTAAAGTGGTGAGTGCAATTTCACAAAAGAAAAGAAAGGAAAAAGAAAGAAAGAAACTGACCAGGTCAAGGTGCAAGGGTAACAGTTATAAATATGGCACATACATTTTAGAATGTCGTAGAGAAATTTTCATAAGCTGCCTTCTTTCTTATTCTATTCTTATTTTTCTCCTCTTCCCCAGACTTACCCCATGTGCCAGTCATATTTTGTTTGTTTAAAGCCACTACAGTTTAATGAAATATCACACTTTTTCACAAGCCCACTTAGGCTGTGAACAAACTATTTCCTCTGCTGGAACATTCACCTTATACTACCCCTGCTCCATTCCCACCAGATAAACTCTTCCTTCAGCCTTGAAAACTAGGTTTCATGTCACTCTGGTAGGGTAAAGTCCCCCTCCTGGATAGGCATACTTGAATAAAGCTCCATCTTTTAGATAACACATTATCACACTCTATTGTAATGCCTTGTCTGTCTCCCTCATTGCAATGTGACTTTTTGAAGGCAGAGCTGTCTTTTGTCTCTGATAACTTAGTACTTATTATAGTGCAGACTTTCAGATTTATTTTTTTTTACTTAACTGGATGAAAGAGTAATATAGAAAGAGGGCCAAAAACATTAACTATTTAGGCACCTACATTTAACTGACATGTAGAGAAAAAAAAAGACTAGTGAGTTGCCCGAAAAATAAGTATTTAAAGAAGTAAATAGAGAAAGAGGCAATAGATCTGTGGGTATGAGAGTTTGAAAAGGAGAGTAGAAAACATTGTCAAATGCTATAGAACAAGGTTGAAAGAAACAGAAAGGAAAAGGAGAAATACTAAATAAAGCCTGAAGTGAGGACACAATATATTTAATAGCTTTAGTTGGCTATGAAGGCTAAAGGAATAGGTGCTAGCAACTCCTTTGTCTTGGGACTGCAGAATCAACTAAAAGAGTTTTTAGAAAGACAATTAAGGGGTAAGGATGGGGCAACTGAACTTCAGTAGATGGAGATAAACTGAAATAGAGGCTGAGAAACAATAAGAAGAGGTGCAAAATAGGGACACTACAATAATGACAAGCAAAGTCTGTATTCCCACCTAGCCCATATACTTCACATTACCGCACTCCCCCACCTCCCCACCCTGCTTTACCCTTAGGTGGTGGGCATTCCAACAAATTCAAGCTTCAATCTGCCTGGCAGTATGTCTAGTCACGTTCCATGTAAATGGAGATTTCTGTCCCAACAAAAGTTTTTTCATCATTATTACTATTTAGAAAGCCCAGATTTCTATCCCAACAAAAGTTTTATTCATCATCATTACTATTTAGAAAGCCCAGATTCACTTGTTATAAAAAAGAAAAATTAATAATAACAATAAAGTACAGTCTGCCACTGTAGCTTCATTTGTTATGCTATGCTTAGAAAAACAGAGATGTTTATGAAGAGCTACTTGTAAGATAAATTTGTTAAACACTTCATTTATTTATTCATATGTCAAAAATTATACACATACCTGCAAAAAAAATAGCTTATACAGGAAACGAGACCAACTAGTAGGCTTTCTCAAAAATGTGACAGAATTATAACCTCCCCAAAGGTGATAAGAAGTGGAAAAATCACAACATAAAGAGAAAATCATCACAGGAAGTGATCCCTGATAAGAAAATCGGTTCTGTAAAGTATAAAATTACTCTTTTTAATTTTTAAATTTCATATTTTATAGAGAAGGAATGTCTTATATAGAAATTCAGTTGCTTAAAAATTGGAGTACTTCTATCTATGATATAGAAAACCATATTGATATAGTTTCCTTTACTGCAAATGGTAATTACCAGAGCTTTCCTGCTAAAGACCAGTACATTATCATTAAAACAATCGTAGCTTTGCTATAATTTATATTGTTTTGTTTAATTTATGAATGAATAATTACATAATATGTTTCTCACTTTTTTTTTAGTAAATTATAAATTTGGTTGCTGAATAAAAAAATCGGCAAAAACCATTCTATTGCTCTCCAAAAGCTATAGCCTAATGCAGTTCTTGGCATGCTTCCTGTATTTTCTTAGGTACCACAGCTCAAATTTTTGTCTAATTCTTAAGACTTACAATTAGGAAGAAGAATGAAATCAAATGATAAACAAAAATAGATGTTTTCTAGTGTGGTTTTTAACTTCCTCTGACTCATGCTTTTTCTACTTTAGAAAATGATGTGCTTCTTAGAATGAGCATAAGTCAGAGAGCATCATTAAACTTCTAATAAACCTTACACACCACCACCTATGATTTAAATTACTTACCTAATGGTGAAAGCTGTCATATACCATCCCCAGTCTCTTGAACATTTGGAGTTTCCTTCATTTTCTGTAGAACAATTTGTTCCTCCTAAGTACAGAATAGCTTGGTGTGACTTGATCACTTAATATATATGGTAGAAAATGTTAAACATGAAATGTATTTTATATTTAGTACTATAAATACTATACTATTAATACAAATTAACTGGCATCTTTGGATTCAATGTCTTAATAGTATACCTGTGAAAAAGATCTTGTGATTAAAGACCAAATAATAATAATAATTTCTCTGGAATTATCAAGCCATGAAAACACATTGCAAAGCAATCCAGATTCAAATATTTATGTTTGGAAATTATTTTAAGTTTGTTTTATGCCCTCTCAATTTGCTAACTAGGAGAGATTTCAGAAAATAAATTTTAAGATAAACATTCTATGATTCATTAGGCATTTTTAAAGTTGACTAGCAATGTAATAGTTTTATTATTCTCTGAAGCATATTTGCCAGTTTTATCACCATTCTTGTAAGATTTTCATGACCAATGTCTTCTCTTTTTAGCTTGAGAGAGTTTTAGAATTGTTCTTCCTTAAAAGAGAATAAGATCATTTTGCTCTCTTTTTAATCTCCAGGTTTAGATGTTGCTTGAAATGGTCAATTTTCTCACTGTCAACACATTATATATTAGAGATAGTTTCTTGGAATCAAAGAAAACAGAGAATCTCAGAGAGAATTATCATAAAGCTTCCCTATACATTTTGTCTGGCAGAGAACAGGCCACACCCTTTGAGAAATAAGCTGCTATTGAAGAGTAGCAATGCCAAATTCTCATGGAGTTTTACTAAAATAATTTGTATTGTA
Source organism: Nomascus leucogenys (assembly GCF_006542625.1). NCBI lineage: Eukaryota > Metazoa > Chordata > Mammalia > Primates > Hylobatidae > Nomascus > Nomascus leucogenys. The sequence goes on along the minus strand of NC_044387.1, from coordinate 37,743,556 downwards.
GAACTACTGGAACTACTGGAAATAAAAATGTGCTGACCTCTCCCCATTCCTGGTCTGTTCACAGAATGTAATTTAGAGAAAGCAGAACCATTCAGTGAGGTAACAATTAGATGAAATAGAAGTTTAAGGAAGTTATACTTTCCTCACTGTGATTGAGACATAGAAATTTTGATGGTTAATACTGAGTGCAAACTTGATTGTACTGAAGGATGCAAAGTATTGTTTCTGGGTGTGTCTGTGAGGCTGTTGCCAAAGGAGATTAACATTTGAATCAGTTGACTGTGTGAGGCCGACCCACCCTCAATCTGGGAGGGCACCATCTAATCCTCCGCCAGCGTGGCTAGAAAAAAGCAGGCAGGATGGCTGAGTGCGGTGGCTCACACTTGTAATCCCAGCGCTTCGGGAGGCCGAGGCGGGCGGATCACGAGGTCAGGAGATCGAGACCACGGTGAAACCCCCTCTCTACTAAAAATACAAAAAATTAGCCGGGCATGGTGGCGGGCGCCTGTAGTCCCAGCTACTCGGAGAGCCTGAGGCAGGAGAATGGCGTGAACCCGGGAGGCGGAGCTTGCAGTGAGCCGAGATCGTGCCACTGCACTCCAGCCTGGGCGACAGAGCGAGACTCCGTCTCAAAAAAAAAAAAAAGAAAAGAAAAAAGCAGGCAGGAGAAGATGGAAGAGCAGACTTTCTGAGGCTTCTGGCCTTCAACTTTCTCCCATGCTGGATTTTTACTGTCCTCAAATATCAGACTCTCAGTTCTTCAGCTTTTGGACTCTTGGACTTACACCAGTGGTTTGCAAGGGGATCCTGGGCCTTCAGCCACGGACTGAAGGCTGCACTGTAGATTTCCTGACTTTCGTGGTTTGGGGACTTGGACTGGTCCACCACTGGCTTCCTTGCTTCTTAACTTGCACACAGCCTATTGTGGGACTTAACTTTCATATATACATCTATCCTATTAGTTCTGTCTCTCTAGAGAACCCTGACTAATGCAGAAATCAAGGACAAAAGGAGTTTGGGTGAAAGAAAAAAGTTTTGGTTGAAATAATTTTAATAAACTAGAATTAAGGTTAAAGAGATCTGTCATCATTAACTTCTGTGTGAAATAGTGAAGAAAAAGTGAGAAAGCAAGGTAAATAGGAAAGAGATGATTGAAAATGTGGAAAACTGATCATTTGTGCTTTTTTTCTTTCTCTAAATAATTTTTAAAATGGAGAAACTCACAAGGGCAAATAGAACTAGAGATAAATATTCTCCGGTGAGAGTTGTCATCAAAGGTTTGGACTTGTCAGAGGGCAGATAGATAGAAGTAAATGACTTACAGTACAGAGAAAGTTGAGACTTAAGTGCCTATTGAGGAGGATGTCCAGAGTAACCAGGCTTTCCAGGCTACAGAAATCTTTCTGAAAGGCTTAGAATTTGAGGCACAGAAGTCTTGGGAGCAGGAGGAGTGGGGGCCAGCCTCAGTTTAAAGTCTACATACAGGTTAGGTTGCCTAGATTCCATCTCTCACCCAACACAGACAACTAAATATTCCTTTCCAACCAGGCAAGAGATGAGTGATTTATTCCTCCAGCAGAATAGAGCAGCAAGTTCCAAGTCTCAGAGACAGTGTAAGAGAAATGCAAACCAAAGCTACAAACTGATTTAAGTGCACATCAGTTAGAACACCTAAAATTAAGAAGATTGACAATACCAGGCATTGGTAAGGAAACTGAAACTCTCATGCATTGCTGAAAATGTAAACGTACAACCACCTTGGGAAACAGTTTAACAGTTTCCTGTATGTTTAAACATATATCCGTCTTTTGATCCAGCAATTCTACTCCTAAATATTTACCCAAGAGAAGTGAAAACATACATTCACTCAAATATTTGCACAAGAATATTTATAACAGCTTTACTCATAATAGCCCAAACTGGAAAAAACTCAGATGTCCAACAGCAATTGAATTGATAAACAAATTATGATTTAACAATATAATGCAATATTACTTAGTAATAGAAGGGAGTAGATTACTTATACAACAGCATGGATGGATCTTAAAATTACTTTGCTGAAAATATATGGCAAACACAAAACGGTATATATTACATGATTTCATGTATATGAAAACCCAGAAAAGGCAAGACATCTATAGAGACAGAAAGCAGATATTTGGGGTTGCCTCTGGCAGGATTTGAGATGGGGATTGACTACAGATTGGCATTAAAGAACTTTCTGTGGTAATTAAATATTGATTGATTAGTGGTTATATAAACATATATGTTTGTCACAAAAACTAAGCTGTGCTTAAAATAAGTGCATTATATTATCCATAAATAATACTTTTAGAATGTTGATTTTAAAAAACAGATCAAAGTAAGTTGCAGTGTGTATTGTTTTATTTAACATTTAAATATTTGCTTTGTAACAGAGAAGATGTAAATGCATTTGAAGATTGAAGGAAAGATTCTACTGTATTAATAAAAACATGTTGATATGAGCAAAAGAAGGAAAAATTGATGAAGCATCATTCTGGAGTTGATGGGAAGGTTCAAAATTATAAGCAGAGGGGCTAGCCCTATAATGGTAACCACCATAGTAACCATTCACTTTGTTAAAGACTCTGTTAAAGATTTATATAAATTGTCTCAATTCATCATCACAATAATCTTATAATGCAGGCAGTATGATTCCCACTTTACAGATGACAAACTTAGGATTCATAAAGATTAATAGTATCCTGAAGGTAGCACAACTACTCAGTAGTAAAACTGGGGTTTCAGTTAATGTCTTAGAGCATTTATTTTAGAAAACTTATAATTGTAAACTCTCTGTCTCTTTGAAATATACATAAATCTTTTCTAAAGCTAAATAAACTTGTCAGCTATAGGACCCAGGAATGTCTTTCTCAAGGACCTAGGAAGCATGTTTTTGAAATGTAATCATCAAAGAAGATAGGAACCCTACCTCTCACCTTCTGTGGGAGGGTAGGAGCCTAAGTTTATTGAGTACCTTGCTCCAACCTCCAAAGGTACCTATTGTCATAAAGATATGAGAAGTTTATTTTTCCTTTGGATACAACCAATTTGTGAACACATATGGTCCCCCCAGTTGTGAGGCGAACTTAAGATAAACTATGTGTGATAAATGGTGCTGTCCAGGCCTCTTGTGGACTAATATATTGTTTGTCTTGAGAAAATGTATGTATAATGGTCTGCATCTGCTTAGTTATATAAAAGACAGATATTTTTTCTGTCTTCAACCTATTTGCCAATTGCTCATGATGTTCATCACACTCTGGTTTAATGTTTATTCAATAATAAAATTGTTTCTCTTCTACCATTGTAGAGAGCTTTTCTGGACTAGGAAGAGATTTTGGTTTTAATTATATCCCCCTAACAAAGATTCACAGCTAATTCCATGTTTTTCACATCTGAAGGCTAGTTTTCAAAAATTTACTTATGATTTTCTTGAATTTCTAGTTAGCTAAAGCAAGCACTACAAGTTAAACTTTCTCTCCCAGAGCAATGGAGAACAGATGGAATGTTTTTTTTTTTTAAGTGAAATGTTTGACATTTCTGCTCATTTTATAGAAACCAGGTGATACATAAGCCTGCAACTCACTACCTGGCATTCATCTGACATACCTTCTTCAATACCCACACTCATCATGCTATTGTATTTGTACCAAATGTTTAACCACCATTCACTTTTCCTTAATTTCTCTCTTAAATGTCAACACAATGAAGAATGAACCTGCACAATCCATTAAAGAACAAAGCTATGTAAAACATTGCTAATAAGTTACTTGATGTCTGCAATCAACTGCTTCCTTGCCTCTAACTCATTTCGTATGTAGATTGTATCCACTTTCTGTTGATGAATTAGCAGCTTTTACAAGTGAATGGGCGGACAAGAGAAGCTAAATTGGCTAATAGACACACACATAGTTAGAAAAGTCAATGTATTTGGTGCAGTGAAGAGATTTCTTTACAATTCAAGCTAACGAACTAAATTATACATATTAACGTAATGTAATATTTGTTACTGGATTGTTATCCATTTAAATATGCAAGACCTATACTTTCTCAATGCTCTCTTTCTAAAAAACTCTGTCCTATTAGCTCAATTCAATTAAGCAGTGGCCATCAGCGACACCTTTAATAAACATGTTTGGTTTCTTTATTGCATAGTGACATGTATTGACATTATAAAGATTATCGGGGGCCAGGTGCGGTGGCTCACACCTGTAATCCCAGCACCTTGGGAGGCCAAGGCAGGCAGATCACTTGAGGTCAGGAGTTCAAAACCAGCTTGGCCAACGTGGCAAAACCCTGTCTCTAATAAAAATACAAAAATTAGCTGGGCATGGTGGTGGGTGCCTGTAATCCCAGCTAATCGGGAGGCTGAGGCAGGAGAATCACTTGAACCAGGAGGCAGAGGTTGCAGTGACCCAAGATTGTGCCACTGCACTCCAGCCTGGGTGACAGAGAAAGACCCCATCTAAAAAAAAAAAAAAAAAAAAAAAAAAAAGAAAGGAAAAGAAAAGAAAGCTTATCAGGGAACCACAGATATATGAAGATGGCATTATCTGTAAGTCCAAATTCTAACTTTTATTCAGGCCCCAAGCAATGACTATTGGCTTTGGATTTATATCAGTAATATCTAACAATAGGAAATAAGAAATACATATAAAATATTTGGTCCAGCAGTAATTATACCTGGACATTAGGAGTTGCCATTCTACCTGCACAGGAAGAGCTTGCCTTATTGAGTTGCGGTCACCAGTCTTTCTGGCAACATAAAATCAGTAACCTCATGGGTCAGTTAGAACCAACTTCCTATGGCAAAGAGGATGAGCCAAAATATGTGACAGCTCTATGTCAGCTTTTCACAATATTAAAACACATGATTCCTCTCCTTTCACACTCTGAAAGAAATGAGAGAGATATGGAGTTGTCAGATATTTGGGACTTAGCCATTCATTAAACAAGAAGTGTTGTATTAAATCAGTGATTTTGCCTGCCTGAAATGACCTAGAGTCTAAACAATCTCCCAGGAATGTAACAGCTATCACTTTTCTGTATCTATGTAACATGGAAGTCTAATAATTATCATTATAACTATTATCTGCACTCAGGACTTTCCTGTCTCATGTGTGTTTGTGTGTGTGTGTGTGTGTGTGTGTGTGTGTGTGTATTTTCATTCCCTATGTTTAAAAGTTCACTTTCAAAATTTGCAAGAAAATTGTCCCACGTCTCAGCAAAGATAAAGCATTGTATTTGTTTTTAAAAACACTATACAAAGCAGAAAACTGTCTTTGGTGAAGAAATAACTCATTGTTGTTTTTGCTCTTGATTCATTAATCATTTACTTGGGTTTCCAGGAGCAAACGAGTGGCTGCCCTCTACCAAGAATAAATAAAAGATGTTGGCAAAGCTACCTGTCATATAGTCATAATGTGGACAAAGACTGAATATTAAAAATACACTTTGTAAAATTAAGATATGATCTGCATATTTCCAATTGTGCTGTCTTCCAATATATCTTTAAGAAACTGTATTTTAAAATTCATAGCCAAACATAAGCATGTTAAAACTAAATCTTCCTTTTAGTACATAAAAAACTAATATAGTATTGGGAAAGATAAAACAATCAGGCTAACTTAACCGATACTTTTCTTCCCCTACTAATAGTGATAGAGGTAGGAGGCAGAGAAATTCAAGGCAGACAGGGGTGGGTCCCCAGTAAAACCCCACTTTCAAGCCAAAAAGCCTGAAACCCATGGCCCAAAGTGAGAACTTCCATCCCTGTGTGCCTGCCCTTTCCCAATTGGTTCTTTCTGAATAATCTTTTTACAAATGAAATATTGCCTTTTCCAAAACTACGTATGGCCCACTATGCCCCCCTCGCCACCCCCAACCCCCTGCATCCTGTGCCTATAAAGACCTCAGACTCAGCCAATAGAGGAGAGAAGCTACTGGACACTGGGGAGAGGTGACTTGACTTCAGAGATGGCAGCTAGATGTCGAAAAGAGGCAACTTGACTTTGGAAGAGAGAGGCAGAGAGGAGGCTTGACTTCAGGGGAGCGTGACCTGCCCTTCCTATCTCCTTTCCAGCTCCCCTCTCCACTGAGAGCCGCTTTCATCACTTAATAAAATTATCCTCATTCACCATCCTTCAATTTATCGGCATGACCTCATTCCTCTTGGGCACCAGACAAGAATTCAAGATGCACCAAGTGCAAGTACTCAATAAAGCTGTCACAGTGGCCCTTTGCCCTTGCTGGCAGAGGGCAGCCTCCCCATGTGATGAGAAAAGGGCCCACTGAGCTGATAACACACTGCTGTCCATGGGCAATGGAGCTAAGGGAACATTGTAACATGCCCTCTGGGGCCTCGGGGTCACCAGGCACCCTCACCAGGATGATGCTGTGGGGCCTGTACAGAGTTTGATCTTGCCAGCACTGAAGCAGCTGGCCAGTTCTTTCACTCATTCGCTCTGCTTCCCACATTGGTTCACCTGCACACTGCCTCCCACGAGGGGTTGAGCAGGGCAGCTGAGTAAATGGGGTATTGCTGTCGTGAGTTCCACAAAGGGGTCAAGAAAATATCCTGCATTAATAGGAATCATTCCTTTTCTTATCCTCTTTTACTCGCAATGAGTAAAAATCAGGATTTCTAATTACTTTTTTTTATGTTCAACAACTTCACAGCAAGAATGAAAGACCCATTGGGTCAGCAGCTTTTGGCTGTTTTCAAAGAGGAAAGGTGGGTTGTAGTGAAAGAATTACTGCCATGGCCTTCTCAGTGGCCTCCCTGTGACACCTCCCTGACATGTCACCATTAGTGATTCATGTGAGGGCCACAAAAACCTTTATGCATAGAACTATGCATGATCTTGCCAAGGAGACAAGAGTCCCAATGATTCTTTTCTTCTCATGTGAAAGTCTGTGTGCATTCAGTGTGGAGATGTGGGAATTATGTCCTGCGCAGCTAATTTTCATCTGACAGTCACTGAAAATCTACTACATGCAAAGATGTTCACAGTCATTTCTGGACCACTAGAAAAGAAAGGTAAAGAAAACTATTATAATATGATATGATATGAGATTTGATAGACATAACACAGGTGTATGGTAACCTTCTCCGAAATTACATGATTTCTAGTCATTAGTCTCTACTCTGGAACCTGCTTTGATCCAAACAAGTACTTAGAATGTAGCAAATTTAACTCTCTTAGGTTCCATAACCAAACTGTCACCTTAAGAATGTGATTTCTTAAAAGGCTATGTCCATCTTTCTGCCAAAATTCATTGCCTGCATGCAAATGTAGTTACACCCTGTTTACCATAAAAATATCATCAGAAATATAATACTAAAAATGCCATCCTGATGTTGCATATTTACTTCCATTAACACTTTCCATTTCAATTTTTTTCAACCTCAACCCAGGCTAATTCAAGCTGTGATCATCTAGATTCTTACATCAGCAACATCTGTCACCAAAAATAAATATTCTGCAATCAAAACTTAACTGGCCTAGCAATTTGTTGGTGATGCATGAGGCAGAACCAAATTCAGCTTCATTCTTCCTCAGCTAAATTGACTTTCCAGCACTAAGAGTAGGAGAGATTTATGTATTAGTAAATTAAGCAGAGCTACCCCAGGGAAAACAAAAGACACAAATACATGCAATCCCACAGTATTCTTTGATATTCAGTTTTGCTCCTATACAATGTAATATATTTTAACAAGTTGGGAAACATAGATAAAATAAGAGACAATGCTCTTACTTAAAATGAACTTTGAATTTCAGATGTAAACTGTTTAACAGCTTAACATGTGATTTGTCATCTTATTAAATCAAGAAAGAACTGAATACTCTTACTAAACGGTGGTAAACATTAGTAATTATAAAATCTCTAGCATATTTTCTTTCTTTAAATGAATAATGTTTTCTGCTCCTGTTGCATCGTTTCAGTTTACAAAGCAATGTTATACATGTTACTTTATTCAATCTTTAAAACAACACTTTCAGACTGTGGCTCTGGAATTATCATTCTTATTAAACAGATGGAAAACTGCAGCCTGGAAGTTAAATCAAGATAACAAACCTAAGAACATGCAACAAGAGCCTGGAGAAAAATTAACACTCTCTCTTCTTACTCATACCACATACAGTTGATTTTTGTTAATCATGGTAACTATGTATGTTATGATTATATAAAATCACCACAAACACTGAATTAATGAATACTGAACCATTGTTTCTATGGGAAATGCAGAGTTAGGTTCATGTGAGCCTATGCTCACATTTTTATCAACTGACCAATATAGAATTTTGCTTTATGTATACTTCTGTTTAAAATCACATTCAGTATATATTGTTGATTCGGTAACATTGAACTTAAGGCCAACAGCACTATAATTAATGCCTGAATGAAATTTACCTAGCACACCTACATTTCCCTAAGGCATGCCCCAGTCTTTTGCACTTAGAAACACTAGAGAGCACTTCAGAACTGTGCTTGGGGACTATTAAACAACAAAATGATGAAAAAATGCAAAAAAAGAAAAAAAACACACACACGTTAAATAAACTACCAAAACACCCACTTGTTTACCATAGGGGAACAGAAACAGGAAGGCAAAGTGTCTCTTTGTTCACGTTCAGCTGGAAACAAGTGCTTTGGGTGACTCAAATTTTTGGCCACTCTTTACATATACGTGCATGTCTGCAAATAACCAAGCATTGATTTTAGGGTTCCAAATAAATTTCAGTGAGTAGGTAAATTCACAATATACAGTTGATCCTAATTATCTGTGGAAGATAGATAACATATCTATCTTATAGAGATGTTTATATATTCATCTTAAATGACAAATTTAGAGAAAGAAAAGGTAAAAATACATTTACCTGTCTATACTCTTAATGTTAACAGCAATGTTACAGTGATAATTGAAAATACGTTGGAATACAGATGAAGGGTATGACTGCCCATGAAGATGTTGTACATCTTTAACCCTTCTCTTGACATTTGACTGTTTTATGCTGAGGGAAAACCTGGAGATGAAGGGAATAATAAATGATGTAGGGAGAGGGAAGAGTTTGAATTTGGATTTACCCAAGCTGAACATTGACTAAACCGATTCTGAACAGATTCTAAAGAAAATAATTATATATTAGTCTGTGTTCTCCAGAGAAAGAACCAATAGTTCTTTAAACTATGTATCTGTATATTTATAATAGAATATATATTTCATAAATATATCTAGATAGATATACAGTAATGTATCACTTAATGAAGATACATTCCGAGAAATGCATCATTAGGCAATTTTGCCATTGTGCAAACATCATAGAGTGCACACACACAAACCTAGACAGTGCAGCCTACTGCACCCTTTGACCATGTGGTATAGCCTATTGTCCCTAGGCCACAAACCCGAGCAGCATGTTACTGTACTGGATACTGTAGTCAATTCTAACATAATGGTAAATATTTGTATATCTAAACAAGGAAAAGTACAATAAAATATGGTACAAAAGATTTTTTGTAAGTACACCCGTATACGGCACCTACCATGAATGTAGCTTGCAGGACTGAAAGTCAGTGAGTGAGTGGTGAGTGAATGTAAAGGCCTAGGACATTACTTTATACTACTGTAGACTTTATAAACACTTTACACTTAGGCTATACTAAACTTATTTTTTAAATAAAGTAATTGCACTATGATGACAGGTATGATGTCACTAGGAGATAGGAATTTTTCAGCTCCATTATAATCTTACAAGACCACCATTGTATATGCAGTCCCTCATTGAGATGTCATTGTGAAGCACAAGACTTCATATCTATTAGATATATATTTATTGTTTCTAGATAAATGGATAGAGATTTGTTATACAAAATTGGCTTACACAATTACAAAGGCTGAGAAATCCTAGATTCTGTACTCAGCAAGCTGGAGACCCAGGAAAGCTGAAAGCATAGTTCCAACCTGAGTTTGAAGGCCTGAGAACCATGAGATCTGGTGAAGTAAGTTCCAGTCCAAGTCTGAAAGCAGTAAAAGATCAAAGCCTTAGCTCAAAGGCAGTCAGAGGAGAGGAAATTTCTTTTACCTGGCAGTGTCAGCCTTTTTGCTCTATTCAGGCCTTCCGTTGACTGGATGAAGCCCACCTCAGTTTCACGGGGACGGCAGTTTGCTTTCCTTGTCCTGCTAATTCAGATGTTGGTCTCATCCTAAAACACTCTCATAGGCACACTCAGCATGATGTTTAACCCAATATCTGGGAATCCCATGGCCCAGTTAAGTTGACATACAAAATTAACCATCACTAGATTACATTCTCTTATTCAGAAACATATGAAATACATTTAAAAACCAATCTGCAGAGAATAGTAAACAAGAACGAATGGAGCAGAAAGGAAGAATGTAACTGACATATAGCTTTTGATGTTATTAGGTCAAGACCTTCACAAGCTGGACCTTCAGTTTGAATTGGTGTGTACAATTCATGTATCAGGAATAACAATTCACATCATAACACGTAATTACGTTCCATTTTCACTGGTCTTTTTTTAAACTATGTTATTCTTTCTCTATATTGTCATGATTTTACCTTTTAAAATAGAAAAATCTTTTGGTCATACTCATTCACAGCTTTCTTAGATTTTTATTCCATTTATGAACAAAAGAAAGAAATAACTTTGCAAACCTATTATGTTCAAGTCCTCAAAACCAAATCACATATAAAAGTTAAGGATATTACTAGCAGATTATCCTAAAGGATAGAATAACATTTTGGCTTTATCTCTTTTCATTCATCCAAACAAAAACCTAAAAAAAATTAATTACACATATACGTTTTTGATAATTAAGCAAAATATATACCAGCTAATTTTCCTAGAGGGTTATGGTCAGTGTGGACATGCTTCAATGACTGTGAATTAGAAAAAGCCAGTCATCAGCCTCTAACTTGTCTTCTGCTGACCAAGGGCTGTGGCTTTGACACTGAGGTGATCTTGCTCATCTCTGGATTATGAAGACCTGGAACTACGTACCTGCTAAATGCTTTTTTTGAGTCAGTGTGAATTAAGAGGTAGGAACTACAAGAAAAGTCTTTCTCCTCCACTAATGTAATTTCCACTTTAGGAACAATAGTAACCTACTTAGTGACCATGCTTTAGAAATCGCACTTCCTGGGAATTTGAAAAGACACAAGTAACAAAGAACTAAGAAGAAACATGTCACTTTCAGTGAAACTGTTGCTTGAGAAAATAGAATTACACTAACCATGAAAAGTGAGACCTCAAAGATGGGAAATTCTCTTTACCACCCCTGTCTCCAAGGACCCACAAGGAAGCTACAGAGAAAAGTAAAATGCTGAATGTGGTACCTATTATGTCAAGAAAATGAAGAAATCATCCAGGAAATCATCTTATAAAATCGCAAGAACTGCAGTCTAAATAGACATTTAACAGTAGAAATCAAATGGAAATGTGTTCATATGGAAAGGTGCTAGAATGGTCAAAAATCAACCAATAAGCCTTGGGGTAATAAAGAAACAAGTCACTGTCAACAGTGTTGTCATGATTGATTTAAGACTTTGGCAGCATAACACATTCTACTTAAATACAATTTTTTCCATAATTATCTCTCTCTCAGACCTGTAACTTTCATAATAAGTATTAATTACAAGGAAAAGATAAAAACTTTGTTGAGATGGTTTGCATTTTAATATGTTAATGCTTTGGATAAGAAATATGAGTTCAACATGAAAAAAGTTTACCTATTCTTTTCAGGGGCCTCAAAAGCAAAAATAAATAGGTTTCCAAAAGAACAAATAAATACATAGGTTTTGTATTTAATCATATATGTGAGATTACACAGGACACAATAATAGACAGCTGCTTGTTCAGACTGATTTTTAAATAAATGTCCTCATTTCAGTACAAGCAAAATAAAGAGAACATTGATCAATGTTTGGCATTCAAGATTTTTCTTTATTAAAACATCAGCAAGTTAGTAGTTTCCTATCTGGAAACTGTGTAAATAGAAATCCTTCCAGGAGCTTTAAATTTTTTTCTAGTACCAAACCTTAGAAAATTTCTGTATAAACTCTCAAATTGTTTCTCAAAATTATTATTTTGGAAACAAGGTTCTTGTGATTTACTTAGCAATAATGACAGAGAACATTACAGATAGTAAAGTCATTGAAATTACAACTTAAAGTTTAGAACCGAAATGAAGATTCATTTTTTGAAAGCTAATGTGAAAGAAACTTACTACTAGACTGAAAAGCAAAGACTTCTAAAACAAAAAGCAATATTTAATGCAGCTTGTCTAAACGACCAAGTGAAAACTATACATCAGGTTGTTGCAAAAGTTACTGCATTTTTTACATTAAAAGTAATGGCAAAAACTGCAATTACTTTTGCACCAACCTAATATATACTAAGCAAAATGAAATCTAATTATGCAGGTTCCAGGACTGATCACTCATTATTGAACAATTGACTGTCAACTACTACCCAGGGAATTTTATAGACTATGGGGTAGATTATAGAGACATATTCAACCCAATGGCAGAGACATTATATTGTGCTTAAAAAAAAAAAAAAAAGAGAGACAGAAGTGCTTTCTCCCCTAGCTATAAAACGGCAAAAAGAAATTCTAACAGAGATCAGTCATCATGTTCAATGAAATTAATGCAAAAATACTCAAAGACAATCTCCACCATTACTTCATTTTTCCTTCAGCCTACAAAACGAACGACGTCCACATTTTTAGGAAACGTCTTGAAATTTTACCCAATTATCTCATTCTACGTACTTCTCATATGATCCCTTTTGTTGTCTATACCTCTTTTTAGTATCATCTACTGTTAGAAACAAACAACTAAAAAAGAGTTTCTGTTTTGCAAAACTCTTTTGTTCATTAAATGTGGGTTAGCTAGTTTCAGTACCTCAATGGCAACTGGAATCTGTTCCTATTTCACTATGTGTGCTTCAACAATCAGGGACACTATGGGTGTGTCACAAAGTCATATGATTAACTAGCCTTGCATTCAACATACTTCAGAAGGCTCATGAAGCATAGTACTAACTAACAGTCAGAAGTCCTTTGCCCCTGAAAATACACAATATAATACAGGAACTGAAACAAGAAAAGTTCCCTAATCTCCATCACAAGGCGTGTGATGGGGTGTGACTCACTACTTCTATGCCCCACTGCTAATACTCCTAGGGGGAGCATGCAAACAGGCAGCTCATAGGGAGCGCTGACCCAATAGCAGTGTCTAGGGTTGAGTGCTCACAGCTCCCAAAGCCCCAGCGTGCGTGTGCTAAAGTGCACTCTTTCAGTTTTGCTGTCTGCAGGTGGCATGTGTTAATCAGCTCTATTAGACCCTCAGCCTTATTGCAAGGACAGAGGGCTTTCTATATCCCTGCTTCTTGCCTTAGTCTACCGGAAAAATCGGATCACATGTGGACCTAGAGAATGAGTGCACGGTTTTATTGAATGGTGGATGTGGCTCTCAGCAGATGGATGGGAGGCCAGAAGGGGAATGGAGTGGGAAGGTGGTCTTCCCCTAGGGTCGGGCCACCCAGTGGCTGGGCTATCCTCCGACCACCCTTGGCCGAACTCCACGTCGTGTCACTGTAGATGGCATGCCAGCATCTGTTCATGTCTGTCGGTGTGTTCTTCTGCTGACGTGTTCCTCTCAACGTCCAGTCACTTGTGTCTGTGCCTGCCACAGTCTCAGGGTTTTTATAGGCACAGGATGGGGGCATAGCAGGCCAGGGTCATCTTGGAAAATGCAACATTTGGGTGCAAAAACAGGAGTGCCTGTCCTTACCAAGAACTGTGGGCATAGGTCTGAGGATGGAGCCCTCTCCAAGAACCCTGCCCTTCTCCCAGCACTTCCCAGTCCCTCTCCCGTATCTTTTCCCTCCTCTGAAGAGGTACATCTAACTGCCATTAAAATACGGATGATGATCGGTCTTAGCTGCTTCCTGCTGACAGGGGCATTGTTTTGGGTAAAATGGCAGTCAGATTCCTCCCAGAGGTTAATCTAAGGGTTCCTCGCAAAGGGGTGCCATCATCTGAGGCTCTGGTTGCCTGACCATTTGGAGTTTGATGGCTTCTAGGCATGAGAGAGAAAAAAAAAAGTTTTATAAGGTTAAGTATGCATGATTTGAACATGTGTATTATACAAGGAATGAATTTAGTGTCAAAGATTACAGAAATAAGAAGTGAAATATACTAACAACAACATTGTACCCAGAGCTGTTTCACCCTAGTGAAAGAAATTAAACCTTATGGCTGGGCGCAGTGGTTCACACCTGTAATCCCTGCACTTTGGGAGGCCGAGGCGGGTGGATCACGAGGTCAGGAGATCGAGGCCATCCTGGCTAACATGGTGAAACCCCGTCTCTACTAAAAATACAAAATATTAGCCAGGCGTGGTGGTGGGCGCCTGTAGTCCCAGCTACTCGGGAGGCTGAGGCAGGAAAATGGTGTGAACCCAGGAGGTGGAGCTTGCAGTGAGCCGAGATCACACCACTGTGCTCCAGCCTGGGTGACAGAGAAAGACTCCATCTCAAAAAAAAAAAAAAAAAAATTAAACCTTGTATGGAAGTGATTAAACTTTAGAGGAAAGATAACTATTCTTGCCACATCTGTAGCAGTTAACAGGTGTACCCTGGGAATTCTGGGGTTTGTGGCCTTGCACGGTGGCCATTCAAGCTTTTGCCTCTTTCTTGTGTTTCTTTTTCTCTATTGTAAAAGACTGAGGTGGCTGCTTTCAGGAGGTCTTCTAATGTACTATCTGGTCCTGGGGCCTGTTTTTGTAGCTTCCTCCTGATGTCAGGAGCTGCCTGAATAACAAATTTATCCTATAGGATTAGCTTTCCTTGGACTGAATCAGGAGATAGAGAGGTGGGCATTACCAAGGCCTCTCTTAGCCTCTCCAGGAAGGCAGTGTGATTTTCATCAAATCCCTGGTCAATCGTAAACAACTTAGTATAATTGAGAGCTTGGTCTTAGTCTTAACGTAAGCCCTCCATTATGAACACTTGAAAGTGTCTCCTCCTCCTGTCTCCCATCTCATCACTGGGATTCCATTTAGGGTCATTCACTAGTACTGCTTCTCTTCCAGTTGGATACTGTTTTCTCCCTTCCCTGATGCTATATGTGGTGCAAAACTCATCACCAAATCTCTCTGCTGCTTGCAGAGTGGCCTGTTTCTCAGTGTCTGTCAGATTCTAATTCAAAAGTAACATAACGCCTCTCCGGGAGAGTTCAAATATTTGGGTGAAATTCTAGAAAGCCTCTATATATCTATCAGGGTCATCTGAAAACTTGCCAAGATCCCCCTTAATTTGCTTTAACTCCTGTAGGAAGAAGGGGACCGGGACCTTACTGGGTCCAAATTCACTGGGCATTTGTTGAAGGGGCAAGAGTGAGACTGGGGCTTGTTTAGGGTGAGGATTTTTAGGAGGGGGTGAGTGAGATGCTGAAGCTGAACAGGGAGGTTGAGGTGGACCCGGAGGAGCCCGGCTTGAGGGAGCTGCTTCTTCTGCTGGGAGTGCCTCCAGAGCTCTTTAATTCCCCAGGCTTACCCCTTGCAGTCTTTCCTGTATCCAGGTTCTTGCCTTAGTGTACTGGAAAAATCAGCTCACATATGGGCTTAGAGAATGAGTGCAAGGTTTTATTGAATGGTGGAAGTAGCTCTTAGCAGATGGATGCGGACACCAGTAGGAAGGTGGTCTTCCCCTGGGGTCCGGCCACTCAGCTGCCAGCCTCTCCTCCCACCACCCTCGGCCGAACTCAGTGTCATGCCGCTATAGATGGCCTGTGGTGTCTACTGGTGTCCACCAGTGTGTTCTTCTGCCGGTGTGTTCCTTTCGACGTCCAGCCACTTGTGTCTGTGCCTGCTAGAGTCCTGGGGTTTTTATAGGCACAAGATGGGGGCATGTCAGGCCAGGGTGGTCTTGGGAAATGCAACATTTGGCATGAAAACAGGAGTGCCTGTCCTCACCTAGGACTGTGGGCACAGGCCTGAGGGTGGAACCCTTGCTAGGGACCCCACATTTCTCCTCCCAGCACTTCCCTGCCTCCCGTATCAGAATCATGAATCTAAAAGCACTTAACATTTTTGAAATAGAATTTTTGGACAGTTTATGGGTATTAGTATAGACTTTACCACTGTTTCACTGCATAGTTTAGACGTCTTTCCTGTGTCTCCAATTTCTCCTCAGTGAAAGGGGGAATATTATTAATGTATTATTTCCAGACATGATTATTTTACAAAACTTATTTATATAAAAGTATGTTTATGTAACAGGAATTGGAGAAAAGTATTTAGACATTTTATGGAATCACTATTAAGTTGTAGAGAACCTGAATCCCAAAGCAGTGTTGAAGAGCTTTAAACATATGATCCTACTTGTGTGTGCTAAAAATAACAAGAAAAGTCAATCTGCAAGCTACTTGAAAAACAAAGACAACTAAGACTCTATGAGTGGGAAAACATCAGCATAATTTATTTAATACACATTCACCACTTTGGAAGGCCAAGGTGGGAGGATCACTTCAGCCCAGGAGTTCAATACCAGCCTGGACCCCATGGTGAAACCCAGCCCCTAAAAAAATACAAAAAAAAATTTGCCAGGTGTGGTGGCAGGTGCTTATATTCTTAGCTACTCAGGGCAACAGGGGAAACCCTGTCTCAAAAAAGAAAAAAATTAACATTTTATCTGCCTCATGCTTAATCTTATTTGCTTCATGCTTAATCGAGAAAAATCTATAAAGCGTGAAACATAGAGTCTGGAACATGGTAGATATATAATAATGCTGATCGCCAGCCTATTCACCCAGGTGAGAGGCAGGAGATACTTCTCTCTTCCGTTTTCTTTATCTCCCTCTGCTCCTGTTTTCTGTATGTTTATGTGTACATAATAAGATCCTTTCCAGACCTATCACCACACTCACCTCTGCAAAGCCTTCCCTTGATCTCCAAGCCACCTTGTACTACTTAATACCTCAAGCATTTACATGGTTTGTACCTGATTGTGTAGTTTGTACCAAGTAGTTCTTTATGTCTAGGTATCTCATCACCAAATGAACTTGTAAGTCCTTTGAAGACAGAAACTATAGATTCATTGCTTTCTATAATACCTATATTTAACTGGTTTATGTATGCATAAAGACACACATGCATACACACACAATGCTTACTCAATATCATACTATCTGATTATTCTGCCTCTATGACTAAAGGACAGAGGTGATGGACCGAAGACAAGTCGTAGATGTGATCTCTGCTTTACTAGAGTAAATGTGGTAGTTCTGTTACATATAATACACATCAATAAACTGGGAAAGTTACTTTCTGAAGATCAAAAAAGAGAAAATGGGTTCTAGCTATAACAAAGAAGATTTTTGTCCATTTCCTGAGAATAAAGTGCAGCTGATCCTTGAACAACATAGGTTTGAACTGCATGAGTCCACTTTTACATGGATTTTTTCTTCAACCAAAGTGGATCAAAAATGTATGTACTGGATCTATGTATGTGAAACCCATATAAGGAGGGCTGACTTTATATTTACATGGGTTCCGCAGGACTGACTTTGGGACTTGAATATGTGTTGGTTTTGGCACATGTGGAGGTCCTGGACCAATCCCCAAGTATACAGAGAGATGGCTATAATTATTACGTGATCTAAAATGACTATATCCTATATGAGTAGTTTGATGATTTCCTCCATCAGTGTGGTCAATTTGATATACCAATCAAAATTATTACAAGCTAAACATTTTAATTCAAAAATATTATATACTTTTACCAATATCTTGCATGGAGATTTGTCAATACTTCAGTGGAGACACTCTCCTCTGTTGATTTCTGTTGGTACTAGATTCTCAAATGGCTGATTTCTAAGTCAGAAAAACTGAATGGCTTTAAAAGTTCCACCACAGTTTTAAGAATCTACAAAATTTTGTTTCTAGGCACATTATTTGATGTCCATCTCAAAATCAAACAGCATAAAGAACACTAACATGAAGTAATTTTCTACATGTGCAAAAACGTAAATGTTTAAAGATGAAAAAACATCTTTAAATGTGTTAAAATTTGTTTTTGAGATGCATCTTGTTTTTAAACAAAATGTCAGTATATGATTATAAAGTTCTAAACGCCCTGTTTTAATCAAGTATAGGGGTAAATCATGGACTTCAGGGCAAAATGTTATTTCATCCAGTGCAAGCAGAAAATAATTCCCAACAGAGAAAATAAATACTGTAAATGTGAGATAAAAACCAAGTCTCAATGTATTCAAAGAAAATAAGGAAAATTCTTATTTCCCTTCTGCAGTCCCTCTTGACTGATGGTCCTTCACTTTTACATAGAAAATCACCACAAGAACCAAAAGAAATTATAGTATGTCTTGAGATGAAGTATCATACATCCATTAAAATAATAATTATGACTATTAAAACATAAAATTATTAATAAAAAATACAAAATCAAGCACAATGTTAATAAATATGTAAATTTGTAAGTGCATTTTGTATTAGTTTAACAAAATTGTTTAATTATGACAAAATGTATATTTAAATAAAAGAACAATGAGAGTACAATGTTATGTTAGAATGACATGCCTCTGGCTTTAGTTTTTACTTATATTTTTTAAGATACTTAAATATTGTCTCCTAACTAAAGTTGACATTTAAAAGTATTAACTTTAAAATAAAGCTGTTTTCTAGAAATATGTCTTATTGAAGTCTACATTTAATAGAATTTTTTTTCTTTTCAGAAAATAAAGTCAGTACCATCTTTAGACTTCTGACATATCTATTCTCTAAGATTTACAAAAGATGGTAGCTTTTTAATCACCCCAAAGAAGCTGGCTTTTAATTGCTAGTTCAATAGACTTCTTAGTTTCCCTGCAACCATTGATACTACTGAACGCCGTAGACTTTATTAAAGATTTATCTTCTCGTCTGGGCGCGGTGGCTCACTCCTGTAATCCCAACATTTTGGGCTGCCAAGGCGGGCAGATCACAAGGTCAGGAGTTCAAGACCAGCTTGACCAACATGGTGAAACCTCGTCTCTACTAAAAATACAAAAATTAGCCCGGCGTGGCAGCACATGTCTGTAATCCCAGCTACTCAGGAGGCTGAGGCAGGAGAATTGCTTGAACCCAGGAGACAGAGGTTGCAATGAGACGAGATCCAGCCTGGGCAACAGAGTGAGACTCTGTCTGAAAAAAAAATCTATCTTCTCTTGGTGTCTTTCTCCATTGTTTCTTTACACCATTCCTTTTCTGCTTACCTACTGCCCTAAACCTAAACCTGCTTCAAGAGTGGAAACAGATTTCAGAGATTCCTCCTCTTTTCTCAGATATTTTTTTCTTTATTTAAACTCTTTACTTCAGCTAATATATATTACATCTAATGTGAGGATGTACAGTTTGAATCTCCAACCACACAATGTCCCTCCTAGGTTCCAATGTTGAAATTCCAATTTTCTGCCAGATTGTTCTGCCTTACCATTCACTAGAAATCTGAATTAATGTTGCCAAGACCAGCTTTATTATATTCCCCTCAAATCAATATTCTTATAGCAACAACACATTCTGTTACTTAAACTACTATTCTACCTTTATAACAAGTCCGAAATGTGGGAGTCATTATTCCACCTCTCTCTCCCTTATGCCCAAATCATTGGTCAAATATGACAACCTTTACAGTTGTCCCCTACCCTGGCTATTTTTACCTCCACAATTGTAGTAAGATCCTTGTCATCTTCTCTCTAGATGGGCAGTTTTCAAAATGGTCAGAATATACTAAAAAGGGTAATATGTCAATAAATTAGGGCATTTGTATTTCTATGTGGTTTTGTTTTGTTTTGTTTTTTGAAGGAATCTTGCTCTGTTGCCCAGGCTGAAGTCCAGTGGTGAGATCTCGGCTCACTGCAGACTCTGCCTTCTGGGTGCTAGTGATCCTCCTGCCTCAGTCTCCTGGGTAGCTGGGATTACAGGCGCATGCCATCACGTCCAGCTAATTTTTGTATTTTTTTTATTTTAGTAGAGATGGGGTTTCGCCATGTTGGCCTGGCTGGTCTCGAACTCCTGAACTCAGGTGATCTGCCTGCCTTGGCTTCCCAAAGTGCTGGGATTACAGGGGTGAGCCACCATGCCTAGCCAAATGTTTTATAATATCTATAAGATAGATGGATGATAGATAGATAGATTATAGATAGACAGACAGACAGACAGATGATAGATATATAGATATTATAAACAAACAATCCAATATCGTAGTGCAGTAGTGTGTGTTCCAAATTGGTGTGTTTTTTCTTTTTCTTTTTCTAGAAAAAAGGTCTTGCAGTCTCAATAAGATTGGAATGCAGTGGGGTCACCATAGCTCGCTGTAGCCTCAAACTCGTGGGCTCAAGTGATTCTCCTGCCTCAGCCTCCTAACTAGCTGGGACTGCGGGCATGTGCCACTACACCCACCTAATCATTTAAATTCTTGTAGAGACAGGGTTGGACTATGTAACCCAGGCTGGTCTTGAACTTCTGGCCTCAAGTGATCCTCCTGCCTCGTCCTCCCAAAGTGCTGGGATTATAGGCACGAGCCACCATGCCTAGTGTGCTTCAAATTTCTCTCATCAGAGATGCACAATCAAAAAGTTTTGGACACTCCTTCACAAGAATATTTCAATAGCCTCCTAAAGTAATTAGCTTTCCTACCTTCAGTGTCTCTCCTCTACCTCATGTACACATAACTGCCAGATAATAGGTTCCTAGGAATAACAATGGTCACCTTGCTGTCCGAACAAAGCTATTTAATGTGTTTTACTTGCCGCCACAGTGAAACTCACTTCAATAACATGACCCTCAAGGCAATCACAAGCTGACCATCCCCTCCTCCAAACATGCACACATGAAACACACTATTTTTCCAGGCATGATTTTCACTTTTCATTTTCATAATCCCATCATCCCAATGAAATGTAATCACCTATCCTCACCTAAAACATACCAAGTGCCTCTATATAGTATATTTTACCATTATAATAGTATATTTGTTTGAGTTCTCTATAGATCTTTGAGATAAGGTCTATGATAATAAACCTAATAAAAGTCAGGTCCTCCTGCAAAAGCCTCTCAAGTCGTATCTATGGAAACTCACTCCAGCAGCCAAAATTTGGTCATGGAAATCCACTCTGCTTTCCTGTCTTCAGGAACATTAAAGGAAATCCCATTTCTAACCCATAGAAACTCATCTCAACTTCTTCCACTAATGCCCAGTTTTCTTGTGCTCATCACTGCTCTGGAGTTCCCTGCAATCCAAATCCCCAACAACCCTCCCTGCTGTAGCTCATGAAGCATGCCTTTAACTCTCCCCACTCCTCACTGTTTCTCAGCTTCTTACTATGTAGCTTCTTTATGTAAACAAAACTACATAACGATAAGAACTTTTCCTTGTCTGATGTCCTTCAGCACTTAGTCTGGAAAAAAATAGAACTTCTTTTAGAGGATGAGGGTCAGAAACAGAGGAAGATGTACCAAGTCTGGGTAGTGATTTGGGGATAGTGGAGACAAGAACCCTTATACACTAGCATAAGTGATTTCCCTCCTCTACTCTCCCTCCTGATATACTTTCAGTTATGAAAACTTGCTCATTTCCTAATGTTGAAATCCTATTCATTTTTAAGATATGATCGTATTTCATTGGCTCTGTGATTTTTCTATAACCAGAATTGATTTATTTCCTCCCAATGCCTATTGTCCTTGACCACTAATACATTTATGACACATGGCCTTTCATTATAGTTACCATCCTATCCAAATTTTCCTAAAGCATTGGTAACTCTTAAGTCAGGGATTAAACCCTTATCTTTAAAACCACCATGGTATCTGTCCAAGAACATAGCAAACAACAGGTAAATGTTAACATACGAAAGAAACACCAAATGTCATGACATTGTCTTCAGCAAAGAGTCTCTTGAACATAAACTGTTATATTTTCTTCTTTGTCTTTTCCTTTTGGAGAGGGTATTACTCAATGCTATTATTAGTGGTATTCGGTAGTATTGTGCATAGTTTCCCTATTTAGAGGACATTTATCTAAATAAACATATAAATTGCAATAATTATTGTGACAATACTTATGATTACTTCAAGTCAAGATAAAGAAAGTTGTATCCTCAAACATACCACTTTAGTGAGGGATGTTGATAATAGGAGAAGTTATGCATGTATGGGAGCAAGGGGTATATGGGAAATTTCTGTACCTCACAATTTTACTATGAACACAATAGTGCATGAAAAAATGACATCTAAAAAATGTTATATTCTGACTTGAAAGCTATTATTTTAAAGAGGTACAAACTTAAAAAGAGCAGGGAATAGGTTCAGATTTTGTCATTATAATACTGTATTTGTTTGAGGTCCATATTTAACATTCAAAAGAAACAGTAATGAAATCAGTAAAACACGATTTTTGCAAAAATTGTTTAAGATTCTTAAAAGTTACGATACAATGAGATAGTTACAAAAAGGAAATCTAACAGGCTTTCCTTGCTTGTGGGATTTCAGAACTGCATCAATTAAATCATTCATTTATTCCAAAAATATTTATTATTTAGTACTTACAATGTCTTATATTGTAAGAACCTATAGTAAATTATAGGTGACTGAGAAGTCTATTTCTCAAAGTGTTAAAAAAAATTAGAGTCAGTGAAACAATTTAGTAATTTAAAGTAGACTAGGCCAGGCATGGTGGCTCACACCTGTAATCCCAGCACTTTGGGAGGCCAAGGTGGGTGGATCATGAAGTCGGGATTTCGAGACCAACCTGGCCAACATGCTGAAACTCTACCAAAAATACAAAAAAATAGCTGGGCGTGGTGGCACATGCCTATAATTCCAGCTACTCAGGAGGCTGAGGCAGGAGAATCACTTGAACCCGGGAGGCAGAGGTTGCAGTGAGCTGAGATTGTGCCACTGCACTCCAGCCTGGGTGACAGAGCAAGACTCCATCTAAAAAATACTACTACTAATAAAGTAGACTATAAACAAATAATTATTCACTCACTCAAAAGTCACAATTTATTGAGTACTGTGTGATAAGCAATTGGCTAGGCTAGATGCTGGTAATAAAAGATAAGGAGAACACAGCCTAGATCCTAAAGGAACTCACGATCCTGTGCTACAAGAGATGTATTCACAATGTGCAAAGAAAACATAAAGAAACCCCTAACTCTGCCCAGAGATGACAGAGAACTCACTCAAGAGTTAACCTTTAAATGGTGTCATGACTGATAGGCAGTGCCTCTCTTGGTGTAGAAATAAAAGAAAGAAATTGCAGCAAGATGCAACTCAATAAGCTGAAATCTAGAGGAATGAGAAAGCACGCCAGTCCTCATGAACAAAAAGGCAGTTAACCTGGAACAGAGCACAAACACAGGCGTATGGCAGAGACTGAACTGTGAAAGGTCTTATAGCCACGCAAGGAGTCTGATCTTTAACAAATCCTGAATGAATGGAGCCCTTCATGTGTCTTAAGAAAATCAGTAGCATACTCACATTTATATTTTAGACAAATAAATAAAGGTCAGGGAAATGTTTAGATATTAGAATCAGCTGAACTTAGTTACAAGTACTATAGTATGAGGTAAAGATGACAAAGAAAGAGAAGATAAAGTGAAAATTCATTTCCAAGGGTCATGGTTGGGTGACCAAGTGGTTTATAGAGACAGAGAATATATCATGGCGAGATTGATAAAATATCTAATTTGTACTTGAATATTGTTTCCAAGTCTAAATCATACATACAGTCTTCTGAAGATTTACATATTGGCAAGTAAAGGAAAACTAAGGCCAACTCAAGATCATAGATATGATTTAAATTGTATTCCCTGGTTCATTACTTATATTACATACTTGTATAAATTAATAAAAGATTTCCTTCCTTAAACAAACCTGATACAATAAAATTGAGATTTATGTAAAGGATTAATGTTACTCTTTTCTCTTTTAAAAAATGACATATTTGCCTCAAAAAGAAGTTTTCTTTAGTGTTACCTTAAATAGAGTGTTCTCTAATGATTTTAAAGTAAGATTATGAGTAAAAAAAATAGATAAATATATACATATTAATGAATAGGACAGCTGGTTTTCAGCAGAACAGGGGTACTGGCTGTTCACTGCTCATGGCTGTTGTGACAGGTCAGTGGTCACACTGCATGGTTGTGGATACGATGAATGTCAACACTACCTATTGCACAAAGTAGGAAAGAGCTGAGGATAATTAATGTGACATTCGAATTTAACAAAAACCTCTAAAAGGATCAAATAGCACTCTGAAAATGTGTTAACAAATCAGAAAAAAATACGTAACTGTGTCTAAATGTTTTTTCTATTAAAAAAGGAAAAAAGAAAAAATTGACTTGTTGAAGAATTATTTATGCTTTAGTTTATTAAAATATCAGTAAATAGAATTGCACTGTCTTTCTTTTAAGGATTTGTCTGTCTTTTGTGCCCTTTGATAATTAATTTTATTTGGTTTTCAAGATAATTATATAACTTGTCTTAATTCAAACTGCAACAACAAGCTAAGGAAAAGTTAGGGGGTTTCTGTAGAGAGACTCCTTCTAAGTATCCAAAAGCCAGAATTTCATGCCTGCCTATGTAGCAGTAGTAAAAACTCAACAAGGCTTCTAGCTGCATGACAAATATAATTCCTGGAATTTTCCTTAAGTATTCACATAATCACCATTTCAAATGTAACAAGCATTTTAAATTCCTGTAAAGTCAAAGAGAATTCTTAAAGGAATAGCTACTACTCAAACAATTTTGACATGTAAACACCTACAGACTTTCATATCTAAAGATAAAAACCTAAGAGTGTGTCAAGGAGGATTGCCTAAAAGCAAACCCTAAGACAAGGATTCTCATGAAAGTGATTTATAGTATTTAGGAGGCAGAGTATGTGAAGTAGGATAGGGCAGGAAAGGATGAACAAGGATGTGGTCTTGGTTGGAGCCTCACTTCAGCCTGACCTGGGCACTCAGTAGTACATATTAAACCTGGTTGGTTGTGCTTTGACACAAGGGACCAGTTCTTTGTACTCTCGTATTATCGAATCACTGCTACTGCCCATTAAAGTGAGTGGAGGTAGAGGTGGGTGTTACATGCAGGCACACTAGCTCTCACTGGGCCAAAGGGATGAGTGCATTGGCCTAGTGAAAGCAAACTAGATGAGACGACAACAATATCTACTGCAGAGGTATATTTTTCAAATATCTCGGAGAAAGAAATATCTTGCATAAGGTCCAAGTGATACTTGGACTGTTGACAGCAACACAGTGCAGAGAAGAGAAAGTAAATAGAGGCATGCCTTCTCCTTTGATTGCACATTGCTTTTATTATGCTTCGCTGATACTGCACTTTTTACAAATTGAAGGTTTGTGGCCTCCTGAAGCTAGCAAGTCTATTGGTCCATTTTTACAAGACCATGAGCTAGCTTCATGTCTCTGTGTTACATTTAGGTAATTCTTGCACTATTTAACCTTTTCATTGTTATTATATATGTTAGGGTTATCTGTGATCAGTCATCTTTGCTGTTACTATTGTAATTGTTTTGGGGCACCATGAACTGCATTGCTACAAGACAGTGAAGTTAATCATTAAAATGTAGTGTGTGTTCCAACTGCTTCTCCAGCTGGCTGTTCCCTCATCTCACTCCCTCTCCCAAAGACTCCCTATTCCCTAAGACAAAACAATTTTGAAACTCAGTCAATTAATAATCCCACAATGGCCTCTAAAAGTTTAAGTGAAAAGAAGAGTTACACATCTCTCACATTAAATTAAAAGCTGGAAATGATTAAATTTAGTGAGGAAGGTATTTTGAAAGCTGAGATAGGCCAAAAGATAGGCCTCTTGTGCCAAATAGTTAGCCAAGTTGTGAATGCAAAGGAAAAGTTCTTGAAGAAAATTAGAAGTGCTACTCCAGCGAAAACACGAATGATAAGAAAGCGAAACAGACTTATTGTTAATATGGAGAAAATGCGAGTGGCCTGGACAGAAGATTAAACCAACCACAACATTCCCTTAAAGCCAAAGCCTAATCCAAAACAAGGACCTAATTTCAGTTCTATGAAGGCTAGGAGAGGTGAGAAAGCTTCAGAAGAAAAGTTGGAAGCCAGCACAGGTTAGTTAATGAGATTTAGGGAAAGAATCTCCATAACATGAAAGTGCAAGATGAAGCAAGTGCTGATGGAGAAGCTGAAGCAAGTTATCCAAAAAATCTAGTTAAGATTATTGAAGAAGGTGGCTGCACTAAACAATAGATGTTCAGTATAGGTAAAACAGGCTTGTAAGGAAGAAGATCCCATCTAGGACTTTCATAACTAGAGAAGAGATGCCAATGACTGGCTGAAAAACATCAAAGGACAGACCAACTCTCTTGTTACAGGCTAATGCAGCTGGTGACTTTAATTGAAGCCAGTGCTCATTTACCATTTAGAAAACCCGGGAGCCCTTATGAATGATATTAAATCTATCTTTGCCTGTGCTTTATAAAACATGGTTTACTGAGTATGTTAAGCCTACTGTTGAGACCCACTGCTCAGAAAATAAAAGATTATTTCAAAACATTACTGTTCACCGACAATGCACCTTGTCACCCAGGAGCTCTGATGGAGATCTACAAGGGATTAATGTTGTTTGCATACCTGCTAACACAACATCCATTCTGCAGTGCATGATCTAGAAACAATTTCAATTTTCGAGTCTTATTTTTTAACAAATACATTTCATAAGGCAATAACCAGCATACATAGTGATTCCTCTGATGGATCTTGGCGAAGTAGCTTTAAAAAACCATCTGGAAAGGATTCACCATCCTAGATGTTTAAGAACATTCATTAACAACATTCATAATTCATGGGAAGAAGCCAAAGTATCAATATCAACAGGGATTTGGAAGAAGTTAATGCCAACCCTTATGGATGACTTTGAGAGGTTCAAGACTTCAGTGGAGAAAGTCACTGCAGATGTGGTGGAAATAGCTAGAGAATTAGAATGAGAAGTGAAGCCTGAAGATGTGACTGAATTGCTGCAATCTCATGATAGAAGTTGAACAGATGAGGAATTGCTTCTTATGGAGGAGGGGAAAAAAGTGGTTTCTCCAGATACAAACTACTGTTGAAGATGCTGTGAACACTGTTGAAATGACAACAAAGGATTTAGGATATTCCATAAACTTCATTGACAAAGCAGCAGCTGGGTTTGAAAGGATTAACTCCAAATATTAAAGAAGTTTTATTGAAGATAAAATGCTTTCAAACAGCATTGCATGCTACAGAGAAATCTTTCATTAAAGGAAGAATCAATTGATGCAGCAAACTTCACTGTTGTCTTATTCTAAGAAATTGCCACACCTTGAACTTCAGCAACCACCACCCTGACAGTAGCCATCAACAGGTAGGCAAGAACTCCCACCAATGAAAAGATTAAAACTTTCTGAAGGCTCAGATGAGTGTTAGCAATTTTTAGGAATAATGTATTTTTAAAATTAAGTTATATACATTTTTTAGCCATAATACCATGGCACGCTTAATAGAATATAGCATAGGATAAACATAATTTTTATATGTACAGGAAACCAAAAATTTTGTCTGACTTGCCTTATTGCAATATTTGCTGTACTGCTATGGTCTGAAACTGAACCTGCAATATCTCTGAGGTATGCTTGTACTAAAACTAGATGTACACATACCACTAAAAGTTGTTACACACGGAAGTGTAATTTAATCATAAACTCCACTAAGGTTATTATAGTACTTATGCTTTAGGAAGCTGTGATCAGTAGAATTCTAGGATGGTCCCATGATCCCCACTCCCTAGTATTAAGCACTGCGTAATCTTAGTCTGGGTGGGACTTGAGATTTGCTTCTAGCCAAACAAATATGGCAGAGCTGATGAGATGTCACTCCCAAGATTATGTTTTATTATGTAAGATTTCGTCTTAGCCAACTGAAGATAAAAGCTCTCCTGCTTGACATGAGGAAGCAAACACCCGTGCATGAACTGCCAAATGAGAGGCCACATGGATATGGTAAGTAACTGATTTGCCTTTAGGACTTGAGGACAGCTTCCAGCCAACACACAGCAGAAGACCAGTGCCCTCAGTCATACAGTGCAGAAAAATGAATTCTGCTCACAACTTGAATGTGCTTGAAAGCAGATTCTCCCTGATCAAGCCTGTAAATAGGAACACACCACAGCTGAAACGTTGATTGCAGATCCTGAAACAGAGAACCCAGTGAAGCCATGCTTGCACTGACTCCTGATGTAGAGAAACCATGAGATAATGAAGATATATTGTGTTAAGCTGCTGCTAAATTTTTGGTAATGTGTTACGTAGCGATGGAGAACTAACATAGGTGTGTATTTTAAAACCAAATATTCTATGCTCTAACTTACAAATGGGAGCTAAGATGTGAAGACGCAAAGGCGTAAGAATGATATAATGGACTCTGAGGACTCAGGGGGAAGGGTGGGAGGGGGTGAGGCATAAAAAACTACACATTGGGTTCAGTATATGCTACTCAGGTGAGGGGTGCACCAAAATCTCAGAAATCACTACTAAAGTACTCATCCATGTAACCAAACACCACATGTTGTAGTTCTTTAAATGTTTGGTAGTTTCAAGCAGCGAAGCCATTGGTTCCCAGGGTTTTATTTTCTGGGAGAATTTTCATTATAGCTTCAATCTTGTTACTTCTTATTTGCCTGTTTAAGTTTTGGATTTATTCATGTTTCAATCTTTGTAGGTGGTATGTGTCTAGAAATGTATCCATTTCTTCAAGATGGTTGACTAAAGACATTTGGTACTAGCTTTCTCCACTAAAAAGTACTAAAATAGCAAGTAGATAATCACACTTTGAAGATATCATCCAAGAGAAAACACTGGAGTTCAACAGAAAATGAATAGACAATACCTAAGCAAGGAAAGAAAAAGAATCAAGGTAGTCTGCTCAACCTCGTTCAGCTGGGAGCCAAGAGAGACTCCCCAACACAAGGAAAGGGTAAATGAAACATTCTCAGTGGTCCACATTTTCACCATAGACTCCTGCAATTCTAGCCACAAGAGAGCCCTCTACCCTCACAGATTCTGAAACTAATAGAGGGTGTGGCTGGGAGATTTTATTATGTCGTTGCCCCAGGAAGGACACTCACACTGGGTGTCTGATATTTCTTGAGACCTAAGCTGCTACAGCAAAGTGCCATTTTATAACTCCACTTCCAACAGATGGTGCACTGTCCTGGAGCCCCACAATGCTGCCACTGAGATGCAAGAGAAGCACAGGCTGCTGCTCCTGGGGCTTAGGCAAAAGTGACCCCAGGTTATCCTACGCAGGGCAGAGACACACCTGAAACACAGACTGATGTTTTTAGAGCTGAGGTGTTAGTGAGACACTGTTCTAAAGCCCTTTCCCCCAACAGACTATGCACTGTCTTGAATTCCAGCAATGCTGTGACTGAGGTACAAGAGAAGAGCTGGCTATTAACTCCAGGGCGTAGGCATGAGAGGCTGTGACTGCCACCCCCTCAGATGAGGTATAAGTGGTATGCATACTCCTCACCTGCCAGCCTACACTTCTGTCACTGAAGTGGGCACTGCTGTTTCCCAGGGAAGGGCACTGCACAGCTGCTATTTCCATCAACCTGAGAATTTCACTGGTGGCCTAGGGATTACCTGACTTCTGCCTACAACAGCCAGCACCTACACACACCATCACATGCCTAAAGACAAGCCAACAAAGCCCAACTTTGCCCCTCTCCCCACTTATGCCAGTGTGCACGGTCCAGAAGCCAGGTGATTGCCCAGCCAAGTCAATCACTGTTGGTATCTGAACACTCCTCCTGAGAAACTGAGGTTGGGCCTATCCACCCAGCCACTACTACCACAACAGTCATCTACCTGCACATGCTACCTGCAGGCCTGGAGACTGGCTGCCCAAAACCCACTGTAGCCACTGCCAATAGCAGCACTGCTCAGAACCAAAAGGGTCATCCTGCCACTGCCACTGTGATCACCCACACCACACCATCTGAACAAGGGCCCAATAACCCACCAACCTGCAAAGGTTATGGCTGCCACTACCAAGCATCAGAGTAAGCCACTTGGAGATTCAACAATCAACCAACTAGTGTCAGTGTAAACCACCCTGAGCCCAAAAGACAGCTCACTGCTGCAACTACTGAAACCTGAACTCTGGCCTACCTAGCATCCTAATTCCCACAAAACTTCACCACAGCCTCCAATAATAACTGCACCCTAAGCCACTGAGGAAATCTCAGATGCCACTGACACTTTTTAAAGCCAAAGAAATTGTACAGAGACTACATTACTGCATATAACAAAAATCAAAGGTAAAGTGACCCACCCAACCAACATCACAGAGAGATCTTCAGGAAAAGGTCCTCTCCTATGAAAGCAAACTCAAAATGTTGAAAGAAGTGACTGACATGCCAGATGCAATAGAAGTCAGAAAAACAATTCAGGATGTGATGAGAAATTTAACAAAGAGACAGATATCATAAAATAAAAACAAACAAATTCTGGAACTGAAGAATTCACTGAAGGAAATGTAAAATACATTCAAAAGTTTCAACAATAGACTGGATAAAGCACAGAAAGAATCTCAAAACTTGAAGACAAATCTTTTGAAATAATCCAGTTAGCCAACAATAAGGAAGATGGGCATGGTGGCACATGCCTGTAATCCTAGCACTGTGGGAGGCTGAAGAGAAAGGATTGCTTGAGCTCAGGAGTTGGAGGATAGCCTGGGAAAAATAGTAAGACTCTGTCTCTACAAAAATAAATAAACAAATAAATTATACAGGCATGGTGGCACATGACTGTAGTCCCAGGTACTCAGAAGGTTGAGGCAGGAGGATCACTTGAGCCCAGAAGGTCAAGGCTACAGTGAGCGATGATCATGCCACTACACTTCTGCCTGGGTGACAGAGTGAGATTCTTATCAGAAAAAAAAAAAACAAAAAACAAATAAATGAGAAAAAAAGAATGAATACAACTTTTATGATATATGGGACATCATGAAGTGACCAAATGTATGAATTATCGGTACCTTAGAAGGAAAAGAGAGCACAAAATAATTATAAAACCTATTTAATAAAATAATAGATGAAACTTCCCAAGTCTAGCAAGAGATTAAGACACCCAGATACAGAAGGGGCAACAATCCCCAAACAGATATAATGTAAGAGGCCTCCACTTCACATTACAGTCAAAATATTTAACTTAATAAGAAAGAAAGAATTGTAAAAACAGAAAGAGAAAAATGTCATCTATAAAGGAACCTCCATCAGACTAACAGTAGATTTCTCAGCAGAAACCTTATAGGACAGGAGAAAATGGAATGACATATTTACCGTCCTGAAAGAAAAAAGAAAACTGCTGATCAATTATACTACATCCAGCAAAGTTATCTTTCATAAGTGAAAGATATAGTCTTTTCCAGACAAACAAATGCTCAGAAAATTCATCACCACTAGATCAGTCCTACAGGAAATGCACAAAAGGGGCTTAAATCTGGAAGCTAAAGGATAACATTTGCCAACATAAAAACACACACAAGTATAAAACTCAATAGTAAAGGAAACACACAAATGAGAAAGAGAAAGAGACATAAATGATACAACTACAGGTCATTACCGATACAACTACAGGTCATTACCAATACAAAATGACAAATAATAAGAGAAAAAAACAAAAAAAAATACAAAACAACCAAAATTAATTAACAGTGTGACTGGGAAAAAACCTCACATATTAATAATTACCTTAAATGTAAATGGATTATATTCTCCACTTAAAAGATATACTGGCTGAATGGATAAGAAAACATAATCCAATTAATCCCACTATATGGAGCCTATAAGAAATGCACTTTCTCTGTAAATACACATATAAACTCAAAGTAAAAGGATGAAAAAAGGTATTTTATGCAAAAGGAAAGCAAAGTGAGCAAGAGAAGCTATACTTATATGGAACAAACTTTAAGCCAAAAACAGAAAAAAAAATTAAAAAAAAACATAAGGAAGGTCATTATATAATGATGAAGTGACAAATCCAGCAAAATAAAATAACAATTCTAAATATATATGTAACAAACCCTGGAGCACTCAGATGCATAAGAAAATATTACTAGATCTAGGCCGGGCGCAGTGGCTCACGCTTGTAATCCCAGCACTTTGGGAGGCCGAGGCAGGCGGATAATGAGGTCAGGAGATCGAGACCACGGTGAAACCCCGTCTCTACCAAAAATACAAAAAATTAGCCGGGCGTGGTGGCAGGCGCCTGTAGTCCCAGCTACTCAGAGAGGCTGAGGCAGGAGAATGGCGTGAACCCTGGAGGCGGAGCTTGCAGTGAGCCGAGATCACGCCACTGCACTCCAGCCTGGGTGACAGAGCAAGACTCCGTCTCAAAAAAAAAAAAAAAAAAAGAAAATATTACTAGATCTAAAGAGAGAGATAGACTCCAATACCCTCACTCTCTGCATTAGATAGAACATTTAGATACAAAATCAAAAAAACACTGGATTAAAACTGGACTTTAGACCAAATGGACCTAATAGACATTTACAAAACATTTTATCCTACTGCAGAATACACATTATTCTCATCAGCACATATAACATTATTCAAGATAGATAATATGTCAGGCCACACAACAAGTCTATTTTTATTTTTTAAATAATATTTTTAAAAAAGATATTTTTAAAAAATATATTTTAAAAAATAGAAATCATATCAAATATCTTCTCAGATCACAATGCAATAAAACTAGAAATCAATACTAAGAGGAACACTGGAAACTATACACCTACACGGAAATTAAACAACATGATCCTGAATGACCATTGGGTCATGAGGAATTTAAAATGGAAATCAAAAAAATTCCTGAAACAAGTGAAAATAGACATACAACATGCCAACACCTGTGGGATACAGTAAAAGCAGTAATATAAGAAATTTATAGCAATAAACACCTACATCCATAGAACGGAGATACGTAAAATAAACAATCTAACATTGCCACTCAAAGAACTAAAAAAGCAAGAACATACCAAACCAAAAATTAGCAGAATAAAGAAATAATAAAAATCAGATTAAAATTATACAAAAATAAGGAATAAAAAATCAGTGAAACACAAAATTGGTTATTTAAGGGATAAACAAACTTTATAAGCCACCAGCTAGACTAACCAAGAAAATAAAAGAGAAGACAAAGAGATCAAAAATGAGACATTAATACTACAGAAAAACAACAGCTCATCAGAGACAATTATGAACAACTAAATGCTAACAAATTAGAAAACCTAGAGGAAATACATAAATTCCTGGATGCATACAACCTACCAAGATTGAATCAGGAATAAATAGAAAACCTGAACAGACCAATAATTAGTAGTATTGAAATAGTAATTTAAAAATCTCCCAACAAAGAAAAGCCCAGGACCAGATGGATTCATTGCCTTTTCTAATATACATATAAACACCAATCATCCTCAAACTATTCCAAAATATTAAAGAGGAGGGAACTCTTCCTAATTCATTCTATGAAGCCAATATTACCTTCATACCAAAACCAGAGAAGGACATAGCAACAACAACAACAAAAACTACAGGTCAATATCCCTGATAAACATAGATGCAAAAATCCTCAACAGTATACTAGCAAACCAAATTGAACAACACATCAAAAAGATAATATATCATAATCAAGTAAGATTTATGTG
The DNA here is from genome assembly GCF_006542625.1 of Nomascus leucogenys. Lineage (NCBI taxonomy): Eukaryota > Metazoa > Chordata > Mammalia > Primates > Hylobatidae > Nomascus > Nomascus leucogenys. Next base: position 37,709,715 of record NC_044387.1, on the reverse strand, counting down.
AGGAATGCAACAATAGTTTAACATACACATATCAATAAATATGGCATGGCACATCAGCAGAATGAAAGACAAAAACCATATGATTATCTCAATAGGCACAGCAAAAGCATTTGATAAACTTCAATATCTTTCGTGATAACAACTCTCAACAAACTAGGCATAGAAATAACAGACCTCGAAATAATAAAGGTTATATACAACAAATCCAGAGTCAACATTAAACTAAATGAGGAAAAGTTGAAATCATTTACCCTAATTACTGGAACAAGACAAGGATGCCCATTTTAACCATCCCCATTCAACATAGTACTAAAAGTCTTAGCTAAAACAATCAGGCAAGAGAAAGAAAAAAACCATGCAAACTGGAACAAAGGAAGTCAAATCATCCCTATTTGCAACAAATTTAATAAAGCTGCAGAACACTTACAATCAATAAACAATAATTAGTAGCATTTCTATACACAATAATAAAACAGACAAAAAAGAAATCAACAAGGCAATCCCACTTACAATAGGTAATTAAAAAAAAAAAACCTAGAAATACATTTAACCAAGGTAAAAGATCTCTATAAGGAAAACTACAAAACACTCAGGAAAAACACTGAAGAGGACACAAACAAATGGAAAGCTATCCCATGCTCATGAATCAGAAGAATTAATATTATTAAAATGATCATACTGCTTCAAGCAATATACAGCTACAATGCAATTTTATCAAAATACCAATGTCATTTTCCCCAAAATATAAAAAATAATCCTATAATTCATATGGAACAAAAAAAGAGCCCAAAGAGCCAGAACAATCCAAAGCAAAAAGAACAAAGCTGAAAGTATCACACTACCTGACTTCAAAATATATTACAAAGCGATAGCAACCAAAACAGCATGGTATTAGTATAATAATGGACACAGAATATAGAACCAATGAAACAGAATATAGAACCCAGAAATAAAATCACATATTTACAGCCAACTGATTTTTGACAACGGCACCAAGAATATATACTAGGGAAAATACACCTTTTTAACTAAATTGTCCTGGGAAAGTTGTACTGCAATATGCAGAAGAATGAAACTGGACTCCTATCCTCAACATACAAAAATCAACTCTAGATACATTAAAGACTCAAATGTAAGACCTGAATCTGTAAAAATTCTAGAAGAAATTATAATGAAAACACTTCAGGACATTGGTCTATGCAAAAAAATTTACAGCTAAGACCTCAAAAGCATAGCAAACTACAACATAAATAGACAAGACTATATTGACTAAAGAACTTCTCTATAGCAAGAAAAAAAACATTAACAGAGTGATGTACTAATCTGTTGAATGGAACAAAATGTTCGCAAATTATTCAACCAACAAAGGACTAATATCTAGAATATGCAGGGAACTCAAACAACAGCAAACAATTTTTAAGTGGACAAAGGACATGAATAGACATTTCTTAAAAGAAGACATACAAATAGCCAACAAGCATACGAACAAATGCTCAACATACTAATCACCAGGGAAACACAAATCAAAACCACAATGAAGTATTATCTTACCTCAGTCAGAATGCCTGTTATTAAAAAGCCAAAAAAATATATAACATACTGGTGCTGATGTGGAGAAAACTCTTGTAAACTGTTGGTGGGAATCTAAGTTAGTACAACCACTATGGAAAACGGTATGGAGATTTCTCAAAGAACTGAAATGACAACTACCATAGCTCCAGCAATCACACTACTGGTTATCTATTCAAAGGAAAATAAATTGATATATCAAAGGGATTCCTGCACTGGCATGTTTATTGCAACACTATTCACAATAGCAAAGACATGGAATCAACCTAAATGTCCATCAATGGATGAATGGATAAAGAAAATGTGGTACATATACATAATGGAATACTATTCAGCCATTTAAAAAATAATGAAATCATGTTATTTGCAGCAACATGAATGAAACTGGGGTTATTATGTTAAGTGAAATAATCAAGTCACAGAAAGAAAACTATCACATATTCTCGCTCATTTTTATGAGTTTAGAAAAGTTGATTTCACAAAAATACAGAGTTGAATGATAGATACCATATGCTGGGAAGTGTGGTTGGATGGGATGAAGACAGGTAGGTTAACACATATAAACAAACAGTTAAAGGAAAGGTATAAGTTCTACCATTCAACAGCAAAGTGAGTGACTATAGTTAATAACAATGTATTGTATATTTTAAACTAGCTAGAAGAGAGGACTTGAATTTTTCTTAACACATAAAGATGAGAAATAACCCAAAATGATGTACACCTCAAATACCCTGACTTCATAATTACATATTTTATGCATGTAACAAAATAACATGTACTTTATAAATATGTAAAATATTATGAATTTATAATAAAACAAAAAGACATGGCTCCCGCTAGAACAGTTACAAAAGCAAAATAAAATTCAAAAATTATCTGTTTAAAGGTATTAGAGAGCTGCAAAAGCTTTGAGGATGACAGGAGTGTAGGCATCAGAAGGCAGAAAAACATAAAAAAGTGAGTCGACACACTACAACCCTGATTCCTCTGGTACCATTTACTGATTCTGTGCACACATAAGAGGATATCTACATAGTAAAAGTAACTCTTAACACAATATTGTAAAATCGATTCTAGATTGTTTAATATGAATTATGGAAAGTAAAAGGGAAAGCTTTTAGAAGAAAACATACGAGACAAAATTCATGACTTTGGGTTAGGCAAAAATTTATTAATTAAATAAGCTACAAAACATACTAAGCATAAAGAATAAATTATAAGAAAAACTATATTAAAATTAAGTATTATTATTAACTATACCATGCCACTGAAACAGTAAAGAAATCCTCTCAGTCCATAAGCAATAGACTCAAACCTATAGATGAATGGGTAAAAGACTTTAACAGACATTTGACAAAAGAGGATATACGAATGGACAGTGAAATATGAAAATGTGCTCAATTTCATGACATCAGGGAAATGGAAATTAAAACCAAAATTCAATGTCACCAAAATGGCTAAAATTAAAAAGTAAACAAAACTGAAGTGTGGAAGGCAGAATTCTAAGATCCATGAGTTCAGCATCTTTGTATGTATAGACTTTGTGTAATCCCCAACCTTAAAGTATGGGCAGCATCTGTAAATTGGTTCTAATACAATATGACAAAAGTGAATGAATTGTGCATAGATAATTAAGGTCTCTAATCTGTTTACTTTAAGTTAATAGAAAAGAGTATTCTGATTTCTTTGGGCAGTGTTTTGTAATTCTCATTGCAAATATCTTTTACCTCCCTAGTTAGTTGTATTCCCAGGTATTTTCTTCCTTTTGTGGCAATTGTGAATGGGATCGCCTTTCTGATTTGGCTCTTGGTTTGGTTGTTGTTGGTGTATAGGAATGATAGTGATTTTTGTATACTGGCTTTGTATCTTTCAACTTTGCTGAAGTTGTTTATCAGCTGGAGGAGCTCTTGGGCTGAGACTGTAGGGTTTTCTAGATAAGAATCCTGTCTGCAAATAGAGATAGCTTGACTTCCTCTCTTCCTGTTTGGATGTCCTTTCTTTCTTTCTCTTGCCTGATTGCTCTGGTTAAGACTGCCAATACTATGCTGAATAGAAATGGTGAGAGAGGGCATCCTTGTCTTGTGTTGGTTTTCAAGGGGGAATGCTTCCAGCTTTTGCCCATTCAGTATAATGTTGGCTGTGGGTTTGTCATAGATGGCTTTTATTATTGTGAGTTATGTTCCTTCAATACCTATTTTATTGAGAGCTTTTAACACGAAGGGTGTTGAATTTTATCAAAAGCCTTTTCTGTGTTTATTGGGATAATCATGTGGTTTTTGTCTTTAATTCTATTTATGTGATGAATCACATTTATTGATTTGCATGTATTGAACCAACCTTGCATCCCAAGGATGAAGACTACTTGATGATGGTGGATTTGCTTTTTGATGTGCTGCTGGATTCAGTTTGCCAATATTTTGTTGAGGATTTTTTCGTTGATGTTCATCAAGGATAATGGCCTGAACTTTTCTTTTTTTGTTGTGTCTCTGTCAGATTTTGGTATCAAGTAGATGTTGGCTTCATAGAATGAGTTGGGGAGGAGTCCCTCCTACTCAATTTTTTGGAATAGTTTCTGTAGGAATGCTACCATCCCTTCTCTGTATATCTTGTATAATTTGGCTGTGAATCCATTAGGTCCCAGGCTTTTTTTAGTTGGTAGGCTATTACTGATTCAATTTTGGAGCTTGTTATTGCTCTGTTCAGAGAATCAATTTCTTCCTTGCTCAGTCTCAGGAGGGTGTATGTGTCCAGGAATTTAACCATATCTTCTAGGTTTTCTAGTTTATGTGTGTGGAGGTGTTCAGAGTAGTTTCTGATAGTTGTTTTTATTTCTGTGTAGTTGGTAGTAACATTGCCTTTGTCATTTCTAATTGTGTTTATTTGGATCTTCTCTCTTTTCTTCTTTATTATTCTAGCTACTGGCCTATCTACTGTATTATTTTTTTCAAAAAACCAAGTCCTGGTTTTGTTGATCTTTTGAATGGTTTTTCATGTCTATATATCCTTTAGTTCTGCTAGCTTTGGGGTTGATTTGTTCATGCTTCTCTAATACTTTCAGCTGTGAATTTAGGTTGTTAATTTAAGATCTTCCTAACATGTGATATGGGCATTTAGTGCTATAAATTTCCCTCTTAACAGAGAAGACACAAACAAATGGAAAAACATCCCAAGCTCATGGATAGGAAGAATCAATATGACTAAAATGACTATACTTCCCAAAGTAATTACAGATTCAATGCTATTCCTACCAAACAACCAATGACATCCTTCAAAGAACTAGGAAAAACTGTTTTAAAATTCACATGAGACATAAAAGAGCCCAAATAGCTGAGGCAATCCTAAGCAAAAAGAGAAAAGCTGAAGGCATCTTGTTACCTGACTTCAAACTATACTACAAGGCTACTGTAACCAAAACCGCAAGGTCCTGGTAAAAAACAGGCACATAGACCAATGGAAAAGAATAGACAGCCCAGAAATAAGGCCACACATCTACCATCTGATCTTTGACAAAGCTGACAAAAACAAGCAAAGGTAAAAGACTCCCTGTTCAATAAATGGTGCTGAGATAACTGGCTAGCCATATGTGGAAGACTGAAACTGAATCCCTTCCTTTTACCATGTACAAAAATCAACTCAAGATGGATTTTAAAGACATAAATGTAAAACCCAAAACTATAAAAATCCTGGAAGATAACCTAGGCACTACCATCCTGGACATAGAAACAGGCAAAGATTTTATGAGAAAGACACCAAAATTAATCACAACAAAAACAAAAATTGACAAATGGGATCTAATTAAACTCAAGAACTCCTGTATAGCAAAAGAAACATCAACAGTGTAAACAGACAACTTACAGAATGGGAGAAAATATTTGCAAAGTATGCGTCCAACAAAGGTCTATTATCCAGCATCTATAAGGAACTTAAACAAATTTACAAGAGAAAAATAACCCCATTAAAATGTGGTCAAAGGACATGAACAGACACTTCTCAAAAGAAGACATACATGCGGCCAACAAGCATATGCAAAAAAGTTCTATATCACTGATCATTAGGGAAATGCAAATCAAAACCACAATGAGACACCATCTCACACCAGTCAGAATGGATATTAATAAAATGTCAAAAAAATAACAGATGCCAGCAAGGTTGTAGAGAAAAGGGAACACTTATACATTATTAGTAGGAGTGTAAATTAGTTGAATCATTATGGAAAGCAGTATGGTGATTCTTCAAAGAGCTAAAAGCAGAAATACCATTTGACCCAGCAATCCTACTGCTGGGTAAATACCCAGAGGAATATAAATCATTCTACCATAAAGGTACATGCATGCGAATGTTCATTGCGGCACTATTCACAACAGCAAAGACATAGAATCACCTAAATGCCCATCAATGACAGATTAGATAAAGAAAAAGTGGTATATATATACCATGGAATAGTATGCAGCCATAAAAAATGAGATTGTGTATTTTGTGGGAACGTGGATGGAGCTATTATCCTTAGCAAACTAATGCAGGAACAGAAATCCAGATACCAACTGTTCTTACTTATAAATGGGAGCTAAATGATAAGAGCTTATGAACACAAAGGAAATAACAGACACTGGGGTCTACTTGATCAGGGAGGGTGGGAGGAGAGATGGGAGCAGAAAAGATAACTGTTGATACTGAGTTTAATACTTGGGTCATGAAATAATATGTACAACAAATCCTAAAACACATGTTCGCTATGCAACAAACCTTCGCATGTACCCCCAAACCTAATTTTTTTTTTTTTGAGTTGGAGTTTCACTCTTGTCATCCAGGCTGGAGTGCAATGGCATGTTCTCAGCTCACTGCAACCTCCACCTCTCAGGTTCAAGTGATTCTCCTGCCTTAGCCTCCCGAGTAGCTGGGATTACAGGCACACGCCACCACGCCTGGGCAATTTTTTTGTATTTTTAGTAGAGACGGAGTTTCACCATGTTGATAAATTCTGTATGGATATGACCTAATCAGGTGATCCTTTTGAAAAAGGTCTAGAAGTAAGAGCAAAAACTCTCTCCATTGATGATTTTGAAGAAGGAAGCTGTCAAGAATTAAATAACTACAAAGAAATTAGCTCTGCCAAAAATGGGAAGAGCTTGGAAAAGAATCCATTCCTAGTCAAGCCCCTAGATGAGAACACAGCCTGTCCAACACCTTAATTTCAGCCTGTGAGTCCCTAAAAAAAGAATATAATTAAGCCATTTTCTAACTTCTGACCTATAGAAACTGTAAAATAACAAACATATATTGTTTTAGACCACTAAATTTGCAGTAATGTGTTATACAACAACTGCAAATGAATACATCAAGTAATTTGAAAGATGTGGAGAAACTGGGTCTCTCATATCAGGGACTGTAAACTGATAACGACCATTTTGGAAAACGATTTAGCAGTAGCTATTAATGCCAAACATATACATGAATGCTTTGACTCCACAGCTTAATTCCTAAGTATATATAAAACTCAAACCCATGCATATTCTTACCACAAAACATATACAACAATGTTCCTAAGAGTTCTGTTCGCAAAGCTGATACTGAGACCTACCAATTATCTCTAATCTGCATAGGAGATATATAAATGTGTTATAGTAATCTACAGGAATGCTTTATAGCAATAAAAATAAAAGAATTTTAACTACACAAAACAATCAGTGAACAAGATGGATCTCATACATATAGTGTAAAATGAAAAACACCTGACATGAAAGATTACACACTTTATTATTTAACTTATGTAAAACTAAAGGGAAATCAGTTTCTGATACTATAAACCCCATACTGATGACTCCTTATGGAAGTAGTGACTGGAAAAAGCACAAAAGGGGTTCTAAAAATGTGAAATGTACTTTTTCTTAATCTGGATGATAGTTTACTTTTGAAAAATTTATGAATTTGTGCACTAATGACTTGTGCACAATATATGTATATCATTCTTCAATAAAAGCTTAAACATTAGTATAATGATTCTCTTTACTTCTGTGTATCTCATAAACAGATGTGTCTGAATGTTTCATGAGGAATCTGTAGAGATATACCAGTTCCTGTGACTTCATTTGTAAGTAATTTTTCAGGTTCTGAAAGAGAACATGAAGATAAATTTGGGGGTGGCTGTCAAGATCTCTAAATAGTATACTGTTTTAATAACACCATCAAATTAAAAAGCAATCAAAAATTGTGTGTGTGAATGGGCGCAGTGGCTCACACCTGTAATCCCAGCACTTTGGGAGGCCAAGGCGGGCAGATCGCTTGAGGTCTGGAGTCTGAGGCTAGCCTGACCAACATGGCAAAACACCATCTCTACTAAAAATAAATTAGCCAGGCATGGTGGCGTGTGCCTGTAATCCCAGCCACTTGGGAGGCTGAGGCAGGAGAATCTGTTGAACCTAGGAGGCAGAAGTTGCAATGAGTCGAGATTGTGCCACTGCACTCCAGCCTGGGCGACAGAGCAAGACTCCATCTCAAAAAAAAAAAAATTTAAAGAAAGTATGTATGTGTGTATAAATTCCAAGTCAATAAGAAATAGATTTTCAAGTGAAAAAAATAGAAAAATACCATAAAGGAGCAATTTATTAATGTAAATAAGCTTAAAATATAATTTCTGAAATAAGTAAATACCATTTCTAATCTGCCAATTGCAAAATTGGCTTAAATGAATATTAACCAGTGTTAATCAGACTGCGGGCAAACAGGCATGCTCCACCTTTACTGCTGGCAATGTAAATTATTCAACTTGTTTGAAGAATAGCTTGCATATTATTAACCTAGCAATTCAAATTCTGAAAATTTATAATATAATCAGAGCTGTATTTTAAGAAGCATATAATATATGCATATTACTGACATTAATAGTTGAAAATACTAGAAAATATCATGGAGAACACATTACCTTCTCAGTAGCTGATACAAACTTTCCTTTGTAGGGAGAGAGTCAACTTTGTTGAAAAGATGCAACTGAAATGAAAGAGTAGAGACATTTTTGTCATGTGAATATTCATTTGACCACACACGTTATTGAAAATATTATTTTTAAGCTTAATATCCAGAATATGTGTACTCCATTTACATACTGGTAGACAATTTATAAGCTACTAATATGCGTTACACAGAAAAGAAAAACATTTTCTTGAAAATCTCTTGGAAACTTAAGAAGAGAGGAGTTGAAACATAACGATACAATAAAAATACTTTATTAATATCTTCAAGGAATTTTTCAGTTTCATTAATCTTGCTTTGTTTAGCATAAGTTAATAATTGACCTAGTTTTAAACAATAACATTAAAAGCTTTGAAATTTTAAGACCATCTTTTCTACCTACATCCCTACTCAGCAGGGAACAGAAAGTCTATGAAAATCTCTCCCATCGTTGTCACATTTGCAAATACATTTAAAAGCATTTTTACTATGCTGCAATAAAGCTGATATATGAGGGGGTCTTCAAAAAGTTCATGGAAAATGTGTTATGAAAAAACAGGCTGGGTGCGGTGGCTCACACCTGTAATCCCAGCACTTTGGGAAGCCGTGGTGAGCAGATCACGAGGTCAGGAGATTGAGATCATCTTGGCTAACATGGTGAAACCCCATCTCTACTAAAAATACAAAAAATTAGCCGGGCATGGTGGCATGCTTCTGTAGTCCCAGCTACTTGGAGGGCTGAGGCAGGAGAATCGCTTGAACCCGGGAGGCGGAGGTTGCAGTGAGCCGAGATTGCGCCACTGCACTCCAGCCTGGGTGACAGAGTGAGACTCCGTCTCAAAAAAAAAAAAAAAAAAAAAAAAACCCAGGGACCAGGCACGGTGGCTCATGCCTGTAATCCCAGCACTTTGGGAAGCCGAGGCGGCCAGATCACCTGAGGTCGGGAGTTCGAGACCAGCCTGACCAACATGGAGAAACCCCGTCTCTACTAAAAATACAAAATTAGCCAGGCATGGTGGCACATACCTATAATCCCAGCTATTCGGGAGGCTGAGGCAGGAGAATCGCTTGAACCCAGGAAGCAGAGGTTGTGGTGATCCGAGATCTTGCCATTGCACTCCAGCCTGGGCGAAAAGAGCAAAACTCCATCTCAAAAAACAAAAACAAAAACAAAAAAAAAGTGTATGAATTTCAATTTTTTGCACCAAAATAACTTGTACAAGTTATTGTTATCACATTTCTGAGAAGGATCTAGTTTGAAGCACTAAGAAGAAGACATCAGTGTGAAAACAGCCTCTATCAGGGCAACAGGAATTCTGCTAAAATTGAAGCAAGAACAAACAGCATATTGATGGTGAATCTTAAGTGAAAGAATGGTGAAATCCCTGATGCTTTACAAGAAGATTATTGGGACAATGGTCCCAAAGAAATCAGCAGCTTACAAATGAATAACTCATTTTTAGGAAGCGATGAGATAGTGTTGAAGAGGATGACTACAGCTACAGACCACCCACATCAATTTGTGAGGAAAAAAAAATTAATTTTGGCTGTGCCCTAATTGAAGAGGACCAATGTTAACAGCAAAAACGATAGCCATCACCATAGACATCTCAATTGGATCAGCTTACACAGTTCTAACTAAAAACATTAAAGTTGCGTGAACTCCACTTCATGGGTGCCAAAATCTTTGCACCCAGACCAGCTGCAGACAAGACCAGAGTTTTCAATGGAAATTTTAAAGAAGTGGACACCCAATAGTGGGATTGTTGGGTCAAATGGTAATTCTGTTTTTAGTTCTTTGAGATATCTCTAGACTGTTTTCCATAGAGGCTGAACTAATTTACATTCCCACCAATAGCACATGAGCATTCCCTTTTCTCTGCATCCACACCAACATGCGTTGTTTTTTGACTTTTAAAAATAGCTGTTCTGAATGGTGTAAGATGATATCTCAGTGAAGTTTTAATTTGCATTGCTCTGATGATTAGTGATGGCGAGCATTTTTTCATGTGTTTGTTGGCTACTTATATCTCTTCTTTTGAGATGCCTGTTCAATGCCTTGCCCAGTTTTTAATGGAGTTGTTTGTTTCTTGTTGAGTTCCTTGTAGATTCTGGATATTGATCCTTCATCAGAAGGATAATTTGCAAATATTTTCTCCCATTATGCATGTTGTTTATTTACTCTGTTGATTATTTCTCTTGTTGTGAAGAAGCATTTTAGTTTAAATCCAATTTTCTATTTTTATATCAACTCAAAGGAAATCATTATATTAAAAATACACATACATTTATATGTTTATCACAGTACTATTCACAATAGCAAAGTCATGGAACCAACCTAAGTGTCAATCGACAGATAAGTGGATAAAGAAAATGTGGTATATAAACACCATGGAATACTATGCAGCCATTATAAAGAATGAAATCATGTTCTTTGCAGCAATAAGGATAGAGCTGGACTCCATTATCCTAAGTAAACTAACTCAGAAACAGAAAATCAAATGCCACATGTCCTTACTTATAAGTGGGAGCTAAACAAAGCATACGCATGGACCTGAAGATGGAAATAATAGACACTAGGACTCCAAAACAGGTGAGAGTATGGGGGGTGAAGACTGAAAAATTACACATTGCATAAAATGTTCAATATTTGGGTGATGGGTACACTAGAAGCCCAATCCCCACTATAAAACAATATATACATGTAAAAAATATACACATGTACCACGTTGAATTTAAATTAAAAAAAATAAACAGATGGGATCAAGATCCTGAAGTAGTTCTTTGAAGAACTGTAACAGTAGATGAAACATGGCTTTACCAATATGATCCTGAAGACAAAGCACAATCAAGGCAATGACTAACAAGAGATGAAAGTGGTGCAGTCAAAGCAAAAGCACACCAGTCAAAAACAAAGGTCATGGCAATAGTTTTCTGTGATGCTCAAGGCATTTTGTTTGTTGACTTTATGGACGACCAAAGAACAGTAACATCTACTTGCTACAAGTGTTTGGAATTAGCCAAAGCTTTAGCAGAAAAATGCCCTGGAAAGCTTTGCCGGGAGTCCGTCTCCATCACCACAATGCACATGCTCATTTCTCTCATCAAACAAGGGCAATTTTGAGAGAGTTTTAAGGGGAAATCTTAGGCATTCACCTTACAGTCCTGAGTTGGCTCCTTCTGAGTTATTTTTGTTTTCTAATGTGAAAACAATTTTTAATGGGCACCCATTTTTCTCTGTTAATAATGTAAAAAGGACGCCATTGCCATGTAGAATTCTCAGGACCCTTGGCTCTTTAGGAATGGAATAAATGACTGATATCATCACTACAAAAAGTGTCTTGAACTTAATGGAGCTTATGTTGAGAAGTAAAGTTATATATTTTTTTATTTTTTTATTTCAGTTTCCATGAACTTTTTGAAGTCCTCTTGTATTTAAACACACACACACACAGACGCACACACACACACACACACACATTGAGGCAGCTTCTGAAATATCTTTTAAAAAAACTGATATAGGAAGATTCTCCCTAGATATAAAAGTAGAATATTTTCTGCATTTGTTAGAGGTTTTATGTTAGATATGGTATCATTAATTTAAATTTTCCAAGTTGTGTGTGAGTTGAAACTATAAAATAAAGTTTAAAAAACGCATTCTCCTTAGTATTTCCTTTGAGATATGTGTGTGAGGGAATAATATGTGAATCACTATTGCTAAGGAGTAATCATATTGTGATGTACTGAAAAATTCAACAAATTATTCATAGGTCCAGTTTGTCAGAAAGTAACTTAAGAGGACTATTGTTAAATAGAACTGTTCAATCACTTATTGTCTTCACTGCAGAAGACACACTTGTACTGGCTGAGAAATAATTGAACAGATTGCCAGACACCATAAGTGATGTCTTCAAAGGATGAACTCTAAGGATAAATTCTTCCACTCTTTCTCCTTCTAAGCCCCAGTTTCTTTATAAACCAAATATATGTATAAAGTACTTTCATCACTTATTTACCAAAGATATTTTATTACTTATTCTATGAAATATTATTAAACACTCTGTGCTGTATGGTGTAATGAAAAGGCATAGGCTCCCTTAGGATAAAATAATTTTCAAGACAAACACAGTCAAGTTGAAAAAGAGAAATAGTCATTAAATCTATGTTATGCTAGTTTATAACTCTGACCAGAGACAAAGTAAAGATAGACAAATGGTCACTAAATCTTGTTAACAAATTAATCACTCTCACCCAGTATGAATTGTCTTTTCTCCTAGGTTTTACCTTAACAGAGAATAGAGTGTTGAGTTCATAAATTTGATAAATCTTGTCCTGAAAGCAAATATCTGCCAAGATTTCAAGAAAATGTTATAAATGAAGTATATAAATAAGCAATACAAATGTACAAAAGTAGACAAAGATTAAAGATACGCATTTGTATTATGGATAATTTACACTAAAAATAGCTTGCTGGCCAAGTGAAAAAGAACACAAACATAACCTCAGTTTTTTACCTTTTCTCAAGAAAGGTAATGAGCTACTAAATGTCACCACAGTTCCACAGTGCCAATGTACTGAATTAATGAAAGCTGCTAGTTTGAAAGGGTAGTTATTTTACTAAGCAATTTGGAGAGCTCTATTTTTCATTATCTTCCCTATTTTGAAATAAACAAAATGAATTGATTGTTGTTCAGTACATTCTAGTTACAGCTTGTTATATTATTAATGACAGGAACACATTAAATCATTTCCTGATTGCATCAGAAGCTACAAAGAAAAGGACAGATTGAGCTCATGTTATTTTTTAAATATTGTAATGTTCTTGGCCCCTTGAGCCACATATTGATATTAAGATGTGATTAAAGCTTTCCTCTTTAGTTACAAAAAAAGAAGAAAACAGAAGAGTCTAGACTTTATTAAACTTCTCTACATTCAACCTCTTTCAAAACAGTTTGAAACTGAGAAACATTCTGTTTGTTAAAGATTTAGAACTCTTGAAATTTTTTCAATAAGTCTAGCTTTCTCCCTTGAAAATAAATATAGATATTTCTTAAATTAAGAATCAAAATGTAATGCAGTCATGATTTGCTAAATATGACCTTTTTTTTCATTGTTGTTGCTGGACAATCACTAATCATTTACAAAACAGCATTAAATGCCAATGTTCTAATCCCTATATAAGGTACCAGGAGAAAATATAAAGACAAAGATATAAAATATTAAAAATTTTTTAAATCTCAGAAAAAAAAGAAATAGCAAATGTGTGGTTTGTATAAAGTATAACTCTTTTTTATCTTTAGAAATAAATAATCTTCTACACAAAGCCAGCATTCTAAATTTTTTTTTACTTCTTGGTATTTTAAATCTACTTTTATGTTTCAACTTTCCAAAGACATTTATTTTGTATGTGAATATTTATATTGGTGAATCTAACTTCAATTATGAATACACTCAGGTAGCATTATGGAGATGCATAGAAGGATGAAACTTAAGCTTTCTCTCTTTCTCTTTTTCCCTTCTGTTCTGTTTTAGTTACTTTTTTACTTTTTTAATGTATAAAAAAATTTAATTTTACTTAATCTGTCAGACAAGAGAGTAGCTTTGCACAAAAAGATCCTTTTCAGTAATTAAACTTAGTAGGAGTTTTAACCTATATTACATGTCCCTGAGTTAAGGGATATTTTAAATGTCTACCAATATCTAAAGGATTTTCCCAAGGGAAAAAAATGAATGGGTATAAGCTAGAGAGGCAGTTTTATACAAAAAAATATAATTTTCTAATAAATTAAGCCTTTCAATAATGAAATAGACTATTTTGAAAAACTTCTCGTTGAGCTTATTAAGCAAAGGCACATTTGAAATATTTTAGCGAAAGAGTCAAGGACATCAGAGGTATCCTTAGGGAAAGAAGAGAGTTGAATGTCTTCTTTATCAAATCTAATTCTAATTCTAATTCTAATCTTAACAGATTTATGGAAAAGGCTCTTGAGTAGAATTTGGAATGAATAAAATAGTCAAGAAAATGTATCTTCTATAAAAGCTTATAACCAACTAAACAAATGAGCAAAAGGCAGTAGAAAAGTAGAGCCGCAGGGTAAACACCCTACTATCCTTTGAAAAGATATGTAGTGAAGAGAAACTTGATATAAAGAACTTATTAAGAAGTAGCTAGTAAAAAATATGCATCCAGCAGGGACTCAAGATTAGATGAATGTACCAAAAAGCGATAAAATCTTTGCCCTCAAAGAAATGAACATGATCCTGAACAGGCACAGAAATGCCAGCATTGTTGCAGTTATGGTTGAGATTAACATGTGTTAGCCCAGAGGTTACATGTGCTATAACTCTTTCTTTAGAGGGAGTGCGATGGTCAGGGGTCAGTTTACTGACCTACCCACACATGCTATCAATAACTCAGAAAGAAAACAGATCAAAACCTCATCTGTGTTTTCTTATGTACAATTGGTCATTATATCTACAATAGCTGGGAATTAGTTGTACTAACGGTGGCTGGAGAAAGCATGACAGTGACATCTTTCCTAGGGCTAGTGTTCAGTCTTCCCTCCTCCAAGACAGCCTTCTCCTCTCTACCTTTAGGAGTAAAACATGAACCATTTACGTAGCCCGCCAAATAGGATCCTGTGTCTCTGAACACATCATTTGTTCTGTTTCTTTTTTTGTCTCTCCTCTTGACGTTCAACTCTTTGGAAGGATTTTTTTAAAACATCTTACTAATGACATTAAGACTTAAAGAAGAGTTAACATGCTGCTGCATGCTGCATTTCACACCTGCATTATTGCATTTGCTAGGACCCCAAATTATAATAGTTACAACTACAAAACAAGAAAACCATATCTATCCTATAAAGAGTTTATCAATATAGAATTTCAGGTCCTCTAAATGGTTTCTCATTAAATAGTAAATACAGCTAGCATGATATGTAGTAGGAAAACCTTACTGTCAGTATTTGAGAACAAAGCAAGGTTTTCTCACAACTATATGCAATATATTTAGTGTGAATGGTTATCATAGAATATGGAAGAATATTATACTGACTGTTTTCCACTTTTCAGAGTACCATCATCGACAGAAGCAAAAGTCTTTATCTGCTGAAATCTTTATTGACATACTTAATGGTGAAATGATATGTCAGAGTTTTACTTTAAAATACTTCAGGATCAAAAACAGAGGGAAAATAGAGAAAGGTAAATGAAACAAAAATTATTCACAGTGGTGATTGTTTAACCTGGTTAATGACAACACACGAATTCATAGTACTATTCTCTCCACTCTCTATGTCTGAATGCTTCCATCATCAACAAATAAAAACAAAAAATAAATGAAATATTAACCTCTTTTTTCTTTAATTCTCTTTTAGCTTACTCATTAAAATTCTAAGGACAGCTCCAGTTAACACGAAAGTAAAAACAAAAACCCAGAAAACCTTTTGGACAGATTACAACACAGAAAAATTCTGATACCTCTTGTAGATTAATTTTCCACCCCAAAGATTAGGTAACAAAGGAGATATGGGAAAGAAAGAAACAAAACGGGAGAGAAATTGAGATGAGAGAGGACCATGTGAAGGAGGTGGAGTCTTTAAAGTGGGAAGGAGGAAAATAACCTGAACTCAACTGCTCTTGAAAGTTCACTCTGTCTTCACTCCAGCTCTATTGACTCATTACCTGTAGCCCACTTGCTATTCAACAGTCTTTATCAAAGAGAGATCACTTGGATACTTTTGTATGAGTGGTGTCACAAAAAGACATGTTGAGCCCCCAAATAAGGTACAGTATACAAACCAGAAGTCCTATTCAGCCCAGTATTTATTCTCAAATGTCATAAATGCTGTGCACAAGAAACTTTGCACAACCAGAATGTTTTATTTCTTTCTTATGTAACTGAAAAGTAATTTGCTTTGAGAAAACATTGAAGCTTAACTGCAAATTTTAATGCAATGAGGAAAAGACACATTTTAAAGGACACAAGAAATTCAAGTGAGAGGCAATCATATTTCTCATTACATTCATTTTAAACAAGAGATTACTAAGTATTTTAAATTCCACAATTAGTATAATTACTAAAAGAAGTTGCACATGTTATATTTTGAGAGCTGAAGAATCCCAGATACCATCTTATCTTCAGCCTCGTGTTCAGGTAGAACCACTTGTAGATTTTGCCATGTTTTAATGTACTTATTTACCTTCTTTTACTAAAATGGTTGAAATGTGCATTTAATTAAAGACAATCACATTATAGGAATACACACTTATAAACAAGAGTAAAAAGCAAAACTTCAGTGCAAACCCAGAACTTGAATAAGTAACATAGCAAACTCATATTTTTATGGTTACTTAATTTCCTAATTTACAGGAGATGTGTTTTCATTTTAACATACTCTGAAGGAAAAAAATCTGGATCAGGGAAAGTCAAGTATTTATTTTTGGACACATTGAACTATAACATATTATAATAATAATTGACATTTATTAAAGATCTCCTATGTGTAAGATTTACTTACTTTATGTAGATCATGATGCAATCATTATAACAACTCTGTGAATAGATGCTATTATAAACAGATACTTGCAGATGGCTAAGACTTAAAGTGATTTATAAACGTCTAAAGTCACAATACTAATAAGTGGTAGAGTTAGAATTACCAGGTTGTATAACTTTAGAGACATTATTCTATAGCACCTATCAGCTGTCAGTTTAACTGTTATAAACTTACAGCTACAGAACTGAACATACTTGCTTCCCTGGACTGATGAACAATTTAGTCAACCAACTCCTCATGAAGGGAAAATTTACGCCTTCCTATCCCAGTCCTTCAGGAGAAAAAGATACTGGTTGAGGAATTAGCTAGGTGCAGAGTTAGTGATACTACATAAGTGATCAGTATAGAGAAAGATCATTAGATTTAAGGTTAAAATTTAAAAGAAATTCAGTAGAAGAATTGTACTGGGGACTAACAGGCTAGTGTTAAGAATATTAACTGGATCAGGTAGAAATATGGTTTCCAATAGGGAAGGCACTCAGACGGTGCTTGGGCCAAAGGGATGGTGACACTGAAGTTCAAATGAGAAAAATCTCAGTGTATCAATTAAATAATTCTAGAGCTAAAGCCTTGTTTACTGGTAGGTTTGATTATCGAATATTTATTCAGCTCATCATGTTCATATATGCCTACATATATAGTCTATGGAGAATTTACTAAACACTGTGGTGTATTCCTTTAGGAAACCTTAATCCTTTCATTCAAAATTTGATTTTATACAAATAGTTATTTAAAGGCACTTATGTTGATGAAGACCAGGATTTAAATTCATTGATATGCTTTTAGTTACAAAAGATTTATGGTTCTTTAGATCATTAGGATAACACTGGCAACACCTAGAAACAGTAGTATCATGAGATATAAACACATATTCAATGTGTGTAATCTCCAAGCTCAAATACTTTGACGCATATGTCAGTTTGAGTCTTCCAAGAAGCAGATGCCAAGATTGGTTATAAAGAATCTCATAGCAGCTCAGAGAACGTTTCAACTGGGCCCATGGGGAGTCCTCAAGCTACAGCCAGCCATTAGAGGAGTCCCATGTCCTGCAGAAATAGACCTGCACCAGTATCCCCACAGTGCTCAGTTAATTATTGAGACCACCTGGAGAAAGTGTCACCTCAGCATGAAAGAGTGGTGAATACAGAGAGCAATGACTGAGGTTGTTGGTCACCTGTGATCCCCAAAGCAAGAGATCTAAGCAACACATTTCTACGGCCAATTCCAAATGCAGCATTTATTTTGCAATGTATGTATTTTTATATAATCATTAAAACCAGTTCTGTTTGTGCTGCTCAATTTTTCATGGCCCAGTGTCTTTCTCTCATTTTTATAGTTGTGAGTAGTTAATTATTAGCTCTCTGCTAGGAAATGTCAGGTGCAATTGATATCAGAGATGAAGAGGCAAATCGGTTATTGACATTTTTATGAAGAAAACTGCCATTTCCACACCCTATGATTGGTTAGGCTTTTCCAGTCATGAACTCAACAATAACAACAGCAAAATTGTAGAGGAAAATAAAACAAAAAGCAATGTCCTTTTTAATCTATTTGGTAGTGTGTTTTAATTTATCTGCTCAAGAAGAGAGATGGGATTTATAGTGCTGATTCTGAGATGTCAGATGAGGTATAAAAAGGGGTGTGAGGATTTGGATTTAGTTAGGCTTGGGTTTGAATGCCAGCTCAACTGCATTTGAATTATGTGACTGGACAACTTCCTTATTATTTTTCTTCACCTAAAGATGAGCATAAAATATTATCATATAGATCCGTCAAGAGGATAAGAAATAATTTATGTAAAATGGCCCTGGCACAGAATCCATGCTCAATAAACATCCTTACTACTAAAGGATTATTAATCTTTTCAGAAAATAATCTCAATATTTTGGGAAATTATGAACAGGAAGATCCTTCACAGACATTAAATCTTCCTGGAAATTTTTCTCCAAAACATAAAATGGGCAATCTGTATTCTTGAACTGTACTAATTTTGTTGAGTATGAGCATTGTTATCTTAAAAGCAAAAACAAGTTTAAGGGTAAACTGGCATTCCTAAAATTCAGACTTGTGCTTTGCAAACAAGATAGTGAAAATGTGACCATCCTTTCCATTTTCTACTTAAAAAAAAAAAAAAAGAAAGCCATGTTGAGCAAGTTGTGTGCAAAATAGCAGTAAGGCCCATTGGGCAGTAGCAACACTATCTTCCTGCAGATAGTTGTTCCCACCCCAGTGTTTAGGCTCACATGGTGTCAGCTCTAAATGAGAAGCAATCCTGATGCTGTGATAGAATTCTTGAAAAATGAGTCTCATCTTGGAAATTATATTTGAAATGAGAAGGTAAATGTCATACCTTCAATGTACACCCTACTATTTTTATCTAATCCTGAGCAATAATACAACTAGAGATACCTGAATGCCAGAAGAATAGATAAGAACTTTATCTTTAAAAAAAAGAGGGAGAGAATGATTACCTCCACTTGTTGGATTCAAAAGAAAAATTTAAATATATTCCTCATCTTCATGCTGTATTATTCAACCTGATAATAGTAAAGTAGCATAAATCCTAAATATGAAACAATTAACTTTACTTACGCTTCTCAGCACACAGATCACATAATTCTGTGCTTGTACACCAGTGTAAAAATGTGTTCTGGGAAGATCAAATTTCCCAGCTAGTTGTCTAAAGGACATTAACCCTCCATTATTTATTAGGTCGATTATAAAAGAAAGTTCTGCATGGTCCCAAAAGAGAAAAAAAAATTGTCATGGTTCCCAGGAAGAAAAAATAAAAAGCAAGGATTATCCTTGAAAGCAAAGAAGAGAATAGATTTTTTGTCTTTTTTTTTTTTTCTTTAAACCCAGTTGTCAGAAGAGTTGCCATGGGCACCATTAGGGGCCTAGGTTTAAATGTCAGATTTCTCTTCAACTACTGTCCTTTTAACATTCTTTTTTGTTGTTCTTGTCCTGATTTCTCCTCCAGAGTTTTTTTAAACAATTCAACTAAATATCCTGTTTGGCTCTACTGTTCTTGAAGTTTCTCTTTTTTCCTAAAAGTCCCCCAAACTTTTGTTTTTAAGTAAATAAACTATTGCCTTTTATGTTCTCTTATTGTTTCATTGCATCTCTATTCATATGGTGTAATAGAAGTGAAAGCATTTACATCATTCAGAGGACTCCCATATACCATAGAGTAGTATTAATCATTATAAATAAAATAGAATTTAGCCAAGTCACGTCACCTTGTCATTATGCAGAACGCTGATGTATGGCATATAGCATATTACATTATTTACTTGATAGAGGGTTTACATGTATGTGTGTGAAGGGATAATAAGGAAGTGCCCATGAGGAAGCAAATGAGAAAGATAAAACTCTAATTCTTGGGAACGAACTCTATGTGCTAACCACAGTGAGTATTTGAGTTGATATACGTTATAAACAAGTTTGAAAGAGTTTAAATCCAAGTTTAAGAAAACACTGGGAGAAAGTTAAGTTGCCTAATCTGGAAGGGGGCAAATGGCTTGACTCCTTTCTATTTTTCAGAAAAGGTGAGTTGGCAAGTCGATTTTGTTCATAGGCTCTCATTGTTAAGAAAGCAAAATCAAACTCAATTGTCTGTCCTAGGCTTCTCCTCCTCCCTTCTCCTCTTCCTGGCTGCCTGCCCTCCTCCCATTTGAAAAGTTGGACATTTATGTTTGGAATACTTTTTGCTAGTGTTAACATGCAAATGAACATTACTGAATGCTGAAGCAGCTTCATGAATAGGAAAGGCAGGCATGTGGGGGGATTTATATCTCTGTTGATGCAATTGTGTCAGGGTCTCTGGTGAGCCCCCAGCATGAGTGCCATCATTTGCATAAATGAAGGCCAGCTTCCCATTGGAGGGAAAGGGAGAATGCTACATTTCTTTCAACTGAACGATTGTGGGCTAATCACTGCAGAAAAATACATGTATTATGTGAGCAGATTTGAATAACCCTTCAGAAGAGGGGTGGTAACAGAATGACTGAATAATCCATTTAACTTCACTCCAGACCAGCAATATTGCCCCTTTACTTCCCACTTACAAAGCTGAATGTCTTCATATTAAAAGACTTTTAGGTTTAATTGCTAGAGCACAATTTAGACTAGTAACTTAAGATCAAATAGTCCCACAACTTCCAGGAAAATGTTACACATTTGAATAACTCCAGAGGAAAAGTAACAATGCACTTTTAACATCCCACAGAGCAGTGGTAAAAACACTATTGTCTTAATAGTAATAAAGTATTATTGCACTGTATATCAGAAAATAGTCTTTGCAAATCAAATAACATCAGTGATATTTTAATTTATCCAAGCAGGAATAAATGTGGGAGCAACCCAAAAGAGAGAAAAGAATTCAAGAAGGAGAAGAGGCCATTTTGAATTTCCTTTCCTGCTAGAAGGTTGGCCTGGCAGAATGCTTCTATTTTTTATCTCTGGTTTTTTATTTTGCTTCAATAGGAGACAAGCATCCCATTACATAAAAATAACTCAAACCTCAATAAGCATATACCAAAGGTTATGCTATGAGTTCTATGTTGCAAATGAAAGAGAAAAAAAAGAGAAATAAGGTAAATGTAAATGCGTGAAAGTAAGAAAATACAGAAATAAATACAAAATTGTTCTGCATAGATTACGAAAGCTGCAGGACTTCTGAGACGAAGGGTGGCTACAAAAGGCTAAGTGGTTAAGTGGTCCAGAAAGGCTTTAGGGAAGCAGTGGGATAAGGTGTGGATCCTAAAGGTGCGCTGTCCATGCGGTAGCTGCTAGCCACACTGGGCTGCTTACATTTAAATTTAAATTTAATTAAAATAAAATAACATGTAAACATAACTTCTTCACTTGTCACATTTCAAGTACTTGATAGTTACATATGACTATGCAGATATAGAATATTTACATCACTACATAAAGTCCTAAAGGATGAATGTAATTTGACATAGTAAAAACGTCAAGTTTGTGAGTTCCAGCAAGGAGATCATGAGTGAACGTAGAACAAAAAAGAAAATGATATGACATTAAATTCTAAGGAAAAGACTAGATTGACAGAACTAGAAATGTTTATATTGGAAAATAGAAGGAAAAAATATAAGGAAGACCTCATCTAAAGACCTTTGAAACTTGGGTAGGTGTGGCGAACAAGGAAACGATGTGACAAAAGCTGTACTTAGAATGATTATTCTGACAGCAGCGTGATTAGATCAAGGCAGGAAGTCTGAATATGAGATTTCTACTGAAGCTGCCACAATAATCCCCCTGTGGCAATGATGACAGCCTGTACCAGAGGAGTGAGGGTGGGATGGGAGACCAAAAAACGGATACTAAAAAAAAAAAAATCCTAAGGAATATCATTTTTAGAAATTAGGAGGAAAATAAAAAACAAAAGAGAGAATAAATAATCACTTCAAGTTTGCTAACGTGAGTTTCTAGGAGAATTTCAGTTCTCCTAAACAAAAATAGAAATATGATAGTGGTTCTCAGTCGTTCCCTCATTCTGTGTATCCCCCACATTTCACCTTCACACTCTCCAAGATGATGACTTGACACCTCCTCCTCTTGCCTCTTCATTCCTCTGCCTCTCTGCCTCCTCCACCATCAACTGATAATCTTGTCTCACGCTTTTTTGAGAAAATAAAAGCCGTCATGTAGGAACTCCATCTTCCCACATGCAGCCAGCTACTCTTTTCCCCAGCCACCATTTCTCCCTTTCTCCTAACCCAGTGAATAAAGAAAGCCTTGTCCCATTCCATGCCAGCCCCTGTCCCTGTGCTCTGGAGCACCCTTCTTAGGTTTCGAAGGCCTTACACCCAAATGACCTCTAATATCTGTCATTAATTTCTTCCTGTAGCTTCTTTTCTACCACACACAACAAATGTACTGGGTTGTGAAACTTAATTATTCTTTCCACCCCCATTGTCCATCAGTCAAATGTTGGATGAGACTGAACCCTACCTTCACCTTCAGAGTGTAAGCAATTCAGGTCACATTATTTGCTTATTGTTTGGGGATGTGAAAAGAACAAAGACCTCAGCCATTTTAGTTCATGAAATCCCTCTGGAAATTATGTTCAATTTATGTGGCTCCAATCAGGGTAAATGTTGAGACTTTTGTCTTCCTCTCATTCTGAAATGTATGCTGTGAAGATAAAAAAGATCAGATACTATTGTTTTGTTATTATGATAAAAGCTGAAACTGAGTACATAGAAAAACATCAAAAACTGCAGAACTGAGAGCTGAAGAAAAATATAGTTGGAGCCCCCAATTCTGGACTTTTTCAGGTACATGAACTATTCAATGTTCTTTATTGCTTAAGCCAACTTCAATTGTATGTTACAGCCAACAGTAAAATAACTGATACATTAAGTATCTTCACCCAAAGCATGTCCTTCTTTAGACCCTTGTTCACATCTAGCTACTCTAACCTTTCTCTCTCCCTCTCACAACAAAACTACTTAAAAGGTTTAATTTGTATAGTTTTTCTCTGACTTCTTATTCCTCCTTAACATCATCCTTTTGGGCTTCTCTTTCCAGTCTTCTATTGGGCTATAGTTACCATCATCACTAATTTCCTTCATGTTACATAACCAAAGACCACATATTTTATTTATTTCACTTGGTCTCTCAACAGCATTCAACAGGGTCAACAATTTGAAAACACTATTTTCTCTTGTCTTTAATGGAGTTATACTCTTGTTTTTCCTCAAGTTCACATTATCAGAGTTCAGGTGCAAGAAATAGAAATCACCGTAGCATCTGAAAGATAAGGAGATGTGCTGTCCAAATGATTAGAGAAGCTGGAGGAGTAGGCTCTCCATGAGTCCTGAGATCACTCCCGGGATAATATTTTAGATGTGCAAAAATCAGAATCTTGGATCATTAGAAAGTCATCCCGAATCCTTGTCTCTAGGAATACATGCTATCATTCACTTGGTTTCTAGAGCCAAAATTCCAGTAATCAATTTTGAGTTGTCTTTTTCCTTCATTCTCTCTGTATAATCAATTAACAACGCAATCAAATCCAACTCTAAAATAAATTCTGCATCTACCATTGTCTGTTATCTGCATTACCGCCTTCCTAGTACAAGTCTCCACAATTTGATCACACAGACTATAGGCAGAGTCTCTAAACTGGTCTATCTGCACCAGCCGTTTCCTGCATTCTGCACGTGGCATCCAGAATCATCATTCTGCAATAAAATTAGATCATACAATTTTCTTGCTCAAAATTTGACAGTGGTTCTCAGTGGCACCTGGAGTAGAATTCCAACTTTTCATATGCACCGAGAACTGGCCTTTGCTCACCTGCCCAACCTTCTCATACCTTTCTCTTTTTCCGCATTCCTCTACCCACACCAATCACTTCCTGTTCTTGGAATATACCAACTTGATCCCACATTAGGGCATGTGCATTCACCTTTCCCTCCTCTCACAAGATTCTTCTCTCAGACATTCACAAGACTGACTCCTTCTAATCATTTAGGTTTCAACAATTTCATAGAATAATTTTCTCAGATCTCCAAATCTAACATAGCCTCTCCCACTCACTCTATCCCATTACCCTGTTTATTGTCTTCATAGCATACCGATTGGTACAGCCACAGTACAGAAAATCAAATTAGGCCTAGGAAAAGCTACTACTCAGCACTAAGATCAGGGAAGAAGTGAGGCAGTATCCTCCTTCCACATTTGTGAAAAATGTCAGCAAACATTATACTGACTTCCAAATTTCCCTGAAGATTGTAGTTGTTTCACTTGTAAGCCAACTCAATGACATATTGTAGGCCTACATAAAATAAACCAGAGTCTATCTAGTTTCTAGTATCTAGTTTAATTCAGTCTTTCTAGTATCTTGGAAAGAGTCATGAATTGGGCTCTCAAATTAACACTTAAATTCTTAACTTCTGAAAGGTCCCCTCTCTATACACTATACAAAAGGATAAAAATTATTCTAAGTAATTCTTAAAAGAAGTAATATAGGTTTGAAATGATACGTTTAGAAGAACAGGAAACCAAATGACTTTGCAAAGAGTTCTATATGTGGCATGTGTTAGAAACAAAGAAGGTGATGTCTGTTTTTTTTAAAATACCACCTTATTTGGTAAGGAAGGACTGACTCCTAGTCTGGATTGATGACGTTTTAGAAAGTCCCCAAGTTTAAAGAACTGGGTGGCAAGAAGAGGAATACTTCCAAAAACCTCACCATATTTGGAGAACATAAAAATATCTCCTGCTGTGAGGAAACTTGGGCTCTGCTGAATAATCGACCTTCAATCTTAGATTGATTATGCATCAGAGAAAATCCTGACTCAGGGTTAGCTGGCAGAAAACAGAACGCTTTCATGCCTAGGGTCCAACAGAATAATCTTTTTATTACCTAATTATATGTGTGTGTGCCTTGGTATTGTTCTACACAAATCCATGGTATTAATGCACTTTCTTTTAATCACTAATATAATTGTTTCCTATGTCCTTTTATTTATAACATTATTATTATGATCATTAAAATCACTACTGCAAATTATTATCTTCACTTTTCTCCAAACTAAATATAACTGATCATTCTTTTCTTAAATTTTTAACTATCAAGTTTCCTTACTCTACAAGGAGGTTGGTGCTATTAAATAGTTATATTTTTCCCTCTTTTTATCACCTTTACATATCTCTGTAGCTCAATCTTTATCTCATTTGCTCTTGTTTTCCATGTGTTTTCCGATTCAAAGTTTATTTTCTAAGGCTAAGCCTTACTTTTCCTAGTTTCTAAGTACCTTATCTTCCCATATTTTCTTGAACCTCTTCCTTTTCTGGGATACCCTATTTTTTATTCATATGTTTACAAATGGTCCAGGGGTAACTGAAGGAAACTTTCAGCCAGACTGATCTGTAAGGGCAACAAAGCACAGTGTGAATATCAGAAATTTGTAGAAGTTAGCTCAGGTTTCTGTATGCAACTCCTCAGATGACTGGCAAAATGTAAAGTGGCAACCTTCCACAAAGTAGACAGCACCCTCGAGTGAATATAAAAACACTTCTCATCATTGCCAATCTTTTTCTACAATTTAAGTATCACTTTTTTCATGTTTAAGCACAAATTTCTCAACACAACCACAGATCTCAACACTTTTTCTCTTACCAGTGAGCTAACAGCCCTCACATTATCACTTTTAGATACTCCAGGCTTCAAGATTTTTCCATTACCATTAAAAAGAAAAGGTTTTTATACTCATGATAACTATTCTAGTTTATTATTAACCCTCTAATATATAGTTTTTAATTCCTCACTTTACTAAAATTGTATACCTGCACCAATGAATTAAAAGTCAACAAATACCGAGACCTTTTGTCAGGCTTTAGCTCGACGGACTCTCTGTAGCCAATGACGTTGTTGCTGTTTTTATAAACTCTCCTGTATGAGTTTAATGATACTACCTTCTTCCTCTTCTTCTTCTTCTTCTCCTTCTACTTCTTCTTCTTACAGTTTCTTATTCTGTTGCCCAGGCTACAGTGCAGTATTGTGATCATAGCTCACTGTAGCCTTGAACTCCTGGGCTCAAGGGATTCTCACACCTCGGCTTCATCACCCCTGGACCTTTTTCACCCTTATATAAAAGTGGAAACCTCCCAAGAAAACATCCTTCAAACATTTGTGCTTAGTGATCACACATTTCCAAGTCAGATGAGTTCCAGAGTTTCTTAAATCACTTAAATTTCTGAAATGACCTCTAAGCTCTAGATCTGATTTGGTATTGTTCTACACAAATCCATGATATTAATGGATTACTGTGTCTAGAAGAACAGGAAACCAAATGAATTTGCAAAGAGTTCTATATGAGAGATGTGTTAGAAAGAAAGAAGGTGATGTCTGTTTTTTTGTTTTCTGTACCTACTGGCTCTCTTCCCTGATCACCTCAAAACTAATTGCTGTCTTTTACTTAGGTGTGTGATGCTCTTTAAAAGCAAAGCCTTAGTAAGAAGATGATAGTCACCTCTAAGTACCTGGAGAACGGGTACATAGAGAAAAAAAACTAGATGTCTCATGAAGTATCACAGAAAAGAGCCAGCACCAACCAATAAGTTAGAAGGCTCAGAGAGGTAGATTTTTGAATTATTATATATATAAAAACTTTCTAAAACTTTTTAGACTAATTTTTAGTTCAATCTAAAAATAAAATATTTTATATGAATTTTCAGAGTATTCTGTGCATATTAGCTACTTAAGTGTGTATTGCTGTCAGCAAAATAATAGAATTCATGACTTCTTACATTGATAATTTGTTTCTAATAAAATTGGAATTATGTGGTGCCAACAAGATTGATTAAATGATAGTACTTTTGCTTATATGCCATATATCAGACAAAATTATGCTTCAGATGAATTCATATTGGCATTCTCTTCCTTTGCCTTGAGGAAGCAACAATTTCTTAAACAGCACACTAAACAGCACTAATCATAAAGAAAAGAATGATAAATTGAACATCATTAAAACTACAAACTTTTTAAAGAGAAATTCTGCTCATCAGAAACACCATTAAGGGAATAAAAAGATAAGCTCATACTAAAAGAAGATATTTGCAACACATAAATCTGACAAAGGATCCATATCCCAAATACACAGGTTAAAATTAAAAGGCAGATGTTTCTCTAAGACCTACTTGAGACCTTAAGGCCCTAAGAATATCCACAGGACATATTCTTTAGATGCTGAATTGAGATCTCAGGTGGAATTTTCTCTGTTTAATGAAAGCTGAATAATGATAAAGACCACTTTACTTCCAGGAATACAGAGTATTATACGTCTAGTTTTGAATTCTAGTGAAATATTGTGTTACATTTGGCATAGGTGTTTACTATTTTAGATGAGAAGATACTTAACAAGTGGAATATTTCCTTAATTTCTACTCTTACTGTGACATAGTAGAACTTCAATGTAGTTTATTCAAAACACTTATTATCATTTCCCTTAGTAAGTGATCTTTAACACAATTCAAGTACAAGATGCTCACATGGAATATGGATGACCGGAACTATTAGTTTTGCCTGAATTGTTTTTTCTTCTTCTTTCTTGGAATAGTACTTTTTATGATGGTTATTACTATTCTCTAACTCATGAATTGTCAGACTATTAGTGAAGCAGATATCCACTGCTTTGATAGTCTCCCTGGCACCAAAACTCCAAAATTTCTCTAATCTAAAAGAGGACTTTTAGATTAGTCTGTGGTTGATGATCTGGTGCTGCAAACCTCAAACATTAAATGAACATCCATACAATCGTTGCTTACAACTTTGTCCTGGGAGGCCCATGATCAAATTCCTCTTTGTAAAACTAAAGCTCTCCTAATATTCGCAGTACAATTAATGGTTTTCCTTACTTTTTCACAGAACAAATAAGCTTTATAAGTTAGGACTGTTCACTGTTACATGTAATAAGCCACAAGAAGATAGCTACTATTGTTATCCCTATTTGATAGAGGAGGGAATTAAAGCACAGATTTGTTAAGTAACTGCCCCATGTGGTAGGTGGTAAAGCAAGAATTTGAGCCTCCTCAGCCTATTGTCCTAATTTTAATTGTTGCTGTTTTTTTCTATTTAGCTTTTCAGGGATCTCATAAATATCACTTCTTTTTTGATAAAGTTTTGAACTAATGAAGAATGAAGATAAAATAGTAAAGACAAATGGGAAATAAATTACTGTAAAACCCTGTAATACTGAGTCCCACAATAATGTAAATGTCAACATATCGTGATAGGTGCTTGACTCCGTCCTTTGCCCAAACCTTGTTTTCAAACTGGAATGGTCTAATATTTGTACCTTTCCTAAGAATGCTGTTAGATGGCAACTATTATCACAAAATCAAAAATAAAGAGACTGTCAAGTAACTTGACCAAGGTCACATTCCCTATAGGAAATGAAGCAGGATGCAGGAATTTGAGCACAGATAAATCTGTATTAGAAACTCATGTTCTTTCCAGTTTGTATATTACTTCTTTTAGCTCTGTACATAATAGATTATTGCTATTACAGAACAATTTATTCATATTTTGGTAGGTATTATGGCTATATTTTGTAATTTACTTCTCATCTAGATGAAATTATTAATAAATTCTAACTATCATTTTCTGACATTGTAAATTTTTACTTCAATTCAGCAAGTAAAGTGTTTTTACTTTCAACACTTCAATTCAGTGTTTAAAGTCAAATTGTCAATAAGTAACTGGGTTATTAGGGGATTCTTTGCAAAGTAATTTCTATTAATTATGTAATATGTGAAGAATTCTATGGTGACATTTACCAACTAATTCCTGATAAGTACTTTTATCAAATGTATTTCATTTTGCTTTCTAAAAGTATTTTCCACCAGTAAGCAGATTTTATGTGCTTAATAAGATTAGATAACTTTATCAAAAGAGCAGAAATTAAGGCAAAATTTATCCTTGCCTTATTAAATGTGCCTAGAAATTCAGTCTAGAACTTAGAACAGTTTAGATTCAACTTTGAATGAAAGGGTTGATAGGCCTCAACAAAGGACTCACTTAATTTTAGTTTGCTTTTGAAATTAACATTCTAATGTACTAATTTAGAGACACCAATAAAAGTAATAATGGCACAATTAATCTGATAACTTCATCAGAATAATTCCTGATAATATATTTTCTCAGCCTGGAGAACCAAACTTATGAAACACTGGCAATTGCATTAAATTATTATTTGATAGTGACTTTTATAGCCATTATTTCTGATTTTTGTTTAACTGAAAGAACCATCACTTTTTCTTCTTATTTGAACAGCTCTGAACAAGTCTAATATTATAAATTACAGTATATAACATCACAAAATTACAAAACTATTGTAACCAAATAAATTACATACATATATGCACAATATCAAAGTTCTAATTTAATCCTGGAATGAAAACAACATCGTATACACTCCTTACTTCTCCTTATTACACATTCTTTCTCCCACATGCAACACGGTGCCTCCAAGTTGTCCTGCAACTGTTCACCTAAAGTATGTCTTTATATTTACCAAGGTTTAAACATAACTGGTCCTGAAATTTGATTACAGCCAAGATTGAGAAACTAAAGAAATAAGTTAAATTAGATTTAGTAGATATTATGATTGAAATAAAAAAAAATAAAAATATCTATACTATTTTGGAAAGTCAGTTTTTCTAATTGACTTTCCAAAACAGTATAGATATTTTTATTTTTTATTTCAAAATTTGATTTTATTTACATTTATTCATTTATTTACTTATTTAGTGATTTATTTTTATTTTACTTATTTAGTGATTTATTTTTATTATACTTTAAGTTTTAGGATACATGTGCAGAACATGCAGGTTTGTTACCTAGGTATACACATGCCCTGGTGGTTTGCTGCACCCACCAAACCATCATCAACATTAGGTATGTCTCCTAATGGTATTCCTCCTCTAGCCCCTCACCCCAGACAGGCCCTGGTGTGTGATGTTCCCCTCCATGGGTCCATGTGTTCTCATTGTTCAACTCCCACTTATGAGTGAGAACATGCGGTGTTCGGTTTTCTGTTCCTGTATTAGTTTGCTGAGAATGATGGTTTCCAGCTTCATCCGTGTCCCTGCAAAGGACATGAACTCATCCTTTTTTATGGCTGCATAGTATTCCATGGTGTATATGTGCCATATTTTCTTTATCCATTCTATCACTGGTGGGCATTTGGGTTGGTTCCAAGTCTTTGCTATTGTGAATAATGCTGCAATAAACATACATGTGCATGTGTCTTTGTAGTAGAATGATTTATAATTCTTTGGGTATATACTCAGTAATGGGATTGCTGGGTCAAATGGTATTTCTGGTTCTAGATCCTTGAGGAATCGCCACACTGTCTTCTTCCACAATGGTTGAACTAATTTACACTCCCACCAACAGTGTAAAAGCATTCCTATTTCTCCACATCCTTTCCAGAGTCTGTTGTTTCCTAACTTTTTTTTTTTTTTGAGATGGAGTCTTGCTCTGTCACCCAGGCTGGAGTGCAGTGGTGCAGTCTTGGCTCACTGCAAGCACTCCATTCTCCTGCCTCATCCTCCCGAGTAGCTGGGACTACAGGCACGCGCCACAACGCCTGGCTAATTTTGTTTTTGTATTTTTAGTAGAGACAGGGTTTCACTGCATTAGCCAGGATGGTCTCGATCTCCTGACCTCATGATCCACCCGCCTTGGCCTCCCAAAGTGCTGGGATTACAGGCGTGAACCACCGCGGCTGGCCGTTTCCTGTTTAATGATCGCCATTCTAACTGGCCTGAGATGGTATCTCATTGTGGTTTTGATTTGCATTTCTCTAAAGACTAGTTATGATGAGGTTTTTTTCATGTTTGTTGGCCACATAAATGTTTTCTTTTGAGAAGTGTCTGTTCATATCCTTCGCCCACTTTTTGATGGAGGTGTTTTTTTTTTCTTGTAAATTCATTTAAGTTCCTTGTAGATTCTGGATATTTTTATAACAACACATTAATAAGATAATTTCTCCCCCCTCCCCTATTCTGTTTTAGAAATAATCCAAAATAATGAAAAAGATAAACAGAAATGCAAACTCCAACTTCGATGAAACTAGATTTCCACAAACTAAAACTACACAATTTGATGAAGGGTTGTTGAAAGCAGCGAAGTTCAAGTAGGATACAGAAAAACTTGAGAGAGAATGCTAGAAAGCAGCTGAGACAAAGTTTCAGACCATAACTCTCTAAACAAGGGAAACATTTGATATTCAAGATCCATAATATTTTGTTTAGAACAACAGGGGAGCAAGGAGGTGGAGGGAGACTACCTGTATACAGTCTGTCATCTGATTTTAAGAAGCAGAGAAAATGGCACTGAACAAGGATCCAAATAATATAACCAATTTGCAGAACACCATTTGTCAGTTGGACAGGGAAGGAGAAAGACTGAATTAGGAGGTGACTAAAGTGCCAATATCAATGAGCTGGGGTAAAATACAAGTGAAAAGAATTCACCTACGGATAACCATAGGTTATGGGGAAAATTCCTGCTACAGGGAATACAACCCTGTCCCCATCTCCACATGGACATGGTGCAAGTAGCTGATACAAAAAAATTTCACCTCATTCACAAGAGTATATTAATTAGAAACAAACCAGAGAAGCTACTGGAAAGATTTCTAAAACAGAGAACAGAAGAAACAGAGAAAATGCCAAACAAAATGTACTTACTAACAAAATATTACCATGTTACCAGTAAAAACTGGTGGTCTACAGTAGAGCCATAACTTTAAATAAACTTTAAATTTAACGTTTGTTAAATTTAAATCTAATATCTAATTAAGACCTCAATAAGATAAGGATGCCTATGTTTTAGGAAGAAAATTATTATTTTCTATAAAAATTATTTCTGGCTGGGCGTGGTGGCTCACGCCTGTAATCCCAGCACTTTGGGAGGCCAAGGTGGGCAGATCACAAGGTCAGGAGATCAAGACCATCCTGGCTAACACGGTAAAACCACGTCTCTACTAAAAATATGAAAAATAAAAAAACGGCTGGGCGCCGTGCACAGTGGCTCATGCCTGCAATCCCAGCACTTTGGGGGGCCAAGGTGGGTGGATCACGAGGTCAGGAGATCAAGACCATCCTGGCTAACATGGTGAAACCCCATCTTTACTAGATATACAAAAAATTAGCCGGGCGTGGTGGCGGGCGCCTGTAGTCCCAGCTACTCGGGAGGCTGATGCAGGAGCATGGCGTGAACCCAGGAGGCGGAGCTTGCAGTGAGCCAAGATGGCGCCACTGCACTCCAGCCTGGGTGACAGAGCAAGACTCCATCTCAAAAAAAAAAATTATTTCTGAATTATTTACAAAAAAATAGAGTGAAAAATTTGAAAAAAGAAGTGAAAGAAAAAAAATACTCAACATGAAAAAGGATATCCTTTTCACCTCTATTTTTAAGCTTTATTCTACAACTACCAGCCAACGAATTCAGGGAAAGAAGCACATGAGACATAAAAATTGGACAAGAATAAATAAAATTATTACTATTTGTAGATAATATTATTATTTGCTGGGAAAGGCCAATGAAATCAACTGAAAAACTATTACAAATTTTATGAGGAATTATTATGACACCTGAATATGAAATTAATATCAAGAAATCAATAGTCTTCATAGAGTCAGACAACCAAATAGAAGCTAAAGGAAGAAAATGCCAAATATAACTACTATCAAAATGATAAAACACCTAGAAATGTACTTAAGAAATATGTGAGATCTGAATAAAATGGTAACTTCACAATATTACCAAGGGACACAGAAGATGAAAAACAATACCATTCTTGAATTAGAACCCTTGATATCACAAGGATATCCCTTATCTAAATTAACAAATAATATGACCCCGATAATATCACTTTTAAAAAACAAAACCAGGCACTTCTAAAATGTGTGTGTGTGTGTGTGTGTGTGTTGCAAGAATAACCAAGATAAGTCTGGTTATAAGGGTTGGGGAGAGACTGGTTGTCTAGATACTAAAATCTTTTATAAAATTATAGTAATTAAAAATGTATATTTATGCACAATGAGCAAAATAGGTCAATAAAAGAGATATGACAAAATCTATAATTAGATCTAATGCATGCAGTAATTTAGTATAATGAAAATAGTATTTCAAATACATATGGGGAATATGGATTATTTAATAAAGGAGTTCAGATCACTTGCCGAATACATAGAAAAAATTAAGACGTTTTTCTAACTCATGCCTTACACAAAGTCAATTCCAAATAGCTCAAAGACTTAAACATAAGCGTACCCTAAAAGTACTAAAAGAAAGCATAAAAATATAATCTTAGAAAAGAGAAGCCTTTCTGGAGGATGTTGCAAAACTCAGAAACATAAAAGAAAAGATATTTTTAACTGCATACAAATTTACATTTTCTGGAAATAATCAAAAAATCAAAAGACAAATGGGAAACAAGAAAAAATTACAACTTATATCACCAACTTAAAGCTAATTTCCTTATGTATGAGAATCTTACTAATCAATTAATGAAACTCAAACATAACTTACAAGAGTTGAAATTAATAACACTCTAAGAATAGGAATGTCATAATTGTTATCAAAATTATAAATTTCCAAACTCTTTCTTTCATCAATTCTACTAGGACTTTATAGCAGATTTGGTAACATATAGGGAAAATGGGATACAGAGAAGGATAGTTGTTATAACATTGTTTCCATTAGAAAAAGATTGACAAAAAATGCAAAGATCCATACTGAACTCCTACACTGAAGGTCGGTAAAACATTTAATGGCATATTCCTAAACTAGGTACTATGAAGACATTAAAAATAATGATAGTGTTACATATTTTTACCATGGAAAATCTCTAAGATACCCTAAGTGGAAAAAACAAGAAACAGAGCAGGTAGAACAGTATGCATATATGTTACTATTACTGATTACATATTAGATATGCATTTATATATAACATTATATAATACCACTAGATATCACATGTACTATAGGCATATTATGATACATAGCGATATATATGTACATATACACATATAATATGTCTAGAGTATTTACAAAACAACTGGTATTAGTGGTTGTCTTTGAAATAAATACTTTGTACTATTTATATTACCTATTCTCTAAATAACTAAAGTATTTGTGAAATAAAAGTTTTTTTTTTTTTTTTTTTTTTTGACAGAGTCTCGCTCTGTTGCCCAGGCTGGAAATGCAGTGGCGCAATCTCGGCTCACTGCAAGCTCCGCCTCCCAGGTTCACGCCATTCTCCTGCCTCAGCCTCTCCGAGTAGCTGGGACTACAGGCACCCGCCACCACGCCCGGCTAATTTTTTTTTGTATTTATAGTAGAGACGGGGTTTCATCGTGGTCTCGATCTCCTGACCTCGTGATCTGCCCGCCTCGGCATCCCAAAGTGCTGGGATTACAAGCGTGAGCCACCGCGCCCGGCCTAAAGTTTTAATTAAACAAACACCATTGAAAAAAAAGATCTCTTCTCTTTAGCCTTTCTTTCTCAGTGTTCTTCTGCTCTTTTCTCTGTGTGAGAGTGAGTAGCGCAATGTGAAGCTGGTTGGGATGATGAATAGTCTCCCTTAGGCAGGAAGAGATCAGCTCCAGAAAAAATAGAGCCATAAAATTTGAAATATTTTCTGGTTAGGGGTCTGCCAATCTGTACATTAAAGGAAAAAAAAATGAAAGGTGTTCCAGACTCCAAGGCCAGGAGAAGATGCAGAAAAATGAAAAAAAAAAAGTTGGGAAATTTATGTTTGTCAGAGACTCTTTTTTAATTCCTCTGGTTCTTTAGGTTAACATTCTGTGCACATCAGCAAAGTTCCCAAACCCAACTGCCATCATTTCTGAAAAGAGCAAAGAACGAGGCAGGCCTTTCATTCTGGAATCTCCAAGTGCTGCAGGCATCTCTGCGGGGGTGCTCACATCTCTAACCATTCTCCTTTGTGACTGTAGGCCCACTTGACAATGTATTATAATTACCAGCATTTAAATTAATACAAAGTGCTAGCTTCTAAAATTCCTGTCTTATTATGAATCAATAATCAAAAATACAAAAGGTTTTATCTCTTATAAATGCTAGTAATCATGTTACCCATAACACTCCTAAGGCAGATAAGGGTTCTTACTATTACTGATTATATATTGGATATACATTTATATATAACATTATATAATACTACTGGATATTACATGTACTATAGGCATATTATGATACATAGTGATATATATGTACATATACACATATGTCTAGAGTATTTACAAAACAACTGGTATTAGTGGTTGTCTTTGAAATAAATACTTTGTACTATTTATATTACCTGTTCTCTAAATAACTAAAACATTTGTGAAATAAAATTTAAAGTTGTAATTAAACAAACATTGGGAAAAAAAGGTCTCTTCCCTTTAGCCTTTCTTTCAATAGATTGGGGCTAGGGTTGGCTCAATAAAAAGCTAAACATGTATTTGCAGAATTCTAATCACCTGTTTCCCTCCTCTCTAGAGGGGAGTGGAACTGGGGCAACAAATAGAGTTTTCATTATGACATAACAAATGTTTTGATGGGAATTGTTTAAGTTTGATTTTTCTCCAAAGCAGAGCCTAAGACAAGAATCTCAATGCAAGTGTCGTATATAGGAAGTGGTCTCAGGAAACAGAAGTGAAGGGCCATGAAATGTGACGCAGGGATAGGAAGAAAGCTAATTAAGGTTGTGGTACTAAGCTGGTTACCACTTAGAGCATCTGGGTGGCAATCCCAAGCGAGATCCTCTGAGAAACTGTGTAGACCACATTTCTGATTGGTTCCTCTGATAGATGGGTGAGAAATTTATCTATCCATTCTAGGCCCTTACTGGTTAAGGTTGCCCAAAGGGCATTAACTCCTTGCACCTCCAAGCTGCCCAATTTTGGGGCTAAGCGAACTGTCCAGGGCTTCAGAAAATGCTAAGAAACACAGCAAGTGCTTGAGGTGGGAAGCCGCCATTGTGCACAGGAACATCCCACCACAACTGCTTCTAAAATCACATGTGGGCCAAGCAGCTGTGGTGCATGGTACAAAACATGTCTGTTCCAGAGTTAAAGAAATAGTTAAAGACTGCAGCTCAAAGGAAACTAACTACATAAACACATTTACATCATACCATATGCTAGATTCCTGAAAGTCTTAAGGGATTTCTAAAGTTTCTCATATTACAGATTGTCACAGATAACTAGCAAGATTTTAGTGCACAGGGCCTAGTGGTCGTGCAGAATAAAGAGATAAACCCCTGTATTTTGGGGCATATTTGAAAATTCAGACATTTATTATGAGATTGATGGGGTCACCAGTCAAAATGCCTAAACTGAAATAACTTGATTTGGGAGTTTCCACTGAATAAAGTGAAACCAAAAATCAGTATTATTCCACAGCAAGCAACTTGTCCTATTCACAAAGTTCCTTAAGGTTAGTGTTTATCATAATGAGGCAGAGATGGTGCATAGCCCAAAATTCTTGCTTACCTCCCACAATGGAGCTATCACTCCCAGCCAGCAGGAATTACATTTCTCAATCCCCGTTTGCATCCACTTATCAGCATGGAACATGTGTTTCTGAATTCATTGTCCCTAAGGTTCTTTATCCCTCCAGAGTCTCTGCAGGCCTGGGGTAGGTGCATTCACCCAGTTTTTAGAGTGACAACTGTGATATCGGGGGGGGGGGAGTGGTGGGAGGGGGGTCAATTGCTTGAACTGCTTTATATAGAGACTTTCAAACAGTTCTTTTTTATTATGTATATATTTTTATTTCAATAGCTTTTGGGGTGCAAGTGGTTTTGGTTACATGGGTGAATTACATAGTGGTGGTGAATTCCGAAATTCTAGTATATCCATCACCCAAGTAGTACATGTTGTACCCAATATGTACTTTTTAATCCTATACCCTCCTCTCTCTCTCCCCCTTCTAAGCCTCCAAAGGGCGTTTTATCAACTCTGCATGCTTTTGCGTACTCATAGCCTAGCTCCCACTTATAAGTGAGAATGTATGGTTTTTGTTTTTCCATTCCTGAGTTACTTCACTTTGCAGCTTCACCCAAATTGCCGCAAAAGACATTATTTCCTTCTTTTTTGTGGCTGAATTGCATTCCATGGTGTGTGTGTGTGTGTGTGTGTGTGTGTGTGCGTGTGTGTGTATATATGTTGTGTGTGTGTATATATGTGTGTATATATATGTTGTGTGTGTGTATATGTATAAAACCCTTTCAATCAAATAAGCAACAATGTTGGATGTTAGAAATCTCATTATTAACTACTGCTATATATATATATATATATATAAACTACTGCTATATATATTTATATATATATATAAATTTTATTTATCCACTTGTCAGTCGACAGGCACTTAGGTTGGTTCCATATCTTTGCAGTTGTGAACTGGGCTGCAATGAACATATATGTGCATGTGTCTTTTTCATTAATAACTTCTTTTCCTTTGGTAGATACCCAGGAGTAGGGTTGCTGGATCAAATGGTAGATCTACTTTGGTTCTTTAAGGAATCTCCATACTGTTTTCCATAGAGGTTGCACTAATTTACATTCCCACCAGCAGTGTATGTGTTCCCCTTTCACCACATCCACGTCAACATCTATTGTTTTTTGGCTTCTTGATAATGGCCATTCTTGCAGGAATAAAGTGGTATCTCATCGTGGTTTTAATTTGCATCTCCCTCATGATTAGTGATGTTGAGCACTTTTTCATATATTTGTTGGACATTTGTATATCTTCTTTTGTGAAATGTCTATATGTCCTTTGCCCACTTTTTGATGTGATTACTTGCTTTTTGTTTTGCTGATATGTTTCAGTTCCTTGTGTAATAGATTCTGGATACCTGTCCTTTACCAGATGCATAGTTTGCAAATATTTTCTCCTATTCTATGCGTTGTCTGTTTACTCTGATGATTATTTCTTTTGCTGTGCAGAAGCTTTTTAATGTTTTCAGTCCTATTGCCCCTCCTCCACCACCACCATCCCCTTTTGTAAAGGTTATTGCTGTTGTCAATTCCTGAGAATTTCTGGCATTGCCTAGTGGGAAACAACCACTTCTGACTCTTTTTTCAAACAGGCTTGAACATATGCATTTATTTTCATCCCTTCAGATAAAGGGCAAGGTGACAGAGTAGATAGGGCAAAATCCAGAGAGTCCTAAGCACAGGAGCTTCTGTCCATGGAGTTAGGGTGTTCACCCTTCCAGCACATGGACACATTCACCAACTCAGAAGCTCATCAAATCCCAATGTTTGAGAGTTTTTATAGCGCTGATCGCCAGCCCCCAACCTGTTCCCCTTCCCAAGGCCAGTGGTTGGGGCTGAAAGTTTCTCTACAAGCCAGTTTTGGTTTTAATTTTTCTGTCAGCTAAATTAACTACTGCATAAGCATCTATTTTTGCTGCTTAAAATCTCTCCTCTTCTGTTCTTTTTTTTTTTTTTTTTTGGTAGCTTCAAGCCATCTAAAATTCTTTTAATGTCATTTTACTGTAGTTTCAAGAGTGAGTGGATGCAAATGCGGGCGTTCCGTCATGTTTAACCCTTATTATCCAAACAGAATTACATGTCAACCATGTGCTTGGAATTTTAAAAAATGAATATAACCTGCCCTGTTTCCTCCAGAGCTTCCTCACAGAAAAATAAATGTAAACTTACCTATATACTAGGTAAGACAGTCTTCCAAAACCTCGCTTACCCTTTCGATCAAATAAGCAACAATGTTGGATAAATGTTAGAAAATCTTTCCTGCTGTTTTGGGCTATTCCTGGGTAGCTCTGTTAATAGAAAACTAAAGCTGTATCTTGCCTATTCGTCTATTTTTTTTTTTTTTTTTGTATTTGCAAAGTTACTCAAGGTAGAATATACAAGCCTTGAATGATTCATCAAGATGTCACTTCCGAAACTAATCACTTTTCAAAGTTATATTTCAACCAGTTGAAAGAAAAGTCATTCATCGCCAAGACAGGGAGTCTTGGATGGAATTCCAGACATCTGTGAGGAGCCAAGTATCCAGAATGATCTAGTCTTCTCTCAGAAAGGAAAGGCTGTTAGAAAGAACTGGCAAACAGCTGTGACAGCTTATATAGGTTATACTACACAGACACAAACTAAAAAACTGAGGGCACAAGAAGGAAACCAATACAAGAAAATAGAGTGAATCATTTGCCAGTGGCATTCATTCAATTGTTATTCACATATGAATACATAAATATACATAATGATGCTAGAAAGCAGCAAGGGCTGCACGAATCAGTTATATCACATTTTATGGCCTGAACACTGTGTGCTGGTGGCAACTCCGAAGAATTTTTCTTCTATCAATGCGCTACTATTGATTTGTGTAGCTTTGCAGCAATTTCCAAAAGGAAAAAAAAATTCCCAAGGAAAAGGATTGTATGCAGACTATGTTCCTGTTGTCTGTACTTTAGGTTCCCTCACCACTCGGACTGCTCTAAAGCAGCGTTAAACTCGTAAGTGAGACTCAGTATGTGTCTGTCAACACAGTTTATATACACATTCTAGTTTGACAAAGCAAACTGTATCCACTTTATAGAAAAATCATGGTAAAAATAATAAGTTGTAAAATATTGTTGATACTACCACATCCTGATTGTTGTTTTGTCTACTTCCACAAAAGCTTTCACTTCGATTGGGTGAGGGGAAAAAAAAAAAAAACCTAAATTGTTAAATAAATTGTCTGTCATTTTATTGGAAAAACCCCTTCTCAGTCCTTGCCATAATTATATACACATTTCAGTTAGTGCAAGGGAGAGGAAGAAAGAAAAAAAGAAGGGATTCTGACAATAAAAGTGCCGTTTATCCCAGCCAAAAGGATGCTGCCATTGTCCAGCCCATGGGGACAGTCTCTTTCTTTCATTTGAAGATATTTTTGAAGTCACTGAACTTAGTGGGTGAGAGACCAGGACCAAAACCAGGTAAAGTGAGGGATAATTACTTGATCTCTTTTTCCTTTAAACATCATTCATTTGCCAGGTAACCACACCAGTAAGAAACAGAGCTAAGGAACTAGCCATGCATTGGACCAGAAAGAGGCAACATAGGAACTTCAGATACGTTTGGCCATCTATACTTTCACATCACTGAAAGTCATCCCTTACCTTAATATTACTGAATTAGAAGATACTTTCAGTATTTCAACAATTTATTTTAACTTTTTGAAATACAGATGAATTGCTTCACTTAACGTTCTCAACTTCACAGTAGGAAAAATTTTCGTTTCATCACAAGAATCATTCTGAGTGGGCAGGGAGAGGAAAATGCAAAAGGTCAAGTATATATCATTTCACTTCTCTGTGGCTGTCACCATTGAGTCTCTGAGACAACTCATGAAAATTATGTGTAATCCTCAAATTTGGAAAGAGGAGATTTCTTTCCTTTCATTTTCTTCCTTATTTCCTCACTTTGAAGAATTGGATGGCATCATCTATGTTACTCTGAATTTGTTTTACTGTCTTCTTTCTCTCTCCCTTTCCTTTCTCTAAGTTCTAGTTCTCTGAGTACAAACCTGCATAGATTTCTCCCTATTATGTAATCTGATAAAAAGAAAATTTTCACCTCTTAGGGTTTCTTTTCTCTCCTTATTCACACAAAGGTGCTGACAACAGAGGTTGAGTGAGAAGGTAGGATGCCAGATTTTTTGTTTGTCCCTTGAATTGGGAGAGGAGAATCGTCAATTCTAAAGTAGGTATTCATATCCACTTCCAAGTAGATATGAATGCAATCAAGAGCACTAAGCAAAGTCAGCGTAAGAGAGGTGGAGGACCTCAAAGAGAAGACCAGCATTCACCATGGCACAGTATTAGCATGTCCATAGGGCAGCAATAGTTGACAGAGGTGGCTACATAATTTTTCTAAAGAAATAATAATAACTCCCAATAGGTTTCAAGCAGTATGCAGGGATTTCATAGGTTGTCAAATGTCTCAGTATGGAGATTTAAAAGTATTGATGGAGTAGGAGGCCTTAGCAAAAATTATTAAAGATAAAACTTTCAGAATAACCCAAACCTTACTTCTTGTACTCCCAAAAAAATAAAACTAACAGAAGCTCAAAGTATAAAAACACTCTTATCTTCCTACTTGGTATTAGGTAAAGATTAATAGCCTCCCAAGCTGAGGAGCATTAACAACTTCTCTTGGAAACTTTTTACTGCAACTATATTGAAAAATGTGTCTTCTGTAGCTATTGCAATATCTGACATATAAAGGTGCACCACCAATGTTGGAGGAAAAAAAGAAAAGAACAAAAGAAGACAAAAAGAAAAGAAGGAGAGGCAAAGAAATGAAAGGGGGAAGGAAGGTATAAAAGTGGTAAGAAAAGATGGAAAGAGGGAATGAAGGAAACAGGGAAAGGGGGGGAAGAAAGAAAGGCAAGAATAAACAAACATTTCTTTTCTTAATATTTAGCAGCTGAATCACAGTGATATTGATTGCCTTTTTCACTCCTATACAGTTAACAAGAAACTCTGAGGACTGCTAGAGAAAAACACAAATATATAGTAGATTATCGCCATTATAAATTCATGTTTTCTGCCATCACTTGAGCCCTCACTACTATCACCCTTTTAATACCTGTGGTCAATGTCACCTCCCACTTCCCCAATAGCTAGTTTGTACTTTGCCTTCTTTGCAGCTCACTTTTCACTCACAACAGAATTTAATAAGAAAATTGAAACCATAAACTTTTAATGTTCTACCCTTCTACCTATAAATTAATTTGCATCCACATCATTGCTTGACTTATAGGTCAAGATGTTGAGGAGGTCCTCCCTCTACTCAAGTTCAACTGTTCTTCATATTCTCTTGATTTTGTCTCTTGCCATTTTCTGGAGCATTTCTTCTTTTGTCTTCCATCTCTTTTATGTATCTTTATTTTATTCCCTTTTTTATTGTATTTTTCTCAATCCTAAAACATACTGACATACTCCTTATCCTAAAAAGGAGAATATCTTCCAAAATTCCATGTCATTTTACTGTGTCTAGTCACTTTTCTTCCTTTCTTAACAACCTTCTAAACAAATACCTTTTTTGAAGATAGCTTCACTTCTTTTACAACCCATTCCTCAAACACTTCAATGTGTTTTCTGTCTCCTACAATGTTACTGGGTTTCTAATGACTTTGCAATTACCTCTATGACATTGAATTTGAAGTTGCAATACACAGCAAAGTTGTGTTTTCAAATTATGATCTTACTAGCTCTCTATACTGCATCTTGACATTGACTGTATCCACTTTATAGAAAAATCATGGGAAAAATAATGAGTTGTAAAATATTGTTGATACCATCACATCCTGATTGTTGTCTTGTCTACCTCCACAAAAGCTTTCACTTTGATCAGGTGAGGGAAAAAAAAACTAAATTGTTAAATATGGTAGTCAGTCATTTTACTGGAAAAACACCTTCTCAGTCCTTGCCATAACTATATACCTACTTCAATTAGTTCAAGGGGGAGGAAAAAAGAGAAAAAGAGATTCTGACAATAAAGGTGCCATTTATCCCAGCCAAAATGATGCTACCATTGTCCAGCCCACAGGCACAGTATGGTCATCCCTTTTCATAAGTCCTCCACCCTGTTTCTTCTCATTATGCTGCACATTACCAGTTCTTTTAATGATTCGATGTCTGTGCCATTTTTTCCTCTTTTGTGAGATCTTCATCCTCTGCCTGTCATCTCATCATCTGTGTCTCTAGTTATTCTACCATCAGCCTGGTGCTCCTCATGAGTGACCTCATCTTCTACTTACATGCTAATGACCTCCAAATGTATGTCACCAGTCTAGACTTTTCCCCATCTCTTCAGACTCATCTATCAAACTTCTATTTAGAAATGTTCTCAATATTAATTTCCAGAACACTCAGATTTGACACATCCAAAACCACGCTCACCATCTTTATCAGTCAGGATCCCAACAGGTAATTGTTGATACACTTGAAATAGGATAATTCAAGGAAATTTACTAGTAAGGACACTATTTATGAAGGTACCAGGGTAAAGAAATCACAAAATAGAGTTGAGCAACACAG
Organism: Nomascus leucogenys; assembly: GCF_006542625.1. Taxonomy (NCBI): domain Eukaryota; kingdom Metazoa; phylum Chordata; class Mammalia; order Primates; family Hylobatidae; genus Nomascus; species Nomascus leucogenys. Next base: position 37,666,028 of record NC_044387.1, on the reverse strand, counting down.
GGCGCTCCATCACAGGCCAAAAGAATGAAGAAATAAAACATTAATGAAATCGTTAAGGAGAAAATCTGTACAATTATGAGAAAACATCGTTGTCTATTTGGATTCATGTAAGTCAGCCTTATGGGATGAAAAAATGAGTTGAGAGTACCTCTGGTGGGGCAAACAGTAGATATCCAGTACAATGCATCCCTTAGCTTCTTAGCATTCACTTTCATCACTTTGTTGGGTGAAAGTGTAAAACATCAATTCAGGGAATTCAAAAAGCCCCACCTGCAGGGAATATCCATTCAGTTATTATTCCATGTGAATGCTACAATATTAGTCCAACTGATATTCTTCATATAGGGTAGTATGGAAAGAAAGACGAAAGAAACAGTTAAATAAGCAGAAACATAGCTGTTACAGTTCACAACTCTGTCGCTTGCCATGAGGACAAATTTGGTAATCCCAGCTCCTTTTTCCAACACATCTCCCATATTCCCTTTATCCTTTGCCAACACTGCACAAAATTATTTGCCTCATAGAGTGACTGCACAAAATTATTTGCCTTACAGAGTCACCCAAACCTTATCTCTGCAGGATCTGTGTCCACGGTGTTTTTTTTTTTTTTTTTAGCTAACACCATTTTACAATGACTGTAATATATGGGCAAGGGAATATTAAGAGACTCTTTAGGGAATCCCCTGGATTCTAAAAGGAGTCTTTTTCTCATTGTTTAGCAGCAAGCCAATTTGTCTCTAGTTATTAGGATTAATCACCCCAGCAGTTAGATAATTGGCATAGAGTCCAGAAAGGTCAGGGGACTCATCTTCCAATTTGTTGGAATCATGACTGTTTTTTCTAGTGGAAGAAGCCCTACCCTGGGGACCAGGATCACCAAATCCACAAACTGAAGATCATGGGAAAAGGAAGCAAGAATTCTAGCAGAAATAAAGGATATGGTGAGAGATAACTACTCTCATCTCTCTACCGTCTTTGACACACCTGTATACACACTCTGTGAGAGAGACAGCACCATATATTAGTTATTTGTTTAAGGCATATATCACAAGCTGCACAACAGCTCCTCCAAACATCAGAAAGATGTGTCTCAGATTTCTCCAAAATTCAATAAATCCTAGCAGTTTATTTTATTGTTCTTCCAAGCCAACTGTTTCTGCATGACAAGGGGTGTGGTGAAATCCTTGATAATTACCAGTGAAATCCTTGGTAATGAGCCCATTGCCACATTTCCTCTGTAATCATGAATCACCTCTACTTAAAAGCATTGTAGTATAGGACCTTATGGCATGGGTAAGGCATTCTGAAAGTATTGAATGGTGGTGCTAGGAGAAGCACTGTAGTCAGGAAAGACAAATCCATGTGTACAACTTTGTGTCTCATGTCAAAACCCAACAGAAAGCATCTACCACAGAGTAAGAACACAGTATGATTTGCCTCATGGATGTCTACCAGCCTCTGACATAATCCACCCTTGTGCTTTCACAATGGGCCTATGAATGGGATTGACACGTTGGCAGGGATGGAGGTTGGACATGGGCTCCTTCTAATCAAGCTTTATTGGGTTAAGGTCAGCGTTGAAAGTCTAACCTATCAACTGTCAACAGTCAGAGACTGATGATAAAACTCAATATGGTTTTATAACTTGTGGAGATTAACCACACACCTGGAGGTAATGGATTATTTTGGATTCCTTCAGCTCTGAATGTGGGCAGCAATCTGTCTTTACTGAGACTATGTGAGTTCTTGGTGTGGATTTGCCTTTCTTTCTGCAATGAGTTGTCAAATAACACTATTTTTCAAAGCCTCACTAAGGTCTGATTTACCAAACAGGATCCTGTAGCATATTAACCTGGATGAGAGGACCCACTTTATCACACAAGAGGTGTGACAGTGTGCACATGACTGTGGAATCTACAGTCCTACTATATATTGCTTCACCTGGAAGTGTGTAGAGTAATTGGACATTGGAATTGTGTCTCACAGACACAATTTAAGGCATCAGTTTGGGGATGGCCCTTTGTATATATTTGGGATACTCTGTTTGACATGCAGCATATACTTTGAAGCAATAACTGTTTTATGATACTGTACTGCTAATAGTGACAATATATGAGTCTGGAAATGAAGAGATGGAAGTAGAATTGGCCTCTCTCAACATAATTCTACAGGACCCACTTAGGAACTTTGTGCTTTTTATGTGAAGGAATGCTTCTATCTGTTGATATAGTATGCACTTCATAAAACATAGAGCTACAGATGTTCCTTTATTCTATATGCCCACAAATTATTAAGAAGAAAAGTGAGTTATTATATTGTTAGGGATAATCTCTGATTGTCATGATGAGATAAGGTGGCTGCCGCATAATGAAGCTAGGGAAGAAAATGTTAAAACTATGGGGATACCTTGGATCTTCTCTTAGCACTTCCATGCCCAATCAAAGCCAAGAATAGGCCATTGCAGCACCCACAGTCTTACAGGGGCAGAGTAAACAAGGTTTACATAACTTATGGGTGAAGATCTTAGTTACCCTACTGAGCAAGAAAACCTAAATCTACAGAATTGCTAGCTAAGAGTAGGGAGATCTAAAATGAGTACTAGAAAAAGCACATAATACAAGTCAAATATGGTTTTGGAACCAACTAGAGGAGCAGAGATAGTTTATTTCACTGTACTCTCTGTTTTGAGGCTTTAAAAAAGAAAGAAATTCAACTTGCTTGAAAAGTCAATGAAAGAACGAGAGAACTTATCATGGATATGAGTAGATCCAGGCTCTGAGGGTGGACATTGTCAGTGCTCTTGACCCCAAACATTTCCATGCATTGTAATGGTTTCTTGTTTAATGCTTATACCATTTTCTGCCTGAGTACTTTCTCTGGTTTCAGACACATTTGGTTAGCACCCTACAGGAAGGTGCCAAAGGTGCCAGGCAGCTAATATCCCTGTAATCCACCCTCAATACATCATAAATGGGTGTCGATTGATAATTTTCCAGCCTTCTTGCCACTGGGGTTGGAAAACTCTGAGGAGTATTTTTCACTCACTATCTACCAGAGATCACCGACAACATTGAGCCCTAGCAGTCCATAACCTGCTTTTCAATGTGCCCTTCTGTGTCTTCTTCTGTATTTCTTTCCCACTGCGGCTGTAACAAATTGTACAGTTTCTTGAAACAATACAAAGTTACTATCATACATTTCTGCAGGTCCGAAGTCCAAAGCAGGTTTCACCAGGCCAAAAGCAGGTGTTAGCAGAGCCATACTTCCTCTGGAGGCTGTACAGGAGAATCTATTTCTTGCCTTTTCAGCTTCTAGTGCCTGCTTCCTTTATATCCAAAGAGCATTATTTCAATCTCTGCTTCTGTAGTCATGTGGCTTTCTCCTCTTCTGCAATCAAACCTCCACCTACTTCCCTCTTAGAAGGACACTTGTAACAACATTTAGGGTTCAGCCTAATAATCCAGGATACTCTCTTCACCTCAAGATCCCTAACTGGATCACATCTGTAAAGACATTTTTACCAGATGAGGTAACATTCACAGGTTCTGAGGATTAGAACAGGCTATCTTTGGGAGCAATTATTCAGCCTGTGATAGCTTTCTTCCCTCATCTGACTCACTTCATTTGCTTTCCTACCATGCTTCCTGGAATCAGCTCTCAAACAAACTACTTGCATTTAAATTCTAATCTTACAGTCTGCATCTGATATTAGGATAGCTGCAGTTACTTACCAGTGATTCCTGTTAACAAAGCCTCTCTCCCTTGATTCTAGCAATAAAACATCCTGTAAATAATAATAATATTCCTGTAAATAATATTGTATTGTCTTTATACGCAATTTTCTGACACTATGTTTAAAATTTCACATACCAGTGTTGATAGTTTAGGTACCAACGAATTTCCAAATCTTAAGGACCACAATAACATACAGGAATTGTCCCCTACTGTCTTCCTCAGCAAGCAAGTTTCTCCCCCAAATATCTTGGACTGGTTTCATTTCCACAACTGCACCAAGTGTTTTCTTCCTGCTTTAGGTATTTTGTTCCTTCTATCCCAAAGTTAAACTCTTCCATTCATTGCTTAGTTAAGCCCTACTCATTCCTCAGGTCTTACTGTAAACATGCCCCAGAATGATCTTTGACACCCCATCAAAATTAAGTCTCCCATTTATAGTAGAGCCCATAACATCTTATAATTTCCCCCTTTTTTATCTCTTGTCACCATTTGCAATTATATGTGAATCTGATTAGTCCTGAGCATCTGCTACCCTAGTAGCCTCTAATTTCACAAATCAAAGATCATATCTGATAAGTTCATAAACACAGTGCCTATTAGTATGTCTGCCACATGGGAAGTAATCAATGCATATTTTGTGAATAAATGAATAAAGGAAAAAATGAATAAAGGAAACTCTAAAAGCCACCTTAGTCTTGCAATGCATTGTCTGGGCTGGATATCTCATATAAAAGGAGTGAGCATGCTTTTTATTTTATTTTATCTGTTTTTGTCAGGAGTGTGGTACAGAATATCCTTTTAAATGCAATGAATAAAATATTTAAATTCCACAAATAAGCTTTTCTTTTCAATTTTATTCTGAAGGCTATAAATATTTAGTGTTTTGTTCACTTTTATATTTTATAGCATAAGCTAATTTCTCTTCTCTGCAAAACAGATAAGCAGTATTACAATCTATGTAAATAGGTAGCATAGCATTTGTGGTTCCTAATCTTAGCTAAGCACTGGCATTCATTAAGACCATTTATCTTTTTTTTACTTTTCTCCAATTTTCTTCTTTTTCTTTGTGCTTATTTCTCAAAGCTAATTTTCTTCGGACTGTTTTTCTTTTCTAGGCTGAAGCAAGAAAAACAGTAACTATCATTATCAATTTAAACATTGCACAATGAAGATGAAAAGTAGTTCTTTTTTTTAATGGTTTCCTTCCGTTTCTTTCTTCTATGATTTACAACAATTTTCATACATCTATGTTTTCATAATTTCCTCTTCCTATCTACAACTTCCCTACCATGTTTTCATGCCATTCCAAGGACTCACTCAATCATCACCAAAAATTTTTCAACCAAATTGGAAACTCAATTTATTTAAAGCTCATTCATTTCACAAATTCATTCAACAAATATTCACTCATTCATTCACTCATCCACTCAACAAATATTCACTAAGTACATATTCTAAGCCACTCTTAGAAGCTAAGGATTCAGCAGAGGACAGAATAAAGTGCCTGCTTTTATAAAGTTTAGAATTTCTGGCACAAGCTAAGAAAATGATGGTGTAAATAACCACATCAACATAGGATACAAGGGCTCTAGGAAAAAAATAAAATCAGTTAAGTGGAATAGGAATTGTCTTGGGGCATTTGTATGAGGATGATTCCTATTTTGAACGAAGCAAAAACTTTAATGAAAAGGTGACTGTTTTATCCAGGGTTCAGCAGAGAAACAGAATAATAGGATGGAGTGAGAGAGAAAGAGATGTTTATTTTAAGAAACTGGCTCACACAGATGTGCTGGTAAGTCTGAAATATGAAGAGCTGGCCAGCAGGCTGGAAATCCCAGCAGGTGTTAACGTTGCAGTCTTGAGTCCCAAAGCAGTCGGAAGGCAGAGCTCCTTCTTCCTCAGGGGACATCAGTCTCTTAAGACTCTCAACTGAATGGACAAAGTCCATCCACATTATAGAGAGTAACCTGCCTTACTCAAAACCTACTGATTTAAATGTTAATTATATCTTTAAAACTACCTTCACAGCAACATCTAGACTGGTATTTGACCTAACAACTGAGCATCACAGCCTAGCCAAGTTGACACACAAAATTAACTATCACAGTGACAATTCAGAAAAACTTGGAAATTTGAGAAAGAATAAGCCACGTGCCTGTTGGAGGGAGGAGAGGAAAAGTTTTTAGGCAGGGGACACAGCAGTGCAAAGCTGAAGTAGAGTGTTTATGAGCAGGGAGGAAACCAGTGGAGATGAAGCAAAAGGTGTGTGTGTGTGTGGACCAAGGGGAGCGTTACTGGGCTCTGATGTCTCAGAGGTAGTGAGGGGTCATACTACAAAGGCTTTGGCAAGAATAAAACCAACTTTGGATTTTACTGGGTTATAATCAGATGGGTAACATGATTCGGCTTTTTTTAAAGATTGTTCTGAATGCTGGGTTAAAGATAGACTACAGAGGCACAAGGGTAGAAGAGGGAGACAAATCAAGCAGCAATAAATGAGGGAGGAGATGAGTGGTTTTGACAGAGATGCTGAGAAATATCAGATCCTGAATATACATATAGGCCTCATTGTGCTGTTCTATTCAGTTCCTATATTCAAAGCACAGCACTGATTTCATGTTTAGGTAACAAAAGGTACCATCTACTGAAATTAATTAAACCACTGAGTTTTAGACACAGAGAATTTAGATAACAAGGGTTACCTGCATTGTGAGGGTTGGACCTAACAGAATCTTCTAATGGATCATATATGGGTAGAAGTGGGGAGACTAGAGCAACTCCAGCTGCATTAAAACCTGGAAAGATGAAGTTGAATTTACTCAGAAGCAAATAACTGCAGACAAGTTTAAGATGTTTACTAGACATCTGAATGGAAAATAAGTGGGCATATAGACAAATCTGGCATTCATGAGAAAGATTTAAGCTACAGATACAAAATTAAAAATTGTCAGTATATAAGGCCTGTGGTCATTTTGAAGGATATCAGATTCACTACCGAAATGTTTCCCCAGATTTTCCTTCCTATGTGGTTCTATGGTAGGGTGGGCCAGACGAGACATTTGTGTAAGATCTGGAAAGCGGAAGTTTGCCAGAAGGCACGAAGTTCTGAAGGTTGGAGCACCAGGCATTGCTGTAAACGTGCTCATATTGTCACTGATCAGCTTGTGTACCTTAATGGCATGTGGCAGTACGCAGGCTACAATTCCTCTAGCTCCCACCAAGTTTCTTTCTTCATCTCCTCCAAGTCTGGACCCACCTATGTGTAGTTCTCTGAGGAAGGGTACTAGCTTCTTCCACTTTGTCCAAGTTGGAGGCAGGTTCCAGTTTCTCCTTGTGAAATCCAGTTTCTGCTCATTTATTGGATCTGGGTTGTTCCCACTCTCCCAAGCTTCACATCCAGATTTTCTTCCAACTGCCAGCCATTGAAGATTTCCAATGACCTTAAGCACATACCATATGCAGAGCCAACAGCCCTCCACAGACTTCACCAGCAACCAGAGCAGTTATAACACCTGTAATGAATCCCTTATTCCATATCATTCGTGGGGGGTTTGCTTCCCTTATCAAACTCTAACTGATGTAAATGGCACTTAAAGCTGTAAAACTAGAGAAAATTACTTAAGGATTATAACATAACTATGGAAAATAAGATGTAAGGATTGGGCCTTGGCTCAGTCCCATCTTTAAAGGTCAATTTTATGAGAAAAAAAGAAGCAAGCAAGACTGAGAAGTAGCAACCAATATGTTAGAAAAAAGAAAAGCAAAAAGTTTTACAAAAGAGCGTGACCAATTACGCCATATATTATTGATATGTTAGGGAAGATAAGCAATGAGAGTTGGCCATTGTACCGGATGGAGTTAAATAAGCAAAGAAGATTCACAATAGGAAAGAAAGACTGAACTCAACTCCACTGAGACAAAGGTGAGAGAGATTTTAGAAGGAATGGTGAGCTAATAGAAAAGTCCTAGAGGACACTAGGAGAGGTTGGTCAATATGATTAGGCCATCTGTGTTTGCTAATTTGGTGCTTATCCAAGTTAGACTCCTACACTCCCGCAGACCAAGATATAGGGGTGCTATCTTTCTTGATGACTATATCTCAAAGGGACAGCTCTCAGGTCCTTGAGAAAGACAGTCCTGAGTTGTAAAACTGACAAGAGTCTGAGAGACTTATATCAAAGGGACAAAGATAGAACTTACAATTGCAAGTGTTCTGAAGTAAATGATCTAAGAAAAGGGAGGTCAGAGGCCTGTAGTCAAGAAGAAATCTGTCTAAAGTTTAGTCAAGCTACAGGGAATGTTAAAGCCCGTCTTGGCCAATTTATCAATGGAGAAATCATTAGTGATCTTGGAAAGAGCAGTTTTGGAGCTCAAGGCAAGGGACTGAAGTGAGTAGTTTCAAGAGAAAAGGAAAGAAAAGGAAAAGAGACAGAATATAGACAGCTCTTAAGGAATTTTGCTGTAAAGGAAGTAGAGAGATGACATGATAGCTGGAGGCAGAAGTGGCAACCAAGAGAAGGTATTTTCCATGAGAGAAATAACTGCATGGTTATATGCAAATAAAACTGATCCAGGTGAGAGTGAAATATTAATCATGCTTAACAAAAAAGAGGAGAAATGCTGGAGGATGTTCTTGAGTAGTCAAGAGAAATAAGTTCTAATGTACAACTTAAAGGGTTGGCCTTAGATAGCAGCACTAACAGGAGGAAGGGTACAGTTAACATATTAACAGGAGGAAGGGTACAGTCTTTTAGATTCGGGGCAGGAAGGAGGGAAGATGTATTGGTGGTAACGTGTGAAGGTCTCTTCTGTTTGCTACAAGAGAAAGTTCGGTTTTCGGCTAAGCATAAAAATGAAGGATAAACTGATAAAAGATTAAGATGTGAGGAGAAGATATGATACTGTTAGCTGCCCAAGAACAATAAAAACATGAATGGACTGGAAAACATGAATTGCCAAGGCCACACTAAGGGTTAACTAAAAATTAGTGCCATAAATTTAAACTGAGACCAGTCAGCATCATTATATGCTTTCTCCAAATTAAGTTTTACTGTTACAGGTGCAATCGAACAGTTTTTGAAGAATTAGGTTTGACCAGAATGGGGCATTTGCCATGTGAGCATGTTAAATGTAGAAACTTTAAAGATTATATGTTCATGACTACAGTTGTCCCTCAGTATCCACAGGGGATTGATTTCAGGACCCCCAACGATACGAAAATCCATGGATGCTCAAGTCCTTTATATAAAATGGCATAGTATTTACATATAACCTATGCATAGCCTCCTATATACTTTAATTATTTTTAAATTCCTTATAATACCTAATACAATGTAAATGCTATATAAACACAGTCATGTGTAACAATAACAACCCTCTCAATGGCAGATCACATATATGAAAATGGTCCATACGATTAAAATGGAGCTGAAAAATTCCTATTGCCTAGTGACTTCATGACCCTCATAACATCATAGCACAATGCATTACTTACGTGTTTGTGGTGATGCTGGTATAAACAAACCTACGGTCTCCCAGTGATATAAAAATATAACCATATAATTGTTCACAGTATCATAGTATGATAATGATCATAATCAACTGTGTTACTGTTTTATGTATTTACCATATTATACTTTTAATTGCTATTTTAAAGTGTATTTCTTCTTTATAAAGAAAGAAGTTAACTGCAAAACAGCCTCAGGCAGGTCCTTCAGGAGATATTCCAGAAGAAGACATCATTATCATAGGAGATGACAGCTCCGTGCACGTGAGTGCCCCTGAAGACCTTATAGTAGGGCAATACGGAGGTGAAAGACAGTGATATTGATAATCCTGCCCCGTGTAAGCCTAAGCTAGTGTGTATATTTGTGTCTTTACTTTTAACAAAAAAAAGTTTTAAGAGTTTTAAAAAATAAAAAATTTTAAAAGTAGGAAAATGCTTATATAATAAGGATTTAAAGAAAAAAATATTTTTGTACTACTCTACAATGTGTTTGTATTTAAGGTAAGTGTTATTACAAATGAGCCCATGATAAGGCAGTAAATAACTCAGATATAAATCCAGGATGGGGTTTCAGAAGCTGGGCTCCTAATCATTTCATTGCAGATGTCTATGAATTAAATGGCCCGCCTGCAGCTATTCAGCATAAAATGTGGATAGATTTTAATTAACAAATTAGTTAGAAAAACATACACCCATTAAACAAAGACTGAGAAAAACAGATTGGTATCATTATACTATTATACAGTGCTTACAGATTAGAAATTCACATATAGAATAAGAGTTGTCAGAATGGATTTTAAAGCATGGGTAGTATATGAAGACAAGGAAGGAAAGCACCCCAGATGGTGGGATAGCAGTAAGTCTGGGAAATGGCCTTGAACCTAGTGCACTGAGGAAGAGAATAACAGATGAGGCAGGGATAAGGTAAGATTGAGTTTGGATAGGGGCAGTGGGAAGTAAATCTTGGTGGAGTTAGCAATGGGAATACATTTGTAGAGTAGGGGTTTTACAGAGGATTCCTTAAGATGTATCCAACAGAGTTTACTAAGCTTGATTGGTTGGTATTGTGAATCCCTTCTGATGAGTCTCATAAGAGCAAACCACACTTGATCCCATGGGTCATGAGGGAGCCAGCAGCCATGGGAATGTATGGAGAGGTGGGGCTGTGGCCACATTATATTCATCTTTTTCCCTCCCACTTCCTTAGCCCATTTTCCTTACCAACACCAAGTAGATATTTAATAAATGTTAAATAGAATAATGAATAAGTATTAATGGGATTTAATTATTAACTGAATAAGGTAATAAAGAACATTTTTGACTGTTTCTTAAGTACTTATTTCCTTTTATCAAATTTTTAATTTTATAATTGATATATAATAACTATATATGGTTATGGGGTACAAAGTGTTGTTTCAACACATGAATACATAGCATAATGTTCGAATCAGGGTAATTACCATATCCATCATTCAATGGGTAATGTCTGTGTTTTAAAATTTTTCATAGACCTAGAAAATATTAATGACAAAATATTGACAACGAAAAGCAGTTTAGAAAGAATAAAAGTTTCAGAGCACCAGGATAAGTATAAAAACTGTGCTTATCAGCAATTCACTTGCATATGTCAGAATTGCTCATTAGTGGAGTAACAGAAGTCACACCTAGCAACTAAACCTGTTAAAAAAAATGATTTCTAGTCACAAATTTATTGTGCAGTGCCAGAAGAATAATGAAGAGAAGTGTATCTTTCTCCTTTCTTTTTATCCTTGTCCCTGGGTGGAAAGCATGAGAGCAACACAATCATAGCAGCAGCTGTGCTTTTAAAATATCTCCCTCCTACTGAAATGGGGTTGTTCAGTGAGATGCAAACCTGGTGTGTAATTATATATTTACAAGGCATACATAATAATAGCTGGATGCTAAACACTAAGGAAGTAAAATGAAAAATAAAAAAAATACTGAATAGTGAATGTAAAGCTACAAATACTCTGCTGCTCAGTGTACCATGCACAGTCCTTTATGAATAAATTTCATGTGTGTAAATGAAGTAAGAGAAGCTAATTTGACAGCTAACAATATCAAGTGGATAAATTACCCTTTAGAAAACTGTTATGAATTTAGATAGTGTTTCTCCCAATTTTCTCAAGCTTTGGTGGGTGAAATTGTTAGACTTGGGTTTTTCTCGCTTCTAAAAATAGAATTGTAGTGATTCATGGTTAGTGAGGTGGTTTGAACTGTGTCAACTTGCTTAATCTGAAATCTGTTGTCCCAGAATTCCCTGCAGGGTTCTGCATCAGAGCAATGTGTATGCAATTTGGAAAACAGAGGTAACGCAGCAGCCATTGATTGAAGTAGTTATATTTACATGCAATGACAGAAACGAGCAAAGATGCCACAGGTTCTAACTTGTCCTCCTTCTCCCTGGCTCCACGTCCAACTTTTTTCCCTCCGGCCAGACTCACCAGCGGTGGCCTCAGGTCCATCTACAGACTATGAGTTGTGGACCTGGACCTTCAGAAGCAGCTGAAGTAAAGAAATTCCCACTGATTACTTTACTTTATTAAAATAAAATTTAAAAAAAATTTTGTTATTTCAATAGCTTTTGGGATACACATGATTTTTGGTTACATGGATAAATTAGATAGTGGTGAATCCTGAAATTTTCAGGCGCCTGTCGCCCGAGTAGTGTACATTGTACATAATATGTAGTTTTCTTTATACCTACCCCTCCATTCTAATCTCTCCCTTCTGAGTCTCTAAAGTTCATTACATCACTCTATATTCCCACAGCTTAGCTCTCACTTATAAGCGAGAATGTACAGTTGTTGGTTTTCCACTCCTGAGTGACTTCACTTAGAATAATAGCCTCCAGCTCCATCCAAGTTGCTGCCAAAGACATTATTTTGTTTCTTTTTATGGCTGAGTAGTATTCCATGGTGTATATATACCTATATACACGATATTTTTTTATCCTCTTGTTGATCTACACTTAGGTTGGTTCCATATATTTGCAATTGTGAATGGTGCTACTATAAACATATGTTTGCAAGTTTCCTTTTCATATAATGACTTTTTTCCTTTGAGTAGATACTCAGTAGTGGGGTTGCTGGATCAAATGACAGTTTTACTTCTAGTTATTTAAGGAATCTCCATATTGTTTTCCATAGAGGTTGTACTAATTTACGTTCCCACTAGTGATGTAAAAGTGTTCCCTTTTCACCACTTCCACATTAACATCTATTGGTTTTTGATTCTTTAATAATGGCCATTCTTGCAGGAGTAATGTGGTATCTCATTGTGGTTTTAATTTGCATCTCCCTGATTATTAATGATGTCGAGCATTTTTTATACTTTTGTTGGCCATTTGTATATCTTCTTTTAAGAAATATCTATTCATGACCTGTGCCCACTTTTGATGATATTATTTCTTTTTTCTTACTGATTTGTTTGAGTTCCTTGTAGATTATGAATACCAGTTCTTGTTGGATGTGTAGTTTGCAAATACTTTCTCCTATTCTGTGGGTTATCTGTTTGCTCTGCTAATGATTTCTTTTGCTGTGCAGAAACTTTTTAGTTTAATTGCATCCCATTTATTAATTTTTGTTTCTGTTTCATTTGCTTTTGGGGTCTTAGTCATGAATTCTTTGCCTAGGTCAATGCCTAGAAGTTTTTTCAATATTGTCTTCTAGAACTTTTGTGGTTTCAGGTTTTATATTTAAGTCTTTGATCCATATTGAGTTGACTTTTGTATAAGGTAAGAGATAAGGATCTGGCTTAATTCTTCTGTATGTGGCTTGCCAGTTTTCCCAGCACCATTTATTAGGTAGGGTGTCCATTTCCCAAGTTATGTTTTTGTATGCTTTGTTGAAGATCAGCTGACTGTACAAATTCGGCTTTATTTCTGGATTCTCTTTCTGTTCCATTGACCTATGTGCCTACTTTTATGCCAGTATGATGCTGTTTTGGCAACTATAGCCTTGTAGTATAATTTGAAGTTCAGGAATGTGATGCCTCTAGATTTGTTCTTTTTGCTTAGGATTGCTTTGACTATTCAGGCTCTTTTTTGGTTCCATATGAATTTTAGGATTGTTTTATTTCTAATTCCGTGAAAATGATGTTGACATTTTGCTAGCAATTGCATTGAATCTGTAGATTACTTTGGGCAGTATGGTAGTTTTCACAATATTAAGTCTTCCAAACCAAGAGCATGGGATGTGTTTTCACTTGTTTGTGTCATCTATGATTTCTTTCAGCAGTGTTTCGCAGTTCTCCTTGTAGAGATCTTTCACCTCCCTGGTTAAGTATAGTCCTAGGTATTGATATTATTATCATTATCATTGTTATTATTATTATTTGCAGATGTTGTAAAAAAGATTGCGTTCTTGATTTGATTCTCAGCTTGGTCACTGTCGATGTATGGCAGTGCTACTGATTTGGGTACATTGTTTTTGTAACCTGAGACTTTATTGAATTCATTTATCAAATCTAGGAGACTTTTGGAGGAGTCATTAGGATTTTCTAGTTATACGATCATATCATCTACAAACAGTGATAGTTTGACTTTCTCTTTTCCAATTTGGATGCCCTTTCTTTCTTTCTCTTGTCTAATTTCTCTAGCTAGGACTTCCAGAACTATGTTGAATAGGAGTGGTGAAACTGGTCATCCTTGTGTTGTTCCTGTTTTCAGGGGGAATGCTTTCAACTTTTCCACATTCAGTATGATGTTAGCTGTGGGTCTGTCATATATGGCTTTTATTATTTTTAGATAAGTCTCTTCTATGCCTGGTTCATTGAGAGTTTTTATCATAAAGGGATGCTGGATTCTGCTGAATGCTTTTACTACATCTATTGGGATGATTATATGGTTTTTGTTCTTAATTACATTATTTGATGTATCACATCTATTGACTTGTGTACATATGTTAAACCATCCCTGAGTCCCTGGGATGAAACCCACTTAATCATGGTGTATCATCTTTTTGATGTGCTGTTGGATTCGATTTGTTGGTGTGTGCGGCTAATGTTTTGTTGAGGACAACTTCGTCTATATTCATCAGGGATACTGGTCTGTAGTTAAGTTTTATGTTATGTCCTTTCCTGGTTTTGATATCAGGATGATACTGGCTTCATAGAATGATTTAGGGAGGATTCTCTCTCATCTTTTGGAATAGTTTGAATAGGATTGGTATCAATTCTTCTTTGAACATCTGGTAGAATTCAGCTGTGAATCCATCTGGTCCTGGGTTTTTTGTTGGCAACTTTTTTTATTACTGATTCAGTCTTGCTGCTTGTTATTTGTCTGTTCGGGGTTTCTATTTAATCCTGATTTAATCTAGGAGGGTTGTATGTTTCCAGGAATTTATCCATTTCCCCTGGTTTTCTAGTTTGTGTGCCTAAAGGTGTTTGCAGTAGTCTTGAATGATCTTTTGTATTTCTGTGGTGTCAGTTGTAATGCCTATAGTTTCATTTTTAATTGAGCTTATTTGGATCTCCTCTCTTGTTTTCTTGGTTAATATCACTAATGGTCTAACAATTTTATTTATATTTTCAAAGAACTAGCTTTTGTTTCATTGATCTTTTGTATTTTTTTGTTGTTGTTCTGTGCCAATCTTTGCTATTTTCTTCTGCCAGCTTTGGGTTTAGTTTGTTCTTGTTTCTCTAGTTCCCTGAGGTGTGACATTATGTGTTGACTTGTGCTTTTTCAGACTTTTCGATGTAGGCATTTAGCACTAAAATTTTCCTCTTAGCAATGCTTTTGCTGTATCCCAGAGGTTTCAATAAATTGTCATTATTATCATTCAATTCAAAGAATTTTTAAGTTCCATCTGGACTTATTTATTAACCCGGAAATCCTTCAGGGGCAGATTATTTAATTTCCATGTATTTGTGTGGTTTTGACTTTGGAATTGATTTCTAGTTTTATTCCACTGTGGTCTGAAAAGATAATTGATATGATTTTGATTTTTAGAAGTTTATTGAGACTTGTTTTGTGGCCTGTCATATGGTCTATCTTGGAGAATATTCCATGTGCTAATGAAAAAAATGTATATTTTGCAGTTCTTGCTTGCTTATTGCTAAGGTAAGCATCTAGTGCTTTCCCAAAACCCTCTTATTGGCCCTCCATCCTTCAGGAGGAAACACCGCCCTCCTGGATTCTTTCTCGACGTGTAACCTGGGGCCCTGGAGCTGGCCCTGTGAATGATGGGGGATCAAAACAAGGTCCTGTAGCTACTGGTGGGAGCTGAAGTGGTAAGACCACGTGCTTGGGTATAAAGTTCTGTAAATATCTGTTAAGTCCATTTGTTCTGGAATCTGATTTAAGTCCATTATTTCTTTGTTGACTTGCTGCCTTGATGACCTGTCTAGTGCTGTCAGTGGTATCTTAAAATCTCCCACTATTATTGTGTTGCTATCTATCTCATTTCTTTGGTCTAGTAGTAATTGTTTTAGAAATCTGGAGCTCTATTTGGTGCCTATAAATTTAGGATTGTAATATCTTCTTGTTGCATTGGTCCTTTTATCGTTATATAATAACTCCTTTGTTTTTTTTTTTAACTGCTGTTGCTTTGAAGTCTGCTTTGTCTGATATAAGAATAGCTATTCCTGCTCACTTTTGGTTTCCATTTGTGTGGAATATCTTTTTCCACCCCTTTACCTTGAGTTTATATGAATTCTTCCATGTTATCTGAGCCTCTTGAAGACCACAGATACTTGATTTGTGATTTTTTATATCCTTTCTGCCATTCTGTATCTTTTAAGTGGAGCATTTAGGCCATTTACATTTAATGTTAATATTGAGATGTGAGGTACTATTCTCTTTCATCATGTTAATTGTTACCCAGATAGTTTGTTGTTGTTGTTGTTGCTGTGTTATGGTTTTACAGGCCCTGTGAGTTTCAGGCTTTCAAGAGATCCTATTTTGGTGCATAACAAGTTTTTGTTTCAAGATTTAAAACTCCTTTTAACAGGTCTTGTAGTACATATTTACTGGTGATAAATTCCCTCAGCATTTATTTGTATGAAAATGACTTTATTTCCCCTTTATGAAACTTAATTTTGCTGCCGGATACAAAGTTCTTGGCTGGCAGTTATTCTGTTTAAGGAGGCTGAAGATAGGACCACAATCCCTTCTGACTTGTAAGATTTCTGCCGAGAAGTATGCTGTCAGCCTGATAGGTTTTCTTTATAGGTTACCTGATGCTTTTTTCTTTCTGCTTTTAGAATTATTTCCTTCACATTGACTTTAGATAGCCTTGTGACTATATGACGTGGTGAAGATCTTTTTGCAATGAATTTCCCATGAGTTCTTTGAACTTCTTAGATTTGGATATCTAGATCTCAAGCCAGGCACAGAAAGTTTTCCTCAATTCTTTCCTCATATAACTTTTCCATATTTATTGTTTTCTTTTCTCTTTCAGGAACACCATTGATGCATAGGGTTTTCTGTCAGGCTTCTGAGCCCAAGCCTGCACGTATACATCCAGATGGCCTGAGACAACTGGAAAGTACAAAAGAAGTGAAAGAGCCAGCTCCTTTCTTAACTGATTGACAAACCTTACAACATTCCATTATGACTTGTCCCTGCCCTGTCCCAACTGATTGATCGATGGACCTCGTGACATTCTTCTTCTGGAAAGTAAGTCTTATGATCTCCCCACCATGCACCTTGCGACGCCCACCCCTGCCCGCAAGAGAAAAACCCCCTTTAACTGTAACTTTCCACTGCTTACCCCAGTCCCATAAAAGTGCCTGATCTCTAACTCCCTTCGCTGACTCCTTTCTCGGACTCAGCCCACTTGCACCCAAGTGAATAAACAGCTTTGTTGCTCACACAAAGCCTGTTGGTAGTCTCTTCACATGGATGCATGTGATATTTTCCATTTTACATAATCCCATTTTTCTTGGACACTTTGCTCATTTCTTTTGATTCATTTTTCTTCATTTTAATCTGATTGGGTTAATTCAAAAGTTTGTTCTCAACTTCTGAAATTCTTTCTTCTGCTTTTTCTATTATTAATACTTTCCACTGCACTTTATAATTCCCTAAGTGTGTATTCCATTTCTAGAAATTCTGACTGGTTTTTCTTTATGATAGCTATCTCTCTAGAAGATTTTTCATTCATATCCTGAACTGCTTTTTAATTTCATTACGATGGTTTTCACCTTTCTGTCATATTTCATTGAGTAGCTTGATAATCAACCTTCTGCACTCTTTATCTAGTATTTCAAAGTTTTCATCTTGGTTCAGATACATTGCTGGAGAGCTAGTGTGATCTTTTGGAGGTGTTATAGAACACTTTTTTGCCATATTACAAAAGTTACTTTTCTGGCTCCTTCTCAATTGAGTAGACTATTTCTTCTAATTATTCTTGAATTTATGTTTGATTTGACTGTTTTTTTAAATTTCTTTTTCCCCCAATCATGTGATTTTAATGCTGTTGGTTTATTACAGCCTAATTCTATACTTGGTGATTTCAATGGTAAAGACTCTGTTAGAGTTCCTTGGCTATAGACAGTCTTTATATAAATGGTTTTCTCATATGCTGCTTATAGTAGCAATGTGCTCAGTGTGTGAGCAAGTTAACTGTTGCCTATGGGGTTGGAATGTTAGTAGTCTCTTGGAGCTTACTTCATTCTCCCATGTCATGCCCTCCTTTATTTATTAATTTTTCCCCAGTATTTTATTTAGTGGTTTGATGGTTCAGGCTTCAGGACAGTAGGGGAGGTGTCCCTGGGTGGAACCAACTGTAGCTAAAGCAGGTGGGTAAATGCAATACCCAGTGATGAACAGAGGTCCCAGCCTTGAGAGAAGTTGCTGGAAGAGCTCTCCGTGAGTCACACTGAGGTCATGTCAAGAGAGAGGGGGGAAGCCACCTAAGCTCCCCTAACAGTTCAGTAGGAAAGCTATCCACCCCTCAGACACACTCCTGCGTCAGCTCTCTGGCTTTTCATCTGTAGGAATGTGGATGTTCCAAGTAGTGGGGGATTGTGACTCTGTCTCTCATGCAATCCTGAACCTGGAGGGTGCTCCTCCAGTGGGGATGCAGTACCCTGACATGTTCCAGAAAGACTATCTATAGTTGCACCTATGCAGAGTTCCTGTGATAGAAGCCCCCACTGTGTCTGCTGTGGTGGGTAAGTTGGGAAAGACGTCCCCTACTCTAAGACCCTTCGTGTGCACTAGGGATATCAGACTGTTGGGTTAGAGCTGCAGACTTGCCGTGCTGAGCGAAGAACTGCAACTGTACCTCTGCTGAAAGAAACTTCCCACCAGTGCAAAGATCTGGTGCTCACATTCTGCTGTCCACATTCCTTTGTCCCACAGGGTGTTCTTTTAATATGGTACACTCCCCCTTCCCCTAGGAGTGGGAGTCCGTGGGATCCAGACTACTGTAAGTGTTGTTGCTTCTCTGGGTCTAGCTGCCCAGCAAAGTTACTACACTCAAGGCTGGTACTGGGGAATGTCTCCAAGGGATCCAGTGATGTGATCTTTCCTCAAGTCTCCCAGCAGTGGGTAGCAGCATCAGCTCTAATGAGGGTGGCAATGGAGTGACATAGAATCTGTGAGATTCTTTAGTTATAGATAACCTTAGTTTGTTGGCTTTCTTGAATGCTGGTTATAGTAATAATGAACTGGTCATGTGGAAAGACCGAGGACCTCCTGGTTAGCCAGAGCGCTGCAGACAGTGGTGATAGCTGAGGTCGCACAGCCGTTTTCTCCTTCCTGGGAGCAGTGTTATTCTATCAGGAGATGCTGTAATGGACTGTGTTGATTGGCCTCCAGTCAGAAGATAGCGCTTGCAAAAGAGCACCACCTGAGGTGGTAGCAGTGGGATTTTTGCTTGCCTTATGTTGCCCAGGAGGGTAATGGTTTCTCAGACAATGGGTGGGGCCATAAAGCTCCCAAGAGTCTCTGTCCTTTGCACTAAGCTACCAGGGAGGGTATCGAGGCAAAGCCAGATGGGGGCTGGGTCAAGCAGGTTTGTACTCTGACTCTCAGCACACAGGGCAGCAGCTCCTGCGGGTGTCAGTGGATGGGGGTGATTCTCAGGCCACTGGGTTGATGATCCAGAAGGAAGTGCTGCTGGCTCTGCTGCACAGAAGACTTCACACAAGGAGTGGCGTGTAGCAGTCAGCAGTAAGCTCTACGCAGATCCCATGCACTTGGTGAGGCATATCTTGTTCCTGCAGTGTTCTACTAGTGGCAGCAAGCTAAGTTCCCGGCAGCCTGCACTCAGAACTCCCAACTGACCCAGGTCATAAGCTTTCCATCAGAGATAGCTACCTTGGCTTTCAGTGAGGCCTCCCCATCCACCCGCAAAGCTGGGAGCTGGCTTCTGCACCTGCATTCCTGGATGCAGCACTCCCCCAACGCACCTTCCCCACCCCACCACCACCACCACCCCTACCCAGCCCTGGCCAAGGGAGTTCATTCCCACCTGAGGTTATATGGATTATATCGTGAAACCCAGTTGGGGGCGTCTTTCAATCTGTGACCATTGCTTGAATTATATTTTCGCTGACCTCCACAGGGTTCCCTGTGAGGAACAATAAGGAATGGTTTCCCTTGGTCTGGACTGTTGATTGGGAGCACACACAAGGGTCTTCCCAACGCTCCTCCTACTTTTATGTTCCATGACCCTCCCCAAGCTGGCGCC
This sequence comes from Nomascus leucogenys, assembly GCF_006542625.1. Taxonomy (NCBI): domain Eukaryota; kingdom Metazoa; phylum Chordata; class Mammalia; order Primates; family Hylobatidae; genus Nomascus; species Nomascus leucogenys. The sequence goes on along the minus strand of NC_044387.1, from coordinate 37,646,126 downwards.
TGCTCTGGGTAGAGTTAAGGTCTTCTTCTGTGGCCTGAATCTTCAAGCTCTCAGTTGGGGTTTGTATCCTGGAGGCAGTCTCTCCCCCTCTCTCACTCAGAACTCAGAGCCCTTCATCTAACTCATGGTGTAGTCTGCAGCCTGATACTTCCTTCAAAGGGTCTGTGGATTTCTTCAGTTTTCCTGCTCAGTTCCTGTGTCACTTCTGGAAAAAAAGCTCACAGTGTGAATCTCTACACACTATTTTGTCCTTCCAAGTGGGGGAGGAATGCTAGAAATGCCTCTAATCCACCATTTTGCGAAAAAGAGAAAAAGAAAAAATCTAAAATATAATTTAATAAATTAATATGCATACATTTTAAGTGTAGTTCAATGAGTTTTGACAAATATATGCACCCATTTGTATACATGCATATGCCTATCTTTACAAATGAGATATTAATTTGATTATATTTCTACCACCCAGAAAGCTCCTGTCTCCATTTGTAATCAATGCCTCACGTCCCTATCCCCAGAAAACCACTGATCTGACTTTTATTACTCTAAATTCATTTTTCCTATTCTAGAACTTTGTATACGTGCCATCATATACTAAGACTATTTTGCGGTCAGCTTCTTTTGCTCAGTATGTGTTTGAGATGTGTCCATATTGTATTCATCAATATTTCATTTTTTTTTTTTTTTTTGCTTTGAGTAGTATTCCATCATATAAATATGCCACAATTTGTTTATTCATTCATTTATATTTGGCTTGTTTCTGGTTTTCAGATTTACAAATAAACAATTCTGAACATTTCTCTGTGTGTCTTTATGTGACATGTTTTCACACATTTAGGTAAATACAGAAGAGTGGAACTAGTAGGTCATATATAGAGAGTGGATATTTAAATATCCACTCACATATAGAGAGTGCATATTTAAATATCCACTCACATATAGAGAGTGCATATTTAAACTAAACACAGCCAATTTTTTTTCTAAAGTGGTTGTACTGTTTTATACTCCCACCAGCAATGTGTGAGAGTGCCAATTACTTCACATTCACTCCAACACATGATACTAAATCTTTTTAGTATTAGCCATAACAGATGGTCTGAAATCATACTTCATGTTGGCTTTAATTTATATCTCCTTAATGACTAATAGTATTTTCATATACTTGTTAACCATTAGTATCTTCTTTTTTGAAATGTCTGTTCTAATTTTTTGGTCTTTTTAATTTTCTAAATTAAATTATTGAGTTATAGGAATTCATTTTACATTTTGGATATTTAGATTTATGTACTATAAATATTTACCCCAAGTCTGTGGTTTACCCTTTTATTTTCTTAATGATATCTTTTGAAAAGTTTTAAATTTTGGCAAAATTCAGTTTACCTTGTTTCATTACTTATGGCTAGTGTTTTTTATAACCTGTCTGAAAAGATCTTTGTCTAATGTAAAACTGCAAGGTTTCTTCCCATGTTTTGTTTCTAGAGGTTTTATCTTTTTTGACTTTTATATTTGGGCCTATGATCAGTTTCAAATTTTATATATACATATATATATATATATATATGTCATATGTATATATGTCATATATATACATGATATGAGTTATGCTGGAGGTTTACTTTTTCTGGATGAATAATATGTTCTTCCAGTACTATTTGTTGAAGAGGATTTTTACAAAAAATATGCTAGAATTTTGACTGGGTTTATGATGCATTTATAGATCTATTTAGGGGAAAATGACATCTTAAAAATTCTAAGTCTTCCAATGTTGCAGGAAGTCAGGGACCCCAAACAGAGGGACCAGCTGAAGCCATGGCAGAAGAATGTAGATTGTGAAGATTTCATGGACATTTATTAGTTCCCCAAATTAATAATTTTGTAATTTCTTATGCCTGTCTTTACTGCAATCTCTAAACATAAATTGTAAAGATTTCATGGACACTTATCACTTCCCCAGTCAATACCCTTGTGATTTCCTATGCCTGTCTTTACTTTAATCTCTTAATCCTGTCAGCTGAGGAGGATGTATATCGCCTCAGGACCCTGTAATAATTGCATTAACTGCACAAATTGTACAGCATGTGTGTTTGAGCAATACAAAATGCGGGCACCTTGAAAAAAGAACAGGATAACAGCAATTGTTCAGGGAATAAGAGAGATAACCTTAAATTCTGACCACAGGTGAGGTGGGCGGAACAGAGCCATATTTCTCTTCTTTCAAAAGCAAATGGGAGAAATATTGCTGAATTCTTTTTCTCAGCATGGAACATCCCTGAGAAAGAGAATGCACACCTGGAGGTGGGTCTCTGAACTGGCCCCCGCCCCGGGCGTGGCTGCCTCTTATGGTCGAGGCTGCAGGGGTGAAATAGACCGGTCTCCCATAGCACTCCCAGGCTTATTAGGAAGAGGAAATTCCTGCCTACTAAATTTTTGTCAGATCAGTTGATCTCAAAAGCCTGTCTCCTGATAAGATGTTATCAATGACAGTGGTGCCCAAAACTTCGTTAGCGATTTTAATTTTGCCTCGGTCCTGTGGTCTTGTGATCTCACCCTGCCTCCACTTGCCTTGTGATATTCTATTACCTTGTAAAGTACTTGATGTCTGTGACCCACACCTGTTCGCACACTCCCTCCCATTTTAAAACTCCCTAATAAAAACTTGCTGGGTTTTGCGGCTTGTGGGGCATCACAGAACCTACCAACATGTGATGGCTCCCCTGGATGCCCAGCTTTAAAATTTCTCTCTTTTGTACTCTGTCCCTTTATTTCTCAAGCTGGCTGACGCTTAAGGAAAATAGAAAAGAACCTACGTGAATATCAGGGCAGGTTCCCCGATATTCCAATCCATAAATATGTGATATAGCTCTCCATTTATTTAAAAATTTTCCAATTTTCCTCAGCAGCATTTTGTTTTTTTCAGTGTAGACATCTGCATATCTTTTGGTAAGTTTATTTCTCTGAGGATTTTGTGTTTTTCAATGCTAGATTTTCAGAGAGTTTCTAGAAGGATTTTTGTTTCTTCTTATGTTCTTTGTCTTACAGGTTCCTTAGAACTGCAAATAAAGTCAATTTTACTTCTTCCTTTCAATCTCTATGTCTATTCTGTTACTTTTTGCTTTATTAGACCAGCTAGGATTTCTACTATGACGTTGAATAAAAGTGGTAAAAGCAGACATCTTTACCAGGAAAATCCTGGTCTTAAGGAAAAATGCTCACTATTTCACCATTAATATGAGTTTTGCTATCAGAATTTTTATAGATTTTCTCTATAAAATTTCCTTAGAAATTGAAGAAGTTTCCTTCTATTGCTAGTTTTGGGAGTGTTTATCATGTATGTGTATTGAATTTTGTCAAATTCTTCTGCATCTATTGATATGATCAAATTTTTTTCTCCTTTATCTGCTAGTGTAGTGAATCATTGCATCAATAGTTTTCAAATTTTCAAGCGATCTTGTGTTCCTGGGATAAACTTCACTTGATCATAATGTATTGACATTTTTATATAATTCTAGATTTTGTTTGCTAATGTGTTGTTGAGGACTTTGTGTCTGTGGTCAGGAGGGATATTGACCTGTAATTGTCTTTTTCGTAGTTTTTGTTAGGCTTGGTGTCTGGGTTGTGCTGGTTTCATAAAACAAGTTTAGTTGGTTTCCTCTGTGTTTTCTGAAAGATATTGTGCCAGGTTGGGATTACTTCCTTGAATGTTTTAGAGCATCATCAGAGAAGCCATTTACAACTGAAGTATTTTCGTAAAGCTTATTTATTGAAAATTAAGTTTCTTTAAGCAATATGGAGATCTTCCCATTTTTATATTTCTTCCTGAGGCACTTTTAGTAAATTGTATCTTTCAATACAATCAAACATCCCTTCATGATAAAAATCCTCAACAGATGAGGCACAGAAAGAACATATTTCAAAATAATAAAAGCCATCTATGACAAACCCACAGCCAATAGCATACTGAGTGGTCAAAAGCTGGGACCATTCCCCTTGAGGACTGGAACAAGACAAGGATGCCCACTCTCATCATTCCTACTAAAAGTCCTAGCCAAAGCAATTAGGCAAGAGAGAGAAATAAAAAGCAACCAAAATTGGAAAAAAGGAAGTCCAACTCTTCCCTGGCAATATGACTGTATATCTTGAAAACCCTAAAGACTCCACCAAAAGGCTTCTAGTACTGATAAATGGCTTAAGTAAAGCTTCAAAATACAAAATAAATGCACAAAAATAAGTAGCATTTCTATAAACCAATAATGTCCAGGCTGAGAGTCAAATCAACAATGCAATCCCATTTACAATAGCCACAGTGAAAATGAAATATTTAGAAATACAGCTAACCAAGCAGGTGAAAGATTTCTACAAGGAGAACTACAAAATACTGTTAAAGACATCAAAGGCTACACAAATAAATGAAAAAACATTCCATGCTAAAATGACCATATTGCCCAAAGAAATTTGCAGATTCAATGCTATTCTTATTGAACTACCAATGTCATTTTTCACAGAATTAGAAAAAGCTATTCTAAAATTCATATGGAACCAAAAAATAGCCCTAAGAGTCAAAGCAATCTTAAACAAAAAGAACAAAGCTAGAGGCATCACACCTGACTTCAAACTATATTACAAGGCTATAGGAACCAAAACAGCATGATACTGTTTTGGCACAAAACACCCAGAAATAAAGTTGTACACCTCCAACCATCTAATTGTCAACACACTTGACAAAAATGAGCAATGGGAAAAAAGAATTTCTGTTCAATATATGGTGCTGGGATAACTGGCTAGCCATATGCAGAGGAATGAAACTGGGCTCCAACCATATACAAAAAATAACTCAAGATGGATTAAAGACCTAAATGTAAAATGTAAAACTATAAAAAGCCTAGAATTAAACCTAAGAAATGCACTTCCCAATATTGGCCTTGGCAAAGAATTTATAACCAAGTCCTCCAAAGCAATTGCAACAAAAACAAAAATTGATTAGTAACACCTAATTAAACTAAAGAACTTCTGCACAGCAAGGGTGCTATCAACAGAGCAAACAGACAACCTACAGAATCGTAGAAAATATTTGCAAACTGCATCCAACAAAGGTCTAATACCCAGAATCTATAAGGAACTTAAACAAATCGAAAAGCAAAAACCAAATATCCCCACTAAAAGTGGGCAAAGGACATGAACAGACACTTCTCAAAAGAAGACACACAAGTGGCCAACAAACATATGAAAAAAGCCTCCATATCACTAATCAACAGAGAAATGCAAATCAAAACCATAATGAGATACCATCTCACACCAGTCAGAATGGTTTTTGCAAAAGAGTCAAAACATAACAGATATTAGCAAAGCTGAGGAGAAAAGGAGACACTTATACACTGTTGATTGGAATGAAAATTATTCCAGTGGCTGTGGAGAGCAGTTTGGAAACTCCTCAAAGAGCTGAGAATTGAACTACCATTCAACCCAGCAATCCCATTACTGGATATATGCCCAAAAGAAAATAATTCATTCTACCAAAAAGACACATGCACCCATGTGTTAATTGCAGCCCTATTCACAATAGCAAAAATATGGACCCAACCCTGGTGCCCATCGACAGTGGACTAGATAAGGAAAATATGGTACCTATATGTCATGGAATACTACACAGCCATAAGAAAGGATGAAATCATGCCTTTTGCAGCAACATGGGTGGAACTGGAAGCCAATATCCTAAGCAAACTGATACAGAAACAGAAAACCAAATACCACATGTTCTCACTTATAAGTGGGAGCTAAACATGGGATACACATGGAAATAAAGATAGCAACAATAGATGCGGAAGAGAAAAACTACCTACAGTGTACTATGCCTACTATGTGAGTGATGGGTTCACTCATACCCCAAACTTCAGTATCACACAATTTACCTTTGTTACAAATATACATACGTATGCCCTGATTCTAAAATAAAAGTTGAAAAAAAGGAATGAAAATAACAGTACAACAATAAAAAATATAAACAAAACATACAGTAGAACAATGTTTTACATAGTATTTACATTGTATGAGGTATTATAAGTAATCTTGAGATTAAAGTATACAGGAGGATGTGCATAGGTTCTTTGCAAATACTACACCATTTTATATAACGGACTTGAGGATAACTGTGGCTTTTGGTATCCCCAGGCATCCTAGAACCAACCCCCATGGACACCAAGAGATGAGTATATGCCTTTAACGGCAATTTGAAAACTTTGAAATTTGTCATGATTATATAAGTCTTTGTTCATAATTAAGTTCTAAGTTTACAGGGTTGATTTTATCCCAGTTTAGTCTGTTTTTAAATATAAGATTCTATTTTTAAATAGAAGATTCTAAGTGAAAGAGTAACAGGTAAAATTGGAGCCTTTTTCTGTAAAGCTTTTTTGATATAGTTCAATGAAATCGAGAAAATGAATGACTCTAATGGCTGGGTTGCAAATTATTTTGTAAAACCAGTGATTTCCAGTTCTTTGTTTTAACAAAATTGAAGGAGGACCTAATCAATTCTGACAGGAACACAAGAAGACCCATCCTAAAAATGTCAAGTGTTCTTCACTGGCCACCTTGTGTCCTTCCTTATTCAATGGGCCGATGTACGAACTGACAAAGGCATTAGGGATGGTGGCCATGCATGAGATCAGCTCTGTGATCTGACCTAGCTACCATCAGTGCTAACAGCCCAACCTGCCAACTTACAGGCCAGGCCAATGCTGAGACCCTGAAATATCACTGTGTCTGGAAGCATCAGCCAGATACCTTGCCGTAGATTTGTTACATTAAAACTTCCCATCCTGTAGGATACAGTGTTTCATCTTCATAGGATTACATACATTTTCTGGGCATAGATTGCCTTCTCTGCCTGCAGCACTTCTGCCAGCACCACTATTTCTGGACTTTCAGTAGTAAAGAAGCTGAGATTTTTTTTTTCCACTCTTACCCATGACAGGTTGAGGGCTGTTCCCAGGGACACTTACTGTTTAGCATTTCTGGTTTGCTTTGCTCAGGGGACCAAGAATACTCTTGCAAATAGAGTAAGTCCTCTGAATAAGAGTGGCAGTTATTTGCAATAGCAAGCCATTAACAAGCCTAGAAATGGTGAATGCCTAAGAGATGTGGGCAAGACACTGATAGTGTCTACTAGAAATAAGCTTCAGTTTTCCAACACATTATTTTTGTGGTAACATGGATTATAAGAATTTGTAAGAATTATTTTTAGAAAATGTAATGAAAAAAATTAGAGCCGTTCATGGTATTGCAAAAGACGTATAATCAAACACTTTAAAACTTATAATTCTTGAAACTATTCTATATCTGGGATAATCCAAATACCAATAAATAAAACTGAAATTAAAGACTTGGATTTCCAGGTTAGTTCATGCTGTTATAAATGGCAGTATCTTCTTTCAAAGGCTGAAAAATATTCCACTGAATACATATACCACAATTTATTTTTCACTTAAATAAAGCATACTGAATGTTTACTATTTTACTATACTTACAGCTTATTTTTCATTTAATATTGGGTTTTTTGTTTGCTTTTTATGTGCTTTGTTGTTTTATCCTGTTTATTTTTGTTTTTCTTTTTTTCTGTTTGGAAGGAATTAGAAATCTGAATACTATCTTCAACTATAAAATGGGGATTTGGATGATAAATTATTTTATCTCTAAGATCTTTTACAGATGTTATATTTTATAATTTTATAAATAGTGAGAAATATGTAGTATTAAAAATTATGAATAAACAAAAAGAAAAACAGTAGCCACATAATTAGAATAGTTGTATTGTGACATGCTCAAGTTAGTTTAAAACTATTAACAAAATATTCAGGAAAACACTATATTATAACATGATAGCCTAAAAGAATTCTCCCAAGACTTTTATTATTTTTTTAAAATTACTGTGAGAAAAATGAGGAATAAAAAGAGTATCTGTTTAGGCCGGGCACGGTGGCTCATGCCTGTAATCCCAGCACTTTGGGAGGCCGAGGCGGGCGGATCATGAGGTCAAGAGATCGAGACCATCCTGGCTAACATGGTGAAACCCCATCTCTACTAAAAATACAAAAAATTAGCTGGGTGTGGTGGTGGGCACCTGTAGTCCCAGCTACTCGGGAGGCTGAGGCAGGAGAATGGTGTGAACCTGGGAGGCGGAGCTTGCAGTGAGCCGAGATCGTGCCAATGCACTCCAGCCTGGGCGACAGTGTGAGACTCCATCTCAAAAAAAGAAAAAAAAAAAGAGTATCTGTTTAAAAACATGCCCAGTTACTATTATTAAAGAAGAAAGGGCAATGATGAAAAATGAAGTTTCTTCTTAGAAATTAATTTATCCATAATGGAAACTGAGATAAAAGAGAATGATGAGCACCTCATTTTGTCTTCAGTTCTTAGCTCCAAAGACAGTATTTCCAGCATTCAGCCTTTGTTTTTCAGCTAATACAGGGAGCTGACTCCTTTCTGTTCTTACCAGTAAATCATTCAATGGAAAAGCTATTGTAAGAATGAGAGAAAACTGCCAAGTGTAGTGAGACAGTACAGCCAATGGTATTAGGAGATGTAAGTTCTAGTTCTGGTTGTAGCATCTAATAATCTTAGTCCTCCTGGGCCTCTTTTCATTATCAATCCAACAGAGATAATAATACCATTTACCGCACAGCATTCTTTTAAGTCAAAAGAGACAATATATGTGAAAAGACCTTGAAAGCTATATTATGAGTTAGTTGTTGCAATTGTTCATAAGCCTGTGAGTCAGGATTCTCTTGTTTCATCCTAGAGGCTATGCAGTCAGTAGGAGAAAAATGAAAATCTGCAGAGTGGCTTTCGTTTGGTTAGTAATGATTTTCCCATTACTAACCAAAATATACAGCAAAGGAATAGTACAATAAGAAAAGAATTTTTCAGTCTTCAGTGTCAAGAATTCAACATAAGGTTGCTAGACATTGCAGTTTCTCTAGTGTTTTGGTGTATAAATGCTCCTCAACTTACAATGAAGTTACTTCCCAGGAAACTCATCATAGATTAAAAATATTTTAAGTAGAAAATGCATCTAATATGCCTAACCTAACAAGCATCATAACTTAGCCTAACCTGCCTTAAACATGCTCAGAATACTTACGTTAGCCTGTAGTTGAGCAACAGCATCTAACACGAAGCCTATTTCATAAATAAAGTGTTAAATATCTCGTGTAACTTATTGAATACCGTACTGAAAGTGAAACACAGAATGCTTGTATAGGTACCATCCTAAAGTTGAAACCACTGTAACTCATGGGCAGTCTATAATTATTAATAACACCCCATTTTTTTTTTTTGCTAAAGGTGTCCTGATTATCCAGCAAATTACATAACCACCATAGGATGTTAATAGGTGCTAATAATGTGCTATCTCAGCAGTGGGTTCATATAGGCAATAGTGTGAAACTCTCCAATGTTCTAGGTACGTAAGGTGCAACCAAATTTTACTCCCAACTCCCTTCTGGAGAGAATGATGAAACCAGCTAAAAGAACAAGCTAATTACTGGGCTCATTGATACGTATTCTAAAAAGCATGAATACTGTGACTAAAGTTTCTAACTGTCCACCAAAATCCATTTTCCTCTTCTGCCATAGAAATGGTTGTATCTATGACAGGGCTGCCAACCAAGGAATATATTTCCTTGCATCCCTTATGCCAAGTATTGCCATTTGCCTAAGTTTCTATTAATGAAATGTTAGTAGGGGTGATGTGTGTCTCTTTTAGGCCTGCCTGCAAAGAATGTACATGCCCCATGGTCTTCCCCTTCCCACAGGTATAATCCATGACAACTCAGCTTTCATGGTACTGATGACCATCACATGACAGAAAGAAGCATCTGTGTAGAGCAGAGCTGACTGTTGCTCTAGGTCACTCATCTCAGACAGTTCATTAAGAGATAAACTAGCTTTTAAGTCATTATGTTTTTAGGCCTTTTTGTTACAATAGCCCCACTTCACCTGAGCTAACATAGATAGCTCTGAAATACATCTTTGGAAACAAAGTGCAAGGGCCAAGGCAGAAGAAGGAGGAAACCAGAAATACGAGGCTTTTGAAGAGATTTGCCTGTTGAGGAAATACGGGACAAATGTGACCTAGGGAGCCAGCTGGCTGGCCTGAGTGAATTCCTCACTGTCTCCATCCATTCGCTGTGTCCAGAGTGAGGAGAAACTGGCTTCTCCCTCACATTGATGGCACAGTCAGGAAATGATAGTTGCTCCTAAGAGCTCACTTTTACTTGCAAACAGAGTTCTCAAAATAATTCAAAAGAAATGTCCCAGATTTCCAACTGATCATTCACACACACACACACACACACACACACACACCCAACCATCACCACCACCACCAACAATTCAACTCCATCTTTCACTGCTTTCTTTTGCTCACTGCCAAAGGGACTGAACTTACATAGCCTAGAGTTCTGACTCACTGACTCACATGGATAGAGGGATCACACTAAATCCTAGTTGACATAAGCAGGTACATAAAATCCACAAGGAATTTAAGGGGACACACTGGGAAGAGGTATAATAAACTGAACAAACAGAACTGGTGTTCTGATGATGCTGAACTACTGAAAAATACACAAGGGAATTGTAATATAAATATCATAAGAATGGCTAGTTACAATTAGTAAACATAAAGATTTTTCAAAATAAAAAATATGGTGTATGTATTTAAGATTCAATCACACAATTAAAAAAGAGAATAATCGGCTGGGCGCGGTGGCTCATGTCTGTAATCCCAGCACTTCGGGAGGCCAAGGCGGGCAGATCACGAGGTCAGGAGTTCGAGACCATCCTGGCTAACACGGTGAAATCTCGTTTTTACCAAAAATACAAAAAGAAAAATTAGCCAGGCATGGTGGCAGGTGCCTGTAGTCCCAGCTACTCGGGAGACTGAGGCAGGAGAACGGTGTGAACCCAGGAGGCAGAGCTTGCAGTGAGTTGAGATCGCACCACTGCACTCCAGCCTGGGTGACAGAGCGAGACTCTGTCTCAAAAAAAAAAGAGAATAATCACTCCTAAACATTAAATTAGTGTGCATAAAATTCTAGCAGAATACATATGCCATAACTCAAAGGGGAAAACAAATTTTAAAAATGAATGAAATATTAAGCCTGGAAGAAAGGAGACTTATTGTATAAATCATCAAGTAATAGAAAGACAAAACAGTAACACGAATAATGTAGACTTAGAAGTAAGTATAAACTAGGTATACAAAGAACATAATTAAGGGTAGCTATAAACCAGGAGCTCTGGAACAAAAAACCATGAATAGGCTGAATACTGCTATCATAATTCAATGATCCTCAGACTGAGTTAGAATCAAAGTTCAAATCAGAGAACTGGAAGATAAATAGAGTAAGTACTACATAATACACTGTATATTTTTAATATAAGTCATTAGTGGAAAAAACAAGAGGCTTTTGTAAAAAAAAAGGCTATCAAAAAGAAATATTTCTAAAGCAAAATGATTTTTTTAAAGTATAAAAATAAAGAGATTGATAAAAAAATAAATGACAGCAACAGGAAAACAGAACTGTGGCATTGTCAATACAATGTAAAACAGAATTCAAGTACAAACTACTAACTTATATAAAGGATTTTTAGTCACAATAAAACAGAAATCCCCAAAACTGATATAAAGATACAAACACATATATACCTAATAACAAAGAAATAAAATCAGACTAAATAATTGACAAAATTGAAAAACTTGTGAAATATTGCTGGAGTAATGATAATAGAAGCAATGATCATAGTTTTCTAACAGCAAAAAGTTGCAAACACGGTTTTGTTTTCCTTTATGAGACTATGTTATTTAATTCAATTTAACTATTTATTATGCACAGACTACATGCAAGACTGATGTTCAGGTAGTTAAACATTGATGTAAATTATGACAACATTGCTCCTGTTTAACTTTCACAAACAAAAAAATCTATGAATTTGATGTGATATACTTACCATAGTAATGACTTCAAAAATTATATCAATTGACTTATTAATTAGAAGAAATAGTGAAGTACTTAAAAGCTGAAAGAATGTCCAATTGCTTCTCATAACTTCCTTTTTACTTGGCTAATAGAGACCAATGCAATACAATATGTTGGGACCACTTGTATAGTTAATAAAAGGAATTCCTGCATTTAGTATAGGATAACTCATTTTATTGTACTTCACTTTATTATACTTCTTAGATATCACAATTTGTACAAAATGAAAATTTGCAGCAACTTGTGTCAGGCAAGTCTATTGAAATCATTTATCTTTTTTTATTCTTTTATTTTTCACTTTTTCTTTTTTTCTTCTAAAATAAAAAAAATAGGATACATGTGCAAAACGTGCAGGTTTGTTACATAGGTATACGTGTGCCATGGTGGTTTGCTGCACCTATTAACCCATCATCTAAGTTCCCTCCCCTCACCCCCACACCCAACAGGCCCTGGTGTGTGTTGTTCCCCTCTCTGTGTCCATGTGTTCTCAATGTTCAACTCCCACTTATGAGTGAGAACATGCGGTGTTTGGTTTTCTGTTCCTGTGTTAGTTTGCTGAGGATGATGACTTCCAACTTCTTTCATGTCCCTGCAAAGGACATGATCTCATTCCTTTTTGTGGCTGTATAGTATTCCATGGTGTATATGTACCAAATTTTCTTTATCCAGTCTATTATTGATGTGCGTTTGGGTTGGTTCCATGACTTTGCTATTGTGAATGGTGCTGCAATAAACATACATGGGCATGTGTCTTTATAGTAGAATGATTTATATTCCTTTGGGTATATACCCAGTAATGGAACTGCTGTGTCAAATGGTATTTCTGGCTCTAGATCCTTGAGGAATCGCCATACTGTTTTCCACAATGGTTGAACTAATTTACGTTCCCCCCAACAGTGTAAAAGCGTTCCTATTTCTCCACAGCCTTGACAGCATCTGTTGTTTCCTGACTTTTTAATAATCGCCATTCTGACTGGCATGAGATGGTATCTCATTGTGGTTTTGATTTGCATTTCTCTGATGATTAGTGATGTTGAGCTTTCATTCATATGCTTGTTGGCCATGTAAATGTCTTCTTTTGCGAAGCATCTGTTCATATACTTTGCCCACTTTTTGATGGGGTTGTCTTTTTCTCCGAAAAAGTTTCCTGTAAATTCTGGATATTAGACCCTTGTCAGATGGGTAGATGCAAAAAATTTCTCCTATTCTGTAGGTTGCCTGTTCCCTCTGATGATAGTTTATTTTGCTGTGCAGAAGCTCTTTAGTTTAATTAGATCTCATTTGTCAATTTTGGCTTTTGTTGCAATTGCCTTTGGCATTTTCATTATGAAGTCTTTGCCATGCCTATGTCCTGAATGGTATTGCCTAGGTTTTCTTCTAGAGTTTTTATGGTTTGGGATTTTACATTTATGTCTTTAATTTATCTTGAGTTTATTTTTGTATAAGGTGTAAGGAAGGGGTCCAGTTTCTGTTTTCTGCACATGACTAGCCAGTTTTCCCAGCACTATTCACTGAATAGGAGATCCTTTTCCCATTGCTTGTTTTTGTTGGGTGTGTTGATGATCAGATGGTTGTAGATGTGTGGTGTTATTTCTGAGGTCTCTGTTCTGCTCCATTGGTCTATATGTCTGTTTTGGTAGCAGTACCATGCTGTTTTGGTTACTGTAGCGTTGTGGTACAGTTTGAAGACAGGTAACGTGATGCCTCCAGCATTGTTCTTTTTTCTTAGGATTGTCTTGGCTATACAAAGTCTTCTTTGATTCCACATGAAATTTAAAATAGTTTCTTCTAATTCTGTGAAGAAAGTCAGTGGTAGTCTGATGAGAATAGCATTGAATCTATAAATTACTTTGGGTAGTATGGCCATTGTCATGATTCTTTCTATCCATGAGGATGGAATATTTTTCCATTTGTTTGTGTCCTTTCTGATTTCCTTGAGCAGTGGTTTGTAGTTCTCCTTAAAGAGCTCCTTCACATCCTTTGTTAGCTGTATTCCTAGGTATTTTATTCTCTTTGTGGCAATTGTGAAGGGGAATTCATTCATGATTTCACTCTCTGGTTGCCTACTGTTGGTGTAAAGGAATGCTTATGATATTTTTGCACACTGATTTTGTATCCTGAGACTTTGTTGAAGTTGCTTATCAGTTCAAGAAGATTTTGGGCTGAGATGATGGGATTTTCTAAATATAAAATCATGTCAGCTGCAAATAGAGACAATTTGACTTCCTCTCTTCCTATTTGAATACGCTTTATTTCTTTCTCTTGCCTGATTGCCCTGGCCAGAACTTCCAATACTATGTTGAATAGGAGTGGTGAGAGAAGGCATCTTTTTCTCATGCTGGTTTGTAAAGGAAATGCTTCCAGCTTTTGCCCATTCAATATGATATTAGCTGTGGGTTTGTCAAAAAATAGCTCTTATTATATTGAGATATGTTCCATCAATACCTAGTTTATTGAGAGTTTTTAACATGAAATGATGTTGAATTTTATCAAAGGCCTTTTCTGCATCTATTGAGATAATTACGTGGTTTTTGTCTTCGGTTCTGTTTATCTGATTTGCATATGTTGAACCAGCCTTGCATCCCAGGGATGAAGCCGACTTGATTGTGGTGGATAAGTATTTTGATGTGCTGCTGGATTCAGTTTACCAGTATTTTATACTGAGGATTTTCATATCAATGTTCATCAGGGATATTGGCTTGAAGTTTTCTTTTTTTGTTGTGTCTCTGCCAGGTTTTGGTATTAGGGTGATGCTGGCTTCACAAAATGAGTTCAAGAAGAGTCCCTCCTCTTCAGTTGTTTGGAATATTTTCAGAAGGAATGGTACCAACTTCTCTTTGTATTTATGGTAGAATTCAGCTGTGAATCTGTCTGGTTCTGGGCTTTTTTTGATTGGTAGGCTATTAATTACTGCCTCAATTTCAGAGCTTGTTATTGTTCTATTCAGGGATTCAACTTCCTGGTTTAGTCTTGGTAGGATGTTGGCACCCAGGAATTTATCCATTTCTTCTAGATTTTCTAGTTTATTTGCATATAGATGTTTATAGTATTCTCTGATGGTAGTTTGCATTTTTGTAGGGTCAGTTGCGATATACTCTTTATCATTTTTTATTGTGTCTAATTAATTAATCTCTCTCTTCTTATTAGTCTAGCAAGTGGTGTATTTTGTTAATTTTTTGAAAAACCAGCTCCTGGATTTGTGGATTTTTTTGGAGGGTTTTTAGTGTTTCTATCCTTCAATTCTTCTCTGATCTCAGTTATTTCTTGTCTTCTGCTAGCTTTGGTTACTTTGCTGTTGCCTCTCTAGCTCTTTTAATTGTGACATTAGGGTTTTGATTTGACATCTTTCTAGCTTTCTGATGTGAGCATTTAGTGCTATAAATTTTCCTCTTAACACTACTTTAACACTGTCCCAGAGATTCTGGTATGTTGTCTCTTTGTTCTCATTGGTTTCAAAGGACTGCTTGATTTCTGCCTTAACTTCATTATGTACCTAGGAGTCATTCAGGAGTAGGCTGTTAAAATTTCAGGAAATTGTGTGGTTTTGAATGAATTTCTTAATCCTGAGTTGTAATTTCATCGCACTGTGATCTGAGCAGTTGTTATGATTTCAGGTTTTGCATTTGCTAAGGAGTGTGTTTTACTTCCAATTATGTGGTCAGTTTTAGAATAAGTGTCATGTGGCACTAAGAATGTACATTCTGTTGATTTGAGGGAGAGAGTTCTGTAGATAGCTACTAGATCCACTTAATCCAGATCTGAGTTCAGGTCCTGAATATCCTTGTTAATTTTCTGTCTCATTGACCTATCTAATATTGACAGTGTGGTGTTAAAGTCTCCCACTCTTATTGTGTGGGAGTCTAAGTCTCTTTGTAGGTCTCTAAGGACTTGTTTTGTGAATCTGGGTGCTCCTTATTGGTTGCATATATAATCAGAATAGTTAGCTCTTCTTGTTGAATTGTTCCCTTTACCATTATGTAATGCTCCTCTTCATCTTTTTTGATCTTCATTGGCTTAAAGTCTATTTTTTCAGAGACTAGGATTGAAACCCTGCTTTTTTTGTTTTTCTTTCCATTTGCTTGGTAGATTCTCCTCTGTCCCTTTATTTTGAGCCTGTGTGTGTCTCAGCACGTAAGATGGGTCTCCTGAATATAGCACAAAGATGGGTCTTGACCCTTTATCCAATTTGTCAGTCTGTGTCTTTCAATTGGGGCATTTAGCCCGTTTATATTTAAGGTTAGTATTGTTATGTGTGAATTTGATCCTGTCATCATGATGCTATTTGGTTATTTTGTGCACTAGTTGATGCAGTTTCTTCACAGTGTCATTGGTCTTTATATTTTGATGTGTTTTTGCAGTGGCTTGTACCAGTTTTTCTGTTCCATATTTAGTGTTTCAGGAGCTCTTGCAGGGCAGGCCTGGTGGTAATGAAATCCCTCAGCATTTGCTTCTCTGGATTTCCCCTTTGCTTATGATGCTTAGTTTGACTGGATATGAAATTCTGGGTTGAAAATTCTTTTCTTTAAGAATGTTGAATATTGGCCCCCACTCTCTTCTGGCTTGTAGGGTTTCTGCAGAGAAATCTGCTGTTAGTCTGATGCGCTTCCCTCTATAGGTAATCTGACCTTTCTCTCTGGCTGCCCTTAACATTTTTCCCTTCATTTCAACCTTGGAGAATCTGATGATTATGTGTCTTGGGGTTGATCTTCACATGGAGTATCTCAACAGTGTTCTCTGTATTTCCTGAATTTGCACGTTGGCCTGTCTTGCTGAAGTGTGTTTTCCAGCTTGTTTCCATTCTCCCCATCTCCTTCTGATACTCCAATCAATCATAGGCTCAGTATTTTTATAAAGTCCCATATTTCTTGGAGACTTTGTTCATTCCTTTTCATTCTTTGTTCTCTATTCTTCTCTGTATGTCGTATTTCAGTAAGATGGACTTCAAACTCTGAAATCCTTTCTTCCACTTGGTCAGCCTGGCTGTTGATATTTAAGTATGTAAATACATAATATGTTGATATTATGTATGTATATATATATATCATGTATGTATATGTTTATATTTATGTATGCTTCACGAAGTTCTCCTGCTGCATTTTTCAGCTCCATCAGGTCCTTTATGTTCCTCTCTAAACTAGTTATTATAGTTAGCAATTCCTCTAACCTTTTATCGAAGTTCTTAGCTGCTTTGCATTGGGTTAAGAACATGCTCCTTTAGCTCATCGTAGTTTTTTATTACCCATTTTCTAAAGCCTACTTCTGTCAATTCGTCCATCTGATCCTCCATCCAGTTTTGCCCCCTCAATGGAGAGACATTATAATCATTTGGAGGAGAAGAGGCACTCTGGCCTTTTGGGTTTTCAGCATTTTTCGTTGATTCTTTCTCATCTTCTTGAGTTTGTCTGGTTTTGGTCTTTGAGGCTGCTGACTCTTGGATGGGTTTTTGTGGGGGCCTTTTTGTTGTTGTTGTTGCTTTCTGCTTGTTTGTGTTTCTTTCAATAGTCAGGTCTCTCTTCTGTAGGGCTGCTGCAGTTCGCTGGGGGTTCACTTCAGGCCTTATTAATCTCATTTGCTCCCATGCCTGGAGATGTGACTCAAGGAGGTTGGAGAGCAGCAAAGATGGGTGCCTGGTCCTTCTTCTGGAACCTCTGACCTCAAGGGGCACCAACCTGATTCCAGTAGGATTGTTCCTGTATAGAGTGTCTGAAAACCCCTGTTGAAGAGTCTCACCCAGTTGAGTGTCACAGGGAACAGGATGCATTTAACAAAGCACTTTGTCCCTTGGTGGAGAGGTTGTGCATTTCTTGGGGGAAACTCACTCCTCTGGGCTGCCCAGATTCCTCAGAACTGCCAGGAGGAGAGACTAAGTCTGCTAGTCAGCAGAGACTGTGGCCACCCCTCCCCCTAGGGGCTCAGGCGCAGGGAGTTCCAAATTCTGTCCCTGAGCCTCTGGCTGGAGTTATTGGAGATCCTGCAGGGAAGGCCTGTCCACTGAGCAAGGATGGGTCAGGGTTAGACCTGAAAAGGCATTCTGGCTGCACACTGCCAGAGCCAGTGTGTTGGGCTGTGGGGATAATTCCTGGGGCCAAGCCACCCAGCTTCCCTGGCTCCAGCAGGGGAAAAGCACAGCCTGGAGCTCTGGAAATAGGTGCCACCCTTCTCCTGCCCAGGAAGATTAGTATGTTAGGCAGTTGTGAGTCTCAGTGCTGGTTGCTGCCCCTCCCCTAGGGAGCTCAAATGGCTTAGACATGAGGCAGCCGCAGCCTGTGCTAGTTGCCCCTCCCCCTGGGAGTTCAGTAAGCTTAAGCAGACTCCAGCTGAGAGGCTCTAAAAATCTGTGCGTTCTGGGGTTGGGACATTAGGCCCCAGTCGCATGGATTCGTGAGAGGGATACTCTGATCCATGGGTTGCACAGTTTCATGGAAAAAGCACAGTTTCCCCGGCTGGGTAGCATGCTCAGTCACTGCCTCCCTTGGCTGGGGGGAAGGGGCTTCCCCTTCATGTGTGGCTCTCTAGTGGGCCACGGCACCACACTGCTCTTCCTTCTCTGCGTGGGTCACGCCAGCGTTCTAGTCAGTTTTGATGAGAGAACCTGGATACCTTGGTTGCTGGTGAAGGATTCACACGTTTATTACAGTTTTTTCTGAAGAGAGCCTCCAAAGGGCGCTGCTTCTAGTCAGCCATCTTGGCCCCACCCTCTGAAGCCAGCACGTGCTTTTCAACAGCCCCCTTTTCAACAGCAGGTGCTTACTTCATGACTCTGTGTCACATTTTGGTAATTCTCACAATATTTTAAACGTTTTTATTTTTAATATATGTATTATGGTGATCTGCAATCAGTGATCTTTGATGTTACTGTTGTAAATGTTTTGGGGTGCCATAATTCATGCCCATATAAGATGGCAAACTAGGCTGGGTGCAGTGGCTCACGCCTGTAATCCCAGCACTCTGGGAGGCCTAGGAGTGTGGAGATCCGAGGTCAGGAGATCGAGACCCTCCTGGCCAACATGGTGAAACCCTGTCTCTACTAAAAATACAAAAAATTAGCCGGGTGTGGTGGCGGGTGCCTGTAGTCCCAGCTACTCTGGAGGCTGAGGCAGGAGAATGGCGTGAACTCAGGAGACAGAGCTTGCAGTGAGCTGAGATCACACCACTGCACTCCGGCCTGGGCCACAGAGTGAGACTCCGTCTCAAAAAATAAATACATAAATAAATAATAAAAAAATAAAAAATAAAAAAAGATGGCAAACTAAATACATATATGTTCTTACTGCTCCACCAGCAGCCTTTCTTTTATCTCTTATCTCTGTCCTCTCCTCCGGCCCTTCTGTTTGCTGAGACACAACAATATTGAAATTAGGCAAATTGATAGCCCTATAATGGCCTCTAGTTGTTCAAGGGAAAGAAAGAGTCAGACGTTTCTCACTTCACATAAAACGTTAGAAATGATTAAGCTTAGTGAGGAAGGCATGTCAAAAACAGAGATCAGCTGAAAGCAAGGCCTCCTGTGCCAAACAGTCAAGTTGTGAATGCAAAAGCAAAAGTTCTTGAAAGAAATTAAAGTGCTACTCCAGTGAACACAGGAACAACAAGAAAGGGAAACAGCCTTATTGCTGAAATGGATAGAGTTTTAGTGGTCTGGACAGATCAAACCAGCCATGATATTCTCTTAAACTTAAACCAAAGCCTCACCCAGAGCAAAGCCCTACCACTCTTCAATTCTTTGAAGGCTGAGAAAGCTTCTGAAGAAAAGTTGGAGGCTAGCAGAGGCTAGTTCATGAGATTTAAGGAAAATGGCTGTCTTTAAAACGTAAAAGGACAAGATGAAGCAGTTAAGTGCCGATGGAGAAGCTGCAACAAGTTATCCAGATGATTAAAGCTAAGATCATTGGTGAATGTGGCTATACTAAAAAAAAAAAGACTTTCAATATGAGTGAAACAGACTTATATGAAAAAAGATGCCATCTAGGACTTGCATTGTTAGAAAGGAGAAGTCAATGCCTGGCTTCAAAGCAAAGGATGGACTGAATGTTGTTACAGGTTAATGCAGCTGGTGACTTTAAGTAGAAGCCAATGCTATTTACAATTTAGAAAATTCCAGGCCCCTTAACAATGATGCTAAATCTACTCTGCTTCTCTACAACTGCACCAAAGCCTGGATGACAGTACCTGTTTACAGCAAGATTTACTGAATATTTTAAGCCCACTGCTGAGACCTACCGCTTAGAAAAAAAAGATTTCATTCAAAATATTACTGTTCATTGATAATACACCTGAACACCCAAAAGCTCTGATGAAGATGTATAAAGAAATGAATATCCTTTTCACGCCTTCTTTATTAGTCCTTTCTCACACTGCTATACAGAAATGTCTGAGACTGGATAATTTACAAAGAAAAGAGTTGTAATTGGCTTAGAATTCTGCAGCTGTACAGGAAGCATGGCAGCATCTGCTTGGCTTCTGGGGAGGCCTCAAGAAACTTACAGTCATGATGGAAGACAAAGGGGGAGGTATCACTTCATATGGCTGAAGCAGGAGGAAGAGAGAGGGCAGAGAGTTGCTGCACATTTTTAAACAGCAGATCTCATGAGAAGCCACTCACTCTCATGAGAACAGCAACAAGGTGATGGTGCTATATTATTCATTAAGGATTATCCCTGATGAACAACAATGCAAAAATCCTCAATAAAATATTGGCAAACCGAATCCAGCAGCACATTAAAAATCTTATCCACTGTGATCAAGTGGGCTTCATCCCTGGGATGCAAGGCTGGTTCAACATATGCAAATCAATAAATGCAATCCAGCGTATAAACAGAACCCAAGACAAAAACCACATGGTTATCTCAATAGATGCAGAAAAGGTCCTTGACAAAATTCAACAGCACTTCATGCTAAAAACTCTCAATAAATTAGGTATTGATGGGATGTAGCTCAAAATAATAAGAGCTATTTATGACAAATCCACAGCCAATAATATACTGAATGGGCAAAAACTGGAAGCATTCCCTTTGAAAACTGGCACAAGACAGGGATGCCCTCTCTCACCACTCCTATTCAACATAGTGTTGGAAGTTCTGGCCAGGGCAATGAGGCAGGAGAAAGAAATAAAGGGTATTCAATTAGGAAAAGAGGAAGTCAAATTGTCCCTGTTTGCAGATGACATGATTGTATATTTAGAAAACCCCATCATCTCAGCCCAAAATCTCCTTAAGCTGATAAGCAACTTCAGCAAACTTGGGACACAAAATCAATGTGCAAAAATCACAAGAATTCTTGTACACCAATAACAGACAGACAGCCAAATCATGAGTGAACTCCCATTCACAATTGCTTCAAAGAGAATAAAATACCTAGGAATCCAACTTACAAGGGATATGAAGGACCTCTTCAAGGAGAACTACAAACCACTGCTCAAAGAAATAAAAGAGGACACACACAAATGGAAGAACATTCCATGCTCATGGATAGGAAGAATCAATATCATGAAAATGGCCGTACTGCCAAGGTAATTTATAGATTCAATGCCATCCCTATCAATCTACCAATGACTTTCTTCACAGAATTGGAAAAAACTACCTTAAAGTTCATATGGAATGAAAAATGAGCCCGCATTGCCAAGTCAATCCTAAGCCAACAGAACAAAGGTGGAGGCATCCCACTACCTGACTTCAAACTATACTACAAGGCTACAGTAACCAAAACAGCATGGTACTGGCACAAAAACAGAGATATAGACCAATGGAACAGAACAGAGCCCTCAGAAATAATACTACACATCTACAACCATCTGATCTTTGACAAATCTGACAAAAACAAGAAATGGGGAAAGGATTCCCTATTTAATAAATGGAGCTGGGAAAACTGGCTAGCCATATGTAGAAAGCTGAAACTGGATCCCTTCCTTACACCTTATACAAAAATTAATTCAAGATGGATTAAAGACTTAAATGTTAGACCTAAAATTATAAAAAAAAAAAAAAAAAAAAAAAAAACCCTAGAAGAAAACCTAGGCAATACCATTCAGGACATAAGCGTGGGCAAGGACTTCATGTCTAAAACACCAAAAGCAATGGCAACAAAAACCAAAATTGACAAATGGGATCTAATTAAACTAAAGAGCTTCTGCACAGCAAAAGAGACTACCATCAGAGTGAACAGACAACCTACAGAATGGGAGAAAATTTTTGCAATCTACTCATCTGACAAAGGGCTAATATCCAGAATCTACAAAGAACTCAAACAAACTTACAAGAAAAAAACCAACAACCCCATCAACAAGTGGGCGAAGGATATGAACAGACACTTCTCAAAAGAAGACATTTATGCAGCCAAAAGACACATGAAAAAATGCTCATCACTATCCATCAGAGAAAGGCAAATCAAAACCACAGTGAGATACCATCTCACACCAGTTAGAATGGCCATCATTAAAAAGTCAGGAAACAACAGGTGCTGGAGAGGATGTGGAGAAATAGGAACACTTTTACACTGTTGGTGGGACTGTAAACTAGTTCAACCATTGTGGAAGTCAGTGTGGGGATTCCTCAGGGATCTAGAACTAGAAATACCATTTGACCCAGCCATCCCATTACTGGGTATATACCCAAAGGATTATAAATCATGCTGCTATAAAGACACATGCACACGTATGTTTATTGTGGCACTATTCACAATAGCAAAGACTTGGAACCAACCCAAATGTCCAACAATGATAGACTGGATTAAGAAAATGTGGCACATATACACCATGGAATACTATGCAGCCATAAAAAAGGATGAGTTCATGTCCTTTTTAGGGACATGGATGAAACTGGAAACCATCATTCTCAGTAAACTATCACAAGGACAAAAAACCAAACACCGTATGTTCTCACTCATAGGTGGGAATTGAACAATAAGAACACTTGGACACAGGAAGGGGAACATCACACACCGGGGCCTGTCTTGGGGTCGGGGACGGGGGAGGCATAGCATTAGGAGATATACCTAATATAAGTGATAAGTTAATAGGTGCAGCACACCAACATGGCACATGTAAAGATAAGTAACAAACCTGCACGTTGTACACATGTACCCTAGAACTTAAAGTATAATTAAAAAAAAAAATAATGCAACATGTTGGAGAATCAGAATGAAATAAACTTAGATCAAGTTTAAAAAACCAAAGCCTAGTTAAAAAAAAATTCTGAATCTCCTCTTCTCACCCTTTCTTACAGAAAGTTCAAGCAAATAATCACAGTTTTATTCCATTTGTTGAAAATAACTACTCATTAAGAATAGATATACATTGAAAAATAAGATGACATCTTTAATTACTCAAAGTAAATATTGTACTATATTAGTAATAACCTTAATGCTACAGCTAAACTGAGGAGAGAATATAGGAAAAAGAGAGGGAGAGGGAGAAATGCGGGTGAATATTATGGCCAAATAGCAGTGGCCAAAAGTCACCTCTGACTTATGCCAGAGTCCAAAAGTCAGGTGTTTTTACCTGTATTTGAATAAACCCATTATGCCTAATTAAATGTTTCAACAGAAATATTTGATGTACAATTACCTCATCTAGGCTGCTGCATAAGGCAATAGTCTTCATATTCTGCATTTCAAAATGGAGTTCTTGTCAGGCTCACATTTTTAGCATCCTGAGTCATTAAACAATCTATCTAACTTGAGATAGAGTTTTTAGAAAATAAGTACCTTGTCTGTCTTTATACCACATTATTTCAGTGGTCAGGATCCCTTAATTAGTTTTCATGAAGAAATGCATGCCACATAATGTGAGTGATGTTTCATTATTATCCAAAGTTTCCTACTGTAATTTGAATTGTCATCCAAAAAAATTATAAAATAAAATAAAAATATCTGCATCCTTGGAAAAAAAAAAAAAAAGGATCAACCTCCATGATCCAATCACCTCCCATGATGCCCCACCTTGAACACTGGAGATTATAATTCAACATGAGATTTGGTGGAGACACAGATCCAAACTATGTCACCTGCTAACCCATTTGCAGCCCATGGATCAAGCAGTAATTTTAATTTTCAAGCCTTTTTAATAAATATGTTTTGTCAGGCTACAGCTGCCATTGACAGTGATTCTTCTGATCTGAGCAAAGTCAATTGAAAATCTTCTAAAAAGCGTTCACCATTCTTGATTCCATGAAGAACATTCAGATTTATGGGAGGATTTCAAAGTATCAACATTAACAGGAGTTTGGAAAAAGTTGATTCCAACCCTCATGGATGACATTGAGGAGTTCAAGACTTGAGTGGAGGAAGAAACTGCAGATATGGTGGAAATAGCAAGGGAACTGTAATGAGAGGTTAAGTCTAAAGATGTGACTGAATTTCTGCAATCTCAAGATAAAACTAAAATAGATAAAAAGCTGATTCTTACGGATAAATGGATAAGCAGATAAAGTGGTTCCTTGAGATGGACTCTACTGCTGATGAAGATGCTATGAACGTTGTTGAAAAGATAAAAAAGTTTAAAATGTTACATAAACTTAGTCAAAAAAGCTGTCACAGAGTTTGAGCAGATGGACCCCAACTTTGAAAGTTCTACTGTGGGTAAAATGCTATCAAACAGCATCACATGCTCCTCATAAATCTTTCATTGTAGAGTCAGTTAATTAAAAGATTCTATTACTGCAGGAAGCTTCATTATTGTCTTATTTTAAGAAAGACACAATGCCACAGCCACCTTAAACTTCAGCATCCAGAACCCTGATCAGTCGGCACCCATCGAGGCAAAACCTTTCACCAGCAAAAAGACTACAACTTGCTGAAGGCTCAGATGGTCATTAGCATTTTCTAGCAATAAAATATTTCGGAAGTTATGTACATTTTTTAAGCATAATGCTACTGCACACACAATAGACCCCAGTATAGTGTCAACATAATTTTTATATGTACTGGGAGACCAAAAACTTTGTGTGACTTACCTTATTGAGACATTCACTTTATTGCAGTGGTCTGCAACCAAATCCACAATATCTCTGATGTATGCCTGTATTAAGCATTTATCATCAGCAAACCAGTGAACAGACCTAGAACCACACACTGAAATATAATACACTGAATACAAAAGGCGCCATGTTTATGAATTAATAGAATAAGAAATTGCTTAAGTATGGCTCACATTTATATAGTAAGATTTATAACTGTTAATGAGCTGCTTTAGTATGGCACAATCAAAAAGCTATTTTATTCTTTCTCCCTTTGCTCCTTCAATACCTCTCTAAATTCTACTTCTTTCCTTAATCCCTTTAATTAAGTCATTTGGCCTTTATAGCACATCTGAATCACAAGGGTAATCTCATTTCAATAATAAAACTTTCCAGTCCAATCCAATATAATATTATGACTTCAAGACAAATTCAATATAAACACATCTCTTGACCTAACTCAGGTCAGCTTCAGACTTAGAAGCCTGAAGAATGAGAAGGAAGTATATGAAAAAGTAATAATAATAGTAAATAAGTAAGCAAAAAAACCTTCCGACAATGTATAAAAGGGTATCCAAATTTTATTACAATCTTGCTGTAAGAAAGAAGGCCTTTAGCAGACTAATTCAGCAATTTTCTCTTGGCAGGAACATTTTATAAGCAAAGAACATGGCCTGAAAATTATTAGACTTTTAGACTAAACCTAAATTGAAAAGAATGAATAAGGTCCACTAGGTGAATAATAGTCAGCAGAGTAGGTGGGTGAAGGGTAAATGATTTCCCAAAACAAGTATTAATCCCATTAAATGTCAGAAAATGGTTTAAGCACTTTATTGGGAATACTGATTATTTACCACAGGAAATTGCAAATCTCATTACACAAAAATATTGTTTTTTAGACAAGTTTGGGGGTTATTTTTCATTCAGAGAAGTTAACATCTTTTCACTCCTACTTTCTCTATGCTACTATTATTGACAGAGGGAAAAGAGATTAAATGAAAAAGCCATGAATGTGTTCCTGGAAAGGTGGTGATCTATCCATGGTGTCCTCTTGGGTTTGGTAAATGTTTGCAGCTCACACTTTCTCCTATGAGTCACACTGATGCATCCATGTGATAGTCCTTCACTGGGAACTTCCATCTGCAAGCATTGACCAGAGCGACATACTCCAGCTGGCTGCTTTTGACTCCCCCTCATCATCTGGGCTTCTGAAATTCTGTTCTTTTTTTACTGGGTCACTCTACCCATCTTGATAGTCATTTGGAAGAAAGCTCCAGAAAGGATTCCACCCACATAGTCCATATCTGGTCCATGGGTAATAACAACTTTGGCCCCACCACTGATGATGAAAGTACAGTTGACTTCCAATTTAATCCTGTCTTTTCTCTTCTCTGCTGCCTCAGGCCAATCTAAACACAGCATTTCATCTTAGCCTTGATACTCTCTTAAATTCTGAAGGCACCTGTCCATATTTCTGAGTAGTTCTCTTGAAGCCCTTCTTACATAAAGTGGAGGAATCCCACATATGCACTCGTCTCCCATATTTAGGAGTGGGAGGTCAGTGCAGGATATGTCATTACGCTCCAACAATTCTCCCTAACGGAATCCTCTCCTTATACTCATTAACTCATTAATCCCCACTCTTTCATGGACTGAGGTAGAGGACTTCTTAGATTGGCAGAATCAGTTTTACAGGCATTTATCTCATGCTATATAACTCACTTTATGTAAATACTTACACCTATTGTATCTTTCCTGGACTTTGAACTTCTGAGTTTCAACTGAAACTTAGAAGAAGAAAGAGTCAGCCGAGGCGGGCAGATCACAAGGTCAGGAGATCGAGACCATCCTGGCTGACACGGTGAAACCCCGTCTCTACTAAAAAATCGAAAAAAATAGCCGGGCATGGTGGCAGGCGCCTGTAGTCCCAGCTACTTGGGAGGCTGAGGCAGGAGAATGGTGTGAACCCAGGAGGCGGAGCTTGCAGTGAGCTGAGATCGTGCCACTGCACTCCAGCCTGGACGACAGAGCGAGACTCTGTCTCAAAAAAATTTTAAAGAAAGAAGAAGAAGGAGTCCTTTTTTAACATCACAGAGTAAAAGTGAAGGACAAGAAAAACAGCTAAGTTGGATAGGCAATGGAAGATGTTTTGTAAAAGTGAGACTTTTAAAGGAAATGAGAAAGTAAGCAGAGGATGTTCAGCAGAACTGCTTCCAATCTATTTGCTAGAATTTCTATTTAAACCTGAAAACCCAGAGGAAAACAATGCAAGATATTTACAGATAAGACACAAGTTATAGGAGAAATTGTGCCCTCAGCAATCTCATTTACTCATGTATTCATTCCCTCAATAGATATTTATTGAGTGCCTACTACGTTTGGCAAAGGAAATGCAGAGGTGAAAATGCATAACACTTGCTTCACATAAAGAGTTGAAAA
The DNA here is from genome assembly GCF_006542625.1 of Nomascus leucogenys. Lineage (NCBI taxonomy): Eukaryota > Metazoa > Chordata > Mammalia > Primates > Hylobatidae > Nomascus > Nomascus leucogenys. The sequence goes on along the minus strand of NC_044387.1, from coordinate 37,618,708 downwards.
TTTCATGACAGAGACAGAATGCAATGAGGTGTGCCTACAAGGAAAATGGAATAAGACAAAGAAGTTGAAGCTTCAATGACTGGCTTGTAAGAGATTATCGGTAATCAAAACTGACATGAAATAAACTAAGAGGAAACAACATCTTAAAGAGGCAACTGAAAAAATTATGTGAAATTTTGGTAAGTTCTAAGAAAGGAAAAGGCAAGTTGAAGACTTAATTTATCTTTCAATTCTCTGTTGGCCTACAAAATTTGATTGGTTTTCATTTTTATGAATGAAGAGCTGCACAAGTGCTAGATAGCTTTAAATAAATAAAGAAGAGAACATGATAAATCTAAGAACTTTTTAGCCCATTTATTTATAGATAATCCAATTGGGGAAAAATACTGAGAGTTTACTTTTAGAAAACAAACTACTCTATTTAAAACAAACAAACATGAGATTACTAAAAGAAATCCAGGGTCAAAAAGAATTATACCTCACAAGACATTAAATTCAATGGAAAAAAGATTCAAATGGTCAATACAGATCATCATTTTTCAAAACTGCAAAAGCCATTTGGCAACATGTAACTAGAGGCAAGGTAGACATAATTACCACAACAACCCTCTAAGATAGAATAGCACCCATGAGTCCTGACCTTCAAGGCTCCATAGATGTGTTATAATCCAGAGTGTTCCTATGGGCAAGATGGGTAGTCAGGCAACACAAGCAATACAAACGTATTGCTCATGCTGTAGAACCAAAACAGATTAAGAGTAGGTAAGAAAAAGGCATAGACAGTCATGGTGGCAGATACAGAGGTTATTAATGGCTCAACAGGAAGACATACAGCTCACCATGGCTTATCTAGTTACTGCAAGTGTTTAATGTCCAACCAAGAAAAACAGATCAACACTGAGCCTCCTCCTCTATGAAACTACTGCTCAAGGAAACCAACCAGCAACTTGGGAACAAAGAACAGCAATTCATTTTGACAAGAATCAACACTTCTTTGAGATTTGGGTTTGGCTTTCCTGCCTACAGTAACTTGCTTTTAACATTTTAAGGGCTCACATAGTATCTGATTTGCATCATGGGATCCTGCATATATTATCTGTAGCCAAAGAATCCACTTTTCATTTCAAGAGGTGCCACCATGAGTCTATGATTAAATTCTTTTGTTTTTTTTTTTGTTGTTTTTGTTTTTGTTTTGTTTTGTTTTACAATTTATCAAATAACCCAGAAACAGCTGCTACCTACAACCTTAGAAAGGCTAAGGATTTCTTTTAGCCTCTGAAAGGCTCAACTAGTAAGGCATTAGTTTGGAGATGTTATCATGCAATGTTGGGACATTGTCATTCAATATGCTTTATATACTTTAAATGAATAGCTATTATATGCATCCTTGAAAAGTAGAGTATACAGATCTGGAATTTCACTCATGGAATTAGAAGTAGCTGCCTCACCATTACTCACCCTTGGGAAATTTGTGCTTTCATCAAGCTCTGTTGAACTAGAGGTCCTGGTTCCAGGGAGGAGACATCTCTAACAGAAGACATGCTAAGGCATCCACTAAACTTAAAGTTAGGGCTAGGCTACTGTCTGGTGCTTTTAATACCAGTAGACAAGCAGGTTTAAAAAAAAAAGATTTAATATAAAGGAAGGCAGAAGAAACTGATCCTGATTATTATGAGCAGACAATGCTACTGCTTCACAGCAGAGAAGGGATGAGTATTTCTGAAATTCAAAAGGTTGACAGGTTTTCTTGGTGCTTCTAAACGTTAAATGTGAATTTGCCCAATAAGGCACGGTAACCACGAGTTCAAATCACTTAAGATGAAGCTCCAGAAACAGAGCTTACCACAAGGATTCTTGTGAAAATTTATGTATGAAGGAGATTTTCCTAAGAAAAACTAGTAATAGAGTACATTAAATGGGACTGGGAATGGATGAAGGCCAATCAAGGGTATGATGCCAGGCAAAGGTCCATGGAGAGAAACTTTTTTCATTCCACAAGAGAGCCCCAGGGACAGTGTATGTTACATCTCGGAGTGGTACTGAACAAAGGTAAGAGAATTGGAATACTTATATCCTTTCACCTGCCAGTCATTGGTTAAGAGATGCCCCCCATGTGGACGTAAACTCCCATCCGCTTCCGAGTCTCCTTTTCTATAGGCAAAGTGGGTTCCAGCAGCCTGACAATTGAGCAGTGACACTATAATGCAGGTACTGACTGTTGGACATGAAAGAACATTCAGAGGCAGCATGCACAAAAAAAAATAGTGAAAGGACAAAAGGGGATGTTGGCAAAGCAACTGCTACAGTCCGTCTAGGTTATACCACTGGGCAAGCAACAGAGAAGTGCTAGGTGATGGTGTGAGGTAATTTAGAATCCATGGTAGAGAAGGGAAATAACAAATACCATTCATAACTTTGGAATAATTGGAAGTAGCAGAGACTAAAGCTGGAAGTTCAATCTCCCAATCTTTGTAGTGTAAGTAAGGCCTTTTTCTTTTTTAAGAAATTGTGAACAGCCACCACCTGGACAAATGGAATCTGAGCATGCAAGGAATAGGCTGTAGCAAATAAAATGAGTGCCCTACCCATATTCCTTGAGCCTTTCAACTACAGTGCTGTTTAGAAATCTTCCAACTGCCAGGATCTGCATCTGTGTGTCTGAAAGCTTATTCTAGATCTCTACAAAACAGTTCTGTTCACAGGTGCAGCAGGCTGGAAATGTCAGGAAATTAACACTTTTTCTCCTTCTCTTTCTTGCTAGAAAGAAGTATCCTTCAACCAACTCTGATTTATAAATATCACTCTCTCTTGCTCCTCTGATGGGATAATTCTGAAGCGTGCATTTTACAGTTTCCCAGTTTCACTGTAGAATTAAGCTTCAATCCTTCATCATGGTAGCCATTTTAAAGTTGTGTGTTTTTTCTAGAGGGTTTTCTTCGTTTTCTCACTTCCTTACTCCTCTGCTGATGTTTCCTACCCCTTCTAAATAAACTACTTACACTCGAAACCTGTCTTAGGGTCTGGTTCTGGGGGAATTCAAACTATAATAACAAGTTATGTAATTCTTAGGCCCTTTAAGCTAAAGTTTTTATCTAGACCAATTATATAAACACATGGAGTCTCAAGAGAATGATGTGGGAAGAATCTTTGGAGACAGATATTAGAGTGCTGTCAGTGTTACCTGTTGAAAAGAGAGAGAGCATAAAGGTGCCTCCTTCTTCACCTAAAGTATGTTAAGAGGGGCTACAGGGAGGGACAAGTTGGTTTGTGTTTTCTGCAGTTTAGAGTCACTGGGGGCTGAACCATCTGACAAAACTGAAAAGAGATGGGCTACTAGTTCCATCATCCAAAGAGATATAGCTACCCTTTTCAGAGCAAAAACTACTTTAATATGTGAACAAGACATGGGCCATGAAGTAGTAAAGCTAGCTCAAAGTAAGCTTCTTTCCAGTAGAACTGCTAATGGGGAAGGGCAAATGGTCTCCAACAGAGAGTGTCTCCTTGGACAGCACTGCTGGAAAGCCAGGAGCTGAGGAGTGAGCCAACAGCTGGAGGAATAGTGTGCATATAAGGGACACTATAAGATTTATAATCAAAGGGACCTAAGAGAAGTTTCCAAAGAATCCATGGTAAGCATAATCTAGGCCTAGAGGTAATGATGGCAGTTTATAACGCATACCAGTAAAATAAGACCTTTCTTTTATTCTTTTTCTTTTCTTCCTTCCTCCAAACTCCAGAAGGTCAGAAACAGCAGCTTGCAAGTGGTAGAGTAGCCTAGCAAGAAAGAGAAAAGAAACCCATTTCATACTTTTCTGTAGTGGACAGGAAGTCTACAGGCCTTACCTTTGACCTGGACTGGACATTCTGTTTTTTTGTTTGTTTTTTAAATAAAAACTGGGTTTTAAAATTTGAAGATGGCATTGAACTTTTTATTGCCTAAGATAACCCAGAAACCTCATAGGGCTTATTACTGGTTGAACTGTGGCCCTCCAAAAGTTATGTTGAAATCTTAACCCTGGAACCTGTTCATGTGATCTGATTTGGAAATAGTGTCTGTACAGATATAATCAAGTCAAGAAGAAGTCATTAGGGTTGGCCCTCATTCAGTAAATTAGTGGTCTTTTCTTATAAGAGGAAAACACCATCCGAAGACAGACATAGGACCAGTGATGATGGAAGCAAAGATTGGAGTGATGCATCTATAAGCTAAGGAGCTCCAAGAATTACTGGAAAACCACCAGAAACTAGGAAGAGTCAAGGAACAATTTCTCTACAGGGAAGGATTCCTCTTCAGGGGAAGCATAGCCCTGAGAACACCTTGATTCTGGACTTCTAGCCTCCAGAAGAGTGAGATAATACACTTTGCTGTTCTAAGCCACCTAGTTTCTGGTATTTAGTTATGGCAGCCCTACAAAGCTAATTCAGGGCCTGCCAGAGTTTTCAAATCTTTGCAGGAAAAAAACTTTTCTTGCTAAATAAATGTTAAAAGGACAATGAGAACAATCTAAAAATAAAATTAAGAAAACAGTTCCATTTACAACAACATCAAGAATAATAAAATATTTAGTAATACATTTATAAAAGAGGTTCAAGATGTGTACACTGAAAACTACAAAATATCATTGAAAGGATAAGATATACACACATAAAAAGAAATCTCATATTCAGTGTTTGAGAGCATAAAAAATATTCAGATGGTAATGTAGTCTCTGTCAAAACCTTAGCTGAATTTTTTTTTTTGCAGAAATTGAAGACCTTATTTTAAAATTTATATGGAAATTCAAGGGACTCAGAATACCCAAAACAATCTTGAAAAAGAAGAAAGTTAGAAGATTCACACTTCCTGATTCCAAAACTTATTACAAAGCTACAGAAGTCAAGACAGTGTGGTACTGACATAAAGATAGACATAAAGATCAATGGACTAGAATTGAAAGTCCAGAAATAAACTCTTACATTTATAGTGAATTAATTTTAGACAGGGGTACCTAGACAATCAAATTTAGGAAGAATAGTCTCTTCAACCAATTGTGCTGAGACAGCTGGATATCCATATATAAAAGAATAAAGCTGGATTCCTATCTTTCACCACATAGTAAAATCAGTATTGCAACAGGTAGAACACTTAACCAGGAGATTTGCAGGTATCTCAAACGGTAGGCAGAAAAGGGTTTTTTTTATAGGGAGGAGTGAACAAGGCTAGAAAGAATCAGTATAAGTGGGATAAACAAGAGGGGTGGGATAGAACGGTAAATCAGGGCATGTTCTATTCTGAGGTCAGACTAATCTCAGGAGGGACTGATAAGGAGGACTGGCCCAGGCTGGGAATGGATCAACATTCAGGCATCCGGGAAAGATGATAAACTTAACCAAAATTTTTCATTAACAAGCATTTTGTTTTAATTCATCACTGGAGACAAAACAGTTCAGCTAACATTTATGATGCGAAGGATGGACATTTGGAGGGTGTGTTTCTGGCATTAATAGGTAACTAAGGGGACATGTGTGATACTTTTCTAGTTATGTGGTGAAAGAGGGCTGTTCTTTGCAGTCAGTCATTTCCCAGAACACAAAAGGATAAGAGTATTTACGTTAAGGTGTAAGGAAGGGATTCAGTTTCAGCTTTCTACATATGGCTCCTTACACCTTATACAAAAATTAACTCAAGATGGATTAAAGACTTAAATGTTAGACCTAAAACCATAAAAACCCTAGAAGAAAACCTAGGCAATACCATTCAGGACATAGGCGTGGGCAAGGACTTCATGTCTAAAACACCAAAAGCAGTGGCAACAAAAGCCAAAATTGACAAATGGTATCTAATTAAACTAAAGAGCTTCTGCACAGCAAAAGAGACTACCATCAGAGTGAACAGGCAACCTACAGAATGGGAGAAAATTTTTGCAATCTACTCATCTGACAAAGTGCTAATATCCAGAATCTACAAAGAACTCAAACAAACTTACAAGAAAAAAACCAACAACCCCATCAAAAAGTGGGCAAAGGATATGAAGAGACACTTCTCAAAAGAAGACATTTATGCAGCCAACCGACACATGAAAAAATGCTCGTCATCACTGACCATCAGAGAAATGCAAATCAAAACCACAATGAGGTATCCTCTCACACCAGTTAGAATGGCGATCATTAAAAAGTCAGGAAACAACAGGTGCTGGAGAGGATGTGGAGAAATAGGAACACTTTTACATTGTTGGTGGGACTGTAAACTAGTTCAACCATTGTGGAAGACAGTGTGGCGATTCCTCAGGGGTCTAGAACTAGAAATACCATTTGACCCAGCCATCCCATTACTGGGTATATACCCAAAGGAATATAAATCATGCTGCTATAAAGACACATGCACACGTATGTTTATTGCAGCATTATAATAGCAAAGACTTGGAACCAACCCAAATGTCCAACAATGATAGACTGGATTAAGAAAATGTGGCACATATACACCATGGAATACTATGCAGCCATAAAAAAGGATGAGTTCATGTCCTTTGTAGGGACATGGATGAAGCTAAAAACCATCATTCTGAGCAAACTATTGCAAGGACAAAAAACCAAACACTGCATGTTCTCACTCATAGGTGGAAATTGAACAATGAGAACACTTGGACACAGGAAGGGGAACATCACACACCAGGGCCTGTCGTGGGGTTGGTGGGGCGGGGGGATAGCATTAGGAGATATACCTAATGTAAATGACGAGTTAATGGGTGCAGCACACCAACATGGCACATGTATACATATGTAACAAATCTGCACATTGTGCATATGTACCCTAGAACTTAAAGTACTATATATATATATATATATACACACACAGAGAGAGAGAGAGAGAGAATTTACGTTATTACTATATATTTTCCAGGAGGACAAGGCTTAGTAAAATTCAACACTGTGATTACTTAAATGCAAAGATTGCTAATTTCAGCTTCCCAGCAGAAGCAAAAGGGAGAAAGCCACAATTTTATAGAATTCTGAGACCCAGAACCTCCAAGCAAAGGTGTACACAGGAGCAAAGAATGAATGAGCTCCAAGAGCAGAGCCAGCTGGAGGAGAACCTAGTCATGTGTCATCCCTAACTCTCTAAGCAAATCAAAGAATTCCTAAATCAGTAAAAGGAGACAATCCAGTTAAAATACCACAGACTCAGAGTAGAAAAGTACCTACTAGCCATTGCATACTAAACAGGGGAGAAACTATGAACCTGATTTTCAGAATTAGATCAGAAAAGTGAGGCCGCTCATAACCAAGTTATTATTTGAAGGGCTAAGGACACATCACCAGCCTTGCCAAGGCTGTTCATTAATGGTAAGTCTAGGTAGCACTCACTCCTAGAATGTGCAACAAGAAGGAAAAATAAAGAATGTGGAAAATTCCAGAGCAAGACTCATTTCCCTCCAGCCTGGCGACAGAGCGAAAGTCGAAAAAAAGAAAGAAAGAAAGAAAGAAAGAAAGAAAGAAAGAAAGAAAGAAAGAAAGAAAGAAAGAGAAAGAGAAAGAGAAAGAAAGAGAAGGAAAGAAAAGAAAAATTACGGCGGTGAAAATGACTTTCTTCAAGAAATGCATGAAAATTAAGAAAGAAAACCACTGGTTGGCATTCTTGATATTTTTAAAAATCATAATACAGTTTTAATAAAATTCAAGAACCTTAGCCTTCAGGATAATATAAGAGAAATCCGGCCGGGGACAGTGGCTATAATCCTAGCACTTTGGGAGACCGAAGCGGGTGGATCACCTGAGGTCAAGAGTTCGAGATCAGTCTGGCCGACATGGTGAAACCCCGTCTCTACTAAAAATACAAAAATTAGCTGGGCATGGTGGTGCGTGCCTGTAATCCCAGCTACTCGGGAGCCTGAGGCAGGAGAATTGCTTGAACCTGGGAGGCAGAGGCTGCAGTGAGCTGAGATCGTGCCATTGCACTCCAACCTGGGTGACAAGAGAGAAACTATGTCTCAATTTAAAAAAAAAAAAAAAAGGAAAAGAAAAATTATAGATAAGAGTAGAATTGCATGAAAAAGACAAACGGGGACTTTAAAATTCAATTACAACATAAATGTTCACTGAAGGCTATAAAAACAAAACATAGCCTAAAAATTGAATTTCTAGTGTGAAAGACAAAAACACAGCACTCAGTAAGAATGCGGAGAGAAAAGACAAACACAACATAAGAAATAATTTTAAGCTAGAAATCATAGATGTTAAAATGGAAGACTAATATTCAGAGACACAATAGGATAAAAGTTTTTTCAAATAACGAAAAGGGAGATTCTTCAATCCAAAGGAGCCTTAGGTTACAAGTAATTTCAGTGAAATAAAAAGTCAAACTCGGACCTAACCTAGTAATTTTTTACTTAAATGTTAATTTTGTTTTAACCTTCAAATCATCCATGCAGATTTTTTCAAATAATTTTTTTAAAAAAAATTACAAAAGAGGTAGAGAAAAAGGGAAAGAAAGAATAATCACAATCAAGAATTAGAAAGAAGATGGAAGACAAAAGTGAAAGTTTGGATTTTGTTGAAGATTTGCTATCATTCCTTTTTTTAACACGAATATAAAATAGTTGCACAATAGTATTTTGGTAAAAAGGGAAAAGTTCAAAAGCTGATCTAAGTTTGAACTCCAAAAACAAATTATGGACTAAACTTAAATATAATAATATGTATCATAACATTTACCTTCAAATAACATTCCTAATATAGATAGCAATTTAAACCAGCTCCTTTAAATTTTTGAGTAGCAGAAAATTCAAAAAGATGTAATCACCTCTGAGTTATGCAAAATTATGGAAAAGTGTTTAAGTCATTTTATCTGTGAGCTTAATATCACACATACACATATGCATGCACACACACGCACAATAGTTTCCAATTTCACTAATAAAAATAGGAACTAATTTCACCAAAAACACTGATAATATTTAGGTATGCTTCTTTGTGTTGCAATTTTTTTTTTCTAGAAACTACTGAAACAACAAAAGAAAAAAATGAAACATAATATCTCCACTCTTTGTCAAAGAGGATACAATTATCAGAAATAAAGGGGAAAGGTGTATCTATAAGCATGTTCGTTGCATTATTATTTAATAAGAGTAATTAAAAATTAGAAACAACTGTAATCAAACAATTGACACATATTACTTTTTATCTTTAAAGCTTTTGTTAATTTTGTTTTATTAAGTTCCGGGGTACATGTGCAGGACAGGCAGGCTTGTTACACAGGTTAATGTGTGTCATGGTGATTTGCTGCACCTGTCAACCCATCACCTAGGTATTAAGCCCAGCGTGCATTAGCTATTTTTCCTGATGCTCTTACTCCCTCTTCCTCCCCGCCCCCAACAGGCCCCAGTATGTGTTGTTCCCCTCCCTGGGTCCATGTGCCCTCATCCTTCAGCTTCCATTTATAAGCGAGAACATGCGGTATTTGGTTTTCTGTTCCTGTGCTAGTTTGCTGAGGATAATGGCTTCCAGCTCCATCCAATGTCCCTGAAAAGGACATAATCTTGTCCCTTTTCAGGGCTGCATAGTATTCCATGGTGTATATGTACCACATTTTCTTTATCCAGTCTACCATTGATGGGCATTTTGGTTGATTCAATGTCTTTGCTATTGTAAATAGTGCTGCAATGAACATATATGTGCATGCATCTTTATAATATTAATAGAATGATTTCTATTCCTTTGGGTATACACCCATTAATGGGATTGCTGGGTCAAATGATATTTGTGGTTCTAGGTCTTTGAGGAATCGCCACACTGGATAGAGCTGGAATCCATTATCCTCAGCAAACTAACTCAGCAACAGAAAACCAAATACCACATGTTCTCACTTATAAGTGGGAGCTGAAAGATGAGAACACATGGACACAAGGAGGGGAACAACACACACTGGGGCCTGTTGGTTGGGGAAGAAGGGGGAGGGAGAGCATCAGGAAAAATAGCTAATGCATGCTGGGCTTAATACCTAGGTAATGGGTTGATAGGTGCAGCAAACCACCACGGCACACATTTACCTATGTAACAAACCTGCATGTCCTGCACATGTACCCCAGAACTTAAAATAAAAAATAAATAAATGAATACCCATTCCTGAGTCATAGAGATGATACTCCAGGCCCAGAATAGGTTTACCCTGTGCCAACACCTAGTTCAATATTATTCATAATTTTCATGTCTTTTTTCACAAATCACAGCCATCCAAAAGCCTGTTCAGACTATTAGACCAAATGCATACATGTTTTTTACAATATTTATCTGTGCATACAAATCTGTGCTTTGGCTAGAAGACTTACCTAAATTAGTTTTTTAAATTCATGTTTTATATATTTATATAAACTTCACAAATCCACTACATCATAAGCACTAAGATACTGAAATGAAATATTTGTTTAAAAAATATCAGCGAAAACAGAGCAACCATGTGTATTTATAATCTATCGGGGGAAAGAAATCAAGCATTTATATTTAGACTAGAAATGCATGTGCAAGCTTCAATATTTTCAGAAATATTTTCCTCTGTTTTCAGCTTCTTTGGTAATGAGCAAATAAAGCATCCTGTCACCTGAAATATAAAGGTAAGGGATTTGGAAACAAGACATGCCACGTGAGCATTTTTTCTATGTAATGCCAGAGTCAAATCTACAGAGAAGAAAGGAGGCTTATAATGAGACATAAGTAGTCGTGAGAAAAGACATCACCAGCAGTTTCCTGACAGAAAGACTGAGATTTAATCACCCAAAGCTGCTTTTGCAGCCACTGCTGAGGAGTGTTAGCTTCACTGTCAGGGAGCAGGATGCCTGTCAAGACCGCAGTAAAGCAAACGGAATCGCTGCCAATGTACTGCCTACAGACAGCAGATGAGCCTCATATGCCATTTATTTTACTTCTGCACATTTTGATCTTGTGTTGTGTTATCTATAGAAAACACCAAGCCTGTATATCACTACAAAGGAACATCAAGAGATAAAAGATTGTTATTAAGCCTATGAAAAGGGAGAGAAAAAAAGTTTCTTTGGAGTCATTTAAGATACTCAACAGAATCCTGCTAAGCAAAGCAGAGATTCATTTTAATCATAACTTCAAAAGCTATTGCCTTTTAAAGGCATATAATTAAAAATTTTGACTTGGAAGGAGGGATGAGATAATGAGCTCTATATATTGTGTGTATTACAGTAATAGTTCCATATGTAGAGAGGCTCCTTAAGTCAGCTAAGTCAGTAATAGTTCCATAGGTAAGGGTGTCCCTTAAATCACACTGCTTATGTGACCTTGAGCAAGTAACATCACCTCTGTGTTAATCTGTGTGGAAAGAGTACTAACAGATTAACTTTCTTCCATTCCATACAGCTAGAGTAAATTTCCAGATTATCACATTTTATACTTTGTATCACCCTTTTGATTCATTGTTATCATTATAATTGTTTAATAAATATTTGTTATTAAAATGCTATATAAAATAAAATGATTGCGTGGTCTCATGTTCACCCTTACTGGAAAAATGTGAGGCTACATAGATGATTGGAAGAAGACAAAAGAGGACTATTGTCACAGCATTGGAAAAAGGACTAACTAAATGTAGAATTTTCATTAGTTTTAGAATTGATTCATCTTGATAGATTATTGTGCCTATGAGAGTAGACTTACATGCAATTTGAGGCATCCAAATGATTATTACAGAAGTTTTTTTAGCCCTCATGAAATTTTAAAATAAAATCATGACCACAGTAATAGCCACTAAGTACTGAGCTGACACTATGTGCTCTCTGTAAGTAGTACCTGTAGTGGGCTGAATGATGGCATACCCACCCCCGACCCTGAAAAGGTATATCTGCCCTGAACCTAGGAATGTGAACTAGTTTGAAAGAAGGGTAAAAATATAATTAAGGATCCTGAGACGAGACCATCCTGAATTAGGGAGGGCGCTAAATCCAATGACAGGTGTTCTTATAAGAAAGAAGAGGGAGATTGAACAGAGACACACAGACGGCCATGTGAAAATAGCAACAGAGATTGAAATGGTGCAGTCCCAAGGACTCTTGACAGTCACCAGAAGCTGGATGAGGCAAGGAAGGACTGTCCTCTAGCATCTGCATACAGAGCGTGCCAACACCTTGATTTTGGATTTCTGGCCTCCAGAACTTGAGAGAATAATTTTTTGTTTTTCAAGACTCCAAGTTTGTGATAGTTTGTTACAGCAGCCGTCAGAAACTCATACAGTATTTTCATTTTATCCTCATAACAACTATAAGGAGCAGATGCTACTGTCCCATTTTCTATATGAAGAAATTCTGTCTCAGAAAAGAAAGTAATTGACTTAAGTTCATCTAAGCAAGAGTGTGACTGAGCCAGGATGTGCACCAGGTCTATCAAGTTATAAAGCTTTTTCTGTAAAGCCAATTTTAAACTTTAAAAAACAACAAACAAACAAACAAACCCTTTCTTCTTCTAACTCTCTGGCTTCTGTCTTATAATTCCATGCCTCTTTCCTTACCATTTTCTAGAAAAAGTGAACAAGTTTATGCTAAGAATGCATTAAGATCATTCTACTCACATTCTTTTAAGTCAAGAAGCTCCTAAAGTGGGTTGAGGAGGAAAGAAACATCGAAAATTTGCTTAATGAACCCCATAAGGTTATTTCTAAAGTTTGCTTGGCATCTCAGAATCTAAGGAAACACTTCTGTATGACTTTTTATTGAGGGTGCTGAACCTCAGTATTAACCTCTTATTTATTCATAGTTTCTCAAAGGGGCCTCTGGGTTCCTTGATGATAGTTCCCAAGGATCTGGGAGTTCTCAGATCATCTTTGAAAAAAATTCTGACTGGCCCCACTAGAAGCAAGCCACTGTGTAAAATCGCAACTGCTGAGGGATATCCCCCCCAAAAAATTCAGACCTGCCAATCGATTCCAGCCCTGAGCATCGTCTCCACTTCCAGGAGGTCAATCGTCCCAGACTATTTACAAAGATGAGTCTGGAAATTCCTCCCCACCCCCATCCCATCCACTATATTGTACTTATTTTCCTACATTCTCACATCTACCTTTTTAACAGTTTTCTTGAGGTATAATTTAAATAAAATAAAGTTAAACTACTATAAGTATACATTTTATGCATATTGGCAATGTACACAGTCATGCAGCCACAACAACCAAAATAAAGAATATTCTTGTCACCACAAAAATCTTCTAGATGCCCTTCTGAGGTCAATCGCATTTTCCTACCCCTAGCCTCTGGCATCCATTATCTGTTTTCTGTCACTATAATTCTGTTTTTCCTAGAACTTTATATAAATAGAATCATCATGTATACAGTCTTTCATGTCAAATTTCTTTCACTGAGCATGATGTTTTAAACATATGTAACAAACCTGCACATTGTGCACATGTACCCTAAAACCCTAAAGTATAATAAATAATTAAAAAAAAATCTATAAAAAAAAAATAAAAAATAATTAAGTCACTATCACATAAAAAAAAAAAAGAATTCAGGCAATGACTTTTCATTTTTACATACATAGTCTCTGGCACATGCACTAACTTCCAATAAAAATACACAAGGTAATACCTGAATCACGGAATGAGTTAATAATTCTGTTCGGGAAACCATGCACCAAAATCATTCATCTCCCAGCTAAAATCTTTAGTTAATGTGTATCTGATAAGACAGAAAGTTTATAACTCAAAGAGCAAGTGCATCAGGACTTGCCAGGGGAGAAATGGCTATTTTGTCACTGTCCCCCACCAGCCATAAAGGGTAACAGTGTTACTCTGTTCATTTTCTTTCTCCAGAACCTACTGGGATATCCTTAAACCCTTCAGAAGCTTCTAGATATCTGACAAGTTTGCAACTTTAGCAAGGTGAAGACTAGCAAATGAAACAATTTTTACTTTGAAGATATGGCCACTTCACACAATGAAGGAATTGTACTTTAGGATGATTTTATTTTTGAAACAAATTCAAGGAGCACCTGTATTAAAAATTATCTGAATTTAGCACAAAACACATAATTTACTCAATTGTGTCATTAGTCTTCAAACCTTTTATATAATCTGAAAAGAGCATGGATTTGAAGCCAGACAGATCTAAATTTTATTCAAAGCTCTGATACTTGGATTTTGTACAGAGACAAACCTTTTAACTTCTCTCAGACTGAGCATCTTCATCTATAAAATGGAGAAAACAATAGTGAACTTAGAGTTTGTGTAAGGTTTTAATAAGATATTGTGTATACCAGGCCTGGTGCATAGTGTGCATTTGATAAAGGTTGATTTCCTTATTGTTTCCTACTGTCAGCTTCGAGCTAAATGACTTTTTAAAAAATGAACATTATCTTCAAAAACAACAATTATTAACGTTTGCTTATATAAATGCTTATTACATATGCAACATGCTTAATGGGGGTGTATTTCTTAGCAAATATTCATGAACCCTAAGAGTTAGACTAATATATAGTACTAAGAGAAATTTGATGAGGTCCTCTGATAGAGCTACATAATCTGCAAAAGAAAGTCACAAGATGATACATTTTAACCTAGCTGAAGTGATGCATGTTTTTAAAAATAAAAATATGTGATTTGTGATACTGAACTAATTTCTCAGTCCCTTATTATTGAACATGTTCATAATTCATGAAATACATTTCACCCAAAATAAAATATTTGAATTAACTATGCTGCTTGAGAGACAAATATAGCATCTATCTTTTCTCATAGATTATTCTCTCATCTCTTCCTATACAATGTATTTTTTACTTAAACTTAATACTTCTCTTTTGAGCTGTAAAACCATTTGAGACACATTATACTTCTAAGATGTTGAAAAAAACAAAATCATATTATCATTTTCTAATTTAGAATGTAAATGGAAATGTACATGCTCAATGAAAGTAAAATACCTCTATTTCTTTACTAACTCTGCACATAAAAACAGGAAGGAAGGCTGGGCGCGGTGGCTCATGCCTGTAATCCCAGAATTTTGGAAGGCCGAGGCAGGTGGATCACCTGAGGTCAGGAGTTCGAGACCAGCCTGGCCAATATGGTGAAACCCAGGAGGCAGAGGTTGCAGTGAGCTGAGATCTCGCCATTGCACTCCAGCGTGGGCAACAAGAGTGAAACTCCGCCTCCAAAAAAAAAAAAAGAAAAAAAAACAGGAAGGAAGTAAAAAGGGAAGAGAGGAAAGAGGAAGAGAGGGAAGAAGGAAAAAAGGAAAAAAAGAAAAAAAGAGAAACGTGTACCACCCTTTACCTTAAACAGCAGCAGCAGCAGTAAAACACCCTGTGGTGTGGGGGAAACACTTTCCATCCTCTCCTCTGCGGATCTCAATTTTTCTTGGTCTTTGGGATTGCGCTTCATGGAAACTGCTAACACTCATGACACTAATCTCTTCAATGATGTATAGAGATCCTGTTCCTCTAAGAAGAAAATGGAAACAGATGTCTTTCTTTATGTGGAGATTCCTGAGGGAATTACATCACTAATGAGAAGAGGGGCTAGAAGAAGAAAGGAAAAAAAAAAAAAAAAAGGCTATGCCCAGCCACAAAAATGTAGAGCAGAACTTTTATTTGACAATCTTCTAGAAAGTAAGTGCACTGTTGGAGCAATACAGATAGAGATTCTTCTGTGAAGAATGACTTTTCCAAATATGTTTCTCAAGTAGCCAGTCCCAGATATATTTTTAGCATATTTAGCTAAAATAGAACTGCTACTTCTTGATTGGAAAGATGACACTGGCTGTCATATGGGGGCATCTTTACATACCTTCCTAAAATCAGTTTTAAGAATTTTCTTATCTTACCTCAAAACAGTTATGAGATAGTTTCATATGAAATTGAACTGGGACTGAGGAAAAATATAAGAAAGGTAGGGAGGTAGTTTGTAAAAAATACAGAAATTGATTAAAAGATGTAGATATATATTATATACTTATATTTATTATATTGAAAAATGTTATTAATGTATTTACATTCATGAAAATCTAATCCTATTACTCTTTTAACGTTTTTCAATTGCTCCCTATAATAAAGTCTGTACTAGGGCATAAAGTACCATTTCATTATGTGTATCCTTAACATCCATTCAATTTCATCCTTTACCATTCCACTTCTATTCTAAATGCTCAAGTAATTTAACATCATCTCTTGTTCCCTGACAAATCTCTTATGCATTTGCACGTAACTGCCTGGTGTACTCCTCCTCACTCTCACCACCTGGAAACCAACTAATCTTCCTTTATGATTCAGATTTCATTTTATGGGAGGCCTTCCCTGACTCTACCCAGGTGATTTAAGACTCTATTTTTCTGTACAACTTTTTTTACTCTGTGTATAACTCCATTATACATATCAAAATATTGTAATTATTACTGTGATTTTTAACTACTAAGCCACAAACACTACACTATGAGTGTAGAAACTGTCTTTTTATTATTGTGTGCAACTATTAAATGTTTGTTGTTTGAAAGCCTGAATGAATAACCAGATGAATTAATAAATAAATTAACTATGACTAGAAACACAAAGAGATAAGTAATTATGAGTCTTGAAGAACAAAAAGTTAAAGTCAGAACAGGATCAACATTTGTTTTTAATCAGAATTAAATAAATGTAAACTGAATATCCTTAATTCTCAATTCTATTGATGCAGATGTGTGTCACTTTAACAGTTAAACGAAGTTATATAATAATTATATAAATATTCTGCTTTTGTCTCCATTTACCCACAAAATCTCCAGTCTCCTAGAAAATATGCCCCCTAATATTTCTTAGGCCTCCCTACGTGACAGCCTATATAGACTCTCAAACCTACCTTTGGAAAACTTGCCCTGACCTTGCTCTCCTGCCCTAGTTTCTCCTTAGCAACAACTTCTGTTCCCCAACCTGGCTGAAGGTGCCCAACTGCTGTGATTTCTGATGCTGCCTCCCATGAGAACTCAACAAAGATGCTGTCCCCCAAATATCCCAAAGCCAACAATCCACAAGAGTCAGAAAGGCACTAGTGAAACTGCCTGCCTCCATATTTATCAATTGTTGCCACCCAGGTGATCTAACTTGAACTGTTGAGCACTTTCTCATTGTATCTGAAAAAGGTTTTTATGAAAATAGTACTTCCTTTCATGCCTTTTTCCACAGGTGCTCATGAAAATGTGTAGGCAGCTTGAAAGAGGACCAGACCCTTAATGACTCTTTCATTGTCTTTTCTCAAAGATCCTGTGCACCAACCTCTCCTTTCCTCTCTCAGCCAAAATTATCAGGCTGTCATGTAAATAGACCACTGATTGCCTGTAATCACAAATTCCTCAAATAGATCCAAAGAAATCTGAATTCTTTCTGTGTTTAGCAAGGATTCTGGCTACAAAAAGATTAGGCTGATGTCAGAATTTTAGAATATTACTCCCCAAAAATGTCAACGCTTCTTTCATACATTCTTTATGTGAGAGAAGAAAATGAGCAAGGGTGAACTATAAGAACAAGTCATTAATATCTACATACTAGGTAACCCAGAAGACATACTTGCATGACACTGAAGAGCAGAAGTTGTTTGGAAATGAGAAAATAATCTAGATAGGTTGCCCAGAATGAGAAACACCTACAATCTACATGGAGAATAACATTTTAAAAGTTCCCATACACCTAGGAAAATTCTGATTATGTTGTAATCATGACAACAAATAACCACAAAAATTCATTTTAAGTCAATCAGTGATAGAGTACCTCAGTGAACACACTTTTGCAAACCAATCAGTGACAGTCCTTTGCTTTTGAAGATCAGCTAAATAAGGATAGGTTTGCCCCATGAACAAGCTTTTAAAACTCAATCTATCAACTACACTCTTGCCCAAGTAACCATGTTTCTAAAGGTGACATCAACCCATCCGTAAAACTCCACCAACTCCCTGACTCACTATTTCCCAAAAGCCTTTTATACAATCAGTTCCTTGCTATGCTCAGAGGATATACCTAACCAGCATAGCTCTCCCTTACATAAGCAAGCAATAAATTCAGCACTGTGTGTGTGTATGATTGCAGATACTAAATGGTGGCCTCATTCTTTGATATCACCAAAGTTAAACATGCGCCACTGGTTGGGAAAGCTATCCCAAAGAATTTTAAGAGGGGTGGCAATATCCAAAAGGCCAAATTCGACTTAACCTTGGACCTCACCATGAAGGACAGCTGTGCCTATTCCCAGCAAATGCCTTTTGGAGCCACTTCCTGATTCTTGCCCTAATAAACTTTTTAAATTTGCATACTTAAATTTTTTTAGCCTTTCATTCCTCCTCTGTAAAATAGACATGATACTATCTCATTGTGTTAATGTGATTGCTAAATTACATGATAAAGGTGTTCTAAATAATAAAGCATTCAAACATTTATAAATACTAGTCATCAATTTGCACAGCCCCATTCACTCCAGGAGCAAAAAAAAAAAAAAAAAAAAAAAAAGGCTATAAAGAGAAAAATTCTTCCTCTCTGCCTATCTTCTCTTCTTGTCTTCCATGCTTCAGATGCAATAAATGTTATTAATTTCTGGTGAATTCTTCTAGATATGTTCCAATACTAACATAGCATTGTGTGCATTATTTTCAAAAATAGTACACAATTTGTACACAAATTATACATTTTTTTCTGTCTATTTTTTATTTTACCATTGATCCTAAGGCTCGTTCTATAACACTATAGAGTATCCAACCTTATCCTCTGGATATATGTTCCAAGACCCCAGTGGATAGTCCAAACCCATATATACTCTACTTTTTCAATCTGAAAACCAAGCTGGCTACTAAGTGATGGTAAATAGCATATACAATGTGGATATGCTGGACAAATGGATGATTCACATCCCAGGTTAGATGAAGCAGGATGGTACAAGATTTCATCCTACTACTCAGAATGGCTCACAATTCAAACTTATGAATTGTTTATTTGTGGTCTTCCCCCCGCGCCCCCCTCCCCCGACATGGAGTCTTGATATGTCACCCAGGCTGAAGTGCAATGGTGCGATCTCGGCTCACTGCAAACTCTGCCTCCTGAGTTCAAGAAACTCTCCTGCCTCAGCCTCCCGAGTAGCTAGGATTACAGACGCCTGCCACCATGCCTGGATAATTTTTGTATTTTTAGTAGAAATGGGGATTCACCATGTTAGCCAGGCTGGTCTCGAACTCCTGACCTTATGATACACCCTCAGCCTCCCAAAGTGCTGGGATTACAGGCATAAGCCATTGCACCTGGCCGTTTATTTCTGGAATTTCCCATTTAATATTTTCAGACCACCATTGACCACAGGCAACTAAAGCCAGAGAAACAAAAACCACAGATAAAAGGGGACTACTGTATATGGAATTTTTTGTTATTTTTTAAGGGTTGCTTAGAATTCCACATTATAGTGTTTTATGATTTGCTTAACCGATGACCTACCATGGGAATGTAGGTGGTTTCCAATCTTTAGTTGTATCAAAAATTGTATTATTAAAGAAAGTATACAGATACATTTGCACACACACATTGCATGTATAAGCTATAGGAATAAATTCTCAATGTAGAATTGCTGGGTGAAAGTGTACATGCATTTTAAATTTTAATAGCTATTGCCAAAAAGCTCTCCTTATGTCAATTCATATTGCCATCAATAGAAGAGAGAATAAATCTCCTGTCAGTATATTTATCAATTTTGTTACCCAAAATTCTGTCAATGATAAAAAGGTTTTAATTTAGTTAATATTGATTTGCAAAATATTTATGTGCAAAGTTGAATTCTATTCTTTTGTTTAAAAATTATTTTTATTTTTTCCTGCAAAGTCTGGTCATATACTTCACTCATGTTTGAATTATGTTTACACAGCCTATATAGCCTTTTTAATTAATTTATGGGAGGTTTTTTTTTTTGTTTTAAGACGGAGTCTTGCTCTGTCGTCCAGACTGGAGTGCAGTGGCGCGATCTCGGCTCACTGCTGCAAGCTCCGCCTCCCAGGTTCACGCCATTCTCCTGCCTCAGCCTCCCGAGTAGCTGGGACTACAGGTGCCCGCCACCACGCCCGGCTAATTTTTTTTTGTATTTTTAGTAGAGACGGGGTTTCACCGTGGTCTCGATCTCCTGACCTCCTGATCCACCCACCTCGGCCTCTCAAAGTGCTGGGATTACAGGCGTGAGCCACCCCGCCCGGCCGGGAGGTTTTTATATTTGATAATTAGGTCTTCCTCACATGTTTTCCAAATATTTTCCCAGCTTGTTATTTGTTTTTTGAATTTGCTTATAGTATTTTTCCTATCAAAAATCAATATTTTATGGCTTTTGAATTTTTGCATTGCTCTCCTCAACTACAGTAATGTATTTTTGGTCTAAGTTTTATTCCAATACTTTTACAGTTTCAAATGATTTTGTTATAAGGAATGAGACAGAAATCTAAGTTTATTTATCCAAGTACTCTCAATTGTCACTTATTCATTGTTTTTCACTTATGTAAAATCTTAACACTAGACTTTTGTAAATATGGATGCCTTTTTCTATTAGATTCCACAAAATTATATCAGTACCATGCCATTTGGATTATAACAGTTTCATAATATGCTATAATATCAGATAGAACTAGTTCATTCAATTACTATCCTTTTTTCCTTAATTTTTTTGGCTGCTCTTGTACATTTTTATTTTATATACATTATACACTTTTTAATCAATTCATCTAGCTATATGGTTTTTAAATCCTTGTAGATTACATATATGGCACTAACAGGCTTAAAAAACTGATCTTCCCAATCAGCACAGGCTGTTTATTTTCTTATTTTTAGGTTTTCTTTTGCTTCTCATTGTAGCAATGATTTTCTTCATGACTATATTTTAAAATATATATTGTAATGGTACAGATTTCTATATATTGATTTCCTGAACTTTGTTATAGCTTATAATAGCTATTCAGATGAAGTTATTGGTTTTTCCAGAAATACAGCCAGATCTTCTTCAAATAATGATACTTGTACACCACTTTTACATTTAGAGAACGCTTGTTAAGGAAATAGATTTCAAACAGGAATATGTGATAATTTAGAGTCATTACTCATTTGCCTTGGAAAGTGGTGGTAGAAGAGTGAGTCTGTGTGTTTGCAAGCACCCCCTCTTTCCTAACAGACCCTAATCTTACATTAAGAAGCCTTTTCTTTTACCTGCAAATAAACTAGAGACTGAACTTGTCTCATAAGATTTATACAATTCTTCTTTGAGTAAAATTCTTTATACTGTGGTCAATACAACACTTATTTGAGGGAAAAGACAAGATGGTTAACTAGACACAGCCAGGAAGCGCTTCTCCCATGAAGAGACCAGATCTTCATGAAGACTGGTACACTCCAAGTAGATCTTTGGAAGGAAGGCACTGAGAGTGGATGGAGAGAAGATGCAGACACTGGGATGAAGAGGAAGGAAGCTAGGAACTCTGCATGGGGCTACTGAGCACCAGGACTCATTCCTGGCCCCAAGCAGTTACTGGGGAAGGAGCGAGTTAAATAGGCATAGAATGGCCCACTCTCACCATAGACCTCCGTAATCCTAGCTGCAGGAGACCCAGTGACCTCCACGGACATTTGAGCTTGCAAGGAGAGCTGGTTGGAGAGTTGACAGGGACAGGACTCTAGCCCGTGTGGAGCCCAGCTGGTTTGGCAAGGAACACCTACAGTGGAGCACAGCCAGGGATGCCCATCCTCCAAGGCTCATCTCACTCCTCAGGGTGGCTTTGGCCTTTGTTGATAGTGGCTCCTAGAAAGAACAGGGCTATCTTTCCTGTGGGATGGGGCCAGGCTGATCTGAGCACCCCTCTGTCTGCCAGCCTCTCCCAGGGTCTCTTCCTGGGCTGCACCTACTTGCAACTCAGCCTCAGATGATCTTGTAAATGATACAAGAGCTGAAAGATGAAATAGCCACCTTTAAAAAGAATGAAACTGATCTAATAGAGCTGAAAACTCACTACAAGAAATTCATAATATAATTGGAAATATTAAGAGCAGAATAGACCAAGCTGAGGAAAACATCTCAGAGCTTGAAAACCAGTTCAAATCAACTCTGTCAGATAAAAATAAAAAAATCAAAAAGAATGAACAAGAACTCTAAGAAATATGGGTTATGCAAACAAACCAAATGTATGACTCACTGCCATTCTTGAAAGACAGGGAGAGAGCAAGCAATTTGAAAAACATATTTGAGAATACTGTCCCTCAAAATTGCCCAACCTCACTAAAGAGTTTGAGATTCAAATTCAGGAAATTCAGAGAACCTGCAAGATACTACATAAGGTGACCATCTCCAAGACACACATAGTAATCACATTCTCTAAGGTCACTGTGAAATAAAGCAGCTAGAGAGAAGGGGCATGTCACCTATAAAGGGAACCCATCAGCTAAGAGCAGAGCGCTTTGAGCAGAAACCCTTACAAGCCAGAAGAGATAGGGGGCCTATATTCAGCATCCTTAAAGAAAAATAATTTCCACCAAGAATTTCATATCCAGCCAAATTAAGCTTCATAAGCAAAGGTGAAATAAAATTATTTTTGGACAAGTAAATGCTAAGAGAATTCATTATCACCAGATGTGTCTTACAAGATGCCCTTAAGGGAGTGTGAAATACGGAAACAAAAGACCATTACTGGGCCGGGCGCGGTGGCTCACACTTGTAATCTGAGCACTTTGGGAGGCTGAGGCGGGCGGATCACGAGGTCAGGAGATCAAGACCACGGTGAAACCCCATCTCTACTAAAAATACAAAAAAAAATTAGCCGGGCATGGTGGCGGGCGCCTGTAGTCCCAGCTACTCAGAGAGGCTGAGGCAGGAGAATGGTGTGAACCCGGGAGGTGGAGCTTGCAGTGAGCCGAGATCGCACCACTGCACTCCAGCCTGGGTGACAGAGCAAGACTCCGTCTCAAAAAAAAAAAAAAAAAAAAAAAAAAAAAAAAAAAAAAAAAAGACCATTACTGGCCACCAAAAAAAAAAAAAAGGAAAAAAAGAAAAAAAAAAAAACACTTGAGTACATGAGTACATAGATCATTGACACCATAAAGAACTACACACACAATCAAGTCTACATAAGAGTTAGCTAATTTCACAGTGATAGGATAAAATGTGTACATATCAATATTCCTTGAATGTAAATGGGCTACATGCCCCACTTAAAAGGTACAGAGTGGCAAGTTGAATAAAGAAGCAAGACTCAATTGTATGGTGTTTTCAAGAGACCCATCTCATATGCAATGACACCCAAAAGCTCAAAGTAAATGGATGAAGAAAACTCTATAATGCAAATGGAAAACAAAAAAGAGCAGGGTTTATTATTCTTATTCCAAAAAAAACAGACTGTAAATCACCAACTATCAAAAAGGACCAAGAAGGAAATTACATAACAATAAAGGGTTAAATACAACAAGAAGACTTAACTATCCTAAATATATACGCACTCAATACAACAGTACTCAGAAAAAACAACTTCAAAGAGACTTAGATAACCACACAGTGATAGTGGGAGACTTCAACACCCTATTGACAGTATTAAACAGACTATCAAGGCAGAAAACTAATAAAGATATTTGAGACCTAAACTCAACACTTGACCAAATGGACCCAAGAGACATCTAGAGAAGACTCCATATAAAAACAACAGAATTGACATTCTTCTCATCTGCACATGGCATATACTCTAAAATTAACCATATGCTTGGATGTAAAGCAATTCTCAACAAATTTTAAAAAACCAAAATCATACCAACCACACTCTCAGATCTTACTGCAATAAAAACAGAAATCAATACCAAGATCTCTCAAAATCATACAACTATGTAGAAATTAAATAATCTGGTCTTGAATGACTTTTGGGTAAACAATGAAATTAAGGCAGAAATCAAGAAATTCTTTAAGACTAATGAAAACAAAGATACAGCATACCAGAATCTCTGGGACACAGCTAAAACAGTGTTAAGAGGAAAGTTTATAGCTCGATAAGCCCACATCAGAAAGAAATATCTCTAAAAACCTAACATCACATCTAGAGGAACCAGAAAAGCAAGAGCAAACCAACCCCAAAGCTAGCAGGAGAAAAGCAACTATCAAAATAGAGCTGAACTGAAAGAAACTGAGATGTGAAAATCTATACAAAAGAGCAACAAACCGAAAGTTGATTCTTGGAAAGAAGAAATAGGATTAATAGACAACTACTTAGATGAATAAAGAAAAAAAGAGAGAAGATCCAAATAAACACAATCAGAAATGGCAAAGGGGACATTATCACCAACCCCACAGAATAACAAAAAAAAACTTCAGAGACTATTACAAACACCTCTATGCACACATACTAGAAAACCTATAAGAAATGGATAAATTACTAGAAACATACAACCTCCCGAGATTGAACCAGGAAGAAATTGAAACCCTAAACAGGCCAAAATCAGTTTCGAACATTAATCAGTCTTAAAAAATCCTACCCAACAGGGATCAGACAAATTCGCAGCTGAATTCTACCAACTGTATAAAGAACTGGTAACAATTTACAAAAAATATTCCAAAAAATTGAGGAGGAAGGACTCCTCCACAACTCACTGTAGGAGGCTAGCATCATTCTGATATCAAAACCTGGCAGAGACAGACATGAAAAAATAGAAAACTTCAGACCAATATCCCTGATGAACATAGATGCAAAAATCCTCAACAAAATACAAGCAAATTCAATCCAGCAGCACATCAAATAGCCAATCCACCACAATCAAGTCAGCTTTATTCCTGGGATCCAAGGTCAGTTCAACATAAGCAAATCATTCATTGTGATTCATCATATAAAGAAAACCAAAAAAAAAAAAAACCCACATAATCACCTCAATACACTCAGAAAAGGCTTTTGATAAAATTCAATACTCCTTCATGTTAAAAAATATAAACTTCAATAAACTACACATCAAAGGAACATACATCAAAATAATAAGAGCCACCTATCACAAACCAAGCCAATACTAAACAGGCAAAAACTGGAAAAATTACTTTTGAGAATCAGAACAAGAGAAGGATACCCACTGTCACCACTCCTATTCAACACAGTACTAGATGTCTTAGCCAGAGCCATCAGGCAAGAGGAAGAAAGAAAACGCATTGAAATATGAAGACACAAAGTCAAATAATATCTCTTCACTGAAAATGTGATATGATTCTACACCTAGAAAACCTCCTGTCTGTGCCCAAAATCTCCTACATTTAATAAATAGCTTCAGCAAAGTTTGTAGGATACAGAAATTGTTGTACAAAAATAAGTAGCATTTCTATACACCAATAACATCCAAGCTGACAGCCAAATCAAGAATGTAATCTCATTCACAATAGGCACAAAAAGAAGAAAATACCTAAAAATACAGCTAACAAGGAAAGTGAAAGATCTCTATAATGATAGCATAAAATGTCACTGAAAGAAATCAGAAATGACACAAACAAATGGAAAAACATTCTACAACGTGCAGAGGAAAAATCAATATTGTACAAATGGCCATACTGCCCAAAGCAATTTACAGATTCAACACCATTTCTATCAAGCTACCAATGTCATTTTTCACAGATTTCTATAACTCATATAGAGCCAAAAATTAGCCCAAATAGCCAAAGCAAGTCTAAGCAAAAATAACAAAGCTGGAGGCATCACACTACCCAACTCCAAACTCTACTGCAAGTCTACAGTAACCACAACAGCATGGTACTGGTACAAAAACAGACACATAGACTAGTGGAAAAGAACAGAGAACCCAGAAATAATGCCACACGCCCACAGCCATCTGATCTTCAACAAAGTCAACAAAAACAGGCAATGGGAAAAGTATTCCCTATTCAATAAATGGTGCTGGGATAACTGGCTAGCCATATGCAGAAGATTGAAACTAGACCCTTACATTTTATCATATACAAAAATAAACTCAAGATAGATTAAATACTTAAATGCAAACCTAAAACTATAAAAACTATAGAAGAAAACCTAGAAAATACCAATCTAAACACAGGCCCTGGCAAAGATTTCATGACAGATGCCAAAAGCAATTGTAACAAAAACAAAAATTGACAAGCAGGGCCTAATTAAACTAAAGATCTTCTGCACAGCAAAAGAAACTATCAACAGAGTAAACAAAAAACCTACAGAGTGGGAGAAAATATTTGCATGCTATGCATCCAGCAAAAGTCTAATATCAAGAATCTACAAGGAACTTAAACAAACTTACAAGCAAAAAACAAACAACCACTTTTAAAAATGGGCAAAAGACATGAACAGACACTTCTCAAAAGAAGACATACACATGGCCAATAAATACATAAAAGAATATTCAATATCACTAATCATTACAGAAATGCAAATCAAAACCACAATGAGATACCATTTCATACCAGTTAGAATGGCTATTTTTAAAAATTCAAAAAAGAACAGATGCTGGTGAGACTGAGGAGAAAGGGATCACTTAATTACTGCTGGTGGGAATATAAATTAGTTCACACACTGTGAAAAGCAGTTTGGAAATTCCTCAAAGAACTAAGAGTTGAATTACCATTCAACCCAGCAATCCCATTACTGAATATATACCTAAAGGAATATTAATTGTTCTACCATAAAGACACATGCACACATATTTTCATTGCAGCACTATTCACAATAGCAAAGACATGGAATCAATTTAGATGCCTATCAACAGTGGACTGGATAAAGAAAATGTGGTACATACACACTATGGAATACACACATCCATAAAAAAGAACAAAACCATGTCCTCTGCAGCAACATGGATGCAACTGGAGGCTGTTATCCTAAGCAAATTAATAGAGGAACAGAAAACCAAATACTGAATGTTCTCACTTATAAGTGGGAGCTAATTACTGATTACACATGGACAAAGGGAAGGGAACAAGATACCGGGATCTACTTGAGAGTGGAGGGTGTAAGGAGGGTGAGAATAAAAAAACTTTTGGGTTACTATTCTCATTACTTGGGTATGAAATAATCTGTACACCAAACCCCAGTGAAATGCAATTTACCCATGTAACAAACCTGTGCATGTACCCTGTGATCCTAAAATAAAAATATAAACTTATCACTTGTAAATAATACCTATTATAGGTAATATAGGTATTATATTTTAAATAATACCTATTATTTATAAGTGATAGAGAACTTATCACCTCTCTAGACAAGGAAAAGTTTATAATTCTGAGAGTAGAGAGCTTTCATAATGAAAATGTTAAGAAAATTATAAGAAAGGAAATATATTTACTAATCATTAAGTAGAAATGGATCATTATATAGGTGTTTATCCTCATCATCTTTACATTAAATAGGCTACAGAGAAAGAGGAAGATGAAAGGTTAATCTTGCTATCTCAGGAGTGGCAAAGGTAGAAGAAAATCTGCCTATATTTGGACCTACATAGTTCAAACTTCTGTTGTTCAAGAGTGAATTACACGTATATTGGAGTTAAGGGGCAGGATACAGAACGACGAAAAATATTACTTCACTCCACATAAACCTCTTGTGATCATAAATCAAGCCTAATTGATTTGGCTAACAAGGTTAGTGGCAGCATGAAAATTAGAATCTCTGCACCATTCGTCCTGTCTCTATTGTCAAATCATTATAATTTCGTTTTTAAAAAGGAATTTTTTAAATGCATAACTTATTTTAAAGAATTATATTTCTAATGTTTCTAAGGTACTAATTTAAGTTTCCTTCACTAAGTTTATACATAAGGAGAGTTAATGTTTCATGACCAGAACTTGTATGTGTCAATATATTATGCTATTCTTCAACATTTTCTACAAGTATTTGCAGAACTCAGCTTTATAATTTTTAAGAGAGGGTGTACTTATAACTTATGTTATTTTGAATCGATTACTTGATGCCAAATATAAAGCTGGCCAACAACATTATAAAATTGAAAGTCCGCAGAAAATTAAAGCAACATAAATATATTAGGAATATCTGCATTTAAAATAACTAAAGAAAGGAATTGGTCTCCTCTCCTTGTGTGGTTTGAAAAGCTACTGATACGCCTGTCTCTTCCTTTACCCTCATAACCACAAGACAAAACTCAACAGGATGTGGTTTTTCTGATTGTTTTCTACTCCTGTAAAGGCCCACTGCTTCCATTCAAACACAAGCAATGGGGCCCTGATAAACACCAGCATCAAGAATAGGCAGATGTTCTGTGGAAATATTCTGTAATTTTCCCACGAAAGTGCAAGAATATCTGAGATGCATGAAGAAAACATTTTGCCTCCATGGCTGACTGATTTAGTTGGGCATTTAGGTGGCCTTGGGTTAAAAGAAAATAGACTGAGAAAAAAGAATATGCTGTAGATTTTAATTATTCTTTTCCCAACCACACCATGAACAGCAACTATAAAAGTTTATCTTCTGATAAATCTTCCCCTTTCATTGAAGTGTAAACCCAGCTTTAACAGCCACTGTATTCTAAGCTATTGGTTCCAAATTGTTAAAAAGCAAAGGAAGTGCAGGCAAAGGCGCAACACTTTACACATGATGTGCAACTTCTATGTTCCAACACCTTTGCATTCCTGAAGAGCCATCCTCAAGTGGCTGGTAATGCTTAATAAACACAGGCTGAAAACATCTGTAACCCTCCTTTTGATGCTTCCTGTAACAATGTTAAAAGTCCCTCTACAAGCACAGAGCCTAAAAATGAAAACTGCCATTAAAACTTGGGGCATAAGCAAAATCCAAAATTGAGTTAAAATGACACAGCTACAGTAAGCTGTTCTGTTTTCCTTTTCCATTCTCGATGATAGATGTACATGATTCACTGATGTGACAGAATACACAGCTGGGAAGCAACATGCCAAGGTCAGGAACTCATTCAGTCATTCTACAAATTTTTGGAAAACTTGTAATGATATAAGGCTGAACAATATGAACCAGAAACACTATGCCAGTAGTGCACTCTTAGACAAAATTAACTAGCCTTCAATTTCACATTGTTAGGCCCGGCACGGTGGCTCACATCTGTAATCCTAGCACTTTGGGAGGCCAAGGCGGGTGGATCACTTGAGGTCAGGAGTTCCAGACAAGCCTGGCCAACAAAGATAGGGTAAAACCCTATCTTTACTAAAAGTACAAAAATTAGCTGGGCATGGTGGTGGACGCCTGTAGTCCCAGCTACTCGGGAGGCTGAGGCAAGAGAATTGCTTGAGGTTGCCTTGAGCTGAGACTGAGCCACTGTACTCCAGCCTGGGCAACAGAGTGAGACTCCATCAAAAAAAAAAAATTACATTGTTAATTTATAGTCAACCCAATCAGACACAGGTTGATATTAAACTAAAAAAAAATTAATGATAATCACAATTACCACCATTTATTGAGGGATCACCATAAGCCAATTGTTGTGCTAAATGAGATAGATATATAGTATGTATATTTATATATATATATACACATGTATATATTCTAATTGAATCCTTATGCAACTTTATTCTGCTTCCACATTAAACTATGTAACTCCACAATATCACCCAGTCTCCCTTTTGACAAGATTAACATTCCCTATACCAGGGGTTCCAAACCCCCAGGCCACAGATGTTCAAATCAGTGGCCACATTAGATTATCATAGGAGCATGAACCCTATTGTGAACTGCGCATGAGAGGGATCCAGGCTGCACGCTCCTTATTAGAATCTAACTAATGCCTGATGATCTCAGATGGAACAGTTTCATCCTGAAACCATCCTCTCCCCCACCCCGCAGCCCTGTTCGTGGAAAAATTGTCTTCCATGACACCAGTCCCTGGTGTCATATAGGTTGGAGGCCACTGTCCTATATAACCTTATCCTGTGATATGTCCCCTAATACTTCCTGAACACTCAAGCTGTCACACAGTTAATTCCTGTTTGTTCTCCTCAGTCACCCATGAAGGGAGAATTCACACACTGAGGCTCATAGAGGACTGTCCACCGACTTCCCCAGGTAACTGGCATTGCTACTGTCACCTCCCGTGAATACAGAGCAGGAGATGACTGGGAAGTAAAAGTTGTAATGGGATCTTGAAGTTGTACCCTGGTACAGAACTCTACATGTCACTGAATTACATTGAGTAAGAGGTATTTCTATTATGCCTAAATAAAAAAAAATAAAAAATAAAAAAAGGAGGGGAAAGGCTATGTGAGCTGTAAAGAAAAGGAGGGCATCATACCAAGACAGATAAGATCCCAAAATGCAGTCCTGTGATGAGGAAGCACTTGATCTGGCCAATATAACTTGCCCAGCTAAATACTATGGCAATTCCTCAGACATGGGGGCTGCCAGAGCATCTCCCACTTGCACTAATCCACGTGCCTTTCTTCATGTAAGTCAGAGATTCAGTGACTGCTTACTAAAATCTAGAGAATCTGCAGAGGTTAGACACCAAATGAGGCTCCTCCCTCTCACTGTCTTTGGTCCCCCACCTCTTGTGTCTGACATCACAGAAACCAGGAACTTGGTGCCACTGCTCATAGGGCACATATCCCAGCTCTGATGGCATAGGGGTGTGGGAGAGATTGAACAAATAGGGAAAGCCACAGATAAGGTTCAGAACAAGTTACTATACTCCCTCAAGAAACAAATGAAAGGTCATTTGGGACCATCCATAAAGCTGTCAGAATTGTCTTCTCAGATATACAAAATAATGGAGTTTTATAGATACAAAAAATTATAGAAAGTAGAAGGTAAGGGGGAGTCCTTTCCGCTTTGAGACTGTGAGACTATCATTCAGTGCCTCTCAAGGCTATGAAAACATTTGATCCTAGATAGCAGTCAACTCTTCACTTCTATCACTCAGGCTTTGTCTCAAAATTCAGAGAAGTGGTTTTCAAACTGTACTCCAACGAGCTGTGAGGTTACAAGAAGGTGCCTCAAGTTTCCACCAGCAGGGATTTGGCTGGCTAAGGTACTGAGACAGACAGTCTTTGAGCTTTCCATTTCTGTTCTCAACAAAGCAGCTACACTCTGTGTTGGGATTCCACATTTGGAAAAAAATGGTTCAACTGTTTAAGAATCTTTGAAAACCATTGGCTTGGGGACAATGTCATCAGTAAGATTTTTTTAAATGAAAATGTAAATCCCTTGACACACATTTTGTTAACGTGTTCTGCATGTCATTTAGTACAATGAGTCACACCAGCAATTCCCAAGTTCCCAAATTCCAAGTTCTTCTTTATAAATCTCATGACGGCTGTAGCTTTGTAGAAGTTATATAAACTTATTGGTTTATAAGAAAAAGACAGAGAGAGAGGGAAAGAAAGAGAGAGAGAGAACAATTCCCCCTCCTCAGGAGATATGAAGTATGGGGAATACTCTCCACTTTGGGCAGTATGTCTTAAAACAAAAAACGTGAGGCAGAGTGGGCGAGGGAAAGTAAGGGATGGTTTAAATGTTTAATGGCAGCCAGTGAGGGTTTGCTTTGGCACATAAACATAAATTGTGAGTCCCTGTGGAGATATACTGTAAAAAGAGTAAAAGGGTTCATGTCAGTGCTGAGAGTAAAGGGAACTCTCCCAAGAATAGAACTGTGAAGAACTATAGTGTGTTAGAATTAAATTGTGACTAACTAAAGGAAGAGAGGATTGAAATTCAGAATTAGGAATAGCTAGTTGTTTGTGAGTAAAGGAGAGAGAATTAATCTAAAGTAGCAAAACTGATTGCAGCTGTATGAATTGGGTTCACGCAGGATTACCTCAAGTAATGAGAGGTTTATTGTTAAGATCAATTTTCACATGAGGACCACAGAAATCTCATGGGAATCCCAGAGCATAAGATGTCACAGAAACTAAAACACGATTTGGAGAGTGGAGGCTCAGGCAGAACTCTGGAGACTCAATAGGTTTTCTTATTACCTACTGTGAGGCAGGAGACTGTTGCTTCTCTGCCTGCATGGTATCGAGCTTTTATCTTTCTCTGTTCTCCTTTCACAAACTGAAAACAACAGCATCCATTACTGTTAGCTTATTTCCTCACGGCTTCCTGTCCCACCACTTTTCTGAATGTCTTTTTCAACTTCTGCTTCTATTGCCTAATCTCTTGGCCCTTATTTCCAATTGAAATTCACAAGAGAAAGAGTCTAAATTTCCCAGCTAATCCTTTCTGGGAGCAGAGTTTTCACTTGTCAAATGATGTCATAGGTAAGCCTACACATTGCTCAGGTGCCCACCCTGGTAGAGTTAGCTGTCAGTGAGGAACAGGGGAGTCATGTGGTATAGACCATAGTCACCCCATCTCTGGAGTGACTTAAACCTCCTCCCTTTGCCGGGGCTTTAGGTGAGGTAATTTCCCTCAGATGGCTCAAAATCTTGACCAAGCTGTCTAGTAGAGCAGTGATGGGAAACAGAGGGAAACAGGGAAATAAATGGAAAGAGATGAGAGGAGGGGAAAGAGAACGTATTCAGAGTGCAAAATAGAGAGCACAAAGTTTAGGCACCACAGGACCTACATCAAGGTCAGGGAAAGAATCTATGTGCTCTGAGGAACATTTTTAAAAACAATCCTGAATCAGTGAGGAGTGTAGCCACAAAGTCAGCTCATTAATTAATAGACAGAAAAATAAATGATTGATTAGTAGAGAGATGATAAATAGATAGATGATGAGCACAAAACTAAGATTTTATTTTTGTCCTAAGGAACAGCTAAATTCCTGGCAAATACTTCATCTTCATCAAGTTACCTCCATTAGCAGTGCCTCATTAATTTAGCACTGAGGCCTGGGTAAAGCTTACCTCATGCATATATTAAATAAGAAAATAAATAAGGAAAACAGAGAAATCCATGTTAAAACATCAAGTTTTCAATGAAGAAATGTTTTGATAATAATAAACAAATTCATTTGTGTAACTTTTAAGTTAAAGCTATGTAATGTTAAATAGAAAAAAACATGTTTAGGAAATTTTTAAAAATCAAATAGAGAGTATTTTCCTCATAAATCACATTCAGTCTTCCTTGTGAAAGGGACTACCAGTTGGTTCTTAATATCCATCAACTTTCGTCTCTTTCTTTAGTGACAAGAATTTAATTTTTGGATGATCATGCTGCTGCCAAGCTATAAGATTATGGCTAATATGGTTTAATAATTAGATTTTAGTCAATAATATATAAATAGAAGTATTGTGTTCAACTTTCAGGAAGTATTCTTATTGGGAAAGTGACAGCCTTTTTCCTGTTTCATCCTTCCTGTTATGCAGCAATCACCAATAGTGCCAGGGAGCCCCAATACCATTTTCAGATTTGATGATTAACAGTAGGACTCACAAGCTCCCAAAAAGCTGTTATACTCATTGTATAGTTTATTACAGCAACAGGATGCAGATTAGAATCAGCAAAGAGAAGAGGTGGATAGAGTGGAGTCTAGGAGATAACTAGGGACAAGATAGCTCTCTGGGGTGTCTCCTAAAGGGTGCTAATCCCAATCATAAAGAGCCTGCCCTCATGACCTAACCACTCCAAAAGACCCTGTCTCCTAATACCTTGGGAGTTAGGTTTACAACAAAGGAATTTGGGGGGAACACAAATATTGAGACCATAACACTTACCTTCACAGTTGCAGATGAACAATACAGACAGAATTTTTCCTCTACAGAGTCATAGGGTAAGGAGCGTCATCCAGTATGGAGTGGAAGCAGGGAGCACTTGGAAAAAATATTAAGTGGTTCATGCTGCAAGCCTGAGCTAAGCTACTTGGAAGCTATAAAATAAATTTGCGCAATGAATTGGAGAAGAAACATCTTTCTCTAGTATTCCTTTCAGGAGAAGGATGGCATTCTTTTAAAAGAAACTCCTTGGCTGGTCCTTTGGGGATAGGAGCTTAGACCCTGATGCACCCAGAAATTCTCTGCCTGAAACAGAAAGAAGCATTTGTTGTTCCAGGAAAAAAGAAATAAGAAACGAAAGTGTGGAAAGTGGTGCCATGAGATGACTAAGGACCACAACTCCAAAATTAGACATATTAACATTGAATATAAATGGACTAAATGCTCCACTTAAAAGATACAGAGTGGCAGAATGGATGAGAATTCACCAACCAAGTAACTGCTGTCTTCAAGAGACACCTGACGCATAATGACTCACATAAATTTAAGGTAAAGGAGTGGAAAAAGATATTCCATGCAAATGGACACCAAAAGCAAGCATGAGTAGCTATTCTTATATCAGACAAAACAAACTTTAAGGCAACGGCAGTTAAAAAAGACAAGGAGAGACATTGTAAAATGATAAAAAGGGCTAGTCCAACAGGAAAATATCACAATCCTAAATATATATGCACCTAACACTGAAGCTCCCAAATTTATAAAACAATTACTACTAGACCTAAGAATAGCATAGACAGCAACACAATAATATTGGGGGACTTCAATACTCCACTGAAAACGCTAGACAGGTTATCAAGACAGAAGGTCAACAAAGAAACAATTGACTTAAACTATACCCTAGAAGAAATGGACTTAACAGATATTTACAGAACATTCTATACAACAACTGAAGAATATACATTCTATTCATCAACACATGAAACATTCTCCAAGACATACCATATGATAGGCCACAAAACAAGTCTCAACAAATTTAAGAAAATTGAAATTATAGCAAGTACTCTCTCAGTGGAGTAAAATTATAACAAGTACTCTCCACAGTGAAGTAAAATTGGAAATCAACTCCAAAAGGAACGCTCAAAACCATGCAAATACATGGAAATTAAACAACCTGCTTCTGAATGATAATTGGGTCAACAACAAAATCAAGATGAAAATTTAAAAATTCTTTGAACTTGGCAGGGCGCGGTGGCTCACACCTGTAATCCCAGGACTTTGGGAGGCTGAGGTGGGTGGATCACAAGGTCAGGAGATCGAGACCATCCTGGCTAACACGGTGAAACCCTGTCTCTACTAAAAATACAACAAATTAGCCGGGCGTGATGGCAGGTGCCTGTGGTCCCAGCTACTCAGGAGGCTGAGGCAGGAGAATCGCTTGAACCTGGGAGGTTGAGCTTGCAGTGAGCCGAGATCGCGCTAATGCACTCCAGCCTGGGTGACAGAGCCAGACTCTGTCTCAAAAAAATAAAAATAAAAACAAAAAATTTAAAAAAATATTTGAACTGAATGATAATAGTAACATAACCTATCAAAACCTCTGGAATACACCAAAGGCGGTGATAAGAGAAAAGTTCATAACATTAAATGTCTACACAAAAAAAAAGTTGGAAAGAGCACAAATACACAATCTAAGGTCATACCTCAAGGAGCTAGAGAAACAAGAGCAAACCAAACCCAAACCCAGCAGGAGAAAACAAATAACCAAATCAGAGCAGAACTAAGTGAAATTGAAACAAAACCAAAAAGAAAACAATACAAAAGATAAATGAAACAAAAACCTGGTCCTTTGAAAAGATAAATAAAATTGATAAGACAATTAGAGATTAACCAAGAAAAGAAGAAGATCCAAATAAGCTCAATTAGAAACAAAATGGGAGATATTAATATACAACTCATACCACAGAAATGCAAAAGATCATTCAAGGCTACTATGAACACCTTTATGTGGATAAACTAGAAAACCTAGAGATGGATAAATGCCTAAAAATATAAAAGCCTCCTACATTAAACCAGGAAGAAATAGAAATTCTGAACAGACCAATAACAAGCAGCAAGATTGAAATGGTAATTAAAAAGTTACCCACAAAAGAAAAAGTCCAGGACTACACAGATTCACAGAGCTGAGTTCTATCAGGCATTCAAAAAAGAATTGGTACAAATCCTATTGATACAAAAGAGAAAGAGGGAATCTTCCCTAAATCATTCTATGAAGCCAGTGTAACCCTAATAACAAAACCAGGAAAGGACATAACAAAAAAAGAAAACCACAGACCAATATGCCTGATAAACATAGATGCAAAAATCCTCAATAAAATATTAGCTAATCAAATCTATACCATTTATGCCAGCATGGTACTGGTATAAAATAGGCACATAGACCAATAGAACAGAATAGAAAACCCAGAAATAAACCCAAATACTTACAGTCAACTGATCTTTGACAAAGCAAACAAAAACATAAAGTGGGGAAAGGGCACTCCTTTCAACAAATGGTGCTGGAACAATTGGCAAACCACATGTAGGAAAAGGAAACTGGATTCTCATCTCTCACCTTATACAAAAATCAACTCAAGATGCATCAAAGACTTAAATCTAAGACAGGAAACCATAAAAAATCTAGAAGATAACATCAGAAAAACCTTCCTAGACATTGGCTTAGGCAAAGACTTCATGACCAAAAATCTAAAAACAAACATACACAAAAAAGAAACAAAGATAAATAGATGGTACTTAAACTAAAAAGTTTCTGCACAGCACAAGAAATAATCAGCATATTATATAATTATATTATAATAATATAAACAGGCAACCCACTCTGTGGGGGAAAATCTTCACAATCTATGCATCTGACAAAGGACTAATATCCAGAATCTACAAAGAACTCAAACAAATTTACAAGAAAGAAACAATACCAGCAAAAAGTGGGCTAAGGACATGAATAGACAATTCTACAAATGGCCAACAAACATATGAAAAAATACTCAACATCACAAATCATCAGGGAAATGCAAACAAATTGCATTGCAATACCACCTTTCTCATGCAAGTATGGTCATAATTTAAAAATAAAAAAATATTAGATGTTGGCATGGATGTCCTGAAAAGGGAACACTTTTACGCTGCTGGTAGGAGTAGTACAATCACTATGGAAAACTATGGAATCTGTAAGAAAAGATTTCTTAGGGAACTAAAAGTAGATCTACCATTTGATCCAGCAATCCCACTCCTGGGTATGTACCCAGAGGAAAAAATAGTCATTATATGAAAAAGACACTGGCACACTCATGTTTATAGCAGCACAATTCGCAATTGCAAAAATATGGAATAGCTCAAATGCCCATCAATCAATGAGTAGATAAAGAAAACGTGGTATATATATATACTATGGAATACTACTTAGCCATAAAAAGGAATGAAATAAAAGCATTTGCAGCAACCTGGATGGAAATGGAAAACACTATTCTAAATGAAATAACTCAGGAATGGAAACACCAAACATTGTATGTTCTCACTTATAAGTGGGAGCTAAGCTATGAGGACGCAAAGGCATAAGAATGGTACAATAGAATTTGGGGACCCAGTGGGGAAGGGTGGGAGAAGATGTGAGGGATAAAAGACTACACATTGGGTTTAGTGTACACTGCTCAGGTAATGGCTGCACTAAAATCTCAGAAATCACCACTAAAGAACTTACCCATGCAACCAAACACCACCTGCTCCCCAAAAACCTATTGAAATAAAAAATAATAATAATAAAATTTCAGATAATAACAAACTGGGAGAAAGAAGAGAGAAGCACACCACCTGTTTTCCAAAAAAAGATTGAAATAAATAAATAGATAAATAACAATCAATTAGTTTTGCATACCATTTCCAGTTCTGGTAAAAACTAAAATGCATACACATACAAGAGCTATAAAATACTAAGTATATAATTTTATGCAAGTTAAATGCCCTTATGTTATTTTTGTTGTTGTTGTTGTTTCGGGTTTTTTTGAGATGAAGTCTTGCTCTATGGCCCAGGCTGGAGTGCAGTGGTGCAATCTCGGCTCACCACAACCTCTGCCTCCTGGGTCCAAGCGATTCTCCTGCCACAACCTCCTGAGTAGCTGGGATTACAGGCACCCACCACCACACCCAGCTAATTTTTGTATTTTTAGTAGAGACGGGGTTTCACCATGTTGGCCAGGCTGGTCTTGAACGCCTTACCTCAAGTGATCCGCCTGCCTCGGCCTCCCAAAACTCTGGGATTACAGGCGTGAGCCACCGTGCCCAACCTATATTAGTATTTAAAAGTGGCATTGCCAGTAAAGAACAGTAAAATTCATGCTAAAAATTTACATTTGTAATTTTTCTTTACTTGGAACAACACTAAGGAGAAAAAAGACACTTCCAGTTGAGAGACAATGGAAGAAAAGAAAAAGCATTATATTTTAGTATCTTTAATGGTATTTTTCTGCTTTTTGCACAAAGGGCTTGGAATTTTTCTCTTGCACAGGGTCCCAGAAATTAAGTAGCCATCCCTAGTGGAGAGTTATAGTTATGTAGACAGAGAGCCTCCTCCCATTGCTGTCTTTTCCTGGGGAGCTGAGAGTAAAGCCTCCTTTTTCCAAAGGAGAAGTTTGGAAGGGTGAAGTGGTATTAACTGGTGTCTGCTTCCTGAGACCCTCCATCCTAGGGTTTTTTCCCACAATTCCTCTGTACCAGTTATCTATTGCTGCTGTCACAAATCACCACACACTTGCGGCTTAAACAACAAAATGTATTATCTTACAGTTCTGTAGGTCCTAAGTTTGGTTCTGGTCTCAATGGTGTCAGATCAAGGTGTGGGCAGGGCTGCATTCATTTCTGAAGGCTTTAGGGAAGAATCAATTTATTCGCCTTTCCCAGCTTCTAGAGGTAGCCCGCATCCCTTGACTCATGGGCCCCTCCTCCATCTTCAAAACTAGCTACTTCGGGTTGAATCTTACTTGTGCTGTTTTTCCTGTAGTTGTTTCCATCCATGAAAGGTTCTCTGCTTTTACAAACTCAAGTGATTAGACTGGGTTCACTTGGATAATCTAGGATAATTTCCCCGTCTCAAGATCCATCACCTTAATCACATCTGCAAAATTCATGTAAAGTAACATATTTAGCCTGATCCCTGGTTTTATGTCCTAAGCCAAGCCACCATTTATGAAAACAGGCCATAGGATTTTAAGTATAGCTGTTCAAAACCATTCAATCAAACCATTTTTTCATAACATGATGCTGTTAATCTTTTAATGCAAGTCAGCACACAACAGCATTGGTTTGTACAACTGTGTAATTTGTAACGTGAAAAATGTACCTTGCTCTTTGGTTATTACTATAGTTTTTTGACTCTAAAATGCCTTGAAGTTGCATGAAGCAGAATCTAATTATCCATCCTGCTTCAGTTGGAGTTCATTTCTGCCAGATCTTTTAAAATAGAGAAACCAAAAGCTCTAAGGCATAAAAATTACCTTGGCATTCAGAAATTTATGTCTAGACTGCTTTCTCTTAAATTCATTAGATTGTATTCCTAATTCCACAAGTATGATTCTGTATTATACACAAACATAACATGTATACCAATAAATAATGGTGATGTACCTTATGTCTGAATAAACTTCAATAAACAAGAATATCAAAACAAAGGGGAGATAAGTGTAAGAAAAATATTTTTCTTTGAATTTAATTCAAAGATTATCATATTAACTTTCAAAAATTATTACAATAATGCATATTAACTGCAAAGATACATTCAGAAAAATATCTACTACTGCTTCTGATTTAATAGAATAAAAATATACATATTATTTTCTCTTTCCCTACAGTCCTGCTGAAATATCAGAAAAATATGTAAGAAATATATGCAGGAGAGGCTACTGCAAAGATGACAGCTTGTCTGTCCAGTGACTCCCCAGAGGAATGCCAAGCTTGTTATTCACTAGGGCAGGGGGCAAACACAGACCATGGGATGATAAAAAGGGACCACAGTAGAGCTGCTCAGAATATTTCCAGATGCCATAATTAGAGTGCTGTCCAATTGCACCTAAATCCTCCCACTCCCCTTCACAGGAGCCACAAGGATCTGGGTCTTTTATTTCCAGGTTGCAGATCCAGGATGTCACAAGCCATGAAAGAAAATGGTCATTTTAATATTCCTTGAAAATTATCCCTTTGTCTAGATTTTCATACTTACTGTATAGACTTATACCTAGCACTCACTGGTAAAATTTTTAACACTTTTGTTTGAAGTTGATATATTTGCTTTGCTTTGACATTTATATGTTCTTAATTTATATTTTCCTCTCTGCTTCTTTGGTGAGACTAGCCAGTTTGCTTTTCCTTAGAATATTCAGAGAATCAACCTTGATATAATTGATCACAAAGTCTCATTGATTTAATCCACTAAGTAGTTCTCAAAGACTTTCACTTCATACTCATCATTATCAGGCTTGGCCAAGCTACCATCATCCTTTGCATGGCGACTATGGAAGCCCCTAACAGCACTGCTAACTTTCTCTCCCTGACCCTCCTCCAACCCATTCTCCACACTGCAGGCCAAGTGACCAGCACAATTACCCAAATTTTACTCCTTCTCCATCCCTGCTTAAACATTTCAGTGACTTCCAATTATGTACCCATAGGAAAAAAAGCAAAACTCTAAGATGGCATGCATATGAAGTTCTGCCCAGTCAGCATCACACTGACCTATGATCTCCAACCTTTTCTCACCTCATGTTCCCCACTTGTTCTCTCTGTTTCATCCACACTGGATTCCCTTCAGTCACTGCCGTATCCATTGGGCCTTCTTCTGCCTCAAACAGTCAACCCTGCTCTCTTTGGTTAGATAATGCCTACTCTTCCTTCAGATCACAACACAAATATTTTTCCTCAGAGGAGTCTTTACTAATCTCTCTTATAGGACCAAAACCCCTAAAATAGTCTTTCTTGGTGCCATGTGCTGTAAGTGTAATCGTGGAGGTTTTACATTATTTAGTGAGATGGCTTATTCCTGTCTCTCTGCCTCACTAGAAGGGAAGATCTATGAGAACAGGCTCCTGCTCATTGGGCTCCCACTTTATCTCTGGTACTTAGTAGAGGACTTGGCACATAGTAGACACTCAATAAATTTTTGTTAAATTAACTAAATTAATGATATTGACAAATCTATGAAATTTTATGATTAAATGTCATAGTATGGATAGCGAACCTTCTGAATTTGAAAATAAGCGTTTAAGTCCTTTAATTATTTCTTACATTCTTCCCTTTTAACTCTGCTTTCTTTTTCTGGTACTCCTAAAAAATTTTTATTGAACATCGTCAGGTTTCTTAAGTTTCTTATCTTTTCCCCACAATGGTAGATCCCTTTGTATTTTGGGTTATTTTCTAATACATTTCTTTGACTTTATCTTCTTAATAACATCTTTAATAGTTAATGTATTTTAAAAATTTAAGCATCCTCTTATTTTCCCTGTGTGGTGTGCTTTTGTTTTTCATGGATAGTATTATCTCCTTTTAAATCTTCTTCTGCCCCTGCATTGTTTCTGTTTTCTTTGAATTCCACTTTCTCTTAATTTGCTTTCATTCCAGTATTTTATCTTGGAGGCATCTCTCAAATGTTTAATGATTATTTTTTGGTTTATTCATATTTAAGAGAAACTAATGGGCAGATTGGAAGTTCTGCATGAATGGGTACATTTTGTTTAGTGGAAGCCCGCCAATTTGTTGAGATGTCTCCAAATGTTAATAACCATATGTCTTTCCTTGGGAACTATTCAGTTTGTCCAAGGAAAAGTCTTCTGAGTAAACCTTAATCTACCAGCAGTGATGTGTCAAGAGGCACAAATCCAAAAGGTAAAGGAGAGCTGGATGGTCTCACCATTCAGTAGGTGTGTTTTTACATAAACATCTCTTTTTGGTATGGCAACTCTTGTGTATACTCTGCTATGCCTTCTGTCCCTGGCCTGGAATCTCTTGGTTCAATTACCTCAAAAAAAGAAATCTCCAGATTCCTGCTAAAGTCATGGAGAGACAGGTTCCTACCTGTATAGGATGCAGGATGGGACCAAAGTGTCTGACTGATGTGTTTCAAACATTTCCATGTTTTGAGCCTTCAGTTTATAACTTTAAGAATTTTCATTACAATCATCACCACTACCACAACAAAAAAAACTTAAAGGAAGTGATTTCATAATTTTTCTAATTTTATTCCAAGACTGGAAGTCCCTTTATAATCAGTAATCATTCAATGGGACTCTTTCCCCTACTACTAGGATCACTAGTTGTTAACATCTGGCATACATAAAAGATGGGTTGTTTCACATATTTCCTTAGCTATCTCTTCTCCAACAGTAGAAATAATACATGGATTTAAGTTTAAGTAACTCAATAATTAAATCCACTATAGCTAGGGCATTGTTCTTTGCTTGAGAAGCAGCATCTATCCCTGGGAAAAACATATTAAACTGGGAACAAAAAATCCCAAATGTTAATTCTCACTTTCCCAAAACTTTCAGCCTGTACCTTTAGACAGCTCACTTACCTTTCCTGGACATCAGTTTTTACTCATCTAAAAAATGATGATATTGGATTAGTGATCTCTAAGATTCTTTCTATTTCCAACATCACAGCATTGAGAAGGGTGAGGTGATCGAGCACTGAGCAAACTATAATTGTAGATGAAAATACCTACTGTGCTTGTAACCACTCTTTAAGGAGACTTAGGCTCTCTAACACTTTCAGTAATTGGCTGACAAGATTAATTACAAGGTCACCTAATGATGAAAATATTATAACATATACTGATATGTTCAGACAGAATCAGAAATATTAAACTCATAAAATTGAGACCTTTTGAATTCTGACCCTCTTTAACAAATAAAAATTAGTTTAACTTCTTCCTTAATGCTGCCAGAGCTGTTTCTTTCTATAAATGTACATAAATAATTTCATATATTTACATAGTACTTTGTAGTACTACATAAAAATGCTTCTCAAACCATTTTTACAGGGATTGGCATTATATTCATTTCTCAGTTGGCAACCTAAGGAACCTCTAAGTATCACAAAGACATGTGGCAAAACCAGGACTTCTAACTTCAAGAATGATTTCCATATCTGTGCTGCTTTCCTACTAGAAAGTTGAGAGACACACTATCCTTGTAAATAGATATACCCCAATCATTTATTAAAAGTCAAAATTAACTAAAGATTATGAACAAGTAAGTATTAGATCTAGTGCTTCATTCCCAATCCACTTTCAGATTTCAAAGTACTTTTCACCTCCCAACTGAAATATGTTCAGCTACACTTCAGTCAAACCTATGTGTGTTACATCTAATATTTCACAAGGTTCTGACTGGCCTACACAGTTAATGTCATCATCTCTAAAATGATGTTCCACAATTATTTTATAATTCTTTATTTGAATTAGTCACCAAACTTGGAACACAAAATAACATTTAGGTTTAGTTACTTCGTCTATCCAACAAAGCAACACATCCTTCTCCTTTGTAACTTCCTGGTGTCCTAAACCTTAAAAGGACACTGGCACTTGTTAGGTAGGGCACTCCATCCAAATCTGAAATCCTCTCAAAGTCTTATCATGGCACTGAGTTTGTGTCCCTCCATGGCACTAAAAAGTTCCCTTCCTAGAGCAGAAAGATCATATCCTTTGTTCCCTCGATTACTTCCATTAGGCTTTAGAAGCACAGGGATAATGTTGAATTGTCCATGATGAATGTCTAGTGCAGCATCCCCTTCATTCCAAATGGATGTGAACACTCTCCTCAAAACAAAGCTCTCACTCCTTCTGGGAATGGGTCATTTAATCTCAAGAGTTTAAGCTGTCAATGTCAAGAAGGCGCATTTCAAAACAGAATTCACTGAAGCAAGCAACAAATTTAAATGGATCATCTCATCCCAACTCCTGTGAATAATTCCCAACCACAATTTAGATTCATGAAAAAAAATCATCTTTCCTGTAATTAAATGGAAAGTAGATTAAATTACAAAATGAAATTTCAGATTTTCATTCTGTGAGATTATATAATAATATATGCAATTTATTGGTTTACAAAACTGAAATGCCTAGAATTATGACTGAAAAAATGACTTGATACAGTTACTCAAACAATAGCACCCAGAATCTGTTTATTTCCATGGCTCTGCTATGCTTCTATAGTGAAAGTTGCAGCCTCAGGCTCCACCCAGTGACCTCTGACAGTGCGCTATACTTTTGTGGTAGCAAGGTGCCTGAGGGGGTTATAAAATTTACATCCTTATGTTCCAGCAAAATTTTTCTTCTATCTTATTGGCTCTGTCTGGGTTATTTACCCATCCCCCAGCAGATCTCTACTGAGGGTAATTTGACCATTCCTAAGGTCAGTTCAACTACATTCAAACCATAATGAGTTAAATAAGTATTTTCCAAACTACAGATGATAAATCATTTGTGGGACATGCATCAGTACAATGAACTCCCAGCAAGAATTTTTTAAAGAATAGACGCATATGGAATAGAAATATAAATATCAGAATGTATAACCATAAGTAATATTTTTGCTGAAACTTGCTTAGTTTCATATAAATGTATGTGTTTGGTGGGAAGTGATGCAATTTGCAATTTATTTTTCTCTGAGCTGCAGAGGAAA
Organism: Nomascus leucogenys; assembly: GCF_006542625.1. Classification (NCBI taxonomy): domain Eukaryota; kingdom Metazoa; phylum Chordata; class Mammalia; order Primates; family Hylobatidae; genus Nomascus; species Nomascus leucogenys. The sequence goes on along the minus strand of NC_044387.1, from coordinate 37,574,425 downwards.
AGTTTTAAAGGTAGTACTTAGAGTAAGAGAAATGTGAATACTCTCAAGAAAAATCAGGGTGTCAATTGGAAATAGAAATGGATGCTGAGTAGCAGCCAAAATATAAATATATACAACATAGAATTTATTTGATACCCATTGATTTATAATCTTTCTAATATGCATATTATTTGCTTTTTTTTTTTTTACTAGCCATAGTTTACTAGAGTATGAGCAATAGCAGTTTGACAAATGTTTTCTGTGAGTTTGGAAAAGCAATATTTTTTAAAGGCCATTTAAATCTGTCATCTCTGCCACCTTGAGTAAGAGGTATATTTCCTCTTCTAACAAGCTTATTCCACTCAGCTGTGAAGTAAGACCTTTAGCTCTAAAGGCCTTCTGGATGCTCAAATACCAAGTTATTTTTTACAATTCTCATCTTTTTTATTAACAATGGTTATTTTTATTTTAATCTAGATGCTTTCCTATAACCAGTTTCTAGACAGTGTCTGAGTATATAAGGAGGGAACAAGATAACTGAAAGATGACAGGACCATCAGTCAGGACTTCCAGACACCAGCTCCAGTTCCACTACCGATCAGTTCTAAAATCTTGGGACTTCAAGTTCTTTGTGGCTCAGTGTTCTTACATGCTAAAAGAAGGAAGATGGTGAACCTTATCTCTAAGAGAACTTTATCTTCACATGACCCATTTGAGTAACAATAAGTTGAGGAGGGTCATTCAGCTGTTCAGAGAAAAAAAAAATGACACCTTTTATCTCTATATCACAAGATCATAACACAGTAGGAAAAAAGTCTCCTGACATCAGCTACCTAAGAGGAAAGCACACCCAGCAAGAGGAAAAAGACACAAGGCCAGTCAAGAAAGGGTCAGGAGTTTACTCTCACTATATTCTCAACCTGAGACCCTTCCTTCTTCCTGCTCAGCTCTGCACCTTTACCTTACTCACAAATTCTTCATCTGTTTTTGTAATTCTCTAGACTGTTTCCCTATCCTTATTTTATTCTTCCCAGGTAATAATCACATGATCTGGGACCTAGAACCCTAAGAGGTGAGACAGACAAGTAGAGTCTGTCTCATATTAGTCCTGCAATCTCTGTCAAATTACCTAAGTACTCAGTTGTAATAAGATAGAGATAAAAATAAAGACCTCATAGTGTTATGTTTACTAAATGGGTTAACAGATATATAATATGTAGCACATTGTCTGGATATTAGCAGGCTGTCACTAAGAGGAAAAGAGTACCATATTAATAAACAAGTGGTAAATAATGTTTAATTTCATCAGTAACAAAAGAAATACAATATACTACTTTTTACCAATCATATTACCAAAGATGAGAATGATTATGCCCAAAATCATTTTAGATGTGAGATATAAACATAGAGAGCTATGTTTAAAAATCTGGAATAGTTATCTTTGTGTTGAGGCAAAAGTAAGGGGAAAGAAAGTAATGGGCAATCAGAAATAATTTTTTCAATGATTCAATACCATTTCCTTTGCAAACTGCCTGAGTAACCCAATTCTGCTCTCAACATGATATAGCTCTTTGAATCCTGTATCCATTGTTCAAACCATTAACGAGAGTTTAATCTGAGTTGTGTCAGAAAATATTCATTGTATCTCCTGTGTGTCCAGGTATTAGCTATGTATTATGGTGAACATAAACCTAGAAAATAAAATAGGTATTCTTAAAAAATACATAAACTTATTAAGAAGACAAGACTTCACATTAGAATGTAGAAGGCTACTCTCTACAAAGAGAAGCCTAGAGATAAGTGGCCAGTTATGGAGTACAGGCTAAGTGTTGCAGAATTACAGACAAGAAAAATCAGTTATTAGCTAACTAATCAGAAAAAGTTTCACGTATGAGGTGGAATCTGCTGTTGTATTCTACAGAGAAATCCTTGTGTTTCCACTGGCCTCTAAATAAATCAAGTTATAAGTTTAAGATGTATTTTCAAAAGCCTCGAAAACTTACTGAGATAAAATGAGGAAATGGTGTTTTTGAAAACATTAGAAACTTTCTGCCAGTGTACTCATTTCATCTAGAATTGTCCTCAAGTCCTCTCTGACTCTGCAGCTAAAAGACTTTTCTTGCTAGAACAATCTACATGGGTCGCTGGACCAGCTACAGCTATGGATGGAGCAGCCCCCTCTCATCTACATGCTGTTTGTGGCTGTCATGTCAGATTCCCCAGGAAGAAAATACTGAGATGAGTTTAGTATGTAAGACGGTTATTAGGAAGTGCTATTGGGCTCAATTCCTGTTGAAAAGAGGAGAAAAATTAGGACTGGGCAAAAGAAGTTGAGGATCAATGCAATTTCAGTGAAGGCCTCAGTTGCCTCTATGGAAAGTTATAATGCTGAATGACCCTTTAGAGTTGTTCTGAGTTAGGAGGATAAGGTCAAAATTTTACATCCCATGTAAATCAGCCATTGCATGCAGGTCACCCTAGAAATGCCATATGACCCTGGGTGAGGTGGCTTCTCAGCAGAGGCATATTCTTCTGTGGAGGGTGACAGCTGAAGTTTTTCTGATTGCAGCATCCCAACAACAAAGGGAGTAAATTCTTCAATTCTGGAGTGGAAATCTGGGTGATGGATCATATTGTTCACCTTGTGACCCGTGTCACTAATGCTGCATCAGCTCAATACCCCTGTGGACTCCCAGCACAGAGTTCTGCTGTCATCTCCATGCACATTCTCCCTCTTCTTATTGATGTTACTGCTTAATGACCCCAAACTATACCCACCACTAGAAACAGAGGCAGGGGTGTGAGAAGACTTAGCATTAAAGTTACACTCAGTCATAATTCTGGACTCAGGGAACCTCTAGTAGACCTGGTCTGTATGTGTTGCTGGAATTGTTTTTTTCTGCATTCCAACCTGCTAGATGATGGAACAGTGGCTCCATGTTCTATCAGTACAGCAGCCTGACTGCTTCTCTTCTCATTATGCCTGAATGAAGTAGGACTCCAGGAAAACTTCCCACCCAACTCAGCATAAATGACATTACCACAGTGTGAAGGCCAACAGTGTAGCTGTAAGACAGATTGTGCTATAAGGAACACACAAAGCTATTCATCTGTAAATGTGTTTGGAAGACTCAAGATCAATAAACACAAATTAATATTAATCTGGAAAACACAACTGAGAAGACAGGCCTCTTGTGGAAGAGTATAATATTATTCATTCCAGATTTCAACATGGCATGCTGGAGATCTATGTTAAAGGGGCTGCCAGCCATGTGGAACTAGGCCTGCAGCAAAGAAAAGAAGGTTGTAAGCTAGTCATTTCTCAGTATAGCACTATGTCCAAAGTGTGCTCCAGAATCAGATCTGGGGCGAAAGCCCAGCTGCTTGGCTAAAGAGCTCTGTGATGTATTGCTTGTTGCTTTGCCTCTCAACCTGTGTCTACTGGTTAGCAAATGGGAGAAAATATCTTTATCTTGCAGGATTTTTGTGAAGACTTGATGAAAATAAATAAATAATGCTCCAATCTAGTAACTGGCAGGTGGTGGGCACTCAGAAAGCAGGAGCTGTAACTATCACTTCATATGGAATCTGATGTGGCCTGGTATCTCCAAGGAGTAAGCTATACTTTGTAATCGAGAACATTTAGATTTTTTCTGTGCTGCATCCATATTTAATTATTTGTTATCTCTCACTGTTAAGATGTTTGAAAAGTTCGGGTTTTCTATGTTGCTTTCAAAGAAAATCAAAACCAGAATTTACCTTCATGCATTGGCCAGAGCACTAAGACAGGAGCACCTGTGGTCAGTCAACACAATGGTTGTGTTAATCACTAAAGCACAGAAATATATTGCAAAAAGCTGGGCCTTGGTCTCCTCTTTTCAGGAGGTTATCTGAGTTTAGAGGTTCTGAGTATCATTATATTAAGGATGTTGTTTTCTGTAATACCCGTATTGCATAAGTAAAGATTCCTCTTTTCAGGAGGTTATCTGAGTTTAGAGGTTCTGGGTAATATTCTTTTTAGGAGATTCCTCTTTTCACGAGGTTATCTGAGTTTACAGGTTCTGGGTATTATTATATTAAGGGTGTTGTTTTCTGTAATACCTGTATTGCATAAGTAAAGATTCCTCTTTTTGGGAGGTTATCTGAGTTTAGAGGTTCTGGGTATTATTCTTTTTAGGAGATTCCTCTTTTCAGGAGGTTATCTGAGTTTACAGGTTCTGGGTATTATTATATTAAGGATGTTGTTTTCTGTAATACTTGTATTGCATAAGTAAAGATTCCTCTTTTCAGGAGGTTATCTGAGATTAGGGGTTCTGGGTATTATTACATTAAGGATGTTGTTTTCTACAATACCTGTATTACATAAGACAATATCTGTATTGTATAAGTAAAATGTATTGGGTCTTTTTTGACAGAATGCTGACATGACTAAAAGCAGTTGACTCTTAAATGCCTACAGGGGCTTGGCAGGCAATACATAAGTGAAGCAAGTCAGATGTAAGAACAGTTTGAGAGACAGCAGGAAGTGTGCAGGGCTGTGGTGTTCAGGACATGTAAAGAACAAATGCCCTGTCCTAAAGTGGGGATGCTAACAGCCTGAAAATGTGGACCACAAATTCCTACAATTTCCAGTTTTTTCCAGAAGACAGGTATCAGGTGTTGGGTATGAAGTTTGTCAGTTTTTCACCACTGGCCACTAATTGAATATTTTAGACTCAGTCACACTTGATCTGTGCAGGTCCTAAAACTTATATAGAAAGAGAATTAAGGAGAAGATGATTAAAGTGAAAATATCAATACTCTCATAACTTCAGTTATTACTTCTCTTTGTTAACACTTCTCAGTGTTTTAAGCATGGAGAATATTTCTTTATTAATAACTCTGTTGTTATAAACAAGCATGCAGGAGAGGGCCCTGGTCCAGAACATGCCAACCTGGAACATTTAACAAGACTCAAGTGAATGAACATAAGAAACCACGGTTAATCATTCACATTTATACTAAACTACATGTATAATTACAAAAGTGATCATTTGAAATGAAATTCTCTGTACTGATGCTCTTCACCTCATGAACACAAAATAGAGTCCTCTTTTATTTCCCCACTTCCAAATCTTTACAGTAACTCCATCCATATTTCAACTGTCATTTTCCATAGTCAATGATGTTGCATCATGCACCTCATCTCTTCTAACTCTAAACCAGAACACATAATCCAGGGTGTATTAGTCCATTCTCATGCTGCTATAAGGACATACCTGAGACTGGGTAACTTAGAAAGAAAAGAGGTTTAATTGACTCACAGTTCAGCATGACTGGGTGAGGCCTCAGGAAACTTGAAACCATAGTGGAAGGGGAAGCAAGCACATCCTCCTTCACACGGCAGCAGGAAAGAGAAGAATGAGAACTGAGTGAAGTGGGAAGCCCGTTATAAAATCATCAGATCTCGTGAGAACTTACTCAATCTCATGAGAACAACACAGGGGAAACGAACCTTATGATTCAATTATCTCCACCTGGCCCTGCCTTTGAGCAGGCAGAACACCTGGGGATTATTTACAATTCGAGGTGAGACTTGGATAGGGATACAGAGCCAAACCATATCACAGGGATGCAGAGAATTTGTTAGATCCCTTGTTCCAGCTAGGTACACAACACAGTAATTCACAGTAGATAGTAGATAGAAACCTGAACCTGGGCACCAATCTTCCCTACTGAAGAAATAACAGTGCTGAGAAACATAAGTCAGTCTCAGATGCTAAGATTCCAGCCAGGAGGAGAAACAGTGTCCAAAAGAAGATAGACTGCGGTGGATGTCAAAGAAGTGATCGAGGTGCTCCACGCACTCTCTGCCTCTTGGAGCTGCCAACATGTGAAAGCTGGGCTGACTCTTGCTAGGACCAGCTGATTGTTGTATAATTCAATATTACTATTGACAATGAGTCCCCTTCTTTTTTTCCTTGTTTGAAGTTATTTTCTTTTCTTTTTTTTTTTTTTTTTTTTTTTTTTTTTGAGACGGAGTCTTGCTCTCTCACCCAGGCTGGAGTGCAGTGGCGCGATCTCGGATCGCTGCAAGCTCCACCTCCCGGGTTCACGCCATTCTCCTGCCTCAGCCTCTCTGAGTAGCTGGGACTACAGGCGCCCGCCACCATGCCCAGCTAATTTTTTTGTATTTTTAGTAGAGAGGGGGTTTCACCGTGGTCTCGATCTCCTGACCTCGTGATCCGCCCGCCTCCGCCTCCCAAAGTGCTGGGATTACAAGCGTGAGCCACCGCGCCCGGCCTGAAGTTATTTTCAAAGTTTTAAAAATCACAGAAAATGCTTGGTCTTTGGGAAACAGAAAGAGCTGAATGACAAGACTCTTTACAGAACTTTTCCTCTGTTTTCATGCCTGAGTAATAATTTTACATGCAACAATAACACTGGTAGAAAATCCATCTACCAGGAGAAATATGCTGCTAACAACTTCTGGAAGCACTCTGGTCCTGACACTTTGTCGGAGGTAAATATTGGACCCAACACAAATGGTTCTAGAGTTTTCAACCGCCCAGCTGGCTAGCTGGATGGAAATCATGCAGTTTCTGAGCAAGCAAGAAATCTCCCCACCGGGGCTGTAGAAACCACGGAAAATTTTGGTACCAGCAAAGCCACCACCAGTGAGAAGATTGCCATTATGCTAATGTGGCACCCTGCCACACCCACCCAATCCCTATGAATTTGGGGAAATCTGTTCTCATACCCTACTACCTTGTGGTCCTACTTGTCTTACTTTCGGTTCCATTTTCCTCATCCCTCTGTAAGTTTAGCTGAGTTTCAGAATAATGCTATGGCCACAAAATAAAAAGCAATCTTAAAAAATCATTATGAGACAGAGTGCAGATGTTGGAGGGTTGAGGGGAGCAGGGGTGTCTATAAAAAGGCCATATGCAAGAGACCAGGAATGCAGGGCCTCAGAGCGCTCCAAGTAAACAACAGCAGAGCTCAGTGATCAATATATGGCATTACAGGGGTACAAACAAAGAAACCGAAGGACCAGAAAAATTTGTAAGATATCGTTAAGATAATTACGGCAGAAACCAGTTAATAAAATCAGGGTCCTCAAGGCACAGCTGTACTCAGGAACAAATCTTCCCTTCGCCAGGTCAGGGAAAACCCAGCAGAAAGAACCCCAGAGAACTGGACTAAGTACATAATTTATTTCAGAGCGTGTGTAAAGGGGTGAGCTCTGTCAGATTTCTGCTTTTGGGGAATGTGGATCATGAATTTCTGCATCTTCTAACTTTTAAAGAGAAGACAAATTTCATGTAAAATGATCAAATATTCAATGACAGCCACCAATTCAAAACTGAGGCACTGCCCATCGTAAAGTTAGAGGTTAAATGATTCCACTGTATACGCTGCACATCTAGGAGAAGAATTTAAGAGAGGTTGTTATATCAAGAAAAAAAATCGGTAAATTGTTCAGAAATAGATGCACTTTTCTAATTTAAGGGAGAAATGACTTTTTACATTAGGATTAGGTGAAAAATACTATTTTGTGATTAAATAATGTGTAATTTGGCAAATCTTAAGGTATTTCTTTTAATCTTTAATTAAAGATTAAAAAGATTTCTTTATTAGTTGATTAAAGATTAAAGAATATGGCTTATAGATTTTCTCAGAGCTATTCAGATCCACTCTGGGCATAGAACATTCTGGAACTGATAAAAATTTCATTGATATCAGGTATTCTCACTTTGTGCTTAAGTCTGTCATTCTTTCTAGCCAAACAGAAGAAAATGGCTAGGACCACATGCTTCCTGGTCCTAGACATGGAAGATGAATTGAGTTCCTTTGAAAATGACGGATGTATCCTGGGATTACATTTTTCCTAAGTTCTGTGTTTTTTCCAGGTCTGATATAATATAAATGCCACAAATCAAGGAAAAGGAAAGACATAGAGCAGTGCATTCCCACAAGAACATCAGCTGAGTCCCAGAGGATCTGTTTGTAGATCAGATTATAGTTCATTTTTCACTTACTAAGAGCTCGCTCCCATATACATCTGATAAAGCAAGCTAAATAGTGAAATTCAGAAATGACCAAGGTTGGCTAGCAATGCTGTGCAACACAAAAGGAAGCAATTTCAGGGCACCTGAGATGCAAGCTATATAGAAAACAAAACTTCTTTCACTTGTCATTTACCTTGGGATAGGTTGGTCAAAATCATAAAGAATATTTGCAGACTGAACACTCCCATATACTTTGTTTGCAATGGAAAAAAATGTCATCTACTACCATGTTTTCAAATATATTTTTAAAATATATCAAAGAAGAAATAGAAGAGGTATGAACACCAGGAAAACAAAGTAAACACAGTCAATCTAATTAAATCCATTAACTGTTGAGTATATGCAAGGTAAATGCATCTGACAGCAATAACTTAAGCATACCCTTAGAATGGCACTGAATGACAGTCGCACCTGAATGTGTGTTCTGAGCTAGGGAACCTGGAACTGGCCAACCCAGAGATTGATTCCTTGTTTATGAGGAACATCTGAGACCTCAGCTCATCCTGTGTAACACAGGCAGGCCATACAGAGGATCAAGGTCCTGAGTTTTGGGTTAAATGAAGGTTGCCAGGCAGAAATCATTAAGGAGAGAACATTAGTGAAAATGCTATCTAAACTGCATGTTGTTTGCAAGTAGTTGCAGTTTACCCACCCAGCCCGCCATCACTGTGCCGAGCAGTCAGGTCATCCAGCCTCCTGCCACTGGGCTCTATGTAGTTCTCTTGTCCAGTCACCGCCACTGAACTCTCTCCACTGTATATCATCCCCTAAAAAAACTCCTTGCCTTGTTTGCTGGCTCTCGGTCTTTTCTTCCACCTCTTGAACCTAGTGCTTTCCCTATTGAGGTTAATAGGAGTTTGGCACAACAGTGCATGGTGACAAAAGCGAAGATGGCTACCAAGATAAATAAAACGCTAAAATAAATTTTAAGCTAAAATCTATTATAGTAGGGAAACACAATACAGACACGAAATGATAAATAGCTTCACAAGCTTAAAATACAAATACTTTGAGAAGAAAAATGAGATGAGGCACCACATTAATTACTAAAAGAAGGTCACCATCAAAACAATGAAGAATGGAATGACATTAGCCTAAGTTTTTATAAAGAAAGGGAATTTGAGCTCAGACTTGGGGGACAGGTGGGATAAATGTGTTTGTAGTGATATATTACATTTTACACACTTAGATATACAAAGATTGTGAAATTACTTTGTTCAAACCAAATGTGGTCCAAGCCTGTGTGGTCCCTTGAAGGCAAGTGACTACCATTCCTGTGCCAAGTTTGGACAGAAGAATCTTGGTTTTGCCAGAAACCTGGTACATAAATTCTCTCCTACTTGGTGAAATAGAAGTCTTTTCGTCCCTTTTCACATTTTGCAGTACTTGTAGTCCCCTATATTCTTTACCTGCCAATCTCTTTCCACTCCCAGTCTCTATAGTGGGTTGAATGGTGTCCCCCAGAAAACCTGTGCCCACCTAGAACCTCATAATGTGACTTTATTTGGAAATAGGGTCTTTGCAGGTATAATTAATTAATGATCACAAGATGAAATCATCCTGAGTTTAGGCTGGTCCCTAAATCCAAAGCAAGTGTCCTTATAAGGAGAAGACACAGAGACACACACCACATGAAGACTGAGGCAAAGAATGGAGCGGTATCTCCACAAGCTGAGGAATGCCAAGGATTGCCAGCAACCACCAGAAGTTAGAAGAGTGGCAGGAAACCTTTTCCCTCCAAGCCTCCAGGAGAAACCAACCCAGCTGATAATCTTAATTTTGAATTTCTGGTCTCCAGAACTGTTGGAAAATACATTTCTGTTGTTTCAACCCACCAACTTGTGTTAATTTGCTGTGGTAGCCCTAGGGAACTAGGACATTCTGCTTTTCTTTTTTTCCCCACCTGCAACACAGTCCCCTTCCTGCTCTCCCCAGTCCCCAAACATAAATCTCTCAAAGACTTTGGACTTCTGAATAAAACAAAATCAGAAGAAATGGTCTGTCTGCCGATACCTTCTCTTTCCTGACTGGAGGAAGCTTATCCTCTCCCACCCACCTTCCTTTATCCAGCGATCTAAAAGTGCCTAAGAACTTGTTTGGAAAAGAGAGGGGGAAAGAGATAACAAAACACAAATTTATATCTCAACAAATTATACTGCCACATGTGGAAAATACATAAACCAAAGTGCAGGTTGGAAAGTAAACACCCAATATACCAGCTGGATGAGCCATGATCAAGAGACAATGAATACGCCGTTTAAGAGACAATAGAAAATTAAAATAAGAAAATGGTATAAGACAAATTTTAAAAGAGTTGAGTTATATTTAAAGGTCATTGAATGCAAGGCTAAAAGGCTTGGACTAGACAAGACATACTCAAACTTTCGTGATTCACCCTTATCTCAGTAATTTTTTCATAGCATTCTTAGACTAAAAGAAATACCTCCATTTACTAAGTAGGTTCAAACAACTGAAGTATTTATGTCCTGACAACTTAGTAATCATTTGAAAAATACACTCCATTTAAAGAAAAAATTATATTTTATTTCATACTTAAGCAGCCATGATTGTTTACTAATGAGACATGCATGCCTGCTGGGCATTGCATAATTCCTCGGGCATCAAAGTCAGATTGGATATCACCACCCTTATTTCATGTTCCACATTATTTTCTTAGTGGTACTGCCTTGTATCACAGTAATTGTTGAAAATTCACCTTTGAAAAGAAAGGACATCATCAAAAGGATGATAATTAAAGGAATGTAAATATTACAACTGTGAACTACTTTGAGATAGTCATTTTGACAGTGTCTGACAAATGTTCACTGTGCTTCCCTCAATTTTTACAAAAAGTCTGTGGTGTCCCTGTGAATTCACTATGGCACCCTGGGTGACTTAGCTCATAGTTTGGGAACTATGGGTTTTAACATTAATCTGTAATGAGAAACACTGAAGGTTTTTGAGCAGAGGAATGACCTAGTCAAACAATGTGATAGGCTTATTAAAGATTGGAATGCAGATTAGGCTGAAAACAAAGGAAGGCTGAAGAAGGGAGACTCAGAGTAAGGTATTTAATTATGCCAAAATATATTTATGATAATTATTCTTTAGTATGTGTGAAACATGCTTATAAATGGAGTGCCTTTCAGTTGATTGGCAAAAGTAGGGATGCTACATTAATGACAGCAAAAAAAAAAAAAAATCTGAATGTAAGCATTGTCTTGGGTTAGAGAATATGACTTACTACACATAGGACATGTTAAAATGTAAATAATATTGCAAATCCATTATTATTCTGAAAGCACAAGAAGATCCAGAGCTCAACATTCTGAAGCCCTCCTTCCTGGAGTAGACATTTGCTAAATGGGGTAGGCAACACAACATGCTCCATTTAAAATAGTGTCTCAAAAGGCAATGTCATTGAGGGTGTAGAAAGATTACCAAATTTCTACTTCTCTGTATAGTGGTCTTTTTAAGAGAAATCATTTGCTCTATCTAATATTGGAAGAATGCTTCAGATGCAAGGTTTAAGGGAGGGGGTTCTTGGAGGGAGTAGCAGATGATTGTCATTTGCTTGATTTTCAGGGGAAATTTGAGGTTTAGGAAATTTATATAAAAGGAGTTTTAGAAGCATAGTACTAAAATTAGATATTCTTTTATTAGTCCATTCTCACACTGTTATAAAGAAATACCTGAAATTGGGAGATTTATAAAGAAAAGAGGTTTAATTGACCACAGTTCCACAAGCTGTACCAGAAGCATGGCTGGAGAAGCCTCAGGAAACTTAAAATCACAATGGAAGACAAAGGGAAAACAGGCACATCTTACATGGCCAGAGAAGGAGGAATAGAGAGCAGGGGGAGATGCTACACCCTTTTAAACGACCAGATCTCATGCAAACTCACTCATTATCACAAGAATAGCAAGGGGGAATCCACTCCCATGATCCAATCACCTCCCAGCAGGCCCCTCCCTCCTTCAACATTGGGGTTCACAATTCAACATAACATTTGGGCAGGGACAAAAATCCAAACCATATCAATTCTCTACCAATAAGATATTCTTCTATAATCTGTAGCCAAAAATACCTTCTAATAAGGATAGTAAAGAATTATTTCCTAAAGACAAAAAATAAAAATCAATTTTTCCTCCCCAAGAAAACAGAGGACCAAGATTCGGGAGACCTGGTTCTAGAGACAGCTCTGGAACTAATATGCTACTATCTTAGACAAGTAACTTCATTTTTTTTAGTGCTATGCCTTTACTTATAATATAAAATAAGGTAAAATAAATAAAATTTAAAAATTTGTGCTTGATCCAGAGGTTACAAACTGCTCCAGGCTAGATATGGTATGCAAATAAATGCATTTTGGCCCACTGTGGTTTTATTTTTCTAATTTGAATTAATTTTCAATGCTAAAAAATTGAAACTTAAAACTCTAGTTACCTGTCTGGCTTCTTTTGAACAGTCACCCTATATTTTCCCACAGCAATCAGCAAGACCTGGATCACTGTTGCCCTGTTTGGTGGAGTCATACACTATAAATGAAACCTAAACAGCTCGGTTTATTTATGATTTGAGTTTATAAGTCCTGATCTACATGATTCTTTTTATTTTTACTTATTTATTTAGTTTTTGAGACAGAGTCTCACTCCGTCACCCAAGCTGGAATGAAGTAGCCGATCTCACTTCAGTGCAACCTCTGCCTCCCAAGTTCAAGCAATTCTCATGCCTCAGCCTCCTGAGTAACTGGGACTACAGGCGCGTGCCACCACACCCGACTAATTTTGTAGTTTTGGTAGAGATGGGGTTTCACCATGTTGGCCAGGCTGGTCCCAAACTCCTGGCCTCAAGTGATCCACCTGCCTCGGCCTCCCAAAGTGCTAGGATTACAGGCATGAGGCACTGCACCCAGCCTCTACATGATTCTTTTTACAGTTTGAATGTACTCCTAGGTTCATGAGTTGGAAACTTAAGCCCCAGTGCAACAGTGTTGAGAGGTAGGGCCTAATAAGAGGTGATTAGGTAATGAGCGTAGCACCCTCATTAATGGATTAATGTCATTATCTCAAGAGTGGGTTAATTATCTCCAGAGTGGGCTTTTTGTAAAAGTTAGGATTTCTCTTGTTCTCTTGCCCTTCCACTAGGGGATGACACAGCAAAAAGGCCCTCACAAGATGCAAACTCCTTGACCTTGGACTTCTCAACTACTAGAATTATAACAAATGAATTTCTTGTTATTATATATTACCCAGTCTGTGGTATTCTGTTATAACATCACAAAATGGAAGAAGAAAATTCCTAAGCTGACCGGGCACAGTGACTCATGCCTCTAATCCCAGTACTTTGGGAGGCCATGGCGGGCAGGTCTGTTGAACTCAGGAGTTCAAGACCAGTCTAGGGAACACAGTGAAACCCCATCTCTACCAAAAATACAAACAATCAGCAGGAGATGGTGGTGTGCCTGTAGTCCCAGCTACTACGGAGGCTGTGGTAGGAGGATCACTTCAGCCCAGGAGGCAGAGGTTGCAGTGAGCCGAGATCGTGCCACTGCACTCCTGCCTGAGCGAGAGAGTGAGACTCCATCTCAAAAAAGAGAAAGAAAATTCCTAAGCTCCTAAAATGTCTGAATATTCTGAATATACACCAAAAAGGATGGAATATGATTAGATGTGTAATTTATTCTATTATTTTCATTGTATATCATTGCTTTACAAGTTATTTACTATAAAATATAATCTTTACAATTATATATATGATTTTGCTGTAAGCAAACACATGTTTTGGAAATACGATGAATTATATGTATATAAGTAAATGAAATATACAGAACACATTGTATCAGATAAGGAAACTTAAGTGATGTGCTGCTGGATCATACATATCTTCACAGCAGATTCACTGAAACCATTCAATGCCGCATATATTTCATATAGTGCTCTGAATCCATAATGTTAAATATGAGATGGATGGTGTCTAAGCTATAAACTACAAGAAGAAAATATTTTTAATGAATATTTTAATAAATCATCAATAAACCATTAGCTAACTAGCCACTAAAATGCAGCATACACAATTAAAACATTAGAAGACATTTTCAAAAAAAAAGTCTTCAATTTACATGTCTCGAGCTAGTTATTTCTACTTTTTAACTTTTCTTCCAGGATATGTCCATATGGACTTGGATTTATAGTTGTGATAATCTTGTATGCAAAATTTTGCTTTTCACTTTTTGCCATGTAATCTGACATCATAAACACTTTTCCATGTTGAACCATTTTCATAATTTTTACTTAATGACACTGTAATATGACATCCACTGGCTATACTGTAACTTAATTATTCTCATGTTTATAGTATTAATTTCATTCTAAACTTTCCATTATAACCATTGCTGTAATGAGCTTCTTTATATTCATAGTTTTTTTTCATTCTTTTGAAGAGTTTCCTTGGAGTCTATTCCCAAGAGTGGAATTACAGAGTCAATGAATATAAACTTTTCTATGGTTTATGATATATAGTACCAAGTGTTTGCCAAGAGGTGTGAGAATCCACATTTAATGTACCAGCTTTATTGGGAACCTGCCAGCATCAAGCTATTATCATTTTTAATATTTATGCTCATTTAAAAGTTGTTAAAATTGCCCCATTATAGTTTAAATTTGCATTCCTTTGAATATTAGTAATGCCAAAAATTGTAATATGGGACTTCATATACTAGATCAAACAATTAGATAGTCAGTTTTCCTTTTCCTAAATAGAGACAAGTGAAATGCCCTCATGATGAATCCTAACACCATGAGGATGCTGGAAAAAGAGAAAGAGATTGAGAAATAATTTCCTCAGTTTATTCCAACATGGACTAAGATAAGCATAATCATTTGTTATGAAATCATCTAACCACATGGAATTATTTTTCTGGAGGTGACTCCCATAATAGGGCATTCTAATATTCCAAATATACTCAAAGGTTAAGTAACCTTTTGCTACATTATATTTTCATGTAGCTCTGAAATAGTACTTTATGCTTGAATTATAGAAAATTAGATGCATTTAAATTTTCTTTGTATGGCTACCTTGAATAAAAAAACAGTATTTTTAATTGATTGAGTTCACAATAACTAGGAAACATTTCAGAAAATTCAAATGCAGCTTCAACTTTAGAATAGCAACTAAACCTAGACTATTTGGCTGTGAGGGTTACTAAACATGAGATATTTTCAACTTCCTCCAGTGAAGTCCACACTTCCTGCTTTTTTCTCCATGTGCTATTGCAGATAGTTGTCTGTTAATCTATTTATCCGGTTAATTGCAGCTACGTATAACATCCCTCTGATTTCAACTATCAGTAGTTTTTATGAGAAGAGTTTATTTCACCAAATGGATTAGTCACACTAAAGACTCCTTGTAGATGCCCCTAAATTATTTTTCTGTACTGTTTGCTTTAACCAAAACAATAAATATAATATGCGTAAGAAAAATGTTATGAAATTGAGTTCCAGAGTTGAATAAAATAACTATCCAAGTATTATCCCAGCACTTTGGGAGGCTGAGGCGGGCAGATCACAGGGTCAGGAGTTCGAGACCAGCCTGCCCAACATGGTGAAACCCCGTCTACTAACACTACAAAAATTTGCTGGGTATGGTGACACGCGCCTGTAATCCCAGCTACTCAGGAGGCTGAGGCAGGAGAATCACTTGAACCTGGGAGATGGAGGTTGCAGTGAGCCGAGATCACTCTGCTCCTGCACTCCAGCCTGGGCAACAAAGCAAGACTCCATCTCAAAAAAAAAAACTATCCAAGTATTAATATTAGTTATTAATATTAGTTATTAAAACTTATTAGTTATTAAAAGATTGATAAATATTTTACTGTAAAATACTAATTAGCTATTAAATATAGTATAAAATTAGTATAATAAATATATATTTATCTTATATTTAAATTATATTTTTATTTATTTAATTTTTATATAATTTTTATTAATATTTAAATAAATATAATCATATATTTATTTTATAACATTATTTAATAAATATAATGAATAAATAAAAATACAGTATAAAATTATTATAATAAAATGTTAATTAGTTATTAAAACTTATTAGTTATTAATATTAGTTATTAAAACTTATTCCCCATTCTTTTTCTTTAAAATAATGATTTAAAATGAAACAATAAATATTTCTTTATAATGCTGAAAATGAGGTAATTTTCTGCACTAAGTATATCATTTGCAAAAATTGTTTTTTATTTTTGTTTGACCAGACTTATATTTTGGCAAATAAAATTTAACTGCATATTGGGAGAATTGTCAGTTACAATAAAGCTAGTTCCTATGATTTTTGTACTACGGATTATGGTTTCTAGAAAAGTTAACCCAATAAGTATTTTACATTCCTTTTGAAGAATGTTACTCCAAAAATGTAATCTAATCAGGATCCATTTCATTAAGTAACATTATAGTTAAAAACTAAAAATATTAAAGGAGTAATCCACGACAACACATAATGTATGTTTACTGAAGAAGGAAGGAAGGAAGGTAGGAAAGGAAAGATGAGTATTTCAATAAATAAAATTTGTATGTGATAGGTTAAATTAATAGGTCAAATTTTAAAATATAGTACTATCTAAGAGGCTGAAAAGGTTTTGCCTTTTGATTAAAAAGGAAAATTAGTTAAGTTTGGAATAAAATGAGTTATCCTTAATGTAATCAATACAACATAACAAAAAATTACCCAATGTCAAATACCAAGGATATTCTCATTTACACTGGAAAGAAGTCAAGGTTGTTGTCTATCAAACTAAAAACTAATATTGATCTGAAATTTCTTTCTAGTGCCAAAAATAAGCAAAAGAAACAGCTAATACATACATACATATGTATTCAATTGGAAAATAAAGATCAAAATTATAATTTTATTACTTGTTTGCCTAGAAAACTTAAAAGAACCAACTATAAAACTTTTAGATTTAATTTAAAAAATTCAACAAAGCAGCTGGATAAAAATACAGAGATTTCAATACTTTTACTATTCATATTACCATGAGGAGTAACAAACAGTTTTAAGACTCCCATTCACTCACAATAACAAAATATGTGAGATATGAAAACATAATCTTGACCTGAAGGATGTACATATAAAGAAAATTTTAAAATCTTTCTATAAAAGAATTTTTAAAGACTAAAATAAATGAAGACACATTCCTGAGTGAAAGCCAACAGTCTAGATATATTAATTATCCTCAAATAATATTCAGATTAAATAAGTTATAATCAATAATTATTAGTAAATAGTAATAACAAAATAAATTATGAAATATTTCATGCCTGAAAATAATTCCACAATTCATAAGGAAGAATAAACAGACAAAATTTTTGAAAAAAAAATTTTTAAAATATGAGACCATAACCCTATTCAATAGTCAAATGTGTTATAGAACCACAATTACAACTTTGCTAGAACAGAATACAAAGCTTATATAAGCTGCATTTAACAAATAATGAAAGGATTATCACAAATTAGTAGGAAAGGAGTGGGTTATTCGATAAATGATATTGTAATAATTAGCTATTTCAGATGAAAAATAAAAACAAAAGAATCACTCACTTACCACCATCCACCAAAATTAATTCCAAATAATTAAAAATATAAACATGAAATGGAAAATCATAATATTCTAGGAGAAAATGTAGGTAAATATTTTTCTGATGTCTGGTTGGAGAAAGAAATTCTAAGGATAGAATCAATGGGGAAAACCCATAAAGGAAAGGAAAGAGATATTTACTTAACTATGTAAATATTAAAAGTTTCTGTATATCAAAAAAGCATAAAAAAACTAAAAGACAGAAAACAAAGTCAAATATGTCAGAATAATAGATAATAACTATAATATATAAAATTCTCCTGAAAATTATTGAGAAAATCCCTAAATACTAAGAGAAAAATAAAACGGAATAAACGTACATACAGGTCAGAGTAAACAAATTATTATAAATAATAAATTTTTAAAGTTTATCTTCATTAATAATTAAATAAATGCAACTTAAAACAACTGTGAGATTTTATATTTTACCTATCAAATTTCCAAAAATGTGTCAACTGTTAAGTAAAATGTAAGAAAAAACTCACACATTGCTATAAAGAGTATAAATTGGCACAACCTGCCTAAAAAGCAAATCCTAAATATGCATCAAACATTGTAAAAACATTCATATTTTTTGAAGTTCTTTCTCTGAAAATCTAGCCAAAGAAATAATCACAGATATGAACAAAGATGTATATATTAAAATACCATTTTGCACATCTATTTTACAATATTTATAACAGCAAACTCTTGGAAATAAAAAAATTCAACAATATAGAAATAATCTGATAATCCACTTACATAAAAAG
This sequence comes from Nomascus leucogenys, assembly GCF_006542625.1. Taxonomy (NCBI): domain Eukaryota; kingdom Metazoa; phylum Chordata; class Mammalia; order Primates; family Hylobatidae; genus Nomascus; species Nomascus leucogenys. The sequence continues at coordinate 37,555,996 of NC_044387.1, read as the reverse complement.
TCATTTGTATGCATATATGTGCACACATATATATGTATACATATACTCATTTTTCTAATTTCTATAATATATATGCATAAATATACGGAAAAGTATTGAATGAAGGTATTAAAAAGTCGACTTTTTTTTAAATTCTAACATGTATTGTCTTAATAATCAAAAAAGCAAAAAACATTTAAAACAGAAAATTTTAATTTGATGCTATTTATCCGTTTTACAGCATATTCATACATAATTACATGAAGAAAGCAATCTCTTACCTGTTCTGAACAGTTAAGAACTGATAGTATCTTAGAATATATGAAAGTAATATTTTTCTAAGCAGCTTGATGAAAAGCCTATGTTGTTATTTTAAATTTGGGAATTAGTTGATATATAATTTCCTCTCATTCTTGTGCCCTTTAGATTTCCTTCCAAATCAGAATACTTGAATTTTTCTATCACTTAGCTGTATTTCTTCATTCTTTGGTGTCTACATCATTAAAATGAGATAGGATTTGACAACAAGCTTATAATCAATTAGATCACCACTTTGCTGCTGGACATGGAGCAAGAACTGTTGCAGAAAATGCAGTTCATTGACTGGCAAAAAATTTTAGAGGTCTTCTCTTGTTTACCTTTAAACTTTCAATTGCAAAATCAAATTAAAGTTTTTTTAGTATTTTAAAATTAAACCTTTACATCCCAAATAGACTGACATTATATTGCTACTTATCTTTAAAGCAATTTTATCTTAAGCTTTTCTTTTTCACAAATATGAATAACTGTATACTTTTTCTAGCAATAAGATATATACTACTTAAGTTTTGGAACAAATAAGCCTTTCAGTATCCAAATTACTTAATTGTCTTTCCCATTTGACCTTTCATCACATCAGCAGAATCAAACAGGAAAAATCAAAGGACCTCCACAACTCTAAACTTAAAAGCATCAGGAAGCAGATTTTATGCAAAATATTTCCCTGAGGCTAAAGGATGAGATCACATAGCCTTTCTTTGGTTTCTTAGCAGCTTAATGCTTTGCCTTGGCACTTTCTGATAAAATAGCACTCAGACTATAAATGATAATACTCTATAGAGTGATAAATTGGAGTGAGCTTGTCCGTTAAACCACAAGATAGTGTGCATTTATGAAGTTAATGACAAATGATCTTTTTCTGTATTAATGCATTACTTAATTTACTATAATTATTGATCCCTAAAAGCTATTCTTTGTGCTAAAGTGCTTTAGTCAAAGTGCCTTAATAGAAAGTTCATTAGTGACCTCATAAAATGGCACACACAAGCAAAAGAAAAATAATTAGAGGAGTTAAGTCACATAGAGCAAAAACATGAATATGACATACACCATTGGAAATCATTCAATAGAAATAACATACGAACAAGTAGTATAAAGAGCAGTCTAAAGCTCGCAGACACTGGGTTCTGTCCAAAGTGGAATCCAACTCAGATTTCCTGCAGGGATACTGCACTGATCAATCATATAGCAGACATCAGAAAGTGGAAAAACAAAGGTAATATGTTAAAACACATCTTTAGTAGACCTCAGACCAAGCCCTATAAATCTACAAATAATGAATTTAGAGGTGAAGACTATGTCCCTGTATAGTACAGTAATTATTATTTATCTAATAAGGTATATGGCATGCTCAGGTGTCCATAAATCATTTGATGTTTGTTTCATTTGTACCATATGTAGCTTATAGGAGTACTTGGGATATGGCTGACGTCAAAGAGAAGAAATATTACTGCGGCTAGACAAGGAAAAGTTATACTGTATTCCTTTGCTAAAGGAACAGTATTCATCTCTATGATTCACCTCTATGATTAGGAACAAGTTCCAATCAGCAGTCAGAATTAGATAAATTAGACATGATATAACTAGAAATTTTATACTTAAAAAAAACCCTTATTCTAACAAACAATATGGCTTAGTAAGCATTACAAAACAAATTCAAATTCTAGCTCTTCTAAATTTACTCTAGAATATTTTTACGAGGTAATATAACAATAGAGACAAATTCAATTAATCATTCTATATGTGAGAAAGTCTTACAATCACATCTTGGACATAACATACACAATCGGTAGATTATGCATCAATTATTTTCTAATAATTAATAATTCATTTGATATTATAGTTTAAGTATTTAACCCCAAGTTCTTTTATTGTTGTTTTACTATACTTCTGCCTTCTTGTGAGGGCATTCCTTGGAGATCTGTTTTAAAGCTATTAAGAGAAAGATTAGAAGGAAATACATTATAGAAGGCACATGTTGAACAATATCATGTGTCTAAGAAAGAGTTCAAATAGATTGATGAGCCCTTTTAAAAGGACACTTAGAAAAATGACCACAGATTGGCTGATTTTTGCAATGCTGTCTGTTGCAATTTTTTTTACCCACTTTTGAAAAAGAACGCTGATGGCATCTAATGCTATGACAACTCTAGTGCTGTTACTTGCTTTTTTTAAAAAAAAAAAGTTTGTTGTAAGTTAATATTAAAGCAGTGAGAAACATCTTGAAATATTCTTAGGTATGTTTAATATTTAGATTTAAGTTCCTTATTATTTTATCTATGCATTTTAGGAGATGAGAAAAATCCTATTCTCCTGAATTAAAAGCCAATGACTAAAGCTAAAATCTCAAATCTAACCTAACATCCAGGTTCCAGGTTGGGAGAGTACCCTGTTGGTGGTGGGAAAATGAAGATTAATTTTCAGCCAGTGTTTCTTACAAATGGCAGTTCCACATAGGTAGCATTATTCCCAAGACAAAATGAATTATATTTTTCCTTCTTACTACTGCATATAGGCCTCAGGCTGTACGTCTTTTTTTATACTTTTCCATTAATATTATGTTTGATGAAAAATTTCAATCTGATCTCTCCAGTGTAATACTTGGGGATGTGAGATATAAAGATATTTACGGCATAAGAACAGAATAGTTCACAGTGTGATTGGTCTCAGGCCTCAAATATTGTCTCAGATAACCGTGTAAAGCATACTTGATTGCAAATCTACATATTCCTTTCTTATTCTGCATTTAAAAGAATTCTTTCATACAGTAGTTTCCTTATAGTTTCAAAAGAAGTATGTGTTTTCCCTTGCAATTTAGTCAGGATACTATGGGAAGAGAAAAAAAAGATGTTAATAAGAAGCAGTAATATATTATTTTTTAAATCAAACTAAAATACTACCCAGGAATTTTATAAGATTCTGCTGCCCTATGGAGCTTGTGGCACTTACAGGGGTGAAGATTCATCTTCATCTCTGATTTTAGTACCCCACTCAATAATTTCATTTTATTATTCTCTTCATCCCTCTTCAAGGCTCTTCAATCTTTCCAGTTTTATTTTCAGCGTTTTTCTTCAGCATCAAAATCTTATTGAAATAAAACCTGACTGTGTAATCATTATAGGATTTGCTGGCAGTGGGATTGTTAAGATTGTATGAGCATCTCCTTCATCTCTGTTATATCTTTGTTCTTTTAAGGGCATAACGTAAAACTAATATCATGCCTTTTGTGGGAAGAAATATTTTTCTGTATGTTCCAAAACAGGAGCAAGAGAAATCACACAGCACTAAATCCTGAAATTTTTAGATCAAAGATAGCACAGATAAATAAAAGATGGCTACAATGTCTACAAGGTTAATCATTGACTATGCTCATAGATTATAATTTTTCATTTATAGAGATGATAGTAATTTAAACAAACCAACTACTGTACCCAAAAATATGGCACATAAGGACTAATGGAATCACTAGAGCCAGGGAATAAAAAGATACTTACAGTTCCTAAACATTTCATGGCTTCACCTCATAGATAAGGAAAGTTTAAAAAGAAGACAGGAATTTAAACTTTAGAGTGCACAGAAATCACTTAAGGTGAGAGGTAAAACTAAAGTTCCCTCATGCTCCCATCAAAGATTCTAATTTAATACGTCTAGGCATAATGTGGGGGAATCTGCTTTTTAGCAAATGTTCTAAATGATTCTGATTTAGAGACTCTGTTTGAGAAACACTTAAATGAATGGGTAGAACTCAGGGCCCTTGACTCCAAGTTCAATATTGTTTCTGTTACACTACAAGATTTCTGACTTTTATGGATTTTTTAAACTCGATTTTAAACAAGGTGCTTTAAACCTGATACCTAAGTTGAACACATTAAAATTCCTAAGTGACCACTGAGTTTTGACCATCACTTACAGAAATCAGTAACTAGAAACTTCATTCTCTCTTCCACCTTGGCTCCATTCATTCAGTTACACAGCTGTCACTTTGACTATTTCCATATTATTGTGGTTCTGGCTACAGAGTGGAATGATTAAGATCTGATTGGTGGTTACTAATCACAGATACAGCTGGAGACTCCAAAAGTGACTTGGAATAGAACAGAACCTCTAACTACTGGTGAGTTCATAAGGATAACACTACCTTGAACAAGAACTGCCCTGAGAACATATGAGAGACTGGTAGCATTTGATTTAACATCATTAAATGTACTCTGGTAAAAAAATAAAAAATAAAAAAATACTGTACCTCACTGAAACTGGAAATTATTTTTAAAATGGAAAATCATTAAAATACTTTACCTTCTGTAGAAACTTAGAAAATAAAACCACAACAAAATAGAATCTGGAGTGACATAGCAAATATATGAAATGATTTTCCCATGAAGAGGAAAAAATAAACCTCCCCACCTTCAACCAGCTTCATACTTTACCTCCTAGAGGCAAAGTCCCTGCATGTTCTACCTTAATCAATTAGAAAAACAACCAAATCTAAAATTGTGTGAAATGTGGGAAATGTAGAAAGTTTCCTTTATTTTCAGAGTGAGAGAGAAAGCAGAGTTATTTAGCTAGGGATAATTATCAGCTTTTTGACATTTAAACACAGAGCTTTTAATTCTTTAATTATCTGCTATGTATTTTAAATACCACACCTCCAAAAATAAGTTTCTTTTCACAAGAATGAAAAAAGCTTGTCCAAAGGAATTAAAGGACCAGAACTGAAGCCTTCATTCTACCACTAACTTGAACCTCCAAAAGCCTCAGTTGCTTCACCTGTATAATAATATGTGGAAACATATAAGAGTTCAATGAGATTAAATTATAAAAGCATTTGCTTTATAAGATAAAGTCATCTTCTTACATCCCATCTATATTTTAATTTTCTAGTTATGGAATCTACTTCAGTTTTTTAATGTTTCTAATATAATTATAAGGCATTATCAAATTTTTTAAAGGTTCAAACTACGCCACTAAGTACACTGAACTGTGCATCATGGGACCCTGCCATCAGTGCTCCCATTGTCCTACAGTACAGTCACAGTGAAACACCCTGGAGCATTTTAGAAAAAGACTACTTCAATTTGGTTATTGTCTTAGTCCATTTCATGTTGCTATAACAGAATACCAAACACTGATAATGTATAAAGAAAAGAAATTTACTTCTCACAGTTCTGGAGGCTGGGAAGTCCAATTATCAAGATGCCAGATCTGATGAGGGCCTTCTTGCTGAGGCATTCCATGAAAGTAGGTGAGAGGATAAGAGAGAGAGAGCAAGAGGGGCCAAACTTGTTTTTATAATAAACCCACTGCCACAATAAGGAACCCACTCCAGAGATAATGAAATTAATGCATTCACGAAAGCAGAACCCTCATGACCCTCTGAAAGGTCCCACCTCTCAACACTGTTGTATTAAGGATTAAGTTTCCTTAATACACATGAACTTTGGGGGACACATTCAAACCACAGGAGTTATCTATACTCTGTGAAGTACTCTTGAACATGAAAGCCTCTGAGTATTAATTGACACTTTCACTTTGAATTGGAGGGTATCTATAAATTACCAACATTTTTAAAATGTCATATTGTACTCCTTACTTTTTTGTTTAATTTTCCTTACTTCCAAAGGAAATATAGTATGATTACACAGACAAGATTGCTTCTATCAAGAACAATACACACGAAATGCAATCCCCAGAACTATACCTGCTTAATACGACTTTAGTCCAGAAGATGAGATTGCTACAGAATTCCAGAATTCAGGTTTATAGTTTATTTATTTATTTATTTTTTATATTGATCAAAGCTCTTATGATAGGTCATTTTCTTTTTTTTTTATTATTATACTTTAGGGTTTTAGGGTACATGTGCACAATGTGCAGGTTTGTTACATATGTATCCATGTGCCATGTTGATTTCCTGCACCCATTAACTCGTCATTTAGCATTAGGTATATCTCCTAATGCTGTCCCTCCCCCCTCCCCCAACCCCACAACAGTCCCCGGAGTGTTATGTACTCTTCTTAAATCTTTCCCCATGCATGAATTAAACTCACAGACTTTTCACTGAAAACAATCTTACTTTTTTTAATAAGTGCAAAATATAGTCCTTGAATTTTTGTCTATATTTATCGATTAACTGCCCGAGAAAAATGCAGCAGATGAGAGGTGAGGACAAGAATGTCCTTTTCATCGGGGAAAAGTATCAGGTACTTCATGTCATCTAAGTAGTGTGGATAGAAAATTATCTGAGTTAGGACATGGAGAAATCACAGAAGTCTGAGTCAATCTAAGAGAGACTTCATGAAGAAGTTAAGAGTTAATTGAACTTTAAAGGAAAAGTCCAATTAGGTAAGTCCAGAGCAGGGTAGAGTGCACCCTAAGCTGGAAAGTTGAGAAAAGGAAGAGGGAGCTGTCTTATTTGGCAAACTAATTTGCCAGGAAAGAAGATTTGCTTTAGGGATAAATTTATAAAGATAGATGGACACTATTATGTAGAGGATTAGAACTACTAAGAACCTTGGATTTGATGAGAATTTTTAAAAGAAAACTCTCAAACTAAGAGTTAGCCAATCTTCAAATTTTAAAAAGCTATAATTAATAATATAGTAAGTTCAAGTTTGCATAACTTTTAAGCTAGTGATAGAGTTTGGCTTTGTGTCCCTACCCAAATCTCATCTTGAATTGTAATCCCATAATCCTCATGTGTCATGGCAGGGACCCGGTGGGAGGTAATAGAATGACTGGGGCAGTTTCCTCACGCTGTTCTCATTACAGTGAGTGAGTTCTCATGAGATCTGATGGTTTTATAAGTGTCTGGCATTTCCCCTGCTGGCTCTCATTCTCTCTCCTGCCACCCCATGAAGAGGTGCCTTCTGCCATGATTGTAAGTTTCCTGAGGCCTCCTCAGCCCCACTGTGAGTCAATTAAATCTCTCTTCTTAATAAATTATCCAATCTTTGATATTTCTTCATAGCAGAGTGAGAATGGACTAATACAAATAGCATTTGAAAATATTAGCAAAATCACAACATATATATGTACAAATTTAAAAGTTAAGCAATGACCTAAGATGCATCAGTGAACAAACACAAAAAAATCTAATTTGGGTACCTAAAATAAGCTACATTAATAGCCAGTTGTTAGAAATCTGACTTCTTTTACGTTCAGTTATTGAGGTCAAATTTCTGAACACATAAATAAGTGGTCTAAATTGATTTTTAAAAATACTTAAATTTAATGAAAATAATAAATGGGATATTTTTCCTCTTTTATGCCACATGCTGGCTTGATTGGATTTTTATATCACCACCAGATGTTTTAAAGTAATTTGACAAAAACTTTGTCTTATAAACCTAGAAGCCATGACATTTAAATGTCACAAATATTTGCTACAGAGGTCTTCATTTTCAAAATGTTAGATCAAAATACTAAAAAGAAGTATACCACAATATTAATAGTGGATGTCTTTGAGTGTAAAGTAATGGGTAATATTTCTTCTTCTGTATATGTTGTACTTTCCAAATCACCTATAATAAACATGAATTCTTATTATAGTAAACAGTAAAATAAAACAAATGCTAGTTAACAATACTTACTGTACTACTTGGAATAATGCAGCATCAAGTGATAAAAAATGCAAAATAACAATGGCTCAAACAAGATAAATGCTTATGTTGAGATGAATACCCTTCAGGAACCTGGATCTCTTTCAGCTCAAGGATTTATCATCTTGAAAATGACATTCCAACTTCTTGATTCAGTAAGGCTGTAGCAGAATTCTAAGCAACAAGATGAAAGAAGACATGAAAAAAGAAAAAGGGAAAAGGGTATGTGCCAGCTGCCTCTGAATGACTGTATTAGTGCCACATAACAAATTGCCATAAACTTAGCAACTTAGACAACAGACATTTATTATCTCATAGTTTCCCTAGGTCAGGAGTACAACAGCTTAGCTAATTACTATGCTTAGGGTTTCACGATTTTGCTATCATGGTGTTGATTGGGCTGCATTACAATCTGGGGTTTCCACTGAGGAAGAATCCATTTCCAAGCTGACTCAAGTTGCTATCAGAATTTATTTTTTGTGGCTGTGGGACTGAGGGCTTCAGGTTCTTGCTGGCTGTCAGCTGGAGGCTTCCCTGATATCCTAAAGTTCACAATTCCTAGAGGCTATCCATTATTTATTGAGGCCTCCTGCAGTTTTGTGTCACATGAGCTTTCCCAATGTGGCCATTTGCTTCATTAAGCCAGAAAGGAGAGTCTCTAGAGTTAGTCTGGTAGCAAGACGAAGTCTTATGTAACATAACGTAACATAACATAGCATAGCATAGCATAGCATAGCATAGCATAGCATAGCATAGCATAGCATAACATAACGAGTGAAATTCCATCATATTTGTCATATTCTATTAGTTAGAAATAAGTCACAGGTCCTGTCCACACTCGAGGGGAGGGTAGTTTACAAGTACTGAACAGCGAGGGGTGGGTACCATGGTGGCTTCTCCAGTGTCTGTCTGTCACAAGACAGTTCCCAGAAACAATAGCACAGTCCTTCCTCTATAACCCATTGGCTAGAGCTGAGCCACACCTTGTTGGAAAATGTAGTCTTTCTTTCTGCATGGTTATGTGTCCTGTTACAGATGCTATTATTGTAGAGGAAGGGGAGACTAAATATTGAAAGACAACTAACAGACTGCCTTCCAATCAGAGATCTTCCAATCAGAAATTTTGTAGCAATTAGGTGAGATGAACACAACAGCACCTGGCAATCTCAGAGGTGGTCAAATGATGTCCTATGATTGTAGCTACTAAATTTAATACTGATTTAGCATTATTAATAGAAACTAAATTTCCTTAAAAAAGAAAAGGGTTTGAATAGAAAATTATGTTCACTTCGTTTTTACACTAAAATGTAAGTCTTAGGTAAGTCGATTATATCTTATCTTATAGTTAATACTTTTGTTCTTATAAATATGACCAATCTGATAATCCAATATTTTAAAAAATATCATTTATCTACATATCTCTCTGCAAATTTCATAGCATTTTCTAACATGTTTTATGCTCAATTCATTCCTCTGAAGGGTCCATTGTTCTCATTTACTAGGTGAAGTGAAGCAATCAGCCCAAAGTTAAGTAACTGGCAAGTGGCAAAGCCAGAGCTCGGTCCCAGGTCAGGTAGCTCTACATAGCTTCCACTAAACTATGTTGTAGAGAAATTGATTTCATTGAAGAATAAAAATGTGAATATATTAAGCATTTGGACAAATATTTGATGTTGGTCACACTCCAGAAACGTGGCAATATCCAGATAATTGATGACTTTGCGTTTCGTCTCTCTCTCTGCTTGCTGTGCTTGATGTAGCCCCAACCCAAAAAAAACTGTTGCACCCCCAGCATAGATAGGTATAAATAAAAAATAATTCTATTACCACCCCAAATCCTTTAACCCAGTTTAAATTTGTTTTCTTCTGCTGTAAGTACAAAGCTATTACAAGTTTTAGAACTCTAGAGCATCTCTGCTAACCTTATACCCCTGCCCTGATCAATAATAGAGTCTAAATTCGTAACTTATATATAATAAAGTCTAAATTCATAACTTATATATAATACAATAGGCACAAATTACTAGTAGAATCTTTCAAAGATTAATTCTTAAATATACTTTACCTAAAGGGCTTAAGGAAAATAAAATTTTAAGAACTGAATTCATTTGGCCAATCAGTGTTATTTACCTTTACCTTTTCCAGAGGGCTGAACTGTATCCTGTGAAAGGAATATTAAATGATTATGGTTCCCAATAATTAAAATGAGACTTTGTAGAAAATTATTTTGTGCTTAACCATTAGTTCTTGTAATTTCATTTCATTTAGGTGTTTGAGTGCTTGAGCTCCAGTGTGAGTTTTTCTTATGTTCCAGAATGCAAAACATGTGGTGCAACACTTCGATTTAGCACTGTGTGAACAGCGTCTCCATTGTCTATTTCTTCTGTTACTACTAAGGTTACTTGTTTGTGTGTTTGAGCAAGAAAAATCATATGCACAGATTGTTCCATTTTCCAATTAAATATTCATTTTTTATACTCACAGTACTCTAATTCTAATTCAAATGTTTGGTGGAGAATTCAGTCAAAAAGCCTCAAGTCTAACAACATTGGATTTGTCAATTCATAATGTACATGGCATCTCAGTTTTCTTTGTCATTTATCTTTTTTCTAACAACTTATCATGTCACTTTTTCAAAAACATACTTTCAAAGGAGCTAAACTAAGTTAACTCATACAACTCCTACTTCTTGAATATTTATTTTCTTCAACCTCCTGAAATCCCAGGATGGGATATAATGGAAATACATCATTGTAATATGGTAGAGAAAATATTCTGGAGTGTTTATGAAGCCTGTTTTCAGATAAAATGAGAGAGAAATCATCCATTTTATTCTCACAATGAGTCTCTCTTGAACTACATGGCATAAGGCCAAGCTATAAAATGATGTTTTAATGTTGCAGGCTAGATCAAAGAAACACCTTAATGATATTTGGTCCTACCTGAGTATTACAAGATAGCTTTGAAGACTCAAAGTGTTCTACAATCTGATGATTGCTTATATTTCCCCATTAAGATGGAACAAAACGACAATAATTTCAATAGTTAATGCTAAACCTATAGATACGAATATGTTTTTAACTACCAAAGAGTCATCACCCAAGGTTTGTAATTAACGACATACCCATGATCAGCACATAAGAGTTTAAAATAGTCTCACATAGGGAAAATAACTATTCTTGAGGAAAACACATTCAGAATTTAAACAGAAAACAATGTGTAGAGGTAATTTTTGGCTTAGAATTTTTTTTTTATTAAGACAGGATAAAATATCCTTCAGCAGGGACAATGTAAAACACTACCTATTCTACTAAGAAAATAATTTTTTTCTCTTCTTTAGTGTGTTTTAAATGATCATTGATGTGCAAGGCAGTGCACCTGGAGCAGGGGGAAACACAAAATGAATCGGTAATAGAGGCAGCACTCAAAGAGTTGAGTCCCGCATTCATTCTATTTCCAAATTTTGCTATTTTTACCGTGACAAAAGCTGTATATTTTTGAATAAGTCATTTTATTTTCTTTGGTAGTTTGCCTAATTGATTATATGAAAAACTAATTAGAATACTGAATTTACTGTATATTTACTATGATAACTATAAAAGTAGAAAATTAGCTTTGAAAATCAAATAACATATTTAATAACACACGTTCATTTTTATAAACACACATTAAGACACTGGGTTCTCAGTCATGCTCTAGTCCAGGGGTTCTCAAAGTATGGCCTCAGACAAGCCCCATTTGCATCACCTAGGAAATTGCTAAAATGCAGATTCTCAGGCCCTACCTACTGATCTACTGAATCAGAAACTCTGAGGGTGAGGCCAAGCAACCCGTGATTTAATGAGTCCTATAGCAATATTAAGGCACACTAAAGTTTGAGAATCACTGCTCTAATCTAGTCTATTAAGCTTTAAAGTGGTGTTTTATAAAAATAAGATCAGACTTTAATACTACTAATTCAGCCTTCATTACTTTTCACAGGAAATGTTTGCAAGGACACTTAGAAGCAGGTGAAATTTATCTTTTTGTGACTTTAGGGCAGCCAGAAAGGGGCATATCATCTCCTTCCTCCTTCCTCCCAACCAATCATTTTGCTGAGGTTTTTGGTTTTGATATGTTTTCACTTTGCCACCTCTTGAGACAATCAAAGTTGGAGTACATTTCCTTGGGCTGAGTTAGCAGTTCCTAGCTAGAATACGATTTCTATTAAATCTTCACCCTATTACCTTTAAGCAGCTTAACAGTGTCATTAATTACTAGAAAGTCTAGGCTGAAGATTTTTAAAGAAATTGTAATCTTATAGCTTATTAGCTGTTTCAAGTTAGAAATACTAATATGTCCTATATAAATACTTGTACTTTTTAATATTTATCATAATAGAATAATACATGGCTTTAAACTAGACATTGAAAAATAGAAGAGACCTCTGGAAATTGAAATTAGTTTCCCAAAAGTCTTTTATAATCAGCACCCTCCACACAGAAGCATTTAGATAAAGGACAAAAAACCATCAAAAGACATAAATACGTTTTAACTTATATAAAGCATAAGTTATTAAATCTCTACATCACTAATGAGTTGCTATTCAATGCCTTTGGCCTCAGTGACTAAATACAAGGATGATTTCAATATTAAAAGTACAAGTTTTACTCTTTTTTCTTCTTTTTAATGATTTCTTTTTTTCTTTTTTCTTTTTCTTTCTCTCTCTCTCTCTCTCTCTTTTTTTTTTTTTTTTTTTTTTGAGATGGAGTCTAGCTCAGCTGCCCAGGCTGGAGTGCAGTGGCGCAATCTTGGCTCACTGCAACCACCATCTCCCGGGTTCAAGAGATTCTCCCATCTCAGCCTCCCGGGTAGCTGGGATTACGGGCACTGCCATCATGCCTAGCTAATTTTGGTATTTTAGTAGAGACAGGGTTTCACTATGTTGGCCAGACTGGTCTTGAACTCCTGACCTCAGGTGATCCACCCGTGTCGGCCTCCCAAAGTGCTACGATTACAGGTGTGAGCCACCACGCCCGCCCCTTTTTAATGATTTCTATAGGGATTTAATTTACAAGCAGATGCTTCCTTTTGTGTCTGAAGCTAGGATTCTAATAAAAATATTTCATATTGTCTCAAGGCTTCTCAGAGTTTAGCAGAAGTCTCAGCCTCTTCCATTTTTTGAGATTCTCAGTATTTATGTAAATAGTAATAACAGAAATGCCAAAGGTGGTTACAAAAACTATAGTATATCCCAAAAGGTTGAACTAAACATAATCAATTTATCCTATTAAAAAATATTGCACAAGTACAGGCTGGGCACGGTGGCTCACGCCTATAATCCTAGCACTTTGGGAAGCCGAGGCGGGTGGATTACCTGAGCTCAGGAGTTCAAGACCAACCTGGGCAACACTGTGAAACCCCATCTCTACTAAAATACAAAAAATTAGCTGGACATGGTGGCGTGTGCCTGTAATCCCAGCTACTCAGGAGGCTGAGACAGGAGAATCGCTTGAACCTGGGAGGCAGACGTTGCAGTGCGCCGAGATCGTATCACTGCACTCCAGCCTGGGCAACAGAGTGAGACTCCATCTCAAAAAAAAAAAAAAAAAAAATATATATAGCACAAGTTCATTTGGAGATGACTCTATTTGAAGTGCTTCACAAATGTCTGGCCCTGAACCAGATGGCCTTCTCCACCTCTAGTTGGGCACTGCCACAGTGTTAGACTAAATAGGAATATCTCTCTGGAGGAAAATTGTTCGCTGGCCTTAATGTCCCTGGGTTAGGAACAGAAGATTGGAAGGGAGGGCTACAGGGGGCAATGGTTGGCCCTGCTGTCTGTCCCTTCTTACCTCTCCACTGGGCACGCAGCCCAGGAGTGAAAGGAAATATAGGCAACGTATCAATCTGCTATTACACTGGCTTAGACCACATATGTGTGCAGATGAGGACTTCTCTAATAGAGGTGTAAGATTTGAGGATCTCATAGGAAAAGATAGCATGACCCTAAGCTGTTTGTAATTCCAGATGGATGGTTGGAAGGAGCAGTAGCTGGTAAAGGTAAAAACTCTCCCAAAAGCAATGAGAAATTTGATTATGTCTCCTATCCATCTTAGCTGAAGAAAACCCCAAAATACAGTCATAAGAACAGTAAGTATCTTATTTTGTAGAAGTTTTTCTGGTTTTTTGTTTTTGTGCAGAGGAGGTAGAAAAAGAAAAGACAAAGTGAATATCATTTCTGAATCTGCCTACGTTCCCTGAAACATTTAGGAATTTATGAATTCATGAATCTTGTCTATTCTCTGAAATCTTGTAGAAGAGCCTGACCTCCTATGGCTACATCAATATAAGCGACTGAAGGGCAGAGAGTGGTCCTGCTTTTCTTTTTTCAATATTATTGTATTCCCAGAGCCATTTAGTAGGTGTTCAATAATTTTTTTGATTACTAAAATGATGAATGCATGGCTGCTTGGAAGACAGGGCAGGCTCTCTCTTGGGTAAGGAGTACATGGAAAAATAAATCTAGGTTCTTAAAATTCTTAAAAGGCACAAGACTTCCAGGGGACACTCCAACTAAAAAATAAATAAAATCAATCTAATACATGTTACTTGGCCAAAGAATTCTAGCATCCTGACATTTTTGTGGGCTTCCAGAAAGAGCAATTGGTTCAGTCACATCTGTAACCCCTCTATCACATAGAACAAAACGATGTATAACTTTCTGACTTTTAAAAAACAATTCCAACTAACCCTTTCAGGACATTGGGTTCTAATCGAAGGTCTTGCACTAGGAATCCAAATACCCTGATAAAGTTAATAAACAACCAGAATATTTAATTTCTGTATCATCATTTGTGTCTCTTTCAGTTTCAATGGACAGCAAATGCAGTCCAAGCTGCCTTAAGACAAAAGTGAATGTGGCCAGTCGCGGTGGCTCAAGCCTGTAATCCCAGCACTTTGGGAGGCCGAGGCGGGCAGATCTCGAGGTCAGTAGATCGAGACCATCCTGGCTAACACGGTGAAACCCCGTCTCTACCAAAATACAAAAAATTATCCGGGCCTGGTGGCAGGCTCCTATAGTCCCAGCTACTCGGGAAGGCTTAGGCAGGAGAATGGCAGGAACCCGGGAGACCTAGCTTGCAGTGAGCTGAGATCACGCCACTGCACTCCAGCCTGGGCGACAGGGCGAGACTCCGAATCAAAAAAAAAAAGTGAATGTATTTGTTTATGAATGAAAATATCCAGAGATAGAACTTATTTCAGCCATAGCTGGATTCCAAGCTCTAAAATCTCCATCTGGGTTTCACTTTTCTCCAACTCCCAGTTCTGCCTTCCTGAGTATCAGCTTTATTTTCAGACCTCTCATGGAAACACGAGAAGCTCTAAGCTCACATCTTCATTATGCAAAGTCCAGTAGAAGAGAGTTCACTCCCTTAAGAGAGGGAGGAAAAAACAAAGTCCCAGAATGGTGGTTTTTGTCTGTTTTTCTCTCTGATTGGCCAGACTTGGGTTACATACCCACCCATGCTACCAGGACATAAAGCTATCACTGGCCAGACCTGAGCTGTGGGTCTACCAGCGAGTCAGAGCAGCGGCTGACATCACCTAAAGCAAATGGACTGCGGGGTGGGATCAAGTGGCTGGATCTTCCAAAATGAACAGGGGTACTGCTTCGACAAGAGTGAGTGTTGGGAAGCAAAACCACAAATGGCCAATGCAAAGTATCATTAGTAGACCCCACTTAATAAAATTCACGTTAGTGGAACCAAATGAAATTTTTTAAAATACATATCATTCGATTCAGACTTCTAATCAAACTATAGTTCTGGAGAGGGTAACCTCACACCTTGAATCCAAAATATCTCCTCAGTTGCTGGCCTTCCACTTGTCTTCAGGAGCTGGAACACATGGCACTTGAAAAAAAAACTGGCGAACAGATGAAACTCTTGCAGCCTCGCGGCCGCCCTGGTCCAGTGCCAACGGCAGGAGCGCGACAGGAGGGGACCGCGAGGGTGCGCCCCACCCTTCCAGCGTCGCCTCGGAGACTCGCACCCCTTTCCCTGGCCGCACAACACGTTTCATCCTTGGCGGCCGCCGCCAACCCGCCGGGAGGGGCGGTCGGAACTGGCAGGCCGGGGCGGAACCCCCGGGGTCTCCTTGTCGAGGCCCGGGCAGCCAGATCCGCAGGGCCGGTCCGGGCGGGAGCCCGGCCGATGGAGGCGGCTCCCGTCCTCAGCTCCCGCTCCCTCCCCTTCCCCGGGGCGGGCGCGCGCGGGCCGGGAGCTGGGAGGCGGCGGCTCCCGCCCAGGGAGGCGGCGGCGAGGGCGGTGGAGGCGCGGCCGGGCGGGTCCCGGGGCCGCGGTTCTCCAGCGCAGGAGTCCCCGGCGCACCCGCTGCGCTCCCCCCGCAGCCGCAGCCTGAGCGGCCGAAGTCGCCACCAGCTGTGTCCGCGGAGATCCAGGGCGCGGAGGGGAGAGGTCGCCCGTTTGTCGCCGCCGCCGGACCCCGGGCACCGCGTAGCACCCGAGCGCCGCGCGGACGCGGGGCGCTGGGGAGCGGCGGAGGCCGAAGACCCGAGGGAAGGAGGAGCCCGCGGACGGCTGCAGCCCCAGGTAATCTCCATGGAGGACGGGGCCGGTCTCCTCGCCCAGAAACCCGATCCGGGCGCCTTGGAATGCAGACTCCAGAGGCGGCACCTCGACCAGACAAGTTTCTCGCGGCTTGGAATGAGGGAGTCCTGAAACCGACACTCGTTTTATTTAACCAGCTTTTTTTTCTCCTGTTTTAAATAAGTTTATTTAGACAATGGAAAGAAAAAAAACGGCCTCTTGAGTGACTGTGGGTTTGTAAATATAATCCTAAAAGTTTTTCATGGTGTGGTTATTTGCTTGCGCATATTTATTAACCTGTTAACTCTTCCGCTAGTCAGAAAATTGACATGTAAAATATTCTTTGAGGAACGTTACAAGTTTGCTGTTGTATTCGGGCATCCTGTTATTCATCAGCTTAGTTAGCATCTGCCTTCCCCCGAAGTGGTACCAAAGCCGGTCTCTTGGCGACGGGTCTTGCATGTGACACTCTTGCCCTCTAGTGCCTCACCAGCTTGGTAGCAGTTTGATGGCTAATATTAATAAGATGTTACATAACATGAGAGTACTGGGCCAGGACCGGTGTTGCTGCCACTTGTAAAGTCAAAAAGCCTGAGCCGAAGGTAACGAGTGGTACTGTTTCCGTTTCTTTTCCATCTATTGCAACTTTCTTAAGCATTTTCAGCTCTGAGCTTTAATTCCAGGTAAGTGTATTTATTTATTTATACTGTGCATTAATGCCTCACTCATAAATGTAGGGGCTTTTAAGAGATAACAACTTTGCTTTCAAATAATCTAAAAATTTCAAGATTGAACAAGTGCTTCATTTTATTCTTGAAGAAGAAAATATAGAGTATTTTGATTAAATTAAGTGAAACAAAGGACCGTCTCATTCAGGGATGATGTTAAAGCTTCCCTTTCATAATATTATGGTACTAAAGAAATTACCTCTTGTAATTGTTTAAGATATTCACCAACTTATAATGATTCTGAAGTAGATTTGTTTAACAGATCACATGTCTGTTGCCTTGACAGAATTTTGTAAGGAATATCAGAGGCTTTAAACTACCTGCCTATCTACACAGTAATGATCCTCAAAAGGCTTTCTATTTGATGCAGTTTATAGACATTATTTAAAAGTATACAATTAATAAAATTAAATGGAAATGGAAAGAATAAATCTAGGTATCAAATACAGAAACTTTAAAGAAAACAAATATATCTTCTATTTAATATATCCATTTTGTGGGGGCAGGTAAAAGCAAAGTTACATCTTTAAGGGGTTTACTCAGATCCTTTTTCAAATAGTTTTTCTAATAGCTGGATACCGTTTAAGCATCAGAGTTATTTAATGTTGAAAATATATTAGTATCTATATTCTTTACAAACATATTGAAATATAGCAACATATGTAATCTGGAAGAGTTTAGAAGAAAACACTTCTAGACAATGCAAACAGCTACGTTCTTAGCACATTTGTATTAAATTAAAATACAAATCAAATATTGAGATGTGTGCAACTGATCTGGGACACACTCTTTTTTTTTTTTTTTTTTTTTTTTTTGCCCTTAGAAAATATCATGTTATCAACTAGTGAGCAATGCTGTTCACCACCAGAGAGCAGGATGATATGGCAGAGAAACTCTAGAATATCTGATATTCAGCTGAGGGGAATTTTTTTTTCCTTTTTCTTCATCCATAGCTTCCTATCAATATTATATTTAAGATGGAGATTTCAAATATAAGTTTGAAGGGGGCTCCTTTTTAAAATAGTGCTGAACATATAAAGAGGCTTGCCTAAGATAAGCTCTTTTTTTTTTCTTTCTCTGGCTAACACAGTATCTACCATTTCTATTTTGTTACCGTTTTTCTTTATCATCTTGATGGTAAAACAGAAGATTTGTTTCTTTGTGTAAATAATGTTAATTTTGAGCTTGTCACATGAGTTAATTTTCTTCATAGTCTTTACAATGAAGAATTCTCACATTACTAAAATGTTTTAGATAAAATAAAACTTTTATCTCTTTCTGGAGATATTTGTTATAGTTTAGTTTGGTGGAGTTATATATACCCTCTTTTTTAATTAATTTTCTTGAGAAAAGCATTATTTCTGAACATTGCAGCAAATATTAGAGTAATTTGTGGTGTGACTGAAAAGTTTGTTAAAAAATATGTAGTAGAAGAGATAATCAGGCATTGGAGGTTCTTTTTCTAAACCATATATTCTGCTAAAGAAGATATTATAAACGAAAATGTAAATATGTAATTGTCTACCTGTCATTTCAAAATTTTAAAACTGTAAAGAAATTACAATTTTTTTTCTTTTAATCTTGGGACTCTGATTATATGACTTCCTTGAAACCTGGTTGAGTTTCAGCTGCTTTTTTGGTGATTAGAGCCTTAAATGTGCATTTGTTAAGATACAAAATATATATTTTTAAACCATATATAAATACTTTGTGATTTATATACACTATAAAATCAGGGAAATTGAATTAAGGATAAAAACACTATTCTCAACTAAATGAATGCCTTGAATTTCTAATTGCTTAACAGTTCCAACAGTAAGGGAAAACAGTAGAAGTTTACTTTCCCTGTGCTATGTCTATTATAAATGAGCATTTGCACTGAAATGCATGAACTCTGAACACCTGTCCAGATTAGGAATGCTGCCAGGCCACAAAAGTAACGACCTACATTATAAAGATAATTAGTCTGAACAATGCTCAAAACTATTTTATGACTGAAGTTTCTCTTAGAATAGTAAAGAGGTGATTTTAATATTTCTTGGTTTGTCTGTTTGTTTGTTTGTAGTAAAAAACTATACTCTTAGATACCTGGATATCACAGTGAGTGATTTATTCTTTCATGTTACTCTAAACATTTTCATCGATTTCATGTAAGTTACAGGACAAGAAAAAAAAGTAGTCAGGACCTACTACAATTAATTAATGTCTATAATAAATTATTTCCCCAAATCCTCTACAAATTACTGAGGGCTATAATGTTTGATTACCTGTTGCCAAATAAGAGCTTAAAAATCAATTATAGCAGTCCTATCCTAAAACCTTTAAGCATCTCAATGATGGGTATCCATTTTACATATATTTCATTGCTGAATGTTTTTGTTTCATTAAAATATTTGAAAATAACATGAAAGTAGACCTAAATTCTAGGCCTGGCTCTGCCAAGAGAGGAGTGGCCTTGATCAGCTCCCTTGCTGGCTCTGGGGCTTGGTTTCTTCACCTGAAAAATGAGGATTCCAGAGACCCTTTTTTATCCTGTTTGTTCAACATTTTAGAAATTGATCTGGAGGACAGGACGAAGACAGATGAGAAAACATCAGTGAATAATACAAAGTTTAACTTGGTGATAAGTACTATTGTCTAGATTTTTGCTAGTAGAGATGTTACAGTTTATACTCATAGAATGGTTACCTTATACCAGGCACTGTTCTACTTTACATATTAATTTTTAGCTCATATAATCTTCGCAAAGATTATTTAAGGTAAATATTATTCCTGTTTCACAAATGAGGAAATTGAGGCACTGAGAGGTTACCTACCTGCCTAAGATCACATCCCTGGCAAGTGGTGAAGGTGGTGTTCAGTTTGAGTCTGGCTCCAGCACACATTCCTTTAACCGTTATACTACATTGTCTCTCTATAGGTTTCAAGTATTTGTTCTTGATATGCCTCTTGATGGAAAAGAGGCAATCCATATACCACTCCAACAATTTCCACCACTTCCCTTACATATGAAATACTCATTCATTCACCCAGGAAGTATTTACTAAGCATCTACTTTCGTGCCAGGCATAAAGCAGTCCACAGGACAATTAAATGTGGTGCCTTCCCTAGCTAAGTATATACAGTCTAGTTCAGATGATTTCTTTCTCCTCTTTTGCTACCGCTGTTAGGTTGAGTCTCAGTTGTTCTAAAATGTGCCCAAGGTAACAGAAGAATAATTTACCTGACTCCTTTATTGATGTGTCCATAGAATAGAGAGTAATAGAACCTTCAACCTCCTCAAGACTCCCTATATCATATTTTTTCATTATTCGTTTCTGCTCTTTTTGCATCATCTTCTCTCTGCAGATTGGCTGTCTTTCCTTATCTGGTTCATGTAACCTGCCCTAAAACATAGCCAACACTGATCTGTAACTTTACATCTAATGGTCCAGGCAACCAATGAGAGGCCAGGTTAACACTCTCTTGTTCCCATGAGTCTAATGAAGGACAAAGAAAACGTTTGGATTAGACCCTAAAAGCTGCATTGTCAGCACTCACATATGTCATATGTGAGCATGTGTGACAGAATGTCAGTGTATTTTGATGCATGCATTCTGGTCCAATCTTAGAGGGTAAAGGCAGACATTTTCCCCCTTAAGTCATATAGGGCAGAATAAACAGCAAACAGCAGTGGGGTAGTTTTCTTCTCTTGCATCACTGGATGGCATAACACTGAGGGAGGTGAATAAAACATATTCTTCTCTTCATAATTTCTAATACAAAGATGGAGGGAGAATGATAATAGAAAGTCATTTTCCATTTAATGTACCAAACAAAGCTAATGCCCTCAAGTGCAGCTTTTCTCCCATCCATCTTTTAAAAATTGCAGTTCTAGAGACAGAGTGTATTCTTGGTCATACTCCATGTAAATCAGCTTCTTACTTGCCTACCACAGCAGGGTTTAATTAACATGACACAATTTCACACATTCTTTCCCAAAGAAAAGCTTGCCCTTGTCAATTTTTAATATTATTACTAAATTACTTTTAGCAAATCCATGTAACGTATTTGAGGCCTCCCACTGCATTTTTCAACATTATAAAATACAGTTTTATAGTTCATTCCTTTTTCAGAAAAAGGAATATTGTCAGGATCTTTTAAATATCTTTCATTTATGTTAGAACCTGAAGCTCTTTAGTTATTAATACTCATTTTCCAGATGGTAATCTTTTTTCACTTTTCTTGTACTGCCAACTTTAACATGATTCTATTTCATTTAGAAATTGATTTTTACTTTGGGATGATGGTGGGTGTTAGTGGAAGAGAAAAGATAGGTTACATTGACAAGCAGGCACTTCCCCTTGCAGATATTGCAATACTTTGCAAAATACATGTTTGTATATATTGAGTTCTTTCACTATGTTATGGAATTGTCTGTGATTCCAAAAACTAACTGCTTCCTCTGCCTTTTGTTAATGGTAAATAATTAATGGCTAATATTTGCTTGATGGAGTCTTTTTAAAAACAGATGCATTGCAAAGCAACTCTATTCACGCTGAATTCTGAAAAATCTCAGAATGGAAAAAATAAGCAGTTGAGTAAATTTCAGTGAAAAGCACATTCTGGATATGCCTGATTTATGGCTCTGATCAAGGTGGTCACTGCTATTCGCAATGTTTATATTATTGCCTTGACTGTTTGAGGCCAGTGTGACTGATGAAGGTAGCCGTTCATGGAAGATGGTTTGACTTAAATACTGCCCTAGTTTGTGAGTGCCAGCTGCTATTTGTAAAATTTAGTAGAGGCCTTTTTTCACTCATTCAACAAATATGCAATGGGCTATTCTCACTTCAAGCACTCTATTAGACATTAAAAATATAGAAGTGAACAGGACAAGTACTTACAGATGCTTCCAAGCTATGGAGAAAAATTGCATAACTAATTATAACAGAAAATCACATAACTAATTATAACTTTGGAACATACTACAGAGGTAAAGTGGAGAGTGATGTGAGAATGTGTAACAGGGAGGCCTGACAGATAAGGGGGATCAGGGAAGACTTTTGTGAGGCAGGGATATTTATACTTAGAACCATAGGATTTGGAAGATGAAACCAGATGGGGAAGTGGAGAAAAAACTTTCAGACAAAGGTAACAGCATGTGGAAAGACCCTGAGACAGAAAAGAGATTATCTCTTTTGGAAACTGAAAGAGGACCCACTTGCCTGGAACTTAGAAGGGAGAGCATCATCTAACCAGGCCTGAGAGATAAAAGTGGGAAGCATACCACACAGGGTCTTGTGGGACATGTACAAGAATATGAATTTTAACCAGCAAGTAAAATAAGCAATCATTGACAGGATCTCAGCTGGAAAGAAGTAACAGAGTTCCACTTTGATGCTGCATTGAGAAAATGGTAGAAGGAGGCAAGAACATTTGTGGTGAGATTGGTTGCTGCAAGTAAAAGAAGGTTTTAAGGATGCACATAGGTGATTATGGGACCATGAGGATGGTTTTAGCGGAAAGATCATAAATTCAGTTTTAGACAGGTTAAGTTTGCTTGTGACATGATTCTAGTGGAGCCAAATAATGGCTGGAATAGAATAAGAAAGGGCACAGACGATGTGAGTTGTTGTTGCTATTATATCAAGTTGATAGTTCAATATAAAATCCTAGAGCTTAGAGGAAGGAGGTCTGAGTTACGAATGAACATTCAGAATTTACTAGAGTGTAGATGGTAATGAAAACCAAGAAGTATATGAGCTCATCTAAGGAAAGGGGGAGGGGTGAAAAGAAGCCCAAGGACACGGTGCTGGTTATGCCTCTGATTGAGCCTCTTTCTTTGTTCTAAGATCCATCTGACTTTAGATCTCTGCACTAAGGGTGGGCTTATGTGCTTCCCACAACTCTACTTAAGCTAAAATGCTCGTAGCTATCCCTTTATGAACCCTTAGTGTACTTTCATTGGTTATCTTCGGGATATTTCCCTCATTTCCTGTGTTATTTCTATTATCATCATCATGCAGATAAATTTTGGTTGTTCATTGTATGTGCCAAACACTATTATAAGAGTTTGGTTTTTGTTGTTGCTTTTGAGACAGGATTTTACTCTGTAGCCCAGGCTGGAGGGCAGTGGTATGATCATGGCTCACTGCAGCCTCCACCTCCCAGGCTCAAGCGATCCAACCACTTCAGCCTCCCAAGTAGCTGGGACTACCTGCCACCATGTCCAACTAATTTATATATATATAATATTTTTTATATTTTTTGTAGAGATGGGGTTTCGCTGTGTTGCCCAGGCTGGTCTCCACCCCTGAGCTCAAGTGATCTGCCCACCTCAGCCTCCCCTCGTGCTGGGATTATAGGGGTGAGCCACTGCACCCAGCCTCTAAGAGCCTTAACTCTCATTAAAATCCCCTTAGGAGATACCATAGTAGCCCATTTTCTTATAAAGAAACTGCAGCATCTAAAAATAATAGCTGCCCAATAGGCATTTCCTACTCGTTCCTAGCATGGAAGGATCGTGTTGCAGTTATCTTCCCAGGTGTATGGTATCTTTGATGCAGGCTTTTGGAGTTCATATTTCAGTTCTACCTCTACTAGCTGTGACATCATGGGCAGGTTACTTCACCTCTAAAGGGTCCAACACAATTTCAGTACCTATATAAGTGTTTATTAATATTAGCTGCATTACTATTGTTATTCTATATCTTCCCATATCATATTATTTCCTTCAGGGTGCCTTATAGGAAATCTTGATGATGTATTGACATTTATAACTGATCCAACCTTGTAACTCTCTTGAACCTAACTATTTCAGAATGCCTGTCTAAGTGATTCGTTGATTTTCAAAATTTAAAATACAGTTTCTTGATCATTCAGCATCGTCCTCATCATAGGTTGAATACGGAGCAGAATTCAACCACAACTGTCAGTTCTGTACTGCTGATCAAGATAGTTGTGTCCGCGGGAACTCTCTGACATGCAGGCTAGTGTGCTTGTACTGTACTTACTCAGAGTAGCCTACTGACCATGCAAAAGTCTTCAATTTTCTGTGTATTTTTGTGAAAGCATTTCAAGAACATATTCATCACTATACTGAAATGTTTACATGTTGATCTTGTTGGCCTTTAAAAGTGTTTTCATCTCATTTCTTTTTGAAAAATTTGAAAAATTACTGGGAAAAAACATGAGCCCTATGCCCCTTGGAAATTTCAGTCTAACAAGGAAGACAGACATTAGACAAATAATATTTTTAATAATATTTCATAAGAGTTATGATAAAGTCTCCAAAGGGAGCCTGGTCTAAAGGGGAAGAATAGAGTTGGTCAGCAAAGGCTTTCCTGAGGAATTGGGTTTTTGTAGCACATTCAGAAGTGCCTGTAACCTGTCAATTCCAAAGATTTTCTTGACTTTTTTTGTCTACATCCAACTATGTTATATAACATTGCGATTTTGTTATCTAATCATGTATAACTTAGTCCATCTATCTATCTGAATCTGAAGTGTGCATCACTGAGTCAAGCCAACTTCCCCTCTTAGTTTTGTTTCTATTATACTGGCATCTTTATCTTCTCGTCCTCAAGCCTGCTACCTCCCCAAACCATAATTTAACAGTAAGCATGTTTTTTTCTTCTTTCTTCCCAAATATCTCTCATTTCCATTCTGTCTCAAAACCACCTTAGTCTGGACCTATACCACCTCACACATGGATTACAGCAGCAGCCCCTTAGCTGGGACTGTCTTGACTCGGCCTACTTCTTCACTCTGCACAGTGTGGCATGTTCTCTCTCTGTTCATATTATTGCTGTTCATCATTCTGGGTGCCACTACTACACTAATCATCTGTAAACACTGTCTTTATCAAATCCCTCTGTTCAAATGCACCCAATGCTCTTTATTTTCCAGTTCATACCCTTGTACTTCATAGTCACTTTCAAGGACATTCATTAATCTGCACCACTCTTTTAATCAAATATTATTTCCATTTTCAACCTCAAACATAGTATCCTATATTTTAGTTAATTTCACTCTGAGCTAAGCACATTGTAACCATTTCATTCTTCAACCTGGCCAGGGAGTTTTGCCTGACATGTTGTCCCCATCCTCATATCCAAACCCAGTGCATCATGGCATGTCACGTTCAAGAACCATGTCTCTTAGAAACTGCCACTGACTTTACTAAGCTTCACCAATCTCTCTCTCTCTCTCTCTGTCTCTCTCTCTCTTCTGAAACCTGTAACAGATAGTCTATACTGCATAAATCACTATTTATTATGTACAACATACTGTTGGCTGCTGTCTCACAAGTCTCGTTTCCCTTAATAGAGTCCATTATCTAGAGGAAAGGACTATTCCTACTATCCTAATATACTTCTGTGGTGTCCACAGTATTTACTACAGCACTAATTCCAAAGTAGGTGTTCAATAAATACCTGATCACTAATTGCATAATGATAAGTATTTTTGGGGGGTGAAGGTTTTATCTACCATAGATATTATGATATTAAATTTATCCCATGTTGGGATGCTATGATTACATTAACTTAACATTGAATGTAATAGTTATTCGTAACTTCAAAAGATAAGTTAAAGCATTAGAATAAAGTAAAAGTGTCAAATTAACCTACAGGCGTAAGATGCCATTGTATTCCATTAATTCCACAAAAAGTCACTGCTCCTGGCACAAGTGGTGCAATGATAGGCAAAAGAAAGGTACTATCTCTACCCTCTTGGAGCTTCCAGGCATACAGAGAGTCTGACTTTAAACAAAATTTTAATTATGGCAATAAGTAAAAGGAGATGCTCTTTTCACAAAGACCATGTATACCCACTGGTCTTACCAAGTTTGGAAAGTCAGAGAAGGCACCACAGGGCAGTTGTGGTGAGGAGCTTAATTTTCCATATTCATCCAGCTGCATGATGCCTCACAAGTGAAGGGCTCAGGTGAAGTCTGTACCTTTGCCATTGCCTACTGCTATGGTGCCACCTTCCACAGGAGTGACAGCAACAGGTCAGTCCATCCTGAAGTTTTCAGAGCTAACAGAAACATGGAAAAGAATGGGAAGTAGCTGTCCCTGGATGAGTCTGTAGTATGAATAGAAAGCTCTGAGAATCTGCACCATAGACTGAAGTTGGCATGGCAAAGTGAGGTGTGCAATTGAAAAAGATTTGCAGAAAACAGGATAATTTTAATGTATGCATTTAAATATGTTAGACCAATTCCTCAGGGACATGCACTGGAATTTTTTCTTTACCTTCAGAAGGAAACTTGAAGAGTTTAATGGAAAAGAAATGTCCTTCAGCATTTTATAATGGCTTACAGAGAAGGTAACTTTGATAGATTCCTAATATCTGTCCTAAATAGTGAGATCAAATACTCCTCACCACTCTGCCTCATCACAGATAAGAATTGTATAAGTTACATGCCTTTCACTTTTGACAAAGGGGACAAATTGTAAAATGCTGCTATCTAAAATGGAAAATGTAGCAATACATTTTATGTCTAGTCAAAAACACTTCACAGGTAAAATTGAAACATAGAAATGGGAAGATAAGAGATTTTGTATTCTGCTGTTATGCTCCAGAATATTATAGTCATAAGCACGTACATAACTGTAAAAGTGCAATTACTTATCAAAATGAAACAACTATAATTACAATGAAAACTCTGTTGTCCAGGTAAATTTTTATTTGCTTAAATATCATCTTTATCTATACCAGAGCATTTAAAAGAGACCTCACGTGGCAGGCCAAGTTCTCGTCCCCCTTTCTCTGCAGTGTTTGTAAGATTTGCCCCTTCCCTACAATTCTCCCTCACCTATGATGATTAAGAGTTTACGACTGCATTGTGAGAAATGAGACCGCACTGGCCTGCCAGATCACCTCTGTAAGATTGCTCTATGATATTCTCCATGTTATTAACTCTTGTCCCAGAAAAATCTGTTATGTTATTCCCCTAATCAAGAAAGTAGTGTGTCTCTAACAGAATATCACAGACTGGATAATTTATAAACATTAACAATTTA
The DNA here is from genome assembly GCF_006542625.1 of Nomascus leucogenys. Classification (NCBI taxonomy): domain Eukaryota; kingdom Metazoa; phylum Chordata; class Mammalia; order Primates; family Hylobatidae; genus Nomascus; species Nomascus leucogenys. The sequence continues at coordinate 37,528,772 of NC_044387.1, read as the reverse complement.
TATGGCTCACAGTTCTTGAGATTTGGAAGTCTGAGAGCATGGTGCTGGCATCTGGTGAGGGCCTTCTTACTGTGTCATCTCGTGGAAGGTTGAAGGGCAAGACAGCATCCACAAAGGGGCAAGAGAGCAAGAGCCAGCCAAACTTGCTTTTATGACACTCTTAAGATAAGTAACCTGCTCCCAAGATAATGACATTTATCTATTCATGAGGGCAGACCCCTCATGACCTACTCACTTCTTAGGCCCCACCTCCCAACACTGTTGCATTGGGAATTAAATTTCCAGCACACAAACTTTGGGGGACACATACAAACCACAAGATCTCCCTACAATCTTTCACAACCTCTGTACTCTCAAGTCTTACCATAATCTGGGTTACCCATACATAGTCAAATTTATTTTTTAAGTATTTCTCACTCTTTCCTCCCACTCGTTATTCATGATCCTTACCCCATATTGTGCTCATTCCTGCCTCTGTAACATTCCCTCTATCTCAAATGTCTCTTCAAATTACTCCCATCCTTCAAGGCTCTACCCAAATCCTACTCCACAGTACAGCCTCACCACCCCCTGGAGCATTCCACAGACTCACCCACTTGCCATGGTCTCTTTCTTCTCTCATCCTGTTATAGTCATTGTCTCTAATCCACAACCCTCACATTATTATCATTCTTGTCACTATCTCTGCTTTATAATTTAGAACGTTTTAAATAAATTCAGTCTGCTGAACATTTATATTTTAAATAGCATGAGAGCTACCCCATAAATATTTGAATGCATGACATATATACCCTAAATATTTTAATGAATGAACTACAATATATAATTTAAAAGATAAATAACACATTTATCCTGTAAATAGAATATCCTATAAATATCCTACAATTCTATTCTAGAATATTATATTATTCATAAAGATAAACATATTGTTCAAAATATTGTTCATTGTTTATGTCATAGAATTTTGGAAGCAGAATGTTATTCATGATCATTTATTCTAACTTCATCATTTTACTTGGTACAGGGGCCCAAATGACACAATAAGAAGAAGCAGATGTACAATAGACTCTAACCTTATGACAAACACTAAATACAGTATTTTTCACCTGTGCTTGTTGTTATACCAGCTAGCTTTTAGCCTGCCTTATGTACAGTCACAAGACCTGTCTTAATTTTTTTATGTTCCATTATAATTTCTTGCAAAGTTCCAGGACCATAAAACTCTAATAAGGTTTTGCTCTAAGAAGCACCCAGGAATTCCAGAGGGGGAAGGCAAGATGGCCAACTAGATGCAGCAAAGAAGTGCTACTCCCACGGAGAAAAACCAAGGGTTTGAGTAAATCAACATAATTTGGACAGATCTCTAGAGAGAAAATGCTTAAAGTAGATGGAGATGCAATGCAGATGCTGAGGCTGAGAAGGGAGAAGGCAGGCACAGGGTACTGGAATGCTGGGGCTAGTCCCTGGCCCTCAACAGCTCCGGGGGAATAGGTTCATGATGGGACTGTGGGACTGCCCACCCTCACCATGGGCCTATGGAATCCTGGCTTAGAGGGCCCTGCATCCCTCATGGACACTTGATCTGACAAGGGGATCTGATTGGAGAGTAGACAAAGACAGAGCTTCATCCAGAATGGAACAGGAGCCTTTGTACATGGTGCAGCTCTGGCAGAACATGGTAATAGGCGTCCATAACCCAGGTCTCCCCATCTCCCTCCAAAAGCTCTAGCCGCAGCTGACTACTGGGCCAGAAGAAAGTAGAGCTGACTTCCCTGTGGAACTGGATCATGTCTGTTCTGCAGGACTTCCAGCCTGTCAGCCCCTCTCAGGGCCACACCCTAGCAGCCCTGCAGGAACATATGCACAGTACAGCCTCTGCTGCCCAGCCTGGGTGCCTTGCTCCACCTGATTATGTTCCTTGTGGCTTGGGAGCACGTTGGATTCCTCAGAGCACCCAGAATCCAATTCCAATTGCCTGAAGGATGGAGCCCCAATCCCATCCAAGTGCCCGAGGGCTGCAGCAGCCAGCTCAGGAATGCCAAGCCAAGTTCTGTGGCTGGCACTCAAGTGGGAGAGGAGCTCACACTCTCAAAGCACTGAGAGGGGTGAGATGCCCATTCATGGGCTGGAGTGGGAGGGGGCATGCCTCCCTCCACAGGACTCGCCAGGAAAGGTTGTCTCCCATCTACCTGCTGCAACTTCGGGCCAGGGAGCCCTGCAGCCCAGACCACCTAACAAAATAAATGCAGGCACACTGTCAGTGATCAGACGGGCTCCCCCAAGGTCCAAGAATGGACATGGTGAGGAAGTCACCTCTCTCTCTGCCCACTGCAGAGCACGGCTGCAAATGTGAGAAATACAGAGGAGCCATGCAGCTAGATAAGAGGCTATCTACTGCCCATTACTCTTCAGCATCATCTACTGGATCCCAGCCCAAAATACAACGCCAAAAATATTTTGCTACTATACACCCCTGTGAAACCAAGGGCAAGAATTCAACCACAAATAAAGGCCCTATAGAGAGGCTTGGGCATGTGAAAACATCCAGAAACAAATCCAACTGAAGTACTCAAATTACGTCATTGTTAAAGAAACACTGGACTTCTTAGATGCGAAAGAATCATGGTAAGAACTCTGGCAATTTAAAAAGTCAGAGTGTCTCCTCATCTCCAAATGAATCCACTAGCTCCCCAGCAGTGGTTCTCAACCAGTCTGAAATGACTGAAATGACAGACATATTATTTAGAATCTGGATGGCAAGAAAGGTTGAGATTCAGAAGAAAATTGAAACCCAATTCAAGGAATTTATTTATACTATCCAAGAGATGAAATATGAAATATCCATTTAAAAAATGAACTAAACTGAACTACTAGAGCTGAAAAATTCAGTATAAGAATTTCATAATACGATTAGAAGTATTAATAGCAGAATAGACAAAACTGGGAAAAGAACTTCAGAGCTTGAAGACTAGCTCTTCGGGCCAACTCAGTCAGAAAAAACTAAAGAAAAATAATTGTTAAAAATGAACAAAACTTCTGAGAAATATGGGTTATGTAAAGACACCAAATTTATGATTCATTGGCATTCTTGAGAGAGAAGGAGACAGAATAAGCAACTGGGAAAATATATTTGAGTATAGTTCCCTAATCACACTAGAGAGGTTGAGTTGCAAATTCAAGAAATACAGAGAACCTAGGCTGCATACTATATGAGATGACCATCCTTAAGGCACACAGTCATCAGATTCACCAAGGTCAATGCAAAAGAAAAAATCTTAAAGGCAGCCAGAGAGAAGAAGGGTCAAGTCATGTACAGAGGGAACCCCATTAAGCTAGCAGCACACCTTTCAGCAGAAACATTACAACCAGAAGAGATTGGGAGCCTATTTTTAGCATTTTTAAAAACAAAATTTCCAACGAAGAACTTCATATGGCACCAAACTAAGCTTCTTAGGAGAAACAGATATAAAATCCTTCTCAGACAAGCAAATGCTGAATGAATTCATTTCAACTAGACCAGCCTTACAAGAGGTTCTTAGGGAGTGCTGAACATGGAATTGAAAAGCAACACCTGCTACCCCAAAAACACACTTAAGCACATAGCCTGCAGGCACTATAATCCACCTAGACAATCAAGTCTTCATAACAACCAGCTAACAACATGATGACAGGACCAAAATCTCACAGATCCATACTAATCCTGAATGTAAATGAGCTAAATGCCCCACTTAAAAGATACAGAGTGGCAAGCTAGATAAAAAGACAAGATCCAACCATTTGCTGTCTTCATGACACCAATTTCACATGTAATGGTACCCACAGGCACAAAGTAAAAGGATGGAGAAAGATCTACCATACAAATGGAAAATATACAAAGATCAGGAGTGGCTATTCTTATATTAGATAAAATAAACTTCAAACCAATAAAAATTTAAAAAGACAAAGAAGGGCAATACATAACAATAAAGAGTACAATCCGACAACAAGACTTAACTATCCTAAATATATATACACCCAACGTTGGAGCACCTAGATTCATGAAACAAGTTCTTCTTCACCCACAACAAAACTTAGACAACTATACAATAATAATGGCAGATGTCAACACCCCACTCACAATGTTAGACAGATACTTAGGGCAGAAAACTAATGAACTCCAGACTTAAACTTGACACCTGACCAACTAGATCTAATAGATATCTGCAGAACTAGTCCACCCAAAAACCACAAAATACACATATTTTTCATCTGCACATAAAACATATTATAAGATTGACCACATGTTTGTTCATGAAGCAAGTCTCAATAAATTTTAAAAAACTGAAATCATACCAAGAACATTAACCAACCTCAGTTCAATTAAAAAAATCAATATCAAGAAGGTCTTTCAAAACTACACAATTATATGGAAATTAAACAACTTGCTCCTGAATAACTCCTTGGTGAACATCAAAATTAAGGGAGAAATCAAAAAATTCTTTGAAATTAATGAAGGCAGGGACACAACTTACCAAAATCTCTGGGATGCAGCTAAGTTAGTGTAAAGAAGAAAGATTATAGCATTAAATGTCTTCATCAAGAAGTTAGAAAGATCTCAAATTAACAATCTACCTTTGTACCTAAAGGAACTAAAATAAAGGAACAAACATACCCCCACAGCTGGCAGAAAAAACATAAACAACTAATATTGAAGAAGAATTAAATGAAATTGAGATGCCAAAATCCATATAAAAGACCAATGAAACCAAGAGTTGGTTCTTAGAAAAAAATAAACAAGACTGATAGGACCACTAGCTAGAATAACAAAGAAAAATAAAGAGAATATCCAAAAAAGAACAATCAAAAATGACAACGATAACATTACAACTAATCCCACAGAAATAGAAATATCCTTAAAGATACTATGAATATCTCTACTCACATGAATTAGAAAATCTAGAGGAAATGGATAAATTCCCGGAAACACAATCTCCCAAAACTGAATCATTAAGAGATTGAAACTCTGAAAAGACCAATATCAAGCTCTGAAATTGAATCACTAATAATAATAAAAAAAAAACCTACCCACCAATAAAAGCACTGGAGCAGATGGATTCACAGCCGAATTGTACCAGACATACTAAAATGAACTGGTACCAATCCTACTGAAATTATTCCAAAAAATTGAGGAGAAGGGGCTTCTTCCTCACACATTCTGTGAGGCAAGCATCAGCCTGATAGCAAAATCTGGCAGAGACACGATGAAGAAAAAAAACTCAGGCCAATATCTCTGATGAACATAGATGCAGAAATTCTCAACAAAATACTAGCAAACCAAATCCAGCAGCACATCAAAAATTTAATATGCCACAGTCAGGTCAGCCTTATTTCTAGGATGCAAGGCTGTTTCAACATATGCAAATCCATAAATGTCATTTACCACATAAACAGAATTAAAAACAAAACCATATGATCATCTCAATAGATGCAGAAAAGCTTTCAATAAAATCCAACATACCTTCATGATAAAAACCCTTAACAGTCTAGGCATTAAAGGAACATATCTTAAAATAATAAGAGACATCTAAGACAAACTCACAGCCAATGTCATACCGAACAGGCAAAAGCTGGAACCACTACTCTTGAGAACTGGAATGAGATAAGGATGCCCACCCTCACCACTCCTATAGCACTGGAAGTCCTAGCCAGAGCAATCAGACAAGAGAAAGAAATAAAGCATCCAAATAGAAAAAGAAGTCAAACTATCTCTCTTTGCTGATGATATGATTCTATACCTAGAAAATGCTAAAGATTCTGCCAAAAGGTCCCTAGAACTGATAAATGACTTCAGGAAAGTTTCAGGATACAAAATCAATATACAAAAATCAGTAGTGTTCCTATACATATATCAATAATGTTAAAGCTGAGAGTCCAATGAAGAATACAATCCCATGTACAATAGCCACAAATAAAATGAAATATCTAACAATACAGCTAGGCAAGGAGGTAAAAGATCTGTACAAGAACTAAAAAACACTGATGAAATAAATCAAAGACAATACAAATAAATGGAAATACTTTTCATGCTCATGGATTAGAAGAATCAGTATCATTAAAATGGCCATACTGCTTAAAGCAATTTACAGATTCAACACTACTCCTATCATATTACAAATGCTATTTTTAAATAAATACAAAAAAACTGTTCTAAAATTCACATGGAACCAAAAAAGAGCCCGAATAGCCAAAGCAATTCTAAGCAAAAAGAACAAAGCCAGAAGCATCAGACTACCTGACTTCAAACTATACTACAAAGCTACAGTACCAAACAGCATGGTACTGGTACAAAAGCAGACACATAGACCAATGGAACACAATAGAAAACTCAGAAATAAAGCCACACACGTACAATCATCTGATCTTTGGCAAGGCCAACGAAAGCAAGCACTAGGTAAAGCACTCCCTATTCAGGAAATGGTGCTGGGATAAATGGCTAGCCATACGCAGAAGAATGAAACTGGACCCTTACCTTTTACCATATACAAAAATTAACTCAAGGTAATTTGCCTAGGCTGTAATCCTAAGCAAATTAAGCAAGTTAATTCAAATGCAGGACATCAAACTATAAAAATTTTAGAAGTAAATCTAAGAAATACTGTTTATAATACCAGCCGTGGCAAAGAATTTTTGGCTAAGTCCCCAAAAGCAATTGCAATGAAAACAAAAGTTGACTAGTGGGACCTGATTAAACTAAAGAGCTTCTGAACAGCAGAAGAAACTATCAGCAGAGTAAACAGACAACCTACAGAATGGGAGAAAATATTCACAAAGTATGCATCCAACAAAGGTCTAATATCCAGAGTCTACAAGAAACTTAAATCAATAAGAAAGAAACAACCAACCTCCTTTAAAAACAGGCAAAGGACATGAGCAGATGTTTCTTCAAAGAAGCAATCCGGCAAGAGAAAGAAATAAGGCATCTAAGTAGAAAAGAAGTCAAATTATCTCTCTTTGCTGATGATATGATTCTATACCTAGAAAATGCTAAATATCCTGTCAAATAGTCTCTTTATTAAAAGAAGACATACAAGTAGCCAACAAACATGAAAAAATGTTCATCATCACTAATCATCAGAGAATTGCAAATCAACACCACAGTGAGATATCATCTACACCAGTCAGAATGGCAATTAGTAAGAAGCTAAAAGATGACAGATACTGGTGAGGCTGCATAGAAAAGGGAATGCTTATACACTGTTGGTGGGAATGTAAACAAATTCAGCCACTATGGAAAGAAGTTTGGAGATTTCTGAAAGAACTTAAAACAGAGCTATCACTTGACCACAGATTCCTTTACTGGGTATATACCCAAAGGAAAATAAATCATTCTACTAAAAAGATGCATACACTTGTATGTTTATCACAGCACTATTCAAAATAGTAAGATAAACAATCAAACTAGATGCCAATCAAGAGTGAATTGGATAAAGAAAATGTGGTACAAATACACCATGGAATACTATGTGGCCATAAAAAAGAATGAAGTCATGGCTTTTGTAGTAACATGGATGAAACTGGAGAACATAATCCTAAACAAATTAACTCAGGAACAGACAACTAAATACCACGTTCTCACTTATAAGTGGGAGCTAAACACTGAGCACACATGGACATATACACAAGAACAATAGACACTGTGGACTATTAGAGGGAGGAAGAAGGAAGGAGGACATACATGGTGGAAAAACTACCTATTGGGTACTGTGCTTACTGCCTGGGTGATGGGATCCATACCGTTAATGTCAGCATCCCACAGTATCCCCAGGTAGTAAACTTACATGTGTACCCTCTAAAATAACGGTTGAATTTTTTTAAAAGGAAAAGAATTCCTTAGGTGCACAGGTAAATCCAAGCATGGCTGTACATTATTTCGAATTTGACTAGCCAGGAAATATGTGTTTGTTTCCCATTAGTTCAACTATCTGAGAAAAAATATTGTTCAGTTGACAGATATATATACAGTTTGCTTAACCTTCATGCACTCAAAATACTCTTAACAGTAAATCTGTATCAGTGTGCTGTGATACTAGAGGAAGTGTAATCCTAATAAGTGTAGAACACCCAAATAAAAAAAAAAGCACTCATGTTTCTTTCTTACTATTTTTCAAAGTTACTAAATTTTCAAAGGTTACTAAGACTTGAAAGGGATTTCAAATTATTGCACAAGAAAGTGTTTCATGAAGTCTCAGTTGTTTTCATTACATTTTCAAAAACATTTTTGGAGTAGTTTTTCACATAATTACTAAACTCCTTCTCAAAAAGCAGAAATAGAACGGTATAGAAAGTGAATCAATAGGTAAATTTGCTCTTCTCCAAGAGTATATGATTCCCAATGGTCTCACACCAGATTTGCAGAAACCCTGGGAAGTATTTTATTCCTCATATTCATCTTACCACATGACTGTTTTGATTTTTGGAAAATGCAACTATGAAAATATGCAGTTCTAAAATAATTAATTGCATTGTGGGATCATATATGCATTTTGAAAAGGTTATTTTAATGAGAGCAATTATCATAAGGTTGTTTCTCTAATGAATGTAAAATGTGTATACAATGATAAAATTGACTGTGCCATCGACTTTGCAGACAAGAAAAAAACATGTTTTAATTATGGCATAAACATTCAGTACCTGTAATTAAAAACAAACAGCTTGAGTATGTGTTACATAATGTACAGCCAGATGGCAAGAAATGGCAGTGTATGACTTAGGTGACCTCTCCGTGGTCTTTGTTCTATAGTATCTACAGAGTTTGATGCAAAGCACAGTGAATATCACGAAATTTTCTGTTAGCCCAAAGTCTTTTTTGTACTAGGGATAGAGGGCTCAATGGACCCCTTTTCCTCTTTCTATCAGTCCCATGTCCTCACACAGATCTGGGAGAAGAAAAGGGAGGGTTTCGAATTTACTATACACCAGTTCATCTGCCAAATACTCTGCCATTTATGCTAGTCAACAAGATAAAAACTTGCTTATTTTAATGCTGCAAACTGACTGTTTTATATTCTTTCCTATTTTTCAGACTGTATTTTCTGTGAGTCCTGATCAAGTGATACAAATGAGCTGCAATGGTGACATAAACTCTTGACTGAGATTGGAAAAGTAGCTGGAACACCATCTTCTCTTTTAACTTTTTATGGTGCTTCTATTGGCATAGTTGGGGAAAGTACCTACAACATGAGTTTTATCATGAAGCTTCACAGACACTTTCAAAGAACAGTCATTCTGCTTGCCACTTTTTGTATGGTGAGCATTATCATTTCTGCTTACTACCTGTACAATGGCTACAAACAGGAAAATGAACTCTCTGAGACGGCTTCAGAAGTTGACTGTGGCGACCTCCAACACCTACCGTATCGGCTAATAGAAGTGAAAGCAATGAAGCTTTTTGATGCCTCAAGGACAGACCCCACAGTCCTAGTATTTGTAGAGAGCCAGTACTCATCTCTTGGTCAAGACATCATTATGATTCTAGAATCAAGTAGATTCCAGTATCACATTGAAATTGCCCCTGGAAAGGGAGATCTCCCAGCGCTTATAGACAAAATGAAAGGCAAATACATTCTCATTATTTATGAGAATATTTTAAAGTATATAAATATGGACTCCTGGAATCGAAGCCTTCTAGATAAATACTGTGTAGAGTACGGTGTGGGTGTCATTGGATTCCACAAAACTAGTGAGAAGAGTGTACAGAGCTTTCAGTTAAAAGGTTTCCCTTTTTCCATATATGGAAATCTTGCAGTAAAAGATTGTTGTATTAATCCTCATTCTCCATTGCTTCATGTGACCAAATCTTCCAAGCTTGAAAAAGGTTCTTTACCTGGAACTGACTGGACAGTTTTTCAGATTAATCATTCAGCCTATCAACCAGTAATATTTGCCAAAGTAAAGACCCCAGAAAACCTTTCTCCTTCCATCTCTAAAGGTGCTTTTTATGCCACTATCATACATGACCTGGGGCTTCATGATGGAATTCAAAGGGTTCTTTTTGGCAACAACTTGAACTTTTGGCTGCACAAGCTCATCTTCATAGATGCCATCTCCTTCTTATCAGGGAAGAGGCTGACATTGTCCTTGGACAGGTACATTCTTGTGGATATTGATGATATATTTGTGGGAAAAGAGGGAACAAGAATGAACACCAATGATGTAAAGGTAAGTCTCTATTTCCTCAAGTTTCAAAGTTCAGTTCACCTCCCAGCAGGGATACAACTATCCCAGTTTGTACTACAACTGGGTTACCCAGGACGTGGGATTTATTGGGAAAGTCTGGGCAATCTAGGATTATCACTCACCCTAAATCAACTAAGAGGATTATATATTTCTATCTGAATCAAGAAAAATAAAGCTTTTACTAAAAGATTGAGTGTGGCAGGATCCTGAAATGGTTTTCTACATGTATTTACAACTAGAGTAGAAGTCATTTTGTTTAATTACTTTCCAGAAACGATCTACCTCAAAAAAAAACTATTACTAATCTCAGACTTAGCTCATTTAAATATGAAATTAAGGTGAATTTGTCTTAATGATAATAAATATTTCCACAAATTTCAAGAAATACAGATCTCATAGTAGCAAGTTCAGATAATTTTGGAAGTCAAATATGCAATGCATTTTCTCTTATCATGTTTTTCTGAAACTGAAAATCAGTACTACTAAATATGAAGATCAATGACTGTACAAGCATATTTATTCACATATAAACATGAGGATTTAACTTGATTTCAGTGAACACTTCTGACACATATATGAAGCCAATCATGCTGAATTTAAATTGTATTACATTTCTCATGGTGTAAAACTGCTGCCCTTAAACAGAAAACAATTATTTGAAATAGTTTGTCATTATTATGAGTTGATTGTGTTACATAAACAGCTGATTGTTTACTATTAAAAAATTTTAAAATTAAAGTTATCTTCATTTGTCTTAGTTTCCCATTCGAAATGTCATAGGATTCTATCTCTGTTATACTACATATTGATTTCTCACAAAAGGAGGCTTTTGATACATAGTTTTTATTCTACAGCTTTGACCTTTTGGTAGAATATCTAGAACCAAATCAGATAGCAAAAAATACATCTTGAAAACTTTGTTCTTTTCTCTAGTCACTAAGCATCTGGCAAATAATAAGTAATGTTCATCACACTAGTTAAGTGGGCTAAGAATACCAGAAGGACCATTAAATGTTACTATAACAGAGTGTGAAGACTGAAAAGAAAAAAAACTTCCATATTCTTGGCATTATTTTAGTCTCTTCCTTTTAGCTAAACAGAAATTAATTAATAAAGAAGCTGTATTTAAGTTTCCATTAAGTCTTTGTACTTACTTTTGAAAATATAGCTAAATTAAAACCAAGCTGGTAGTTTAAGCATTTATTAGGTGTTTGAAGATTACAAGCAATACATAATTCTTGCATTTATTTTCCATTTCAAAAGATTTTGGGAGAAATGTTTTCAATATGAATATATTTCTGATGTGAAATTGTTTGAAACTGTCAAATATATATTGTTATGGAATTTTAAAATATGGTAAATAAATCCCTGAGTTTTTTATGTAGCCCCCCATTTCCCCTAATATTATACAAAATACAAAATGCCATTTGTGCTCCAGAAGTTAAGCCAGTTTTCAGGGGTGTGAAAAATTAGAGGCTTATTGAACACATTAAAGAAAAATTTGGCATGTCTACTTTATGAACTGCTCATATTTAGATAGAAATATATTTTCTAAACTACCTAAATGCTTTTTTAAAAAATGTTTTGAATAATCTGGGTTTTTAAAATTACTTCTAAATTGCATCTGTGATTGTGTCTCAAAACACTAATTTACTGCAGTTAGTTGCCCTGAGAGTATAAAGTCATTCATGTATTCATTCTGTAACTAGTTATTAAGTGTGTACTACACGTGAAGCACTTTTTGGAACTTACAGATAGAATCTTGAACTGCAGTCCATTCCATAGAAGAGGGGCAGGGGAGAGTAGAGTCACAGGAAAGCACATTGTGCTGAGCATCTATCTGTTCAGTACTTGATATGGCTATATCCCATTCCAGGCATAGAGGCAGACTTTAGGGATACAAAGATAAAGTGTCTCGTGGGGGCGATAAATAGGTAAATAGCTTGCAACATGGTAAGCACAATAGCAAACATATCTACACAGTTTCATATAAATTATGTTGTGGGAAACACTACAGTGTGTGCTGTGTACCTGTAACTATTAAGTATGTAGGACAGAGTTCTAAGGCAAGACCAGATTGATGTGATGATTTGGAAAGCTGTAGCAGTAATTCAGACAAAGACAGCAATTTCCTGAAACCAGGAAATTGGAGTAAGAATGGAGAAGGAAGGACCAAATTAAGATCTATTTAGGAAGTAAAATTGAACAACTTAGTAATTGGCTGAATGGAAATGACAGACAATATAATCATGACATTAGAATTTGTCATGAAAGAGAATATAAGGATGACATTAGGATTTTTAGCATAGGTGGATAATTGTTGATGATGTCAACAACAATAAGTAAGAGGATCATAGTGAAGATCATTAAAGGTCATAATAAAAATTTCAGTTTTATTAAAGTGCATGTGGGACGCAGAGGCATTTCACAGGTAGTTGCCTCACAGAAAAAGTCTCCCATCCTATAGGGAGACATTCACCGCATGAAAGTGTGTGAGCTCAGCCAGTGAAAAAATGTATAGAGTGATAAGAGAAGATGATCAAATGTAGAATATTGAGGAAAATCATCATTTAGAAGACAAGTAGAGGGAAATATCCCTTGAATAAGAGTTTAAAAGAACAGTCAGAGACCAGGAAGCTGAGATGCTATAGCTTCAGAAAAAGTGTGATCAGCAGTATAAAACCCAAAAGCAGGGTCCACTGGGTTAAGGACTGGAGAGTCTCCTTTGGGAAAAGACAAAGATCACTGAGGACTCTTGCATAATCTATGTGAATGGAATGATAGAGACCGAAGCCCATTTGCAGTGAGTTGGAGTCAGGAGTTAACTAAGGGGGTCAAGATGTGAAGAAAGAGAGTGTAGAGCACTCAGTGGAGAAATTTTTATATGAAGGACAAAAGAGAAATTATACAGTAGCTAGAGGGTAGACTGGTTCTAGGAAGACCAACTGTCCTGGTTTGTCCAGGACTGAGAGTATTTGTTGCTAAAATGTGGAGTCCAAGAGTTAGATAGGGTGACCTAACTAAATCAGATAAAGGAAGAAATAATCAAAAATCATGAGGTCTAAAAAAAATCATAAATTTTGTGATTAAGAGTATATAATTAGTATAAATGTTTAAATCAATTATTTTATTTAATTATTACCACTTATGAGCAAACATTATATTTTCCCTATTTGAAGTATTGGGAAAATTTGAAAGAATGTGAGAAAATCAAAAGTCACGTAAACTGTTATGTACAAAATTGGAAGGAGAGTGCAAGACATAAATTTTAACTAGCAAACTAATCACTGCATGGATGTTATTTTTTTTTCTTATGGGGAACAGAAAATGTGCTTCCTTATTTAATGGGAAGATTTGAATAGCAATGCAATATCAGCTTTACCCACCTAGATGTTGAATAATATGAGTATATTTTAAAGAGCCTCAAAGCCACAGAAGAAACTGTGACATGGCACAAAGTGTTTCATTCTTTGTGCCACAAAAAAAAAAACAAAACAGACCTAAGTGGAGGTCTTCATTTGTCTAGGAATATGCAAGCTACAAGCCATAGCCTGTAAAGAACCAAAGAGGAAAATTGTTTAGATAATTCAAATATTCCTTTAAAAAGGCAGGACAAATTTCAGTGAAATTGAAGTCAGGAAAAGGTAGGTGTGTGTGTGTGTGTGTGCACGGATGCATGCAAACGTGTTCCATTGGACTACTGGATGAGTTTTAGTGATGTTCAAAATTTCAAGTTCCTTGTGATCTACAACCTACTCTCAAACTTCCCAACTAAGGGTTTTGGGAGAGAGAAAGTGATGTTTCTACAATTAAAAAAAGCTTCTACCATTAAAACTTTTTAACTGGCCGGGCGTGGTGGCTCACGCCTGTAATCCCAGCACTTTGGGAGGCCGAGGGGGGCGGATCACGAGGTCAGGGGATCGAGACCATGGTGAAACCACGTCTCTACTAAAAATACAAAAAAAAAAAAAAAAAAAAATTAGCCGGGCGTGGTGGCGGGCGCCTGTAGTCCCAGCTACTCGGAGAGGCTGAGGCAGGAGAATGGCGTGAACCCAGGAGGCAGAGCTTGCAGTGAGCCGAGATTGCACCACTGCACTCCAGCCTGGGCAACAGAGTGAGACTCTGTCTCAAAAAATAAAAAAAAATAAAAACATAAAAAAAAACAAAAAAATAAAGCATTTTAGTTTTACATGAAAGCACTTCACGACCCAGTGAACACTAACAACCCATATGATCGTTTAGGTACATTAACTCACTCTTGTTGTAAGATCCATTATACCTTTAGACCTACCACTTCATATAACATTTATCTCCCAAGACATCTGAGAAGTCAAATGAGAAGATTCTGGAAAAGGTGGTCTTTCAGGGTTTTGCTGAACTCCTTGCAGTTGAATACTCTCAATGCATAAAAGAGGTTACTTATCACTCCCTCCTGCATCTCTCCCTCTCTCTCTCTCTTCTATTTCTGTAATAGGTACACATTCCTTTCAAACTTTGAGAAAATTCCTAACATTCTTCGGTAAATGAAGAACCTGCCCAGTCACATCTGAGCTTACTGAAGAGGTAACTGTGGCTCCTCCTGGAGCACCTTGTACTTCTTTCTGGAGGTACTCAACAGCCACTTTCCTTTTTTAACTACCCCAGACCTTTCTCACTATTTTCTTACATTTCAATATACCATAACTTGTCTATTTGTGGATTAGCCCTTAAAAAATCTACATTTTTAAGGTGGCTCCAGAAGAAAGGGAAGTTCTTAAATTTTTAATACAATGTCATGAGTGGCTATATCATTATTTTCCTCTTTAATGGAAGATCCAAGAGACCTAGAGAAAAGAAAGTGCTGAAAATAGAAGTGGGAAGCCAGAAAACTGTGAAAAATAAAAGGTATCAAGCTCAGAAGACAAACTGGGCTGACTTTTCAGTCTTGCTTGGGGCTGACTGTGGGAAGCTGTAATTGGAATGTAAAGGTGCACTCTGTGCTGCTTGACTTCACCACGAATATTCACCACCCCAGCTAAGGGGAAGCCAGAGGCTTCATAAAATCACTAAAAAATAACAAAATACCAAATATTGGGAGGAGGAGGAAAACACAACTACAATCAATTATTCTGTCATAAGTACACATAAAAGGATAGCAAAAATTTCTCCAGACAGTTCACTATTCATGTGCTCTGTATGAATGTCAAGATCTGTACACTGTACATAGTATTAATGTTTTGTCATTTTTCTCTTAACTCGTATTTCTTGAGTTCCTTTCCATTATATCTCATGTTTCTTATCTCTTATTTACTGATATTCATTTAATTTTATTATGCTATAGAAGCATGTATCTGCTTGATACCAATACTTCAAATTTGCTAGATTTACTTTATAACTAGATACAGTATGCCTCATGTACTTGACAGGAACATATGTTCTCTAATCAAGGTATATCAACACAACCTTGTTAACTACATTTTTCAAATCTGTCTTCTTACTGTATTCTTTTTAGGGGGGTGAGGGAATGGAATGGTATCCCTGATGCTATCAAAAGAGTTATGTTTAATTTTCCAACTCTGATGGTTGATTGTAAATATTTCCTTGTTCTGAAAATTATTGCCTTCTATATTTTGAACCTACGTTAAGTGCACATATTTTGAAATTGTATTTTAATGTTTTTTCATTCTATGTTATCTTTTTAACTTTATTAATGTTGTTTTGCCTTTGTTTTGCTTAATGCTAACACAGCTATACCAGCTTTCTTTTGATTACTATTTGAGAAATATATCTTACCCCTTTTTTATATATTTTTAATCTCTCTCCTATCTTTGCACTGTAAATTAGCTTTCAAAACAGCTCCTAGATGAACTTTGCTTTTTGTCTACTTTGTCAATATTTGTCTTTTAATTAACAAGATCAAACTACATATAGTTAATTGGATTATCAATGTATATGGATTTATTTAAGCTACTTTATTTTGTGCTTTATATTTGCCCCACTTGTTATATTTCTTCTCTTCTTTCTCTCTCTTCCTTTTTACCTTCATTTGAATTGTCAGTTTCTTTCTTTTTTCTATCCATTCCTGGTTTAAATGAATGTATTTTATCTCTTTTTTTTTTAGTAGTTTCTCCAAAAATTTAAACATATGCTCTAAACAAGTGCCAATATCTTCATACCTCAGTCAAAAAGTACAAAGTTCTTTATCCCCAATAATGCTCTCTCTCCTTTGGCGGTTTGGTTATTCTTGTTCTAGATGTTAATGTTGTTGTTTAACCCCCAATATTAGGCACTGTTGTTTTTACTACCATCAAAGTTTTATTAGATTTGCCAGATTTCTACTGTTTTCTTTGCCAATGGTTCACCTTTTCTCATCTGATGTGATTCTCAGCTTCTACACCTTACCCCTTTTTGTAAAGAGCAGACAGAGTCATGCCATTGACACATAATTTTGATCATGACCCCCCTCTCCTCAAAACCCTCCAGCAACTTCCAGTGTCTTTATCTCTGCTACATGCCCAGCTCCTTTTCCCTCACTCACTCTACTGCAGCCTCTCTAGTATCCTTGCTGTTCCTCGATCCTGTTTCATAATTTTGCACTTGCTGTTCTTTCTCCCTAAAGTGTCCTTCCCCCAGATTGGTGCATGGCCCTCTTCTTTGCTTCCTTTAGGTCTTTACTCAAATGTTACTTTCTCATTGAAGTCTTCTCTGACCATTCTCTTTAAAGTTGCAACCTCTAAATCTCCCATCTTTCCCTGAGAGTGTTTTGTTCTGGCACTTATGATCACCAGTGATGTGCTAAAACTGGCTCACATTGGCTTATAAGGTCAATTTTGTGCATCTCTTCCTAGCTTTATGGAAGGAGTATTTACACCATAAAATGGACAAATGGACAAATCTGGGCTTTTTATTCACAGAGACCCACTTGTTAAAGGCTTCACAGCATGCTACCAGACATACCATGTATTTTACTAATTTATTAGATTGGTGCAAAAATAATTGTGGTTTTTGCCACCACTTTGTTATTTGGACTATTAAAATGTAAGCTTTATTAGGGCAAGATTTTTTTCATCTATTTTGTTCACTGATGTATCTCCAGCACAGAGAAATGTGCCTGGTTCAGTATATATTTGTTGAATGAATGAATTGCATTCTTTCTGAAGTATATCCTTTAGACATGATGAAAGAAAAACATCAGCTGAATTAAATTTCAAGGAGTTTAATTGAGCAATGAGCAATTCATGAATCGGGCAGCTTCCCGAGCCACAGTAGGTTCAGAGACTCTAGCACAGCCACATGGTGGAAGAAGATTTATGGACAGAAAAAGGAAAGTGACATACAGAAAACAGAAGTGAAGACAGAAACAGCTGTATTGGTTACAGGTTAGTGTTTGCCTTTTTTGAACATAATTTGAACACAATTGACTGGCCAAAACACAGTGATTGGCACAAGTGTAGACTATGGTCTGTTTACACCTCCACTTGTTATAGCTCACAATGTACAGAAAAACCTTTAGGCCGAACTGAAATTATGTAAGGTGGTGGCTTTAGTCTAAACTTTATTTTAAAGACTTCCTTCAATGAAAATCTATTCATGGTAAACCATCTCAGATTTTATGCATTGTAAATGTCTTTACTTTCCCTCATCCTTAAAAGATAGTTTGGTTGAGTTCACAATGCCTAGTTAACAGTTCCCTCATATATATCCATTGCTGTTCATACTGGGAAGATTGGTCCTCCCTGGAAGTCACCTAAACATTTTTGGTAATAGAATGTCCAGTTCCACTGGTCCCTAATAGTTTTATGATTGTCACAATATTAGACAATTTGAGACCATTCTTCTCTCCCTCCCTCTCCCTCACTCTCTCTCTCTGTTTGGTGGAATACTTATTTCTACATTTGATATAATATGATCATATTAAAAATACACAAGAAAATAAATTACTGTCAATATTATTATCACATTCAAATAGCCGTAGTGTGCTAGCAACTATACAACTCTACAGTTATTTTAAGGAAATAATTTTATAATTTAACATGGGGAAATCATAAAATAGATTAGCAAAGGGAAAAATCATTTTATATTCATAATCTATTTACTTTTAATATATTGTATTAAATTTGTTGTTACATTGTGAAATGGAATGTTTCTCTACTATTAAGGAGTGATTTGTTATGCAATGACATTCTAAAAGAATGAGTTATAAATTATTTAAAGAAAGCAAAATGCTGTTACTGA
This sequence comes from Nomascus leucogenys, assembly GCF_006542625.1. NCBI lineage: Eukaryota > Metazoa > Chordata > Mammalia > Primates > Hylobatidae > Nomascus > Nomascus leucogenys. The sequence continues at coordinate 37,510,343 of NC_044387.1, read as the reverse complement.
ACACATGAATATGTAAACAGGATATTTGGTGACTGATTACATTTTTTAAAGGTCTGATGCAGTCTGGGCACAGTGGCTCATGCCTGTAATCCCAGCACTTTGGGAGGCCGAGGTGGTCAGATCACCTGAGGTCGGGAGTTCAAGAGCAGCTTGACCAACATGGAGAAACCCCATCTCTACTAAAAATACAAAATTAGCCAGGAGTGGTGGCACACTCCTGTAGTCCCAGCTACTCCGAAGGCTGAGGCAGGAAAATAGCTTGAACCCGGGAGGTGGAGGCTGCAGTGAGCCGAGATCTCACCATTGCACTCCAGCCCCGGCAACAAGAGCAAAACTCCATTTAAAAAAAAAAAAAAAGGTCTGATGCAATGAATCCAGCCCACACATGATAAGGAGGGCTGTCATAGATGGTACCAAAGCTCAACCAGATAATGATGAGTTCTACACACTGTAGTAGCAGAAGAATACAAGAGGCAAATTCAGAACAGAGATTTAGGTTCTAGAGATATTAAGAAAATTATGCACATTTACTGTTAAAATAATGTCATAAGATTTCAAAGGATATGCTGATGAATAATGAAGCACATTTTTGATAAAGGAAATCAAAAACCTTGGAGAAAATTGTACTATTTGCCAGTTACTGGATTATGTCCTTCTCTTGGTTAAGAGAATTTATTTATTCTAATATTCCATGTTTCTAGAAAATAAATCAGCATGTAAAAAATCATTTTTGTATCTCTATGCTGATGGTTTAAACCTGTACAAACTGCAGTAAGTTACTCCCAAAATAGGTAACACTTATTGAGCACATACGTTGTTTTAAGTGCTTTGCTTCATCATTTAATTCTCATAGAAATCCTATAAAACAAGGATTATAAGCAGCATCATTTTACATAAAGAAACTGAGGCTGGTAGATTATGACTAACTTGCCCAAGATCTTACAACTAGTAAGTGGCATTCCTAGAATACAAAATGCAGATCTACCTGGCTCCAAAATCTGAGCTTTTCCACCTCATGTGCTTCACAGTTGTGAGCTTAACACAACTGGTGTTAGGTGGTATCCATAAAAATTTCTTCCTACCAAGCTCTACTTTACGGTAAATTACATCCTATCAGATTCTGTTGTAGTTTGATGGGTTGTATCTGAAGCTTTGCCCTAGATTTACTGATAAGTCTGGAACAAAAATTAGTATTAGTCACTTCTTGAAATGTCTTGGGCTGAAATAAGTTTTGGATGAATTAGAGTGGCAAAGTGACAGCACAGTGACAGGACCTTCTGGCACTCAATCAATTAAAGAATCAAAATTGCCCATAATTCTGATAATTTCACTTTTCCTATCTGTATGTACTCAGATTTTAAAGTCTGTGTGATGTTGTAAAGTGCTTTATGAAGGCATTCCTAACATTTTTTTAAAGCACACAAACAAAATAGAAAAAGTCAAGGAAATTCTGACATATTGTCACTTAGTCGCTGGGAAACATGAATTAGTAGCTAAAGCACTTTTTTATTCTTAACTTTTATAGGCTTCCATGAATAATGAAACTGGAGACTGAAATATAAAATGGATCTTAAAATCATGATGTTAATATAAAATAAATCATGAGATCTACTTGACATAATTTATAAACTGTTTATAACCAAAGAAATATATCCAACTTATTAAACTTCTAGATAAACTGAAATTTTTAAAATTAAAATTAAAATTTATGTATAAAATACATATTAGAATTTTACCTTAAAAGATTATATGCTTTCTCATTTTAATATTAATAGTTATAATGATTATACATGATTATTAATAGTTATTAGTTACACCAATTACTAAAATAGCTATGTATGGTTTTCTATTGATGCCAAAGCAAATTACCACCAACTTAGTGTCTTAAAACAACCCAAATCTGTCATTTTGCATTTCTGAAGGTCAGACATCCAACATGGGTCTTATTGAGCTAAGTTCAAGATGTCCACAGGGCTGTGTTCCTTCCTGGAGGCTCTAGGGGAGAACCCATCACCTTGCTTTTTCCATCTTCTAGATTCTGCACACATTCCTTGGCTCATGTTCCCTTCCTTCATCATTAAAGCCAGAAATACTCTCTGTGCCTTATTTCATAGCCACATATCTCTCAAACTGGAAAAGGTTCTCTGCTTTTAAGGACCCGTATGGCCCACCTGGATAATCCAGAATAATCTCCCCATATCAAAGTCCTTAACTTAATCACATCTGCAAAATCTCTTTTGCCATGTAATGTTCACATTCACAGGTTCCAGGGATTAGGACATGGATTTCTTGGCGGGGGAGGTAAAGAAGATATTATTCTGTGTACCACAAGCTATGCTCTTCAGGTAATCATGCTACAATTCTTACAACGACTCAACTCCCGCAAGAAACTCTACTACTTTACTACTGTTTTCCTCACTGGGAAATGAAATCTTGATGGCATATACATGCTCAAACAATTACTCTAGATCTCTGAGTCAACAGTAGTTAACTAGGGAAAATTACATTATTGTGCTGTTAAACGCTTCATATCCCTTACACACAGGAGGTTAACACAGGGGAGCAAGTAACCCTTCCTTCACTTAGGTATCTTAAGAAATGTACCTCTCCAAAGATTGCTTGGTTGGAGCAGATGTGTGACCATCATCAATTCACTACTTTAGGAGTTTCTAATATTATGTTTCTAGAAGTGCATCAATTATGAGACTAGAGACTGTTTTGAAAGCCAGTTGATTAGGACTACCACATAGTCACCTAAGCACAGTTTACCATTTTCATTGTTACCATTTCATTATACTTTTATTTTTCTATCTTGTTCTCTTTTATTTATGTTTCTGCATCCACCTCAGTTTCAGTGCCCTGATTGTATTGGCCTTTCCCCCTTTGGAATTTCTAATCTAACTACCCCAACCTAAAAACAACAATGGTGTTTTATCTGTTCATCCCTTCTGTCTTTATCTCCCCTGCTTTGATATCCTGGTGCCTGGTGCAGTAATGTAACTTTTTTTCCCCCTTCCTACATACATCTTTATTTTATGTAACTACTTATCTCTATTTTTTTCTCTGACTATATAAACTGAGTAGAATCAGATTTCTGGGAAAGAAAAACATTGCATGTAGAAATTAGACCAACTGGTTGAGGCATTGAACAAAGATCTATCCTCAAAAATAATAAGTCCTTCACTATTCTTTTGGATTAAAATATATATTTTATATATATTATATATAACATATAATATATTTTATATGTTATATATAATATATAATATATTTTTATATGTTATATATAATATATATTTTATATATTATATATACATATATAATATATAATATATTTTTATATATTATATATACATATATATAATATATTGTATATATATTTTATATATATTATATATATAGTGCTAGAACAACATATAACAGAGCCATTTTTATCTAAGAATCCTAAGAGACAAAGTATTTGAGTTCACAGAGAAAGACAACTTACTTGATATTCTTGAATAAATGAATTCAAGTGGTTTTGACAATAAAATGAAGATTAGAGCTGCTGCCAATGGGGTAATGAATAGTTATATCCTGCCAAACTCAGATTTCTGATATGCTGAAAAATACTTCTAGGAAATTTTGTATAACATTTAACAAAAATTATTTGACAATATTTTCAGGAAAAAGACATTATAATGAAAACCCATTTTAACTCTAGTGTGATTGATTTAAAAAAGTAAGTTAGGTTAATATTCAAAGGATCTCGACATAATTTGCTAATCTGCTCTAGAAATGCAATAAGTATTTAAAGGAAGTACAGGGAGAAAATACTTTCCCAGTCTATGTCATTTCTTATGTGATACAGGGACACTGTCATTGCTCTAACTGAGGGGCAAATGAACAATGGAAAACTAAAGATGCATTTTTCCTTCTTGCTAGGACTGTCCTGCTAGAAGCATATCTCCAATAGCATTGTCATTTGCACTTTGCAAGAACTAATTAGTACTCAGTCACCAGTCTCAAAGAAGACACAGCTGTTCATTGTATTAAAAAAAGTTATGTTTACCTAAGTGGAATCTATCTTTAAGGATGCCAGTGGCAAGAGGCTGTTCATCAAACTTCAGAATAGTTCAGAGCCTCTGAAGAGGCCTAGGAGGGCCTATGTTCACTGCTCCGTACTTAGAAATTGACACAATGTCAGTGTGGGGGGTGGGGGTGATGGGAGGAAGAGCATCAGGACAAATAGCTAATGCATGCTGGGCTTAAAACCTAGGTGACGGATTGATAGGTGCAGCAAACCACCATGGCACACGTATACCTATATAACAAACCTGCATGTTCTACACATGTATCCTGGAACTTAAAGTAAGTAAATAAATAAATAAAAAGAAAAAAGAAAAAAAGAAAAGAAATTGACACAATTTCAATGCAACATCCTCAAAAGCAAGGAAAGTCTATGAGAGTAATTAATTATCTTTGTTTTCAAGCCATCAGCAGATTTCAGATTATTTCCCTGTTGTAATTGAATGTCTCTAAGGAGCAAAGTTATTACTTAATTAAAACTAATCCTTCTGGTCACTTACATATGACATAGTCAACAGCTTATACCTGATCTTTTTTTTTTTTTTTTTGAGGCAGAGTCTTACCATGTTGCCCAGGCTGAACTTGAACTCCCGGGCTCAAGCTCAGCCTTCCAAGTAGTTAAAACCACAGGCCCATGCCAGCACACCCAAGTATACCTGTACTTTTGTTGTTGATGAACCTAAAACACAGATATTACTGGGCACCAGTGATGAATCTACTGTTAACTTGTAAATGAACAGAAAGCAAAGTCCTACTGTATTTTTTTAAAGAAATGGTCCAAGAATTTGTCACTAGTTTCCTCTTAATCATTCTTTTACTCTGTGATGTTCAGATGCATTTAATCACTTATCAATATAAGACAATTTTCATGAGTTTCCAAACTACGGAAAAGCCAAGAAAAATCACTTTAAATGTTTGCTTAAAAATGCAGATTCCCCAATTCCACACTCAAAGATTTTTGTCTTGGTAGATCAGGGGGAAGCGAGGGGCCCAGATCACCTAGATGATTCTAATACAGGTAGGAGAAATGCATATTTGGGGAAACATGAGTTTAAATAGACTACATTTGATATTATTGTAAAATATGAAGACCTGGGTCTTATTATTTTTCCCTGTAGAAAGTATGTTAAAATCATGTTGTATAAAAATATTTAATTTTACATATATAAGCAAATATATAATGGAAAGAGGTCACAATAGAATTAATAGTTTTGTGACTGAGTTTAATCTGATGCTGGAAGAGTTCTTATATTTAGTTATTTTGAACCATATACCAGGGCAGTGTGATAATATTTTGGCAAATATGTGTACATGTGAAACTGCCTATGGAGATCAGTAGAGTGGATTTTATACGAAGGGACAAGAAACAGAAGATTGAAGAAAGTAATTCCAATAAGTGGATGACTTGTTCGTATTGCCTAGTAAGAGGACACTGGATAATTTTGACAAAGTAATGAAAGGTACATTGCTTCTGTGATCTTTCAGGAACCTGTACATCAGATCAGTCAGAAGAAAGATTCCAGCAGAGAAGGTTATGATCAGGAGGTGTAAGAATTAGGATAGAGAAATGGGAATTGTTTTCCTAAAGGGGAAGGAACAGAGAGAGAGAGGTTAATTATACTTCAGGTTTAATTGAATGTGCTTCTAATGAAATATCAAAGAAATTACAAAAGAGATCTGAGGTTGAATTATATAGGTGGGATAGAGTACCCCATTAGGTGATTTTTTTAAATGTTAGCAAGAGAAGTAATTTTGAATGAAGAAATTTTACCTTGGGAAGCTTTAAACATTTGCCTTTGAGAAACTACAATTAGAGTGAGCCCTGTTTGGGGTTTTTTGTCCACATGTCCAAAATGAAAATAAATGTTTATCGTTTTAAACATATAAACAATCCATGCACTTTGTAATGAAAATAATTAATATAGAAAACTACAAAGAAGAAAGCAAAAAGCAATTCTCTCCTCAGTCTCTCTACACGCTGGATTTAGTCAATCTTTAATGTTTGCAAACCTAATAGGTAAAATTTTTAATTTCATTCATTTTTTAATTGTTATTTGTATTTGTAAGAAAGAGTTAATATGGACACTTATGTTTATTGTCCATTTGTATTTCCCTTTTGAGAACTGTTTCTTGTCAATCGTTTTCCATTGGGGTGTTTGTTTTTGACCAATCAGTTATTATTTTTCCTCTTATTTAACACTCCATAAATGGAACAGCATGTTCCTTTGTTGTTATTTAACCCTTATGTATTTATATTCCCAGAAAGTTTTAATTCTTACAAATTAAGTTTAAAAGGTTTTATTAATATCATAGAGGGGGAAGGCTGATACAACCTCTTTCAAAAGATACCAGGTTGTAGCACCTGGCACAGTGTTCCTGCAGTGAGCAACTTACTGAAATGTGTACTCTCAGAGCTCATTTCTCCCCTGCAAAGATGGCAATGAAATAAGAATGCAGCGAACCTATGAGTGTGAAAGCACTTTACAAATCATAAATCTTTATCTCTGGGTTTGTTTCTTTTCCTGGGATTAGACAATTAGATTTAATCATTGCTAAGGTCCCGACCAGTTCTAACTCTGTGAAATTCTTTAAAACATTACTAAGGAAAGTCTAGCACCAATTGACTTGAGCAGAGTAATTATATGGTGAAATAGGGTGAACAGAACACTGCTTCTGAGAATTAGGATTCCCATCCTTCCTCCACATGGTATGCTTTACATAAAAGCCCCACTGAATGCATGTGTGAGAAGGCTGGTTGGCCTCCCTGACTTCTGGTGAGCTGAGAATTTCAAGACTCTCTGGTTTCCCTGAATAACATTATCCATCTGGTATATAACTTGTTTAAAAGATTCTGTAGGTATTCATATGATTACTCCCTACCGTCTATTATTTTGATACAGTCCATAAGCTTACTTTTAATTTGAAACAAATTTCCCAGCCTGTGGTTCTTATCAAATCTGTCATCAATGTGTTCAACCGTCAATTCTGTAGACCTCAACCATTCTTTTTTTTTTTTTTAATACTTTAAGTTCTAGGGTACATGTGCACAATGTGCAGGTTTGTTACATATGTATACATGTGCCACGATGGTGTGCTGCACCCATTAACTTATCATTTACATTAGGTATATCTCCTAATGCTATCCCTCCCCACTCCCCCCACCTCATGACAGGCCCTGGTGTGTGATGTTCCCCTTCCTGTGTCCAAGTGTTCTCATTGTTCAATTCCCACCTATGAGTGAGAACATAAGGTGTTTGTTTTTTTGTCCTTGTGATAGTTTGCTGAGAATGATGCTTTCCAGCTTCATCCATGTCCCTACAAAGGACATGAACTTATCTTTTTTATGGCTGCATAGTATTCCGTGATGTATATGTGCCACATTTTCTTAATCCAATCTATCATTGATGGACATTTCGATTGGTTCCAAGTCTTTCTATTGTGAATAGTGCCACAATAAACATACGTGTGCATGTGTCTTTATAGCAGCATGATTTATAATCGTTGACCTCAACCATTCTTATCTTGACTTTCATATTTTCTTATAACTTTTATTTCAGCTTCAAGGGTACATGTGCAAGTTTGTTATATGGTATACTGCATGTCACAGGGGTTTGGTGTAGAGATTATTTCACCACTCGGGAAATAAGCATAATACCCAATAGCTAGTTTTTTGATCCTCACCCTCCTCCTACCCTCCACCATCAAGTAGGTGCTGTTGTTTATTGCCCTCCTCTTTGCTTTCATATGTACTCATTGTTTAGCTCCCATTAGTAAGTAAGAACATGCAGTATTTGGCTTTCTCTTCCTGCATTAGTTTGCCTAGGATAATGGCCTCCAGCTCCATCCATTGGGGTGTTCTACAAAGGACATGACCTAGTTCTTTTTCATGGCTGCATGATATTCCATGGCATATATTTACCACATTTTCTTAATCCAGTTTACTACTTATGGGAATCTAGGTTGATTCCATGTCTTTACTATTGTGAATAGTGCTGCCATGAACATGCACATGCATGTGTCTTTAAGGTAGAACAATTTATATTCCTTTGAGTATATATCCAATAATATGGTTGCAATGGTAGTTCTATTTTAAGTTATTTGAGAAATTGCCAAACTGCTTTCCACAGTGGCTGAACTAATTCACATTCCCACTAGCACTGTATGTCATCTTTTCTCTACAACCTCACCAGCATCTTTTATTTGTTGACTTTTTAAGAATAGCCATTCTGACTGGTGTGAGATGGTATCTCATTGTGGTTTTTATTTGCATTTCTCTAATGATTAGGGATGTTGAACATTTTTTATATGAAGATCAGATGGTTGTAAGTATGAGGCTTTATTTCTGGGTGCTCTAACCTGTTCCATTGGCTTATATGCCTGTTTTAGTACCAGTACCATGCTGTTTGGGTTGCTATAGCCTTTTAGTATTGTTTGAAGTCAGGTAATGTGATACCTCCAGCTTTGTTCTTTTTGCTTAGGATTGCTTTGGCTATTCGGGCACTTTTTTTTGTTTCATATGATTTTTAGAGTTTTTTTTTCTAATTCTGTGAAGAATATCATTGACAGTTTGATAGAAATAGCACTGAATCTGTAAATTGCTTTGGGCAATATGGCCATTTTAACAATATTGATTCTTCCTATTCATGAGCATGGAATGCTATTCCTTTCTTTGTGTTATCTTTGGTTTCTTTCAACAGTGTTGTATAATTCTCCTTGTAGAAATCTTTGACCTCCCTAGTTAGCTGTACTCCTAGGTATTTTGGTTTGTGAATGGCTATTGTGAATGGGATTGTGTTCTTGATTTGGCACTCAGCTTTGATGTTGTTGGTATACAGAAATGCTACTGATTTTTGTACATTGACTTTGTATCTTGAAATTTTGCTGATGTTGTTCATTAGATCTAGGAGTTTTTAGGCAGATACTGGGTTTTTCTATATATAAAATTATATCATCTGCAAACAGAAATAGTTTGACTTTCTCTCTTTGTATTTGGATGCCTTTTGTTTTTCTATCTTGCCTGATTTCTCTGGATAGGATTTCCAGAGAATATGTTGAATAGGAGTAGTGACAGTGGGCATCCTTGTTTTGTTCCAGTTGTCAAAGGGTATGCTTCCAGCTTTTGCCTGTTCAGTATGATATTGGCTGTGGGTTTGTCATAGATATCCCTTATTATTCTGAGGTATATTCCTTCAATGCCTAGTCTGTTGACGGTTTTTAACATGAAGGAAGTTGAATTTTATCGAAAGCTTTTCTGCATTAATTGAGATAATCATGTGGTTTTTGTTTTTAATTCTGTTTATGTGATAAAACACATTTATTGATTTGCATATATTGAACCAACCTTACATCCCAGGGATAAAACCTACTTGATTGTGATGGATTAGCTTTTTGATGTGTTGCTGTATTTGATTTGCTAATATTTTGTTGAGGATTTTTGCTTCTGTGTTCATCCAGGATATTGGCCTGAAGTTTTCTTTTTTACTGTATCTCTGCCAGGTTTTGGTATCAGAATGATGCTGGTCTCATAAGATAAGTTAAGGAGAAGTCCCTCCTCAATTTTTTGGAATAGTTTCAGTAGGAATGGTACCAGTTCTTCTTTCTATGTCTGGTAGAATTCAGCTGTGAATCCATCTGGTCCTGGGCTTTTCCTGGTTGGTAGGCTTTTTATTACTGATTCAATTTCAGAACTCATTATTGGTCTGTTCAGGGTTTCAATTTCTTCCTGGTTGAATTTTGGGAAGTTGCATGCTTCCAGAAATTTGTCCATTTCTTGTAGGTGGATAGAGGTGTTCTTAATAGTCTCTGAGGGTTTTTTGTATTTCTGTGGAGTCAGTGGTATTGTCCACTTTGTCATTTCTGATTCTGCTTATTCGGATTTCTCTCTTTTTCTCTTTATTTGTCTAGTTAGCTATTGATCTTATTTATTTTTTCAAAAAACTAACTTCTGGTTTTGTTGATCTTTTACATGCTCTTTTATGTCTCAATTTTATTCATTTCATTTTTTCACATCTCAGTTTCATTCAGTTAAGTTCCAATATTAGTTATTTCTTGTCTTCCGCTACTTTTGCAGTTGGTTTGCTATTGTTTTTCCAGTTCATCTAGGTGTGATATTACATTTAAGATATTTCTAACTTTTTATGTGATGTTACATTTAAGATATTTCTAACTTTTTATGTGAGCATTTAGTGCTAAAAACTTTCCTCTTAACACTGCTTTAGCTGTATCCCAGAGATTCTGATAGGTTGCATCTTTGTTCTCATTATTTTCAAATAGTTTCCTAATTTCTGACTTAATTTCATTGTTTGCCAAGAAGTCATTCAGGAGTAGGTTGCTTAATTTTCATGTAATTGTATGGTTTTGAATGATCTTCTTAGTATTGATTTCTATTTTTATTGCACTGTGGTCTGACAGCTTGGTTGGTATGATTTCAGTTTTTTTAATTTTGCTGAGAATTGTTTTATGGCCAATTGTATGGTTGATTTTAGACTATATGCCATGTGCAAATGTGAAACATGACATTCTGTTGGTTTTGGGTGGAAAGTTCTGTAGATATCTATTAGGTCCATTTGGTCAAATGTCAAGTTTAGGTACCGAATATCTTTGTTAGTTTTCTGCCTCAATGAAAGTCTCCCATTATTACTATGTGGTTATCTAGGTCCCTTCATAGATCTCTAAGAACTCATTTTGTGAATCTGGGTGCTCTACTGTTAGATGCAAATATGTTTAGGATAGTTAACTCCTCTTGAATTGAACCTTTTATCATTACATAATGCCCTTCTTTGTCATTTTTGATCATTGTTGGTTTAAAGGCTGTTTTGTCTGAAATAAGAATAACAACTCCTGCTTTTCTTGTTTTCTGTTTGCTTCACAGATCTTTCTCCATCCCTTACTTTGAGGCTATGGGTGTCACTGCATGTGAGATGTGTCCTTGAAGACAGCATACAGTTGGGTCTTGCTTCTTTATCAAACTTGCCATTCTGTGCCATTTAATTGGGGAATTTAGCCCATTTATATTCAAGGTTAATACCGATATGTATAAGTTTGATCCTCTCATTGTGTTTTTGGTGGGATAGCATGCATATATGATTGTGTAGTTGCTATATAGTATAATTACATGTGTTTTTGTGGTGGCCAGCAAAAGACTTTCATTTCCATATTTAGCACTCCTTTAAGGACTTCTTTTTTTATTATTATACTTTAAGTTCTAGGGTACATGTACACCATGTGCAGGTTAGTTACATATGTATACCTGTGCCATGCTGGTTTGCTGCATCCATTAACTCATCATTTACATTAGGTATTTCTCTTAATGCTATCCCTTCCCCATCCCCCCACCCCGACAGGCCCTGATGTGTGATGTTCCCTGCCCTGTGTCCAAGTGTTCTCATTGTTCAATTCCTACCTATGAGTGAGAACATGTGGTGTTTAGTTTTCTGTCCTTGTGATAGTTTGCTCAGAATGATGGCTTCCAGCTTCATCCATGTCACTACAAAGGACATGAATTCATCCTTTTTTATGGCATAGTATTCCATGGTGTATATGTGCCACAATTTCTTAATCCAATCTATCACTGATGGACATTTAGATTGGTTCCAAGTCTTTGCTATTGTGAATAGTGCCACAATAAACATACATGTGCAGTGTCTTTATAGTAGCATGATTTATATTCCTTTGGGTATATACCCACTAATGGGATGGCTGGGTCAAATGATATTTCTAGTTCTAGATCCTTGAGGAATCACCACACTGTCTTCCACAATGGTTGAACTAGTTTACACTCCCACCAACAGTGTAAAAGTGTTCTTATTTCTCCACATCCGCTCCAGCACCTGTTGTTTCCTGACTTTTTAATGATTGCCATTCTAAGTGGTGTGAGATGGTATCTCATTGTGGTTTTGGTTTGCATTTCTGTGATGACCAGTGATGATGAGCATTTTTTCATGTGTCTGTTAGTTGCATAAATGTCTTCTTTTGAGAAGTGTCTGTTCATATCCTTTGCCCACTTTTTGATGGAGCTGTTTGATTTTTTTCTTGTAAATTTGTTCAAGTTCTTTGTAGATTCTGGATATTAGCCCTTTGTCAGATGGGTAGATTGCAAAAATTTTCTCCCATTCTGTAGGTTGCCTGTTCACTCTGATGATAGTTTCTTTTGCTGTGCAGAAACTCTTTAGTTTAATTAGATCCCATTTGTCTATTTTGGCCTTTGTTGCCATTGTTTTTTGTGTTTTAGTCATGAAGTTAAGGACTTCTTTTAAGGCAGGTCTGGTGGTAACAAATTCCCTTAGTATTTGTTTGTTTGCAAGGGATCTTATTTCTCTTTTGCTTATGAGGCTTAGTTTGGCTGGATATGAGTTATTGGTTGGATTTTCTTTTCTTTAAGAATACTGAAATTGGCCCCCAATCTTTTCTGGCTTGGAGGGTTTCTTCTGAAAGGTCTGCTGTTAACCTGATAGGTTTCCCTTTGTGGGCGACCTGCTCCTTCTCTCTAGCTGCCTTTAATATTTTTTCTTTCATGTCGACTTTGGAGAATATGATGACTATGTGTCTTAGGAATGTTCATCTTGTATAGTATCTCACAGGGGTTCTCTGAATTCCCTGAATTTTAATGTTGGCCTTTCTCGCAAGTTTGGGGAAATCTTTGTGGATGAAATCCTCAAATATGATTTCTAAGTAGCTCGCTTTCTCTCTCTCTGTTTCAGGAATGCCAGTGAGTCATGGATGTGGTCTCTTTACATAGTCCCATATTTCTCAGAGGTTTTGTTCATTATTTTTATTATTTTTCCTTTAATTTTATCTGACTGAATTAATTAGGAGAACTAGTCTTAGAGCTTTGAGATTCTCTTCACAGATTGGTCTAGTCTGCTGTTAATACTTTCAACCATATTATGAAATTCTTGTAGTGAGTTTTTCAGCTCTATCAGATCAGTTTGGTTCTTTCTTAAAACGGCTGTTTTATATTTTGGATCCTGTATTGTTTTGTTGTATTCCTTAGAGTTTTTAGATTCAGTTTATACTTTCTTTTGAATCTCAGTCATCTTCATTCCTATCCATATTCTGAATTCTATGCCTGTTATTTCAGCTATTTCAGCCTGGTTAAGAACCATTTCTGGAAAACTACTTCAGTCGTTTTGAGGTAAGAGGGCACTGTTTTTTTGAGTTATCAGGGTTTGTGCACTCATTCTTTCTCATTTGTGTGAGCTGATGATCATTTCATCTTTGATGTTGTTGATGGGTTTTTTGCTTTTATCTTCTTTGATACCCTTTGAGGTTTGATTGTGGTATAAGGTTGGTTCAATTGACTGGCTTCAATTCTGAAAGATTTCAGGGAGCCAAGGCTCAGTTCAGCACTCTTGGGCTACATGCTCTAACTCTGAGGAATTGGTACAGGGCCCCTGGCTTTGTTATCTGGCCTCTTGAGGTAAGGAACCTGCTGTGCAGTAGGGGCCAATGTGTTCTTAGTCCACTGGCCACACTCTGATTGGGGGGTGCCAGCCAAAGTGCTTCACTGGGGCAATGGCAACAGGATCCATACTCACTCACATGTGCCAGCAGCTGCATTGGTGCATTGGGGTGCACATGCGTCAGTTGGGGTGGGGTGCCAGCAAAAACCTCTGCCTTAGTTTTCAGATGTTACATACTGGCAAAATATTTTGGTGTTGTATTTTGGGCTGTGATCCAGTAGATGGCGCTTAAAGGTGTTAGCAGATAGACTCTTGGCTGCATGGCTCTTTATACTCTGTGGTAGCAGGGGAGAAAGACGACACCGTCACCTAATCTGCTCCTGGGTCTTGGAGGAGCCCCCTCCAATCACTGGCTTTATGCCTGCATTTCTTTTCTTGGGTGTTCTGGTCCAGAGAGGTCCCTCAGGCAGGGACCACATTTGGCAGACAGGTAATATCCTTGACCAGCTGGCCTTTCAGAGGGAGGTACACCCCATGCTTCCACTGGCCTGTGGCATCTCATCTCTCTCAGTGATCCAAGAGTGAGGGCTCTTCCCTGCTTGGGCACCACCCAAGCCAGCAAGTCTCACTTGGCTAGGAGCAGCAGGAGTGGGTGGAGCCCACCTGATCTGCTATCCAAGTACTTCCTGGGGAACATGGGATTGTGCTTACCTGCCGAGTTCAGGTAGAAGCAGTCTGCTGGGCTGTAAGCTCTAGCAGGCATGGCCCACCTGGCTACCAGTGGCAGGAGTGGGTGGGGTTGCCTGCCCTTCTGTCCAGGTGATTTTCAGGACAACAGAAGATCACTCCCCTTGGACTCAAGAGTTGCCCTGTAAAACTTCTGGGTGGCTCTGTGCCTCAGTTTAGAAGTGTGGGAGATGGAGCGGGCATGGAGGAGAGCCAGGGGATTGTTTCATTCCCAGTCTTGCACAGAACCCCACGGGGCTCTCACTCACTTGCCTTTTCCCATTTTGGAGAGGTTGTTCTGGCCTCTGCACTCAGTCCAGACAGGCTGGTGCCCAGCTTCACTCCTCTCTGCTCTCTATGTCTCCCTGCTGCCTTGATGGATCCCAATGTGGTTTTTTAGGTGATCAGCTTGTAGGGTCAGTGTTCACTAGTCAGTGAAAATGACACACGTGAACTGCTTCTAGTCTGCCATATTGACCCAAACTCCCCTACTTCCACATTTTTATAGACTGAAAGGCTTCTCGTCATTTCATCTTTCTGATTATTTACATTTTCTAGCCAGTTGCATAGGTGAATATAATATTCCTGCTGAAAATATCTTGAGAGTTAAGATCAGTGGCCGGGCGCGGTGGCTCACGCCTGTAATCCCAGCACTTTGGAAGGCCGAGGTGGGTGGATCACAAGGTCAGGAGTTCGAGACCAGCCTGGCCAACATGGTGAAACCCTGTCTCTACTAAATACAAAAATTAGCTGGGCGTGGTGGCGGATGCCTGTAATCCCAGCTACTCGGGAAGCTGAGGCAGAAGAATCGTTTGAACCTGAGAGGCGGGGGTTGCAGTGAGCCAAGATTGCACCATTGCACTCCAGCCTGGGCAACAGGGCCAGACTCTGAAAAAAAAAAAAAAAATCAGTGTGGGTCCAAATATCAAGTCTGCCCCTTTCTATTTAAGTAACCCTAGGCAAGTGTTTAACCCACTTCACCATCAGTTTCCATATCTTTAAAATAAGAATCACACTTACTTCATAGCATGAATGTGAGAATGACTCTCTGTGTCAAATGCCTAATACCAGTTGGCCTTCAATATTTACACTATTTTTTTTTACTGTGAACATAACATGTACTGGGAGAATACATTTGAGCAGCATTTTGGAAGGAATACTAAAATGAGTAAAATTAATTCTTATAAATCTTCAGAAGTATAAAGTCAGCTACAAGAAAACTAGACCACTTTTGGCCACTCACCCAAAAAGTATTAATTGGTGTCTACTATGTGCCAGGCATTGTTCTAGGAGCTGGTGGTGTAGAGGCGGCCACAACGGGCAAGTCTGCTGCTTACATATGTCTTACCTCTAATGAGAGGAAAAATACAAGAAACACATAAGCACCTGAGAAAATAAAATAATCTTATAGGAATAAGAGAGCTGTGAAGAAAATGAAACAGGGTCAGTGGGATGCAGAGTGGTGGAATATGCCAGGCAGGTTGAGCACAAGGGGAATGCTGATTTAGAGACGCTGAAGGGGAAATCTTCTCTGGTATAACATGTGAGCTGAGACATGAAAGAGGAGAATAGCCTACAATAAACACAAATACCTAAGGTAAGAGAGTTCTATGCAAAAGAAACAGGCCCTATTATGAAACAAGCCTGGTGTAATCAAGAGAGAGAGAAGAAAGGTCAGTGTGCGTGGAGCACAGTGAATGTGAGGGAGCCTGGGATGTCATGAATTCACAAAAACAGACAGGAACCAGATTATGTGGGGTCTGGTGGGCCATGGAGAGGAATTTGGATTCTATTCTGATTTCAGGAAGCAGCCATTGGATATCTTTGGCAAGGGAATAATAAGATCTGATTTAGTTTCTTTTAAAATTTTACTGGCTGTCGTATGGAGAATGGACTGTAGAAAAATAATGGAAGGTGAGAGTCCAGTCAGGTGGCTACTGAATTAGACCCAACAAGTGATGGCGGTGGTAATAAAGATGGTGAGAAGTTAATGGGCTTGAGACATATTGAAAATGTAGCTAAAGGAACTTGCTTATAGACGGTATGTGGGAAGCACTAGGAAAGAATAGAATCAAGGATACCTCCTAGGATTTTGGCCTGACAGCAGTGTGTTCCTCCAGTTGGGGAGCCCTAGAGAAGAGACTGTACTGCAGTAGTTGTGAGACATGCACTGTGGACAAACACTAAGTTTGCATCCCCTCTTCATCACCTGGTCCTCTGTATCAGTTTTCTTTTTGGTAAAATTAGAATCATAGCAGCACTTATTACTTAGATGTGCCTTATGGATTAAATTAATAAGCACGTGTAAAGTACTTAAAACAGTACCTGGTGTTAGTTATTATTAAGGGGATGGGGAGGGTGGGAGCAAGAATTCTCTTCTACAGTTGCTACGTCTATGATGCCTTTTAGATGTCCAAGTAGAGATGTGCAGGCAGTAGGGTATTCAAGTCTAGAGTTCAGAGAGATGTCGGGAGAAAAGATATAAATCAGGAACTCAATAGCATATTGATAGTATTTAAATTCCTGCCACTGGATAAAATCATCTAGGAAAAGACACTAGAGAAGAGTGTAAAAGAGGATCATCCCTGGGGTATGTCACCATGAAGGTCATGGCCACATATACTTAGATGTCATAGAAATGACTTGAGAGTCTGAATGAATTATTTCACTCTTTATTTTTAGGGAACATCCTATTCCTAAATTAATTCATGAAAGTTTCATTTGAAGTTCTGGATCACAAACTGCCCTCCATTTTACATTTCACCCGTATGTTCTCCCATCAGATTATAGGTCCCTCATGGTGATGTTATGTGCCGTATTTTTTTAATGTCCTTCACTGTTCCTAGCACAGAGTAATACACATAGGCTCCCTCAATAAATGTCTGTTGGGATAATTATTTAAAGAAATTATGATGAATAATCTGTCTTTTCCATGGCAGCATACAAAGGACTAGCTACTGAAGACATGAATTATTTTGCTCTAAGGAAGAAGATAAACTGAACTCATTTTATTAGGGAGAAAATGTGAACCCTGTGGAAAACCAGAGACGAATCTAAGCTCATAAATAAACTTGTCTTCCTAAAACCTATCTTTTTCTACTGCACAAGGAAGGGATGTAAAGTGAAAAGATAATGAGGCTTTAGACTTAGGCAAACCTGCGCTCAAATCTCCCATCTATATAAGTTGTGAAGCCGGAACAATTTACTTACTCATGTGAACCCATCTCATCGTTAAAATAGGAATGATAATAATACCTACCTCATGGAGTTTGAAAAGGTCTAAATGAGTTTTGTGATGGAAGAGGGTCAGGTGATGCATGCACATGCAATGTGTGGCATTATAGGAGAAGAACCCTAAAGTTCAAGAACCCATATCTTTTATGGCATAAATTAGATACTCACATATTAGTTTCCTTATCTCTCCTAAAAAATATACTATATTTTTATGCAAGGTTTTTGCACTTATGAATTCATTATGCTCAGGACACAGCTCACAATTATGTGCATATAAAACTCAGTTTATTTTTTAAATGATGCATACAATGCAAGTGATTGTGTGTGCGTGTGTGTGAGAGATCTGTTGATACGAAAGTACACTGCAGTATAAAAAATGTACTTAGTTTTACATACATAAATTTACTTCTTTCTTAATGAAAATATATGTGTGAGAAGATCCTTCATATGTAACAGAAGGGATTTCTTACACTGTAGTAATTTGCTGCTTTTAAACGGACTTAACAGCATCCAGAGGCAAAGGCTGTTATGGTCTCACTATTTCCTGCCCCCCAGAGGATGAACTGTGCTAATTAAGTACATTTAAAGGGAAAAAAATGCCTCTTTGCTGTGTCCCCATTATGCTACTGTCTCTTTACTTCCTGATACTTGTTACAATTTATTAGCTGTGAATTATACCTCCCAGTAAATTAACCCTTCTTTCTCCACTCAATTTGTCAGATAAAAAAGTTGCATAAAGTTACAAGCCAGCCAACTGGCTTCCTGGGAATATAGATATGGAACAATTTCCTGCAGCATTGAGCCTCAGAAGAATTTAACAGCTTTGGTGAATCTAGTACCAATGCTCATTTTCAAGCCAGGAGCAAACATATATAAATCATGTTCAGCACAATGTACCTGCCTTTAGAAAGCTGTTTACAGCCATGTATATTTATTAGTTTTCTGTGGTTTCAAGCAATATGATTTCTTTACCCTCTCCTTTTCCTTGCAAGCACACACACAAATTCCTATCACAAAGTCTCTCTGGTACATCATAAAACACAGCCTTTGGGGGTGATTATTTTTCCTGAGTATTTTTACATCCTTGTGCCAATGCTTCAGATAATACCTTAAATAAACTGTATCTTTTGCTGTCCATGGATACTTACAAATTTCCTTTTGCCACTTGTCAAGAGCAGTGAAGAGTCTTGAGATTTCACTTGCAAACTAACAAGTCACCCTGACATAGTTTCATGATTGCTGGCAGAAGGTGCAACACTCTTAGATCAAAGAGAAAAGGACTTTACTACTTACAGCATTAGCATTAGCCAGAGTAGCAGCATTTGAACTGATTCTCCAAGTTCTAATTCCCACAGGGTGATGTGAAGAGTGCCAGATGATACCTGCACATATAATGGGTTGCATTATAGGAGACAAACTCTAAGCTTAGGGAAACCAAATATTTTATAATGGACAGTAAGCCTGAGTGACCTTTGCCACAGAAGTAAATATTGTCTTTTTATGCTGCAAAATAAACAAAATTGTTCTTTACTAAAAAGAAAGACACTATCTCTATCTTCCGAGGCTGTTTTTACAGATGTCCTCGAAACAACAGTACAGAGCAAATCCACTAAGTGTCTCTGCCTACAAGACATGCATAAATGTAAGAGTACTGTATTAGTCTGTTCACACATTGCTATGAAGAACTACCTCAAACTGGGTAGTTTATAAAGAAAAGAGGCTTAATTAACTCACAGTTCCTTGGGCTGTACAGGAAGCATGGCTGGGGAGGCCTCAGGGAGCTTCTAATTATGGCAGAAGGCAAAGGGGAAGTAGGCACATCTTACAAGGCCAGAGAAGGAGGAAGAGAGAGGTAAGGGGGAGGTGCTACACACTTTTAAACAACTAGATCTCATGAGAACTCACCCACAATCACCAGAACAGCAAGCAGGAAATTCACCCCACATGATTCAGTCACCTGCCACCAGGACCCTCCTCCAACACTGGGAATTATAATTCTACATGAGATTTGGGCGGGGACACAAATCCAAACCATATCAAGTACCATGAAATATTTTAAAACACCACTGATGCTTTTTCTTCATGAATGTGTATTACAATTTAATAGTGTTTTCAATACATGAGTTTTTACAGTTAATATGGACTTAGTAACTTGAATATGTAATCCCAAAATCACAGTCTTCTTGCAAAGAATACCCTAAAATCCTTTCTTAAACTAGATGGAGATTCAATTTTTAGTAAATTTACTTAATCAATGTGTAACTCAATTTCCTCACCTGTATAATGAAATAAATATAATACTTAATTCGATTTATTATTGAGTAGATTAAATGAGATAGTCCATGTAGAATGCTTAGCACAGAGCCTGGTATTCATTAAGTGTTCATTCCTCCATAAATGTTAGTTTTAATTAGAATTAACTGTAAGTACACTTTGATGAGAGGTACTTAAAATACCCCCTTCACTAAACCACCACCATTGAGCCCACTTGCAAATGTACCTTGGGAGTTCTGGTTTGCCTTTTGTTGGTATAGAGGCATTCATCAGGAAAGGGTAGAGATACAAGGAAGTAATATTCTTGAAGACTTATTATGTGTTTTTAGTTGACTATGTGACGTAGTGCTTTCATGTATTATTTCTTTCCTTCTTAACAGCATTCTCATAAAGAATGCATTATTTTTTAGATGAGTGGACCAAGAGTCACACATTACTGAAGGTCACACCATTTGTAATGGAAAAGCAGGAGTCAAACCCTGTCTCACTCTAGCCTGACTCTGTGCCTTTACAATTTTTAACCATTCAGTCTTATTTTCCTGAACAATCTTTCTATCTTTTGGGACTGACTATGCCTTTGTGACAGAAAATCCTCTCTACTCTGTAGACTCCATTGCCAATGAGAACAGTAGGTTCACAGCGGAAAGGGAGATTATGCCTCCACCTGTGTTCCTCTAAAAATGATATCCATCTCTTCATTTTTGACCTTTTTTGAAGAAATGACAAGATGTAGGTCAGAGGATACAAAGTAGTAGATATGTAGCACGAACAAGTCTAAAGACCTGATGTACAAAATGAGAACTATAGCTAATAAAATTGTACTGTATTTGGGATTCCTGCCAAATGCGTAGGTTTTAGCTACTCTTGCTATAAAAACAAACAAAAAAAAAGGTAACTATGTGAGATGATTGATATGTTATTTGCTTCACTATAGTAATCATCTTACTATCTATATGTATCCCATAACATCATTTTATCTTAATTATACACGATAAAATTTATTTTTAAAAAAACAGTATCCACAATGTGTTAGGCCCGAGCAACTTATGGCCCAAATGCTCCTTTTTGTACCAAAGCCTATTTCTGGATCCACAGGCTCAGTCAACATGTTTTTCTCACTCTTTTTGAAAGTATCTGATTCCTAGTTTAGTGTTTCTGAAATATCTCTCAGGAACTTTAATGACAGTGTGACATCTTTGAGAAATGCAAGCATGACCTCTGTTCTGTTGCATGTTGTTTTTACAAGGGGCATTACATTAAACAGAAAATATGAAGTCATAATAAGCCTGCAATAATAACAAAATCCTCATTCAGGAAAATGAAAGAACTTGTCTTTTACTCTTTTACTCTCTTAGAGAGTAAAAGACTCTTACTATTACACTAACACAAACAAATAAAGGTTAAAAACATACCTTTTTAACTTAGTTCCATAGGAATTTTGTTTCTTACCAACTCTGCCCAAAAGCCAATTAAACATTATTTAAAAACAACTGGAATGGGCCAAGCATGGTGGCTCACGCCTGTAATCCCAGCACTTTGGGAGGCCGAGGTGGGTGGATCATGAGGTCATGAGATCAAGACCATCCTGGCTAACATGGTGAAACCCCGTCTCTACTAAAAATACAAAAACAAAATTAGCCAGGCATAGTGGCAGGCGCCTGTAGTCCCAGGTATTCTGGAGGCTGAGGCAGGGAATTGCTTGAACCCAGGAGGCAGAGGTTGCAGTGAGCTGAGATCACGCTATTGCACTCCAGCCTGGGCGACAGAGCAAGACTCTGTAAAAAAAAAAAACAAAAACAAAACAAAAACAACAACAACAACAAGAGCAACAAAAAAAACTGGAATGAAAACCAATAAAGGGAAATAATCTTAACATTAGAATCAAGTATGCGGAATTAAGTTTTGTATCTCCTAAAATCTTTATTGACAGTAGCAGACAATATCAAAAGTCTTCTGAAATAATGCATCTAGCTCTCTCAAAAATGCTCCACATCAAGAAACTTTTAAAATAAAATAAAATAAATTCCTAGTAGTAGAGTTCAGACAACAGTATCAGAACTGCCTGAAGACATTCAGAATTCCTCTATAATCTTTACACAGATATTAAGAGAAAAAAAATACTAATAGAAATTGTTCTGGTTTGTAATTGCAAGTATAATCACACAGTTCCTGAAAATAATAGATTGATGTTATAATATTGGGCAAGCCAATCAATAAACACAATATGCAGAATGATAAGTGGTGAAAAAAACGCTGCAACCTTTTGTTAATAACATTGCTGAATCCAAACTCCGACCCTTGTTCAAGTTGAACACTCTCGTGTTGGGTAACAATTTTATATGTGCTTCTCTTTGGGTTAGGTAGTGGCTTGTTGTTGTTGTTTGTTTTTTGTTTGCTTTGCCTTCTTTAAAATTTTTAGAGGAAAAAAACACAACAGATACATAACATGGTCTCATGAGAAAACCAGAACACAAAGCCATAAAATGAAGAATTTCACTCTGTCAACCTGTTTAGCTTTCCCTGGGAGTTCAGTCACCGTATGGGCTGTTATATGTTCCACTGAGCATTTACTGAGAACATCAGCCATTATGGGCTGCTGCCTAGCTATGTGGTCATGTCATTACTTCGCATTTACATGGAATCCTCTATTCTCTCAACAGACATTTTTATTCTGTTCCATAAGACTACCATTGTGAGAAAGCTTTGTTATTTTACTTGAATGCGGCAGTGAGTAGGTCTTTATTTTTTCAGGAACATACTCCTCCCCTGTAGCTGTACCTGAAAATTAGGTGCCTTTCTCATAGCTTTTTCAAACCCATAAATCTTCTGTCCCCTTCACGCAATGTACTTACTTACATTTCAATTTTAGCATCTTGCAATCAAGTCTGATTCCTGGACCTTGTTTAAACTTTGGGCTGTTTTTAATTTATGAATCGTTTTGGAAATTTTTCTTTGCATTGAGTTATTAAATGAAGACTAAAACTCAAGCTATGTAGTAAAATCTTTTCAAAGTTTGTCTTTCATTTATTGATCTGATCCAGATCCTCTTGTGTGCATCACCCTAGAAACCTTCAATTTAATCCATTTTTTTTCAGTACCCCTAACATCTTAAAACTTAGTCACTCAGACACCACCCACCCGCCCTCTGACACCTTCTTCCTGATTGAAAGAGGCATTTATGTATATGAGTCACCTCCTGCCAGCTTCACAGGAATTACATAAAAGCAATCTGCCAACCGTCTTGGCCTAAGGACAAAAAATCACATTTAGTGTCAAAGTAAAAGTCATTCTTGCTTGTTGGAAAATCACAATAGAGCACTTTAGGACCTTAACTCACAGGACATCAGGCCTTAAGCTACAGTCTATACTACAAATGAGGGAACTCATAAATGCTATGCTTTCATCAGTTTGGATAAGCTTCTTGGCCTAATAATCCTAAAACCATTTTAAATGCTTTTTGTAGTTGAAAACGAAAGGCTAATTCATATTCAGGAAAGATTATACATATATTAAGGGAGAGAATGTGGACTAAGAAATAAACATAATGTTAGCAAAACGCATTATCTTTCTATGCTAATACAAAAATATTCATGTGGAAACTTATTTAAAAAGCAGAGCTTATGGCAGGAAAGGTGGTTTTATGGTCGAAAAATGAGTTGAAAGATTTGCCTAGATAAATTGTTATAACTAGAAATATTGGTCAGGATATTTTTAGTTTTTTTTTTTTTGTTTCTAGACAAGACAGCTTAGACCATATGGAAATATGGGCTTAAATCTCCCATTTAACCTCTTATTTACTGTGTGGGTTTAAGCAAATCTCTTAACATATCTGAGCTTCGGTTTCCTTAAATGTAAAGTGGTGAAATCGTGCATGCCTTCTCTCTCTTGAGTTGTTTTAAAGATCACATAGATGATATGTGAAAGCACAACGTAACTTTTATGTTTGTCTAATTGCTTATAATTCTCAAAGCTTTTACATATCATCTCATTTGAGTTGGCTACTGTTTTTGCAAGATCACTAGGAAGGCAGGGAAAGTCTTAACTCTTTCTAGCTGATAAAAAGAATCCTGGAAGATCCCCTGTATTCCATATCCTTTCCCTTCCCGTCAGCGCTTCCACCTATACATTCACAGATTCATGGAACCTCAAAGAAAGTCCCATTGTGTTTCTCAGACACACATTTCTCTCAGCTGTGAATATCTCTAATCAGTTCCAGATTATCCTAGGAATTTGGGCCTGGCACAAATCATCACTATCTACTAGAATTGAAATTTTGGCTGCCAACCTAGAGCTTCTCCCATGTCCATACTTGACATGTATGATTGGGCAGGGGGAGGGAGGATGAGAATGTGTGTCTCTAAAATGCGTAAGTCAAACCTTGCATACAAGGTTTTCTCTCTCTGTTACAAAGGACAGCACACAGAAAATGAAAGTACACACTTAAGGCCAGTACAGATTTGTGACACTTCTCTCAAGCAGAGGCAGTTCCAAGCTCAGAAGTCTAGATTTTAATGCATGGGAGGTTGGCCTTACCAGTTCTTGACTGGGATAGGTTTCTCCACGTAGAAGCTGTGGAATGTAGTTAGATTCAATTGGAGACTATCTCTCATAACAAGGAAACTCACCATATGAGGGATGTTAGAGGAGAGTTACAATGTTGTATCATTTTTTTCTTTCTTTGGTTTCAATTTCCGCCTTTATTCAGATGAAGCTGAAAATAAGTGGAACAGTTGGCAATAAAACCTTAGCCACTAACTTGAATTTTCTGTGAAATGCCAGTCAAGTAACAGGAATGACAGACATGTAAGTAAGCCCGAGTAGTAACCATTTTTAAAAATATGTACTGTGAATAAAAATAATAGCAATTAAAGAATTTTAAATCATATTTTAAAGGATACCCTCTTAAAATAATCATTATTCAGAATTTGATGAAAGTAAAATTTTAGGGTTATCTTCAGTTACTCGTGTTCAAATACTTTTCTGTGACTAAAACTTTGGTCAAAATAGAAAATGTGTTTTTTCCTAGGCTGATCTAAAGGTATTTATTGTGGATGGAAAGAATTACAGAATACAAATAATATGAAACTCAAAATTACATCAACCAAATGCACTTTGTTTTCTCAGCTGACTCAGAATAATGAGTAGCTAAGGTAATATTGGCTGCACATTATACCTTCTCACAGTACCAGGATACCTGAAGAAACAACACTTCACTCCTAGTCTAGTCAGCGCCTTTACAATTTTTCTTAGAATGACATTAGCTTTTACATAACCCATAGTAGCAAGCTTGTGAAACAAAGAAACTGCAATTTAGTTTTTGTCCATTTGGGGTAACTCTAAAATGTTTGTGTTCAAATTACCAATAAGACTCGTTTTCATGAAGGGTCTTTCTAAAATACACTTTCTAAGCCAGTGTGCATATTTTCATCCACATTTTCAAACGGAAAAAATAAGAACAAGATGGATGGTAGCTTTCTTGACACTCATTTGTGCCTTGGTTGAGAAGTTTAGGTATTAACTCACAGCTTCCATGTCTAGACTGTTGCTGGCTCTCTGATAGTTAATTGTCTCTATTATGATATTATCATTAGAGTCCCCTTAAGACAGACAAGAGAAAACTATAGGTTTCTAGGTCTATTCAATTAAAGCAATTGATTTTCATAGTTTCAGGAAATGACCAATTTAACTCCTATCTGGAATTTGTGATATTGGAAACATTTGTGGAAAAGGAACATGTTCTAAAGTATTTTGAAAGTTTCTTAACCAGTTTTTCTCTAAATCATTGTTCTATAGTAAACACAGACATGGACAAAATGAACTCCCAAAGATATAAATTTGGAATTTTAAATGAAGATATAATTTATTTGGAAACAAAATAAGTGGATTTTTAAATCCTCTCTTCCTTCGTAATAGAACATCTATTATGTTCTCCAGTGGTATGCAGACAGTAATGTAGAACTTAAGGGGTCTACATAGTTACCTAGACAATTTTATCATTTACTACATTTTTTTGAAGTTATCTTTGTAAAGAAAAAATACTTTTCCCATTAAGGAATACATGTTATCCTGGACTTCTGGTGTCACTAAAAGGTCACTGATTTACATCTGAACTGGGTCACTGAAAGCAAATGACTATGTGGTGGCCTAAATAGGTAAAATCGTGGCATCTTTCCCAGTTTAAGAGTCATCTGACCAATTATAACTCAAAATTTAAATCAAACCTACAAGTTATTATTAGAAGAAATCCTGAGATTGCTCTGAGGTTACAACATAAACAAATGTGATCTTAGATATTGTTTAATTATTTCAAAGACTAAAACATTGAAGTTTATGTTTTATGCTTCACCTGTGTATATTTGAATGCCCCACACCAATTATACATAAGATCTGGAGTGTATTCCCAACATCTTCCCAAATGAAAGATCTGTGAAAAAGTATTTTATAAAAGGTGATATATATAGAGTGAGAAGGGCTTTATGTAAGGAGGAGCACATTATTCATCCTGAGCAGATGAAAAGTAAGACATAAACTTTGAGAACAAGGTGAAAGCAGAGGTGATAACTATAAAAGAATATCTTGTCAAAGAAGAAGCCCATGTCAAGCTTACTCCATCATGGAGATAAATGTCAGCCCTGATTTTACTCAAAGAGCACACCTAAGAGGAAAAGGCACAAAGGGTTAGAGTGCCAATAGAAAAAGACCACCTGCCACTTAGCACAAATGAATAAAACAAATATATTTCCCTAGTCCATAGGGCAACAATGACAAAGGACCATCTGATCCTCATGACATTGTCTTAAAGCATTCCTTACATCCCCATTAGGAATAAGAAGCCATTAAAACCACCTATACCTACACCTATATAACTAGCACATTCCTGCTGACAGAGCTTGGAGGGCACTGAGCAGTTCTGCATTTGATCCTACTTTTTTCACAAAGAGGTGAATATCAAATATTTTAAACAGCAATTTAAAGTTTGAGAGCAAATATAATTTAAAATTTGGTTCTGCTTTGGGAAATCTGTTTAGGAGGCATTTATAAACAGTTGAAAGGCTCATTCTAAACTGGAATGGATTGCCCCATCCTATCAATGTCCCTGAGAGGAATATGAAGTCAGCAATGGGAGTTTTTTAATTCTGTGTTAATTGGCTAGGAGTTCTTTGACCTTTAATTAAACAAAATATGAATTAAAGAGCTTTCTATTTACAACAGAGGATTGAAATGCTACAAGTTGGGATAACAACCATAACAAGATGCTATTTTTTCACTAACAAATAAATACAAAACATGATGTTGAAATCTGCATACTGATATTGATCTCATTATTTATTTTGAACCTGTAATTTTTCATCTTTCTTCACTCAGAAGGAAGAAAAAACATCAGGAAAAAAAAGGAGCTATTTCTCCTTGGATATATAGGTCAGACATAAGCAATTTTCAAATGTCTTGTGAGCTGGTCTCAGTATTAAAAGAGGCTTCTTTAGTCTAGCAGAATTTCAGACAAAAATTCTAGAGCCTTTATAACATAGAAGAGTTTTATGAAAGGGTCTGATTGGATGAGATATAAAGAGATAAAATATGTACATAGTTACAATTATATTTTACAAATTAAACAAAAACTTTTTTTCTTGTTTTGCTTTTTTGGTTTTATGCCTTAACTGGTGAACATTTAAAAATATGCTGTTAGATGATATCGTGCCACTGCACTCCAATCTAGGTGACAGAGAGAGACTCCAACTCAAAAACAAAAAAAAAATGCTGTTAGAACATGGACACAAAGAAGAGAACAGTAGATATAGATACCAGATATAGATACTTGATGGTGAAGAGTGGGAGTAGCGTGAGGATGAAAAACTACCTATTGGGTACCATGCTCATTACCTAGGTGATGAAATAATTTGTACCCCATACCCCCACAGCACACAATTTACCCATGTACAAACCTACACATGTATCCCCTGGACCTAAAATAAAAGTTGGAAAAAAAAATTTAGGGATCATTAGCAGATCATTGCAAAATCTGCTAGGATTTTGCAGATAAAGCATAAGATCCCTCAAAAATATTTTTCTTTGTAGAAACCATGTCAGTCTATACAGCAGGGTCTCAGGAGTATGAGGGATAGGCAGTAATATGTTCATCCTCCTGTTTAGTGAGAGAAGCTTCCCTGCAACAGTTTGAGAAATTGAACACGGCAGTCTCAAATGTATCTTCCAGCTCTAAATCCTTCTTTGTGATAATCATGAGTAATGTGATGCATTCTTACTCTGACCCCAAGCAGAGGATTCTCTACTCAGGTTCTGGTGGCCAAACCTCTCCTGCTTTCACTCACTGAGGGAATGGAAGAGTATTTCTATGAAGGAACTCCTGGGATCTCTACCCTTTCCTGTTACAGTAGTAATGTGTTTGTGCCCCGCTATCACCACCACATCTATTGAAGTAGAGCCCATATAGACCTAATATTAGTGCCCAAAGTATTGTTGTGTATTTTTTAATTTGTATTATAATTGACTTCATTTTCTTTCTCTACTATATTTTTTCTTTTTCTTAATCACTCATATGCAATGTCTATCATATTTATTGTTATACATACTTATGATGACCTTAAATCCTTTTTATAGAATTGGGATAGAGCATTAAAATTTTATTGTAATGATTATGTTTCCAGCTACAAGGCTTTAAACATTATGTAGTCCAAAACTTACAACTCTGTGAGGTAGGTATTTTCTTATTTATTTATTTATTTATTTTTATTTATTATTATTATACTTTAAGTTCTAGGGTACATGTACACAATGTGCAGGTTTGTCACATATGTATACATGTGCCATGTTGGTGTGCTGCACCCATTAACTTGTCATTTACATTAGGTATATCTCCTAATCCTATCCCTAAGGGAGGTATTTTCATTTTTTTTTTTTTTTTAGAACAAGGAAACTAAGACTCGAGAAAGGCACTTGCCAAGGGGAAAAGTTACTCAGTGTCCTAAGAGCTGGGATTCAAGCCCAGGAAACTTCCCTCTAAAAATCATACTACTAATTATCTTTCTCAAGAACCTTCCAGTTAGAATATTGTCAGAAAGTCACAATAAGTTATTTTGGTACTTGATTAGGCATGAAATCTTTGTCAGATAGCAGGCCGTTTCTGATTCTGATTCCTCAAGTCAGCTAGCCTTTTCTCTTTCCTTCTGGAGTCATTATCTTTTTGCTTTTTCTACTGTCCCTTCACGGACCCTCCAAACTTCCAGTCCATCTTCTCTGGAAATATCTTTCCAAAATTTTAGTTCCTTTTTTGGCCCCAGAAATGTACCTCAGCTTCAGGTCTAAACTACTCTGAACTTCAGATCAGAAGCATTAATTAATTTGTTTATTCATTCAATAAATACTTATGAGTGCCTCCTATATAGCACTGGGCAAACTGTAGTGAATGGAACAGACATGCTCCCTGCTCTCATGTTTCTTATGTTCAATAGGAATAGATAACACTAAACAAGTAAGCATATAGCATAACATATCAGACACTGGCAGGTGTTGTGGAGAAAATAATGTAGGGCAAAGGAAATAGAGAAGCCTGAGCCTCAGAAAATAGAGGAGTGTTGCTGTTAAGTTTATAAGGATGTCCAGGAAAAGCCTGTCTGATAAGGTAATATTTGAGCAGAGACATAAAAGAAATGTGAATTTAAAAGTGATGCTCTGAGGAAGAGACTTAGGGTGCAGGCAAATGGCTGGATAAATCTTTATAGCCTCTGAAGCTTCACTGAATTATAGTCCCATCACTGATGTTCAGTAATAATGAACATGGTAAAGGTGAAAAATTAGAAACTGTGCCACAGAATTAATACATCAACTAATTAATTCCATATACATTTATTGAGTGCTTACTACGCATCATGTCTTGTGTCAGTTGCTGGGATAATCAAATCAAATTAGACCCATCGTTCAGTGACAGCATGTTTTGAGGAGAAAAGGAGATAATATCTGGGAAAAGGCTTTTTGTTCTGTGAAGCACTAAACACATGTATAAAAAATTAATATAATCTAAAATAAATTTTCTGGAAAATGGCTCATATTTTTTTTTTTTTGAGACGGAGTCTAAAAATTTTTGTGGTGATTTTTGTGGTGATTTACACTTTTTCTGCCTAACTCTTCCATTAAGTTCTTTAACATCTTTCTTTGCAATCAGTTTATGTATATTCCTAACTTATCGTATCTAATCTGCTATATTCTTGGAAACCAGATCACAGGCCTGTTAGACCTATATGTATGTAAAATAAAGTGACTTTTAAGTGAGAGCATGAAACCCTTTCTCAAAGAATAAATTTGCCTTAGTTCATTTGTACTGCTACAACAAAATGCCACAGACTGGGTAATTTATAAATAATAGAAATTTAGTTCTGGGAGCTGGAAATTCCAAGGTCAAGGCACCAGCAGGTTCAGTGTCTAGTAAGGGTTAAGTCTTTCTGCTTCCAAGATGGAACCTTGTTGCTGCATCCTCCAGAGGGGACAAACACTGTATTTCCACATGGCAGAAGGGATGGGAAGAAGCAAGCCCACTTCCTCAAGCCCTTTTATAAGGTCATTGATCCCAATCATGAGAGCTCCACTCTCATGATTTAATCACCTCCTGAAGGCCTCACTTCTTAATACTACCACACTGGCAATTAAGTTTCAACATATGTATTGTGGGGAACACATTCAGACCACAGCAAAATTCAATAACTTTACTACTTGCTTCCTGACAGCTGTTCTGATCTCATAGGCATTATGCTTATTTTTTGCATCTGCAATGTAATTCTAGTGGATTAAAGTTGTTAGTCACAGTATACAATTGTGCCTTTCCCCCAACTTGCATCCAAAGAAAATTATAAAGCATTTCATCCCGCCAAACATAGAATCTATGGTATAATCTAAAGCCACATTAAGAGGTTATTCATCACACCAAACTGATCTCATTTACCGGAAGTATCCATAGCTTACAGGTTTGTCTGAGCCCTTCTTTTTCCTCACCGAAGCAAGGGTTCCCATCCAATATTGATGATCTACCCACTTGGTGCAACATGATTGTAAATGGGCCTCTTGTAATGGGGTACACTTACTGTATCCTTTCCATAGAAGTCATTATCTCTGTTTACCCTTTAGTTACACTATACAAATTTTCAGTCAAATATTATTCTTTCCTCTTCTGACTAAGAATTTTTTGGCATTACCAGTAATTCATTTATTCTTTCATTCTTTCAGCAAGACTCTATTGGGAGCCTACTGCGTGCCAAGCACTGCTCTGAGCACTGCATATTTAGCATTGTAGAGGCAGAGGTTACCTTTATTCTGTTAGCTAAATGAATAGCTCTAAGGGTAAGAGCTAAATAGATGGCTATAAATAAATGTACACCAATAGTAATAGCGATAAATTCTATGAAAAAGATAAAGCAGAGAATCCAGGTATAGCGTGATAGGCTGAGCATTTATTTAAAAGAGGGTGGTCACAAAAAATATATAAGCATGTGAAGTGATGGACCTGTTAATTACCTTAATTTCACCATTTCACAAGTACATTTATTAAAACATCACCTTGTACACTATAAATATATGCAATTTTTATTTGTCAATTATACCTTAACAGAGCTGGGTGAAAATTAAAAAAAAAAAGAAAAAGAAAAAAGAGTGGTCAAGGAAAGCCTCACCAAAGAGGTTATGTGTAAGTGGAGACCTGAAAGAGTAAGGAAGTAAACCACATGAGTATTTGGGGAGAGCATATCCTCAAGAGGAAACAGAAAGACTAAAACCTTGAGGTGTAAACACACTTGATATGTTCTAGGAGTAGCATAAAGGCAAGTATGTCTAGAGCACAGTGAGTAGGAAAGGAAATGATAGAATATAAGGCCTAAGGCAAGGACCAAGTAATGTAGGGATTTTTGAACATCAATTGTCACTACTTCTCAATAGTTTATTGTGTGTTTGACTTGGTGCTACTTCTGGACAGTTTTCTTAAAGTCAATATAAAGAGCATAGGACGTGTATTTCAAATAATTTTGGTAGGGTAACTTGCATGATACCATTTTAATAAAATGCGGGAGAAAACATGGAGACAACAGTACTCACAGTTGTACATTCTGTTTTTCTTGTGGTTGTTGATGCAGGTGAAATTCACTTACGTAAAATTAACTATTTTAAAGTAAACAATTCAGTAGCATTTAGTATATTCACAGTATTGTGCAACTACAACCTCTGTCTAATCCAAAACATTTTCATCACCCCAAAAGGAACCCATCCTCATTAATCAGTTGCACCCAATTTTCCCCTACACTAGCAACCACCAATCTGCTCTCTCTATCTGTGGCTGTACGTACTCTAGATATTTCTTGTAAATAGAAGCATACAATATGTGGCCATATATGTCTGGCTTCTTTCACTTAGCATAATGTTTTTGAAGTTCATCTATGTTATAACATGTATCAGTACATAATTTCTTTTTATAGTTGAATATATTTCATTGTATGTACATAGCCAAATTTGTCTCTCCATTCATCCAGAGATGGACATTTCAATTGTTTCTACTTTTTAGCTATCATGAATAGTACAACCATGAACATGTATGTAGAAGTATTTGTCTGAACACTGTGTTTTGTTCTTGTGGTACATACCTAGAAGTAGAATTGCTAGATCATATGGTAATTCTATGTTTAACTTTTTGAGTACTCACCAGAATGTTTTCCAAAGGGGCTGAACCACATTACAGTCCCACAGCACTCTGATTCTTAAACCACCTCTATGCTGGATGCTCCTTGACATACAATGGGATTATACTCTCATGTATTGAATGCATATCACTTTTACACCACCATAAAGCTGAAAAATCTTTACTTGAACCATCATAAATCAGGGTTTGTCTGTTCTCTGCAAGCTCTTGCTTCCTCATACCTTATCTTCCCTGGATTGGAGCTGTTTATACTGAGTTATCATACTTTGCCAAAACTGATAACCTTATTAGCTGGTTCTCTCAAACCAGCTGAAATGGACTTTAATTAGAAAAACTAAGAAAAATAAAATTAATAAAAATATAAAGCTAAACTTTAGAAGCTAAAATTCTGTTGTATAATTTCTAACCCAAACTACTCTAGTCATGATACATATAAAAGATAGATGGATAGATAGATAATCTTCTGTCTATCTAGACAGATAATCTTCTGTCTATCTAGATAGATAATCTTCTGTCTATCTAGATAGATAATCTTCTGTCTATCTAGATAGATAATCTATCTAGATGGATAGATAGATAGTCTATCTAGATAGATAATCTATCTAGATGGATAGATAGATAATCTATCGGATAGAAAATCTTCTATCTATCTAGATAGATAATATTCTATCTAGATAGATAATCTTCTATCTACCTAGATAGATATCTCACTAGAGAACCCCAATACATACTCCATTATAGCTAGAGTAGATAGATAGATAGATGATGATGATAGATAGATAGATAGATAGATAGATAGATAGATAGATAGACAGATAGATAGATAGATAGATAGATAGATAGATAGATAGATAGGCAGATGTATTATAAGGAATTGGCTTATGTGGTTATGGAGGCTGAGAAATCTCAAGATATGTAGGCAGCAAGCTGGAGATCCAGCAGAGCCAAGTGTGTAGTTCCTGTCCAGGTTTGAAAATCTGAGAACCAGGAGAACTGATAGTGTGCATTCCAGTCTAAAATCTGACAGGTTCGATATTCAAGAGTCAATGTTTCAGTTTAAGTCTAAAGATAGGAAAAGATCAACGTTCCAGCTCAAGGCAGTCAGGCAGAAGGAGCTCCCTCTTACTTGCAAAATAGTCTTTTTGTCCTACTTAAGACTTCATGTGATTGGATGAGGTCCACCATCTTTAGAGAAGGCAATCTGCTTTATTCAGTCTACTAATTGAATGTTAGTCTCATCCAAAACATCCTCACAGACACACCCATAATAATGTTTGACCAATTATCTGGGCACCCCATAGCTCATTCAAGTTCTCATGTAATGTTAACCCTCACAGAGTACTTTTGAGCCAGCACAATTTTTAGGACCTCAACTGAATTCAGATGGCCCTTATATATCCCATGTTGTCTAGAGTATTTCTTATTGGAGAATCCACAGTATCTATTAATTATGAGGCTTATGAAATCATTGATTAGCTGAATTATTTCCTTACTGTGTACCAGTAACTGTACCAAGAAGTGAACATCAAAGATTTCATACTCAAAAGGAAAAAAAAGTCATAAATAAATAAATGAGAAACTACCTTGAACGATTTGAAATCAAGGAATAGAACAGTGATTCTTAAGAGTGTGGTATAATGTCCCCTATATCAAAATCACCCAGGGTACACTGCCCTTGTTCAGGATGATTGTTCTGAATCTCTGGGTTAGGACCCGGAAGTCTACATTTTGTTAAGTTTCCCAGATAATCTTTATGTACATAGAAGTTTGAGAAGCACTGATAGGAAATGCTTTTATTTTAGCAATTTTCAAAATAAATTGAAATCAAATGTTTTCTAATTACTTTTTCCAATTTGAATTATGTTGAAATTCTTCACCAAGATTCAAAACAGTTTATGAAAATAAAATAGTAAATAAATGGTTCTACAATGGCCATTTTCAAATCTTTATGAGTTTATTGCCTTATTAGATTAATCGAAATTCATTCATGTTCCCATTGAATAAATACTTACTTTCCCTTCTGTTCTTGACATCATGCTGGGTTTTGGGAATGCAGCAGTGAATAGGATAGACATTGCTCATAGAGTTTATAGTCCAGCTTTAATCTCACATTTTGTTTTTAACACACAACACAAACCTTTTTTTGGAAGGGGGTGGGTTGCTGAACATTTAATTATTGTGGTGATTTTTTTTTAAGTATTTAGCATTTTCATGTCTTGAGCAGAACAGATGAGCTACTTAAGGAGTTTCATACCTCTGCAACTAAAAGGAAATCTAATTTGTTCTGCAATAACAGTAAGTGGATTGAGACACCTCAGTCCCCTCATGTGAAATCTTACAGCTCTGTTTCCTTTTCTGCTTTCCTGTTAAAAGCAAATATTTTAAATTAAGGTATTAAAATTATGTTTATAGTAATATATAAACTTCCCTTTTCTGCACAATTGAATGAATGAGATTTAACTAATAGTTTCCTAGAGATACTATATAGTAAAAAATAATGAACTATTTTTAACACTTATTTTCTTTTAAAAAGTACTTTAGTATTTTGACTAAGCATGTCAACCATAAGCTAAATAGCATATGCATAACAATTTCAAGTGAATACTGAGTGACGGTAGCACTTACTTAATAGTTTTCTCTTTTCCCCACTAACCTATCATTATTTGCCATTTTCAGCTCAAGAAATCTTCTGGGAAAATCATTCTTCACTGCTATAATTTAGAGGTTATATATAATGTATGCTCAAGACCAGTTAAAGTATGTAACAGAAGTAACTCAAGATTGCTCTATAACTCTTTCCTCTGCTTTCACACAAACCTTTGTCCTTACTCTGTTACTACAATAGAAACAATAAAATACATAAGCATTCAGGTGAAGAATAAAAATTCACTAATGTCATTTAGAAAAAATACCAAGCGATATAAAGCCCTGTGAAGTTACTATAATACAGCTACTTGGATTATCTTCCCATTTAGTGCTGATTAGACAACCCCAAAAGTGTTAAGGCTCAATTTAAAAACATAGTTTAAAATTTTAGGCATATGCCTGATGTTTTTATGTGAGTAACAGAAAATAATAGAACATGGAATTTTCTGACAGGACAATAAGGACCTTTTAAAGTTGGCAGAATTACAAAGGATTTCATTCACAAAGCTAAAACTCAACTTCTGTGTATTAGGAAAGGATTTAAGACCATATATCCATTTCTCATTTGATCTTCATACAAAACCTGGGAGTTACATATTGTTATTCTTGTTTTCCAAGGGGGAACTGTGATTTGGAAAGGTTCAGTAACTTGTCCAAGCTTTGTATTATTACTGCGTAGTAATCAAGTAGCAGAGCCAGAGTCCTAAGTCACTCGGATTTCAATCTCCTGCTGTTCTGTCATGGTCATGTTGGTGAGGCCAAGCACAAGAACTAGGCATTCAGCAGATGGTGGCCTTGGCCTAAGGCAATTTAACAAGAGCAAAGATAATCTCTAAGACTCCTCACTGTACTTAGCAAATTCCTAGGTGAAAGCTCATAGAAAACACAGTCCAGCCCTTGGTCTTTAAGACTACTTTAATCTGGCAGGATAAATACAGTTTCTACATTTTTATATGTAGACTTCACATTTAGAATATGGGCTGAGTGATTGTTTTGCCATTAGGAGTGTTACTAAGTTAGATAATGCAGTGCTACGTCTATAGATTTCTTGTCAAGGGAGTTTAAATACTGTTGCAAAAACTGACCGGGTATTATGCTTCCCACTAGCTTACCCATCTTTCCTGCATTCTTTCTTATTTCCCTGCTGAATGTCAATTGTGTAGGTAGGTCAAATAATAAAGTTGATCCTGGCCCTATTATTTATTATTTTCCTCTAACGGTATCTTTCCTCTAATTGTTCCTGAGGCCCTACTCTAATATTAACCTAATTAACTGTTTTCAGCGTATTTCAATGTTTTTCTTGTCCAAGCACAAGTCTTGTATAGTCTTTCCAGTTCTAAATCTGGTCAGAGAGAGACTAAAGTGGTCATTGGAACACTTCATGGTGCTCCAGTGTCCTGCAGTCCAATTCTGCAGATGGTACAATGAGTAAGTGTTCTTTAATCTGGATGCCAGTGGGTAAACATTACTAGTTTGGCTGGTGTGGTGGCTAATCTTATGTGTGAATGTAACTAAGCTAAGGGATGCCCATATAGCTGCTACAACATGATTTGAGGTGTGTCTGTGGGTGTGTTTCTGGAAGAGATAAGCTTTTGAATTGGTGAGCTGAGTAAAACAGATGGCCCTCCCCAATGTAGGGGGCATCATCCAATTTACTGAGGGATTGAATAGAACCAAGAGGTGGAGGAAGGGCAAATTCACTCTCTCTGCTTGAGCTGAGGCATCCGTCTTTATCTGCCTCAGACATTGGCGCTCCTGGCTTCAGGCTTTCAAACTGCCACTTACACCATCACCCACCACCACCACCAATTTCTCAGGCCTTCAGATGCAAACGGAATTATATCACCAGCTTTCTTAGTTCTCCAGCTTGCCTCCACAACCACATGAGCCAAATCCTGTAATAAATGGCCTCCTATATCTATATCCATATCTATTTCCTATCGGTCCTGTCTCTGGAAAATCCTAAATAATATAGCTGACTATTCACTGACCAATCTAGTCTTCCCATTCCCCTCATACCTTTAGGCTTTGAAAACTAAAAGTGACAGTTAAATATTGAAAGTGGAAAAAAGAGCATCCTTGGCTTTGTTTCTGGAAGATTATGTCACCACAGTTCTGTATGCCAGTGATAACAGGGTTCATGTTGTATTCTTGTTGTTTCCATGCATAACAGAAGCAGTGAGCTTTGAAATCCAAAATCCTTAAGTCACTTCTTTAGCTCTTAAATAGCTTTGTGACCAAGGGAAAGCCACTGAAACTATGTAAATCATGTCTACCACTTCTGAAATGGGAATAATAATCTCTAGTATACTAAGTATATCTGATGCCTGGAGGAGGTATGAGTGTGTGTACACATGTGTGTGTGTAGATAGACACATAGGCATAGGAGCTTATCATTTGCTGCTTAATTGATTTCATTTACTCTAGCAAATATAGACATTTATATTTCTAAATAGTATATGATTGACTATAAGATATTAACTCTAAAAGTACTGTGCTCAAACAAAAGTATTTTTATCTGCTAAAATATGCCAAAATATAATCTAAGAAGCACAAATAAGAAAGAAAAAAATTATCAAGACGTTCCACCAAGAATGCCACACGTGTCATGAACACTAACATAAATCTTCATGTAAAACTTCTTTGCAATTACTTTTAATTTCAATTTCTGCCTCTTCATCTATTTGATTTATTCTGCTAACAAACGTTAGAGAAAATTCAAAGGCTATCATTTTGCTCAGTTCTCAGAACTCAGATTCTTTAAATTAGTTCTTTTTTGTCTTCAACTAGATATTTTAATGCCTGCAAACTTTCTTAGCTTTGCAGAGTGAAGACTTGGAAAAAAAAAAAAATAAAACAAAGTTAGTAGGGTAGCATACAGATTAAAATTTGGAAAGATAATTTTGAAATTTTTGTGTTAAATTGTATTTGAAATGCAATTATCATATAATTAAATTGCACATTATGTTCCCTTCTAACACTCTGATAAGCATTTTCAAATGTTTTGTTTGCTAAAGGATAAACAATTATTTTCTGCTGCAGAAATGGTTGCTTCATTGCTGTAGCCATGAGTGGCTTAATGATGGAGATGTGTTCTAAAAAATGTGTCATTAGCCAATTTTGTTGTTGTGCAAACATCACAGAGTATACTTACACAAACCTAGATGGTATAGCGTACTACACACCTAGGACCACCAAAATATACGTGCTACATTGTTGACTGAAACATCATTATGAGATTCATAACTACATAAATATGTGTTGATACACAGAGCAGTATTTATATTAGTCAAAAAAGTAAACAAATGTACAAAAATAGGATAAGGGTAAATAAATTATAGTATACTCATTTGATGCAATATTCTGCATTCATTAGAAAATTTGGTTTTGGAAGATTAATGTGATAGGAGAAAGCCCATGATATACTGTCAAATGAAAAATTCAAAACTCTGTATTTTTAATCCTGACTGGTATAGCTTTAATTTTTATTTTATGGCACTAATTTACCTATATACCTATATGCCTGCAAATATCATTATATAGGTTTATTTATTGAGAAAAATGGAAAGAAAACACATCATAATACTTTTATTAGTGATTTTAATTACTTTTAATTAGAAAAAAATGTTATTTTAAAAATAATAATTGATACATGGAATTGTAAATTACCTTCCTATATATAGTACAGTATTTTGGAAAAACTAAGAACAAAAGTCCCATTTTTCAATAATCAAGCCACTTTTGAAGGTAAAAATCTATGTTCTTAGGGTTCCTGGATTGGCATTTGAGGAGACCACTAAATTGTGCCTCTTCAGACAGTCATGATTCCTTACCTCCTCCATGATCACGGTACTCTATCAGATGGGTTTTGCTTGCCCAGAATACATGTGGTTTTCTGTCTGTGGTGGTGGAGCACTGACTTAATTTATTATAATTAGAATTTTAGATATGATCACACCGTTTTAGACATGTTGCATATATAGAATAAAGTATAATTTTATATCATTTTTATATTTTGTTCATAGTAATGAGTAGACTACTTCAGTTTAAAATAGAATAATGCTGAATAAGATCATTCTAGTAATGAAGGGTTTAGTGAAAAGGATATGATCTAAGAATATTGCTGGGTGCTTAAGCTTTTTACAAGGGTTAGGCCAGTAACAAATACATTTTTAAAAGGTGGGAATAATGGATGAATGTATAATATTGTTCTCATAAACATCTGCGAAATCTGGTTGATAAAAACAACATAAAGGATGACAAATATCACTGCTTATCTTAAGTATATAAAATATCATCTAGAAATAAATTTCCCCTCTTTACCATATATAGGCTTAATTAGTATCTGCCATCTGTTTCAATGTATCTTTTATGTGTTTAGTGTTTGTTTCTAGAATATCAAATAAATAGGTAAAATGGCAACTCAAATCTGCAAATTCAGGGCTAATTTAGTAACTTAAATCATTGTATTCTAGTTGACTAAGAGGTTAGTTCACAGGAACTTTATTTAGCTTCTAAGGCCTAAGAAAAAGACAGGTTTCTTATATATAGTTTTTCTTATCAAGTTTTGTAAATGTACATTAAAAATGCAATCAAGGATCACAAAGCAAAGTTCGAATTCAAATTAAGTTTGAACAAAAAGAAAGGCAAAAAGAATGTTCATCTTACCAAATTGTAAGACTTAAAGCGTTGAACACACAAAAAATATGTTCAAATAGATTTGGAATCTATGTTTTAACCACTGAAAGAAGAAAAATAAGAGACTGAAATGAAGTGAGTAAAATGGAAAAAGAAGAAAGATATGATCTAAGTGGAAGGAAAGATAGGAAGGGTGGGCTAGAATGTTCAACTGGGGAACAAAAGAATTGAGAGAGGAAGAAGGGGAGAAAAAGAAAGGGAAGATATTATAATTGTCAGCATATATATATATATACACACAAAATGTGTGTGTCTTATAATTGTCAGCAGTACACATATACAGACACCTGTATATGTGTACTACATATCTTACACCTAGGCACATCCTTCCCCACACCAGGGTCCAGCATCTGACCTAGAAGTCCCATTCGTAACTTCATCATGTCCAGCTAGCTGGATTCCTCCTCCCCCATCCAAATCGTGCCCCACCTTGTAAGGACCTAACCTGTCCCTGATGACATTGCTGTCAGTTTATTCTTTTGCTCCCATAGTTAGGTGTAGAGATCCACCAACAGGCCTGTCTTCTATTTCTGAGTGTCATCAGGACACACATATTACATGGTTCAGTTGTGCACACCAAAAACCTTGCTTATGTTAAGAGAGTAGTGATACCAAAAGAATTAGATAGCTAAATTTCAAAAACTTACCATTGGCTAGATGAGTCTAAATTTGAACCCAGAAGTTCTCTACCTCTGCTTTTAAAATCAGGAAGAATCTCTTGCATTCAGATAAAGCATACAATGATGGGGTAGTCAATGAATAAAAAACTCTATCTGCTTATGCTCCAAAAAAGTTGGGACCATAAACATGATGAGGCAGACCTTCCAGATGCCAGCTTTATGATTAAGAAAATAAGATTTAGTTGTGGGCCCAACTGTATTAAGGAAAGGGAGAAAGAAGATAAGGTGTGATAGAGTAAAAGGAGTGCCTAATTTGGATCTATATCCTTAAACTAGGATCTACCACTAATTTCATCTATGAAAGATCATTTACAAATCTAACAGCGTTACTTTCTGCCTAGTTGAAGTGAACACTCAACTACCGTGTGTGTGTGTATGTGTGTGTGAGAGAGAGACAGCGACAGAGAAGGAGACAGAGAGAGGGAATATAAGAATCAGACTTTAAGATTGAGAATGAAAAAAGAAGAAAGAAAAGTACATTAAACACCCAGCATGGTAAATATTTTATAGGATATAACAATTAAAACTCTAATTCAAAATAGATTTACTTATCAGAAGTAGGATATTTTATTAGTCTGTTTTTTAATGAAAGGGCAAATTAGAGATCTACTTTACTACGATATCTCATTTTGAATAACAACCATTATCTTCTGGGAATCTCAGATTTTGATTTTGAAAACCAAAGACTTGTCTGAGAAATAATTTGTTTCTTTCAACATACGTTCTTGCATAGCTTCACTAAAAATGAGTGCCCTTCTTTTGGCAATTGGTGATCTATATGCCTGAAGGGTAAATTGGATATATTTTATGTACTAGATCGTAGTTCCTTTGATACATACAGAATAAACTCTTTTTATTTAACTTCCTTTTTCCAACTGACACTTTCTGCTGATTTATTGCAAGCTAAAGGATAAATAAACGTATGTGTTTCATGTAAACTCAAAAGTATCTCTCTAGTTTTAAAGTGATAAAGAAACTATTTTCCACAATTTAATTCTCACATGTATAAGGAA
Source organism: Nomascus leucogenys (assembly GCF_006542625.1). Lineage (NCBI taxonomy): Eukaryota > Metazoa > Chordata > Mammalia > Primates > Hylobatidae > Nomascus > Nomascus leucogenys. The sequence continues at coordinate 37,468,909 of NC_044387.1, read as the reverse complement.
CCGGTTTTATCCTCTGAATGCAAAAAGGATATACCTTTTGGAAACTTTTTAATGCCATTCTTTACCTGATACATTTTTTACATTATGTATTTCAGGCCCTGCTTGATACTCAGAATCTTTTGCGTGCACAAATCACAAATTTTACATTCAACCTGGGATTTTCAGGGAAATTTTACCATACAGGTAAGAAAAAGGGATTAACTGTTCTCATTAAGGCCTCTCTGATCACTGTATTTAAAATTGCACACTTTTCCTGCCCACACCTTCCTACATTCCCTATGTTCCTCCCCAGCATTTTATCATTCAATTCCATTTAACATGCTATTTTTTAATTTTTGTAAAATGTTAATGGTTTGAAAGTTTATGGAACTATCTGATGGCCTTTCATTTTTATTGATTATAATTTACATATATAAAAGTACATAAATAGTAAATGTGATATTCAGTGAATTTTCAAAGTGTACACAGCTGTGTAAACAACAGGCAGATCAAGAAAGAGAACACTTCCAAAATCTCCACTTCTTGTGCCCCTCACAATAACTAGCTTCTCTCAAAGAAACATAGTATCCTGACCTCTAATATCATGAATTAGTTTTGCTTGGCTTTGAGTGGTATGTAAAAGGAATCATACAGTGAAGATTCATCTGTATCCAGCTCATTTTGTACAATGTTATTTTTGTTTCAGAGATATTATTGTCTATAGGTTATAATTCTTTCCTTTTCCTTGCTGTACAGTATTTCATTGTTTGAACATATAAAATTTACTTGTCTATTCCATTCAGTTGTAGATGGTTGGGTGTTTCCAGACTTCGAGTTTTTCTGAGTAGAAATGTTCATAACTTCCTGTAAATACAAGTAAATTTTGTATGTTCAAACAATGAAATACTGTACAGCAAGGAAAAGGAAAGAATTACAACCTATAGACAATAATATCTCTGAAACAAAAATAACATTGTACAAAATGCGCTGGATACAGATGAATCTTCACTGTATGATTCCTTTTACATACCACTCAAAGCCAAGCAAAACTAATTCAAGAAATGTTCATAACTTCCTGTTATGAACATTTTTATACCTGTCCTTCAGAGGACTTGAGTATTCTTTTCTGTTAATCATCAACTAGGAATGGAACTGCTAGTTATGTGGCACACTTATAATTAGCTTTAGTAGAAAATGTCAGTTTTTCAAAATGGTTGTACCTGTTTATATTCCCAACAGTATGAGTGTTCCTGTTGCTCTGTTTGCTTGCCAATATTTGATATTGTTTGTCCTTTTAATTTTAGCTTTTCTGGTGAACATGTAGAGATATCATATTAGGGTTTTAATGTACATTTCTCTGAAGAGCAGTAAATGATCTCTGTTCGTATGTTGACTGGCTATTTGGATATCCTCTCTTGAGGAGTATCTGGGTTTTCTGCTTTTGCTTAATGATTTGTAGAAATTCTTTCCTTGAAGTTTACAGTTCCATGTGTTCCAAGTACTTTCTCCTACTGTCTGGCTGTCTTTTAATTTTCCTTATGGCGTTTTTAATGAACAAAAACACTTAATTTTAGGTCATTCAATTTATCATTTTTTTCTTTAATGGTCAGCCTTTTCTATCTTATTTAAGAAATCTTTGCATACTACAAGAATATGAATTTTTTTTCTTTTTGAGACAGGGTCTTGCTCTGTTGCCCAGGATAGAGTGCAGTGGTGCAAACACAACTCACTGCAGCCTCAACCTCCTAGGCTTAAGAAATCCTCCCACCTCAGCCTTTTGAGTAGCTGGGACTACAGGCCCATGCCACCATGACTGGCGAATTTTTCTTGTAGAGAAGAGGTCTCACTATGTTGCCGAGGCTGGCAATGTATAAATCTGTGATACATCTGGAATTGATTTTTGTGCATATATCAGATAGGGGTCTTTTTTTCATAAAAATATCGAATTGGTTAGCCAGACATGGTGACATGTGCCTGTAGTCCCAGCTACTCGGGAGACTGAGATGGGAGGATAACTTGAGCTCAGGAGGTCTAGGCTGCAATGAACTATGTTCATGCCACTGCACTCCAGTCTAAGCAACAGAGCAAGAATCTGTCTCTCAAAAAAAAAAATCTAACTGGCCGGGTGTGATGGCTCACGCCTGTAATCTCAGCATTTTGGGAGACCGAGGCGGGTGGATTGCGAGGTCAGGAGATCGAGATCATCATCCTGGCTAACACAGTGAAAACCAGTCTCTACTAAAAATACAAAAAATTAGCCAGTCATGGTGGCGGGCACCTGTAGTCCCAGCTACTAGGGAGGCTGAAGCAGGAGAATGGCATGAACTCAGGAGGCAGAGCTTGCAGTGAGCTGAGATTGCGCCACTGCACTCCAGCCTGGGCAACAGAGCGAGACTCCATCTCAAAATAATAATAATAATAATAATAATAATAATAATAATAATAATCTAATTAGCACCTAGTATTGAAAAGACCACCATTTCCCACTGCTTCATAGTGTCATTATTATCATAAATTATATGGCCATGTAACTGTGGACTCTCATTCTGGATTTCCCTATTAAATGTGAAAAGAAATCACTCTAAATATTGAGAATAATTAAAAAGTTTTTTCACAATCATAATTAAAATGAGTAAAGATATTTTGACTTGCCTCAGGATAGATGAACACAATTTCATGATTGAAAGCATTAATCTGTATTTTTAGAAGTTAAAAAAACTGATTACATGTATTGGTATACTCATATAATGGAATACTCTGCAGTCATTACAAAGAGATAATTTTAAATGTAAACCATATAGAAAAAGCTCTCAAGAAACACTGAAAAATCAGTGTACAGTACAGTGATTAGAACATGCTCCCATTTGTATAAAAATAAAGAAGATAAAAGCTATACAAAAATCAAGGTATAGTACAGTGATTAGAATATGTTCCCATTTGTATAAAAATAAAAGAGGAGGTGAAATCTGTACAACTCTATGTATAGAACTCTTATAGCTTAGAAAACTCAGTTACCGAGTAGTTAAGTAACTTGTGCTACGCAAGATGTCTTAAATAAGATAGAAAAGGCTGACCATTAAAGAAAAAAATGATAAACTGAACGACGCTAAAATTAAGTATTTTTTATATAAGAACTAATTAATACAAGTATAGGATATTTGTGGAAGAATTCATAATAAACTGATAGGAATGGGTAACCATGAATATATTAGTCAGTTTTCGTGCTGCTAATAAACACATACCTGAGACTGGGTAATTTATAAAGGAAAGAAGTTTAAAGGACTCACAGTTCCACATGGCTGGGGAGGCCTCACAATCATGGCGGAAGATGAAGGAATTGCAAAGGGGTGTCTTACATGGCAGCAGGCAAGAGGGCTTGGTAACTTAATGCAGGGTAACTCCCATTTATAAAACCATAAAATCTCGTGAGACTTCTCATTCACTATCATGAGAACAGTATGGAGGAAACCTCCCCCATGATTCAATTATCTCCAACCAGCCCCACACTTGACACATGGGGATTATTACAACTCAAGGTGAGATTTGGGTGGGGACACAGAGCCAAACCATATCAGTAAGAAGAGAATTTGAGAATCAAACAACAGAGATGAAAAGAAGAGTTACTTTTTACTAAAGTTTTTCTGAGCCTTTGCATTTTATAACATACATGTGTGTTAGATCTAAATGAATAAACAAATAAGTAATTTTTTAAAGTGATATATTTAAGCAAGTTTATCAGTTTTCTACAATTGCAAATGCTTTTCAAATTTTTCATTTGATAATATAAGCAAGAGTTACTTTGTATGTATTTGATGAGTACCTTCAAGGGTTTAATAAACATATCATGCTGAGAATTCTATCTATATACTACTAACATCAATATAATCTCCACATGCACATAAACAACATAAATAGTAATTTTATTTTTAGATAGAAGTATACTGTATTTCTAGAGTAAGTCAATTTCCATTTGTTTCCATGGAAGTTAGACAGCCATGAGACTTGACTATAGTATTTTCCTATTGTAAAATTGTGTAATGAATACAATATGTATAATCATACAACTACATATAACTTTCACCTATCAATTTGAAAATTGTGTAGGTTTTAAGAATAACTTTAACATAAGAAGCTCTGAAGCTTTTATTCCCCTGAATTTCTTAGATCAATATATAAAATACGCATTTTCTGTGATTATTTTAAATATTAACAACTGGGAACCTCATGATTATGTTTGACTTGGTTTTATGATTCAGTGAGTTGGTTCTTATTGTAACCTCAAAAATAAAAACATAATTAGACATCTATTTTAAATCTTTGGCTTACAGGAAAGTTCTTCTGCCTTGGCAATAGATATGTGAAGTGAGAACTTTGTCTTTATGTGCAGAGATTTAGTTAGTTCATCTTTCTAGCGAAGCTGGACTCATAGCATCACTAACTTTCACAATGGAGAGCCCCAAGAGCTTAAGGAAACAGAAGACTGCCCATAACCCCTTCCTAAACTTCTGAGTTAGGATATCCTAACTTCAGGATAATTATCTTAGATTCTTTGACATCCATTGAATAAAGGAAAATTATCATATGGATAAAAAACCACCATGGCAAAATTAGGGTGAAATATATGGTATGTTTAGGGGGAGAGGGAGATAGTAGGAAGAGACATCACAGCAAAACCAGGACAGCCTAGATTTGCTCAAGAAATACAAGAAAACACTCCTGGCACCTCCGTTATTTTTTTGCCCATGGTTGAATACTGGGGAATGATGCTAGCCAATTCATGTCATTCCTTCTCATCTCTGCAAGGTTTGTCCTCTTTCTTTACTTGGGCACTTCCCACAGCTCATAATAAGAGTATCCTCTCCCTAAGTGAGAGAAAGTACAACACAGATGGAAACAGAGGCCAAGGTTTGAAAGGGTCTTGCTATCTGTGTATAATATGAGAATTTCCACAAAACTTAACCAGGGTTGTCTAAGGGCAGTTAAATCATTTTCTAGAGGGAAAAGATACAAAATTTAATATTTGATCTTTCAAAAATTAGATGGGATAAAAAGTAATTGAATTATATTGTCTTCCTTTCTGAATGAAGAAACTGCTATTCCTTTTTCTATAAAAAAATTCTATCCATTTTACTCAGTCTTGAAGGGAAAAAGAAAAGCGGCATTGTCATAATAGTAACACTTTATGTCAGAAGAGAGCTTTCTCTTGTTTGATTTATTTTAATTTTTGAAGGTATGTGCATTTATGTGAGAAATAAAGGGGTAAAACATAAAAATCATAGTTCCCTTTTAGTGCTTTGTTAACACTTTTCATGTACTTTTTCACTGAATCTTAGAAGTTAAAGAATGTGTTAACTTGTTTTCTAGATAAGAACATAGAAACTTAAAGGGGCCCAAGGTCACATAGCTTGTGAAGTGTGGAAAAATAGTCTTAACCCATCCTTGACTAGGGAAGCTGAATGACAAAAGATTCTCCTTATTTATAGATTTGTTAGCTTTTTACGTTTCCCCAAATCACTGAGATCCAGTAGTACCTGTACATTCTATTTATATTATAGAATAAATTAACAATGGGAAGAGCAATGTTATATTGAATGAATAAATGCTGATCTTATTTTTAGACTCAACGTTTGGCCAGTGAATGATAGTTAAGAGCTCTGAATTTGGAGTTGCTCAATCTGAGTTAGAACTCAGAATTTCAATTCAGGCTCTGTCTCAAACTTCTCAGTGAGACGGAACAAGTTACTTCACCTCTCCAAATGTCAATTCCCTTATCTGTAAAATGAAGTTAGCAGCAGCACTCACCTCATGAGGTTGTTTTGAGAATTAAGTGAAATGATGTTTGTAAAGTACTCAACACAGGGCTTGACATAACAACACAACATAAACTCTCAATCAATGATGATTTTAAATATATCAGAATAGCAAATACTACAGATAAAATCGTGTAGAAACAAGTTATTTAAATAAATATATTAAAAAATAAATTATAGTTTGTAATAACTTTATAAGATTTCAGCATAGTTTTGTGATAAGTTAAGAAATGGCACTTAACACTGTAGAAAGGAGTTTGGAAATTTCTCAAAGAACTTAAAACAAAACTAACATTCAACCCAGCAATGCCATTATTGGATATTATTATATATCCAAAGAAAGAAAATCATTATACCAAAAAGACACATGTACTCACATGTTCACTACAGCACTATTCACAGTAGCAAAGACATGGAACAAACCTAGGTGTCCATCAATGGTGGACTGGATGAAGAAAATCTGATACATATACTCCATGGAATACTACACAGCCATTAAAAAAGGAATGAAATCATGTTCTTTGCAGCAACATGGATGCAGCTGGAGGCCATTATCCTAAGTAAATCAATGCAAGAGCAGAAAACCAAATACCACATGTTCTCATTTATAAGTGAGAACTAAACATCGGGTACTCATAGTCATAGAGATGGCAACAGTAGACACTGGGGACTAATGGCAGAGAGGGAAGGAGAAGAGTAAAGGTTGAAAAACTAACTGTTGTGTACTATGCTCACTATCTGAGTGACAGGATCTTTCATATCCCAAACCTCAGCATCATGCAATATGCCCAGGTAACAAACCTGCATGTCCCCCCTCAATCTAAAATAAAAGTTGAAAATAAAATAAAATACATATAATCTGCATCTTCCCAGAAAAATGAAATGGCACTTAAAATTGAGGAATTTGACTTCTTGTTCTTCTCTCTTCCTCCAGTTCTGACAAAGGTGGGCAAAGTGGGGAAGCAAAGAGTTGGCAAGAGGCCACGACAGTCCAACAAAATGTAATTAACCCATAGTTAATTACACTTCAACTGATTTTTAATCATAATTATTTTTTTTGTTTGAGACGGAGTCTCGCTCTGTCGCCCAGGCTGGAGTGTAGCGAGACCATCTCGGCTCACTGCAAGCTCTGCCTCCCGGGTTAACGCCATTCTCCTGCCTCAGCCTCCTGAGTAGCTGGGACTACAGGTGCCTGCCACCACGCCCAGCTAAATTTTTTTTTGTATTTTTAGTAGAGATGGGATTTCACCATCCCATCTGAACTGAGATAAATATGTCAGAAGGCAGATATCATCTGTCTAACTCTTGCATGATTCAAATATATGAATATTTTAGTCACAGATTTTACCATGATATTCAGGAAAGGACAACAAATGCCTGAGCTATCTTTTCAAAGAACCCTGAGATCTGCTGCTCTGTTCTGATAAATAATATTTGAGCAGAGGCCAACTAAAAAAACATGAATAAAGGGATGATGACAGGAAAGTTGCAAGGAAGGATAAGAATTATAGGCAACAGGGAATAGAGCTTAAAAGCAGTGGGAGAGGAGACTTCTCATAAACTAGGGAATCTCAGCTCACTGACATTGCAGGGTATGTGGAAATCAGGAATGAATTGATTTCTGGGAAACTCCAAGAGACTCTGCCTGCTCTCAATGTGAGAAAATAAAATGGCAACAAATAACTGACACTAATACAGCGTCCTGGAGACTACAAAATGTTAAGCAACAGGGGAGTATCTTGGTTAGAAGCAGAGATATTTAAATGCAGGGAAACTAAATGACATCATTCTTATGTCAAGCAAAACATGTGTTTAAGATCACCAGTCACACCTACAAAATGCTTCTTTACAAAGGTCACGTTATTTATCACCTCAAATTTAGAAGGACCCAAGAACCTGCTATGGTTGGGATCATCAGAGTTTCTAAACCCCTGAATCCATCTTCCTATTTTTCTTGCCTTTCTCGCTATGAAGCTTCCCTGAGCCATAAGATAACCACTCAGAAGCGCCAAGAATGCTGGTGACTCATTCATTAATCAGGCCAGTGAGTTAATATAATGACTTGGTCAGTTCTTGAACAGAATGTCACCTCTGCCACATAGCACCTGTGGAAACTACCTTCTCCTTTCATGTAGTATTATAATGAGGAAAAAAAAAACTCAAGGAGACATGCAAGGAAACACAAGAAGAACAGAAGTAGGAAATACAGGAGGAAAAGAAAGGGGTATTATAAGTTACCCAATATTGCCAGAATTATGTAGACACTACCTCCCCCCAAAAATAAAATAGGTACTGCCATCCATCTCTTTACCTACACGAATACAGACATTAAAGAGGTCATGTGACTTCGCCACACAACTCAAATGTGTTGGAACCTACAAATAAACTAAAACCTTCTGACTCCAAAGGCTACATTTGTTCTACTATACGATGGTAACATAAGTGTATATGAAGAAGAAAAAATAAAGAAAATAAAACATTATATTTAAAGATGTAATCTTTGTACATAGTGGAGAGGAAATTCCTTCATATCAGTAGAGTACTTAAGCATATGAAAGTGAAACCGAAGACTGCCCTTGTTGAAGGATTATGCTATTCCACTCACTCTATAGCACTTAATCTTTGTTTCTTCTGTATACATTTGAATGACCATGAAACCTCATAGTATGCCTTTATCTCTAGTAAAGGTTTTCAATGCCCACCAAATCACAGGACCTGATTCTTTTCCTGCCAATAGGCTCTACCTCCCTTCTCTTGGAAAATTGAATGAACAATGTTGACAGGAACTGGGTTTATTTGACTGGTCCAGGGTAGCAGTCCATTCTCCATCTTTAGCCTGTAGGGCTCTAATAAAACAAATCACATCAGAGCTGCCATTGAAAATATGGGAGGAGATTTTTCTCCACACAGAAAAGACATCATAGGAAGAACCCACCACTCAGGGTGCTTATTGGATTCAATGTTGTGGCTAAAATTCAAGTGTGGCTGCATAATTTTGTAATGACTAGTATTATGATATTCCAGGACAGTAGTGAGCACCTTATACTGCTCTTATTTTATGCTATAGTACAGAAGATATGCCTAGGGAAGTACAAAAAGGACTCTTAGCCCCTTCAAATAAGTAAAAAGAACAGTGAAATTTCCCACAGTCAACTGAACTGCAGGCCAAGGAAAATGGGAGGAAATAAAATGAGTTCAAGTATGAAACCTCCGAGAAACAACAACAAGGCTGACCTTTAAGGAAAAAAGAGTTTCGTGATGGAAAATCTTCTTCGAACAACTTGAGAGAAAGGACAAGCATATGGAACATGAGTGTACCACCAAAGAGCAGCTTGGATTGTGTTGATAGTGGTGACCATGATTTCACCACTTTGCAACTTCTGTCCATCACCTTCACCCTTTCTTCTTTTTTATCCTTCAGTTTTCTCTAATTTTCCCAACAACAATTTCCACATTTCCTTCTTTTCTCTTTTTTATGTGTCAGTTTTCACCAAATACTGAGTAGCTTCTTCCCAGACCTAAGGAGGAACCCGAATAAAAGAATTATTTTGTTGTATACACAGCCCATGTCACAATGACCTACTACTACTGAGGCTGTGACACATATTCCTTGCTCATATTTCCTCAATTACATTTCCTACTTATCCCCCATTCTCTCCAGACTACAAATTGCACAAAAATGCTAAAAGTTAAGAGTTCTAATATCCTTGGGAATGGTTATATATTTCCATCTTACAGTGATTTCATATCCATGTCTCATGTTTAATAACATTTAAGAGTTTTACATGGTCTCTGATTATTTCCTGATTAACAGATTTTCCTTTGATACATTTGGGTTTAAAGCCTTATACATAAAACAGAATAAATGATGTCTTCTAAATACATATATGAGAATAGATTAAACAGATAGGTAGATTGATTGATTGATCATAGATCAGTGTAACTGGAATTAATTGGATAATCTTTTCCCCCCTAAAGGAACTGAAGAGGAAGATGAAGGAGATGACTGTCTGTTGGGGTCTGTGGATGAGTTCTGGTGGTTTCCTCACATGTGGAGCCATATGCAGCCCCACCTCTTCCACAATGAGTCATCTTTGGTGGAGCAGATGATTCTCAACAAAAAATTTGCCTTAGTAAGTAACTTACTTTGACTGTTGCATTGAAGTAGTGTACACTGATTGGAGAAATGAAAAAGTTCTTATATTGAGGCATAGTGGTGCTTTTAAGTGGCTTTTCCATATGATCATTTAGAAGATTTTGGTATTGCTGCCTTTCTGTATGTGGCTCTTGAGTTTGTATTGAGTGCTCACCACTATGCTTAATGTTTTGAAGGATCTAATTTGAGAGGGACTTCACAAGATACAAGATTTATTATGACATTATGGTCAGAGCACCTAAAACATGGCTCCTGTCCAGAAGGAGTTTCCTGCTGCACTGAGAAGGCTGAAATATGTACGTTAAACAATTCCCCAACAAAAATGAAATACTTTTTCAAGACCTAATGACAAACCTTACAGACACAAAACCCACAGTTCAAAGAAATAAGTATCACTGGCAGTAGCCCAAGATGGGTTCTTCTGGAAATGAGATTTTAGATACGTCCTGAAATAAGAATAAATCTTGGGGATCAGGATTAACTGAAATGAAATGAGGCTGAGGGAAAAGAGCAGGTAGGAGACCATAATGACTGTATGTGGTAATAAAGACTCAAACTAAACAGTTAAAAGTATTGCAAACATATATGTTGTGTGGATGGAACATTTGTTTGGCTGAAGCAAGGTACACCATGTAATACTGAAGGGTTTATATTCAGGACAGGGAAATTTATAGTAAAAGTTTAAATAAGCACATTATGAAGAAAAATGTGCTTGTGATCGGAGAGAGTACCGAGGTACACTTACATGGAATGGTTTTCTACACCAACTGTTAGAGCTAAGAAGTTTTAGTTGGTTCTCACAGTACCTTACTTAAACATATACAAGACAAGGTTAGAATGTATACACTATATTTTTTTCTTCAGGATATACAAGACCAAATACTTTATGGTGGCATCAGGGGCCCATATTTGTCTTTTAGCTTCAATCTACTCCCCCAAATAAACAAATAGCTTCAGGTGCACCTTTGCCACATATTGATATTTTGTCAAGAAAGCAAGAATAGTGCTCCTCCATGCTGATATTGTGAAAATGTTTTGATGGTATATGCAAACTGCTGTGAGAAGGAGAGTCATCTCTTTTCCTAAAAAAATAAACAAATAATAAACAGCATGTAAAATTGGTAAAACAGCACCAGAATTTGTAATAGAAAGTGCTAAAACTCATATCTCAAAACAGCAGACATTAATTCTGTCATTTTCAGAAATCTAGACTGTTGATATTGACAATGTTAATCAGTAATAAATTATGTGGGGAAAAAATTACTTTGTGGTTTATTTCTAAATCTGTTGAGAAAAAGAGAAAGGGATTTGTGAGAGAAGAAAATATATAAATACAGTAAAGTAAAGCACCAGTAAAAGATAAGATACTGAGAAGTGAGGAGTGAAATTGTTGTTGTTGTTGTTGTTGTTGTTTTGATAGCTTTCCAAAAATAATGTACCAAAGCAGCTTTGATAAAAGACATGTCATTCACTGTTATATCTGCTGAAACTAGAATAGTATCTAGAACAATAGGTGTTCTATTATTACTTGAATGAATCAATGAATGCCAATATTATGTTTATGTTTAAAACATTTGCAGATGTTTGGAAGTACATGTCCTAAGAATATACTTAGGCTGGGCTAATGTGGCTCATGCCTGTAATCCCAGCACTTTGGGAGGCCGAGGTGGGCGGATCACAAGGTCAGGAGATCGAGACCATCCTGGCTAACATGGTGAAACCCTGTCTCTACTAAAAAATACAAACAATTAGCCAGGTGTGGTGGTGGGCGCCTGTAGTCCCAGCTACTCAGGAAGCTGAGGCAGGAGAATGGTGTGAACCCAGGAGGTGGAGCTTGCAGTGAGCCGAGATTGCACCACTGCACTCCAGCCTGGGTGACAGAGCCAGACTCCCTCTCAAAAAAAGAAAAAAAAAAAAAAAAGAATATACTTAATACATATGCTACAACAGGCATGCACAGGAGTTACATGCATTTTTTAGAATTCCCAACTAAAAAGTATCATGCGTAAAAGAATAATTCAAAAACAATATCTGGTCATTCTTAACCACCTAAGTGTCAAGCGAAGCAGATTTCTTAGAAGCGTCATTCCTAACTACATGTTGGCAATTCAAATTATTGTTTTTGAAGCAGAAGAGAGTAGTTGTAATAGATATTCAGAAATAAGACCAAATATATTATTTAGTGTTTAATCAAATCCAGGACTAATAGAATTTATTTTGTTGCAAGAGGATAGATATGAAAAAAGACTGAATCCAGAACCAGGCCCTCCCCAGCCATAACAATATGAAAGAGCACATATATATAAGGCATTTGGGAATAGCAATTAGCACATAACACTCAATAGATGGCAGCTGCTGTTTTTATCATTATATCTAGTATCATAAAATTGCCATCTTTAATTTTTGCCTAGGCTCCTGAGGTGTTTGGACTGACAGGTAAGAGGGACAAAAATCCTTAAGTTTAAAAGTTTACTTTGTATTGGGATGGCATTTGTTTAATGTGAATTTTACCCAATTTCTAAGTATGTGTTAACTCTTTTACTTTCCATTAAGCATTAGGGTTACAAAACTGCATTGTTGCTGACTTTAAAGATACAATAAGAAAAGATAAAGGGTTTCCAATTTTAACATATTTTTATTATTTCTTTTAATTCTCAAATTAACCCGAAATTGTAGGTCTATTTATTTTCCCATTATAGACGAAGCAACTGAGAATCAGAGAAATGCAGTGACTTATTCATGATTATAAAACTCACTAGCAGTATAATTAAGACCAGAAATCTTAATGCTGCATAAATTGCAGTGTTAAGTCTTCTAATGTGGCATAAAGTGTGCCCCCTCAGACTTCCTCCCTAGCCTCCCAACCCAATTCACAGGTGTGAATCAAGATTTCTTTTCTGCTGGTAATACAAGGGAATATCTGGTTATACTGGTAACATAAAGGAAATGGAGAACTTGAGGTGGAACTCACAGGGCAACTTTTCCCTCGGATTCCGTGAAGTTCCCTAATATAGGCAGAGTCTCTAAAATGTTGGAGGGGGTCGAAGGGATAGGGGAGACAAAAAACTAAATCTGAGGAAATTTCCACTTGACCAAATATCACTTATCACGTATAGTTACAGAATCCACTTTAATTCAATGAAAAGTACTCTGGAGAAAATTCTACTTCAACTCACTAAATGGAACAAGCAAATGTTTAACCTGTGCTAATATTGCATTTCTAAATTGGATTATATCCTGCTCTTCTCTACCAGCTTGGAGGCGCTTGATTTTAAAATGAGTGTGGGTATTTCCCAATGAAGAAAATGAAAGAACATGCAAAGAAGCAGTGGGCTGTCTTGGGAGCAAATAGGTGTTCAAACAAGAATGGAGGTTATGGATGCAATACTCAAATGGGTAATTGGGTTAGAGGTCATTTAAAGTACCCTTCCAGCTAAGAGAATTTCTGAGACTCTGATCTAAAACTTTTGGGTTTCGGCCTTTGCTATCATCATTTACAGCCAAATACCTGCTATTTTCATTGTGTTTTAACAAATACATCTTATCTATTATCCTTTTGCACAATGTGGACACATCTGACTCACAAACAAATTTGATGTCTATTTTAATTTGGCTTTGAAAGCTCTAATAGTTTATTATGAAAGGTCAAGTAAATCCTTTAAGCAAACTTGCATTTGATGATTACACCCATCAGGAAATGCAGCTTTAGAGGTTGAATGGAAAAAATTTTTAGTTACCAAATATAGGATAACTCAGGGGTTAAACTGCAATTTCAACGGGGGATTTTTTTTTTTTGAAAGGTACAAATTCTGAGACAAAGATTAAATGTATCATTAATAATGACCTACCACAAAATTTAAAATATCGACTGTACAGTTTTTAAAATAGAATAACATATCATTAGACAGGTAAAATAGTATTCTATTTAAACCTCAAAAAAGTCTTCAATAGGGAGGAGCCAAGATGTCTGAACAGGAATAGCTCCGGTCTACAGCTCCCAGCATGAGCGACGCAGAAGACAAGTGATTTCTGAGGTACCGGGTTCATCTTACTGGGGTGTGCCAGACAGTGGGTGCAGCGCACCGTGCACAAGCTGAAGCTTGTGAGGCATCGCCTCACCTGGGAAGTGCAAGGGGTCAGGGAATTCCCTTTCCTAGTCAAAGAAAGGGGTGACAGATGGCACCCTAATACTGAGCTTTCCCAATGGGCTTAAAAAACAGCACACCAGGAGATTATATCCCACACCTGGCTTGGAGGGTCCTACGCCCACGGGGTCTCGCTCATTGCTAGCACAGCAGTCTGAGATCAAACTGCAAGGCAGCAGTGAGGCTGGGGGAGGGGCGCCTGCCATTGCCCAGACTTGATTAGGTAAACAAAGCGGCGGGAAGCTGGAACTGGGTGGAGCCCACCACAGTTAAAGGAGGCCTGCCTGCCTCTGTAGGCTCCACCTCTGGGGGCAGGGCACAGACAAACAAAAAGACAGCAGTAACCTCTGCAGACTTAAATGTCCCTGTCCGACAACTTTGAAGAGAGTAGTGGTTCTCCCAGCATGCAGCTTGAGATCTGAGAACGGGCAGACTGCCTCCTCAAGTGGGTCCCTGAACCCCAAGTAGCCTAATTGGGAGGCACCCCCCAGTAGGGGCGGACTGACACCTCATATGGCTGGGTACTCCTCTGAGACAAAACTTCCAGAGGAACGATCGGGCAGCAGCATTTGCGGGTCACCAATATCCGCTGTTCTGCAGCCACCACTGCTGATACACAGGCAAACAGGGTCTGGAGTGGACCTCTAGCAAACTCCAACAGACCTGCAGCTGAGGGTGCTGACTGTCAGAAGGAAAACTAACAGACAGGAAGGACATCCACACTAAAAACCCATCTGTACGTCACCATCATCAAAGACCAAAGGTAGATAAAACAACAAAGATGGAGAAAAAACAGAGCAGAAAAACTGGAAACTCTAAAAATCAGAGTGCCTCTTCTCCTCCAAAGGAATGCAGCTCCTCACCAGCAACGGAACAAAGCTGGACGGAGAATGACTTTGACGAGTTGAGAGAAGAAGGCTTCAGACAATCAAACTACTCTGAGCTACAGGAGGAAATTCGAACCAATGGCAAAGAAGTTAAAAACTTTGAAAAAAAACTAGACAAATGGATAACTAGAATAACCAACGCAGAGAAGTCCTTAAAGGACCTGATGGAGCAGAAAACCAAGGCACGAGAACTACGTGACAAATGCAGAAGCCTCAGTAGCCGATGCAATCAACTGGAAGCAAGGGTATCAGTCATGGAAGACGAAATGAATGAAATGAAGCGAGAAGTTTAGAGAAAAAAGAATAAAAAGAAACAAACAAAGCCTCCAAGAAATATGGGACTACGTGAAAAGACCAAACCTACGTCTGATTGGTGTACCTGAAAGTGATGGGGAGAATGGAACCAAGTTGGAAAACACTCTGCAGGATATTATCCAGGAGAACTTCCCCAATCTAGCAAGGCAGGCCAACATTCAAATTCAGGAAATACAGAGAACGCCATAAAGATACTCCTCGAGACGAGCAACTCCAAGACACATAATTGCCAGATTGACCAAAGTTGAAATGAGGAAAAAATGTTAAGGGCAGCCAGAGAGAAAGGTCGGGTTACCCACAAAGGGAAGCCCATCAGACTAACAGCGGATCTCTCGGCAGAAATTCTACAAGCCAGAAGAGAGTGGGGGCCAATATTCAACATTCTTAAAGAAAAGAATTTTCAACCCAGAATTTCATATCCAGCCAAACTAAGCTTCATAAGTGAAGGAGAAATAAAATACTCTACAGACAAGCAAATGCTGAGAGATTTTGTCACCACCAGGCCTGCCCTAAAAGAGTTCCTGAAGGAAGCACTAAACATGGAAAGGAACAACTGGTACCGGCCACTGCAAAAACATGCCAAATTGTAAAGACCATCAAGGCTAGGAAGAAACTGCATCAACTAACGAGCAAAATAACCAGCTGACATCATAATGACAGGATCAAATTCACATAAAATGATATTAACTTTGAATGTAAATGGGCTAAATGCTCCAATTAAAAGACACAGACTGGCAAATTGGATAAAGAGTCAAGACCCATCAGTGTGCTGTATTCAGGAAACCCATCTCATGTGCAGAGACACACATAGGCTCAAAATAAAGGGATGGAGGAAGATCTACCAAGCAAATGGAAAACAAAAAAAGGCAGGGGTTGCAATCCTAGTCTCTGATAAAACAGACTTTAAACCAACAGAGATCAAAAGAGACAAAGAAGGCCATTACATAATGGTAAAGGGATCAATTCAACAAGAAGAACTAACTATCCTAAATATATATGCACCCAATACAGGAGCACCCAGATTCATAAAGCAAGTCCTTAGTGACCTACAAAGAGACTTAGACTCCCACACAATAATAATGGGAGACTTTAACACCCCACTGTCAACATTAGACAGATCAACGAGACAGAAGATTAACAAGGATACCCAGGATTGAACTCAGCTCTGCACAAAGTGGACCTAATAGACATCTACAGAACTCTCCACCCCAAATCAACAGAATATACATTCTTTCCAGCACCACATCACACTTATTCCAAAATTGACCACATAGTTGGAAGTAAAGCACTCCTCAGCAAATGTAAAAGAACAGAAATTATAACAAACTGTCTCTCAGACCACAGTGCAATCAAACTAGAACTCAG
Source organism: Nomascus leucogenys (assembly GCF_006542625.1). Taxonomy (NCBI): domain Eukaryota; kingdom Metazoa; phylum Chordata; class Mammalia; order Primates; family Hylobatidae; genus Nomascus; species Nomascus leucogenys. The sequence goes on along the minus strand of NC_044387.1, from coordinate 37,452,252 downwards.
GATTAAGAAACTCACCCAAAACCACTCAACTACATGGAAACTGAACAACCTGCTCCTGAATGACTACTGGGTACATAACGAAATGAAGGCGGAAATAAAGATGTTCTTTGAAACCAGCGAGAACAAAGATACAACATACCAGAATCTCTGGGACACATTCAAAGCAGTGTGTAGAGGGAAATTTATAGCACTAAATGCCCACAAGAGAAAGCAGGAAAGATCTAAAATTGACACCCTAACATCACAATTAAAAGAACTAGAGAAGCAAAAGAAAACACATTCAAAAGCTAGCAGAAGGAAAGAAATAACTAAGATCAGAGCAGAACTGAAGGAAATAGAGACACAAAAAACCCTTCAAAAAATCAATGAATCCAGGAGCTGGTTTTTTGTAAAGATCAACAAAATTGATAGACCGCTAGCAAGACTAATAAAGAAGAAAAGAGAGAAGAATCAAATAGACGCAATAAAAAATGATAAAGGGGATATCACCACCGATCCCACAGAAATACAAACTACCATCAGAGAATATTATAAACACCTCTATGCAAATAAACTAGAAAATCTAGAAGAAATGGATAAATTCCTCGACACATACATCCTCCCAAGACTAAACCAGGAAGAAGTTGAATCTCTGAATAGACCAATAACAGGCTCTGAAATTGAGGAAATAATCAATAGCTTACCAACCAAAAAAAGTCCAGGACCAGATGGATTCAGAGCCGAATTCTACCAGAGGTACAAGGAGGAGCTGGTACCATTCCTTCTGAAACTATTCCAATCAATAGAAAAAGAGGGAATCCTCCCTAACGCATTTTATGAGGCCAGCATCATCCTGATACCAAAGCCTGGCAGAGACACAACAAAAAAGAGAATTTTAGACCCATATCCTTGATGAACATTGATGCAAAAATCCTCAATAAAATACTGGCAAACCGAATCCAGCAGCACATCAAAAAGCTTATCCACCATGATCAAGTGGGCTTCATCCCTGGGATGCAAAGCTGGTTCAACATATGCAAATCAATAAATGTAATCCAGCATATAAACAGAACCAAAGACAAAAACCACATGATTATCTCAATAGACGCAGAAAAGGCCTTTGACAAAATTCAACAACCCTTCATGCTAAAAACTCTCAATAAATTAGGTATTGATGGGACGTATCTCAAAATAATAAGAGCTATTTATGACAGATCCACAGCCAATATCATACTGAGTGGGCAAAAACTGGAAGCATTCCCTTTGAAAACTGGCACAAGACAGGGATGACCTCTCTCACCACTCCTATTCAACATAGTGTTGGAAGTTCTGGCCAGGGCAATCAGGCAGGAGAAGGAAATAAAGGGTATTCAATTAGGAAAAGAGGAAGTCAAATTATCCCTGTTTGCAGATGACATGATTGTATATCTAGAAAACCCCATCGTCTCAGCCCAAAATCTCCTTAAGCTGATAAGCAACTTCAGCAAAGTCTCAGGATACAAAATCAATGTATAAAAATCACAAGCATTCTTATACACGAATAACAGACAAACAGAGAGCCAAATCATGAGTGAACTCCCATTCACAATTGCTTCAAAGAGAATAAAATACCTAGGAATCCAACTTACAAGGGATGTGAAGGACCTCTTCAAGGAGAACTACAAACTACTGCTCAATGGAATAAAAGAAGATACAAATGAATGGAAGAACATTCCAGGCTCATGGGTAGGAAGAATCAATATAGTGAAAATGGCCATACTGCCCAAGGTAATTTATAGATTCAATGCCATCCCCATAAAGCTACCAATGACTTTCTTCACAGAATTGGAAAAAACTACTTTAAAGTTCATATGGAACCAAAAAAGAGCCTGCATCGCCAAGTCAATCCTAAGCCAAAAGAACAAAGAGGGAGGCATCACACTACCTGACTTCAAACTATACTACAAGGCTACAGTAACCAAAACAGCGTGGTACTGGTACCAAAACAGAGATATAGACCAATGGAACAGAACAGAGCCCACAGAAATAATACTACACTTCTACAAACATCTGACCTTTGACAAATCTGACAAAAGCAAGAAATGGAGAAAGGATTCCCTATTTAATAAATGGTGCTGGGAAAACTGGCTAGCCATATGTAGAAAGCTGGAACTGGATCCCTTCCTTACACCTTACACAAAAATTAATTCAAGATGGATTAAAGACTTAAATGTTAGACCTAAAACCATAAAAACCCTAGAAGAAAACCTAGGCAATACCATTCAGGACACAGGCATGAGCAAGGACTTCATGTCTAAAACACCAAAAGCAATGGCAACAAAAGCCAAAATTGACAAATGGGATCTAATTAAACTAAAGAGCTTCCGTACAGCAAAAGAAACTACCATCAGAGTGAACAGGCAACCTACATAATGGGAGAAAATTTTTGGAACCTACTCATCTGACAAAGGGCTAATATCCAGAATCTACAATGAATTCAAACAAGTTTACAAGAAAAAAACAAACAACCCCACCAAAAAGTGGGCAAAGGATATGAACAGACACTTCTCAAAAGAAGACATTTATGCAGCCAAAAAACACATGAAAAAATGCTTATCATCACTGGCCATCAGAGAAATGCAAATCAAAACCACAATGAGATACCATCTCACACCAGTTAGAATGGCGATCATTAAAAAGTCAGGAAACAACAGGTGCTGGAGAGGATGTGGAGAAATGAGAACACTTTTACACTGTTGGTGGGACTGTAAACTAGTTCAACCATTTTGGAAGTCAGTGTGGCGATTCCTCATGGATCTAGAACTAGAAATACCATTTGACCCAGCCATCCCATTACCGGGTGTATACCCAAAGGATTATAAATCATGCTGCCATAAAGACACATGCACACGTATGTTTATTGTGGCCCTATTCACAATAGCAAAGACTTGGAACCAACCCAAATGTCCAACAACGATAGACTGGATTAAGAAAATGTGGCACATATACACAATGGAATACTATGCAGCCATAAAAACTGATGAGTTCATGTCCTTTGTAGGGACATAGATGAAGCTGGAAACCATCATTCTCAGCAAACTATCGCGAGGACAAAAAACCAAACACCGCATGTTCTCACTCATAGGTGGGAATTGAAGAATGAGAACCCATGGACACAGGAAGGGGAACATCACACACCGGGGACTGTTGTGGGGTGGGGGGAGGTGGGAGGGATAGCATTAGGAGATATACCTAATGCTAAATGATGAGTTAATGAGTGCAGCACACCAACATGACACATGTATACATATGTAACAAACCTGCATGTTGTGCACATGTACCCTAAAACTTAAAGTATAATAATAATAAAATTAAAAAATAAAATAAAATAAAATAAAAAGTCTTCAATAGTATATACTCTCAAATGAAGAACTGTATCTAAATTTTGGAAAATGGTGGTTGTTAAAATTTTAATGATAAAGTAGTTAATAGATATTTCTATCATAGAACTCTTTGCCAATATCAGATATTTAATGCTTTTATAGACAATACTATTAAAAGTAGTAGTAGTAGAACAATGTTCCTGATAACATAAAATCTTACTGAAGATTGAACTTCTAATTGCATCATCATCATTCTTTTAAATGGTGTCCTTTTTGCCTCTCTTTTCCAAGTGCAGCAGAACCTGTTAATTTACATTAGCTGGGATGTCTGTTGTCAATTATAAAACTTTTTAGATTAGTGAGCGTGTTAGCTTTTCCAATATGGAAATAAAGATTATAGTATCAAAATGTAATTTAAAATATATTGAAAGACTTGCTGGCTTAAGGAATATATGATGATCTTTTAATTAGTTTGCTTGTCAGCTAGAGAATGAATGAATACTACCACTTTTATTTCAGTGATGCACTTTATGAAAAGGCATATGAGATTTTCATTTTATTGACATTGAACACAAAGTATAATTCTAGGCATCCTAATAAAGAATTCCAGTCAGGTTGCAAAGAGTCCACTCAGCTGGTAGGCCACTTTAGAGTAATCCAAGCAGCACAGTTTAAGAAAGACATTGGCCATTGTTCAGAGCAAAATGACCAATATGATGAAGTCTATAATTTACTTCATAAAATGAATAGCTGAAGGAAATTCAAGAAGGCAAGAGATAAAAGAGAAGACTAAGGGATATATTATCAAGGCTACTATTCAACTAAGAGTACTGGTATGGCCATGCCAGTTATTAAAATATTGAAATGTGACAATACTTTACCCCTATCCTGCTACCACATCAGATTCTTCCCCAAGGTGTCCCAAATCTCCCCCATTAGTCAGGAACTAAAGGGGCCTGGCCCAGAAAGAGTCTCCAGCACGGAGCTCCAGCTGTCCAGCTGGCAGCAGTTCTGATTGGTCAGTGGCGTGGCATGCTGGTTGGTAGATATTTTTCGTTATCATTGCAGAAGATAATCAGTCAGTCTTAAGATGTAGAAGAGACTAGAATCAGTATATTTATAAGGAAAGGTATGGAAGTTATATAGATTTAAGAAGTAGAGTTCTTCCAATCTAGATAAGTTATGTATAGAGAATGGTGCTTGACATCTAGTAGGTAGTAAATGTTTGCTAAATAAAATAAAAGTAAACATTTCTTCTAGCTCCTAAGATTCTATCATTACTGTATTAAAAGGTAGGTTTTATTATTATTCAGGTATGATGAGTCCAATAGATCAGGAGATGATTGCCAATGAAAAGATTAGTTTGTTATTCACAGTTCCCAAGAGAGGGAGTGTGCCATGGATGCAGGGCCACAAGGGGAAGCACCAGGGTCGCTCAGGAGGCAGAGGGAGCAGGGGGGAAATGTGGTAAGAGCCTTTACTGTGGTTTCTGCAGGAAAGGTAAGGCAAGACAGGGTAAGCAGGCTCAAGATTGGCTACTTTGAATAATTTCAGTATGCTCTGAGGTGTAAGAGCTGTCTTTAGTCATCTAATACTTGGCTCTGGGGTGATTAGATCAAAGAGATAGTTGCTGAACATATGAGAGTCTGATAAAGGAAGAAGACGAGGGTAGGAGCTCTGAATTGCTTGATTTACATTTGAGAGTGCTCTCAGGGTGGTGTTTGCTATCTCTTGGAATTGTCTAGCCTGGGAACAGCAGTCTCTCCAGGGTCAGCAAGGCCCAGATATCAAAGCATCAGAAATACAGAAAATAAAGAGGCATGATGCTTTCTCCCGGTTATGTATCTTGAAGCAATTCCACAGGTTTTCAAAGCCCCTTATCATCCCAGCTGTCATATTCATACAATTTCTAATTTGTCATTCTTCTTCCCAATATATGCCCCAATCTGAACATTATTGTCCACTGACGTGGTGTTATCAAAGCAGAAAATGGTAAAATATTTTTTCTTTCATGTGCACTTTACTTCTATTAATGTAGCCAAAGATCACATTAAATTTTTACACCATCATATCACACCTGTGTCTGCCTGGCCCTCTGTCCATGAGCCGTGTATTAAACCTTCAAGTATTTATTTTTATCCAGTTGATTTTTTAAACTAAATGCTAGCCTTAGAATTACAATTGTCCCTTTAATATTCCATATTTGTTATATGTTCATTGTTTTAGTATATCAACCTCCTGCTAAAAACTGACTCTGTTATTTAATATGCTTTATATCTTTGCTAGCTTTGTGTAATCCCTATATTTTACAAGTATGACTTTTGCATCTTCAAGTTATTAGTATTGTTGAACAAATTAATATGGTTAGAGATTTGTGGTAGAGCAATACATATCCTTTAGCTGTGTTCCCTTGGTATATTTCTAGCAATTGTTTCACATCTACTTTTTCACCAGAATAGTTTAAAATCTGTTTTTCTAAATTGAAACATCATATCTAATTATTTTTAGAATTACATATTTTAAGTATCTTGAACTCCAAGATAGCACTGTCATCTACTCCTAAGTTCTAGCACCTCCACATAAGTGCTTGAACCACAGAACATTAGAGGAGTGTTTAGGATGAAGACAAGCAGGGGAAAATTGGATGTAAGTAGACATACTGGATTACTAATAAATTAACCAAAGAATAGGAAATAAAACCCAGCTTTAACTAAACCAGTGGAAGTGGGATCATAAAGAAGTGAGATGTGAAAAGCATTTCTGACATAGATTCAGTAAGGTTTTTAATCAGATGGATGATGAGGAAGCAAAAGAGAATAACAGGTCAAAAATAACATCAGGGTTTAAGCCTCCCGCTTTTCTATCTGTGTGTATTTCTTTAAGCTTTTTGCAAATGTGAACTGCTGCTTTTTCTTTAGAAGTTCTGTATTTCACCTACATGAGGATAACTCCTCTTACCCCTATCTACAGTGGTGCAAAATGTATTCTCATTTGGATATATCATTGAACTTTTGAAAGTGGTTTTGATTAGAATTCTTTTCTTTGTAAATTCCTGTCCAGATTACCTTCTTTTCCATCCTATGGGAAGACTCCATACTCTCTAACAAGATAGACATTGTAGAAAGAATTCCTCAATTCCTTTCCCTTTTTCCTCTAACAGAAATACTAGATTTCATCTTCAGCACATTTATCTGGTAACTTAAACGATTTCATAAAAAGAAAGATAAATTTAGAACATGTACTGCATGAAAATAGTGCCTTACTGTCCAAATTTATGTGGACACAAAATGAACTAACAGCCTTTATGAATTCTCCTAGAAACTCATACTAGTGGGCTGGAGTCAGATGTGGGTATGAGGGTGGGGGAGGTCTATTTCCAGATCCATGCCTGCTGCTCCCGAATTTTCACTGTTCTTTCCTTTTACGCGTTTCATTTACTTAAGATGGAGGGGGCACTTGCATTCTGAGAGGTGGTTATAAACATGGCAGAGATGGAAGTGATGGCAGAAGAAGAAGTAAGAGTCAATTCCGCATGAGTGCTAACCTTGGCTCCGCTTTGGCATTTTTGTGTCTCCCACTCCATGTTCCCACGCATTTAACAATTTCTTTCAGTTTTTTTTTTCTTTTGTACCAGCTCCTGCTATTTTTCAAAATTTTCCATCCCTACTTCACTTCCAAATTTTCAGCCCACACCTAGATTATTGCAGCAGCCTCCAAACTAATCTCCCCGATTTCCCGTTTTTTCCTTTAATTTTTGCTCAGATCAGGAAACGTGAAACTTGAAATTCTGTGATTCTGTTTCCCCTGCATCAAACAGAACCTTACGGTTCAGTGAGAAAGATTCTTGACTCTCTTAAGGAAATGTAGGAAGAGAAATTGTTGAGCTCCAAAATATTTACTAGACATTGTGCTTAGGGCTTTCCATACATCCTCAGTTAATTCTCCCAACCACCTGTGAGGTTGCTTATTCTCATATTGCAAATGAAGAAAGCAAGGCTTAGAGAGCTTATATAAATTTTCCAGTGAAAGCTGGAGAAAGGGTTTTATCCCCAGTCTGTCAAATTCCAAAGCCCATGTAACAACCATGGTTTGTAAAATTAACAAGTAGCCATGCCATTGATACTGTTATTGCTGTTACACAGATCTCATAATCAAAACGTTATTACTTCTTTAAGGAATTATATTTTTACACAAATTCAGAATACAATCTGACTTTTTACAATGTTTTTCTCCTAAAGAGCTGTCTATAGGATTTATGTAGTTTCTTGTGTTTGAGATCACAGTGCTGCAAGCATTACTGTCCTGGTGGCTTTTATAAATACCAGAGGGTATACAGTGGTTATAAAAAAAATCGATATCAACTTTTTATGCTTTCAGAAATATTAAACTTCACTTAAAATTAGTACTATGTAGACTTCAAGATTCCTAATCAACCTTGCATATTTTCAGAGAGATTAAATGTGTGTGCAAGTACTCTGAGAATTTGAGGCTGTCCTGGATTATTTATAGCTTTCTTATCTCTCAAAGACCCCAAAGGTCCACATAAACTTCAAACTCTGAGAAAGCTGAATTAAACCAAACTTTCAATTTCTCCATTATGAATCCAGATACTTTTCAGTTATTTTGCTACAGCATAAAAAGTAAGGCTTCATAAATTCATTTTTTTTACATTTCCATAAAGCTTTTCTTGTGTTTACTTGAATAACCCCAGCAATTCAAAAATACCAACCTGGGCTGTGCAAAGTACAAGTGTTTACATGATTCTTTTGAGTATTCTCACAAAAGCGCATCCTTTAGTGCTATGTTTACTTATGAGACACTCAACAAAGATATGACAACACTTCAAAAATTCTGGAGGGAACTCTAAGAGAGGAAAACAACATACTCGGTTAAATGAAAATGTACTTGAAATAAATGTTGTAATTGTTAGGGAAGACTGGGAGAAAATCTGTCACTTTCCCCCAAATAGTTCTTTTCGTAAAGGTTACAAGTGAAAATGAAAATTAAAGCCAAGTATGCTACCTTTTGTAACCCTTTTTCAGTATTGGTACTACATTTTTAGCTTAACTTTTGTTACTGGAATTTCTTACTACGTTTGGCTTACAAAATGTCATTCCATTTCTTGAAATAATTTAGCTGCTAACTTGGGATAATACTTAAAGAGGAATATGTGGTGTTAAGAAGAGGTTTTTGCTTATGTTATTGCTACAGCTCTATCAAATTTATGGTACACCAGAGGTATTCCTTCCCTCCCACTTTATATGTAATATCTAGTATGTATAATAGAAGAAATGTATACTGTTTAATAAGACTTTGTTTTTAGACATGATTGATAATGATAATGTATCTTCTTTGAGGAATGTCTGCTCTGAAATAAGCACTCTGAATTATTTGAGGATGGAAGTAATGGTTAGAGGAATCTTAGTTTACCTTGGTTTTTTTGTTTTGCTTGTTTTTGTTTCCCCCACATAAAGAATACTGTTAACTAAATAAAAGAAAATGAAATGACACTTGACCAATAACTTCGTTTATATCCTTCATGCTGGACAACTCTGTGAGATCATTAGTTTTATTACCCTTACTTGGCAAATGAGGGAATTGAGGCATGGTGAATTTGCATAATCTGCCAGGGTCCTGGGACCAATGAAGAGAAGCACTGAGATTGAGCCCAGGACTCAAATCTGTGCTCTCCTAAATCGGTACTCTCTTCATGATACTATCCTACTCTCTATCCCTAGGATTCCGGGTACAAGGATAATTTCATTGTCATGGGTTTGGCTATTTTGAGATACTGAAAGAATAAGACTCTTTTCTCACTGTATACTAAATTAAACACCATACACTCATCTCTTTTCCGGAGATGAGTAACTCCAGAGTGATAAGGTGACACTTCTGTTTTATAAGTTGCTATAATGCCATTCGGATTTACAAGATCTCATTATTAACACCTTTAACACTTTTATCCAAAGACTTTTGTTACTTTTATTTTATAGCCATATTTTTTGCTATCTTGTGAGACAAAGAATATCTCCTTCCTGGGGTTTCTGGATCCATAGGAATATCACTACCCAGAGAGACTCACCTAAACCTCAAGTTCCAGATTTTTTTATGAGGGTTTCATTATATAGGCATGTTTGATTGTATTATTGGCCACGTGATTGAACTCAATTTCCAACTCCTCTCCCCTACACTAAGATCGGGCTGGTATCACCTGGCTCAAAGCTCTCACTCTCTAACTACATGGTGGGACTTCCTGGCATGACTAACCTTCATCCTGAGTCATCTTGTTAGCATAAACTCAAATATAATCTCAGGGTCTCACCGTAAATAACAAAGACATTTCTATCACTCAGGAAATTCCACAGAGTTAGGAGTTATCTCCCAGGAATCAGGGATAAGGAAGACCAGACAAATTCTTTATTAATACAATAGCTGCCAACAGGGGATGATTCTTGAACCCTTAAAACAAATCTACTAAAAACAACATTGTCATCACAGAAATTTTTTCACATACCACCCAGCAAACCAAAATTTATAATATAAATCAAGGAGCACCATGTAAGAAAACTAGAGAAATAGTTAGTGGTCAAATCTATAAATATTAACCAAATTTATGTAACTGTGTCTATCATATTTTAGGAAATTATTCCATCCTTAAGTATGTAGAAAGAAAATTGTACATGGGAGTTTAAATTTGTTCATGGATTAAAAATAGTACATTCATATTTAGCATCTGAATATAAAATCATTTCTAAAACCACAAAGATTATGTCGAAGAAACACAGAATTGTAAACCTGGACTTTAGTGACCACTTGTACAACCCCTTTATTTTATAATTTTTTAGAAAATGAAAAATCAGATTCCTGTGCTTAAGGTAATTAATTCTTTCAAGATTTTTCATTTCAAACCATACCAGAAATATTATCATTTATCACAGGAACATAGTCTAATATTTAATAATCTTTGCATGTAGTACCAAATCTAAATTCCCTAATCTAATGATCCTGACTTGCCTTATTTTGTTGTAGGCTAAGAAGACAGTCAGCTTCCTTTGAATAGCAACTTTACATGTATTAGGCCACTCTGCCAACAGTCATGCCATTTCTTACTTTCTTCCAGTGATTGCGGCTACTACAGGACTCCTTCCGCAAGTGCCAGAGGTTCCACAGGTTCTTACAAGCTGAATTGTGGTGTAGCCCATCAGTGTCACCTTAGGAAAACAAATCGTCATTAGAAGCTTGAAAATGCTTCACAAATTCAAATAATTATATAATTTTGACTATAATCATCCTGCTGTGCTATTAAATAGTACATATTATTCATGCTTTCTAATTATATTTTGTACTCATTAATCATGCTCACCTCCCCTGCAACATCTACTATCCTACCCAGTTTCTGGTAGCCATCCTTCTACTCTCTATCTCCATGTGTTCAATTGTTTCAAGTTTTATATACCACAAATAAGTGAGAACATGTGATGTTTGTCTTTCTGTGTCTCAGTTATTTCACTTAACATAATGACCTCCAGTTCCATCTATATTGTTGCAGGTAACTGAATCCCATTCTTTTTTATGGCTGAATAGTACACCATTGTGTACTATTATACTGTGTGTGTGTGTGTGTATATAGATACATATATATATATATTTATACCTCATAATATACCTCACTTTCTTTATCTATTCATCTGTTAATAAACACTGGTTGCTTCCAAATCTTGGCTATTGTAAACAGTGCTGCAACAAACATGAGAGTGCAGATATCTCTTTGATACACTGATTTCCTTTCTTTTGGGTATATACTCATCAGTGGGATTGTTGGATCATATGGTAGTTCTAATTTTAGTTTTTTGAGAAACCTCCAAACTGTTCTCCATAGTGGTTGTACTAATTTACATTCCCACCAACAGCGTATAAGGGTTTTCTTTTCTCCACATCTCTCCAGCATTTGCTGTTGCCTGTCTTTTTGGAGAAAAGTCATTTTAACTGGGGTGAGATGACATCTCATTATAGTTTTGATTTGCATTTCTCTGATGATCAGTGATGTTGAGCACCTTTTCATATGCCTGTTTGCCATTTGTATGTATTCTTTTGAGAAATGTCTATTCAAGCCCTTTGTCCATTAGTTATTCAGATAACGAGATTTTTTACTATAGAGTTGTTTGAGTTTCTTATATATTCTGGTTATTAATCTCTTGTCAGATGGGGAGTTTGCAAATATTTTCTCCCATTCTGTGGGTTGTCTCTTCACTTTGTTGATTGTTTCTTTTGCTGTGTAGAAGCATTTTAACTTGATGTGATCCCATCTGTCCATTTTTTGTTGGTTGCCTGTGCTTGTGGGGTATTACCCAAGAAATTTTTGCCAAGACCAATGTCTTGGAGAGTTTCCCCCATGTTTTCTTATAGTAGTTTCATAGTTTGAGGTCTTATGTTTAAGTCTTTAATATATTTGGATTTGATTTTTGTATATGGTGATAGGGGTTCAGCTTAATTTTTCTGCATATGAAAATCTAGTTTTTCAAGCATCATTTGTTGAAGAGATTGTCCTTTCTCCAATGTATGTTCTTGGCACCTTTGTCAAAAATGAGTTCACGGTAGGTGTATTAATTTGTTGCTGGGTTCTTTGTTCTATTCCATTGGTCTATGTATCTGCTTATATGCCAGTAGCAGGCTGTTCTGGTTACTATAACTCCTTAGTATAACGTGAAATCAGGTAATGTGATTCTTCCAATTTTGTTTTTTTGTTCAGGATAGCTTTGGCTATTCTGGATCTTCTGTGGTTCCATATAAATTTTTGGATTATATTGTATATTTTGTGAAAAATATCATTGGCATTTTGATAAAGATTTCATTGAATCTGTAGATTACTTTGTTTAGTATGGACATTTTAACAATATTGATTCTTCTCATCCATGAACATAGAATATCTTTTTATTTTTTTGGTGTACTCTTTAATTTCTTTCATCAGTGTTTTATAGTTTTCATTGTAGAGATCTTTCACTTTTTGGTTAATTCCTAGGTAGTTAATTTTATTTGTGGCTACTATAAATGAGATTACATTTTGACTTGTTTTTTACATTGTTCACCATTGGCGTATAGAAATGATACTGGCTTTTGTATGTTGATCTTGTATCTTGAATTTTACTGAATTTGTTATTAGTTCTAATAGTTTTTTGGTGGAGTCTTTAGGTTTTTCCAAATATAAGATTATATCATTTGGAAACAAGGATAATTTAGCTGTTTCTTTTCCAGCTTGAATGCCCTTCATTTCTTTCTCTTTTCTGATTGCTCTAGCTAGGACTTCCAGTGCTATGTTGAATAATAGTGGTGACAGTGGGCATCCTTGTTGTCTTCCAGATCTTAGAGGAAAGGCTTTCAGTTTTTCCCAATTCAGTATGATACCAGCTTTGGGTCTGTCATAGATAGATTTTATTATGGTGAGGTATGTACCTTCTATACCAAGTTTGTTGAGGGTTTTTTATCATGAAGCGATGTTCGATTTTATCAAATGCTTTTTCAGCATGAATTGAAATGATTGTATGATTTTTGTCCTTCATTCTGTTGATATGATGTATCATATTGATTGATTTGTGTATATCGAACCATCCTCACATCCCAAGGATAAGTCTCACTTGGTCATGATAAATGATCTTTTTCATGTATTGTTGGATTTGGATTGTTAGAATTTTATTGAGAATTTTTGCATCAGTATTCATCACAGATATTGGCCTGTAGTTTTCTTTTTTTGATGTGTCTTTATCTGGTTTTGGTATCAGGATAATACTGGCCTCACAGAATGAGTTTAGAAGTATTCCATCCTCCTCTATTTTTTGGAATAGTTTCAGTAGGATTGCTGTTAGTTCTTCTTTAAATGTTTGGTAGAAATCAGCAGTGTAGCCATCAAGTCCTGGGTGTTTCTTTACTGGGAGACGTTTTATTATGTCTTCAATCTTGTTGCTTATTATTGGTCTTTACAAGTTTTGGATTTCTTCATGGTTCAATTTTCGTAGGTTGTATGTGCCAAGGAATTTATTCGTTTCCTGTATATTTTCCAATTTATTGGCATATAGTTGCTCATAGTAGCCACTACTGATCCTTTGAATTTCTGCAGTATTGGTTGTAGTGTTTCCTTTTTCATATCTGATTTTATTTATATGGGTCCTCACCCTTTTTTTTCTTTGTTAATCTGGCTAATAGTTTGCTGATTTTGTTTATCTTAGAAAAATCCTTTATGTTTCATTGACTTTTTTGTATTGTTTTCTTCATTTCAATTTCATTTACTTCTGCTTTGATCTTTATTATTTCTTTCCTCCTATTATTTTTTGGTTCAGTTTGCACTTGCTTTTCTAGTTCTTTAAGATGCATTGTTAGGTTATTTATTTGAAGGTTTTTCTCTTTTTTGATGTAGGCACTTACAGCTATAAACTTTCCTCTTAGTGCTATTTTTGCTGTATCCCATAGGTTTTGGTATGTTATGTTTCCATTATCATTTCTTTTCCAAAAAGTTTTTCAATTTCCATCTTAATTTTTTCATTGACCCACTGATCATTCAAGAGCATATTGTTTAATTTCCATTGAGTTTGTATAGTTTCCAAAATTCCTCTTGTTGATTTCTAGTTTTATTCCATTGTTGTCAGAGAAGATGCTTGATATTGTTTAGATTTTTGTAAATGTTTTAATACTTGTTTTATGACCTAACATATGGTCTATCCTTGAAAATGATCCATGTGCTGAGAAAAAGAATATGTATTATGTAGCCTTTGGTTGAAATGTTCTATAAATATATATTAGATTCATTTGTTGTATAGTGCTGATTAAGTCCAATATTTTTTGTTGAGTTCCTGTCTGGGATACCTGTCCAATGTTGAAAGTGGAAAGTTGGGCTGGGCGCGGTGGCTCACGCTTGTAATCCCAGCACTTTGGGAGGCCGAGGTGGGCGGATCACGAGGTCAGGAGATCGAGACCATGGTGAAACCCCATTTCTACTAAAAATACAAAAAAATTAGCTGGGCATGGTGGCGGGCGCCTGTAGTCCCAGCTACTCGGAGAGGCTGAGGCAGGAGAATGGCGTGAACCCAGGAGGTGGAGCTTGCAGTGAGCTGAGATCGCGCTACTGCACTCCAGCCTGGGTGACAGAGCAAGACTCCGTCTCAAAAAAAAAAAAAAAAAAAGAAAGTGGAAAGTTGAAATCTCCAACTATTATTGTATTGAGGTATATCTCTCTCTTTAGCTCTAATAATATTTTCTTTATATAGCTGTGTGCTCTAGAGTTGGGTGCATATATATTTAAAATTGTTATATACTATTACTGGGTTGACTCCTTTATCATTATATAGTGAACTTCTTTGTTTCTTCTCACAGTGTTTGTTTTCAAATCTATTTTGTTTGATACAAGGATAACTACTCCCATTCATTTTTTATTTCAATTGGCATGGAATATCTTTTTACATCCCTTTATTTTCAGTCTATGTGTATCTTTATAAGTGAAGCGTGTTTCTTGTGGGCAACAGATCATAGAGTCTTGTATTTTCATCCATTTGGCCACTCTGTGTCTTTTGATCACAGACTTTAGTTCACTTATATTTAATGTTATTATTTACTTGTAGAAACTTACTCCTGCCACTTTGTTATTTGTTTTCTGGTTGTTTTGGGGTTTTCTTCCTGTCTTCCTTTTAGTGAAGATAATTTTCTCTTGTGCTTTAACTTCTTGCTTGTTTCTTTTGTTTTTTGATTTGAGGTTATCATGAGACTAGTAAATACTGTCTTGTAACTCATTATTTTAAACTGAAGACAACTTAACACTGATTGCATAAACAAACACAGAAAGAAAACTCTACACTTTAATTTCATCAACTCACTTTTTAATTTTTTGTTGTTCTTCATGTCTTGTTGTACTGTTTATATCTTGAAAAGTTTTTGTAGTTATTACTTTTGATTGGTTCATCATTTAGTCTTTCTACTTCAGATAAAAGTAGTTTACACACCACCATTACAATGTTATCATAGTCTGTGTTTCTCTGTGTGCCTACTATTACTAGTGTACCAGTATTTTTACCTTCAGACAATTTCTTCTTGCTCATTAATATCATTTTCTTTCAGATCGAAAAACTCCCTTTAGCATTTCTTATAAGACAGGTCTGGTGTTGATGAAATTCCTCAGCTTTTGTTTGTCTGGGAAAGTCTTTATTTCTCCTTCATGCTTAAAGAATATTTCCACCAGACATACTATTCTAGCATAAAAGTTCTTTTCCTTCAGCACTTTAAATATGTCTTGCCACCCTCTCCTGGCCTGTCAGGCTTCCATTGAAAAGTCTGCTTTCAGATGTATTGGAGCTCCATTGAATGTTGTTTGTTACTTTTCTCTTGCTGCATTTAGGATTCTGTCTTTGTCTTTGACTCTTGGGAGTTTGATTATTAGATGCCTTGAGTTAGTCTTCTTTGAGTTAATCTGCTTGGTGCTCCATAACCTTCTTGTACTTGAATGTTGATCTCTTTCTCCAGGTTTGGGAGGTCTTCTGTTATTATTCCTTTGAATAAACTTTTTATCCTTATCTGTTTCTCTACTTCTTCTTTAAAACCAATATCTCTGAGATTTGCCCTTTGGAGGCTATTTTCTAGATCT
Organism: Nomascus leucogenys; assembly: GCF_006542625.1. Classification (NCBI taxonomy): domain Eukaryota; kingdom Metazoa; phylum Chordata; class Mammalia; order Primates; family Hylobatidae; genus Nomascus; species Nomascus leucogenys. Next base: position 37,436,289 of record NC_044387.1, on the reverse strand, counting down.
TATAGGTGTGCTATGTTGTTTTGGTTTTGTTTTGTTTTGTTTGTTTTTCTTTTGTGTCTTCTGATTGTGTATTTTCAAATAGGCTGTCTTCAAGTTCACTGATTCTTTCTTCTGCTTGATCAATTCTGCTATTAAGTGACTCTGATGCATTCTTCAGTATGTCAATTGCATTTTTCAACTCTAGAATTTCTGCTTGATTCTTTCTCATTATTTCAATCTCTTTGTAAAATTAATCTGACAGAATTCTGAATTCCTTATCTGTGTTAATCTTGAATTTCTTTGAGTTTCCTCAAAATGGCCATTTTGAATTCTCTGTCTGAAAGGTCACACATCCTTATTTCTCCAGTATTGGTCCCTGGTGCCTTATTTAGTTCATTTGGTGAGGTCATTTTCCTGGATCATCTTTTTGCTTGTAGATGTTCATCTGTGTCTGGGCATAGAATAGTTAGGTATTTACTATAGCCTTTGCAGTCTGGGCTTGTTTGTGCTTGCCCTTGAGAAGGCTTTTCAGATATTTAGAGCTGCTTGGTTCCCAAGCCCAATATCACTGTGGTTCTTTCAGACTCATAGAGGTACCATCTTGTTGGTCTTGGAGAAGATCTAGAAGAAGGCTCTGGATTAATAGGCAGAGATCCTTGTTCATTTCCCTTAGTTTCTCCCAAACAGAGTCTTTTTCTCTGTGCTGAGCTGCCTGGAACTGGGATTATAATGATGCAAACACCCCTATGGCCACTATAACTGGGACTGCACTGGGTCAGGCCTAAAGACTCAGTGAGCACAGCACTGAGTCTTGTCCAAGGCCCACTATAACCACTACCTGGCTACTCAAGGCCCTAGGCCACTACAATCAGCAGGTGGCAAAGCCAGCCAAGTTTGTGTCCTTCCCTTGAGGGCGGCAAGTTCCTCCAGGCCCCAGGCAGGCCCCAGAGATGCTGTCTGGGAGCCAAGGATTAGAGTGAAAAACATTAGAAATTTGCCTGACGTTCTGTTCTACTATGGCTAAGCTAGTACTAAAACCATACTATAAAGTACTTCCTGCTCTTCCTTCCCCTTTCCACAGGGAGAAGAGCCTTTCCCTCTGAGCACCACCACCAGCAGCCCTTGGTAGGGTGCTGTCAGGCCTGACACTTAAGCCCAAGGGTTCTTCTCAGTTTGTGGTGAATGCGGCCTGACCTGGGATTCACCCTTTGCACAGTGGGTTCCCCTCTGACCCAGCGAAGGTCCCAAAATGCTGTTCAAGAGCCTAGGCCTGGACTCAGAGACCCCAAGAGCCTGCTTGTTGCTCTACCCCACTATGGCCAAGCTGTTACATAAGGTGCAAAACAAAGTCCCCTTTACTTTTCCCTATGCTTTTCTCAAGCAGGATTCTTTCACTATAGTCACCACTGCTGGGAATGTGCTGGGTCACACATGTAGTAAGCGCGTCCCAAGTGCCCAAGGCTCACAGCATACTCCCTGGCTATCACTGGTGGTTATTCAGGGCCCGAGGGCTCTTTAATCAGCAGGTGATAAATTCTTCCAAGACTGGATCTTCCTCTTCAAGACAGTGGGTTCCCTTTTGTCCTAGAGTATGTCAAGAAATGTTCTCCAGGAGCTAGGGCCTGCAATGGGGGCCTCATGACTCTGCCTGGTGCCCTCTCCTACTGTGGCTGAGCCAGTATCCAAGATGCAAGACAACGTCCTCTTTACTCTTTGCTCTCCTCCCCTTAAACAGAAGGAAGGAGACACTTTCATTGCTGCGAGTTGCACTTTCTGGGATTGGGGGAGGAGTGGCGCAAGCAATCCTTTAGCTGCTCTGGCTAGTGTCTCCCTAGGTCACATGCCACCCTGGTCTACTGGCTCTAATCCCAACCCAGCACTAGGAATTGCCTAGGAATTGAAGTCCTTGTGTGCTAGACTGTCTTTCAAGTTTACCAAGGACCTTAGAGCATGTTGGCCCATGGTGGCAAGACTTGACAAGAAACTCGAGCTCTAACTGATGACATGCGTAACTTCCCCTTGGCTAAGTCTGGTCCAAATGCTCCCTCCACGTGTGAGCAAAGGCTGAGCAGAGCATGGATTTGCTCTCTGCTATGACAGGGTAGTACTGAGTTCAATGTAAAGTACCCCAGTCACTGTGCTCTCCCTCCCCCACATACATAGACCCTCTGCACTGCATGGCGACTGCCGGGAGATAGGGGAAAGGTGGCACTGGCGATTCAAGACTGTCTCTCCAACCCTCCTCAATGCCATTTTCATTAATTTTTATGAAGATAAAACAAGGTACTGTGATTGCTCACCTGATTTTTTGTTTTTCTGATGCTGCTTTTCTGTATGCAGATAGTTGTTAAAATTTGGTCTTCCTGCAGGGGATAAAAATGGTGTAGGGTTCTATTCTGCCATTTTGCTCTGCCCTCATAATTTTTAACTGCAGTCTCAAAAATGCTTTCAAGTATTATTTACATAGATATTAAAATTTCCCTGATAGTTACCATATGTTTATTCTTCAGATGAACAGGCAGTGTAATGAAGATAATTGAGAAAGTGAAAATTGGAATGAGAAGAAGGTAGTCAGAATCAGATCACACTTTTTCACTAGTATTTGTTGAGTACTTGCCATTGGCAAGACACTGAGCATATCGCAGTGGATAAAATGGAACCTAAATTTCATGAAGCTTATTGTTTAATGAAAAAGAGAGATATTACATAAATGTCTTTTCCATGCAAAAAAAATACATGCTTACAAACTGTGCTGTGTACTATGAAAAACCAAGGAAAGCTACTAAGAGAAGTTTTAATGTCAACTTCACTTAGATTGGGACTTGTCCATAAAGTCTTCTCCGAAGATATGACAGAATAAATTACCTTCAGATTTATCCAGATGAAGATTTGGAGTATTAGTATTTCAGGGGAAGAAACCATATATAGGAAGATGCTGAGGTAGAAAAGTGCTTGGTGAGTTTCAGGGAAAGGTTCATGTGACTAAAATTCAGTGAAGGATGGAGGGTGGTGCAAGATAAAGCTAGACAAAGAAGCAAGGATCATATGCAGTGCTTGCGATCATGCTAAGAATTTTGTAATTTAAGTGGAAAGGGAAATCAGGGAAAGATTTTGAGTAGACAGTCACATAATCATATTTGTGTCTTTTAAATATTACTTTGCAGGAAATGTAGTGGAAGGAAGCAAGAGAGGGAATGGGATTCTATGCCAAAAGGCAATGGGATAAGATGGTAGATTCGACTAGGGTGATGATAATGACAGAATTGAAGAAAAGTAGCTAAATTTAAGATATATACCAGAGATAGTACTGATAGGACATTACAGTGGACTAGATTTAGAAAAGAGGAAAGAGGAGGTGTCAAAACTATCTATCTTTCAACACAGCAACTTGTTTGTTGATGGTTGATGGTGTCATTTAATGACATGAAGAAACCAGGGAGAAAGAGAATATCTGGTAGGGCTGAGATGTGGAAATCATGAGTTCAACTATTGAGACTATTAATTCCACTTGTGTTCCAAATACTTCATTTACATTCTATAGTTACATAGCCATATTCCTCAGTGTTTTTGAACCATGTCCTCCACTAGAAAAATCTTAACATAGATTTCAGAGTTCCTGGATCTAAGATGCTACTTTCAATCAAGGATCAATGAAAAGACTAATTAGAATTAACTTTTAAGGTAGACTTTTTGCTGCAGATTAAAAAATAATTTGTGCTTAATCTCAGATTGAACAATCCAGAGGAGAGTAATCAGCCAAAAATTTAGCATGATAGCTAAAGCTTTTAAAACATGATAGTCTGCCTTCCAGATCATACTACCTGCAATCTTAGCCCAAACTTTTCTATACAATAACGTTTCAAGTGTTCTCTCTGGTGATGAATGCAAATTTGGGAGCAAATTTATGTTGCCTTTTTCTAAAATGAATTTAAAAGCGGCCCCCTACTAACTGAATGACTCACAAGCTGGAACCACTTGGCAGTGGCTGAGCATATTTGGAAGAATCAGAAGAGAAGCAGGCTTAGGAAGGGGTAGTGGGGTAGAAGTCAGAGTTCACCACAGAAGCCTCATGAGAAAGAATCCCAAAATCTACAGTGAAATTAGAAAATACAGTCTGTCTCTTTTAGTGGAAAATAAGTGGCCCAGTAGTTTCATAATTTCCACATTATACTTGGGTGGTAGGATCATAGCATCTAAAAACAATAGAGGCAGGGTAGTAATGACAACAATAATTTTAAAAATTCATTAAATGTGTATCATGTTTCCAGAGCTATACTAACTGCCTTCCAAAATTACCTCTGAACCCCTTTGAGGTAATGCCCTTATGACTAGCATTTTAGAGAACAGGAAACAAGGCTTAGAGCTCATAGGTCGTTTGCCAAAGGCCATGCAGTTGGTGAATGAGAGCATGAACAGCCAGATATGTCTGATTCCAGAAGCTATGTTTTCTGCTACTATGCCACACTGCACCAGCACACAAATAAAAGATGGAACTAAAAAACTCATTTAGTCAGGTGTGCTGGTGTGCATTTGTAGTCCTAACTACTGTGGGAGGATTGCTTGAGCTCAGGAGGTCGAGGCTGCAGTAAGCTATGATCACCACCACCGTACACCAGCCTGGGAAATGGAGTGAGATCCCGTCTTAATAAATTAATTAATTAATTAAAAATCACAGTAGTTTTTAGTGTTAAAGCTAGAAAAAAAAGAGTAAAAACTGTATATACATTGGTTGCCAAATATTTTTAAATCCAAAATAAGGGAAATGTCTCTGCTATACTGGGCCATCCTTTCATGACATGTGGGTTCTGAAGACATAGCTGACTACTCGCAGGTATTGAAAACTACCTTGAGCTTTTGAACAGCATAATTTCTTACAGATTTGCAGATACTTGACTTTTATAACATAGCTCCTGTCATTGTGAATTTCTTTCTTGGTTCTTCCTACACTCTTCAAAAAGCTGTTAACCTCCTCAGCACCACACAACATTTCCATGTAACAAACCTGCCATGCACCCCCTGTATCTAAAAGTTGAAATTTAAAATAAAAGAATATTATTTAACAACCACTACAGAAATAATAAAGTTACTTCAGCACGTTTTTTAAAGTTGTTAACCTATAATTCATTTTTTAATGTTTGTGATATGAATTCATTTTTCTTCATCTGGTCTTTATCACCATACCCCTAGCCTTTAGTTGAATGCAAATTATGTGTTGATGAGGGATGTCTAGTGGGAAAAAATTACTTTAGTTTGAATTTTTAAAAACCAGTAAGAAAAAAGCAATGAGATATTTCAGTTCAATTTTTAGTGGAGTTCTAAATATCATGGTTATGTAGTTATGGTAATTTCTGCAAATGATGCAAATAAAATGAAGAATATGAAACTTTACCTCTCACCCTTCAGAAACACAGGAATGGTCCACTCAACCTCCAATACCACCCATCCTCTTTCTCACAGTAGCAAGATAGTGGCTCCCGTTTTTGGCATCCTCAACTACAGCTGACGGAACTGAGTTTTGAACAATAAACAGAGTTTACAATATAAGAAAAGGGCATTCCAACTGAGGAAGACAGTGTGTACAGTATACAGCAATGACATGAAGGAAATCATCAGAAATTGGGGCGATGAGTGCTGATAGGAGACGAGGCTATATAGGTAGGTTGGGACGAAATTTTGAGGGCCTTTTATGCCGTATCAAGGAATTTGAACCAGTATTTAGGTAATGGTAAACCACTGGCAAGCTGTTTTCTTTCTGCATTCAGGCACTTCATATACTTTCTTCCCCTCCTGTAATTATTTAGGTTTAAAAACCAAGCTAACCATATCTCTAACTTTTTCCATATCAGTTGGCTGCATAGTTCTGCAATTTAAACCATTTAGCAGCCTGATACTGTGATTCTATGTATGTGAAATTGTTATTTGGCATGAAGACAGTCATTAATTTAAAAGAACCTATTTGAGTGGAATTTTTGAAGATTTTTTCCAAGCAATTGAAAAATATAAACAGAAAAATAAAAAATAATTTTGGAGAAAAAAATACTTGTCAACTACTGAAGCCGTGGGTGTTCTATTTCTAAAAGACATGTTTCATTTTGTATTCCTGTGTAATTTTCCTCTATGCCTTTTTTTGTTTTTTAACTGGAGTCGTTTTATGTACAAGAGCTTGACTTCAAATCAATTAAGTTCCCACAATATTTGGCTGTTTCAGTACCTTCAACTTTCACTATAAGGGCTTCTACTTCAAAAAAAAATTACTCTGTTGAATTTTACCACATTATCCAATCAAAAGTGTGTGCTTCTCCTAAGGCAGGGAACATTGTTACTGCTGGCCCACATGCTGAGGGGACAAGAGAAATGTGGCAAACTTGGTAGAAACTGTAGAGCAGACAAAATAAAATCTTAGCAGCAGCCTAATGAACTTGGAATGTGTTCTGTTCCTCTAATAAATATTGGTTTTATTTTGTGGGAAGTGCTTAGTTTTGTTTGTAATAAGTGTCTAACATTTAACTTGTTGACGTATGGGCAATAGGAAAACAGTGGCTACGACAAGGATGTGCAAAATAGAGGCTCTTTCAAATTATTCATTAAAATCACTAGTTCTGTCTCTCCACCCCTCAAACGCAGATGTATCAACATAAAGACTGGTGAAATGGCTAACAGGCTTCATGACGTCTAGAGGTGTTAATACTTATCACTTTAATTTTACCACGCAATTAAGTAATGATGCATTTAAATATATATATTTACAGTACATTTGAAAATCTTACTGTAAAAATAGGACCAAGATAAATCCTTGCACGCTCTAATTAACATTTGCTTGGTCTTAGGAGCACGGCATTCCGACGGACATGGGCTATGCTGTGGCCCCTCACCATTCGGGTGTCTACCCTGTACATGTTCAGCTTTACGAGGCCTGGAAGAAGGTCTGGAATATTAAAATCACCAGCACTGAAGAATACCCACATCTGAAGCCAGCTAGATACCGGAGGGGTTTTATCCACAAAAACATCATGGTGAGCTTCCTCCGGTATACATAGGGTACAACTAATTCTGCGAGATTTACATTCCTCACTTGAAGAAAGAAAAAAACAAATGTTAGAAGCATAAATGTAGGAAAAGCTCCATGCTGCAAGAAGCATATTTGCCATATCTAAGCAGAAGATGTTTTAATTAAAATCACTTCTTTTCAATTCTTCAAATATAACTGAACAAGGTTTTGTTACTGACATTACCACTGGTAAGCAGGCACTGATGTTAAAATACTGAAAAAAATTACATTTAACTTGCAGATAATTTTTAGTAGACATCACTTCTTCAAAATGTTATTCAGTATGAAAAACTAACACAAACTCTGTCTATATTAACCATGCTGCTCTTTGACAAGCCAGTCAAACTGTGTTCTTCTATTTACCATGCCAGGCTAAAAAAGAACTCAACCATTTGCAGCCAGAAGCCACATGTGAAGCCCTGCATAATCATTAACATATAATAACATAGAGTAAAAATGACAGGTGATGTTAATTAAGTCATTTGCATACACCATCTAATTCTATCCTGGGCTTCTCTGTTTTGTTTTTTACAATTTCGGCAAATGTATATTGTCAAAATATGCTACTACCTCCCAAAGTAAGCAATTAAATCCTAATTTATTCCCAAATCAGAAAATCCTAAGAAAGTCCTGGTAAAGCTAGGAATGGGCCTCCTAATTTAGAATCACACACTGAGAAGAAACACCACAGAAAAACACTATGTGATGAGCCACCGTAACACTCTGTCGAACTGATATGTCTGAGGAGATGTCTACCCTTTAGAATTAGGTTATAACTGACTTCTTTTCAGACAGTTTTTCAATGTCTGCAAAAATTACAGAGTGGATAGACATATAGCTTAGATCATCTCCCATCTTGACTTTTCCCTCAATAAAAACTGTTGTAAATGATAGACGGGGACATAATGGCCACATTTTATCCCAATTTGCCCTTCCTCTGTACCGAAAATGAACTTACTGTGGCTCAAGCTGCCAGCATTCTGACCAGGGGGAGTTTAGAAGACCTGGGTTATATTTTTTCATTTCTCCTGAAAACACATTTTATCTGTATTATAAATGCATGAATCATGCAGGTAATCAAGGCTCTAACAAATTTCCTGTTTTGATGGAACTGTCCCTGTGGGTCCGCTTTTGCAGCAATCTGTGGAAACCTTCTATATTTGGCTTGTGGGCTCTTGGATGAGAGTTTCCAAGTGGGAAATGTTCAGCAGACAGTTGATTACACAATAAGCAAGAGAAAATAGGGCTAGGAGCCATCCAAACAGAGAAGCAAGTAGAGACCACAGGAGCCAATATGTCCTCCTAGGGAGAGAATGCATCTAGAAATAGGGAACTGAGGAGTGAACTTTAGATCACACTCTTATTTTGTTGTATGAGAGCAACTTTTTTCTGATGACCCATTCCCAAATCCAACTCAAAAGGTCTCATTATCTTCCCTTCGAACCGGCTATTGATTGTGCTATTATCCTTAATTCAGTTCTGTAATTCAAACATCATTCTATCCCCCCACCACCACTTCCAATCAGTGTCTATATTTCATAAATAATTCCTTTATATCTTTATTATTTCCTTTCCCACTGCCACCATCTCAATTTACTTCCTCGACTTTCATGTGTGAACTCTGGTGCTGCTTCCTACTTTATCTATTTACAGGTTCCATCCACCACCTCACTGCAGTCTATCCCATAGACAGTGCCAACCTTTTAATCTTTCTAAAATGCTGCTTTCATCCTGGCCTTCCTAACCTTGATTAGTTCCAGTTGCTTCCATATCCCCTAATGTGCCCTTTAGGTACCTGAAAACCATCTGGACTGTCAACCTTTCTATTTCCTATTTCCCTATAGCTGAAGCACACTCACTCCAACCAAACCCCATAATAGTATTGCTGTTACCATGCCTGTGTCATTCTTTCCACCTTGAGAGACTTTCTGGCCACTGTCTACCTATTTCTATTCCCTTTATTCTTCAGTATCGAGTCCCATATCTTAAATAATTGAAAACAAAGCACCTTAGTATATAGCAACTCAATACCTAACTCATACCTACAGGGATCTTATTCTCCTCTGAATTCCTACAACACATCATTTTGTATTTTCATCAGGAACATAAACACCAATTACATTTTAAGCTGTTGGAGCCCTAACCAAAGTCTCTGGACCCCTAGTTTTACTGCATTTTCAACTGAGTCATTTTCCTTCAGCCAAGACCTGATGGAAACCAGCACTCTCTATTCTAATCCCTGGTTGGTGAATATGACTCTCTGGAAAGAACGAGTATATTAGTCCATTCTCACACTGCCATGAGGAAATACCCAAGACTGGGTAATTTATAAAGGAAAGAGGTTTAATGGACTCACAGTTCAGCATGGCTGGGGAGACCTCAAGAAACTTACAATCATGGCAGAAGGCAAAGGGGAAGCAAAGCATCTTCTTCACAAGGCAGCAGGAAGGAGAAGTGCAGAGCAAATGGGGAAGAGCCCCTTATAAAATCATCAGGTCTTGTGAGAACTCACTCACTGTCACAAGAACAGCATGTGGGAAACTGTCCCCATGATTCAGTTACCTCCACCTGGTCTCTCCCTTGACATATGAGTATTATGGGGATTACAATTTAAGATGAGATTTGAGTGAGGACACAAACCCTAACCATATCAACCAGAGACCTCTAAGAAATTGGACTACACATCCTATCTACTTACCGTTTTTAATGGAAATGCCCATTGTTAGAGAGTGTCATTAATCCTGCTGTAAACCCTCTAAGTGGTCTTTATTAGTATTCCCCCAGAACTATTTGTTGGCAGTTGCTCCTGATTGAGCCTTAGGTACAGGATATTGGCTTCAGTCCCCATTGGCCAAGATTCTTGCTGATCATGGCTTTCATAATAAACTCCCAGTTATTTTCAGCAGCAATAGGGTTCCCAGGGGTTCATCGGCATCTCAAAGTTTGACTTTGATACTGTTACATTCCCAGAACCAATTCCAGGGGGCAGTCCACAGCAGAATGCCTAAAAATGTTTCTCATCCTTTCTGTAGCATAAGAAAGCTGTTTCAAGGAACATGCTCATCATTCGGTGCCACTGCATTTATGGAGCAAGGCAGTGGAATATGACCTTTATCACACTGCTGATCATCTCCTTAGCCTCTTGTAGTGGTCCACTGACTCCCCTAGGGCTCTCTATGGGGTTCATACCCTCAGCAGGAGTAGTGCTCCTGCAGTTGCAGGGTAAAGCCTGCTACTTCCTCTTCACTGCATTGAAATTCAAATAATTTGAGAAATAGACAAAATTCAAATATCTTTTTGCTTCTCTCTCCGTTTTGCACAGAATCAGCTAGGCAATCAAGTCCCAAAGAGGGCTCTGTATATATCCTATAATTTTCCAAGCAAAATATTCAAACTGAACCCTAGAAGTGATTCAGTCATAGTCATACACTTTTAAAATGTTAGATGGCATTTAACACATGTGAGCATTTTATTATTTAGCTTTTGGGTCTTTCTCATTACCCCGATATAGCTTAAATCCTTCAAGACTAGAAAACATATATCTTTGTGTTCTCTCACATGGGCTGGCATGGAACTATCATATGGATCTAGTATTCTAGCATAAAACTAACTCCATGCAGCATATTAACAGAGTCCATAGCTAGTTCCACTAGCACTTAACTAAATCAACTCTGTGGGCTAGCATAGAGTTTAGAATAAATATTTGTTAAATAAATGAATAAATGCTATATAAGGTATTCCAAATACTTTCCAAATTCAAAATTTCATTTTTAATTTCCAAATATTACATTTATAATAGTTGTTAGGAAATATATTTAATTCCATTAGAATGCATTTGCATTTAGTTGTTTTTTGTTATTATTTTTGTGTATAGATAGGATCATGAGGATGCATAATGCTTTTAAACATAGACATGATCAGAGCTAAAATTTTGTGCTTAAACAGAAGTTTTTTAACTATTTTATTAAGATAAAATAGCTTCTAAGGATATAACTTCTACCAACTTACCAAAATAAATAGGATATATAGAGTTTTTATTTATGCATATATACTGATTGAGCTGTCCGTCCAAGGACTAGATTATACAATAGATTGTATTATATAACCAGTATTATATAATACTGTCCAAGGGCTAGATGAAAATTTATTTTAATACACATTCAAACTAAAAAAAAAAAAAAACTAGTATATTTCTTTTTTTTTATTTTTTTATTTTTTATTATTATACTTTAGGTTTTAGGGTACATGTGCACAATGTGCAGGTTTGTTACATATGTATCCATGTGCCATGTTGATTTCCTGCACCCATTAACTCGTCGTTTAGCATTAGGTGTATCACCTAATGCTGTCCCTCCCCCCTCCCCCCACCCCACAACAGTCCCCGGAGTGTGATGATCCCCTTCCTGTGTCCATGAGTTCTCATTGTTCAATTCCCACCTGTGAGTGAGAATATGCGGTGTTTGGTTTTTTGTCCTTGCGATAGTTTACTGAGAATGATGTTTTCCAGTTTCATCCATGTCCCTACAAAGGACGTGGACTCATCATTTTTTATGGCTGCATAGTATTCCATGGTGTATATGTGCCACATTTTCTTAATCCAGTCTATTGTTGTTGGACATTTGGGTTGGTTCCAACTCTTTGCTATTGTGAATAGTGCTGCAATAAACATACGTGTACATGTGTCTTTATAGCAGCATGATTTATAGTCCTTTGGGTATATACCCAGTAATGGGATGGCTGGGTCAAATGGTATTTCTAGTTCTAGATCCCTGAGGAATCGCCACACTGACTTCCACAATGGTTGAACTAAAAACTAGTATATTTCTACAGGGTTGCAAAACATGGGAAGTCCTGGACAGGTAATATTTTGAAAGCATTTACTGAACCAAATGTGCTTTAAGACTCAAGACATAAAACATGAAGATTTATTTACTTAGGACAATAAGCAGAAGACCTGCCCCTATATGATTTTGTAACATTTGTAGCTCTCTGAAGTATACTCATTAATGTTCTGCTACTTCAAATGTATAGTGACAAACACAGGTCACTATGAAGTCATCGTAAAAGATTCTGCTTAAGGCTTTACCATCTTGCACAACTTTAATTCACACCTTCTTTTATAATTGCAAAAGGCTGTAAAAATTTGAAAAAACTTATCACAAGTGTATACAGTTGAAGCAGACAATATATATACAAAGGATGAAGAGAAGACCTCTTACTAAATGACCTTTTATCATTTTGTTGTTACACTTTCTAAAAGTAACAAACCAAGTGGATAATCTCTTTCTTACTGTAGGAACTGGAAGGCTTCACACTTAGAATCTGAGGTAATTACTATAGCCTGCAGTAGTCCTTTCAGACAAGAACAGATACTGTGATTTGTGTCTCAAATATTCGTTCTAATTTAAAATGTCATTCCCTAAGAAGCACATTGATAATTGACTTCATTTTCTAATGCATGGTAGAATTTGGCAGAAAATATTTTCTTAAAATTATTGCCTATCAGGATTACAGTATAGCATAGACATTCCAATACTTAAAGTCTCATTTTTACTTCTTTTTTTAAATCTCTTAAGATGCTAGAACCTACTAGGCTTCATAATAGAAGTACTCACTTTGATATTTAAAACAGACAAGTACCTAAAATAACACAACATCTATTTTAGTTTTAAAATATTTCTTCAACTTTCTTCATTATTCCTTCCATATTAACACCACCTTCTCTTGCCTAGAGTATGATAGATTGTCCAGGCCCTAGTTAGACCTGAATAATTCACTAGTTTGTGCATTATCTTGCGTGAGCAAAAAGCTAAGTTTCAACAAATTGATTGAAAAAAAAAACCTTTTCCTTACTTTTTTCATTTTTCCTTCAGGTTCTCCCAAGACAAACCTGTGGGCTTTTCACTCACACCATTTTCTACAAAGAATATCCAGGGGGTCCTAAAGAGCTGGATAAGAGTATCCAAGGAGGAGAACTTTTCTTCACTGTCGTCCTCAACCCTGTAAGTACTTTATTCTCCAAATAAATAGTGAAAAATGATAGGGCTGGCAAAAATTACCCTGGCAAAGAGGCTAGGGACTGGGCAGTCATCAGCCAAGCCAATATGAAGTTCTAGCTCTGAAACAGTAGTAAAAACTAAATGGAACCATATCTAGAAATGGGGACAAACCAATTCTACAAGTAGCAGTAACATAAGGAACTCATGGCAGAACCAGGGAAGTGATCCAGCGGATCCTCCTTTGCATTGCAAAGTGATCAGAGGCTTTTATGGAGAATAAAATTTTTCACCTGTAAAACTCTCCTATTTCCACAGGGAACCATTTTTTTTTCCATTTATACAACAGTTACCTCTATTATTCTTTTTATTTTACTGTTTAAAGTTAACGTAGAAGCAAAATAGTAGAGAAATCAGGTAAGCAAATATAGTCATAGTTTCTACTTCATGTTACATCTCGTCTTGCTAGGTCATAGGCTGAAGCAGAGCAGGCCTATTTAATGGGCTACTCTTTTTCTTTTTTTTTTTTTTTTTTTTTTTTTGAGATGGAGTCTGACTCTGTTGCCCAGACTCGAGTGCAGTGGCGCGATGTCGGCTCACTGCAAGCTCCGTCTCCCGGGTTCACACCATTCTCCTGCCTCAGCCTCCCAAGTAGCTGGGACCACAGGCGCTTGCCACCACACCCGGCTAATTTTTTGTATTTTTAGTGGAGACGGGGTTTCACTGTGTTAGCCAGGATGGTCTTGATCTCCTGACCTTGTGATCTGCCTGCCTCAGCCTCCCAAAGTGCTGGGATTACAGGCGTGAGCCACCGCGCCTGGCTGGGCTACTCTTTTACTTCTTCATACTTGTGTGTCAGCTCCACAATGAACCATTTGCATATATTTCTGCTTGAGGCAAGTATTAGAAAGTTGTGTAGAGAAAAAACAAATGGAAGTAAGCTGTATGAGGAAAAGAAGGGATTTTATTTCCCTTTTGAAAATCACTATCATAAAAAGTAAAGCTAAGTTTATTTATCAGAAGATGTATGGGTTTGCCCCTGGCATTGGCAATATTCAAAATGGAAAAAAAAATTATTATTTCCAAATGTAAAAAAAAAATTATCAGTGAAAAAGGTTGGATAAGATAGGGATAAATTGAATAAAATTTGCAAAACCCCTCTCTTGACCTTAGTTTTATAGTCCCTGCAAATAAAATTGCAGGTAGTGTTCACCACCTACTTGTATTCAAGGAGATTTATTGTGCTCTGTTCTGCTTGTATTCATCACTATACCTATGTTTTAACTCCTAGAAAATGGGATAGAAGAAAGAGTAACTCATCTTTGGACAAACCCTGCTCATGTATTCAAAAATGGGGATAGTTTGGAGGAATGTGATATTTGGACTTTTGAAAGTTTATCAACCTTCAGACCCCAAAAATACAAATAACTCTGGTTTGAACATCAGAAATATAATAACTCTTCTAACTTACCTATTTTCACAAATGGAAGTATTTTGAGTCTCCTTATACAGCTTTCTTCTCTTTTTTCTCAACTCAGCCAGTACAGTAATATACAGTCAAAAAGAGTTAAACCAATGCCTGGTTATGAACTGAAGAAGCAGTGAAAACACTCTTAAAATGCTAACATTTTCACCAATAATTTTAAGCACTTTAATCTATCGTCTGTAAAATTCTGATGTTTCACATTTACTTTCATCATAGAGCAACAGGAGTATTAACAAATAATCATGAACTTCTTAAAAGTTCACAGTAGGATTTTATCTCCGAATTTCTAAACCAAATGAGTTTCATTTAGTATGGAAGAAATTCAAAGTTAAATCATTCAGGTACAATGGATTTATACTAAGAATTTCATCCATTTTGTGATAAGAAATATTACATTTTTTATTAATTTAAAAACCAAAGTATTGTCTTTGTTTTTAAAAACCTTACAGTAAAGTTTATGTTAATCTTGGACACTAATTGGACTAACTGAGCAAATTCTTTAACAAACCGCTATTTTTCAGGCCTTTATCAATCATATTTGGCAATTTTATGTCTTGAGGAGGAGATTCACAGGAATAAAGGTGGCAGTTTGGGGGAGCCGCACAAAACTTGTTCTTTCCTGATTCAGAAAACTTTCAGTAGACAATTACTTTCAGAAAAAAATCCCTAGACTCAAAATAAATGACAAATCTTGTCAGATGCCACAAGATAGACAAGGAATCCAAAGCTAACATTATCTGGCACACCAACTCTAATATGGGAAGCAATTCTACTCACCTGGAAACAAGAGGTTAAGAAGCACACATCTGGATTCAGCCCACGTCTAGCCAGAGGCGGGACTACTATCATTAGTTAGTGATGTCTGTCTTGGAGAACAGAGTAAGGAGTAGTGGCATGTTTCCCATGAATTCTCCATCCTGAAATTAAGTGCTTGGACAAAGTTTGTACTGAAACTAAGGAAGATCCAGATGCAGTAAGGCATGCCAGTAATTTAGCAGATGACATTTTTTATTAGGCCAGGATGGAAATGAGAAAACCTTTGATGGACTCAAAGTATACATTAGCTGCAGGAAAGTCACGAATTTTAATTATAGTGGATTTGAAAGATAGCCATTGTAAGTTTAAGTAATACCCCAGGCCTCAATTAGAAGTGCCATTTTCTGAGAATGCCAAGTGAGGTTATCGTTTACTACAAAAAGATAGATGTGTATTGGAAACATGGCACTTAAATACATTTACATACATTTGAGCTGAAAACGAAAATATAAACAGGACTTTAACTAATGAGGGTTTTAAGTTTTTCCCATATGTCAATATAATATCAAGGTTCTATAATAACTTACCAGTATTGGGGTGAGAAAGGGTTACAATAAGGCGCCCCTCAGAGTTAAACTGGAAAGATCACAGCAAAGGTAAAAAAACCGTTAAACAGAATAACTCTCTGGCCTGAAATGTTCTAATGTTACCAAAATATTTGTCATGTAAAAGAAAGAAGTATCAATCAAGTGAATTTAACAAAATAGAGAATTACAAAGACAAATGTTAGCACTGTCTGGGGGAGAGAAAAGTTTGGTCATCTCTAAATGAGCTTTTCCAATTTCACAGGCCTGGACACCTCTCACGTAGGTTGGATGCAGGGGTTTTGATTAATAGACTTTGAGGTTTAGATCCATTTGGGGGAGGTGGACCTAGCAGGCTATCTGAGCCTGGAACCATTGAGATTTCAATTTTTCTAATTCTACTTTTCCTGATTCTAAACCCAACTGATGACTTCCTCATTATGGTTTACTTTCCCACATAGATCCTACTATAGGAAAAGAATATGTTAATCATAGGAACTTGTACTCTCTGGGACAATAATTCACAATATAATTTTATAAGTTTCATTTTAATTGATCAATACTTCCCATGTAACCGGACTACCTGGAAAGAGCCCTCTAATTGTATAGACAGTAAATGTAGAGTATTTCAGTTCCTCTCTAATTTACAATTACCCATTTTAAACTAGTAGATGGTATCCTGCTTTTATTTATTGGTTTCATGAGCTTTTGCTAATTTGATTCTGCCCTAGAAAAAAACTGACTCTCTCTGCAAGTGTGCTGAATCAGGTTTTGGAGCCTGTTGGTCAGAAACAGACCTCAAATTGTTGATTCAGGTTGGTAATGAGAGTTGTTACCTCATGATATACCATGGGAGAGAGCCACTGGAAGTACCCCAGAGTCACCACTAGCAACACACAGGCATGAGATTTCTACACAAACATGTAATATGCCCAGATACAAACATTCTTGATCAATTTACAATTATACAGAGTACTCATATATATTTTCAAAAATTGTGAGATTCTATTTACTTTAGATACTTATATAAAATAATATGTAGAAGGGTACTAAGAACTAAAACTTATGAAGATAACAAAAAGGATTAATTGGCAATGACTGCATCTGCCCTCAATAAATAAAACTCTATATAATATATGACATATATACTTAGACAAAAGGAACTAGTAAGACTATAGTGTTCATTTTAACAAGTTTCCAGTTCCATCTATCTTATTAATATGTAATAAGTTAATAGTTAATTTATATGCTGTAATAGTAAATAGTTATAGTTAATTAATATGTTGAGTTAATTAATATGTTAATTAATATGCTGTAGTAATAATTAATATGCCGTAATAATCAATATGCTGATTGGAAAAGTTCTGGCTTAGACAGGTTTGTACTTCTTGTGGGAGCCATATTATCATCTCAAATGCACTAAACAAAAATGTCACTTTTTTGCTTCAGTGTTCTTATTTCTAATCACAATATGTTATGAGTCTTTGCTTATGCACTTGTTGAATAAATAGACTCCAGGTATTGAGTCATTAACAACTAGAGATATAGAACACTTTGCTTCGCTTCAACACGCTTGATAATAAAGTCAGTGCTTATCTATTAATCCAAAAAAGCAGCTGTGAATTGCCACAAGATTCATGCCGATGGGCCAGGCGCAGTGGCTCATGTCTGTAATCCCAGCACTTTGGGAGGCCGAGGTGGGCAGATCATGAGGTCAGGAGATCGAGACCATCCTGGCTAACACGGTGAAACCCTGACTCTACTAAAAATACAAAAAATTAGCCAGGCATGGTGGTGGGCACCTGTAGTCCCAGCTACTCAGGAGGCTGAGGTAGGAGAATCACTTGAACCCAGGAGGCAGAGGTTGCAGTGAGCTGAGATCACACCACTGCACTCCAGCCTGGGCGACAGAGCAAGACTCCGTCACAAAAAAAATGCATGCCGATACTACACTTGCTTGGAATTCAGGTGAAGCAAATCCCTAGCCATGTAACTATTATGCCTCCTTCATCAAACCATTAACCATCCCACAGAACCATTAGCTAACCCCTTTATGCACACATTTTATTAAATGCTTTTTGTCTCTCTGTTTCTCAATTTGATATAGCATACTTCCACCATACCCTACATACCCTCCTACTCAAATCCCTAAAAGTTAAATCTAAATTGTTTCTGTTATTATAAACATGGATGTGAATAGAGTGAATATCTTAAACTAGAATTAACACATAGATTGATTACAACTAAAATAAAGAAAAACAGAATTCACTCAAGAAGAAAGCCTTTATAAAAAGAAATTAACCCACATTGAAATTGAAAAAAAAATACTGTAATTTGTATATGTGTATGTGCTTTTCTATAAAATTCATCTGAAAGGAAATAATATATTGTCCTAACGGGAAGTTTTATGTTTCTTTTTTTGTTCGCTAGTTCTGGAACACATCCTAATAACAGGAAACCCTTTGCTGAAAAATACATAAATGATAATAACTTTAGACCTAGAAAAGTAATTCCTGAACATGCCTAATAGTGAGTACTGCCTGAGATGCTTGAATTTTAGAAATCCGGACTTAATGCATCAGAATCTCTAGGGTTGACCTGGGGGCTCTGCAACTCACCATGTGCTTTAGGTGAATCTTAGGATCAGGCAAATAGAGAAATATTGCCGAGGAAGAAAACGGAGAAGTAATTTTGATAATCAAAGATTACCAAAAACTGTTATAGAAATTGTAGACCTAGAATCAAGGTTTCAGAATGGAAAATGACTCCAAATCTGCAATAGAACTTTAAAAAACAGTAAGAATTAATGTTTTCCTAAGTGACCAGAGAACTCTACCTTAAACTGGATTTTAAAATAGTGTTTACTGCTGTTCATCTTAAAAACTTAGCGTAGGGGTCACCTTCCTCAGGAAACCTTTTCTACTTTGATTTAGAGGCCCCTCCTTGCGTTTCTATAGCATCCTCTGCAGACTCTTTCAAAGTACTTATTATCCTGCATCATAACTGTGGGTTGTATTAGCCTGTACGCTTGCGGTTGTAGAGAATGTGTCTTTCATTTCCAAAACTATCCCAGCGTCTAAACATAATACGTTGTACCTAGTTTTTTATTTAGCATATATTTGCCAAGGAAGAGAAATTAACTTTTCTAATGACCTGATTTAAAAAGAAAAATGAATCTATTCATAAAAGGAAATCCAAATCCTAGTAAGAAAATTCTCAAGTCAAAAGCATAAGGAAAACCTGTTTCCTGAATTCAATGGGGCTGAATTATGTATTGTTGTGTTCTGTTCTTTACACATGCATTTGTTTTCCTGTATAGAGACTCATTTGTGTTGAGTTCATATAGTTTAAAGACTAGATGCTCATTCAAGTTACCTCAGGTAATGCGACTCCAGAAAGTAATATTACTTCAAGTAATGTGGGACTCCAGAAAGCTACACATTCAGGAATCATAGGACCTAGAGGGTGTTCTGAATCCAAGGTAGCTGTAAGGTCCATAAAAATGAGAATTGCTTTAAAACTTATGAATTGTTTATTATTGAAATTTTTCATTTAATTTTTCTGGACCATGGTTGACAATTGATAACCAAAACCCTGGATAAGGGGCCTACTGTAAATATTTTTCTGATGAGGTCACTTTACTTAAAATAGAAATAAAATAAAACTTTAAACAAGGTAAAGAAAAAAATGAGAAATGCTAATATTAATCTTGCTTTAGTGCTTTATTTTGAACCCAACAGATGCTTTTCACATGTCTAACTTTCTCTTTTCTGTACTCCTGACTACATTATATATTCCTTCAAAAGAAGTGCTGCACGTTTACGGTTTCTGCAGGCCCATTAATTAATCTTACAAATGGCCCAATATGAATGCATCAGATATTCTCCATATCAGGATTCAGCTCCAGTTTTAACTGCTGACTGCCTCATCCTCTGGATTCTCAGGTCGAATTTCCAAGCAAGGGAATCCACTTGCTTCAGCTCACCTTTCTGAGTCAGCCCATATAAGTCCTGGCCTTCTGTGAAATGTCCATTCTTGGTTCATATCCCCACATGCCCCCCACTTCTAAACTATGACTGAGCAACGGCTGCCTGAGAACCATCCTTCCAGCAAAGACTTGCAAGGGCAGGTGCTATGGCAGCTATCTAGCTTGATCTGAATCCTGTGAGAACAGTCATTACTGTTTCTAGCAAATCCCACAGATTTGGGAGTAAGCTGAACCTCTTTGGAGAGGCTCAAAAGATTCATTTTGAAGCTTGTAAAGTCTAAGTAGAATAAGTAGCTCTCTTAGAAGGGACCAGTTAATTTTATCATTTTATTATATGTATTGCTCCATACCCACTTGGAATGCAAGTTCCAATAGGGCATTTATATCTTGTGTTTTGTTTACTCTAAACCTCAACACAAGGAAGAGTTCTGGCATTATAAGGTGCTTAAAAAATATTTTATAAATGAATTTAAATGTCCAAAAGGAAGAGGGGGAGTGGCCAGTAGCAAAATAAATTACGTTCACCCTTATGTAATAAAATACATTACGTAATAAAATACGCTTTATAATAAGGCACATTCAGGCATTTAAAAACATGTTGTGTAATAATTTTGGCCGGGTGTGGTGGCTCATGCCTGTATTCCCAGCACTTTGGGATGCCAAAGCGGGTGGATCACCTGAGGTCAGGAGTTCCCTGACCAGCCTGGCCAACATGGTGAAACCCCGTCTCTACTAAAAATACAAAAATCAGCCGGGCGTGGTGGTGCATGCCTGTAACCCCAGCTACTTGGGAGGCTGAGGCAGGAGAATTGCTTGAACCCGGGAGGCGGAGGTTGCAGTGAGCCGAGATCGCGCCACTGCACTCCAGCCTGGGCAACAGAGAGAGACTCCGTCTAAAATAATAATAATAATAATTTTAATGATGTGAAATATTCATGATCTTCTCAATAGGAAAAGTAAATTACAAGAAAATGAGATATGAGTATGGAAATAAACTAGAAAGAATTCAGCAGATTGTTAGCAGTAGTTATCCTAGATCATACAATTGAAGATGATTTCCATTATCTTCCTCTAATTTTTATAAAATATCTATAGTGAACACCTATTAGTGTTATAATCAGAAACTTCATGCACATGTACACACACAGAGACACAACACACACAGAGTTACACAATAAATGCTACATTAAAAATAATAATCACCTAATAGTGATGTACATAAAATGGAATTATTTTGTGTTGTTGGTGTATCAGGAATAGAATTTCTATTTACTCAGTTCCAATTGTTCTGTGTCTGTAAGTCTCATATGTTGCCTAACACCTGCCCCACAGTGTGATTATTTGTGTGTGCATCTTTTCTACTGTATAATGGGGCATTCTTATTACAGAGGTAATCTGTGTGTGTTTCATCTTTGTGCTTTCCATTGTGTCTAGATCAATGTTTGAACCTAATAAGAGGTTGCTAAATGTATTTTAATGATTGACTAAATGCATGAAGAGTTATATTTCAGGGGTACGACTTGCTTTAAGGTATATCCAAATGTGAATAGCAAGCCTAGTTTTAATAAAACTACATTTGGCAGAGTCTCTGCTTGCAAGTAAATGAAATTTAGACTTCAGAAAATGTTTGAATGGCCCTAAATCTTTAGCAGGTTTTCATAAGTGACGATGAAATTTACCTGACACAGAACAAAGGACTACTAAACTGGAAAAAACCAGGAAGGTTATCTATCAATCTCCTAATTTTTGATGGAGAACTAGAATTCCAAAAAGATTATTTAGTTAGCTGCAGGTCATTTCTGTAGTATTCCAACCAGAACTCTGTTCTTCCTGACTCTTAGTTCACCGCTTCACCCACTACAACACACTGTTTCTGCACTCCTGGCTAAATTGGTCTTAACATGATGCACATTCCTTCTTAATATGAGTCAGTGACCTGGTACTGGGAAAATCTGTGAGTGGTTTAACATGTCAGGCTATTGTCTAAGAAAAAGCAAACCATCTCCACGTAGGGTTAAAAAGCAAAAAATTAGTGCTTTTGAGAAAAGCTGTAATAAGCGCTTGCAGTTAAGGAAAAATGTCTAATGTACTTCTAAAGAACTACGAATAAAGAACTATGTTCTCTTTATCTTAAACCAATACATTGTATTGATGTTACTTATAAAATGGTAAGACTTTTAAATTTATAAAGCCAAAACATTTTATTTCATTTTTTTGCTATCCTCCATATTAGCCCTATTTTTCTATTATTAATGTTCTTCATCACTAACTGTGGTGTTATATACAGCAGGTCCTTAAATAATGTTGTTTCATTTAATATCGTTTAGTTATAATGTTAATAAGGAAAAAACCAGTTCCTATCCAGGGCCAATCTGTGTGTAGTTTGCACATTGACCCCATGTCTATGTGGGTTTTCTCCTGATACTCTGGTTTCTTCCTACATCCCAAAGATGTGCACATCAGGTTAATTGTCCTGTATAAATTGTGATGGAATAGTATATTGTCCAGGGTTGGTTCTTGCCTTGTGCCCTGAACTGCCAGGATAGGCCCTGGCCCCCAAGCAATCCTAAACTGGAATAACTGGATAAATGATTATCTTACTTGTTTTTATCAATCTTTCCTAAATATATGTAGAGCTCACGTTTATTTCAATGTTTAATATTAAAGTTCTCTGGCTCCTATTTAGAAGCTGGGTGAGGTTTTGGGGGCCAGAAATATGTCATAGGAAATTAACTCTTGTTTAGATTATTTAACCAATGGTAAAATTGGTTTTGTTATATGTCATTTTGTTTACAGTTTCAGTTTCCAAGAACCTACCAATAACATGAAGTGAGAACTTACTGTAATTACTTGTCACTGTGAGATTAAGAAAACCACAAGAAAGCATGATTAAGTCGTGCTTTTTTTTTTGACCTCCATAGTTAAGAAAAATAAGAGTATGAAAAACTTTCAAGTTTTTGGAATGGATATTATCTTAAAATGTAAGAAAATAGATATTAAGTTGGAGAAATGAATATTATGTTATTCTTTGTTTAATCCTTTGATAGTTTCCCATAGCAATCAATGACACCAAGTAGCAAAGATTTTAATTCCTAAATACTATTTATTTAATTCCTAAATACTAAATATAAAGTGCTCAGATTTTAATTCCTAAATACTGTTTCTAGCATTCAGGATAGACAGAAAATTTCTTCACTTGAAAAAAATAAATCAAATCTGGCTCCTGTCCATTTTTCTCATCCTTTTTTTCAATAATTTCTTATATGCACCTTTCACTCCACCCATACAGAATAATTCATAGTACCCTGAACAAAACTTTGTACTATCTCACTCTATGTCTTAAAGTGCTATCACCTCAAGCTGGAACGCCCTCCTGCAAATTTGAACTCATACATCATTTTTTTAAAAAAGACATCCCCAACCCTCCAGCTTGATTTCTAACGTTTCTCCTCTATGTTCTCATAGTACTCAGGCATAACCCAATTATAATTTGCCTACAGTCCTATAATCAGTTATCTTTACCTTCCAGTAATTTTTGACTTCCTTGATGGAAGACATCATGCCTTATTCTATTTTACATTCACCGTACACTGCAAAAGTTTTGGCACATAGTAGGTTCTAAATAAAAGACAATGTGTTTCCCATGACTTCCCATGACTACATACATACTATCTTTGGAATTTGAAAGAAAATTTGGTTGCCTTGGAAGTACCTCACCACAGAATTCACTTGATTTCAGAGGGTTTCAGTAACTGGGTTTTTATTGTCTCCCAACATGGCATCTTATTGAAGTCATTGAGTTTATGAGAAGATGCTCAGTTTCACTCATAATAAGAAAAATGAAAAGTAAGATTATATTGAGATACTATTTCTTACCTACCAGATTAACAAAAATTCAAATGATTGCTAAGATATTCTGTTAGCAAGTCTGTGGGAAAACAGGTACTCTCATACATCCTAGTGCGTGAGCAAATGGTGCAACCCTAATGGAAGAAATTTAACAACATCTAACAAATCTACATAGCACTTTCTCTTTGCTGCAGAAATTCTACCTTTGGCCGGGCGCTTAACAACATCTAACAAATCTACATGGCACTTTCTCTTTGCTGCAGAAATTCTACCTTTGGCCAGGCGCGGTGGCTCAAGCCTGTAATTCCAGCACTTTGGGAGGCCGAGGCGGGCGGATCACGAGGTCAGGAGATCGAGACCATCCTGACTAACACGGTGAAACCCCGTCTCTACTAAAAATACAAAAAATTAGCTGGGCGTGTTGGCGGTGGCCTGTAGTCCCAGGTACTCAGAAGGCTGAGGCAGGAGAATGGCGTGAACCCGGGAGGCGGAGCTTGCAGTGAGCCGAGATCGCGCCACTGCACTCCAGCCTGGGGGACAGAGAAAGACTCCGTCTCAAAAAAAAAAAAAAAAAAAAAAAAACAGAAATTCTACCTTTAGGATCTACCTTAAAGAAGGAATTACCACCAAGTCAATTTTTTAAATGAACAATCTGAGTGCAAACCATTTTTTCAGTTATTTATTACCGGATTATTTGTACATCAAACAGTGGGAACAACCTAAACATTCATCCATAAGAGACTAGTTAAAAAATCTGTGGTATAGCCATACAAGAGACTACTATACAAATAAAATTAAGAAGATTTTGATGTGCTGTGATTTCCACAATATATTAAGGGAGGAAAAAGTGGGCAATTTGAATACATATTGATATATGCCTGCTTGTACAAAAAGAAATACAGGAAAAACACACCAAACATAATAAAAGGGTTTTGTTAATTATTAATAGAAATTTTAAAAATTTAAATTATTAATAAAAATAAAATTACATTTAAAAAAGGGGGATGTGGGATGAGAGCAGAAAAGTAAGGGGGTGAGTGGGAGAAACGCTTCACTAAGTACATTTTTTACATAGTTTTATTTTTGTTTTTGTTTTTTTTGAGACAGAGTCTCGCTCTGTTACCAAGGCTGGAGTGCAGTGGCGTGATCTCAGCTCACTGCCTCCGCCTCCCAGGTTCCAGTGATTCTCCTGCCTCAGCCTCCTGAGTAGTTAGGACTACAGGTAGGTGCCACCATGCCTGGCTAATTTTTTGTATTTTTAGAAGAGACGGGGTCTCACTGTGTTAGCCAGGATGGTCTTGATCTCCTGACCTCGTGATCCGCCCACCTCAACCTCCTAAAGTGCTGGGATTGCAGGCATGAGCCACCTAGCCCAGCCTATAGCTTTGATTTTGAACCATGAAATGTTTTACATATAGTCAAAATAATAAATTAAAAGGATGAGGGGGAGATAAGCAAACCTGAAAATTGAAGACAAATGAACAAATAAACCTAACATGGATGTGTATGTAATATATTACACAAAATAATTAATTAAAACAAATTCGAGTACAGTATTCTACCTGCATACATTTAGTGAAATATAGGACAAAAGTCTGCATGGAAAATATAAACTTTATTAATAAATTTTTGTTGAATTATGAAACATTTCTCATGTATTGTCAGATAGAAAAAAATAAATGAATATATTGATGCTGTTGGGAACTGAGTTTTCGCTGTAAAACAAAGAATAAAAATATGGAAAGGAGGATAATAAGAGAGAATTAGAGTATTTAAATTTGAAATGAGGAGATTAATAAGAACTTAAGGTTTCCTACCTCTATCTAGAATCAATGACACTTAGTAGCAAAGAGCTCAGCTAGTGCTCAAATTTTAATTTCTAAATACTATTTCTCCCCAAAAGTAAGTGGGCTTTTTGGAGAAAAGGCTAAATTCAAGTCGGATACATGGAAAGTACAAATTGAGTCTGGAACACCTTGTACCAGAAAAAAGGGAAACACTCACAGACTAACAAGCTTGTATTAAATAGGACAGAAATCAGCTAAAAGTGCTCTTGATATGAGATAATTTTAGCATCAAAAAAAATGGAGGTTATAGACATACTCAAAGTATGAAAAAAGAAGGAGAGTTCTTCTATAGAAAAGAACGCCACTGCCAGCTAATGAATTCAGGTAGAATGATGGACTTCAAAGATCATCATTTTGCAGACACCAATGAAAACGATTGAAAAAAGAAACATCAATAGTTGCTGAAACTTTTGGGTGAAAGATTACACAGACTTAAGGTTTGATTCCATAGATTACTTATTAATTACAAAGAGAAAAATCATTCTTTAAAATACAGAAATCTGACAGTTTCTTACAGTACCCAAGTGATCAGACTTAACATCACCAAAGGTGGAGTAACTTAACAAGATAAGCTGATATTACGCACTTCCTATTGTGATTCAATACAAAATAAAGTAGGGTGACATCAGCAAAATGATGAAATAGAAAGTCCCATATCCTCCTTCCTTCCATCGAGTCATCAACTGAACAACAATACATGAATTAATTCCCTTTGTGAAAAATCCAGAAACAAATTAAGACACTGCTGGACCCCAGGCAAGCACAAAACCAGCTGCATAGAGGCCAGTAAAAAAACTCACAACACTCACTTGCCATAGTCCCTTCCACTGACTCAGCAGAGAGCAACTGGAAGAAAACTCCCAGCTTCTAGCTTCTCCCACAGTCCCATAAGAGGGAAAGACTTGGCTTGTACATTTTTTGTACATTGAACATTTAGGCTTTTGGCAGGGGACAGAGGGGCAGAAGGGTGGGTGGATAGTTGCCCAAGAAACTAGTTTTTATCTTATCTGTCTCCAAGTGCTGACAGGACCCAACATATTCTAGAAGCCAGGGGCTGCTGACAACAAAAAACAGCTTGGCAGCTTATAGCAGCTCCAGAGAACACCAGAAGGAGTAATAGATTACAAGGTCTTAGAAGAAAATCAACCAGTAAATCCCTCTAACTGAGAATTTACACACACAAGTCTATTGCAGATGTATCCGCAGACTAGAGGTGAGAGGACCTCAGAATCTCTTACCTGGCTGATTGGTGAAGGTTTGTTCCTATACAAAGCCTGTTTTTTACAGAGTGAGAGAGGAAGCTATTTTTTGAAATGCACTGACCCCAACAAAAGGTAACAAGGCACATTAAGAAAAAGAAAAATATAGACCAATCCAAGGAACAAAATAAGTCTCCAGAAACCAACTTAATGAAATGGAGAGATTAAATTACCTGACAAGAATTCAAAATAATCATCATAAAGATGTTCAAAAAACTCAGAAGAAAAATGGATGAACACAGTGAGAATTTCAACAAAGAAATAGAAAATATTAAAAATGGAATCAAACAGAAATCTCAGACCTGAAGAATAAAATAACTGAAGTGAAAAAATCACTACCTAGTTTTAATAGCAAACATGATTAAGCTGAAGAAAGAATCGGGGAACCTGAAGACAGGTCATTTGAAATTGCCCAGAAAGCAAAATAAAATAAAACAAAATAAAGAGTGAAGAAAGTCTAAGGGACTTAGGAAACACCATCAAGTTTGCAAATATTTGTATTACGGGAGTCTCAAAAAGAGAAAAAAGAGAGAACAATGCAGAAAGCTTATTTGAAGAAATAATGGCCAAAACTTCCCAAATATGGAAAAGGAAGTAGAGATCCAAGTTCAAGAAGGCCAACCAACTCCAACTAGGAAGAACCCAAAGATAACCACACCAAAAAAGGTTATAATAAAAATGTCAAAATTCAAAGGATGTTAAAAGCAGAAAAAGAAAACTGATTCATCACATAAAAGGGAGCCTCCATAACACTATGAGGAGATATCTAGCAGAAACCTTTCAGGAAAAAATGGAGAAGGGAGATATATTCAAAATGCTGAAAGAAAAAAAATTGCCAACTGAGAATACTATAGCCTGCAAAATTGTCCTTCAATAATGAAGGAGGAGCTTCTGCACAACAACAACCACAACAACAAAACTATCAACAGAGTAAATAGCCTACAAAATGGGAGAAAATATTTGCAAACTATACATCTGACAAAGGTCCAATATGCAGCATCTATAAGGAACTTAAACAAATTTACAAGAAAA
Organism: Nomascus leucogenys; assembly: GCF_006542625.1. Taxonomy (NCBI): domain Eukaryota; kingdom Metazoa; phylum Chordata; class Mammalia; order Primates; family Hylobatidae; genus Nomascus; species Nomascus leucogenys. The sequence continues at coordinate 37,408,465 of NC_044387.1, read as the reverse complement.
AAAAAACAACTTTATTTAAAAAGTGAGCAAGGGACATGAACAGACACTTTTCAAAAGAAGACATACATGTGGCCAATAAGCATATTAAAAAAGCTCAGCATCACTGATCATTAGAAAAATGTAGATCAAAACCACAATGAGATACATACCAATCAGAATGGCTATTACTAAAAAGTCAAAAAATAACAGAAGCTGGTGAAGTTGCAGAGAAAAGGGAATGCTTGTACACTGTTGGTGGGAATGTAAATTAGTTCAATCATTGTGGAAAGCAGTTTGGCAATTCCTCAAACAGCTAAAAACAGAACTACCATTTGATCCAGCAATCCCACTACTGGATACATACCAAAAGGAATATAAATTGTTATAGCATAAACACACACGCATATGTTTGTTGCAGCACTATTCACAATAGCAAAGACATGGAACCAGCCTAAATGCCCATCAGAGGTAAACTGGATAAAGAAAATGTGGTACATAAACACCACAGAATACAATGCAGCCATAGAAGGAACAAAATCACATCCTTTGCAAGAACATGGATGGAGCTAGAGGCCATTATCCTTAGCAAGCTACCACAGGAACAGAAAACCAAATATCACATGTTCTAACTTATTAAGTGGGAACTAAATGATGAGAACACATGGACACAAAGAGGGGAACAACAGACACTGGGGCTGACCACAGGGTGGAGGATGGGAGGAGGGAGAAGAACAGAAAAAATAACTCTTGGGTACCAGTCTTGGGTACCTGGGTGATGAAATAATCTGTACATCTAACCACTATGACAGGAGATTACCTACATAAGAAAGCTGCACATGTAACCCTGAATCTAAAATTAAAAGTTAGGAGAAATAAAGACCTAGATAAGCAATTACTGAGGGAGTTTATTACCACTATATCGCCTTTACAAGAAATGCTAAAAGGAGTCCTTCAAGTTTAAATGAAAACACCCTAGGCAGCAGCAGAAATTATTATGAGACCATAAAGCTCACTGGTAAAGGTAAATATACAGAAAAATAGATAATACTGTAATATTTTAATGGCTGTGTATAAATCACCTTTAATTCTGATACTCAAAAGGCAAAAGTATAAGAAACACTATAACTATATGACAATAATAAAAAGGGCAAGGGAGGTGCAAGAATAGAGTTTTATATCCAGTTAAGTTAAAGTTGTTATCAGCTTAAAATATCAGCTTTATATTTGTTGTAACTATAAGATGTTTTATGTAAGCCCCACAGTACCACGAAGAAAATACTTTTTAAAAACAGACCAAATAAATGAGAAAGAAATCAAAGCCTATCACCACAAAAATCAACAAAACACAAAGGAAGACAGCAAGAGAAGAAAAGATGGACAGAAAAGCTACAAGACAAAACAATTAACAAAATGGTAATAGTAAGTGCTTCCCTATCAGTAGTTACATTAAATGTAAATAAATTAAACTCCTCAATCAAAATGGATACAGTAGCTGAATGGATAACAAAAACAAGTTCCAGCTATATATTGTCTACAGAACACTAGCTTTAGATTTAAAGGCACACACAGGCTGAAAGTGAAAGTACGGAAAATTTATTCCATCCAAATGTTAACCAAGAGAGAGCAAAAGTAGCCATATTCATGTCAGAAAAAATGGACTTTAAGTCCAAAACTGTCACAAAAAAAGGAAGGACATAATCTAGTGATTAAAAAGTTAATTAGCCAGGAAGATATAACAATTATAAATATAAATGCATGCAAATTCAAAGCACCCAAATATGTGTAATAATCATTGAGATAACTGAAGGGAGAAATAGACAGTAAGACAATAATAGTAGAAGATAGCATCCTACTTTCAACAATAGAACACTTAGACCAAAAATCAATAAGAAAACAATACTTGAACAACACTATAGACCAAATTGACCTGGCCGACTGATACAGAACATTTTACTCAACAGCAGCAGAATGCACATGCTTCTCAAACTCACATAAAATACATTCTAGGATAGATTACATGTTGGATCACAAAATAAGTCTCTTTTCAGAACATTGATATCATACCAAGTATCAATTCCTACCACAGGGAATGAAACTAAAAATCCGTAGCAGAAGGAAAAATGGGAAATTAACAAATATGTGGAAATTAAATAAAACACTCTTCAATAACCATTTGGGTATAAGAAAAAAATCAAAAGAGAAATTTAAAAATACCTTGATATAAGTAAAAACAAAACACCTACCAAAACTTATGGAATGCAGCAAAAGCAGTACTATGAGGGAAGTTTATAGTGATAAATGTCTACATTTTTAAAAACAGAAAGAAGTCAAATAAACATTTTAATTCTACCTCAGGGAAACTCAAGAAACTAGAAAAAAAAGAGCAAACTAAACTCAAAATCAGTAGAAAGGAAACAATAAAGATTAGAGCAAAAATAAATGAAACAGAAAATACAAAAATAAGAGAAAAAATCAATGAAATTGATTTTATGAAATGATTAACATCATTGGCAAACCTTTAGTTACTAAGAAAAAAGGAAGAAGACTCAAATAAATATAATTGGAAATGAAAGAGAAGACATTACAACTGATCACAGGAATAAAGATGATCATAATAGTCTATAATGTACAATTATACACTGATAAATTGGAATAATCTAGAAAAAATGGATATATTTCTAAACACATACAACCCCCAAGACTTAATCTTGAAGAAATAGAAAATCTGAGCAGGCTTGTAACTACTAAGGAGACTGAGTCACTAACCAAAAGGCTTCCAACAAAGAAACTTCCAGGAACAGATGTCTTTACTGGTGAATTATATCAAACATTTAAAGAACTAATGCCAATCCTCATCAAACTCTCCAAAAATATGGAATAGAAGGGAACACTTCCAAACTCGGTCTATGAGGTCAGCAGTATCCTGATACCAAAGCCAGACAAATATACTATGAGAAGAGAAACTACAGGACAATATTCTGGATGAACATAGATACAAAAATCCTCAAAAACATAGTAGCAAACTAAATTCAACAGCACATTAAAAGGTTATACACCATGACTAAGTGGCATTGATTCTTGGGATGCAAGGATGGTTCCACATACAAAAACCAGTTAATGTAATATACCAAAATAACATAATTAAGGATAAAAATGTTACGATCATCCCAATAGATACAGAAAAATTGTTTGACAAAATGCAATACGATTTCATGATAAAAACTTGCAACGAAGTAGGAATAAAAGGAAATTACCTCAACATAATAAAAGCCATATATGAAAAACTCCACAAGTAACCTCATTCTTCATGGTAAAAACCTGAAAACTTGCCTGAGGAACAAAGCAAGGACGCCCACTCTCATCATTTCTATTCAACATTGTACTGGAAGTACTAGCCATAGCAGTTAGGCAAGAAAAAAAAAGACATCCAAATTGTAAATAAAAGAGTAAAATTATCTCTGTTTGGAAATGACAAGATCTTATATTTAGAAAACCCTAAAGATTTCACACACAAACATACACGCACAGGCACACATGCATTCACACACACAAAAACAACTGTTAGAATTAACAGTTCCAGGATACAAAATCAACATACAAAAATGAGTTATGTTTCACTAACCACAAACTATCCAAAAAGAAAATTAAGAAAACAATCCCATTTATAATAGCATAAAAAAGAATAAAATACATAGAAATAAACTGTCCCAAGTCAGTAAGCAACTTGTACACTGAAAACTGCAAAATATTCCCAAAAGAAATTAAAGAAGCTACAAACAAATGGAAAGATACTCCATGGTCATAGATTGTAAGGTTAATATTATTAAAATGTCCATACTACTCAAAGTATTCTACAGATTAAATGCAAACCCTATCAAAATCCCAGTGGCATTTTTTACCGAAATAGAAAAAACAATCCTAAAATTCACATGGAACCACAAAAGGCCCCAAAAAACAAAAACAATTTTGAGACAGGAGAACAAAGCTGGAGGCATCCTACTTCCTGATTTGAAAATATATTACAAAGATATAGTAATTAAAGCAGTATGGTGATGGTACAAAGATAGACACATAGACCAATGGAACAGAATACAGAGCCCAGAAATAAATCTATGCATATGTTGTCAACTGACCTTTGACAAGGGCATCAAGAATACACAATGAGGAAAACCCCACAAATGGGGTTGAGAAAACTGAATATTCACATATAAAATATTAAAATGGACCCTTATCACACACCATACACAAAAATCAATTTAAAATGGATTAAAGACTTAAAAGTAAGACCTGACACTGTAAAACATTCCAATAAAAACATAAAGGAAAAACTTCATTACATTAGTCTTGGCAATGATTCTTGAATATGACACCAAAAGCACATGCCACAAAAGCAAAAATAGACAAGTGGTGGAATTACATCAAATTAAAAAGCTTCTGTACGTTAAAAAAAAAATAAAATAACCAACTGAGGGAAAATGCAACCTATGGAATGGGAGAAAATACCCTCACATTGTATGTCTAATAAGAAGTTAATATTCAAAATACAAAAGGAACTGCTACAACTCAATAGCAAAAAACAAAAACAAAGAATCCAATTCGAAAATAAACAAAGAACTTGAATAGTCATTTCTCCAAAGACGACATGACCGACAGGTATATGAAAAGAAATTATAGGCCAATGCTCCTGATGAATATAGATGTTAAAAAAAGTCACTAATCATCAATTTTTATATAAATTTATATATAAATTATAAATAAGTGCTAGTGAGAATGTAGAGAAATTTATATATATATAAAAGTCACTAATCTCATATATATATATATATATACACACACAAGTGCTAATGAGAATGTGGAGAAATTAGAACTCTTGTACACAGTTGGTAAGAATGTAAAATGGTACAGCTGCTATGGAAAACTATGGAGGTTCCTCAAAAAATTAAAAATAGAACTACCATATGATTCAACAATTTGACTTCTGGGTATACATCCAAAAAAACTGAAATTGGGATCTTGAAGAGATACATGCACTCTCATATTCACTGCAGTATTATTCACATAGCCAAGATGAGGCAACAACCTAAATGTCCATCAATCGGCAAACGGGTAAAAAACGTGGTATATTCAGACAATGAAATGTTATTCAGCCTTAAAAAGAACAGAGAAATCCTGCTATGTGTGACAACATGGATCAACATTGAGGACATTATGCTAAGTGAAATAAGTCAGTCACAGAGAACAAATACTGCTTGATTCCACTTAACATGAGATATCTGAAACAGTCGAACTCATAAAAGCAGATAGTAGAGTTATGATTGCCAAGAGCTTGGGGAGGGTTCAATGGATATAAATTTTCAATCATGCAAGATGAATACCCTCTAGAGATCCACTGTACAACATACACACCTATAATTAACAATACTGTACTGTATATTTAAATTTTTAAGAGGGTAAATTTCATGTTATATTGTTACATTTTTTTGCCACAATTTTTAAAAAGAAAAAAAGAAAGAACTTTTAAAATATCTTTTTGTATTCTTAATCTAATGAAGAAATAATCAGACAAATGCAAACACTGATATATTCTATAAAACAAATAGTCTGGACTTTTCTAAAAAGGACAATATAATGTTTTTAAAAATAGGAAGAAAGAGGATTATTCTAGCTTAAAAGAAACTAAAAGGCATAATAACGTAATGTAACTTATAAGCCTAAGCTTTCATTGGATCTGGAATTTTTAAAAATATACATCTATAAAAGTCACTTTTATTTTTTAACCCCAAAATAAAGAGGCTTAAAAAAACATTAATCATTTTACAATCTCTCATGATTTCTGTAGGTCAAAAATCAGAAAGAGCTGAACTGGGCCGGGCACGGTGGCTCATGCCTGTAATCCTAGCACTTTGTGAGGCTGAAGCAGGCAGATCACCTCAGGTCAGGAGTTTGAAACTAGCCTGGCCAACATGGCAAAACCCCATCTTTACTAAAAATAAAAGAATTAGCCTGGCATGGTGGCGGGTGCCTGTAATCCCAGCTACTCAGGAGGCTGAGGCACAAGAATCGCTTGAACCCAGGAGGCAGAGGTTGCAGTGAGCTGAGATCAGGCCACTGCACTCCAGCCTGGGTGACAGAGCAAGACTCCATCTCAAAAAAAAAAAAAAAAAAAAAAGAGAGAGAGAGCTGAACTGGGTGATCCTGGCTCCAGGTTTGTCATGAGGTTGTAGTCAGATGGTGACTAGAGCTGGAAAACCAGGTGACAGTGACTACAGCATCTGTGAGCTGGGGGGCATCTCTTCATGTAGTCCCAGGGCTTTTCCATGTGATCTTTACCAGGGGGCTTATCTGGGTCTCTTCCCTGAACAATCAGACAGCTTCAAGGCTCCATCAAGTGTTGCAGCAAGTAAGGCAGAAGCAGAATTGCCTTGGATTCAGAAGTCACAGCATCACTTTTGCTGCCACAAAAGCCTGCCCACATTCAAACAGAGAAGAAATAAATTCTCTCTCTTTATAGGAGACTGACAACATTCTGGAAGAAAGAGAAATTGTGGTAGTCATTTTTGGAAAATAGAATTTACCACAGACAACAATGAGGCAATTGGGGAAATTTAAATCTGGACTGTATAATAGATGATACTGAATTAATAACCAGTTTTCTTAGGTGTGATGATGAGATTTGGTTACATAAAAAATGTACTTATTCTTACATGATACATGCCAAAAGATTTAATGGTAGTGTCTTGCTATCTGCAACTGATTTTCAAATGATTCAGCAAAATAAAAAATAAAGAGAGAGCCCGGGCACGGTGGCTCACGCCTATAATCCTAGCACTTTGGGAGGCAGACCCAGCACTTTGGGAGACAGAAGTGGGCAGATCACGAGGTCAGGAGTTCAAGACCAACCTGGCCAATATGGTGAAACCCGATCTCTACTAAAAATACAAAAAATTAGCCAGGTTTGGTGGCGTGCACCTGTAGTCCCAGCTACTTTGGAGGCTGAGGCAGAAGAATCGCTTGAACCCAGGTGGTGGAGATTGCAGTAAGCCGAGATCGCACCACTGCACTCCAGACTGGGCAACAGAGTGAGACCCCATCTCAAAAAAAGAAACAAAGAAAAATTGAGTGTGGTGAACTGCAAGTAATCAGAGAATAGGCAAAGGTTATACAGATGTTCACTCTACTAATTATTTGCCTTTTCTACAGATTTAGGATATTTTTCTCAATTAAATGAAGAGAAGGTAAAATATATGTCAGATAGCATTATTTTTCTGCTCACAACCCTCCAATCTTCTCTCTTCGGAGTAGAAGGCAGGCTGCTTACGAAGGCCTACAAGATCCTGTGTGATTCCCAAAGCTTACCTCTCTGATTTTATCTCCAGGCAAAGGAAACAGCAAGTACAAAACCCCCATGAGTGTGCTTGGGGTGTTTTAGAAACAGCAAGTTGTTTACAATTTCCTACTTTTAATTGATGTTTCAAATATCTTCTACTTAAACCTTTGTGTACACTTCTTAGAGAATTCCTATTTTGACCTCAAGTCCCTGCCTACTCATTTCTTTCTTTGTAATAGAAACTTCGGCCCTAAAAGAACTCAGTCAAAGCCAAATCATTTCTCACTACCTCCAAAAAGGCCTACAAATTTGGCCCAGGAGAGGCAATCCTGGCAAGGACATTTTTTTTAAAAGGTCCCAGTTACATTCAAATTGGGAGTTTCACTAAATTGGTATCCCCCTTAGGATGCTTAATGCTCAGCTTCAATCTTACCTCCAGGGCATATGATATTGTATCATATCTGAGATTTAGATTGCTGAGGCATTTCCTATCATAACTCAGCAGGTTCTTAAGATTTTACTTTGCAGAGTTTAATCCACTGGGGTTTTTTTGTCTGGTTGCTTAGGCTAATGCTGCTTGGTGCTCTGAGCGACCTCACTTCCCTGTGGCCCTAGAGTGTGGGCTGACCTGTTGCAGATGTTAGTAATTTCCTATCTTGCGTGGAGGCCCTCACAGAAGCTTTATTTGCATATAAGTGTATTTGCTCCTGATGTTTTGGTCTTGGATGTCAGCGGAATTGTCGGTCCTTCTGAAGGTCATACGATACTGCTTTCGAGAGAGGTATTAGTAACACAGATAATTGAATAATTGGGACCTCTCTGTTTTCCAAAAGGAGTGGGTTTGCCACATCTTTTCTTGCAAACTAGCAAGCCTAGGGTTAAGTAGGGCTTGTTGGTAAATGTAGCATGTCAGGAGCTCACAGCCAGATATGGGCCAGTAAGCAATGTGGGTGTCCTGGGATGACAAAGGAGAAACATACACACCTCAGTTGTCTTGCTGATTCTACTCTGTGCTTCCGTGTCCTCTTCTGTAAAAATGTCAATAACACTACAATAATAATAGAGGTCTCTCTTATGAGAAATTGGTTATTTAGTAGACATTAGAAATCAAGGTTTCAAAAAGTATTATCAGGCCATCTCAATGCTCATTGTAGTTGAACATGGTCAAGGTGATATTCTCTATCCGTAGTAAAATAAAGGGCTGAGGCATTCATTTGGCGTAAATAGGACAAATGCCAGGGAGGCTTGGCCAGGTGTCCTTTGTAGTAAAATTGTGATTCTGAGATTGCTGTTTTCCAACTTGGCAACAGCCTTAAACATCTTGGTATCCTTTAATGTTATGATTCCACTTCTAGGGATGTCTCCTATGGAAAGAGTTCTAAATAAAGAAAAAGTGTAAAGTGTAATGGCAACAGAAAATAGAAACAACCTGAATGTCCAACTGAAGGGAAAATGTGTAAATAAATCATATTCACTTTGTAGATGATTGTACAGACTTAAAAATTTATGCTTATGAATAATTTGGTAATAACATGAGGTATGAGAGATATGTATACAAAGAATACAAAATTATACATAAATGGCAAAGTTTTAAAACAAAATGTCATTAAAATAACGAAAAGATATGGATCTTTGAATGTTGAGGATTGGGCATATTTTTTCTTTCTGCTCTTCTGTATTTTTTAATTTTCCTTTAATGATTTTGTATCACTTTTTCTAACAAGAAGGATAAAGCACTGATTAAAAGTGCTAAGATGAGTTCTTAGCAAAGAATGATTATTCCTATCTAATTATGTATTAACATTTATATGAATCATACTAACATTATATGACTCATTTTAAGATAGTATATTAAGAGGTTCATTAAAATGATACTTTTTGAGTATATAAGGAATCTTTTTCTTCACATTTCAAAACATTAACTCTTTCTAAAAGTCCATAGTGTGAGAGGTAAAACACTAATAATAATATGTAAACTATCAGCAATTGTACTTCTCACCATAACAACTGTATGGATTGCAGACAAGAACAAGGAAATAAATAAGAAAGCCCCCTTGAGAAGGGAGAGAAGACAAAAGGAATCTACTTTGTGCCAGGCAATGTGCTACATGCTTTCATAAATGACCTTATTTAATACTCACAACAACTCCACGAGGCATATATATATATGTGTGTGTGTGTGTGTGTGTATGATAAAATAAGATACATACATATCTTATTTTACCCTAGCAGCAATTCTGTTAGATGAGGAAACTGAAAATTCTGATAGATGAAGAAACTGAGGTTCAAAGAAGTTGCATAATTGGACCAAAGGAAAACAACTAAGAAACAAGTCCACATTCTTTCCACTGTCATTGTGCTTTGTTGATAGACTATCCCTGGCCCACACTCATAGCCTTAGATAGCCTCATTTTTAAACAGAATTTGGTCACACTTCTTAGACTGGTTTCTTATCCTAAGGCATGTAGTATACACAAACATTAGAACATGACAGAAAGAAGAGAAAGAATGCTAGAGCAAAAGCAATGGGGAATGAAAGCTGACAAAAGAGTAAACCACCAAAAAAAACAAAAACAAAAACAAAACTCAACCCTATTAAAAAGCAGCCCAAGAACTCAAAAAGCATAGCTATATAGCAGTATGGAACTATTTTATGACAGAATATACAACTCTATGTCATGCTGAGGTAATCATCATATTCAGTACTTTATTTTCCATATACTCTGTATGTACACATTCTGTATACAGTAATGTATACGTATTAGGAGGAATGTAATATATAAAAATTATTTTGCACAATGGGTATTGCCGCTCTTCCCTTTAAGGGTTCTGGCTTGATGAGGTTTTGTTCATTGGTTTGTCTTGCTTTGCTATTGTAATACATACAATTCCAGCAGAAGATCTACAAACACAAGCTGATTCTTAAACTGAGAAAGCAATATCCAGAGTCAGAACTTGCTTTTTGCTTATCTACCTAACTAAAAGCTGAAGAATAGATGAAGCAGTGACTTGGTTATTGATACGCTTTGAAACATTTCACTAGAACAACTTAAAACTGGAATTGAAGCATCAACTGAAGATTTCTGTGCAACTGTGGTTTAAATTGAATGCTGCGCTTTGTATAAACATAATTTTTGTGGTTTAACTTTAGGCTGTTCTCTGCGGTCTTCCCATATAATGGGAATGCGTCAGAAGCACAGCTTCGTTTCCTGTGTAGGCTGGAAACTGTTAACTGCAAAGTTTGGAGACAGTCTCAGAGAGCTCACTGCCATATGTTAAACTAAACTTGATATGAAAAATCATATCAGTTTCCAGTTTCCCAGAACATTAAAAAGAAAAATAAAAAAGGAGCTCGAGTTTTATAAATATAAAAAGCATCTGTCTGCACAGGAAATTCTACTCTGTTATTTTGCAAATGATCCCTACTTATATTTACAAGAGAAATCAGATCTGATGAACTATATAGGAAGCAACACATTATTTTGTTGAAAATTTTGAAATATATATTTATAATTCTATACAGCTGGCTGGACTGTGAACTATCACTGTACAGAGATCTCAACAGTGCTGCCCAGCATGATCTTAAAGCATGTATGTTTCCAAGTGAAAGGTGATGGAATATTTTGACAGCATGCTGCTAACTTAAACATTTTTGTTTAATGTAATTTTTGTGTCTAAGTGCTCCCAACCACCATTTCCAAGACAAGAAGACTCATGAGCATTCAGAAAACATTTGGCACTGTTTCATTTTAATTTTTTACTTCTCCTTGACTCTTTGAGCCTTGAAAGAATTTTCTCTGTAGTTGCTCACCCAGGTACAAGTGTCCTTGAGTTAATCTTTGGTAGCTCATTTTAGAATCCGACTGTGACTAAAGTCGGATTCTGTGACTGCCTTCTTGCCTGCCTCTCCACTGTCACCTATAATTTTGTCATTTCTTTTGCTCTGAACCAGCTTGCTATGCTAAAAGCCATCCCTTCCTTTCACATTTTATAATCCTCATAAGATTAACAGCCAAAATCCATGACCAGAACTCTGACCAAATACAGTCTACAGAGGACTTCATGCTACCTTGATAATACCCCGTATTTTACCAGCAGCCCTCTCTCAGACTTGACTATAAACCCTCTGGTGTACCTCATCAATTCAATGCTCCAGTGTTTATCCTTGATTTCATTGTTTTCTGGCCTCACAGAGGTACCTAGAGATTTTTTCCAACAGAATCTTTCTGCCTTTTTCACTTAATAGCCTATCTATGCCAGTATTCCCAAGTAAACTCCCTTTAACTGTAAAGCCATTAATTTTTTCTTCTGATTTCTTCTTTTCTCTTTCCCACCTTTGTCTTGCCTAGTTTTTACTTATTTTCATTCCTCTAGTAACTTAGGCCTCCTCTTACTCTCAGTTCCTTTTATTACCATTATTTTCTCTAAAATCAGATTAATATCATACATTAATAATAATTAGTCATCCATCACTAAGTAGTGCCCACATTTACTAACTTCTCTGACTTAAAAGTTTTTGTCTCATCTATGTTCTTTTCTTTCCTAGACAACACTTTGGAATAGTATCTTTTCTCCCCCTACCTTATCATAAAAAGATTAAAATGACTCTTCTAGGTAACAATTACACCTACCCTCTCTTATCTCGCACACTGGGAGGCACACACCATGGGCCCTCCTTGATAGAGGTGAAGCTAAACCATATCCTTGTGGCAACTGATAAAAACCTCAATTGTGTGGTTTGCCTCTGCCTGTTCCTGAGGGCATGTAGACATAACGAACTTCTCTCTCAGCCTGGACCTGTGCTGGAAAAGAGCTTGACGCCCACTAAAACAGGCATTTCCACTGTGAATTACAAAGCCTCTGGAGAAGAGACTTTATGTAAATGTGTGTTCTCAGTGTGGAATTGTTCTTCCATGTTTACAATTGTTTGTATGTCTTTTTCTCTGTGCCAAATTTCAGGTGACTAGAGACTGATTAGCTGGTCTGTGCTATCCTCACTCCACTTTAGCCAACACATTGCACATTCTTACCTCCAAAATGGCAAAAAATGCAAATGTGTATCATTATGCTTTATTAGCTTTAGTAAAAAGTTTGCCATATTAAAGGTTAAAATTTTTGGCAATTTTTTGCACTCCTCGAATATCTAATTATTTAGATTAAAATAATTATATAATTACTCTAGTTACCTTTCTTGAATTTAAGTCTTAAAAAAAACCCTGCAAGCAAACATTTACCTATGTAACAAACCTGCACATCTTGCACATGTACCTCAGAACTTAAAATTTTAAAAACCCTGCAAGCAAACATTTACCTATGTAACAAACCTGAGCATCTTGCACATGTACCCCAGAACTTAAAATTTAAAAAAAAACCTGCAAGCAAACCTATCCCCTACATATTTTCTCATACTTCATCCATACATTTAACATTATAAATTCTTTTAACTGTTTCTTCTTAAATTACTTTACACTATGCCTTCATAACATTATATGCAGATAGAAAGTTGCATATTATTATGACCAAAGGTCACTTATTATCTAACCTTTCATCTTGGTGGTGATTATGGTCAGCTCGTTAAATTATCCTTCTCAACCTGGGAGAATTAAGCCCTAATGCTCTTATGAATCCATAGCTTTGTACCCTTGTTGTGAGAATTATGAAAATAGGCAGTTGAATTATTTTCTCCATAATAATATAGAGAAATAATAATATAGAGAATGTGGAATGTTCTCAAAAACTGGTTAAGAAAGGCTACATTAAGAAATATTTATTAAACTTCTAATACGAGACACCCACTACATTAACCAATAGAACAAAAAAGCTTTGTAAGCCATAACCCTTTCTCTTAAAGAATTTACATTTTACTTTATGAGATATGAAATAATCTGATGAAAGATCTGAAAAATAATCAATGGAATTTGAGATTGAATTATGCAGCATCAGCTTGAAATTTGAAAGTAAAAAAAACTATGTGAACTTCATCAATAATAGAGGTCTTCAAGGAGAAGGTAGATTTAAGTTGAAATCTTAATTTAGATTTAAATGAAAAGTGAAAATAGACAATGAATTATCTATGAATTGTGAGGAAGTGAGGAGGCATTCAGGACAAGGAAGAGGAAAGCCATAAGACAGTAGTAAGCAAATCAGGTGATAGAACCAACAGTCACAAGTAAATCATTTAAATAATCCAAATATCAAGTTTCTTAACTATTAAAAAAATAGGGAAAATGTCAGTCTCATAGGGTTGTGTCAAAGATCAAGTCTGTGAAGATTATGTGAAGGTACTGGGAAATATAGAGACAGTAAGGGCTCCTGGTAAATAGGATAGGATTCTTAGGATAAAGACAGCTTAGGAAGGATTTTGCCATTTGCCTCTTTCTCATTAAAATGGCATGCAGATTATTCAGCATCCTCTATGCTGTACAGCATGAATTATTTCTAGAAGATTAATCACCAAATCAAATGCAAAAGCATCCTTCTACCGAGTTTTTTCTTGTCTTTGATGAAATCACTGGGTTCCCTGCTTTTATTAGTTTTCATTTGGATAATATTTAAAATGCTGTTTTATCCCAATTTGAATACCCTCAATCAATGTCAGCCTCTTTTAATTTGGTTTAAGATTACAGGAAAACATCATGACCCTATAGATTTTTCCACCACAACTATTAAGAACAATGGAGCCAGACATATTTTAACAACAAAAGAACTTATGAATGGAGTTTGCTTTTGAATTATCATTTAAGTCCTGGGTTTCGGATCATGATAAATATTTCAGAATAGGGGTAATCCTGGATCACGATTATAAAGTATATCAAGGCTGCAACACAAGTGCTGCGTGGATTTTTTAAAGGGAAACATTCTTATGAGTCTTGAAGTCTCAATGAGGAATGGAAGATTTGAATGAGTTTTCCTGGATGGTCATGATTCGGTTAGGTGAAGGACTGGAGAAGGCAACAATCTGCAGGAAGAATAATCCTGGAATGTTTAGAAAATCCAGGAGGGGCTTTACTGAAATGAAAATCTAATACTGGAGAACAATGAGAAATAAAGTTGGATAGTTACAGTTAAGTTGAATGAGTAACTAATTCAGTCACCACACACACCCTATTTTAATTTCTTAAGCATATTCTGCGGGTCTCAAGGACCCACAGGAAAAAAAAAAGCATAAGTCCTTTTAAAAATTGTATTATATCTATGACATCCATATAACAAGGCTGAAATTAGAATCTGGATGTGTTAATTTAATATTTTTAATTGTGATAAAATACACATAATGTAAAGTTTATCATCTTAATTATTTTTAAGTACAGAACTCAGTAGTGTTAACCACATTCACACTGTTGTGACACAGATCTCCAAAACATTTTCATATTGCAAATCTGCAACTCTATATCCATCAAACAACAATTCCGTATTCCTCCTGCCCCAAATGCTTAGCAACTACCATTCTGTTTTATGTCTCTATAAACTTGACTATTCCAGGTACCTCACTTAAGTGGAACCAAACAGTGTTTTTCTTATTGTTACTGGCTTATTTCACTTATCATAATATCCTCAAGGTTCATTGATATTATTGCATGTGTCAGAATTTTATTCCTTTTTAAGACTGAGTAATATTCCATTGTATGTATATATCACATTTGGTGTATTCATTCATTCACTGATGGACACTTACATTGCTTCCACCTTGTGGCCATTGTGAATAAAAGCTGCAGTGAACATGGTTGTACAAACATCTCTTCAAGACCCTGTTTTCAGTTGTTTTAGGTATATACCCAGAAGCAGAATTGCTGGATCATATGGTAATTCTATCTTCAATTTTTTGAAGAATCATTGTACTGTTTTCCATAGCAGCTATACCGTTATACATTCCCACCGGCAGTGCACAGGGATTCCAACTTTCCCACAACCTTGCCAACACATTATTTCCTGTTGCTTTGACAGTAGCTATCCTAATAAGTTTGAGATTATTTTAGGATTGTCAAATATTGTGATTTATCCTACATGCAAGCTAAAAGTTTGCCAGCTACAATTCATGGATGCTGGAAGAAGGCAAGAGGTTAAATATAAAGGACAGCAATAGCAATAGCCAGAATATCAGATATATTACCTAAGAGGAACTCCAACTTTAGAGAACCCAAATCTCACATAATAGGCAATAAACCTGTCTGACTTTTGCCCTAGAAAGAGTCATGATTTTTATTATGGTGGACAATAGACAAACCTGACCTTTGCCCTGGGGGGAGACACTATTCCTGTCTTCCAAGGCTGTTTACTTTACAAATATCCTTAAAAAGATAGTCCAGGGAAAAAAGGCAGTCAGTATATTTGCTTGTAAGATTTACCTAAATGAGAGACCCATTGAAGGCATGCCATAATGAATAACTTCACATATTTTTAACATTAGTACTACATAAGAAAACATTTATTCCTGTAAATCAGACATGAATAGTAATCTATAAATTGAGGTTTGCAAAAATTAGGTTTTTTATTAAATTACATCATAATCCAAGCCCTCATTCTTCCATAATTACTAGAAATCTAACTTCAGTTATCTGATCAATGGTGAGAATTTGGAAGTGCTAAGGGAGGGAAGGTGGAGGTCCACTCCCAATTAAACTTTTTTAAAAACTAGAGAAGTTTTAGTGTCTGGAAAATGAAGTAAAACCCTGTAGTCTTAAACCTATTATTGTGTTTAATATATATGTATCCTTGGCTTAAATGAGCAAGACTAATAAAATCCAGAAACAGCCTCATTGTTTTTCCCGTGCCCATCCCTGTAAGCCAATCTGTAGGGCTAGTTCCTCCCACCTCCCCAGAAAAAAATCTCAAGTAAGCCTCAACATTTTTTGGTTATTCTCATATACTAAAAAGTTCTCCAGTCACTTTAGTTATGAATAAGTCTCAATTTAGTAAGTAATGTATCCAATATTTTATAATAATCAAAGCGCTAAATGTAATTTAAGGTTGAAACTTTTAACCCCTGCCCTCATCCTACAGCTCTACTTTACTACAAGGAAGGACCTTCAATGGGAAAATGAGGGTGATAGACTTTGTCTCTATTTCCTACCTTACGCCTCCAGTTAACATGGTTCTTAACACATCTAGGGTCAAAATAGAAGGGAAGTGGAGGAAGATGAGAGGTAAGAGCCAAAGAAATAGGGGTTTTTTTTTAACCTTTATTTTAGATTCAGGGGATATATGTACAAGTTTGTTAACTGGGTGTATTTCCTGATGCTGAAGTTTGGGGTTCAAATGATCCCATCAACCAGGTACTGAGAATAGGACCCAACAGCTAGTTTTTCAACTCTTGCCTCTCTCCCTTCCTCCCCTCTCTAGCAGTCCCCAGTGTCTACTGCTGCCATCTTTATGACCATGAGTATCCAACGTTTAGCTTCCACTTATAAGTGAGAACATGTGGTATTTGGTTTTCTGTTCCTGCATTAATTCACTTAGGATAATAGCCTCCAGCTGCATCTATCTTGCTGCAAAGGATATGATTTCATTGCTTCTCATGGCTGTGTAATATTCTATGGTGTCCCTCTTTGAGTGGTACAAAGAAGTACACAGATAAACTTAGGAGACAATTCAGTAGCCTGTTCAAAATAACCCACTAAATGCCAGAAAGTAATAGTTTGGAGACAAATTTGGTTAGATAGGTGACTTTTCAATTTAGCTTTGGTTTAATCTTGAGTCTTCTCAGAGCCTAGATAAAAGCCTAAGAAGAAAGCGCCACAGAATTGGGTCAGTTAGTGCATCTACAGTGTACCTAGTTGTACAGACATTTTCTAGAGGCGAGTGGGTGACCTAATGTCAAGTAGCCCATTTCTTGACCAGCTTATACTTTTACAGGCATCTTATTTTTCAGTGATGAACACTCTAATATCTCTTAAGTGCCCTCACCTAAGCACACAGGAAAAAGAGGAAAGAAACCAAATACCTGTGAATTCCAAAAGCCAGAGTTTGTGTCCCCTGCAGTAATAACCATTTGCTGTAACCACTGTCAGTTACCTTTAAAACTATAGCTCTTGCCAGTGACTCATCAGGCAAAGTGCCACCTCATAGCACAAACTAATCCTTGGTACCCAAAATGCCAAAGAAATCAGGTATCTCAATGTAAAGGAGAGCAAAGCTTCAGACTTGAGGGGAACCTACTCACAATTCTCAGGGCTCCATGAGGAAGACAGAGTACTCCAAAAAAGAAATCAGTGGCACCTTCCCTGTGTTCCTCAAAGGGTATCAGAATAACCAGAAGTCTCCTTTAGGTCTCTTCATGTAGCCACAAGAACTCTATTTCCTCTTAGTAATTTCCCATCTCCTGACCACCAAATGAAGGAGGTAGGGGCTAGAAAAGAAACGTATCAAGAATGCAAGGAAACTGGATGGAAGATAAACGATGGTAAAAGGGAAGAAGGAGGAGCAGGAAATGGAAAGAACAGATCTGAGAGGAGCCAGTTTGACATCTTGTTTCCCAAAAAGTCCAGTGAAGTTCCACATTATCTTCAGCAAAAATCATGACGACAAGAAACGAAGCAAACAGAAGGGCTGAGCATTTAGTTAGCATGGGTTTGAGAAGGTTCAATTGACTGAGAAGCTCCCATGGGAGAAACAAGATCCAATACAGAGACCAGAGAGGCCTTAAATAAATTGTAGCCTGAGAACAGACTAATACACTACATATCTAATTTTATTTGTGGCTATTATAATTAGGATTACTTTCTTGATTTCTTTTTCAGATTGTTCACTATTAGCATGTACAATACTACTGGTTTTTGTATGTTGATTTTGTATCCCGCAACTTTACAAAATTTATCAGTTCTAATAGTTTTTTGGTGGCATCTTTGGGTTTTCCCAAATATAAGATACCATCTGCAAACAAGGATAAGTTGACTTCTTCCTTTCCAGTTGGATGCCCTTTATTTCTTCCTCTTGTCTGATTGCTGTAGCTAGGACTTCTAGTACTATGTTGAATAATAGTGGTGAAAGTGGGCATCCTTGTCATGTTCCAGATGGGAGAGGGAAGGTTTTCAGGTTTTCCCCATTCAGTGTGGTTTTAGCTATGGGTCTGTCACATATGGTTTTAATTACGTTGAGGTATGTTCCTTCTATACGCAGTTTTTTGAGGGTTTTTCATGAAGGGATGTTGAATTTTATCAAATGCTTTTTCAACATCCACTGACGTGATCATATGGGTTTGTCCATCATTCTATTGATGTGATGTATCACATTGATTGATTTGTGTATGTTGGACCATCCTTGCAAGCCAGAGATAAATCTCACTTGGTCATGATGAATGATCTTTTTTAATATATTAGTGAATTTGGTTTGCTAATACCTTGTTGAGGCCTTTTGCATCAAGATTCATCAGAGATACTGGCCTGTAGTTTTCTTTTTTTGATGTGTCTTTGTCTGGTTTTGGTATCAGGGTAATACTGGCTTCATAGTATGTTCTGGGAAGTATTTCCTCCTCCTTTATTTTTTCAGAATTGTTTCAGTAGGATTGCTATTAGTTATTTTTTGAATGTTTAACATAATTCAATAGTGAAGTCATTGGGTCCTGGGCTTTTATTTACAGGGAGATTTTTAATTACAACTTCAATCATGTTACTTGTTATTGGTCTGTTCAAGTTTTGGATTTCTTCATGGTTCAATCTTGGTAGGTTGTATGCATCTAGGAATTTGCCCATTTCTTCTAGATTTTCCAATTTTTTGCCATATAGTTGCTCACAGTAGCCACAAATTATCATATGAATTTCTACATTATCAGTTATAATATCTCCTTTTTCATCTCTGATTTTATATATTTGGGTCTTCTTTTTTTTCCTTAGGCAAGCTAAAAGTCTGTCAGTTTTCTTTATCGTTAAAAAACTTTTTGATTCATTGATCTTTTGTATTGTCTTCTTCATTTCAATTTCATTTATTTCTGCTCTGATCTTTATTATTCCTTTTCTTCTACTAATTTTGGGTTTGGTTTGCTCTTGTTTTTCTGCTTCTTTGAGGTGCATCACTAGGTTGTTTATTTGAAGTTTTTTTTTTTTAATGTAGGCACTTATAGCTATAAGCTTCCCTATTAGTACTGCTTTTGCTGTATTCCATACAACAAAATGGTGCATTGTGTTTCCATTATCATTTTTTCCAAGAAATTTTTCAATATCCATCTTAATTTCTTCGTTTACCCACGGGTCCATTCAGGGGCATATTGTTTACTTTCCATGTGTTTGTATAGTTTTCAAAATTCCTCATTATTGATTTCTAGTTTTATTCCATTGCGGTCAGAGAATGTGCTTAATATGATTACCATTTTTTTAATGTTTTAAGACTTCTTTTGTGACCTAAAATATGATCTGTCCTTCAGAATAATCTATATGCTGAGGAAAAGAATGTGTATTCTGCAGTCTTTGAAGGAAATGTTCTGTAACTATCTATTAGATCCATTTGGTCTGTAGTGTAGATTAAGTCTGATGTTTCTTTGTTGATTTTCTGTCTAGAAGATTGATGCAGTGTTGAAAGTGGGATGTTGAAATCTCCAGCTATTATTATATTGGGGTCTACTTCTCTCTTTAGCTCTAATAATATTTTCTTTATACAACTAGGTGCTCCAGCATTCAGTGCATATATATTTAAAATTGTTATATCCTCTTGCTGAATTGAACCCCTTATCATTATATAGTGACCTTCTTTGTCTATTCTTACAGTTTTTGTCTTGAAATCTATTTTGTCTGATATGAATATAGCTGCTTCTGCTCTTTTTTGGTTTCCATGGACTTGAAATATTTTTTTCCCATCCCTTTATTTTCCATGTGTGTTTTATAGGTGAAATCTGTTTCTTGTGGGCAACACATCATTGGGCCTCGGTTTTTTTGGGGGGGTTGGTGTGTTTTCTTATTTTGTTTTTTTGTTTTTTGGGGTTTTTTTGAGATGGAGTCTCACTCTGTCACCAGGCTGGAGTACAGTGGCGTGATCTCAGCTCAGTGCAGCCTCTGCCTCCTGGATTCAAGTGATTCTCCTGCCTCAGCCTCCTGAGTAGCTGAGACTACAGGCACGCGCCACCATGCCCAGCTAATTTTTGTATTTTTAGTAGAGACAGGGTTTCACCATGTTGGCCAGGATGGTCTTGATCTCTTGACCAAGTGACACGCCCGCCTCAGCCTCCCAAAGTCCTAGGATTACAGGCGTGAGCCACCGCACCTGGCCTCATTGTTTTTTTATCCCTTCAGCTACTCTATGTCCTTTGATTGAAGAATTTTGTCCATTTACATTCAATTTATAGATAAGTAAGAACTTACCCCTGCCATTTTGTGATTTGTTTTCTGGCTGTTTTGTGGTCTTCTCTTCCTTCTTTCTTTCCTTCGTGTCTTTCTTTTTGTGAAGGTAATTTTCGTTGGTGATATGATTTAGTTAGTTGCTTTTTATTTTTTGTGTCTCCATTGTATGTTTTTTGATTTGAGGGTATCATGAAGCTTGCAAATACTATGTTATAACCCATTATTTTAAGCTGATAACAACACTGTTTCCATAAACAAACTAACAAAAAGAAAATTTACAAAGACTTCATGCATTAACCTTGTGCCCCTGCTTTAAGTTCTTGTTACTATTTATATCTTATTGTAATATGTCTTGAAAAGTTGTTGTAGTTACTATGTTTGCTTGGTAATTCATTTAGTCTTTCTCCTTAAATAACAGTAGTTTACACACCACATTTACAGTGCTATAATATTCTGTTTTTCTGCAAACTTACTATTACTAGTGAATTTTGTACCTCCAAGTGATTATTTATTGCTCATTAATGTCCTTTTCTTTCTTATTAAAGTACTCCCTTTAGCATTTCTTATAAAAGAAGTCTGATGTTGATGAAATCCCTCAACTTTTCTTTGTCTAGGAAAGTCTATTTTTTCTTCAGGCTTGAAGGATATTTTCACCAGATATACTATTCTAGCATAAAAGTTCTCTTCCCTTCAGCACTTTAAATATGTCATTCCACTCTCTCTTGGCCTGTAAGGTTTCCACTGAAAAGGCTGCCACTACATGTGCTGGAGCTCCATTATTTGTTTATTTTCCTTGCTGCTTTTTGGAACCTTTTTTTATCCTTGACCTTTGCGAGTTGAATTACCAGATGCCTTGAGTTAGTCTTCTTTGCATTAAATCTGCTTGGTGTTCTGTAACCTTCTTGTACTTAGATACTGATATCTTTCTCTAGGTTTAGGAAGCTCTCTGTTATTATCCCTTTGAATAAACTTTCTATGCGTATCTCTTTCTCTACATACTCTTTAAAGCCAATAACTCTTAGACTTGCCCTTTTGAGGCTATTTTCTAGATCCTGTACGCATGCTTCATGGTTTTTTATTCTTTTTTCTTTTGTCTCCACTGACTGTATTTTCAAATAGCCTGTTTTCAAGCTCACTGATTCTTTTTTCTGCTTGATCAACTCTGCTGTTGAATGACTCTGATGATTTCTTCAGCATGCCAGCTGCATTTTTCAACTCCAGAATTTCTGCCTGATCCTTTTTAATTATTTTAATCTCTTTTTCAAATTCATCTGATAGAATCCTGAATTTCTTCTCTGTGTTATCTTGAATTTCTTTGGGTTTCCTCAAAACAGCTATTTTGAATTCTCTGTCTGAAAGGTCACATATCCCTGTTTCTCCAGGACTGGTTTCTGGTGCCTTATTTATTTTATTCATTGAAGTCATGTTTTCCTGGATTGTCTGGATACTTGTAGGTGTTCATTTGTATCTGGCCATTGAAGAGTTAGGTATTTATTGTAGTCTTTGCAGTCTGGGCTCTTTATACCCATTCTTCCTGGGAAGGATTTCCAGATATTCAAAAGGACTTGGGTGTTATGATCTAAGCTATATCTGCTTTAGAGAGGACCCCAAGACCAGTAACACTATGATTCCTGCAGACTCATAGAGGTACTGCCTTGATAGTCTTGGACAAGATCCAGAAGACTTATTTGGATTAGTGGAGACTCTGGTTCTCTTCCTTTACTTTTTCCCAGTCTCTCTCTGTGCTGAGCCATCTGGAGCTAGAGGTGAAGTGACACAAGCACCCCTGTAGCCACCACCCCTAGAACTGTGCTGAGTCAGACCTGAAACCAGCAGAGCACTGGATCTTGCCAAGTAACCAAGTAACTGGGTCTTGCCTGCTGTAACCACTCTCTGGCTACCGGCTATGTTCATTCAAGGCCTGAGGATCTGCAATTAGCTGGTGACAAAGCCAGCCAGGCCTATGTTCTTCCCTTGAGGGTGATAAGTTTCTCCAAGCCCAAGCCCCAGGGGGGTCCAGAGGTGCCATTCAGGAGCCAGAAACTAGAGTCAAAAATCTTAGAAGTCTACCTGGTGTTCTATTGTACTGTGGCTGAGCTGGCACTCAAACCATAAGACACAGTGCTTCCCACACTTCCCTCCCCTTTCCAAATGCAGCGAGCCTCACCCCATGGCCACTGCCACCTCAGGCCCACGGGGAGTACTGCCAGACTACCACCATGTTCCTTTAAGGCTCAAGGGCTCTTCAGTCAGCTTATGGTGAATGCTGCCTGGCCTGGGACTCACCCTTCAGAGCAGTGAGCTCTCCTCTGGCCTAAGGCAAGTCCAGAAATTCCATCTAAAAGCCAAGTCCTGAAATCAGGTACCGTGAGAGCCTACTTGGTTTTCTACTCACCTGTAGGGCCTACCTTTTACAAACTGTTTATCCAGGATAGCTTTCAGTTTTGCCTTTGGGGCAGTATAGTAACTAAGCAAAAAGGTAAGCAGATTTAATTTTTCTTATTAGTCATTTAAGCTTTGTATTTGCCTTTTATAAGGAGTCTTTAATTTAAAATACTGAAATAGTTTAGAAGCTTCTGCATATCAATAGGCATCCATAGATGAGACTAATTTGGAAAGCTTCATTTTCTTTTCAATTTCAACTTTTATTTTAAATACAGGGTACATGTGCAGATCTGTTACATGGGAATATTGTATGATGCTGAAGTTTGGAGTACAGGTTCCCTCACCCTGGTAGTAAGCATAATATAGTACTCAATAGGTAGTTTTTCAACACACTCACCCCCAACCTTGAGTAGTCCACAGTGTCTATCGTTCCAATATTTATGTCCATGTGTTCTCAATGCTTAGCTCCCAGTTATAAGGAAGAACATGCAGTTTTGAATTTTTCACGTTGCTGCAAAGGCCATGATTTCATTTTTTTATAACTGCGTACTATTCCATGGTGTATATGTACTGCATTTTCTTTATTCAATCCACCACTGATGGACAGCTAGGTTGATCTCATGTCTTTGCTACTGTGAATAGTGCAACAATGAACAGACAAGTGCATGTGTCTTTTTGGTAGAATGATTTATCTTCTTTCGGATGTAAACCTAGTAATGGTATTGCTGAGACGAATGGTAGCCCTGTTTTAGGTTCTTTGAGAAATCTCCAGATTGCTTTCCACAGTGGCTAAACTAATTTAAATTCCCACTAACAGTGTATAAGTGTCCACTTTTCTCCACATCTTCACGAGCATGTGTTGTTTCTTGGATTTTTAGTAATAGCCATTCCAACTGGTCTGAGATTTTATCTCACTGTCAGTTTGATTTGCATTTCTCTGATATCAGTGATGCTGAGCATTTTTTCATGTTTGTTGGTGACTTGTATGTCTTCTTTTGAGAAGTATGTGTTCATGTCTTTTGCCCATTTTTTAATGAAGTTATTTGGTGTTTTGCCTGTTGATTTGTTCAAGCTCCCTATGGATTCTGGATACTAAGCCATTGTTGGATGCATAGTTTGCAGATATCTTCTCTCATTCTGCAGGTTGTCTGTTTGCTTTGTTGATAGTTTCTTTTGTTGTGCAGAAGCTTTTTAGTTTAATTAGATCCTTTTTGTCTTTTTGTTGTTGTTGTTGCAATGGCTTTTCATACTTAGCCAAAAATTCTTTACCAAGGCTGACTTTGAGATAAGTATTTCCTAGGTTGTCTTCCAGGATCTTTACAGTTTGAGGACCTTCACTGAAATCTTTAATCCATTTTGAGTTAATTTTTGTATATGGTGAAAGGTGGGGGTCTGGTTTCACTCTTCTGCATACAGCTAACTAGTTATCTCATCAACATTTATTGAATGGGAAGTGCTTTCCCCATGGCTTGTTTTTGTCAGCCTTGTTGAAGATCAGATTGTGGTAGGTGTGCATCTTTATTTCTGAGTTTTCTATTCTCTTCCATTTGTCTTTGTCTGTTTCTGTACCAGTACTAAGTTGTTTTGGTTAGTGTAGCCTTATAGCAGTAGTGTAGTAGGAGGAGTAGTAGTAGTGCAGCCTTATATAGTGTAGCCTTGAAGTTGGGTAATGTGATACCTCTGGCTTCATTCTTTTGCTTAGGATTGCTTTGGCTATTGGGGCTCTTTTTCAGTTCCAAATATATTTTAGAATCATTTATTCTGTGAAAAATGGCTTTGGTAGTTTGATAGGAATAGTGTTGAATCTTTAAATTGCTTTGGGCAGTACAGCCCTTTTTATGAAACTGATTCTTCCAATCCATCAGCATGGAATGTCTCCCCATTTATGTCATCTCTGATCTCCTTCTGCAGTGTTTTGCAATTCTCTTTGTAGAGATCTTTCACCTCCTTGGCTAGCTGTATTCCTAGGTATTTCATTTTCTTTTGGCTATTGTAAGTGGGATTGTGTTCTTGATTTCACTCTCAGCCTGGACTTCACTGGCATATAGAAATGCTACTGATTTTTATACAATGATTTTGTAACCTGAAACTTTACTAAAGGTGTTTATCAATTCTAGGAGACTATTGGCAAAGTCTTTAGGATTTCCTAGGTATAGAATTACATCATCAGCAAACAGGGAGTGTTTGACTTCTTTTCCTATCTGGATGCTTTTTATTTCTTTCTCTTGCCTGATTGCTGTGGCTATGACTTCCAGTACTGTGTTGAACATGAGTGGTGAGAGTGTGCATCTTGGTTCTGTTCCAGTTCTCAAAGGAAATGCTTCAAGCTATTGCCCACTTAGTATGATGTTGGCTGTGGGTTTGTCATAGACGGCTTTTATTATTTTGAAGTATGTTCCTTCATTGCCTAGTCTGTTGAGGGTTTTTAACATGAAGGGATGTTGGATTTCATCAAAAGCTTTTTCTGCATCTATTGAGAATATCATTTCATTTTTGCTTTTGATTCTGCTTATGTAGTGAATCACATTTATTGATTTGCATATGTTGAACCAGCCTTGCATTCCAGGAATAAAGCTTACTTGATCATGTTTTATTAACTTTTCAACATGCTGCTGGATTTGATTTGCTAGTATTTTGTTGAGGATTTTTATGTCTATATTCATGAGAGATACTGGTCTAAAGTTTCCTTTTTTAATTGTGTCTCTGCCAGATTTGGGTACCAGGCTGATGCTGGCTTCATAGAATGTGTTAGAAAGGAACCCTTCCTCTTTGATTTTTTGAATAATTTCAGTAGGATTGGTATCAGTTCTTTGTATGCCTGGTAGAATTTAGATGTGAATCCATCTGAGCCAGGGCTTTTTTTTGGTTAATAGGTTCTTAATTACTGATTCAATTTCAGAAGTTGATAGTGGTCTATTCAGGTTTTCAATCTCTTCCTGATTCAGTCTTGGAAGACTGTGTCCTTCCAAGAATGTATCCACTTCCTCTAGATTTTCTAATTTGTATGCATAGAGTTGTGAGCCCTCATTCTGAACTGCACTTCTTCAAGTGCAGTGTTGTTTCTTTGGAATGTTCCACTGTAATTTTAAATTCCCTTTAGTAAGATTTTGCTATTTCTAAAAGTGTTTGCTGTTTCCGGGACCTAATACTTATGCATGTAAGTGTAGGCATGGCCAGAAGGTAGATTACTCAGTTCTTAAGAAAATAAGGATCCCATTTTTATCTTGAATCTTAGCTTTAATTCTTGGATCCTCTTAATCAATTTAGTCAATAATTTTTTCCTACCTCAGCACACAAGAAAAACAAAGGAGGTAGAACACAAAAATCCCTATAAATTTCCAAAGCCAAAGTTTGCATCCCCTGAAATATTGCCATTTTCTACTGGTTTCTGTCTGACCCATTCAGACATAAGAGGCCTGTAACTAGATCCAAGCCAGTTAATTATCAGATCCAATCAGATTCTGGACCCAATTCAGTATTTTTGTGACTTCCAAACCTAGTTTGGATCAGAAATTTGCTCAAACAAACTCAGAAAGCTCAAAACACAAATACGTGGAGCTTTGAATTCTAAGAGAGAACTTACCATCATCCCCAGTTGCTGTGAAAGAGCAATGGACACAATGGGCCCTGCAGGTACCTCGCTTGGTCACTCCATGCTCCTGGGGGTCACTGGAAGCTCTAATTTGGATGTCACTTCTGACACCATCTGTTAAAAAAAAAAAAAAGCCTTAGACAAATTAAATTTAACAGAGTTTAACTGAGCAAAGAATGATCTGTGAATCTGGCATCTGGCAGCCTCCTTAGCCAGAGTAAGCTCAGAGAGACTCCAGTGCAGCTACATGGTGGAAGATTTATGGTCACAAAAAGGAAAGTGACATACAGAAAATGGAAGTGAGGTACACAAACAGCCAGATTGGTTACAGCTCATCATTTGCCTTATTTGAACATGGTTTGAACAGTTGGCTGCCTTTGACTGGCCAAAATTTGGTGACTGGCACAAGAGTAGGTTACTGTCTATTTAAACTTCCATTGAGGTTACTTTTCACTATGTACAGAGAAATCTTTAAGCCAAACTTAAAGTATGTAAGGAAGCAACTTTAGGATAAACTTGATTTAACAATATTACATGTGCATATGTGTATATACATATGTGTCTTTGTGAATATAAATATATCTATATATATCCTCTAAGATATTGGCACTTCTAATAAAGTGGTTATTAAATAATACTTAGAGATAAAAAACAATGAATTTGATTAGTTTAGAAAGCAGAGAAAGTTAACAGAGCTAATTCTAACATGAATATAGTTGTTTATCATATTCAGTGTGAAATTAGAGTCAACAAACCCGTGATTTTTTTTAGTATTCACTCACTCTATACCTGTGTACAAGTAATTGGTTTATTATATTACAGGTGCTTTTTACTTCATTTTATGTTAACTGTAAAAAGCTGTTAATTCTGGAATTTTTAAATGTTGTTCAATTTCTTTTTAATTTAATAATAATATTGTTAATGTTATCATTGCTTCTATTTTCTATGTGCTTAACATTTCTCTAGAGTTGAGCAGGCCTTATCTTCCACTTTATAGTGACAGTAAATTCATTTGTGAGTGGGGAAGATTTTCATTTATGCAGATGGGCTTGAGATAGACAAATAGATACTCAAAGAGAACAACAGAGAAATACACAAGAATATACACAATACGCATACTAATTTATCATCTATTTACAGAATGATAGGCATTGCCATTGAGTTCATATGCTAGATACATTGAGTTTATCTATTTACATATCATTTAAAAAACAGAATGGAAATCTTCCTATATACAGTAAAGCTTTCCCTGCCCTCTAAATCAGGATATTCCACTCATAATTTGCTTATCTCGTTGTACTCTAATACACTGACACTCACAGAGTATAGGACAGTTGTATCTACATTAGATGGTTCCAGTTAGTGATGCTAATGTTCTTGTTCAGCTTTTCATAGGTGTTTATTTCTTCAACTTTAGAGATAGAGTTCAAGATATTAGTCATTTCTTGCTGCTATTATCTGCCAGATAAGTCAATGTAGTACAATGTGAGAGTCTAGGCTTTGCATCCAGATAGACCTGAGTTTAAATCCTGATCAACTGTTTACTAGTTATATCGCTTGTCTGACTGTAAAGTGGAGATGATAATATCCACCTCCATAAGGTTTCCTCTTATAGGTGATGACAGTACAAATATACAGTACTGGCCACCTATTGGGCTTTCTTTTTTTTTTTTTTTTTTTTTTTTTTGAGACAGAGTCTCACTCTGTCGCCCAGGCTGGAGTGCAGTGGCGCGATCTCGGCTCACTGCAAGCTCCACCTCCCAGGTTCACACCCTTCTCCTGCCTCAGCCTCCCAAGTAGCTGGCACTACAGGCACCCACCACCACACCCGGCTAATTTTTTGTATTTTTAGTAGAGACAGGGTTTCACTGTGTTAGCCAGGATGGTCTCGATCTCCTGACCTCGTGATGCACCCACCTCGGCCTCCCAAAGTTGGGCTTTCAATAGATATGTGTCTCTTGCCACTACCCTCTACAACACCCACACCACCCAACACCCACCCACATTCATCTGCTTCTCATGCTTTCCTTCCTGTCATCTGTGAACTGGGCAACTACATAACCAAGAAGATCTGAATTACATCTAAACCAAAATCCAATTATTATAATAGAAGTATTTATTTATTCTGAGTGTAGACTATTAATTAGCAAAACAAAGAACATAAGCCTGAAGGCTAATCTATTTGGACCTTTAGGTAGGTAATATTTGAGATGGTCCTTGAAAGTTGATAGGATTTAGACTGAAAGACATATGTAAAGAAGCATTCTGTACACAGGAAACTGTTTCAGGCCTAAAGCACAGCATAGAACAAGAAATGATTCAATTTATCTGGAATATAGGCTGTATGTGGTAGAAGACAAAACTCAAGAATGAATATAGGCCTGTTTTGTCAAGGATTCTGAGCACCAGGTTAAGAAGTTTAATTTGACGGAAAATAGGAGTTACTGATATTTCCTAAGCAAAGGACTTTTGTTTTAGGAGGATTTCTCTGGTGTTAGCATTTGGGATATATTAGTGCTGGGAGAAACAAAAGTGAGGAGGTCATTTAGAAAGTTATTAGAGTGGTTCAAGCAAAAAGTAACAAGGCCTAACTCTCACACATTACTAGTGGTAATGTAAGTCAGTACAATCTCTATGACAGGCAACTTGGCAATCTCTACTAACATTACAAACGCACATACCATTTTCCTTAGCCATTCCACTTCTAAGAATTTATCCTCATATATTTTCGAATGAGTGAAGTGATGCATATACAAAGTTATTCATAATAGCATAAAACCTTAATAAGAACTTGAATAACTTACAGCACATTCATAGTAACAGAATTACAGCATATATATGTATATGTATGTACATATGTATGTATATATACATATATATGTATATGTATGTATATACACATATATATGTATACGTATGTATATACATATATATATGTATACGTATGTATATACATATATATGTATGTGTATATATGTATGTATATATACATATATGTATATGTATGTATATATGTATGTATACATACATATATACATATGTACATGCATATATATATAAAAAATAAGAATGGGGAAGTCCCTTATGTACTGATTAAAACAATCTCTAAGATGTATTAAATTTTTAAAAATTAATGTATAAAATTGTGTACCATTTGCTTCCATCTGTGTTTTAAAAATTAAAAAAAATTATGTAAGAATACACACACACACGCACACACAAATTATATTGGTGGCTTCTTGTTGAATCCAAAATAAATATTAAAAGAAATAAGGCCTAAAGTCAAAGTGGTACCTATAATATTGGAGAGATAACTTATTAGAAGTTGATAGTGGGGGAAAATTTATAAAGGAAGAATATGGACTTAGAAGAACAGAAATTTGTAGAAAGCCCAGTATTGAATAGTATTATGCCATGTTATAGCATGAAGCAGATGAGTGTAGATTTGCGTGCTTTAAGCAGAAAGAAAATGTAAGAAATCATGTTTGCAGAATATAATTGTCATCCCAATTTTGCCAAACACGCACCAAAATGCTTGGAGATTTATTGTTTCACCCAAAGTCACACAAGTGATGACACAGTAAAAACAAAAAACTTCTTTCAAAGTTTTATCTAAAGCTCCAATGGCATAGATATTTAGACAAGTATAGAAAATTGCCTTCACAGCTGGAAGTGCCCTCTTCCACCCTCACCAGTTACCCATGTACCTTCCCTAACAAGGTGAATTTTCTTATTCAGCAGGAAATATTCCCTAGACATTAGTGTTTAATGAAACCATTTATTAAAATCCATGTAATTCTTTCAAAATTCTAACATATCTGAGGCTTGCCTGATTCTGATAATAATATTCAAGCAAAGATTTTTAGAAAATTTTCTTTAAGTCAGTATGAAATTTTGACATTTAGTCAAGATTGAATCCATGGTTCAGATTTCATAACCTCACTAAGTCTCCTTGTGCCTCTTATGTGCAGTTCTGGGTACTTACTATTATGTGGAAGGGTTGACATTTTTAGAAAGGAAACATTTATAAACCCTAGTTCTTTTTAACAAGCTGATTTAGCTAGTTCCTAAGATAATTTACTTTCAGAAAGTATAACCCTTTACTACATAACGGTATTAACTTATAGATTGATTTATCTATCAATAAGTTATTTAAAGGAGTTATAATTTAAAGCAAGAATAACAAATAATAAACCAAATGCGAGTCTACCACTGCAAAATTTTTAATAGATATCTGGTTTAGTTACAGACTTTTATGAACTTCTCACCTTTTATCCCCAGAGTTAGAAACTTCTATCAGGGTATTATTCTCACTGCAGCTGAAACAGCCCTCCAGATGCCAGCAGCTTTGGCAGTAGGTGTCCTCTAGTGCTGACTCATAAAGGTTTGAAATTTTTTATATTTCTGGTCTTTCCCCCATCTCTGCAGAGATGCCTTTCTAGGTATTTTGCTTTTAATTAAGTCTTTATACAGTACCTTAGCTGACTCTTGTATCTGGGTCAGTCTTCTCATCCCTGCAAAGCCCTGGGAGAACTACTTCACTTAGGTTATCATTGTGCCAAACTTTACTTCTTAAAATGTCTTATTTCAATCAAAACAGATGTGGCTTGCATAGGCCCAGTCAAGCCCTAGTATTTTCTCTCTAATAAAGGAACAGTTTGTGGGTGACTTTGTTAATACCTAGCAAGTGTTCATTCTTTAACATTGTTCTTTTTGTCCTTTGAGTCTTTACTCTCTACTTAAAGAACTGGGTTTCTGAACCAAATTAGTACTCTCAAAATTTGTCAACACTTCACAAACCCCTTCATTAGAGGGGCTGTCTTAAAATAAATAAATTTTTTAAAACTGTAAATGTTTGAATATTTAGAAACTTAACAACAATTAATCACTAGCTTTTTCAAACCTAGCATTTTTTAAATCACAAAATAAAGGTATTTGTTTGGTATTTTGATAACCCTCTCCCCCCAGAGTGAATTCAGCCTTATGAGCAAATATAATTAATTGAAACCTCCTAGTAGTGAAGCTGATCTTTGTGATTACCTAAATTTAATTCATTCACATATGAGCCAAAATCAAATTTTCATGTAGGTCGATTTTCTCGAAAGTTTTTGAAGTTAAATTAAACACATTTAGAGATGTTTAATTTAATGCTCTTCGTATATCTATTATATTGTGGAGGTAGTGATTTAAAACAAAGAAGCAAAATGCATCCTGCTGGAAAATAAAGATGTTTTCACTGCAAAATTGAATATAACCTTTGTGCTATGCTGCTGCTTAAAAAAGGATTTCTATTAATTAATCATTTTTAAATCTATCATAAGAAGTAACTGTATTCATTATTCTGTCACTTTCTAACACTAAAGGAACAAGAACAGCTATTGTCTGGCCTCTAACTAACTGCAATGGGGTCTTTCAGAATAATACAGAAAGAACATTAGAACAGCATGAGCAAGATACACAATTCAAAATTAATTGAAAATTGCTGATCTGAGAACTGGAGATGTTCTCATGACATGTAAATATTTGTCCAGCAGCTAAAGTAATAGCAATGCATTAAACCAATAGAATTACTTTTGACACCTAACAGAAATGTTAATTGATCATCAATCATTAGCTTGTAATAAAAGGGCTGAACTTGCAGTTCTGAAGGTATAGCCAGAAAAATTAAGTGAGAGACATAAACGTTATAAAAAAGACAAACTACTCGAAGCTAAATTGCTTTAAATTACATTGACCTCATCACTGTACCTTTGAAACCTGTCCCTAATTGAGAGCAATTGATTTACCCTTCCAGCTTTCCTTTAAAGCCTATCAGATCCCAAATTCTAAATGTTAAGAACCCTTTGCCAAAGTATTCTGCAATTGAGCTTTCCTTTGAGATTCTTAAGTGATGACTAAGGCACGAGCCAGGTAGAAAAACAGTACTCAATGAATTTAAACCTTAGAAATTAAGGTGACATCTTTTGTCTCCCCTTGGAGAAGGTGATAAAGTGAAAGTAATTTTTAGCATAAGACCATTGTAATTACACAAAAACATGAAAGACAATAGACACCAAAATGAGCTGTGAGAGGGACAAACATGCCAAAATTTCTAACACCTACCCACACCCAGAATAAAAATGTCAAGTTCCTGGAAATTAAGGAGGATTTGTGGGGAGGATTTTTGGAAAGAGTTGTGCTGTGTGTTGAGCATGATCCCACCACCCTCTACCCATGGGAGAACAGAGGGGTCATTGCCTGCTCTGCTGCTCAGCTGAGCTCTGGCTTGAGGGTCACTGAGACCATCAGAGAGCTTGAGAGGTGTTCCCTGCAGGAGGGGGACACAGTAGGTTGGTGTCTGCCTTACAACTAATAAATCCAAAGTATGAGAGAGAGATTGGCTAAAGTGGTATCAAAAGAATAAAGAACCACGTATGAGAATTATGTGCCCTTTTTTCCAAAGACAGATGAAAGGCTCCCAAATCCCAAGGCCCAAATGTGCAACTCTTAAAAGGAACATTAGCCTAGGATCCTTTTAAAAGGGACCCTGCTCAGCTGGGCGCGGTGTTTCACACCTGTAATCTCAGCACTTTGGGAGTCCGAGGCAGGCAGATCACGAGGTCAAGAGATTGAGACCATCCTGGCCAACACGGTGAAACCCCGTCTCTACTAAAAAATACAAAGATTAGCTGGGTGTGGTGGCACGCACCTGTAGTCCCAGCTACTCAGAAGGCTGAGGTAGGAGAATCACTTGAACCCGGGAGGCGGAGGTTGCAGTGAGCCTAGATTGCACCACTGCACTCCAGCCTGGTGACAAAGTGAGACTCCATCTCAAAAAAATAAAAAAACCGGGGGACCCTGCTCAAGAGGGTTCCTGACAACAGACTAGGGGAGGCACTGGCTACCAAAGGAAGTTGTACTGATGGGGCCCAGAAGTGATGACTCCAAAGATCTCAGATGATTTTAAACATATGCATATGACAGTATCAGTAGAGTAATAATTCCCTGCATCCTTTTCACTCCTTCATCTCCATGTCCCAGATACTAAGGGATCAGAAACCTCAGTAAGCAAGTAGAGTAAAATCACCCACTGGAGAACAGAGCATTGATCAGACTTTCTTTCCAGGCTCTCTTGCAAATTCTCTCCTGCACCAGGTCCCAGGAGGATGAAAGGAGCAGATTTAAAATTGCAACAAGTTTGGAATTTTTATTGTTTTTTGAACCAAAAGATTTAAACTACTGAATCAAGACTTAAAGCTACATGGCAACTTTCTGTCACCCAAGAGATTAGGGAGGCCATTCTGCAAGGGAAAACTACCCATACTGAACAAATTTTAAAGGGACAGTGGGAAAAAGAAGTAAGATTGCTTTAGTAATTATATCCCATGAATCCTAATTATTTAACATATAAGCTACATAATTATTTTTATTTCATTCATTTTATATTCAGATTTTTATACCATGAATATACATAGAACTACAAAATTTCTAAGAATGAAATAAAAAGATTTTTAAATGTCTTGCTAATCACAATAGCCTCATATCATGATTAACAGATGTAAATCTGTATTTCAAATAATCTTCAAACTTTTGAAATTTGGGAGCCTACTATTGTTAAATGTGATTATATCATCACTGTTTTCATCGCATTAGGGGCTGACAAGAGTTCAGACTAGAAGGAGCACAGGGATTGGCTCTGGCACTTTCCTTCTCTTGCGCTTTCATTATTATTAATAGCATTCACTATGAACCATGGTTTCTTAGTAATCTTTTTAAGACAATTGGACATTTTGTGACGGTTAGCTTAATTGAAGATAGAAAGTACAATCCGCGAATCTGTTTAACTAGGCTCTCATAAACTGCCATGTACAATAATACACTGCAAGTAAAGTGTACAATGTGCCTGTGTCACGGAGTCCCCTTGAGGAACTCCTCTTCCCTCAGGCTTGCCCACATCCCAGAAGAGGGCTTAGTGAGAAACATCAGAAGGCAATGACTCAAAGCCCCTCACTTTTATGGACCCCTTCCACAGCTTGTTTGGGACCACTGTTTCTTTCCATTCCACTTTCTCTTGCATCAAACATTCCCTTAGGACAGGTAGGGTTGGAATAGCAGAGGGCATCTTTTTGGATCTAATTAGAAGTTGAATGAGGGATACAGTTAGTTGGGTTCACAATGCAAATAAAGCATTTGGAATTTGTATGATGACCTGATGAAAAAACATGCCACAATGTGCATTTTATTAATTGTTTTTTATAAATACAGCAGATAGAGGCAGCTACAGTCTGGATTAAAAGTAGAGAAAGGCCAGGCCTCATGCCTGTAATCCCATCACTTAGTGGGGGCAAGATGGGCAGATAGCTTGAGCAGCCCAGAAGTTTGAGACCAGCCTGAGCAACATGGCGAAACCCCATTTCTACAAAAAAATACAATAATTAGCTGGGCATGGCGGTATGCACCTGTGGTCCCAGCTACTGGTGAGGCTAAGATGGATTGGTAGATTGAGCCCAGGAGATTGAGGCTGCAGTGAGCTGTGATGGAGCCATTGCACTCCAGCCTGGGTGACAGAGCAAGGCCTTGTTATTCATTCATTCTTTTATAAATAAATAAGAAATTATTATACCCAATATAATGTTCGATAATATCATACAACATAGCATCAAGGGTATGCTACGATCATTTGCAGCAGAACAATCCTACACCTTTAAAGTCTACCTGATTTGGACATTTTTTAAAAAACGATGAAGAGTTTTCTGAATGGCTGACTTATTTTTTCTATACATGAGGAAAGAACCAAATGAGCTCCAAAGTATAAGTATACTCACATGCCTTCCTCAGAATAGATCAAATAATTATAACAGGTTAGCCTTGGGTGCAAGAATTTCGAGACAAGTCAAAATATCATATTTTACCCAATCTCAGGTAACATGGATTTCTTGGGTACTTACTATGTTGTCAGATACTATATTGAACTTTTAGCATGTCTTCTCTCATTGAATCCTCACATGTAATTCATCTGGAGCTGTTAAAGCTAACATTTGGTCCCCTATAGTCTGATGAAAGACTATTTTTCTACCTTCCTTATTAGTCTCTTCACATTTGGTTTCTTTTTCATCTGCAGTTCATTATTGATTGAAAGCTAAATCGTCAAAGCTAATACAATTTCCAAATAATGCTTCCCAGCCAGCAAGAATCATGCAAAATGAAAAGCAGTGATTTGACATGAAGAGGACAATTTTTCTCACAGCTCGAACATAAATTGTCACCATTCATGAACTCCAGTAGACTGCTCTTCCTTTATGATTTGTTCTTATTCATGCCCCAGGTGAATAGGAATAAAGCCCAGGGCACTGAGCCAGTGTTCTGAACCCAAGACAGGTGTCACATAAGATACTAGCCTTTAAAATATGCATTCTGTTGGAACCTGCAATTTCATCGACTTCTAAAAATTTTTCCCAGGAATATAGTCAGATACAAACTAAGATGTATCAATGATGATGACCAATCCAGTGTTGTTTACAACAATAAAAATTATGAGCAAACTAAAGGACCAAGAGTAGAAAAACTGACTAAAGACATTGTGATAATTAATAAGATAAATTACTATTTAGCCATTAAATATATATATACACATTTTAAAGTATTTTTAACAATGTATTAAAATGCTAAAGATATATTGCTAAGCAGCAAACACTATGTATCAAGTTATACCATACATTAACATACACATACAAAATTTTATATAAAAATAATTTATACATAATTTATAATATACACTTTTTTATATAAATCCTATATATAAGATTTTTATGTATGAAAACAATTCAGAATTTTTTTCTCTTTTTTTGACATTTTCTGTTTTTTACCTTGACTGTATAATTTTTAAAAGCAAAAAGATCACTTATGATATAGACTTCAATTCAACAAATACTTTTCAGTAGCCTATTATGTAATTAAATTAAGTTTAACAAACATTTCTTTAATGAACCATACACATGACTGTAGATATAATAAAGAGCACAATCTGGTCCCTGGCTCTTGATGAGCTCACAGTTTAGCAAGAGGAACGTATAACAAGTCAAAACAACTAA
The DNA here is from genome assembly GCF_006542625.1 of Nomascus leucogenys. Classification (NCBI taxonomy): domain Eukaryota; kingdom Metazoa; phylum Chordata; class Mammalia; order Primates; family Hylobatidae; genus Nomascus; species Nomascus leucogenys. The sequence continues at coordinate 37,371,847 of NC_044387.1, read as the reverse complement.
TCCTAATAGTTGTTGTGAGAGAGCAGTGGAGATACAAAGAGGAAGTAGTCACCTCAAACTGGAAAAGCCATGGTAGGTAAAGAGACAGGAAGGTATTCCAGGTAGAATAAAAAACATCTACCAATGTATGCAGTCATGCACACTGGAATGGAAAGTAAAAGCAAGTAAGCGGGAAACTATGAAGATGAAGAAGAAGGTACAGGCATTATCATGATGGACTCTTGAAGCATTAAGGCACAGACTCTACAGCTGCACCAGCCACATGTGAATTGAATTCTTGAAATGTGGCTAATCCTAATTGAGATGTACTGTAAATATAAAATACCACACCAGATTTTGAAGACTTCGTATTTAAAAATGAGAAATAACTCATTAATAATTTTTATGTTGATTACATGCTGAAATGACATTTTTGTGTACATTGGATTAAATTAAGTATATTATTTAAATTAATTTTATTTAATTATTTTTATTTTTCATCATGTGGCTACTAAACGTATATTTTAAATTAGACACGTGACTCACAGTATATATCTATTGGACAGCATTGTTCTAGAGGATAGATTGGAGTAACATAGTTCTGGAAGGAGGAAGACCAGTTAAAAAGCTTTTAAAGAACCCAGGTAAGATTCAATGAGAGATTAAACCAGGCAAGTGCAAATAGGGATACAGAGGATCAGCTGGAGTTATAAAAGAGAGTGCATTGACAAAACAAGTCCAGTTCAATAAGAAATGAGGATCTGGTAAGTGTCTGGAATGCCCTCAGTTTTTTGGCTTGATAACCATAGGAACAGTAGTAACCTTAGGGAAAATAAGGAATACAAAAGGAAGACCAGAACTGGCTGTAAAGATTCATTTATTCAAATATTATTTATTGAGCATCTGCTATGTGCTAGTTATTATTTAGCTGGTTAGGTGCTAGGAAACTAGCAATGATGAAGCAGATGAGGTCCCTGCTCTCCTGGAGCTTACTTACAGTCTATTGCAAGCACATAATGAGTTCAATTTAGCCATGTTTAAAGTGAGATGGCTACAGCACATTCAGATAAAAATGTCAACTAGACATTTAAGTATAAAATTTAGGAGAAAGATAGGAATGGTAGTTTGAGGTTTAGGGATCATTGCGGTGATTCCACCTAGAGACAGCATGTAAAGAACAAAACCCTGAAAAACACTAGCGATCTAAAGGTAATGTGGAGAAGGAAGAATCAGTGAAAAATATAGATAGAGGAGAACTAGGAGAAAACAGTGTCAAAAAAGCCAAGGAAGAATAAAATTTTAAGTGTGGTCAACCATGTTCAATGGAGTATATTGGTTAACTCAATGACTACCAAGTATCCATATGTAGCTATGAGGCTATTGCTTACCTTTCAGAAGGCATTTTCCATGGGATGGTGGGGACAAAACCCAAGTCACAAATGACTGAAACGTGAATGGAGGTGAGGAGTAAAGTCAGCACCTGAGTACTGTTCCTTTGAAGAACTTGGCTGGGTAGGACAGTGGCTAGAAAAGATAAAATCTCAAGAGAGAGCCTAAGATGAGAGAGATTGAAATATGTTTTCGTGTATGAGGGAAGGACCAGTGGAGAGGACTGAAAGTAGAAGAAAACAGAGGAGTATGTGATAGATTAAGATCGCATGGGAGTTGAAAGCAGATGGGATGAAAAGCACTGGGGGATATATTAGTCTTGAATACAAAATGGAACACCTTTGCTTGACACTCCAGGTGTCAGGAGGAATTTTTAAAAGGCAAATGTGTAGAAAGAAGGACTTGAAAGAGTTCCTGCCTGATGACCAGCACTGCCTGTTAATTAGGGGATGATTAGGGAAAATAGGGAGAGTGGAAACTAAACAGAAGGCCTCCAGAGAGGGGTAAAAGTTTAAAATAGCTGCTGAAGGGAACAGAAGAGCAAGGTGACAATGAATAAATAAGAAGAATATCCAGTAGTGCTAAGGATTACATTGAGATTGGGGACCATATGCTTATGTGCTATGAATAGGTCCTATTGTGTGTTTGTTCTCTAGCTGTGTTGAAGAGTCCATATGTGGAAGTGAACTAATTAAATGGAAGAACGGGCCCAAAGTCTCATATTTGCAGAGCACTGAAAGCAGAAAGATGATCTGAGAATCTGAGGGTAATGGTAGCAGAGAAGTTCAAATCATTGCAGATAGAATCTTGCCTGGTAGAAGAAGTGATCAGAAGCACATTGATTGATGCAGGAAAAAAATAAGACCGTTAAGAGGCTGGAAGGCTGTCCTGATAAGGCTGGTGAGCTGCTAGAAAGAAATTGTAAATAAAAAATGATGTTTGTCCAAAATAACAATAATATATCAACAATAATAAATAGCTCTTAGTTATTAAGCAATTACTATGTGGCAGGCAGTGTATTAAAATTTTTTTAACTTTACATTTAATTGTAATGACAACCCTGTGAGGTAATTACTATTATTATATCCTTTTTGTTTTCTTTTAAACAAGTAAATTAAAGTACTGAGAGTTTAAATAACTTGCTAAGACTGTAGAGCCAGTAGGTGGCGGAGCCCTCTTTCTTAATCACTGTACAGGCCAAGGGCAAAGTCATAAAGATATAGTTTATTTAAAAAGGAGTAAGGTTTCAGGGAAAACAGAGGGAAACGGACAGTAAGAAAATAAGTGGAGACTAGAGAGGCAGAATTCAGAAAGAAGAGTACACAGTGAATGGAGATAAAGTTAGAGGAGACAAGAATAAATCATTGAGGAGGCCCACAATTTTAATGGTGCTAAAAGATTACCAGAATGAGTGGCATTGAAAAAATAACTGACCCTAGACTTTTTCAACTTTACAAATAAGATTATTGGAGCCAGCTCAATGCACATACAATATATTACAGACAGTTCAGAGAATAAAGTTGAAAGGCCCATGCCAGCCCCCAAGGAACTTACAATCTAGAGATGAATAAAACAAGTATGTTTAAAAAGCACAAAACAAGCCAGGGCAAGAAAATGTCAGAAAGACAAAACTAGGGGCTCTAGGGCTCACATTTTTAAAAACATTGCATTTGCCTTGAGAGATATGAAACAGTGGACATGACACTCTTGAATACATAAAATTGAGCTAAGAGCGAAGTGAGGCAGCGTATTTACAGAGAGAAGAAACTGTATAAACGAAGCCATGGAGAGGCAAGTCCAAGGAATATTGTAGATCAACAAGCAAGGCAGGTTGGCTGGATTGCCCTGAGCACAGAAAGGGTACAGAAGGGAAGACTGGAAAGATAAACTGGCACCATGTAGTGCCTTAGGTTGACAGACTGAACTTTATTCAACTCAAAAGCTAATGAGGCACTACGAGAGGGCCCGAGCCAGGGAATTATAGTATAGGAAGTTCAGGCCCAGAGCATCATTAGAATATCCTTTCTGCTCAGAATTTTATACTTATTTTTCAGAATGAGATGTGCTCATGTGATGGAGTACAATCTTGACAGTGATGGAACTCATATATTTTCCACGATGATAAAAATGAAACTTCTGGAGTTTGTTTATTGCCCTATATAAAAATAAACTGGTTTCCTTACTTTTTCTGTAAAGAGTGTTTCTGGTCTGGGGATCTAAGTCAAGGAGAAAGAAGAACACAAAGTAAATTACAGTATACTCTTCCTTTGCCACATAGCTCTTAAAATGCCATGAAATAAAGCAAAAGTGAATGTGAACGGCAGCCTTTTAAATAGAGAACTCATAAGTTAACGTGCATCTGAGAGGTACATGGAGAATGAAACATTCTGCTTTGGTAAAAAACAGGACTGACAAATAGACACAATAAAAAATGATAAAGGGGATATCACCACTGACCCCACAGAAATAAAAACTATCATTAGAAAATACTATAAACACCTCTACACAAATAAACTAGAAAATCTACAAGAAATGGATAAACTCCTAGACACATACACCCTCCCAAGACTAAACCAGGAAGAAGATGAATCCCTGAATAGACCAATAACAAGTTCTGAAATTGAGGCAGTAATTAATAGCCTACCAACCAAAAAAAAAGCCCAAGACCAGACTAATTCACAGCCGAATTCTACCACAGGTGAAAAGAGGAGCTGGTATCATTCCTTCTGAAACTATTTCAAACAATTGAAAAGAAGGGACTCTTCCCTAACTCATTTTATAAGATCAGCATCATCCGGATACCAAAACTTGGCAGACACACAACAAAAAAAGAAAACTTCAAGCCAATATCCCTGATGAACATCAATGTGAAAATCCTCAGTAAAATACTGACAAACCAGATCCAGCAGCACATCAAAAAGCTTATCCCCCACAATCAAGTCAGCTTCATCCCTGGGATTCAAGGCTCGTTCAACATATGCAAATCAATAAATGTAATCCATCACATAAACAGAACCAATGACAAAAACCACATGATTATCTCAATAGATGCAGAAAAGGCCTTCAATAAAATTCAACATCCCTTTATGTTAAAAACTCTCAATAAATGAGGTATTTATGAAATATACCTCAAAATAATGAAGGCTATTTATGACAAACCCACAGCCAATATCATATTGAATGGGCAAAAGCTAGAAGCATTCCCTTGAAAACTGGCTCAAGACAAGGATGCCCTCTTTCACCACTGCTGTTCAACATAGTATTGGAAGTTCTGGCCAGGGCAATCAGCCAATAGAAAGAAATAAAGGGTATTCAGATAGGAAGAGTGAAGTCAAATTGTCTCTGTTTGCAGATGGCATGATTCTACACTTAGAAAACCCCATCGTATCAGCCCCAAACTCATTAAGCTGATAAGTAACTTCAGCAAAGTCTCAGGATACAAAATCAATGTGCAAAAAAATCAGAAGCAATCCTACACATCAACAATAGACAAGCAGAGAGCCAAATCATGAATGAACTCCCATTCACAATTGCTACAAAGAGAATAAAATACCTAGGAATACAACTTACAATGATGTGAAGGACCTCTTCAAGGAGAACTACAAACCACTGCTCAAGGAAATCAGAGGGGACACAAGCAAATAGAAAAACATTCCATCCTCATGGATAGGAAGAATCAATATCATTAAAATGGCCATACTGCCCAAAGTAATTTATAGATTCAATGCTATTCCCTTCAAACTACTATTGACATTCTTCACAGAATTAGAAAAAAAAATGAATTAAAATTTCATATGGAACCAAAAAAGAGCCCATATAGCCAAAACAATCCTAAGCAAAAAGAACAATGCTGGAGGCATCATGCTACCTGACTGCAAACTATATTACAAGGCCACAGTAACAAAACAGCATGGTACTAGTACCAAAACAGACCTATAGACCAATGGAACAGAACAGAGACCTCAGAAATAACACCACACATCTACAACCATCTGATTATCAACACAATTGAATAAAACAAGCAATAGGGAAAGGATTCCCTATTTAATAAATGGTGCTGGAAAAACTGGCTAGCCATATGCAGAAAACAGAAACTGGACTCCTTCCTTATACCTTATACAAAACTCAAGATGGATTAAAGACTTAAGTGTAAAATCCAAAACCATAAAAACTCTAGAAGAAAACCTAGGCAATACCACTCAGGACATAGGCATGAGCAAAGACTTCATGACTAAAACACCAAAAGCAATGGCAACAAAAGCCAAAATTGACAAATGGGATTGTAATTAAACTAAAGAGCTTCTGCACAGAAAAAGAAACTATCATCAGAGTGAACAGGCAACCTACAGAATGCGAGAAAATTTTTGCAGTAAATCCATCTGACAAAGGTCTAATATCCAGAATCTACAAGGAATTTAAACAAATTTACAAGAAAAAAACAACATCATCAAAAAATGGGCAAAGGATATGAACAGACACTTCTCAAAAGAAAACTTTTATGTGGCCAACGAACATATGAAAAAAAGCTCAACATCACTGATCATTAGAGAAATGCAAATCAAAACCATAATGAGATACCATCTCACACTGATGAGGTTGTGGAGAAACAGGAACACTTTTACACTGTTGGTAGGAATGTAAATTAGTTCAACCATTGTGGAATACAGTGTGGCAATTCCTCAAGGATCTAGAACCAAAAATACCAATGGGATTCCTGGGCATATACCCAAAGGAATATAAATCATGCTACTGTAAAGACAAATGAACACGTATGTTTACTGCAGCACTATTTAAAATAGCAGAGACATGGAACCAACCCAAATGCCCATCAATGATAGACTAGATAAAGAAAATGTGGTACATATAAACCATGGAATACTATACAGCCATAAAAAGGAATGAGATCATGTCCTTTGCAAGGACATGAAGCTGGAAGCCATCATCTTCAGCAAACTAACCCAGGAAGAGAAAACCAAACACCACATGTTCTCACTCATAAGAGAGAGTTGAACAATGAGAACACATGGACACAGGGAGGGGAACAACACACACCGAGGCCAGTTAGGAGATGGGGGGCTGGGGAGGGAGAGCATTAGGACAAATAGCTAATGTATATGGGGCTTAAAACCTAGATGACGGGTTGATAGGCAGCAAACCACCATGGCAAACATATACCTAGGTAACAAACCTACACGTTCTGCACTTGTATCCCGGAACTTAAAGTAAAATTTAAAAAATAAAATAAACAGGATTGAAGGGAATTAGGAGCCAAATTCACATGTATGTATGAACCAGTTCTCTTTTTAGCAATCTTCTGAACGTCACCACACATCTGTCAGCAGTACAGAAGCCCTCGAAAGTCATGGCCAAGGGCACTTACCAAGCTGTTTTCTGTACTAAGGACAACTCTAAGTGTAGGACACTGAAATATATTTATGAACTTAATAAAACATGCTTGCTTTTAAAATGTGTTTAAAAAGGACTACTGCAAAGCAATCAATGGGTTTGATGACCTGAATCTTTCCTATATGAATAAAATACATATTTCTATGGAAAATAAAAGTTCCTCTGGGAGAACTGGGGCTAGCCAGGTTTTCTCAAACTGTATTCCAATGATACCTGCATCAAGACCACTGGGGATTATTAAAATGCAGGTCCCAGGGCCTCCTCCAGACCTAAAAATCAGAATCTTTGAGTATAAAGACTGGTGATCAGAATGTTTTAAAACTTCCCAGTTGATTTGTATATATCCTAAACCTTTTGAATCCATGGTCACCCAGAAGCATACTAAAGCAAAACAAAACTGGTTGGCTGAGAGAAAGAGTTTGCTGTAAACTCTCTTCTACCTTCTGAATTCTGACTCTTTTCATGAACAAAACTTAAAAGAATGAGCAGCATATTTATATTTGCACCCTGAGAATGAAGCAGAGCATCTGGCAAATAGCAAAATAATCAGAAAAATATTTATGGATTTAAACTGAGCAGCGTGGTCATGAAAGGCATAGTTTATAATAAATAACATACTTTTTTTCACATCCACATTTCCTCTCCTCTTCCCAGCCTTCTCTAAAGAAAGAGAATACTTACTGTATTGTCAACAGTTTTGCACCAGGACCTATATTTTGCTTTTTATTCTTGGTAGTGAGCCATGCATCCCCCATACCTAGAGCTTAGTAGATTCACAGGGTTGATGCTAGAAAGTATAGATAAAGCTTCCCACACTTTTCTCTTAGTTACACTTTGACAAACAGTATGTTTCCTCTCTCATAAATACTAATGTATGTGGTATTTGACATTTACCTTTTCCCTTTTTACAGAAAAAAATTCACAGATAGCCATCTTGCTATACACATCTATATCTCACAGACTAGAAAGAATTTTTTCAGTTGTTAATCGAATAAACATTATGTCTTTGGCAGTTTCAAATGATGTAAGTTTTAAGCACCTAATTAGTCCTTTTGGTGACAACTAATTACTCATAGTGTGTTTATAGCAAAAATTGTTTTATAAATGCAATTGTCACTTCTGTTGACACTTTCCATCTCATTGGAATCTACAAGTATAATAAAAATAATTTTTTTTGACCAATTCCATCTTAAAAAATAAATAAATAAATAAAACCTCAGTCCTGAAGTACTCTTAAAATTGTAAAAGTATCATCTTTAGGAAAAGACTAATATTTGCTTCTCCTGAACTAGCAGCCTTTTCAAGCCTTTTCTTTGTTTCTTTCTATGCTGTACAGAAATTGTTGTCAGGTGAGGAATTGCCAAGAAGTGAAATGACATTATAAATGTCATAGGTCAGTACATAGGTAAGGAAGAAAGGCTGTCTAGAAAGCAAGCTAACTTTTTAACCAAAACATTCTTGTTAGATATCTGTTTTTGTCAATTCTGTTGCTTAATGTGCATACCTTCGTAACAAGAAAGTAACAAAGAAAACTCAGAGAGGTTACATGTTCAGCAAAAAATATGCAATATTCCATGTCTATAGAAAATATTGTGATTCATGAAAAAAAAGTTCAAAAAGAAATTGAAATGTATTATGTCCTGACAAGTTATACTCCCTATGGCCTTGTGTTTCTTTAGGGGCACAAAACAAATCTCAGGCTTGAGTACAGAGTCTAAAAGGGTCATAAGGTGACATGCATTACAAAAACATTAAACCGTCCTTTAGCTTATGGTGCACCTTGCATTATATTAAAGTGGGAATATAAAAATAGAATTGAACATTTGGGAAAAGTTCCACGCTTGGAGGCTAAGTAGGTTTTCTTTTACAGGACTAAGTTCAACACCTTATAAGTATCACCTTAATTCTCGCAAATCAGGTTCAGTTTCATGAAAAGCAATGTTCTTTACTAGCTCATAACTCATTTTGGGTTCCATCTGTCTTTATCAGAAAGAGTAGCATTTTTTTTACTTTCCATAGTCATGCAGGTAGAGAGTAGCTCCCTGCTTTAATTGTCAGAATAAAATGTTTTCTGAGGTTAAAAAGTGAATTCAAAGGGATTTCAAATGTATTAGTATCATGAGGTTATATAGTATCTGTTTCCCATTTTCTGTCCCATGCAGATATTATTCAAGTGAAATATGACACATAATAGACTTACTGACAAATCTTTCATAAAAATAAAGCAAGAAATTTGAACTTACTAACCAGGTTAAAATACACATTTTTTAAATTGTATTTAAAAAAATTTTTAGGAGAAAGGTGACCAGAAGTATCATTTTGCTACCGTATTAAGCTACATTGAAAAATGTGGTATGTAAAACAAATGAGTAAAGACCACCTCCAACAGACATTAGAAAAAAACTTCCAAATTTAAGAATGATTTTCATAAGTTTCTCAATCACCTAATGTTCTGATAAATTTTACAGGAGAAAAAGAGGAAATTTAAGTCACAGAATTGAAGTTGCTATTAAAAAATAACCAGAAGGTTTAATTTTTAAAGTCTCATTTTTTAAGAAAGACCCAAAATGGTAAAAGGCTTAGTTCTCAATTCCATGACTGCATTGCTCTGCTGGTACAGATAGCTATTTTAAATCACAAAATATTTTGTTTGCAAAAGTTCAAAGATTTAATATATGTTCAGGCAGAGTGAATAGAAATGCAAATATTCTTGATCACAACGAAGCTTTTTATGTAAAAGCCTGCAGGATTTGTTCCATAGGATATTACTACTTCCTCTTATTCATAGTTGTTAAGTAATTACATTTTTCTTATTTATTGTGTTAAATCTTAATATAACTTTTTCTCTCATCTCTGTCACATTACCTCAATGAATTTTCTTGAATATTTCTTTCAGCCTCTTAATGAATGACCTATTAAATTCATTATTATGATTACAGTAAACCATTGTTACTATTCATTCACATGACATTATATATTTTAGGAAAGTACTATTATCACATGAATTATTTTATGATCTTTTTTATAGCAGCATCAATGCCATAATGGTTTTCTTTGCCATTAAAAATCTCATGCAGAAGAATTCATTTGTCCACTAACCAGCAAAAATTATCTGCATTCACTTAAAGTAATAGCTTTACAAATACTCATTCTACATCTACATCCCAGACCAATGCAGTCTAACCTGCAGAGTTCAAATTTATTTTATTATAAAAATTTCCCGCACTTGCTGTGATTGTCTTTCAATGCATGGATTCAATCTAGGTCAGCTGCTTCCATAGGAAGAGTCAATTTTATCTAGCCAAGCATTAAAGATTTTTCTTAAAGGAGATGTTTTATACTGGGAATAATGGAAGAATGTGAAAAAAGGCTTGGGAAACATACAGGTTGTTATTCAGCACCAGTCTTATTGCACCAACATGGGTATACGGCAGCTATTGATGTCGAATGTATTTTTTTGTTATGAAATATAAGAAAATTTCAGGGAAAAAATGCTCAAGTCTTGCTAATAACACATCCTCCAGTATGTATTAATATAATGAGGGTTTGAGGGATATGTCCTAAATCCAAAAACACGCCATGAATTGAAATCCTGTGCAGACTACTTCAGGAAAAAAACTAGCATGGTTGTGATTATACTGCCCTCTAGTGTCAAAATAAATGTTATTTACACTGAAGTTCATTTGCTTTTTTCAGATCAGCATTTTCATGACCCATTTGTCCAACTATGGGAATGACCGACTGGGATTATATACATTTGTTAATCTGGCCAACTTTGTGAAAAGCTGGACCAACCTGCGACTTCAGACTCTGCCTCCAGTACAACTGGCCCACAAGTATTTTGAGCTGTTTCCTGATCAGAAAGACCCTCTCTGGCAGGTAAAATTAATTCAATAATTGATATAACCAATTAATTCCAGCAACATAATTCTGTGAGATATTCCAAATTTGAAAAGTGAAGGCACCTGAAAAAACCTGCATTTTGGAAATGCTAGCAAATTTGAGAAACTACTCCTTCCTAAACTGTAGTCTTATATCATTGCTACATATTACACCCAATTCCCTGTTCCCTTGCTCATTGGAAATTACGGGATTCGGAAAGTTCAGTGACAGATTCAATGGATATGAAGTCTTCAATCAGGAGTGAGAGATAAATCTACAGGTTGCAATAGGCTGGAAGAGTAGAAGATAGTAAACAGGTCGTTTGTTAGGCAGGTAGCCTTTGAACACATCCCCATATCTCTAATGACTAAACTATATTAAAGGATCTCTGAGAAGAGTTCAGAACTGACATCTGCCTTCTGAACCACGAGGTACACCAACAGCCAACAGCCACTGAATGTGGACAGCTTTCAAAAGTATTAATTGGGGATTAATACGGGGGAAAGCATTTCATGGGAAAATCACTGAGCTTCTTAAGATAAAAAATACCACATGAATATGGCATATTCAGATGATTCTGGGGGTAACCTGGATTTCAAAGCATAGACTCTTATGTATCATAGAATTACAGGAACAACTTTGCATTTAAATTGTCCACTCCATGATCTGTGAAACATAATAATCTTGGCAAATAATTACATATTGCTTACTATATGTCAGACTGGGCACTTGTCATGTGTTAACTCATTTAATCCTCACAACTACCTTAAGTGGTAGGTACAGTTATGATTTGAATTTTACAGATGAAGAAACTGAAGCACAGAAAGGCTGAGTCAATTAAGCAAGGTCACACAGCTAGTGTGTGGCACAGCAGGAATCAGTTGTAGGCCATCTGGTTCCAAGTTGTACTTCTTAATCACTGTTCTAAACGCTACTAGAGTTACAGACAGAGCTAATAGTAAAACAATAACAATCATCAGAAGTAGAACTCAGTAAATTTTTACTACAGATTGAAGTTGTTAACTCTGAACTTTATCTTCAATGCATTCAGCTTTCAACCGTAAGTTAATTACCTCCTGAGCACACACAGATAACTCCAAGAGGAGACATAACTGCACATTTAGCAAGTTAAAGTTGGTGGTTGTGGACTTATGACTGCATATTACTTTTCCGTTGTTTTAACAAGCATCTTTTCATTTTAACCACCACGAAACACCACCAAATGTTAGCCAAAGGAAAGACACACAATTTTCCTGCTAATTTAACCTTATTTTTAAACTGAAATCCTTATTTCAGGTGACAAGTTTTAAACTGTTTTTTTTTTTGGAAGAACAGCCAAAAAGAATACTCTCACTTTAGTCTTAACATCTGTTGCTTATTAAAAATAAGCAAAAGTCTTATTTAACTTCACATACCTATGGTATTAATTGACTAGAAATAAAAAAGTGGTACTGTTTGCCCATTCCTGAAATAATATTAAAGGGTACTGTAATTCTTCCTCCTTTTCTACATAATATATATTTTGTTCTTAAAATGAAGGGTGTTCTAAACAGGACTTGTGTGGTGGATGTTGGCGTTAAATATTACAGACCAAAAGCAGAATCCCTAAGGTAGTAATTCACTCTCATTATTCCCTTTTGCTAAAATTCAGGACTTTCTAGCATCATAGTCTATAAAGTTACATTTTTAGATATACATTTATCAACCTTTGATGGCAGCTGAGAGGTATCTGCTGTCTCTTTAGATAGTAGTATTTTGGCCAGATCCCTATCCCTTTGAAGCACAGCTGGAAAGCTCAAAGTTACTTAGAATAAAGATCTGACAACTTATATTTCAGTTATGTATTGAATAGTGACATTGTATCATCTTTTAGGTTAGTTAGCAGGAAGCATAATCTCTGCCCAGTCAGCTAACTATTAAAAAACAAAAATAGAACTGCTAGTAGCCAATTAAACTCTTCATGCTATGAGACTGTTTACCCAAAGTGGAAATACTGCCCCTCTCCAGCCTCCTCTGTAGACTCTCAACCTCAAGATGGAACGGAGTTATTCAGAACTTGCATGATGCCACTTCAGGGCTTTCATTTTTTTAAAAGAGCCTATTTTTTATCCCAGCGTTTCCTGGTATACTTTTAAAGAACACAAGTTGGAAAAGCTGGCACACAATGGACACATTCATGAAAAAAAATACATCTCTATGTTCTTCTCCCATTTAGAATCCTTGCGATGACAAACGCCACAGAGACATTTGGTCTAAAGAAAAAACTTGTGATCGCTTACCAAAATTCTTGGTAATAGGACCCCAGAAAACTGGTGAGAACTTTTTATGTTATGATTAACCAGTGTAAAATTTCTGATGACTAGACAATGAGTTCTTGTCACAATAAGTCTGTAAACTTCCCATAACTGCTAATGAATGAATAACATGTTTTTCTCTGACATAATTTTCATTTAGCTCAGTAATATACCTAAATGCTTATCAAAGTGTTTTTTAAGTGAAGGGAATAAAACAGATGTCACACTGTTCAAATATCTAGCAGTCAATTTGGTGGCACATTTTTTCTTTTTTCCCAAATGATTTAATTGAAAAGTATTGTAATTAACACTTCTAAAATCAAAGCTAATCACTGACAGGATTGTATCAAAAGTCAAGAGAGACACAGATAAGTACCTATAACTCTTTATAATAAATCCCTTCTAGAGAAATAGTCCCTTAGGCTGCCATTTTCCTAATATTGTTTATTTGTAAACTATTTCTTGCAGAGATGACTATTTTTTAAAAGTCTAAAAGATATTTCACAAATAGAATTCCTAGACATACACAAAACTTTGTGCTAAGAAAGGTGTTTATTTACACCCAGGAGAAATCTTTTGCACCTTTTCTTAAATTGATGCGCAATTTTTTTCACCATAAACTTCTTTTTCACCATATACTTCTTTTTCACCATATTTTTTTTTTTGAGACGGAGTCTCGCTCTGTCACCCAGGCTGGAGTGCAGTGGCGTGATCTCAGCTCACTGCAAGCTCCGCCTCCCGGGTTCACGCCATTCTCCTGCCTCAGCCTCCCGAGTAGCTGTGGCTACAGGCGCCTGCCACCACGCCCGGCTAATTATTTTGTAGTTTTAGTAGAGATGGGGTTTCACTGTGTTAGCCAGGATGGTCTCAATCTCCTGACCTCGTGATCCGCCCGCCTTGGCCTCCCAAAGTGCTGGGATTACAGGCGTGAGCCACTGCACCCGGCCTATAAACTTCTTGTTTCTAAGAATCAGTATTAAAATGAAGCCTCATGGAAGCTTTAAACTACCAGACATTCATGCTATATCCTGCATGATAAATTATTTGGGGCCCTTGATTACTGGCTTCACAGAAAACAGCCTTTACAATCATATTGCTTGCCAAGGAGAATACATTCCCTCTCCTCATTGATCCAGAAATAACTGAGGAAAATCTGTGCAATGTACACAGGGAGTTTAGCATGTTCATTTTTTTCCTTAATGTCATTTGCAGTTATCAATCTGAAAACAATAATAAACATGACAAATACATTTTTCTTGTCCTTATTTATTTCACTTGTCCTTATCTATCTAAAGTCAAAAGGCAACTAGGAAAACATTTAAACTAAAATCTCTTCAGTGAACTCCCAGTCATCAAATAACCTTGTCAAGACTGATAACATCTTGAAGGCTTGGTAGCATTTTGCTTTAGAAAGTCTTGCAGGATTCGCTTCCTCTCATGTTGTGCTGGATATGCAGACATTTTGATATCATGGTTAGATGGTAGAATTATTAGTTGTCCTCTTAAACTCAATTGGGTTTCCAAATGTTTGTTACAATTTGGATATGGCATTTGTCGCTGGAAAAGACCTTTTATAGAAATTGATTTTTTATAGAAATTGATTTTTCCCAGTTTTGTTGAATATAATTTACATGCAATAAAATCCGCCCATTTTAAATGTACAATTAGCTGGATTTTGAACACTGCACACAGTTATGTCCACCACCACATTCAAAATACAGAAGTTGTTAGCCTAAAAAAATTTCTCCTTGTTCCTTTGCAGTCTATCCCCCCGATCCCCACCACATCCCCAGCCACAAGCAACTACTTTATACCATTACAGTTTTGCCTTTTCTAGAACTTCACATAAATGGAAGCATGTAGTGTGTAGTCTTTTGTAACTGACATCTTTCATTTAGCATAATACTTTTGAGATTCATGTTGCTGTATATATCCATATTTTGTGAAACTGATTTTTTATTTAAAGTATTTTCTCATATCAGTTACATGAGAATCAAATAGCTTCATTTTTAACTGTACTTTTGTCAAAAGTATTTTTCTGAGCCAGGCGTGGTGGCTCATGCCTGTAATCCCAGCACTCTGGGAGGCCAAGGCGGGTGGATCACCTGAGGTCAGGAGTTTGACACCACCTTGACCAATATGGTGAAACCCCGTCACTACTAAAAATACAAAAACTAGCCAGGTGTGGTGGCATGCACCTGTAGTCCCAGGTACTCAGGAAGCTGAGAGAGGGGAATTGCTTGAACCTGGGAGGCAGATGTTGCAGTGAGCCAAGATCGTATCACTGCACTCCAGCCTGGACAACAGAGTGAGACTCTGTCTCAAAAAATAAAAAGTATTTTTCTGGATAATTTTGCACAGATTTCTAGTTATCTGGATATTCAAATATTTTTCAGTGTTGAGGCTGACAAAAATATAAAACTGAAGATTTACAGATGGTTATTTAAATGTGTGTCTGTGATTATGTAGTTACCACTGACAAAATATATATGCGGGACAGTTTATTCAGACCCAAGAATATGTACAGGTAAAGACAGAATTCAGAAACCACAACTTAACAATTTTTTAACACTGATAAATTACATTATGCCTTTTACTGACTATGCAAAATAATTAGATTACATCCATTTTTTCTGTTTGTCTAATTAATGCTGGTCATGAAAGGTTATTAAAAGTGGCCGGGCGCGGTGGCTCACGCTTGTAATCCCAGCACTTTGGGAGGCCGAGGCAGGCGGATCACGAGGTCAGGAGATCGAGACCACGGTGAAACCCTGTCTCTACTAAAAATACAAAAAATTAGCCGGGCGTGGTGGCGGGCGCCTGTAGTCCCAGCTACTCGGAGAGGCTGAGGCAGGAGAATGGCGTGAACCCGGGAGGCGGAGCTTGCAGTGAGCCGAGATTGCGACACTTCACTTCCAGCCTGGGCGACAGAGCGAGACTCCGTCTCAAAAAAAAAAAAAAAAAAGTGAACAAATGTATTTAATACAATTCTTAAAAATAAGATTCAGAAAAGAATGTTTTCAGTTGATCTAAGAAAGGAATTAATCTCTCTGCTTTTTTTCTCACATTATAATGGCAATACTTACTTACAAAAAGATATTTTTTATTTTAAAAATGCCTCATGCATTTTTCTGGATTATATCTCATGTATATAATTGAGATTTAAATGTATTTAATGTAATTATTTATTATAATTCTAAGTTATATCTCAATAACGTTTTTATCTGGAAAAATGCCTTTTAAATATTCAGATATGGCACTCTTTAGGTGATTTCACCTAGGTTACCTCGCTAACCCTCATAAAACACTGATAGCTAAGTATTTTCTTCCCCACTACACAGATGGAAAAACTAAGACTCAAGAGAGGTTAAATAATTTTTGTTCAAATTCACACAGCTGGTAAGTACAAGAATAAAAATCTTGATCCTAGAATTTACCTGACTTCAAAGAACATGCTCTTTCTACTTTACTATGGATTTCATGTAATGGAGCTTTTTTCCTCCAATAAATTTTAGATATTGCTTCATAGTTATTCTAAGTCAGTGATTCTCAAGGTGGTTGCCAGAGCAGCAGCATAAGCATCACCAGAAAACTTATTAGAAGTGCAGGCCAGGCACGGTGGCTCACGCCTGTAATCCCAGCACTTTGGGAGGCCGAGGCGGGCAGATCACGAGGTCAGGAGATCGAGACTATCCTGGCTAACACGGTGAAATCCTATCTCCATTAAAAATACAAAAATTTAGCCAGGTGTGGTGGTGGGCGCCTGTAGTCCCAGCTACTCGAGAGGCTGAGGCAGGAGAATGGCGTGAACCCAGGAGGCAGAGCTTCCAGTGAGCCGAGATCACACCACTGCACTCCAGCCTGGGCGACAGAGCAAGACTCCGTCTCAAAAAAAAAAAAGAAGTGCAAATTCTTTGGTTATAACAAAGGCTTGCTGAATCAGAGATACTGGGATAGGGCTGTGCTATCTGTGTTTTAACAAGCCCCCCAGATGAATCTGATACATGCTAGTTAGAGAACCACCGTTTCAAGGCAAGCTTGTGAAGCACATTTTTACTTTGTATATCGAAGATTACTGTTTTATTCCCTAAAATGATCTATGATTACAGACAAACTGTTCATTGTTTGGCTCAGATATAATCTAGGAAGACTACCTCTTTCAATTCATTTTTTAAGACAATATTGCTGTTGACAGAGTTATTTTAACAATTTTTCTATTGTATAGATATGGTAGATTTAAGTAAATATTAAAGAAAGCTTAATTTATAAATACTTAAATAGTATTTATTTACTTAAATATTGCCATATTTGTACCATTTAAGTAAATAAACACTAAAATACTACCTTACTTCCATATTAATACTATTTAAGGGTTGGGCGCAGTGGCTCATGCCTGTGATCCCAGCACTTTGGGAGGCCGAGGTGAGCGGATCACCTGAGATCAGGAGTTCGAGACCAGCCTGGCCAACATGGTGAAACCCCGTCTCTACTAAAAATACAAAAATTAGCTGGGCATGGTGGCAGGCGCCTGTAATCCCAGCTGTTTGTGAGGCTGAGGCCTGAGAATCGCTTGAGCCCAGGAGGCAGAGGTTGCAGTGAGCCCAGATCGTGCCACTGCACTCCAGCCTGGGCAACAGAACAAGACTCCATCTCAAAAAAAAATAATAATAATAATACTATTTAAGTAAATACTAGCATATTAATGCTATTTAAGTAAATACTATACTATCATATTAATATTATTTATACTACTATTATTTAATTAGTACTATTAATAATACCATATTAATACCATTTAAGTAAATAAATACTAAAGAAAGCTTATCTGAAAAATAAGAAAATTCAAAGTTTTGTACAAATGGCAACATGACATAATTACTAAGCAAAATTAGAGTAATTTCTCCAAGTGAGAGAAATATTATAAGGCCATGTCTTATTACTATTGCTAACTATTGACTTGGAATATAATTATCAAGTCCTGCTCCACAGAATGTATAATAGTGTAAATAATAGTATATTTCTCTCTTAGGAGTAGCCAATATATAGAAATACTTTTATATTATGATCTTTTAAACACAGTCATAGTTACAGTATTAAATACATGGCTAAATCTTTGACAAACTGAACCCAAACTGCCTTACTTTCTCTTGTACCAATCTGACTAAGCTGCACCCTTTATCTCCTCATTTAGTCTTATAAAACTCAAATTGTACAGTTTATGACATTGCTCACTTTTTGAAAAATCACGCCCTTACTCCCCAATAGTCACAAATATATATGCGTACCTGTGATACACCATTCTCTTCCCTAGTAAATGCAAATTCTGTAAGTTATGTTGCTAAGAAAGGGCACCATTTTTTTTTTCAAATTTAGCAATTTAAACAATTTTTGACACTACTAAGTACATTCAAGCTTAAGCAAACTTGTGGAAAGATTAAATTCTGTCTTGAGTTTAATTAGCTTTCATAGGCCTCAGGAAGAACTTAATATGAGAACCCAAGTATTGATTTTGGTAATGTAATATGTTAAATAATAATATATTTCGTTTATATAGTGCTTTATTACCGTCAAAATGTCTTCAAGTACATGTCCTTTCATTCTCAGAGAAAATCTATGAAATAAGTAGGCAGGTGATTTTCCATTAAGAAAGCTGAGACAGGCCAGGAGACGTGACTCACTCCTGTAATCCCAGCACTTTAGGAGGCCGAGGTGGAAGGATTGCATGAGCTCAAGTGTTCAAGACCAGCCTGAGCAACACAGTGAGACCTCATTTCTACTAAAAATTAAAAAAATTTTAAAAATTAGCCCCGCACAATGGTGCATCTCTGTAGTCACAGCTACTTGGGAGGCTGAGACAGGAGGATCCCATGAGCCTGGTGTCGAGGTTGTAGTGAGCCATGATTGCACCACCACACTCCAGCCTGGGCAATATGGTAAAATGCTGGAAAAAAAAAAAAAAGAAAGAAGGAAGGAAGGAAGGAAGGAAGGAAGGACGGACGGAGGGAGGGAGAAGGGGAAGGGAAGGGAAGGGAGGAAGAAAGAAAGAAAAGAAGGAAGGAAAAGATAAAAAGAAAACTGAGACAAACAGAAGCTAAAAGACAAAGTCACAGACAAATCAGTCATTGAGCTGAGATTGAAAGCCAGTTCTCTCAATCCCTCCAACAGGCCTCTTTTCACACCACACTATCTCCATTTTTTAGAACCTGCTTCTATTAAACTGCCGATTATCTATTCAATTTATTTCCAGGAGTAGTTGTAACAAATCTGTTTGGATCATTGTAATATTTATTAATGACTTTAAAGTGTTAATCATAGGAAATTGTGTTTTCATTTAATTAATTTCTGAACCTCTATTGTCTTTCCAGGTACCACTGCTTTGTATTTGTTCCTGGTTATGCATCCTTCCATCCTTAGTAACTCCCCCAGCCCAAAAACCTTTGAGGAGGTACAGTTCTTTAATAGAAATAACTACCACAGGGGGATTGATTGGTAAGATGGGTTATTAGTATAAATCTAAAAGTATATGTACTGTGCACAGTATAAACTTAGCACTAATATTTAGAAACATCTAAGTTTGTAGTCACAAATAAAAGTTAACCTCTGTGCCTTGGAAATTGATTGAATATCATAAAGGGGCTCAGAAATTTTTCAGAACAAAGTCTTCTCAGTTTATAAAGAGACTTGTTTCCCCAAGAGGATCACATGTAATTTCAATTGGCATTAATTTTCTTTGATGGTAATTATAGATATTAAGTCAGAAGAATAGCATAATATTCAGAAATTTAATTCCTTTCTACTTGTAATGAAAAAAATTTTTCATATCTTTTTATTCTTGTGCACTTTTTATGAAGTGATGCTATAGCCAACATA
Organism: Nomascus leucogenys; assembly: GCF_006542625.1. Taxonomy (NCBI): domain Eukaryota; kingdom Metazoa; phylum Chordata; class Mammalia; order Primates; family Hylobatidae; genus Nomascus; species Nomascus leucogenys. The sequence continues at coordinate 37,352,027 of NC_044387.1, read as the reverse complement.
TGTAATTTTCTATTTTCTTTGGCACATAAAAGGAAAAATAAATAAAACTAGAAATGTTTGTATATTGCATGAGTAATCAAAGCTATAAAAAAACTATCAACAATACACAGAATTTAATTCTTGCCTTTGAATCAAAATTAGAAATATATCAACCATCTGAAGAAAACACTTAAAAAATAAAAAGGTCAGAATACACAAAATACAGTCATGTAGTAGAGATAGATGTTACAAACTAACATGTTAATCATAAAATGTATCTAAAGGTCTTGCTATGAAGGTATAATGCTGGACAGAGAGTGGTATAAAGGAGTGAATTATAATAATTCTGCAGCATAAATATATTTTGCATGTATTTTAGCATAGTCATATATATCTCTGTTGTCAAATTGCATGATCTCAATTTTATAATTATCAGACCCCTGAGGAGCTGCTTATGAGAAGTCCGAATGGAAAAGAAATGCATTGAGTATAATTTGAGCACCTACTAGGATTTACATATATTCTAATTGTTATATATTTCACTGCCAATTTTTCAGTTCAGGGTTTGATATTGATTAATTGTGTGGTGTTACATAACAGCTGGAAAATCAAGAAACCATCAACAGTGGCCTGGCACAGTGGCTCACATGTGTAATCCCAGCATTTTGGGAGGCTAAAGTGGGTGGATCACTTGAAGTCAGGAGTTTGAGACTAGCCTGGGCAACATAGCGAGACCCCATCTCTACCAAAAATACAAGAATTAGCCAGGCATGGTGGTGTGCACCTGTGGTCTCAGCTAATTTGGGAGGCTGAGGTGGGAGGATAACCTGAGCCCATGGATGTTGGGGCTGCAATGAGCTGTGATTGCACCACTGCACTCCAGCCTGAGCGACAGAGTGAGACCCTGTCTCAAAAAAGGAAAAGAAAGAAACCATCGACTACTTCAGCTATATTTGATCACTGACTCAAATATACATGCCAGTATATAATTATAGAATAAAACAATGTTAACATCAGGACTAAAAGGACTGAATAAAAACTGCTTGGAGGTGGACAGGGATGTATTAGTACTACATTCCTGTCAATAATTGGATTCTCTAGGATTTTTTTTCAAAAAACATATTTTTGAAAAATTTATGGTAAAAAATTATTGCAATAGTTATTCTTAATTTTTTACCATAAATTTTTCAAAAATATATTTTGATCATCATGTGGCTAGGTACTCTAATAGGAACAAAAAGTCCGGCTGGGCACACTAGCTCACACCTGTAATCCCAGCACTTTGGGAGGCTGAGGCAGGCAGATCACCTGAGGTCAGGAGTTCCAGACCAGCCTGGCCAACATGGCAAAACCCCGTCTCTACTAAAAATACAAAAATTAGCTGGGTGTGTTGGCAGGTGCCTGTAATTCCAGCTACTCAGGAGGATGAGGCAGGAGAATCACTTGAACCTGGGAGGCAAAGGTTGCAATGAGTCAAGATCGTGCCATTGTACTCCAGCCTGGGTGACAGAAGGAGACTCCATCAAAAAAAAAAAGAAAAAAAAGGAAGGAAGGAAGGAAGGACGGACAGACTCAGGGTTGACCCAAATAACAAATAAATGTGGAGTATTGCAAAAAAAACCCATTTTTCAGGTAAAAGAAAATGCTGAAGTTTTATGTTTTATAGAAGTAGAAAAACTTAAGGGATGCAGGCATTTGCTTTTAACCCCTGAATTGTTAAAACACTCCAGTTTGTTCACTAATTCTTTGAATAACCTGAATTTACATTCTCTAAATGTGAGCCTATTTGTGGAGCTTCAAGTTCCCATACTAAAAATATGAACCTTTTATTTACTTCTCTATTCATCGAACATCTTTCAAGTGCCTGTAAGTGCCAGCCACTACACTAGAAAAATGAGGACATATAGGCAAACAAGAGTTGTGCCCTGCCCTCTCCATGAGCGCCTGGGGCCTGGCAAAATCAACACATTATAGGTCCAAGATCCAGACTTGCTTGAGGAGGTTTTCAAAGCCTAAACTGTTCCAGATACAAAAGACTTCTAGGAAGGTAGGGCAGGTTTAAGAAGCTAAAATTTCTGCTCTTTTGTGTGATTTTTGAAGCCTTTTTCAGAACAAGCAAGTTTGAGTCAAGCTTGGACCAAATAAGATACCACTAGACACTTGAAATAATCTTAGCACTCCTGGAACCAGTGTGAGCTTCTACATAAGAAGTATCCTGAAAGTTGGCACCCTCTGTAAATAGAATGTACACCAGAACAAATAGCACATCAAACCTTCCAGAAATTTTTGTATATCTCTTTCTCCCTAAAAGGGTGCCAGAATTACATATCACCAACAAGCCAATTCCAGACAACATAAAAGGATTTCTTTACTGCTCTGAATCTCAAGATATCACTGTGTTGCACCAGCTAAGCTTTGCAATATGTTAACAACTGGAATCCTACCAGAAGCTTTATCATGTTTGAGGATATGATCTCAGTCAAAAATCTATGAACATCTCGTGATCTTTTGGTCAAAAGAAAACAAGACACTGTAAAAAAACAGGTCATTGCATGAATATTAATGACTTTTTTATTCAGTAATTATTGAACTACCTTGTCTTGGTAGCCTAGTGTGACAATGGCTTATGAATTGAAGGGGGTGGCAATGGAGGCTGAGAATCCCCAGAAGCTATATTTTTACAGTCACTCTAAAAAATCCCTTTTCCTCTAAAGGAAAAAGGAAAAAGCACTCTTAGTGCTTCAGAAATATTTCTTATCATATGCTGAATTAGTTATATTTGACAACTTTATTCAGGTGGAACATTAAATGAAATCCTACATTTCAGTGCTTGAACCTATAGATATCCCTGTGTTCATTCTGCTGGTAATTTGAGTTCTCTCTACCCATGAGGATATAGAACATGACCTTGGGAAATTTGTTAGAATTTTATATTTGGAATATACATACTTTTTAAACTTCTCTTACAACTATTCTAAAGAGGAACATAAGTGGCTCTATATGAGAAAAATTAAGCAAATAAGCAATATTTATACCAGATATGCTCTGCATCTTTGACACTATGTGATTAAACGTAACACTGGCACAATACATTTGTGGAAAAGAAATTATTTCACTTGCAATAAAGTAAAAAATATTTTCTCTAAATCCTTTTAAAATGTCTGAACTGAACATATCATCTGTTTTAATACAATTTTCTTTTTAAGTACTTGAATTTTTCTCTGTACAGTGTTTCTACATTGAGACACATTTGATATAGTTAGGTCGATCACTGTTGCAGTTTGATCACTCTGTGTCTACATTTTTGTTATCGCTTATATTTTTTCCTGATATAAGCAAAACATAAAGAAAATGTACTTGGAAAAACATCTTCCAAACACATTATTAGTGTTCTAGATATTTTTCTCTTGCTAACTATAGAGGACAAATGCTGTAAAGAAAAAGGCTTTTATTTAGGAAACACATGAATTTGTGGGACACTTTTAACATCTTTGGTCACCAGAATATGAGTATAAACCAGAATCTTATTTTGAGAAAAATACTCCTTTTCTAGGTATATGGATTTCTTCCCAGTCCCATCTAATGTCACTACCGACTTTTTGTTTGAGAAGAGTGCCAATTACTTCCACTCAGAGGAAGCCCCTAAAAGAGCTGCTTCTCTGGTTCCCAAAGCCAAGATTATCACCATTCTCATTGACCCTTCAGACCGAGCATACTCCTGGTACCAGGTAAGGAAAATGCAAATAAAATCCAACAGGGAGAAGTGGAGTATGGACAATGGAGCATTGTTTTTAGCAATACCCACTACCTCAGGTTTTCACAAAAGAGATTTGCTAGTTGTTTGATATCTACAGAAAAATGGACAAGTTTTTCTTGATTTCCATTGAGAAATTTCCTCCGCTAAGTTTTTGTTCTTATTTTATTAACTTAATTAATTTAATAAAATGTATTAATGCAATAAAAGAAACTAAATTAAAATATAACAAAATATGTACTTTTTTATATCTCTGCTTCTATATATCTGCATTTTAAAGGTAATAATTTAAAATCATTATTTTTTCATCAAATACATGTGTACTCTATAAAGAGTCAGATAGCAACAATTTCAGACATTGAGGGTTATACAGTCTCCGTTGCAACTCTACCATTGTATTTCGAAAGCAGCCATAGACAATATGTAAATGCACAAGCATTTATTGTGTTCCAATAAAACTTTACTGAATAGGCAGTAGGCCATAGATTGCTGACCCTGGCTCTAAAACAGCTTAAATAACTGCTTGTACTAAAGAAACAGCTTAGTGGCAAAACTAATATATATAAGAATCTTTAGGCTGGGCGTGGTGGCTCATGCCTGTAATTCAAGCATTTTGGAAGGTAGGAAGATTGTTTGAGCCCAGGAGTTCAGGTGGGAAGACTGTTTGAGCCTAGGAGTTCAAGACCAGCTTGGGCAACATAGGGAGACTCTGTCTCTACAAATAAAGAAAATTAGCCAGGCATGGTGGCACACACATGTGGTCCCAGCTACTTGGAAGGCTAAAGTGGGAGGATTGCCTGAGCCTGGGAGGTTGGGGCTGCAGTGAGCTGTGATTGCACCATATACTCTAGCCTAGGTGACAGAGGGAGACTCTGTCGAAAGAGAGAGAGAGAGAAAGAGAGAGAGAGAAAAAGAAAGAAAGAAAGAAAGAAAGAAAGAAAGAAAGAAAGAAAGAAAGAAAGAAAGAAAGAAAGAAAGAAAAGAAAGAAAGAAATTCTACATCCCTGAGAGCCTAACATGTCTAAATGTTTCTTGTATACTCATTGCCATTGTTTTCTGATGTTGGTTAGAACCTTGCACAGAAATGATCACTTTGAAATAATTTAACAAACTCTAGTAATAATATATATCAGATACACTTTTAATAAATAATTGCAAATAGGAAACAATCTTTTAAAACTTGTTTCGGTGATAGTTTAACCACCAGTTGGAAGAGTTTCATATGAAGCAGTCAAAATTAACATAAGAACATAGTAAAATTAATAGAGTCAATGTCTTTAGTCTCTAGGACCCTTAGTTCTCATTTCTCAGTTTTGTAACTTAAAAAATGCTTTCCTACGGTTCATGTGTTTATCCATTCATCAAGTAATTTTAATGACTACCATGTGCAAAGTTTTGTTCTAAGTGTGATTTGAAAAATAAATGTGATGCTATACTTGAAATCGCTTTCAGCCTAATTGGAGAAATATGCATAAACAAGCATATAAATTAGAAAGTAATAAGCGATTGACATATAGACTCCTTCAGAATGACAAAGCCCACCTGACAAAGACCACCTAGGAAAGGATAGATTTATTCATGGCTGTCGCAGAGAAGCCCAAATACCAGAACCATGGGGCACTTTCTTAAATAAGGGAAAGATATGTTAAGGGGATAAATTTAGGTAAAATTAAAATGAAGAAGTGTTTTCATAGGTGCAAAGCAGAGCTATGTAAAGGAGTTATCATCAGGTCAGTGCTGAAAAGCAGACTGAGGGTCCTATTTTCTTGGAAACAAAAATGTTAAGACAAATGTGGAATGTTCTATGTACAAAAACCTCTAATCTGAAATCTGCAAGTAGGCTGGATATATGACTGCTTCCCTGTGTTAAAGTGACCCACATAGCTTAGATCCTCCCTACAAGAGTGGGATGTTCCATTCTTATTGATTTGATTTAAAACAGCTAAGTTCTTGACAATTATAGTATTAGAGAATAAAGTTGCTCATTATTGAGTCCTTTTGCTACTTAATAAAAGCAGTTTTTGAAGTTCACAAGAGGAAGAACAGATTGTTGGAAAAGGTTTTGTGGCAGGAACATAGTAGGGAAAGGTCATAAAAGCAGATGAAATCTTAGATAGGCATTTTGATAATAATCTGAAAAATAGGGAGTGGAGACATCTTGGAAAGCTAAGATCCATAAAAATCCACAATTCTATACTAATCATTCATGCCAAACCTGAAGCCATCTTCTAAATCAAAACATACAGCAAATTGCAAATCGCCTGATTTCATTTTGCAACTGTTACCTTTTCCACCAAGTATCTGGAGAAAAGAGAAATAAGCCTTAATTGACTCCAAGAAAAAGAAGAAAATTGGAGCTTGGCAACCACTTAGTCCCTGAAAAATAGAGAATTTACAGAAAAAGAAGGCTTTAAGGCTGCAAGCTAACAAAATGTCCTAAATATTACAAATAAATCACAGTGGCAAAATGCAGGCCTTAACAAAGTCTAGTAGAGTTTGTAGTCCAGTGATTTGAATCTCAATTGCAGAAAATTTGCTATTCAACTAGATGAGGTAAACATCCACAAACTCACCACTAAGCCTGAATATTTATTGACCAATTTAAAGAAAAGGTGATTTCCTCAAACCCATGGGCCTAAGCCTGAGCCATTATGAAATATTTTCCTATTTGGATGGCTGCTTTCTGCATTTTCTGCACAATGAATGATTCTGATTCACTGCAAAGGTTACCATTAGATAAAATAATCTTGGCTTTTAGATACCAGGGAATGTATGATAAAAGCTGTGGACTTCAGATAATGTACGTGTCAGACTTTCTAGTACTTTCCTCATTTAAAAGAGCTGATAGGCCTTTTCTAATCTAAAACTGCATTACTAAATGGAGCAAAACTATTTGGCAGAGATAGTATGGTGCTTGTCTATTATAGATATTTACTGGACACTATAAATGGTTTGCTTATGAGCTGGAAAGAGGGCATTAACACAGCTTTCAAAAGTTTACTTTCACAATAAAATACATACACTAAGGAAACAACTCAGTAATGTTGGTGAAGGAATCCTATCAATAAGAATTCAACTTCTACCAGATAAATTCTCAAAAATTTACTCCCATAAGTATCATAACTTTAAATCCTGATGCTCCAAGCAAACATTTTCTTCCTTTACTAATTTCAAAATAGACAACTCTCCAGCAGTGAGGCACTTCTTTAGCTTTGAGACTTGTCACAAAAATTGGTTTTTAATTATTGATGCCTATGGTTCAGATTAGTTTAATTATCCACCTTTTCATCATAGCATCAGCGATCACATGAAGACCCTGCAGCTCTGAAGTTTAGCTTCTACGAAGTGATCTCAGCAGGGCCCCGTGCACCCTCGGAGCTCAGAGCCTTGCAGAAGAGATGTTTGGTCCCAGGGTGGTATGCCAGCCACATCGAGAGATGGCTTGTTTATTTCCCCCCATTTCAGGTATGGAGTAATAAGGATTTACATCATGTTAGAATCTCTTTAAGTTGATGACTTTGCCTTAAGGTTAAGAAAATTTTCAATCGTTAAACTATTACTAGTTTTTCCTCTTTAGTTGTAAATAATGAGTCTATGGCAAAGAGAAATAGGCAGAAGTAGAAAAACTTTAATTTTCTAAGAGTATTTCAGGATAATTCTCCCTGCTCTATTTGCTGTGCATACCTTTCCTGATTGTAAAAAGCTTCGAAAGCTTTAGATCCCTGATTCTTACCCTGAGAATAAAGTTTGAAAGAGAACCTCTTAACCACACAAGACAAATAATGTTTTGCTTAATTAAGTGCCATTATTTCCTTTTTGAACCACCTTGCTGAATTTTTGATAAGTCCTATGTTTTTCTCAGCCCCTTGAATTTCTTCTGCCTGGCATCAACCTAGATTGCAAAATCAGCCCCTCATGGAATCACGTAAGCAATCTAGTCACATCAGACACGGTATATACTTGTGAGTCTAGAGCTATGCTGTCCAGTATGACAGCCACTACCACATATGGCTATTTTAATTTATATTAAAATCAAATAAAATGAAAAGTTCAGTTCCTCAGTTGCTTTAGCCACATTTTAAGTGCTCAATAGCTAAATGTTAGACCCAGCAGCTATAGAACATGTTCATCATCACAGAAAGTTCTATTGAACAGTGCTGGTCTAGGCTAAACAGAAATATCAGAGAAGAGGTATGGATAGACAAGACCTGCTTTGCAGGCTTTGTGGCCTTTAATCCTGGTCTCCTCTCATCTTGCTGGGTTCACCCTCCTTGGCGTAACAAGCAACTTCTTCTCCTTAGTCTCTTGAGGAACTTTGTTGATGTTCAGGTTTCCTGAGGGTCTAACCTTATTCTCCATATAGATTATCGAAATATTTCTTCAACCCTTACAGTGCTATTCCTGAAAGGAATCATGAGGAATGACATGTTCTCTGTCAGATTACATCTGGTTTATTATAACCTTTCTTCTTTTCTATTGTACTTTCCAGCTTGAATGACAGGATCATTGCTTTGTCTGTTTTGAAAGTTGGTTTCCATTTGTGATTTTCTAGTCACTTTTCTAAGCTCTCTTGGTCTTTCAACTGCCTTTTTTGTTTTCATAGTGTGACTTCTCAGATTGCAAACCTGAGTGTACTTAATCGGTGTGATTTATTTCTTATTCCAGGTCATTAATGAGGATGACCTGGATTCTAACACCAATGCATGCAATTCTGCTCAGGACAGTGTCGCTCACTGAATGAGTTCAGAGTGCAGAAATTTTTCATTATACAGTTTACATGTCTTTTTTCAATGTGCATTTTTTATTTGATAATTTAGTTGCTAATTATTGATGGGCAACAACTAAGAACAGATCCTGCTACAGTGATGGATGAAGTACAGAAGTTTCTAGGAGTCTCGCCTCATTATAATTACTCAGAAGCTTTAACGTAAGTTTATATTCTAATTAGTTTATTGACATTTCAGTAGAGAATTGATTTCAAACAAATTGCAGTTTGGTCATACAACTGTCAGATTACCTGTTCCTTATACACTGGTTATTTTTCAATTTGACATTAAGCACCAAAAAAAAAAAATTTCAACAGTGTGACACAGAAATGTCCTAAATCCTGTGTTAATTCCTAATTGTACAAAGATTTCCCTGAAAGGAAAGTAGAGAAATAAAACAGTGGTAAATCTTAAAACAAACCACAAACCTTAAAAGAAGTTATCTGAAATAAGTTCATAAAGCCTGAGCCTATTTAAGAGGCAATATGGGGCCTCTTGGAAGTATGAACAGGTGAGTAACTAGGTAGTTTAGGAACTGACTCTTCTATCATTTGTGTAATTTTCAGAAACAATGTCATACAGCAAGAAATAGTCCATAGGTGATTGAATAAGCAGAGAGAGATGTACTATTATTGCTCCTAAACAAACATCTTCTTATTTTTTATTTTTTGCATCTTTGTCTTTATCCACTATTTGACCCTGTTACCTCTCCTTCAGAGTCCTCAGCAGTTAAAGCACTGGTTTGATTTGTCTGTTTGTTTGTATGGTTTTTTGCTGGTTTCCTCCGATTTTCTTAGGTAACTGACTCTCTAAGGTCCACGACTGGGGACCAGTAAGGCACTAGGGCTGAAGAAGGCAGTCACTCTCGGAGGTGTGCCCATGCCTGATACGGAGTGCTGTGTCCTAAGGTGCCTCTCTTACCTCACCCTAGTGCTGACTCTGGGCTTCACTTAGCATTTTTGAAGAAGACCTCTATCTTACTGTGTCCATTTAGAATAGTTGGCAATCAGATTTAGGAGAATTATATTTGTGCCTACCACACACGTGTAGAGCAACTGGAAGATATGAGTTGGATTGGGTCATGGACCTGACTCACACCATAAGTTGGGTTTTTTTTTATTACATGGACTGAGCCTTAAAAAAACTGAAAAAGACTATCATGGAATTCTTCCATTGTATTTTTCAGTATAAGACTCAGTTCCACGGATGAAGTAGTTTTCCCTTTTTTTTTGTCCTCTTTAACATCAATTTAGAAAGTGAGAGACAGGTTTCCTTTACCTTTCAACAAACTTTGCAGAAAAAAAAAAGATTAGCAGAAAAACATCAAATACTGCTTATATCTCCTACAAATCAAATATAGAGACACGTAAGGGACGCATTTTGGTGTAGAGGACAAAGGAGTAGGTGGAACTCTGCAGTTTTGAGCTTTCTTCCTAAGAGTCATTTATACTTTGCTGTTATTATTAACCTTCTGACCTCTGTGTTTTCTATACTATGAGTACTGTCAGAGTTTTGTAGAGCTTAGTTCAAGTACTAACACAGACATTGGCCTTAGGTATTTAACATTCAACTTGACCTTAAAGAAAGCTGAGTGATTTCAGTTTGCACTTAAAAATTCGAGACCATTTTCTGTTCTGTATCTTTTTAAGTATCTCTTAGAAAACAAAGCTTTTATTTTCTAAACAGTTTCCTATTTCAAGTTAGGTTATCTGTGGGTCTTTTTTATAGAGTATGTAGCAAAGCATTGTATTTCAGAAAAAAAGAAGTACAGTATTCTATAAAGACAGAGTTGCTTTTTCTTATGGGATGGTCCTTGACCTGCATGCTGTGTATTTGTCCCCTCTGCAGCCAGCTCAGCAGCAAGCTTTTTATTCATCTCCACTGCTGAGAAAAGGCAGTGTAAACTTAAGAGAATATCAAAGCAACATACTATATACAAAGAACTGTAGGTCCCTTTGCACCTGGGATGTATCTAGCTAAAATTACTGATTATATGATTCTCTAACCTGGTTGGGGGCTCAGTGGGTGAAATAGCAAGATAAGATATGTGTAGTCCTGAAACCACAGTTTCTGTTCCAGCAGTGCCACCCAGGCTCTCGCCCTGCAGGTGGAGATAATGTGTTTCCATTCCATTTCTTTTTATATTTTCTTGTCAATCATCAATTGGCCTGACGCACCTTGTAAAACCTGGCAGTGCACTAGTTGTAGAATATTGGGAAGTTTCATGTCATTGTCTTGGGTCTAAATTGATCATCCTTCATCCTATGCCCTTTGTAGTTGTTTATCTGAAACCTGTCTTCACAATTTAGTTACTCCTGTTAGAGTAACTATACTGATAGCTGTTTCTGTAGTGCTTTGGAAATATTGAGGACGACTAGAGGTACAAAACACATATCCTCAGAAATGCCATTTATACCAGTCTGTATACTTTGTACACTTTGGTATTGCTTCTTATTTTTTCTTCTTATTTTCCTGCTGGTGATAATGATGACTATCTCATTGGTGCTTAAAAAAATTGTTTTTTCTCATTGGAAGTCCTCTAAGGATATAGTAAACCACAAACCAATATGAATTCTCAACTAACTACATAAATCTAGTGCTTTGCATAGAGTAGAATAAATGAATGAAGCAAGGTCTATACAAATGTTTTACTTGCAATCTTGGCATGAAAGAGTACTCCAATTTAAGAGATCTCTAAACTTATTATCTTCCATATAGAAAATTTCAGCATCAAAACTATTTTCAAGAAGAATCACAATAAGCCCCCAATGTCAAGATTGTTGTTTATTCTTTTCCACAAGTGCTAAAGAAAGCTTTCAAGACTTCTAAGGATACACAAAGTCACTGAAGAATCTGTGATGTCTTAAAATGACTTAGTACTCTCTCATGGGTGTTAAATGACATATTTAATGTTAAATAACCTGATTTTCTCAGTGATTATGTGAATGAAATAAGCAAAATAAGCTTTAAAAATATAAATAAGAACTTTCTCATTCAATCAAGTAAATTATAATTTACAACTCTTGTTCCACATACCCTTAATCAATAAATGGGATTAACATACTAACATTATTTTAGTTTTTGTGTTACATGTTATATAGTGTTTTGAAGCAATCATTCGAAATAAGACAGGAAAAACAATGCTTAGCATGGAATTGTGCTAATTTGTATACACTAAAATGAAAAATATGAACTTTTAGTTTTGCCATGAATACACCTATTCACAATGATACCTAGCCATAAATGCCAATGACACATGTCTTCATGTTTAGAAATACTAGTTAGCTAAATACCTGAACCTGGCATCTTTATGTCTCAGTCAGTTAACCTATTTGTCAAGATGAATGAAACCAGACTATGTTATATGAATTTTTAGTACTAATTTACTTCGAAAACGTCAATAAATGGGCAACGAGAATTTGAAAGCCAGGAGTTGAGTATAGTTGTTTGTTTGTTTTGTGGATAAAGGTTAGCTAAGTCATGAAGGACTGAAGCTGCTTCAAAATTCAGAAGGACTTCAATAGCTTTTAATGTAACTTCCTTGGCAACCAAATTTATATTGCCTGGGAATTGTTTTCCTACCCACTGTAGATAAATTTGAGTACAAAAGTACCACATTAAAACTTTCTTATTAGCAAATTATAGTAGCCATAGTAACTAAAATCTGCTGGTTCTCTGGACGGCATGAAAGAACACCTAGAAATGCTGAGTAGGGAAAAGAAAAAAATAGTCTACTCTAATTTCCTATTATGAATTTTTAAGTGGTTGTAACAGTTCAAAATAAATATACATTTATATGTCCTATATATCTCTCTCTCTTCATAAAAACACAATGTGACATGTACAATTAGCTCCATTTTTTCAGATTAAAAAAAACTGGGGCACAGGAAAGTTAAGCCAAAAGATACTCAGCAAGTAAGTTGAGGAGGCAGGACTGAAACTCAATCAGTTATCTCTGGAACCTACACTGCCAACCTGTTAAGTTCTTCATATTGGCACAGGATGTTAGAACCACAGAAAAACAATACTGTGAATTTTTAATAGTGAATAGCATATTAACAGGAAGTGCTTCCTTAAAAAGAACTAGAACCTTAAAATGAGCTATGGAAGCTGTCTCAGATTTTATTATGAATAAAATCCATCTCCAGGTACACTGGATGTCACTTTTCTTCATAAATATGTAATCATAAAGATATGCAAATTAAAATAACATTGAAATACCACTACATACCCATTAAAATGGCTATAACCCAAAAGACAATACCAATTTACTGTATTAGTCCATTCTCACGCTGCTATGAAGAAATGCTCGAGACTGGGTAATTTATAAAGAAAAGGGATTTAGGCTGGGTGGGGTGGCTCACACCTGTAATCCCAGCACTTCGCGAGGCCGTGGCAGATGGGTCACCTGAGGTCAGGAGCTCGAGACCAACCTGGCCAACATGGAGAAACCCGTCTCTACTAAAAACTCAAAAAATCAGCCGGGCATGGTGGCGGGCACCTGTAGTCCCAGCTACTTGGGAGGCTAAGGCAGGAGAATCACTTGAACCTGGGAGGTGGAGGTTGCAGTGAGCCAAGATTGCACCATTGCACTCCAGCCTGGGCAACAAGAGTGAAACTCCATCAAAAAAAAAGGGGGGGGGGGGGGCGCGTTTAATTGACTCACAGTTTTACATGGCTGGGAAGGCCTCAGGAAACTTACAGTTATGGCAGAAGCCAACTCTTCACAAGGAGGCAGAAGAGAGAATGAGTGTCAGCAGGGGAAATGCCAGATGCTTATAAAACCATCAGATCTTATGAGAACTTACTATCACAAGAGAAACTGCCCCAATGATTCAATTACCTCCACCTGGTCCCGCCCTTGACATGTGGGAATTATTACAATCCAAGGTGAGATTTGGGTGCGGACACAGAGCCAAACCATATCACAAATGTTGGCAAATACGTGGAGAAACTAGAATCCTCACACACTGCTAATGGTAATGCATAATATATGGCCACTTTGGAAAGCAGTTTTTTAGTTTCTTAAAAACTAAACAGAATCTCACCCAACAATCCAGTTTCACTTCCAGGAATCTACCCCAGAATAAATGAAAACCTAAGTCCATAAAAGCTAGTAAGGGAATTATTATAGCATTATTCATAATAGCTAAAAACTAGAAACAATACAAATGTCCTTCAACTGGTGAATGGATTTGTTATATCCACACGGGGGGAAAAAAAAAGGAATGTCCAGAAAAGAGACAAATGTAGAGTTAGAAAGGGTTTATCTGGGCCAGGCATGGTGACTCATTGCTGTAATCCCAGCATTTTAGGAGGCCGAGGCAGGCGGATCACCTGAGTTTAGGAGTTCAAGACCAGCTTGGCCAACGTGGTGAAACCCCATTTCTACTAAAAATACAAAAATTAGCTGGGTGTGGTGGCACATGCTTTTAATCCCAGCTACTCCGGAGGCTGAGGCAGGAGAATTGCTTCAACCCAGGAGGTGGAGGTTGCAGTGAGCCAAGATCGTGCCACTGCAATCCGGCCTGGGTGACAAGAGTGAAACTCTGTCTAAAAAAGAGAAGGAAGGAAGGAAGGAAGGAAGGAAGGGAGGGAGGGAGGGAGGGAGGGAAAGAAAGACTTTATCTGGAACTAGGGATGACAGCAGGGATTGACTGCAATGGGCTGCAAAAATAGAGGTTTTGGAAGGATAGTGGAAATGTTCTAAAACCAGATTGTGGTGATAATTGTACAACTATATAAACTTGCTAAACAGTGCTGAATTGTATATTTAACAATATGTAAATAATACCTAAAAAAAGTTGTTAAAATAAAATGCATATCAGTAAAATTATTCCTTAAATCATAAACGTGTTTGCCAGAAGAGAACTGATTTTAAAAATCTGCTATGCTTATCCTATATTAGTAATATCTAAATAATGGTATTTTGATTTTGAAATTTACTGAATTGCTATTTTCAATTCAATATTCACCCATAGAAATGGTTTTTCGATGTAAAGGCATTTTAGACATACTTTAGTCTTCTAAGTGTAATCTGAATGTTTTGTACAATTAACCCGCACGAGGGTAGAAATAAAGTCATGTTTTCATTAATATAAAAATGTCAGCCAGGCACGGTGGCTCACGCCTGTAATCCTAACATTTTAAGAGGCTGAGGCGGGTGGATCACCTGAGGTCAGAAGTTCGAGACCAGCCTAACCAATATGGTGGAACCCCATCTCTACTAAAAATACAAAAATTAGCCGGGCATGGTGGCACACGCCTGTAACCCCAGCAACTTGGGAGGCTGAGGCAGGAGAATTGCTTGAACCCGGGAGGTTGAGGTTGCAGTGAGCCAAGATCGCACCACTTCACTCCAACCTGAGCGAAAGAGCAAAACTCCACCTCAAAAAAAAGAAAAGAAAAAGTCACTGTTTAGAGGTTGAATCATTGGAGAATCCTGGTGCCCCTGCCCACAAGTCTTTTACAGTTATTTCTAAACATCCCAGATGATATTCCATACAAGCTTAAGAACCATTCTTACCCATTCTTGTTTTACTCTTTAAATCAACAAAATTTTATTGAATAACTATTATATGCATGACTCTGGAGACACAATGATAAACAAAGTATCCCCACCTCCAGGTTAGGGTAGCCCTAGAAGCAGACACTAAACAATACACGAACACTTCCTCCAAAATGTTCACTGCCTGAAGGCCTTGAAAGAAGGGCCCCAGCCATGGCAATGGTTGCCAGTGCTTACATAAAAAGATTGTTTCCTTGCTGTTCCACCAGACTTCAGAGAAACAGTGCTGCTGTCTGAATAGATGTGGGGAGATTTTCTCCATCTTCTATTAAACTTCTTCATTTGGGCTCTGAAATAGTATTACTTGTGTCCCAAACTCATAAGACCTTCAGTGAACAGCAGTCCCTTCATCTATGATGGTTCTCTATGAAGGACCAGACCCAGTCCCTCAGGCCACTGGGTAAATAAACATGCTTTCCCTTCTAGCTTCTCCTTCTCACTGGCATCCTGACACACTTATACCATTGCCTATGAGTGTATGCATACAGATGCCTAGGCGAGGTGCCAGCTACACACACAATTTTTTTTTCTCAGTGAAGCCCAGCATGACACCTGCTGCATAAGATCTAATTAATTGGCAGACATAAAAGAAAACCCTATTTTTCTTTTGATTCTTAATTTTAGCATGTGTGGAGTTCCGTGTTTCTTAGAAAAACTTTCTCTCAGAAGACTACTCATTTTAATACACAGCATATGCATGCTCCACTTACGTTATCTACAGCAAGGTATATTAGCAAAAAGTAATAGCTGCTCTGGATTCTGAATTTTGATCACTTGAATACTTAAAATGAGTCAGAATGCAATTTTGGAAAATTGCTGATAGCAAAATGTTAATGAAAAATATTGCATCAATCACAGACTTCCAGAAATGTTGCATTAGACTTTCCCAAAGGCTTTAATATGCAGACTATTTAAATAACACAGTCTTTATTAATGATCTTTTTGTAATTCTGAATATAACACTAACTTATTCAGTTGCCTTATTGATTCAAACAAGAATATAAACAGCATGAAAACATAAAATGTTGTGTCCTGATCTGACATAATTGCTTTAATAATGATGAGAAACCAGGCTTTACATAAATGGAATGTGATTATTCTCTCTAATACACAGTCATACAGAGGCAGAAATCTAGGTTTGCTTTCTTTTCATAGGGCTAGAGTTATAAATTCTACAAGATTAACTACATATAGACTACACCCCCACATACACACACACACACACACACACACACATTAGATCACACTATCATTTTAAGTGCTTTGTTAACGTATAATTTACATATAATCACCCACTGTAATTGTGCAGTTCAATGAATACAAATGTATAGTTTTATGTACCACCAGAATCTGTTAATGTATAATTTACATATAATCACCCACTGTAATTGTGCAGTTCAATGAATACAAATGTATACAGTTGTATGTACCACCAGAATCAAGATATAGAACAAAAAGATATAATCCAAAAACTTTAATCATGCTCCCCTGTAGTCAACACTTTCTACTTACCCTGACCCCTGGGAATCATCAAGCTACTTTCTTTCACTTAGCATAATGATTTTGAGTTTCCTCCATGTTGCTACATCTATCAGGAGTCAGTTCTTTATTATTGTTACATATTACGCCATTTTATGGATGTACCACAATTTGTTTATCCTTTCACCGGTTGATGGACATGAGTAATTTGTATTTTTTGGCTATCATGAACAAAGCTACTATGAACAGTTGTGTGGACATACATTTGCATTGCCTTCAAGTAAAAACCTAGAAATGGGGTTGGTGGGTCATATAGTAGTTATGTATTTTAATTTCTAAGAAACTTTACAAAGAGGCTGTAATATTTTTAATTTCTACCAACAATTCTATTTGTTCCATGTCTTTGCCAACACAGGATATTTTTAAAATCAGTCATTCTACTGAGTGTACAGTGCTATTTCATTTGTAATTTTAATTTGCATTTCCTTAATGATGAATGATGTTCAGCAAATTTTCATTTGTTCATTGACCATTCATATGTGTTCTTTGGTGAAGTGTCTGTTCCAATCTTTTTTTTTTTTTTTGAAACGGAGTTTCGCTCTTGTTGCCCAGGCTGGAGTGCAATGGCACAATCTCGGCTCACTGCAACCTCCGCCTCCCAGGTTCAAGTAATTCTCCCACCTCAGCCTCCTGAGTAGCTGGGATTACAGGCATGCACCACCATGCCCAGCCAATTTTGTGTATTTAGTAGAGACAGGGTTTCTCCATGTTGGTCAGGCTGGTCTTGAACTCCCAACCTCAGCTGATCTGCCCACCTCAGCCTCCCAAAGTGCTGAGATTATAGGCGTGAGCCATCGCACCCAGCCTGTTCCAATCTTTTATGCAGTTTTTATTGATATTTTCATCTTTTATATTGAGTTATATATTCCAAATACAAGTTCTGTATTAGATATATTTTTTACAAATGTTTTCTCTCAGTATGTGGTTTCCCTTTTCACTTTCTTAAGTGTCTTTATGAGAGAAAAATTTTAAATTTTGATAAATTCAAAATTATCATTATTTTTCCCTTATGGTTCATCCTAAGAAATCTTTGCCTAACCCAAGGTTGCAAAATTTTCTGGTTTTTTCCCCTAAGTTTTCTTTCAGAATTTTTATAATTTTAGCTATAAATTTTTAAGTTTTTAGCTTAAATTTTTATAGTTTAGGTTTAGCTCAATAATACATTTCAAGTTAATTTTTATATACAACATGAGGTAAGGGTCAATGTTCAGCTTTTTCATATAGATATCCAGTTTTTCTTGTGAAATTTAAAAGACTAATCCTTTCCCATTGACTTACCTTGGCAGCTATTTTTCGAAAATTAGTTGACTGTAGATGTGTAGATTTATTTCCGAACTCTTCATTTTGTTCCACTGATCCATCAGTCCACTGATGCCAACACCAGGCAGTCTTCATTACTGTAGAATTATAGTAAATCTTGAAATTAAATAGTATGAGATCTCCAACTTTGCTCTTTGTTTTCAAATTGTTTTAGCTTGTCTACTTCCTTTACATTTTCATATGTACTTTAGAATAATTTTCTATTTCTACTTAAAATATAGTCCACTGGAGTTTTGATAGGAATCATACTGAATCTATAGATAAATTTGGAGAGACTTGGTATTTTAAAAATATCTAGTCTTCTGATTTATGAGCATGGTATAGGTCCCTTTTTTCTAAAAGTTATCTTAACAAAGTTTTATAGTTTTAAGTGTGCAGCCGTTGCACATATTTTTTGTTAACTGTCACCCTAGATATTTCAGGTTTTCACATTATAATTTTAAGCAAAATGTTGGAAGTAGCATTCCTAGAAGTAGAACAGATAAAAGGCAAAAGAAAAACGTTATCTGAAATAATTCTAATTGAGAAGAAAAATGGCAATATAATTATTGAATAACAAAAGCTATGTAAAGGAATTATCATTGCTATTACATTCACTTTTATACCTGAGCATACAAATTAGTACTTTATTTACAATGAATAATAATATAAAACCTACTTGGAGACCAGTAAAAAAGAAAAGGCCCTGAACCTAAAATCAGCAGGCCTAGACTTGAGTCATGACTTGAATATTGAAGAAGTGTATAGTAGTATAGTGCAAGGTAAATAAACCTTGACAAACATTTTCTCCCTTCTCATTTTGTGTTCAACTAATACTTGGCAAATGTTTACAAGAGCCAAACAGTATGCTAAATGCTATAAAATGGGAAGAATCCTTCACACCATATCCTTAAGTGTTAGAATGAAACCTCAAATGAGAAAGAGTTATATGAAATATTTTGGTAAGATAAAACATACATTTTAATGTGCTATTATTGTTTATTATAATTATGGCATAAAAGGTTCATTTAGGCTGGGCACAGTGGCTCACACCTGTAATCCCAGAACTTTGGGAGGCTGAGGCAGGCAGATCACCTGAGGTCAGGAGTTTGAGACCAGCCTGAACAACATGGAGAAACTCCGTCTCTATTAAAAATACAAAAATTAGCTGGGCGTGGTGGCACATGCCTGTAATTCTAGCTACTCGGGAAGCTGAGGCAGGAGAATCGCTTGAACCTGGAAGGTGGAGGTTGCGGTGAGCCGAGACTGTGCCATTGCACTCCAGCCTGGGCAACAAGACCGAGACTCCTTCTCAAAAAAAAAAAAAAGAAAAAGAAAAAAGAAAAAAATTCATTTATAGGTGCTATTACTTTAATACAGAGCTCATACCAAAAGAAGAAAGTAGCTCTGAAAAAAATTAAATGGATTATAGCTAGAGAATCCTAAAAGTAATCACTCCATGATACACTGAAACCTTTTCTCTTCTATTACCTTCTAGTTGGATGATACAAGTAGCATCTAAATCCATAGACATGGATGAAGACTGACTTGTTTTTAAACCCTACAAAGAAAAAGAATGACTTGTTTTTAAACCCTAAAAAAAATTTGAAAATGTATGTATTGTTTCCTTCCAGATGAAGGAAGTAGCCTTATTAATTTCTATTAATAGGAGACCTGCTGACAATTTTTCTATTAGGAACCTGGCAGACTCACAAATATGACAGATGAACTCAGAATTTAGAAGTATGCCAAAAGACTTTATGCAAAGGAATATAGTAAAAAAGAATTCAGTTTCTCTGGTTATAGATTGTTATCCCAATAAAATATTTATGTATTGGTCACTATATCATATGTATTGGTCACTATATCATATAAATTGGTTGAAAAATGATTTCCTGGTTTTTTTGTGTGTATTTTTTATTTTTTTAGGTTTGATTCTCATAAAGGTTTCTGGTGTCAGTTACTGGAAGAAGGTAAAACAAAATGCCTTGGAAAGAGCAAAGGAAGAAAATACCCTCCAATGGATTCTGATGTAAGCATAGAGCTTAAAAATACAAACTAAATCAGCAAAATGATAATCAATAATATCATCTATTTTCTTAAAAAACTAGTTAAAGTCAAAATTCAGCCTTTCTAAAAATTAAAAGTACCATTTCAATTTCAGTACAGGTAGGTTGCTTGTTTTGATTTTACCCACAATATATTATTACCTGTCATGCAAGAATAAAGGAAAACAATAGAATTTGACATTCTGAATAAGAACAAAGAGATAATATCTTATTCCAAAAAGAATGATACCTGCACAAAAATTTTAGTATAAATGTTAACTGAAACAGGAAATATATCCACTGGAAAGTGAAAATAGGACCAAGATTTCTATTTTTGGCCAGGTGTGGCGGCTCATGCCTGTAATCCCAGCACTTTGGGAGGCCGAGGTGGGTGGATCACTTGAGGTCAGGAGTTCAAGACCAGCCTGGCCAACACGATAAAACCCCATCTCTACTAAAAATACAAAAAAAAATTAGCTGGGCATGGTGGCAGGACCTGTAATCCCAACTACTCAGGAGGCTGAGGCAGGAGGATTGCTTGAACCCGGAAGGCGGAGGTCGCAGTGAGCCCAGATTGTGCCATTGTGCTCCAGCCTGGGCAACAAGAGTGAAACTCCAACTCAAAAAAAAAAAAAAAATTCTATTTTTTTCACTGCCTGAGTCATTCTGTTGTAGTAAGTGTGCCCTGGACAGTAATATAAATTACTGATATAATATACTAAGTTTTGAGCTATTAATATGCTAATAAAATGAAAGAAGCAATGTATTTCCCAACATCTAACATACTAGCAGATAATTTAGGCTTTGGGGAATGTAGACACACACTTTGCAGTATGTATTCAGCACTTCCTGTTTATTCTGTTCAGAATGGCGCCATGGTTATCACTTAATGCTACAGTTTTCTCCATTTCTATACCCCACATTTTTACTTTAATGCTTACTTGACATATATTAAGATTTACTAATAATATTTTTATTTATTATTAGTCTAGTTAGTATATAGTTTCAATATAAGCATGCAAGTAGATTTTGATTTGTAAATTTTTTTTAGATCTCAGAAATTAAAATATGATTTGGGATTTTTCCCCCACAATTAATACATTACATTAACTGAGAACCCTAAGATGGTCTGAGGATCCTAAGGTGGGCTAAACTTATTTGAATACTTTAACAAAACCTTGAGTACTATTTTTTTGTGCCTTGCCTGATAGATGCAGGGTCTGTCCTCAATAAACTCATAATTAAATCATATATAGAAGAGAGAGAGAGTTTCTGTTGTTTTGATAAACAAACTGCATTTTCAGAACTCCAATTTTCCTTGGCTGATTATTAAAATATACCTTCAGAGCACTTTGAAAACAACCCTTCTTTTCCCAAAAGAAATTGACATACAATTTCTATAGCATTTCGAGAAAGTAATATAAAATATATCATATGCATTTATGTCAAAGCTATTTCCCTGTAAATTTATTAAAGCTAAAATGTTTAAGAGACACTGCAGAATATCTTTCTTAGCATTTTATTTTACTCTGGTCTAACACAGACTTTATTAAATTTGGTGGTAGAGAAAGATAAGAAAAACACAACTTTTCAGGATATCCTTTCTTCTCAACAAGGTTACTGAATAATCCATATTGGGTTTATTTAAGGGAGTGGCTGACTTTGTGAAAATAATGTCCAGAAAGGAGGTAAGAGTAAAGAGGTCTTCACAGAGGTAATGAAAATACAAATGTGTAGGAGGGATTAGAGTGGGCAGTACTGTCACCATGCCATTTGCCTCTTCCTAGTAAGAAAAATGCCAGTACCCAAGACCGTCAGTAAAATATCATAGTATGTGCTAAATAAATAGTCCACATGCTTAATACAAATTTTAATACAGATCTGGTATACCTGATACTTATTTCAACATAGTCAAAGTGTATGAAATGTAATAAACAAAATAAAATGTACTTTTTTCTCCTCCTCTCCACTTAGAGCAGGACATTTCTGTCAAGCTACTATCGAGATCACAATGTGGAACTCTCAAAGCTGCTGCACAAACTGGGTCAGCCTCTGCCATCCTGGCTGAGACAGGAGCTGCAGAAAGTAAGATAGCACTGAGAGAAAACGTGAGACTTCATCGTCCAGGTAGAACACACCTTTTCCAAAGCTTCCAGAAGCTACCAAAAGGCAGTTGAAAAATATACCTCTTCAAATGAGAAAAAAGAACAAAGTTTCTTCCATGTGCTGGCATGTGGATGATTAGAAAAAAAGAAAAAGTATGTGTTACAAGCCTTGAGGCCTGTGGCCTTTCTCTTAACCCATATCTGAGCCTGTGGGATTATTGTAGACTACTGTGCACTCATGTGGAAGTCAACTGCAACCAACATAAATATCAAACACAAATGCAGAACTGTTCCATTTCATAGTAATATTTACACTTTTATATATCAACTAAGACTGTGTCTCTGTAGGTTTTTAGACCACTGTTTGCCTGTACAATGTTTTCTTATTATTTTATTCTATAAAGTGTCCTATGAAACAAGAAGCAAAATAAACATCATAATGTAGCATAAAATGTCAAAAGCATAACACCCATGAAAAATGCTTGCCAAAATTTAAATCCACTTAAGTATTTAGAAATAATTGTAAATTATAATTTGTGCTAGATCAGAGTGGAAAAGTTATATATGAGCTTTATCCGCACCAAAAAAAAGATAAGTGCTATAGCAAAAGTGATTTTTTCATATACATAGTCTAGTGAATATATGTAAAAATTACTAACTCTTCCATCACAACATAATTGTTATACTGAAATATATACTGTAAAGCTGTTGGATGGTAAACAGAAACACACGGAGTACACCAAAACAGTAAATAACAATGTAAAGTGTACTGACTGAATCCTCTAAAGGGGAGAAATTGTAGGGGTCTAAAAACATATCATTGAGAATTCTATGTCCACTTGCTGTAAGCTGTGAATCTATCCCAGTAGTCCTCACTAGTTCTACAGAAATGCATGCCTAGAGTCTGAGGTATGTGTCATCTCCAGAAACAGGTTGACTTTTAAATGTGAATAGCTTTTTTTAATGCTCCCCAAAACAAAACCTATTAAACTAAAACTAAAAACAGTTTCCCTAGATGATGTGGTTAGGCTATTTACATTTAGGTTGTTAAAAAATTCCATTTTCCCAGATAGTTCAAAATAAAATTATGTAATGTAGAGATTTATAACAAAAAACAAATTAATATATTATTTGTAATCTAATGTTTGCAGTGATACTTTGGATATATGGCAAAGAAACATAAGCAGAGCAGAGGCCCATTTTTGAAAATATTTCACCCATCACTCTGCTGGAAGATAACAGATCATAGGTACAATTAAGGATTAGCTACTAAATTAAATGCAGGAAGTACAAAGATGAACAAGTCATGCTCTTGAAATATATTTACATTTAAATTGTAAATGATATATATGGTTAATAAAGTTTCCAAAAAAGAAAAGAATACATTGTACTTATTTTCCTGTTAATATTTACTTAATTTTTTTTTTGAGAGGGGGACAGAGTCTCACTATGTCACCCAGGTTGGAGTGCAATGGTGTGATCTCAGCTCACTGCAATCTCCGCCTCCTAGGTTCAAGTGATTCTCCTGCCTCAGCCTCCTGAGTAGCTGGGATTACAGCTGCGCACCACCATGCCCGGGTAATTTTTGTATTTTTAGTAGCGACAGGGTTTCACCATGTTGGCTAGGCTGATCTTGAACTCCTGACCTCATGATCCACCCACCTCGGCCTCTCAAAGTGCTGAGATTACAAGCATGAGCCACCATGCCCGGACTACTTAATTTTTAAAAGTACTGTACATATACATAAAATTTAAGTAGTAAATTAATTCCCTGCTATGATTATAAGCCTTTATAAAATATTATCAAAGGTATGATTAGAAAAAAATGAGAGGGAAACCTATAGTAAAAATATTTTCATTGTCATTTTAATGGGTAAAACTTACTAATTAGAAAACAAATTGTGAGATCCACTTACTATAAATTTTTAAATGTACATTATAATTACTTTTTAAAAGTTTTATGTACCTAAAGAATATGCTAATTTTTAAATATACTATTAGCAGAAAGAATTGGAAAAATCACCAATTTTTAAGACTCTTGACTCTAAAAACAAAATCAAAGTCATTTGGACAAATATGGGAAACACAGTCTTCATGCTTACTGCTGTCTCTTTTATAGCAGCACATGCCAGACATGCTAGGAAAATTAATATAGTCTTCCATCTCCACCAACTTAAGAAATCTGGCTTAGGAAAGTTAAACATAATGAGAATAGGCCCCAGAAGTTACATACAGTGTCATGTTTTCATTTGGCAACAACATTTATTCTAATTTTAAAAAAGGAAAAGAAAAACTGATACATTTATGCTTTAATGGTAAGATGTACATTTGAACTGCTAAGCAAAGCTGCTAATGGCATATTTTGTTTAGGTAAATCGAGTTGACTGAACACCTTATCCTTTTAAATAGATGTCAAAAACATACTCCATGTTTGTATAAAGACAGGAGAAAAAGGAAGAGATCTTACCAAAATTTATTCATTCACAAGTACATGTATTATGCTAGCTAGAGCAGCAAACCTGTGAAAGGATTTTTGACCATTCAATGTGTCTTGAAGACAGCATCAAATTCTAGAGGACATGCATACTTTCCACATTATATACTCCAACTGGTTAATATGCTAATCTGAAAGTAACATAAATACATATGAGAGAATAATGAGAGATAATCTGATTTAAAACTAGCTTTGTATAGAATTCCCTTTTTCATTGTTTAAAATATGAAACTTCCTCAGGAAGAAATGAAATGGTTATTTCAATGTTTATAGCTGTAATATTCTTGTCATTCACATTGAATGAAAATTACTGGAAACATTTTTTTCTCTGAGTTTTTTAAAATAAAAAACCTGGATATAATTCTGATAGTAGCATGGTACCTCGAATGTACAACAATAAACTGATAGGAAAATGAAGAGTTTGGACCTGGTGATTTTAGGTAATCAGTAGGTATTTTGTTGTTTTGGCCTGGAGGTGAGTGGGAGGTGGTTACAGAACAGATACTACTAACATAATTCAAAATGAAGAGATAGAAAGCTTTCAGGTAGGATATATATCTATCCTATATTTATAAAACCTTTCACAGATCCTTCTCCTCCTAAATTTATATGTTACTTACAGTGATTATTTTTTAGTTCTAATAAATATAATGCAGTTTCTAAGTCATTTATGGGACCCTACAATAAGAGAATAAGAGAATCACACAGCTGTTACTAAATGGACTTCAGAACAGGAATGATTATAGCATTTCTTACTCACAGTATTCTGTTCTGCTCCACACCAATGATCCCATTTCTTTCTTCAGAGTTTAAAAGGTGTTCATCTCTCTTTTCTAAAAATCTGGCAAAACAATCTCTGCAAAAAAAGGAGGGAGGGGGGATTTTGAGAGTGTAAAGTTAGCCATTTATCTTCATTCTCCACAAATTTTATTTTCTCTCTTCCAATCCCTTTCTTTTCTAGACATCAGCTTTTCACATGTTGCAACCCACCCCTATCTTGGGGCACCAGCTGAATTCCCCACAGGCTTGCCTCCCACACACGCAGCTCACTGATTGAGCTGGGACATCTCATCTTCTGCCTTCAGACTGTGATTGACAGCATTGGCTTCCCTGTTCCTCAGGCTTTCAGTCTCAGATTGGATTACACCGTTAACCACCCAGTCTCCAACTTGCACAGCAGATTATGAGACTTCTCAGCCTTATTAAATTCGGCATTTTTGGAGAACTCTAAGACACACAGTTTCACTTTGATTCCATCCCCCCAAAAATCTGCAATCTACTTTGAGTAAGCCTTTCACCTGTGGCCAAGGATACCTAACAAAATTTGAGGGCCACTTCTCCCCAAACCAGTGCTGCTACCAGTTCTTGCGATTTATTGTCCCTAATTTGTTGTCTATAAGAGTTCTCTATATACTCAGTGCTCTTAATAAATGTTACAGAGTAAAATTTATTAATTTATTTGTTAATACTGAAACTAATAAATAAGTTGAACCTTCTTCCATTAATCCTGTAACTATCCTCATCTTTAAGTATCTATCACTTCTCAGTCTATTTCCAAAAGTTATA
This sequence comes from Nomascus leucogenys, assembly GCF_006542625.1. Classification (NCBI taxonomy): domain Eukaryota; kingdom Metazoa; phylum Chordata; class Mammalia; order Primates; family Hylobatidae; genus Nomascus; species Nomascus leucogenys. The sequence goes on along the minus strand of NC_044387.1, from coordinate 37,325,909 downwards.
AATACAAAAATTAATAAATCACTAAAGTTGGATTTAGTTACATGCTCACCATTTCCTTTGGAGCATCTCTTAGAGAAAGAGGAATCATGAATAGTATCAATAAGTTAAAAAAGACATTCACTTGCCAGAGTCAAGTCAAATATCTCTTTTACTATACTATAGTCACAGCTCTCCAGAGAAACAAAACTAGGGGCAGATACATATACATATATATACATATA